>NC_140462.1:6682500-7885000 GCF_051167445.1 Perissodus microlepis | reverse complement strand
GTAGAAATGACTTTTTGACAACATAAAGACTCATTTTTGTGTGTGAAAACTGTAATGGTAATGCTGCGGGGACGTTTCTAAAGTGCCTTTAAGACACACTCTTTTGATTGAATCACAGCAGTTAATAGTTGTTGATAAATGCTATTTTTTGCTCATTTTCATTCTTGACATTCATGATACTTTGACCATTATGCTGCTGCTTCTATTTACCACACTGTTAATGAAAATTTGATTTATTTGTGTTGTTACTAGTTTGCATCGAGATGTGTCTATTAGATTCTTTGGCCTCCTGTGGTGTGATGAACAAGCAAAGCCTCTTATTGTGATGATTTACACAAATTCAACTTCTCGAAGCGGAGAGAGCACCGTAGGGTGTCCTCTAAAATCATCTGGCTGCTTTCGGATGAGGTTAGAGGTTTTGTTTGCACATTACAAGAAGTTGAGGAATGTAATACACCCACTATTTAACCCTCTGAGATACAGTTAAAGCTTCAGATTACAGGTTAGAGTTGCTAGATAGCATCATGGTAACGCCATGCTCATAGGGTTAAACTGCAAATAGTAAAACTCCAATGAACAAATTTTATTGAATATGTTTGGTAAGTGAACAGCAGCAAAATGGTTTGATATATATTTTTATATAGTGTTTTTTAATTGAGCTATCATTCATCTACTATGAATTAGACTGTATTGTATGACAGTGTTGCCATTAGAGAATTGAAAGGGCAGGGATGTTCACAGCTGTCGACCTATGCGATACTGACCAGCTTCCTTATATGGTCAAGAGCAGAAGCCATTTTACATGTATGAAGCATAGTGCCAGGTTAGCTCTACATTCACCAGCAAGAGTTGGCTTCTTTCTCCTAAGTGGAGAATGGTTTGACTATATCTGAATCTCAAGTTCCTCATAAATTTGTAACATAGTAATATAATTTCAGTTGAAATTGCTTAGCAGCTCGTTACATGTTTAATTTCTGTTGCTTGTAGCTGTTAGTAACCATAAACCCCCTTTGGTAGCATCAGTATTATAGAGCATGATAATCTAGTGTATGATCATTTACCACTTAAGTCAGTTTTACTGTTGAGTCGAGGCTCAGTTTGAAGGATGCAGGCTGCATTTTGTTCTTTTGCCCTAGCTCCACTGCAAAACTCTTAACGATGTTATTCACTTCCCCCCAGGACAAGACAAGTGCTCTCAGCCTAAGCAATGTGGCTGGTGTCTTCTATATTCTGGTCGGAGGGCTGGGGCTGGCCATGATGGTGGCACTGATAGAGTTCTGTTATAAATCACGACAAGAAACCAAACGGCTGAAAATGGCCAAGAATGCCCAGAATTTTAAGCCGGCTCCCCCGACCAACACCCAGAACTTTGCCACATACAGAGAAGGCTACAACGTATACGGAACCGAGAGCGTTAAGATCTAGAGGTACGTCGCCTCGCCTTACTGTTCCCATCGTGCACTCTGATGAATCCTTCCATATCAATTCCTGCCATATCAGTCAGAATTAAGTCTTCCACTGTCTGTTTGGTATGTAGCTGCTGTTTGTGAAATTGTTTGATGAAAAAGCACACTGTTGTTTATACTGTGTAGCATATAGCTTTGTGTGTAGCATGTCAAGCAACACGCCCGATCGTATCAACCTACAGTATGCTGTTCTTTGTTTTGTTCTGTGACACAATTAAAAAAAAATGACCCTGAGAGGTTAAACACACTGCCACCTAAGAAAACACGCGCAAACAGAAAAACGCTACAAAAGGACACAAAACACAAAGAAAGGTGAATAAAAGACAATGAAAGAAGAAAAAACACAACAAAAGTAATAAACTGGTTCTTATATGACACTTTTTACTCTCCTTGAGCATACAAACCACTTTATACAACCTGCCTCATTCACACAAGCACTTTCTTCTACTGCTAAGTGCTTTCTATTTAACATTCAGACACATTCACACTTTGATGGATGCATCGGAAAGCAACTTCATCTTGCAAAAGAGTACTTTGGCACGCGGACTGGCTCGAATCACCAACCTTCCAATTAGTAGATGACCTGCTCTACCTCCTGAACTGCAGCCACCAAAAAACTGTGTTTTGGGGGAGACAATAACGTGACATAAACACTGCACTGAGACATGTTTAAAAGAAGTGGGGGAATCATATGTGTTGTGAGAGGGAAAAAGATGCAGGATAATGTGTGTTTTAATCGCATGTTTCATATACATGTTTACCATTAGCCACTTGTAACTTCCGCAGCTGTTCCATCACATTATTGATCTACAAAAACACTTTAGTTCTGTTCTGTGATGTTATTTTGGAAACTCTTGCTCCTTTTTTAAAATTTCCGTTGGGTTTTGTATGCTTTTGCAGCATTTTTCTATTTGCTTGTCTTTTTTTAAGTTACAGCGCATTTGACATCTCAGGGCCACTGTACTCAGCAGGTCTCAAAATGAGGTAAAAACAACATTAGATAAAGAACAACAACTATCAAACCATGTCATCATTTAACAAAACGTTAGCTAAAATGCAAAAGCATTGTGTGAAAAGCTAAGTACGCTCAGCAATTAAGATTAGCAACCAAATACTGCTAATCAAATATACTGGATTAACTGATCAACAGCAAGTGTGAGTGTGTCCAGAAAGGCAGCGGTTCTGGCAGAATTCGGGTGTGTGTTAACACAATGCCAAAGAGAGAAGACATCAGCAATAATCTTAGAGAAGCAATTGTTCCTGCCCATCAGTCTGGGAAGTCTATTTCCGAACAATTTAAAGTCCATCATTCTACAGTGAAAAAGATTATTCACAAGTGGAAAACATTCAAGACAGCTGCCAATCTTCCCAGGACTGTACCTCCCAGCAAACTCACCCCGAGGTCACACCGTGCAATGCTCAGAGAAACTGAAGGAAATTCAAGTTTTTGTTTAGAATTCCTTTTGTTCTCCTAATTTATTTATTTTTTTAATCTTCAAATGTTTTCTCACTTACTTTTGTGGCTCAGTCACTCAAGAGTAAAAATCAGATTGCAGCACAGATCTCCTGCTGGGGTTGACATATAATAAAAGATATGTAATTTAAAAAAAAAGGCTGACAGATTGGCAACATGTTGCAATCAGTTGCAGTCACTCTGCACCAATGAGCGCAAGTGGTCTGCGGAACGTTTCTTTGCAACATGGTTGCCAAATCATTTTATTCTGATGTAAATTCCTGTTCAACATTAATTTGCATGTAGATGGCAACAGATTTGTGATTTTTGCTGATTTAATACAGTTAATTGGTGTATTATGTCAGACAGTAGCATTGAAGACAGTAGCTGACTGTATACGACTGTAGCATTACTTTGTTTCTGTTAAACTTGTTGCTTAGCTTTTCAGTTTTGGGCTCCATGTAAGCACTAAATTCTCCTCTGTTTTCACTACCTAATCATTTGTCCTGTACAGGAAGGTAAGATATAGTGCAAGCCTTTCGGGAAACTTTATTTCCCAAAAAAAAGCTGCATTCTTCATCTAGAAATACTACATATAAGAGTGCATTGAATTTCCAAAACATGCTGTGTTTCGTGAAACCTCTTGGCTAAAAAAGAATTAAAATAGATGTAGGTTCAGGTTCTGGTAACACACTTACGCTTGTTTAAATTTCAGACCTCAATGAAATTGTTCCTTATTACGGGTCTTGCAAATTTCAGCTTATTTAATACAGTATTATCTTCATTTATGACTTCATGGCCCCATTTAGAGAAAAACAGACAATAACGCAGGATATGTATGCAGCACCCACAGTTTTCAGGCAGATGCCTCTTGCTTGGCTTCAAAAAACAAACTAAAAATGTGCAAAGTGGCCAAAATGTGCAAAAAAGGCATTTCCAAACTAGTTTCTGAAGCGACAGCAGGCATCTCTATACTCATTCTAAAGTAAAACCAAATAAAACGGGCCAAAAGGTGTTAAACTACATAGTGATAAAGGAATATGGGATGTGTGATAATTCTCCGAGTGTTTATCACTACAAGCAACCTCCACCACACTGCACAGAGCCATTGCTAATATAAATAGTGTTTTGAAGCTTTAAGAACATCTACCTTATCCTTACCAGGAATATAGACCACATCATCCTGAATGATCCACAGAGTGCACTGACCTGTTTTCATGGGTTTGTTTTCTACGCATAATTCTACTGGAAAAAAAAAAAAAAACTCCTCAGAAAATGTCAGTAGAGGCCAGTGAGAAGTTGCAGACTACCTCTGCAGCAGTTCTACAGAAATGCACTGAACAAAGATAAGCATGCACTGATAGGGACATAATTAAAGATTCATCTTGGATTTGATCAGATTGTTTGCACGTGTGCTCTCATTAGACACAAAGTGTGACTTGTCAACAGATTTTCATTGCCTTGAGAACACATTTTTTTCAATCAGTTCTTTATTCTGAGTGAAGGAATCCACCGGCACTCATTTCTTTTCTTTTCTTTCGTTTCGACTGTTTACACAAGAGGCTTCTGTAGTGTGTTTCTGTGTTCTTCTGACTGGTTTGAAGTGGGCAAGACTTGGTTGGAAAGAGGTGATGTCATGTGCGTCAGACAGTCAAAGTCTGATCACAGTCGAGGGAGTTGTTTGCCTTTCCTTCCCACAAACCGTGTCAGCACAGTCATGATGAAATAGGTTAGGATGGAGGCAGAAAGATGTATTTTTCCCTCATGTTGTTAATTTGGTTAAAGATATTTGATGTTGATGAGTGAATTGTAGAGCCTTTCAAACAAAGCTTTATATAATAAAAGATACTGTATTTCAGCCAATAAGGAAATCCCCACATTTTATTTTGTAATAAAAAGTCATGTGTTCAACATGAGTTGTCCAGAACAAAACTTAACTTTTTCCATTGTTTGCTTTTGTTTTTTTGTGCTGTCACAGGTTTAGGAAACATTTACATTTTCCCTTACAACTGTGACTATATCTAAGAAAGGCACAGGATTACGAGGATTGCCAGATCCTCCTGGGCGGACACGGCACGATAATCTGCAATGACGACACGACTGGACTGGTCATGGGACGAGCCTGCGCGGTTCCCTCCTATCAGTGCCTTATGGAACTCCAAGTCCAATCAATGCAACTCATTGATAATATTGCTTTTTGCTTGAAACGCATACAAAACAGAGGACTGGTGCAGTAATATATCTATATATATATATCTATATATATAGATATATATGACGTGACATGAATGAGAGAACAAAAGCCATCATTTGCAACCCTAAGCACATTTTGAAGTGCCAGAAAGACGACAAATCTCACATGACAAGTGTATAATTGGTTTCTTGTATTTAATGCGATCAGATTACTCTTCATTCTTCTGCTGCCAGATTTTCACTGGTTCTGTGTGTTCAGATTATTTTATTAGATCCACACAGTGCACTGTTACACACTGGTTACAATGACATAGCTTTTATACTGCTCTAAGTCACTTCTAGTGACCATGTACTAGTTTTAAAAGATAGATTTATCTTATTAGAGTGAAATGCCATTTCAGTCCAAAACAATGACGTGTGTCGTTTGTACTCTTAACTCTGGTACTGCTGCCACTGTCTTCTGAAAGTATGACGGGACCCACGGAGATGAGAAGATGACCTGGTTCAGCTTTCACGCGCTACGGGACCAGGTCATAATTCACACTTCCGATACTGCCAAGAGTGTGTTTTGTGTGACGAGTGTGTAAAGCAAAGTATTCATGCCTGGGGAAAGAGAAATCTGTTTGTGATTTACAGTTTGTAAAATATCAAAGGGGCACTGACTCACTAAGATTTGTCGCTCCGAACAGTGTTTTTTCCTGAGTCATTCAAGTCTTCTGTACATCAAAGTAATACCAAACAAAAAAGGGTAATTCAATTGTAGATTAACTGCAGTCCAATTAAAGGATAACAGTAATGGCTTTTAAACTGTAGTATTTTGGATTACCTTACCATTTTCTTTAACAACTGCACATTTTACAATGAGCTGTGGTTCGCTTTTTGATTTGATTTCCTTTAATGAGCATTACAGTGTTTAGTGACTTCACTTAGTAAATGAAAATTACAAAAAAAAAAAAAATTATGAATAAAATGGAAAATAGATTTCTACAAGGTTAAACCAGGGAGAGTCCTGGAGCTTAGCACATTTACATATTGCTGTAAGAATTTCTTTTCTTTCAAAAAGACTGTGATTCCATAGAATTTAGGGAGACACTTATCAAATCACCTGAAACTATGGGCAGATAGTTTTATATATATAAATATATATAAATATTTAAAAAACTGACAATGTGAAAAAAAGAAAGAGCAAACAGAGAAAGATGTGTACATTTAGATAAACGAGAACTATTTATATGACACAATTGAATATTGATTTCCCCTTTTTTCCTCCTTATTTGTTGTTTTTTTGTTTTATTTTATAAGAAATTGCATGTGAAATCAATGACGCTTGACGAGCTCTGCTACTCACAAAGCCACCTTAGGTTTAATGCTAGACAGCCAGCCCTAGTAATTCTTTTAGTAAAATCACTTTCACCTTTTTTGTTTTCTATTTTTTTCTCTTTTCTTTTTTTTGTACGTCTCACCTTCTGCAAAAAGAAAACATAATATCGCCAGGCGTAGTAGTGGGTACAAAAGAGCAAAAGATGCATGCATAATTTGCTGAACCTCATTAGTGAGGCGCTGTATAGAGAATTTTAATACATTTTGTAAATAAAAATGTACAGAAAGGGTTCCTGTGTCCTTGTGTGTGTGCTTTCACAACATTGTTTAAACCCGTCTGCGTTGAACAAAACACTGGGGCTGATTCAGTGGCCTGAAGGGATTATAGGAAAACATCTCAGCAGAGGTTAAACACACTACATAGTTTAACTTGAGCATGATACTGCTGGAGTATGAGCATCCCGGGCAGCCCGCTCCCTCTCCTTGCAGACAGCAACACAGAGAGCAGAGTTTTTCCCTATACCAGTTCAACATTGATCTGTGGAAGTATGTGTGCATGTTTCGGATCAATAGTTAGCACCATCTGGTTCTCTCTCTGTGTCTGCATTGCATCTACTGATTGAGGGCTCCATTGACAGCTTCATCTGGCATGTGATCTTTCTTTCGTCTTCTCTCTCCATCAGATGCTTTGAGACACAATCAATAACGTATTATTACGGCCGCAAACTGCCCGCACACAATACTGCGCACGCACACGTGTCGCATCAGTCATGATTTCATCACGCGTTTTCAACTTTTTAAAACTATTTTTCAGGGAGGACGCGTTCATGTGGATTTACTAAAACAAATCCAGCCAAGGGAAAGGAGAGTGGGGGGTGTGGGGGGGCGTTAATCACGTTAACTCTCAGCTTCTTATTCCCACAGTGTAAATTCTCACATACACTGCAGAGTAAACCAGGCACAAAGCGCAGTAGATTGCCCAGTCTGTGTTATTTTACTAGTCTCTGGGTCTGCATTGTGTGGTAAAAATGAAATTCCTCCTTCCAGAGATGCAGCCTGCCACAGCTCAAATAACAAATCCAACATGGCAAAACACCAGCTTTTTTTTTTTTTTTTGATTCATTTCTGGATGCAGACTCTATGATTCAGGATTTATTCACTGCACCAGTCCTGTGGAACAGACTTGGGCTGCATGAAATGCCACTCTACGATCCAAACAACCCATTTCTGACAAAGCATGAAAGGATATTGCTTTTTTTTTTTCGTTCTTCCTTTGCTTCACTGCCTCGCCTTTTGTCATTTTTTTTCCCTTCCCGTTTTTGTCTTTTATTCTTTGTTATGCCTGAACTGCTTCCAAATAGGAATAAGACAACGTGGGGGAGTGGTGTGCAAAGATGGCACTGCACTGCAGTAAACGATGCTCATGAGACTGTTCGCTGGAATTAGTTTATTCACCTATCAAAGGTGGGTGGGGAGGAGGCGACATAGGGGCAGCACTTGTGCTGCGAGACCAGGAGAAAAAAAACAAAGGGGCAACAAGCAATTAGGACGAGTCCTTTCAGTGACACGGGGAAAGGAAGTGTTAATCTAATCAAAGGATCAGGAGAGGACATTTCCTCCCACAGAGGACAACTCATCATCCCCCACTGTGGGGTAGCACACTTTCTCGAATGTGCTGAACTGTGCGACTAGAGGCTGGCTTCTCGGGCCTTCTTTGGGCCTGTGGCTGTGAGACTTAATCTGATATAACATAGGCTCTGTCACTATATGTGTATGTGTGTCTGTGTGTGTGTGAGAGAGAGAGAGAATAAGAGAACGACAGAGGGAAAACTGAAAAGGCAGAGGGAGGACGTGTCATGGGGAGGATACTTTGATTACTGTAGGATAAAAGAACTTTCTGGTTCAATGGCTCTCTCACTTTGCAGCTTACTGCAGTCTTTCTCCCTATCTCTCTCTCCCTTCAAGGACACAATGAATAAATCAGATTCCAACTCAGTTGTTCTACTTCTCCCTTTCCTCCACTTTAGCTCTTCAGCTGTCTTCAATTGCACCTGAAGAGACCTGCACTTGAAGTTCAGTTGACATTGATCAGCTTCCAAAACATGTTCTCTGATATTTAAACACACACAAAAAAGTAACTCAAAGTCCTTGCTGCGCACAGAGCACTTTTATCCACTGATTTTTGGCATAAGCACTTTTATCCCAAGTGCAGCTACACTCTAAGCCCTGGTCTTCGCTGTTATGCTACGTTTTAGCATTACCACATTCTCATTTGCTTTCATTAAGCTTTTTGAAGTGCATTTTAATGAATGCAGTGACAATAAAGACGTAGAGAGGTAACATGGAGATCATATATGGAGCCTCTGGGGCACCTCGGGAAAGAGATATGAAATGAATATTAGCACAGAAACATCATTTGTATTCTGCGCTTGAATAATTTACACTAACCGTGGCTCACAAGTCATTCTTTAACATCAACCGTTACATACATTTGCTTTGTTTTTGGTAGACGTGTCTCCCATTTATGCAAAACGTCCTTCCTCCAGACGGTGAATAATGCAGGTGTGACTCACAGAAACCATACAGACAGCAAGAGGAGATCCTGTTCCTGTTTGATCAAACCTGAATGGGCAAGACTCGTGATACGACTTTGAACACAGTGTAATCGCTGGCGATAGACGCGCCAGTACATGGATGTGCAGAGACAGCTGTTCTCATGGGAGTGTTGTGCATCAGGGTCCACAGTTAATAGAGAATGAATGGCGCAATATACAAGACACATACAGTCGACTACCATCCTGACAGCAAAACACTTCAAAGTGAAAGGTCAGACGAGGATGGAAAAGAGACGCTCAAGCCCTCAGGAAGAGGCTTCTAATATAAAAAGGCACCTACTCCAGCAAAAGCCTTCTCTCAACTGCTGCTGCATACAAGCAGCTAAAGAAAACAGTTTAACTTATGTTGGCTGGATTCTCATGTGATCGGTGGCTAAGAAGAAAAAAATGGAACACTTGCTTCAGTTGTCTCAATTTGACAGACAGTTGCATATCACAGAACTCTCCCGACTCTGTGGTCATAATCACAAACTCTACCCCCCCAACATAAAGTCTCAGATGCTTTTCTTTTTCTTTAACCTGCCATGCTGATACCCCAGGTCATAATTTCTACATTTCTCATTCCCATCCAAAGATTTAAAAAAGGGACTTGGGGAGGATTCAGATGGTGTTGAACTCCTTGTCCAGAGCACAAAATATCTTGCGGCTGCGTTACGTTATTGATCACTAAAGCTCCAAGGAGAGCTTGGCAGTTCTTCTACAACAAGGAACTTCACCCTGATATTAGGACTTTCTGGGTGTCTAACAAAGCCTTTGCACTTTGATTCTGAGGGACATCTGTACTTCATCTGCAGTCATATTTATTAACATATAAGTGTAAATCATGCACATGTGCGCCTACAGCTGTTGATATGAGAAACACTGGCATATTCTTCAATTACAAAGCAAACAAGTCATTTTTACATGTTGATTTTTGCAAATAAACAAGTTAGAGCATGCTACTTGGGACATTTTTGAGGTGCTGCTATTACTATGACTTGTAACCATGGTGTAGATCTATAATAGCTGTTTCCATATGTTGGCTGTCTGGCTGCTATGCAGCCATATAGCCTGTATAACAAAGACTTAGAACATGTATCAACAGGTGAATCCCTGTTTAAATTCACTTGTATGATTCTAAACAAGTAAACAGAGATGAGATCGAACAGGATCTTCACAACACAGATGAAAACCTGCAGGTACTACAGGACAGCTGCAAGGCAGCATGGGCCCATACCCCTGCAGCGTGTTTCTTAGCATCGAGCTGAATCTGTGCTTTGATGAACTGGAGGGAAAAGCAAGTCCAGTGCAGTGTGCGTGAGCTATTGAGTGTGTTGAACTGATTTATGCCAGCTTTGATTGTTCATGTATGTAGGTTTGTACTTTCACTGAACATGTGGAGGACAGAGAAAAAGCACTGAAGGGATTTGCTGTGTTGTGATCACAAAGATCAGAAAAAAAGAAGAAGGAGGGGCCGAGGGCCTTCAGAGCTTTATTTAAAGCTCCATTAGAACTGACAAGGAGCTCAGTGTGACATCACATCTGGACATTGCACTTGTTCATTATAGCTACAGGCTGCAGGCTTTTATACAGAAATAGATTTGGCATACAGTTGAATGCAAAATCATACTTTTTCAAATATGTTGGCCTAGATGTAGTGCACACTTCAGTGTACATTTATGAAATGAAATGATCATTATTCATCAGCTGCCACAAGCTGTCTTATTTCTCGCAAACAACAAATTGCCTTTGTGTCTAGTCTTCTGAGTTGTGCTGGTCACTGGTCTTCAGCACTGGCTTCTGCAGTCTAATGTGTAATCCAAACATCATAATAGCTTTTTCTGTGATGCTATGATTAGTTCCCACACTAACAAAAGGGAATATGAGTCAGCTGTGGTCCTGCCCCCTAGAAACCACAGAGTGGCTGATGCTGAAATTTCAGCTGCATGTTGTTGCTCAACTGCAACATTTCCTAAATCACTACATTATGGATTTTTACTAAACTGTGAGGAATTATAACAGTCTCACGTATTCATAAATGAACAGATGATCCCATCGAAAGGTCACCACGAAATTTCTTCACTCGTACATGAGTCATATGCAGTGATATCAGACACTGATCTGGGCCATGCTTCGCAAAGGCTTCTTGAAGCTTAAATGATTGTAGCACATGGAATTGCAATCACATTAAGATTATCTTAGCCTTGAAGGAATAGTTTGACATTTTGGCAGATTTTGCTTATTGGATTTTCTTGCTAAAAGTTAAAGCCCTTTTACAGAGAGAGTATTTCACAATATTTAAACAGGCGAATTAAAGTTTTGTGTGTGTGTGTTTGTGTGTGTGCCAAGTCAAACATGCAGATCATCAAAAATGAGATATCCATATGAGATCACTAGAGGCTGAAGTTAAGCCACCAGTGCTGTTGACCAGCAGGGGGCTGGTGGAAACTACCCTACTATTGGCTGAAGACAAAGGAGAAGGAGAAAGGGAAAGCATGTTCGGACATAGTGAGAAAGAAGGAAAAGCAGGATATGTGTGAAAAAGAATATGTAGATATATATACATGTATTTAAAATCTCCCTTTTCACTGAAGCTTAAGTCCTCTACCAGAGGCTTGGGAGTTTGAGGGTTTTGCATAGTATCTTTATGTTTATGTCTATTAAGACCCCCATTAGCAGCAGCAATGCAGCAGCTATTTTTCATAGGGTTGCAATTCTTACCTGTTTCTAGGACTGCACTCTTCTGGAAATAGATCTTGGATGTTTGTGCCTAGAATCTGTTGGAGCCACTCTTCCAGTTTCAGCATTAGAGCTTCTAATACTCCTGTTACCACTGGGACCACTTTGGACTGTACCTTCCACATCAGTTCCAGTTGTTTCTTCAGCCTCTGGCACTTCCCTATTTTCTCATGCTCATTCTTCCTGATGTTGCTGTCTGCTGTGACTCCTACATCTATTGCAACTGTGGTCTTCTGCTCCTTTTCAACCACCACTATATCTGGTTGGTTAGCTAGCGGCTGTTTGTCTGTCGGGAAATTGATGTCCCTCGAGACCTTAGCCCTGTTGATTTCAACAAACTTTGGTGGTGTCTCCCATTGGGACTTGGGGACTTCTAGTCCATATGGGGCACAGATGTTTCTGTAAACTATTTCAGCCACTTGGTTGTGCCTCTCAGTGTAAGTTGCCATCTTACATCCTGCTACTATGTGCTGGATAGTCTCTGGGGCACAGTCTGCAACTTGGGTCCTGTTGGCTGTGGTAGACACTTGTCTCTGTGGATCTGGTGGTTGGGGCCTATTCTTCTGCTTCTGTGATCAGAGCCTCTTTACTGTCTTCTAAGTCAGCCTTTTCTATCCACCGGTCTAGTAAGATTTCTTAATGTCAGCCACTTTCTCTAGCTGTTGATGGTACATCTCAATGTGGGGGCTTAGTCATCCACGATAGTTCCCCTTCCTCATCACTATCCGTCTTCGGCTGCATGACTCATCCTTGGAGCAGCTCATCTTGGGGGGCATCATCCCGATATGTTCACGGATGGTCCATGTTTCATCCTAGATTTTGGCTCTGACACTCACTCCTGTATATCTGAACTTCTACCTTCTGGCAATTCTGTCTTCAGTCGGGATCATGTGAATAGTTATTCAGCCACACTTATCCAATCCAAATGTCATCTTGATGTCCTCGCTGTAGATCCTGGTGAGATGTCTCACTCACTCTTGGTGTACAGCTTGATGTCATCCATCTTCAGGAGGTGATTGATGGTCACTCCAATCCAGAATCTATATCCATATCCACTCTTAGTGATGAGTTGTCTTAGGATGATGAGGCCTATGCAGTGTAGCAGTGGGGACAGTGGGGACCATTATCTCGGTATATTCTGCACTAAATGGTAACTTCTGTGATTGCCTTGGAGTTAGCCTCCAGGATTATCTTCCACAGTTACACTGAGTTCCTAATAAATGTGATTAGCATACTATTAATCTTGTATAGTGCCAAGCACTCCAATAAGTGTGAGCATTAATTCGTAGTCTTTGTTGTAGTCAATCCATGCAGTGCTTAAGTTGATCTGCTAGGTCTTAGAGTCCTGGTGTACAGCTCTATCAACCAGGTGCTTTTATTCACTTATTTGGCATGATGGTAAAGAGCAATGTCTAAGTATGATCTTAAACATATCTTATACCTTTAACATTGGATGACTGATATAGTGTATGGTTGATGTTTTTTCTGTATTACTGCAGGATCTTTACCTTATAATATAATGTGTCTTGAGGTGACTGTTGTTGTGATTTGGCAATATATAAATAAAATTAAATTGAAATGAACCTGCATTTTATCTGAAGGCTTCCAGTTCCATAGAAGTGAAAAAAAAAACATCTTTCTGTCTGGACCTCTGTAAAGACTTTCCTGCTGATTTTATGGACTATTTTGGGTGACATTGAATAAAAAATTAAGTGTGCTTTCTTAATCTTGGTCATATCCATCCATCCATTTTTGTCCACTGGTTTTAAAATCTAAAATTACAAGACATTAGCCAATGAGCATATAAACCTTCTTTATCACATCAGTTTTTACTGCAACCAAGATGGCAAATGTGAAAATTCTATCCTCTAGGGTTCAAAACAGGACTAACAGGTTATATTATCGTAACTGTATACTCTCTTTGACTAAACCAATCACTGTCCCTCACGCTCTGTGAAAGAGGGAGGTCATTTCCATCAGTACAGAAATGTTTTATTATCAGATAGATGCCATCACTGACAATCACCGACAAGTAGGGAGGGGTATCGTTTAGGTTTTATCCGATACTGGTGCCAAACCGGTACTTTTGAAACGCTGCCGGTGCTTAAACGGTACCTGAACCGGTGCTTAAAGAATGGAGAACACAAACTTTGTCCTAACACCTCTCATGTTTAGCTGTTTTTTTTGTAAAATGATAACAATGTTAGCCTTTTCTGTAGCTATAGGGCATATATGGTATCACTCTATCAAACAAGAAGACAGCCGCATGTAACTACGACGGTGTTTGCTAGTTCACCTTACGTGCATTAATTTAATAATTACACATGAACAACATTAAGCTACTCACGCAGAGAAGAACGGCTGCTGCTGCCATCATCATCCGTCATAATTTCTGCTACACTGGCAGGGCTAGGGGCCAGGACTCTCCTCTTCGGGTTCTTGGGGGATGTTGCTAACTCCGGGTCTGATAACAGGCACCACACCCGCAGTTTATGTGCTCGGTGCTCGGTCTTGCAGCAAGCTATCAAATACAGTGCATTTCTCGGCTTTTAAAAAACGCTATGCGTCGCCAGGTGTTTCATCAGATTCGAGGTGTTACCTCCTTTGCACAGTATCACAGTATCACCTTAAAGCACTTGTTGCAGGCTGCTGAGTTTGCATCTTTTGCTGTGAAGTACAGCCAGACGTTAGACCACTTCGCCTTGGGCATTTTTAATCTGTAGCTCCGCTCTAAAAGAACCTACGTACCTGGGCCCGCCTACTATCCTTGGAAAGGTAAAATGATTGGCTAGAATCCAAAGTGTATGACATCTCAAGAAAAAAAATCACCGAAATAAAGCACCGAAATGTGCGCTGCTTTTCGGTCTGGTTACTACCATTTATGTCAGAACCGGTACCCATCCCTACCGACAAGTGGATTCAAACCATTACGGGAAAGACCCCCCACATTATGGCAGATATCTCAATTTAAGGCTCAAGCATTTGGGTTGTGCTTTAATTTTCCATTTGTTTCACTGAGGAGGAACGAAGGCTTGATTTTGAACAGCCCTTAACATTTTCCTAGGTATAGACTGGATGTTTGTATGATGCTCATTGTACTAACGGTTCGTTTTGCAACATGGAGATGAACAGCCCGTCACTCGTGGCCACTGAATCTGAACAGTCTTGGAGTTGACCAATGACAAATAAAGTGTGTGTCTGACTGTTATGTTATACTGTGGGATTTATATAATGTAACAGAATGGCAACAATTGAACGCGTCACAATAATAACTAGATTCAAAGGAGTACATTATTGTATTTGTAAGTTGGTTTCTGTGCAGTTAGGAACACGTGTTGCTAGCAAGATAGCAACTCATGGCATTCCTCTTTTAATTTTTCTTTTTTCCCCTTTAAATGTTTTTTTTTTAAATATTAGTTTAATTAGTTATTTAGAACTTTACACACGTATTACACTCTTCTAATCATTTTCCTTATTACGGCCAGAACCAGTCTCTTAAAATACCAGCAGGCTTATTTCCAAAGCAAAAAGCTCTGTCAGTGTGTGAAAGTGCATGAAGTCCCATCAATGTTTTAAAATACGAGGCTTCAACTACTCCTGCAACAAAGTCAAATGAGGTGCAGGCCAAGATGTTACTTGAATAACAAGGATGAGCAGAGTCAGAGAAGTAATTTCCTTCACTCAGCAAAGCATCAGAAGAGAAAAACAGTGTGTTTGTGTGTCAAGTGTAAGAGGCAGAGAAAAAGACATGGTAATACCCTATTTGTTTGATGTTTCTATTCACAACTGACAGCAGTTACAAGATAATAGCACTGCTTTTTAAATTTGACAAGCCCTTGAGCAAATAAATAAAACGTAGCCTCTGAATAAGAGGGGGAAAAAAACACAAAACCTGCATGAGACGCACAGAGCGACTGTGCCCAGCTCATTACCGTTGGAATAAAGCGTGTGCGTACAGTACAGATGAGCGACACAGTCCACGTCTTTGAAAAGGAAGTGATGTTCCTGTCACAGTTGCGCCACTAAAACCTAATTAAAGCACAAAAGACAAAGCGTCTCGTACTAGTCGTCCAGGTACGTAGAGAGGATGTACCTACAAACAACTTTGAGCCATCATCAAAAGTTATATCAAAGCTCAACTGTAAATTGCTTTTCTACTCTCCCTTTTAATCACGCATGCTAAGTTTCAGTAGATGAGGTGTATAGTACAAATGCCATGAGTACTGCGTGTTGGGCATAGAAATGTCTGTGCACACAGGAGTCACTAATGATTTTCCATCTGACGCATCTGAAGAAAAATGTAAATTTAAGAGAATTTCTACATATGCCATTTTACTATACTGGCACTGCAGTCAAGGATGCCTGATATTTAAGCCTCTGCTGATTTTGGTTAATGTTGGAGAATTAATGAGGTGATGTTTTATTCTCCCCCAAGTCTCGCGCTTTCAATATTTCATAAAATCCATGAGGTTGGGGTAGCAGTGTTTGCCGGGATTTGTCCGTAATTGAACCATAGAGATGCTTCAGTCTGTACACTTCACATCACTGACATGTGAACATTACGAGGATTTTCTGTAAAATATTTACATCCCTGTGTTTATGTACTCTCATTTTGCACTAAGGACTGACAATATGAAAAGAAAAACAGAAAAATCCAGAATTGTTTAAAAAACGAATCTATAGCATGGGCTCAGTTACACATTGTATTCATTGGCTTGGACAGTATCATTTCCCATCATCTCCAAACTGAAATTCCAGCCAACATCATGGGGAACTTCTGAAGGGAGGCGGTGGAAACACTGCCTCGTCTACATTCAGTGCAACTGCTGTTTCAAGTGGAGTCATCAGCATATTTTTGAATTCACTGTCATTTCCTTCATTGACCATAACAGCAAATGCACTTCATCTGCTCCGCCGCTTGAAGGACGCTATACAACAGGGACCGGTTCAATAGAAGTGCCGAGCCCGCAGGAAAACCACATCCAATCACAGGGAGCGGACAGGCATGCCAGCCTGAGAGGGAGAGAGAGAGGGAGGGAGAGAGAGCAGTGGGAAAGATACCGTTGCCCACAAATTGCATTACTGGAATGCATAAACAAAAGAAATAGGTCCGATCAATAGATTTGCTCGAAATGTCAGGGAGCCATTTATGGTTACTTAATGCAAAGTTAAGAGTGAAACTTTGCTGGTGCACTGGGTAAAATGTCTTTCACATTAAAAATGTATACACAGCCACTACTGCTAACCTTACACACTGTGGACTTTTCCTTAACACAAAGAATCTTTCACACTCAGAAGGTAATGAAGAGAGGAAAAACTTCAAAAGAAAGGATCCTTTAGGAAAAATGCTTTACAGTGACAAATTTATGGGATTTTTCAATTGTCTGCACATAACACCCATGTCTTATGAGGATGGCTATTTTTGAGCAATGTCCCACAGCAATAGCTCAGTTTAATAGAACAGTAACAGGATACTAGCCTAGAACAGTGTTCAATTTGATTACGCAGTTCATGGGGACTGCGGACTTTGATAAAGGATTGATTTATTTTTCAGGGAGCTTGAAATAATAATCCTCTGCTAAACCTTCATGGCCTCCGGGCTCAAACTTTTAATAACGTTAAGCGAGAGATGAGAGTAGTGCATCACTCCCGGGCCTGGTGCAGCTAGCTCTGCTCAGCCGCTCCCTACAATTGGCTCTTCCTGTAGTTGTTTGTGCCTCTGCGAGATGGACTGTTTGTTTTTGATTCTTCTATAAGTCGTCAAGGAAAGCACCCTTGGGATTTATCTTCAAGGTCATTTGTGCTCTTAAATACCTTGTGCCATGAGTTATAGCGATGCCTAGTGTTTACAAAGACAGCAGCTCTTTTGTAAAAGGCTACAGGATCTGTATGATAAATGCAGAGGTTGTTATTAAAAATCATAAAAGAACATGAAGGTTACAGGCTAGGTGAGGCTGCAACCAAATACAAAATTAAGAAAGGCTGAGATGAGGGCACAAGAGGGAGGTTGTGATATAAACAGGCCGAACTGTCTTGAACTGCCACTGGGAGCTCATAAAAACTGAATGGAGACTGCTTTATGTGAATTATTTAAATCTGGTGGACAAAAACCATACACACGCTGCATTCTTAAAGAGCACGGGAGGGGATGGGCATCGTCTTCATTTAGACAAGTAAACTGGAATTAGAAAGGAGACGCTGACATAAAACTGAGATGGACTTGGGTTTGTTTTTTCTACGTATATGACCAACCACGCTTTTGTATACACACGCAGCTATACTATACAGCCATTTAAAACAGCAGTAAATGTTTTTGACATATTTGCTTCCTTGCCAGGAGAGAAAATTAACTCCCACTCCCGTATCTCCCTGGTAAATATGAACCAAATGCCAGAGGGTGGTTAACAAGATTACTGAAGTTCAGTGCACAACTGCAACAGGGTTTGATATGGTTGGGAAAAAAATGTGTTTTAATTACTGATGTTTAGATTGGTCTGGTGAACTGCATCTTTGAGGGTTGCTTTCATGTGGACGTAACAGACAGATATATAAACACCTAACTAAGTGTCTCCGAGACTACAATTCGACATGATGACAGATGAGCTATGCATAAAAACACAGACAGGTTCACAGGATGAAAAAGTATACCAGCTTTGTTTTCACTGTGGGTAAAAAAGCTCAAGCTTAACGTATACGTAAAATGTTTGCTCAGTATCGGATTTTGTGGTCGAACATGTGCTTACAAACACACACACACACACACACACACACACAAAACTATGTATGTAAATGCCATTCTTCAGTGTTAGGACATGTTTGTAAGCCCTGAAATCATGTTGAGTGCAAGAAGGTGGATTTTAATCTTGGAAGAGATTAATGGTGATTTGAAGTCTCTAAAATTAATATGAAGCGAGCGAGCTTAGCAGGAAGACTGGATACACAGGTTACAGCTGGCGTGGCTCTGTCTGGCTTTTAAAACCCATTATGTACTGCAGATAGATTTTGCTAAAACTAGCAGTTGCACTAAGCAGCCTCCAGGGCTGAAAACTGAAACTGAACAGTGTCTGAAAATAGTTACAGAGGCAGGTATATACACTTACTGTCTCCTACTAATCACTTCACATAACCTCAGCCACCAAACTGGATCTCTCAGCCATGTTTTTGATGTTTGGTCCCTTTGGAGATTTTTTATTGTGTTTGTGGTTAATATATCCAGCAAGTCTCTTCCCCACTGTAGGTGACCCACATGTAGTATTTTTTTAAAGTCAATGACTGCAAGGCGCCCAGGTTATGTGTAAGAGTTGGTATGAAGTCTTTTTGCTGACATGTGTTTGGTGCTGTAAATGATGGCCATACAGGTCAGGTCTTTCTTGTCTAAAGAGCATTGTTCAATCCAGTTTGTTCAGATCCAGCTTCCATGTCCTTTTTAGAGAGAAGAGGCTATCTCCTGGCATATCAGTGCTCAGTGTTTTTCTAATTTTGTCATGAACTTTAACATTTATCATGCTAACTGAGGCATTAAGAGTCTTAGATTTTGTTGAAGTTTCTCTGAGCATCACATGGTCTGATCTTGGGGTGACTTTTGTGGAACGTCCACTAACAGGCAGACTGATGGCTGTATTTAACTTTTTCCACTGAATAATCTTTGTCACAGTTGAATGATGGATTTCAACTTGTTTGGAAAAGGCATCACAACCGTTCTGAGACTGATGGGCAGCAACAGTCTGCTTCTTTAGGATCATTGCTGATTCTCCTTGGCATTGTGTTAGCAGCATAGCACCATAACCAGCAAACTTACAAAACATCTCCCCTTATAGAGGTGATCACACATGCTGATGATCAGTTAACCAAGGGCATTTGATGATCAGAACCTGCCTGCTACTTACTCTCTTAAATCTTATGGAAACAGAGGAAACAACAAGTGAAACCTTGTACTTTCTTTTTACCATGATTTTAGGTGGGCAGTGTGTGGCTACAGCTTTACATTCACTGCACAAACACATGATAACAACTAAGCATATTCCCTAATAGTATATCTATCAAAAATATTTGATTTGATTTTTGACATAATTGTTTTTTATGTAACTTGAACTGAAAAACTTGAAATCTATTCTTACTGGGAAGCTGCTAAAAAAAAACAACACATGAGCAGTAGCAGTTACAAAGCAACATCATTTATGTATAATCATGCTGGCACCTGGTAAATGTAAGCTCAATATTAATTCTCTTCTAGCTTTCTTTTGGTCCCCAGCTCCAGAGGGAAATACCAAACCCTATAGGAACCAAATGCTCCACAGCTAGTGGCTTGTTGCTGAATAGAGCTGCCTGCTGTGGCTAAAAACAAGGCAATTAAAGTAGCAAGAGAAAGCAAAAACAGCATCATTTTAGAAAAGACAGCTAACGGTGGGCTAAAGCTTGATAAAAGCTCCATAAAGCCCAGGGAAGTGTTAGGTTCAGTTAATAAATCTCTATGTGCTTGTCATTATGAGCCATGCCTTTCATGCAGCCGCTGGATCCGTTGTTCATAGCAAAAGCATTGATTATAGCTGCCTTAAGGAAATTAACTCTCATGTTTTTGACAAGAAAGACTGTCACATGGAATCTTATCATTGCGATCTCAATAATGCATCAAAGTGCTAATGTTTCCATCTGACTTGTGCTATACTAATAGATATACCAAGCCCGCACACACGGCTCGACATCGTTAGGTTGGTATCTGGCCTTACTCGCTATCATCAGAGCAAGATGTTATTATTTCACCAGCCAGCTCTCGTCTCCCACAGCTACAAGAGCTCATTACGATTGATAACTGATAGCATCGCTTAATCGTGACTGGACAAAGGCCATGGCCATCCCAACAACTCCCCTGATTGAATTAATAGTATTCATTAAGCCCCAACGAGAGCCTTTACAGATGCTGCAACCTTATCCTGCCACTCCATCTTCTTGAGGATGACTGAGGTAGCATGCATGCGTAGGATAGAGCAGGAGATGAGGAAGAGAAGAGAAGAGAAGAATATTAAGTATGAGAGAGGTGTTCATTTTACCACCAGTAGACTGACACATTCCCACTGGGAGGAATGGTGCCAGTGCAGATTGTCCCAGAGCAGATTACCATCAGCTTTGCAGTGACTTGAGCATGCCCGGACTAATGGTCCTCCAATGCCACATTTCATCAAAAGACTACTGAAACATATGTGAACAACATTGCAGGGAAAGGGGGAAATCATTTCTTCCTCATTAATAGGACTAACCTGAGGCAAAATATCTGCTCAGGGACCCCAGACCTTGAGTTAGAGGACATCATTCAGCTGCTGCTTTAAAATCAGTACTAGTATGAACGTGCCTCCCTGTACATTATGAATCATTTACAGCCGTGCTCTAACAGCTTGCTAACATGCTGCTGTGCTTTCTCACTCTCCCCAAGCAACCCTAAACCAGTAGCTCAGGAATACACAATAATGTTGACCCCATATGTCCATGCAGGAAAGCAAAGTTATGTAGTTAAGGCAGGGTTGCACACTTTTTACCCCACAGGTAGGGCTTACCGAGTGGTTGTGCCTGACTTCACTCTTCCTATCCCGATGATGCTTTGTATCTGGTTTAAAGTTGGCTAGTTAGGACTGAGCTTTGCAGCAAGTTCTTCGGTTGTCTGCTGCTTTGTGGTCCTAGGAAATAAGACCTTTAAAGAGTCACAGCTACTAAAATCTGTTTGAAGATTTATTTTTGTTTTTATACAGAAAATGGAATGCTAGTAGTATCTCAGATATCAGCTATCCTTTATTGATCCTTGAAAGATGTAAGCTTGTGGGGGGCACACAAGCAGACAAGAACCAAGGACTCTCTTGCTCTCAGGCTACTTCTACCAGCTGTAATGTTTCTTAAAAAGAAAAGCTAGGAGTGAAAATTCTTCCAATTTCCGTGGCATATTTATACAGTTATATAACAGAGTTTGGCCCTTACAGTTGTGAACTATATTTATATGTTGTCTGTCATGCATTAGAGTAGGCAGGTTATAGAAACTGAACTGCAAAATAGTAATTTCCCTAAAGGTGAAGTAACTAAACTTTAACTTTATCATCAGCTCTCTTTAAGATATTGACTATGAAACATCATTTGCATCATTTAAAGTGACTGATAAGATGCCTATGCCCTTCAAATATGGTATCTTGTAAATAGCTTATTTTGACACAACAGGACATCTGTAGTAAGAGCTAAAATATAGTGTGATGTTTAGCATCTAGTACACACACCTAACTCTTTAGCTATTTTTTAATAAGTGCCTGATAATAGGAGCAAATGTTGTTATTACCACAGTTATTTTAGGCATATGCTTTGAGGTTACATGGAGGCAGTAAGTTTTGTGTATGATTGAGATGATATTGCAGACAATGGACAAAAAAATGATTGTTACATTAAGAACATAATAATTCTGGGATCATTTTTACCTTGTCTGTCAGCTTTGTCCATATGAAATCAGCTCTCAGAGATAAGTGGCTAACTTTAAAGTAAATCTGTTGAAAATGGGTGTTATGTGGGAAGTCAATAGCAGCGTGAATGGTGTGATCCATTCATAAGATGGTCCCCAATTATGACTGACTAGTATTAAATTCACTAGCATTCACTATATTAAGAGAAAATTATGTAATCTGAGTGTCATAACGTTTCCTTAATGTACTACAACTGAAATAACAGAAATCCAATAACTTTGATCTGACCTCTGATTGTGTGACTTGTCAACTGGCAAGTTAAACTGATGTGTGCGACGTATAAATAAGCAATTCATATTTGATTTTGGACTTTTTTTTTAATCTAATGATCATCTTGATAAAAAGAAGACAATCTTTACTAGATCAAGTAGATTTACATTTATGGAAGCTGTGAACATGAAAAAGGTTGCTTGACAGGACAGAATGAAGAAGACTGCGTTTAAAACATTGATGGCTTTCTGTAATACAGATAGCCTGGCAGTAAAACATGAAAATGAAGTAGCGGGGTCGGTAATGATTTATGCAATCGACTTCATTAATAGTTTATCAGCTCTGGAGATATGGGCTGGGTATATCCTTAAATTAGTGTAATGCATCAGGTGATCACAGCCATATGTAAATAAATAAATAAATAAAAATAAAAAACAACATCCACACAACTGTTCTTATATCACCAGGAGCTACACAGACATGCAAGTGTCTCACAGGAAAGGTTAAACTAAAAACATCTGTACTTGTTGCACATTGCGCCCATGCTGCGCCTTTACACTGGATAAACTGGGTTAATCAGATGAGTATGAAGCACTGCAGCAAAACATTCGCGGCTTGTTGCAGTATGGCGCCCCCTATAAAAACACCATCACCGTCACGCTGCCTTTGTTTTAATAACTGTTCTTTGAAGTGCGTATATTGTGCTACAGAGCTTCACATATTAAAACAGACCAGGGGCATATGACACAAATAAGTTCACATCTTATTAGTTTGTAAAATGTTGCAAAGTGTACACTTTAGGCTGAAATTCTAGAGCGTAGGCTAAGGTTCGGGAACAAATTGCCCAGTTGTTCTACCCTATAGCCATGCATCAATGTCAGGAGTGTGCACACACATTGCACTCCCCCACTGTGAAACATATAGCTGACTAATGAATGTGTGGTAAACATAGCATTTCTTCCACTTAGTCACAGCTCAGTCAGTAATTACACAGAGGGATAGCTATCAGGCTAACACTCAATGTATAAAGCTTTAGTAGGTCATCTGCAGTGAGACTGAAAGGGAGGGAGGGATAAAGTCCCCGGGAAAGCTTTCAGGGTATCAGATTTGAAAGGAACAGCCGTAAGTGCACAAGGGGGAAAGAAGTGTGTGAACCCCATGAAAATGTGTTTATAATTATTAGCTCTGTTGTCATTAATAACAACAACAAAAAAACACGCTTAGGGAAAAACTCTGTTTTCTGCTAGTAAAATATTTTTTGGCATTGTACATCCTATAGCTCATTTAGCGCACATGGATATGGACGAGGGAGGTGACGTTTTTCAAAGGCGCTTCGCAGGTCAAGATACTTTTCCAGTCTCCTTCCTTCTCTCTCTCTTTCTCTCTTCTCACCTTCCTCCGCTGTGACTGGTTAAGACGGTCACGGATCATCTGTGAGCCTGTTAATTAGTCCAATCACTGGCAAACAGGCCCGCATTATCACTGCAGCACGACAGTCTTTCAAAGCTGAAATTAAACCATGCACACCACTGCTTTGGTGCCAAGGGGAGTAGAGATTTAGCTCCACTGGCACTGTGCATGGATAAATCACCACCACTAAGCAGCCTGTAGCACTGCCATGGCAAAAATAAAATAAAATAAAATGTGCTGCTGTTTATGACAAAAAAGACCATTATATATGATGACAAACTAGTGATGAGCACTTTGGTTCAAAGAGAAATCACTGCAGCTTCAAAGGGAGGGAAAGTCTGTCAGAATAAGAGTGGAAAGACAAAAGAAAAAAGAAAAGACTGAAGTACGTGTAGAACTGAGAAGAAGAAGAAGGAAGAGAGATGCCCAGAAGAGCCAAGGTTCTGTTTTTATTGAAGGGAAAGACGAATGGCAGAAGATGTGAGAATTAAGTGAAGGATAGGATGAAACAGAGTGGATGGGAAAAGGCAGTGAGTGGAAGTATGTGCATGAGCCAGAGTGTGTAACAAGCATGTTAGTGTATGAGTGTCTACGTGCACAACTGTGTGCATACTTTTTCTGGCAGGAGTATCATGAAACTGTTTCCCAGCTTAGCGCCTGTTTACTCCCCTTAAAATGCAGATGTTGGTAATAAATCCTGCGTTTGCTCATTTATTTGGGGAGACTGCACCTTGCTTTATTAAACCCATCTATCACTCAGGGCTCCTGAATCAATGGGATGCAGAGGAAAGCAGTGTCAGCACAGCAGCACGCAGGGAGAATACCAGGAGCTTGGAGAAGTTAGAATAGAGAATAAATAGCTATAGATCAAAGCATCTCTCACACATTGTGGATGCGTGGTGTCAGAGGTCAGCTTCTTTATTTGCTTGAATATGAAAAAAAACCCCACTTAATTGGAAGTATATGCCAACCAGTTACCTGTAGATATGAAAGTAGCTTTATTATTGCATATTCTAAAGTGGAAATTCTCTCGATTCTGTGTGTAAATGCAGACTAAAATACAGTCAGGTAATTAATCTCACTCAATCTGCTTTTTAGCATTCAAATATGCAGCGTTATTCCATACGGCATTCATTTAGAGAGATCCGGGGTGAACTGCTGCAATCCGAGCCCATCTGGAGACTCCCTCCCTGGGATTCACTCTCCTGTGGTACAAAGGGCCACATCAACCTCTGTTCCACAGCTGCCACATCCACCACCCAGCCTGCCAGGCGCTTGTTAAATAAGTCTGTCTCAGCCTGCGGACCTGAGCAAAAGGAATATGGAAGAGATCTGGCTCAGCGCAGGGAGATGAGAGAGCAGGGAGAGAAGAAAGTTGGAGTGGAAAGTGAGAGTGGGAGGGGATAAATGGGTGGAAGGGAAATTTGGAGTCTGCAGTGAGAGGTGAGAAAGTTTCTATGAAAACAGACATCAGAGGCTCAAGATTGGTTTGTACTTTTTAGTGCTGCTGTTAATAATATAACCGACACGTGCAGCCAACTCTTCAGATGGAGGCAATGCTACCTGAGAGACAATTTCTTTTAAACATGTTAGGATAGCCTCCCTCCATCATTCATTCTGAACTAGAAGGGAGAGGTCAGTTACAATGGTGGTCAATCTGTCAGTGACTGATGTGTCTGCTTGTTTAATGAT
Organism: Perissodus microlepis; assembly: GCF_051167445.1. NCBI lineage: Eukaryota > Metazoa > Chordata > Actinopteri > Cichliformes > Cichlidae > Perissodus > Perissodus microlepis. The sequence continues at coordinate 7,859,433 of NC_140462.1, read as the reverse complement.
ACAGTGCACAGAGTGGACAGCTGCTCTGTAGGGAATGCATTTAAAGAGCTCAGAAAAGCAGGCTTACACCTTGATTTAAAAAGTATATTAAAATATAGAATTCAATGAATTATAGCTAACTTAAAAGGTATGAGTGTCTTAAATGTCTATATATATATCAGTAAAAATATCGATGAAAAATTGAGATTGTGTTGGCAAAACAACTGATTAACTTCAGTGCATTTTCGTCAATCAAGTGGGTGCTAATCTGAAAGTGCTAATAGAGCCTATACCTGTTAGACTTGCCTCTGTTATTAAACCAGACATAGTAGGATTTGGCATCCCCTCTCCACCATCGAGCCTTTATTTGCTAGTGTGCTAAAGTAATTATTAAAAATATTATCACACTGCACTCAAATTCTTCCAAGGTGGTTAACAAGAGGAAACCTATCTGGTGATAAATGATAAGTTATAATGATAAAAAGCTCTGTTTCCCATAACTGATCTCAGGGCGGGGCGAGCAGAGCCAGCAGCAGCTTGTCTAGCATGCTGGTCTCACATCAGTTTCTGTCATGGTCCTGAGTCTGCCGACTCAGTGTTTTGTGTTTCTTTATGCTTTTGTTTATCCTGAGTATGTATTCTGTTATGATTTGCCATTTGTTAGGTTTCTGTTCTGTGCTTACCCTGGTCCCACTTCTATGTTCTGTCTGTCTATGGTGTCACACTGGCTGTTTGTGAATCTGTCTGTTTAGTTAGTTCAGTGTCTTGTCTGGTTCTCTGTGTCTGAGTTTCCTGTTTTATTCTGAAGGTCCCTGTCTCGTGTGAGTGTGTTCAGTTTACGTTTCCCCTGTCCTGTCAGCTCTGACTTCTTCCAGGTGTGTTGCCCTCCTGTCTCTCATCCCCTGATTACTGCTGTGTGTATTTAAGCCCTGTGTGTTCTCCTGCCTGTTGCCGGTTTGTCTGTGTTCCACGGTGTCCTGTTCCTTGTCTGCGGCTCTCTGCCTCTCTCCCTGTTTTGTATGTTCTCAGGTTTGTTATTTAGTTTTTCCAGTTTAGATTTCTTTAGTTCCCTGTCATCCCTCACTGCCTGTTTGCCACTACACCACCCTGTAAATAAACATCACTCGAATCATCAGTCATCGCCTGCATTTTGGGTCCTCCTTTCCTCCAACACCACACGGCTCGCCTCGGCAGCCGTGACAGTTTCTGATGAAAAGACCAGAGGTTGATCCACGTTGCTCATGGACAAAATAAACAAAAAAAGCTGCTGGTCTCTCATGATCACAAGCTCAACGCTTTGTTAACGGGACACAGACATGGCAGTCAGAAGCAGCACACTGTAGATTTCAAGCCTACTTCCAGAGACAATAGCCAACTGCAGCCAGATGATAGCAGTAATTTAGTGGATGGATGTAAACAGGCAAAAGCTTAACAACAGAACGCTGTTTGAGATTCAAGGAGATCGATCTCTCTCTTTGGCAGCTTTTAATTGATGCCTAATTTTAAAATTCAGCGGAGAAGCAGTGCTTGCCCTGACAGAACACCAATGCAGTATCTTGACTTGACTTGACTTGAGATGCGTAGAATTGCTGATCCATTTAGACATATTTTCCTTCATTTTTCACTAACTTACCAAAAGCTCTTAATTTTTATAAATAGGAGTTGTCTTTAGAATTCTAAAGTTTCCACCACACAAGCCACTTATATTACAGTCAGGTATTGTGTGTAAGAGGCAGGAACTGTGCAGAAACTTGGTAAGCAGGGGAGTGCATCATCATCTATCAGAGGCAACAGGAAAACTCTAGGGCATGTTGAAACAGTCACATACACACAGGCTGGCTGGGAGGTCTTGTCTGTGTTTATCGAAGGGTCAGCACCCACATCAGCTGAGCTCCCAGGAAGGTCAGTGCACACATCACTCACATAACGCTCATATACCCATAAATCACCATCCTGCTTCAAGACTATTGCCGGCAAGTCAATTATATCAGCCAATTATGCAATTATGACAGCCTAATTGCAGGTAATGTCAGTGAAAGCCCAAAGTCAAACAGAGACATGCAACAAACTGAATACTGAATGCAGTCTGCTTGGAAACATGACAGCTTACAACATGTCTCCTAATAGCTCTGTACAAGCACTTAGTAAATATTAAAACAAACAAGTCACTGTTATCTTATAGTTCCACTTATTCAGTTGTGTTCCCACACATTTGAGAATGGACTGTGAGTGATGTAGCTGAGTGGCTTACACAAACACTTTAAGAACAGAGACAAAAGCTCTAATTTCATGATTTCAAGGACTTCTATTGGGTGGGATAGTCTTAAGGTTCCATGACGCTCATGCATAAATCATGCAATCATCATCAATGCATATTCACGGAGGCTGCATCGCTCTGCTTCGCTATGGGGGATAAGAGGGAGCCCGGACTGTGACAAAACCCAGCTGATTGTAATGAGCTTTTTTTGTGGCTTCCTGCGCTGACAAAACAAGCCTAAATTAATCATGATACCACCCTCCTACTGCGGCAAGGAAGCCTAATGCTTCCATCGGCACACCCTGTCGCAAATTGGACCCTGAGACAGAAATTTCTATGATGCAAATAGGACTGGGCTCCAAAACGCTTTAATTTAAGTCATTCATAGAAAATGGCTGAAAGAATATGTTTTCAGTAATTGGCTTGCCTTTATGAAACATGACTCAAATGGTTGCAGTTTGTTTGTTGCACCATCTGCAGTGAAAGGCATAGATAAGTGAGAGGGATGGGGGAATAAACAGGAGCAGAAGTGGCACACTACATACACACTACAGCTGGCGTCACAGGAAGCTTAAGGTTTATGTGTTTGTGTGCACACATGCACTGAATTTTTCAGGGTGAGACTTGGTGTTATTAGATTTTCTTTTTTTGCACATATTAGCCGGCATTGATTTTCCATCTCTTCCAGACAACTTAAACCCTTTCCATTACTTCAGCATAAATGTTGGATTTTGAGCTAATAACAGGAAGTTCTACCAAAGTACATATTTCTAAGGAGGAACTTGCTATGTGTAAAAGTTTGTCACTTTTAATATGTGTTTGGCACATAATGCTCTCACTATTGCTGGATGTACTGGCTGCCCCCTTTGCTGTTTTCTGTTAAAGTTTCCATGCAGAGAAGAATATATATCTGGAGAGTATTTGACATTTCTTCTTCTTTAAAGACTGGTCCATGAATTACTACAACTGTTTTCTGATGTGGTTATGCTAAAATGTGTTTTTGTAAGGGCTGCTTTTCAATAATAATGTGTTAGTTGACCTAGCAATATATTATTTCATAACCCCCAACACTGATCATTTCAGTGGATGCCGGTGGATTTTTTTATGGACATTTTTATGGACATTTACTGACAAATAAGATGACTTCCTGTATGGCGAGGTGTTTACAAGATGTGCGCGCTTCAGTTTTAGTCAGTGTATTTGATTGGTTTGTTACATAGTATAAAACATGGGTATAACTTCTGCATCAGAAAAAAGAAGCCAGTGCAGAAGTGTCTCAAAACTTCATTCTATCTGAAAGCCACCGGATGGTGTTAACCGTACTTGCAAAAAGACTTCCATCCTGTAGAAAACTATGGGAAAACAGCTTTCTTTCTTGACCCCTGTAAACACTTTCTTATGAATTTATGGGCTCAGTCACTCATCTGGCCTCACACTGAATAAAATATTAAGTCTATTTTGTAAATTTTGGTCATTTTCAAAATGGAGGTTTATCCGTGCTATGAAACTACAAGTTCTTTGGCTAACATCTTGCTGATTACACGTCACTAGCCAATCATCAGTTGCAAAAAAGGCAATGGCAGAAACAATCATCTCGAGGAGACAATATTGGACTTTAGAAATCAGTGGCCATTTTTTAATACCGCCTATGGTCTGTTATTTAACAATAACTAGCAGGTACCTGTGTCTGTGCCTTACAACTTGCTAACCTTAGCCGATAGCATAGCACTTTGCCCTTTTGGCAAAATATTGTTGTTGAGACTTAAAACACTGCAGTTTACAGCTGATTAATTTAAAATTAATCTATTAAATATTTTTAACTGCATGTATGTTTTAGGCATGAGGACTAGCTAGCATGCTTTCAAATGTACTCCTACTTTGGCTTAATCCAATAACAACTCAGTAGACAGGCTAAAGTTGCAGGCTACTCTCACATAGTAGCCTGGCTCAGGTCCTGTTCCTGCTAAAGAGATGGTTTACTGCATGGTAAATAGCATAAACAGTTTTTTCTCTAGTCTCTCATAATGTACTGAAGTTAGCTACTGAAATGCTCAGCAGGAAGCTGCTGTAGGTAGCTAATACTGATAACATGATCTAATTAGCTTACAGTACTTGTAGTGTTTTTGTTTTTGGAAGCTAAAAATAACATCATACCACATTTCACATCTACATAAAAAAGTAATTCAAAGTTGTACCCATTTATATGTGCTATGCTTAATGAGGGCATCATTATTTATGGGAGGGGTTTAGCAAATAGTTAATCACATTTTGACTGACCACAGTTTTGCTGGGCTGCGTGAAAGCAGAATCTCATCTCAAAATAGTCCAGAGAGTCTTTTGGCTGCCAATTCTGCAATTCAAATAGAATCAAAACTGAAAATTAATGACAGCATTTTAATGGGACTATTAAATCATTTCCTAATCGCACTGCAGTCAGCACTGACAGTCCAAAATTAAAAATCTGGGAGCAGTGTTAAATATGTAAAATGTATCATTTCTGTCAGGACATTATCAAATAGGTAATGACACCCCTTATCAGCTTATCAGCCATCTGAATGTGTCCTCTTGGTCAAGGAAAATGACACCTCGATTATCCCACGACAGGAGGCTGAGAATTCTCACATGATCTACGTCTAACCTACACTTGCCCCGTGCTTCCATTACCTAGAGTGCCAGAGGGCCCATGGGACAAGCGCCATCTACACAGGAAGCCAAGAAGCAAGTGAAGGCAAGGAGGGAATGAAGACAGGTGCTAGGTGGACGAATGAAACATGAATATATCAAAACGACTTGAATGTCTCCTTCCTTGGCAAACACATTGCCTGGGTCGGGTAGATTTAATTCCAGCCATATGCCTCAGGGATATACTGGGTCTTCTCATTTTAAGGCTCATCTTCCCCTTTTTTTGCATGTTCAACATTTTGCGATAATAGAGAAACTGGGTCAAACTACCACTCTCATATTCCAGTCTCATGATTTTAGTGGAAGGAGAACTTCTGAGCATTTGCATTTACTATAAATAAGTCGGCATAAGTTCAAAAAACCCTAAGTTTGCCCCACCGCCTTGAGAATATGAGTGAACTGAACTTGTGTGTGGGACAATTAGTCTCATAATTAATTTGAAAATTCTTAAACCGGCTAAGCTGAATTAAGTAGAAAGAAATAAACTCCAGATTAATCACCAGCTTTTGAATCGCACGCACAAGCATTACAGTAAGATTTGCTTTCCACTCACTTTTTTCAGTTTGAAGAGACAGTTCTTTATTAAACAATAACAACTCCTAATCCCTAATTTTTTTTATCTCTGCCATCTTGAGCAGACATAAACAATTTAAGAATAATTTAAGTAAGTTTTTTCGAATCTTTCTTTAAAGTGAAAAAAATAAAATCTGGAGAATTTTACAATAGAAACAAAACCCTGTCTTTTTATATGCTGTTCATGTCTTTGTTAAGTTTAATGAGTTGAGTGAACTCTCACTGCACTCTTCATTTAACTAATTATTTCAATTTAAAGTTTGCCAAGAAATGGTCGTTCATGTTTATAAGTTCTAAAGTGCTCTTGAAATCACTGGCTATTGTCGAGAACTATTAATCTACTTAATAGTTTTTTTTTAGTTTTTTTTTAGAAAATGTAAATTTAATTGTAAATGACTGGTGGATGAAACAGGACGCCTTGGGCTAGATATCTCTTGGTTACACTGGAAGTTCAAAGGAATTGATATCTGCCTACAGAGGCTAAGTTGGCAGGAAGTCTGCTTATGTGGTAAGGCATCAGTGATAATAATCCAATATTTTACTATAATACACCAAATCTATGTCTGTCTCTCTTCCCTTGAACCCCTCCTACACAATCAGTTCAACAACCTGAAGGGTCTTACCTATATCAGATATTATGACTTTGTCATATTACCTACGCTACCCTACCAGTGGGGTAAAATAGCCATCACACTGACTGGCAACCATCTAAAAGCTAAACATAAATGTCTACAGTGACATTTATATAGCGAAGCAAAACTGCACCATTACAGGGGCCTACAAAAATGGCCTACTTTTTCAGTCCAGTATTTATCTCCTATTTATTTACACAAGACCCAAGTCACCCAGCCCCAGAAACCAGTCAGTGGTTCTGGATATAGCTGGCAGTCACTATAATGGAAATGGTTGTGGTTGAGGTTGAGGTGTGCAATGCTATTCTGAAAACCTTGTGAATGCTTTGGTAGTGAGCAGTTTGCCATGTTCCCCCAGTTGTTCGGTGATAGATGCCACAAACACTTGTAAACTATTTGTCAAGTGACAGTAAAACTGTAAGTCCAATCCAAAGCAGAAACAGAGGCCATTTGCCTCAAAAGTAGAAGCTGCCCTTTTGAAATGTGTTGTTTGAAACAATAAGTCACAATTTTTACTTTGAAGGCAAATGTCGTCCACAGTAAAGTAAGTAAATGGTGAAAATTTGCAGATAAATTGGCATCTTCCAAGTTGGCAGTCAGCTACCAGCCACCCTAAAGCAACAACTCACCAACCACCCAAGGGCCACTGACCAGTCTCTGGGGCTCTTGGACTGAGGCCTAAACAAGACCTGCTACCCCAATTCTATGACTTTCCTGTGTATGATGAAGAATATCAGTTTTGGAGATACAAACAAACCAAACAATACTGGAGCATGGGCATGTACTCGTTATTTTAAAATATAACACTGAGAAGGCTGATTTACATAAAGAATACTTTTATTTAAATATATTTTCCAAATGCATGTATTTTTTGTTTAATGTTCATGACTATTTGAGTGAGATACAAATCACTGTTCAATTAACTTCCAAACAATAAAACCTACGTTAAGTCTAAGAAGATTAGCGGATTCCACTAAATTGCAGTGTAGTATTTTTATGGTGTTATAATATTACAGCTCTCTTCTTTATAGTGGAAACTAAAACAGCTAAATCTAATTCAGCAAGTGAACCTTGGTGACTGCTGTTTTCAAGCAGAATATGGAAAGAGTTAGTCAGAGCACTTAACTGCAGCGTGGAAAAAGAAAAGGGTGGAAAAGGTGAAAGGATTACCTCTAAGAAGAACTCACTGACTCAAGGTTATCAAAACCAAAATCTCCCAATTGCAACAAAAATGGTGTGCTATTCTCAACATGGAACAAAAATAAGAGAAATATACACTTCCTAAGGGTTTAACATGAGAACAGGGATGCCCCAAAGTAATTTACCCAAAACGGCCTAGCACATGAATAATGCACAAAAGCCATACAATAGCAGAAAAAAGAAAAAGTACTTTAATGGTTTTACCTCGCCTTATACAAACTGTCCCAAGAGAGGTGACATTACAAAAAAAATTATATGAAAACTGCAGCTTCCAGAGCAATATAAGCCATAATAAAGTTGCTGACAGCAGTAAATATGACTCCCATCTCAGCCTGCAGTTTAACCGGTGGTGAAAGGCATTGAACTGAAGACTGTACAGACTGGAGTGACTTTGACAAGAAACTTGGTAACCGTGTTTATCGATGCACAATCATCATTTTAAAAAGCCTTTAACCAAGGTTTCCCAGGCAGAGGAAACAGGCAAAGGGAAGATGAGTGGATGTGTGAAAGGAGGAGTAGGAGAGAGAATAATAAGGGGAGAGCAGGGGGGAGAGATTGAAAGCATGGGCCCTAGGACTGAGCCTTTCTAACTGAGTGAAGACTATAGGCGGCTATTTGGACGCCACCCAGACACCTGGAGCTGTTATCAGGTTGCGGTGAGTGGTGCTTTGAGAGGGCTGTGAATGGGAAGCTGGAACTCAGCACTAACAGGCATTTCAAGGCTCTTTTCCTCCGATGATGGTAGCGTTTTAAAGCAGGTCAAGCTAACGGGGCAGCACCCAGGACCTATGAGCCCCAATCGGCTTCAAGGAAATCTGCCTGAATGAGGGGGGACAAGTAGACTGCCTAACTTCGAGGCCAGCTCCTGGAACTGCATTACACACATCAGGGAACAGAACAGCGTGTTCAGCCAGTGATACATCTGCAAACATAGAGTAAATAGCTGTGCATACAAACACAGATGGTCACACTGTCTGTTTGGAAAAAATGGCAAACTTTCCATGAAATCAGAAAAATCTCCTAGAAACCTTTAGTATGGAAAGTAATGCCGTGTATAAAAACTGTGCAAAGTGTGTCAAAAGCATAAGTATTGTTGATGCGGACGATAAAAACAGCAGGTAATATATGTTGGCTTAACTTTAGTTCTGTATTTATTAAAAATGGTGGAGTGCAAAGTCATAATCTGTGAAATGTGGAGGAGTTTTAATTGTAATAAAGGTCTACAGTAACAAAATTGAAAATGCCTCGACTCCAGTGCAGCACAGCAGTAAATTCTTTTACTTTTCACTGCTTATATTGGTCTTGACCTTTTCTTGACTACTGGAGACAGACAACATCCTTTTCCTATAAGAAAAATAATGGCGGTGATTGTCTGGAAATATGAACAAGTCTTCGCCCCAACAATGATTCTAGCTTAAAAAGGATCAGCCACAATGAAAGCCTGACAGTCATTCGTCTTTAGGTGGTGTTCTGGCTGAGTGGAGTTGGAAGGAAAGGCAGAAAGAAAGAAAGGAGGATGAGTTTTCTTTTTTTTCTCCCCCCGCTGAACATTAGTCTTTGGTTGTGTCAGTCAGTGCTGAAGCAGCCTTTTAGTTTCTTAGCTGATTCCTCTACTATTCCTTCTGAAATGCTAATATGGCAACTTAGTGCGCCATCGTCAGCCTTTCCCAGCCTCACATCTTTATATCTCAGGGACGAGATTGCGCTCGCTCGCCCATTTTTCGTCCCTATGTCTCCTCTTCTAAAAGTGCACACACAAAAGCAGTTTAAATTCCGACTTATTTAGAATATCTACAAACGTAGGAGAAGGTCAGCGATTGTGTAAAATTTTGCATCTTCCATGACAAAAAAAACAAACAAAAACATCCAGCCGCATGCTATTGAACACTACACCTTGTCACAATTCGCCAACGCAGTGACCTTTCTTTGTGCTGAACTGAAAAGAGCCAATTTCTGGAACCTTTATCTGCTTTGCGTGTGGATGAAAGCTATAATTTCAGCCGTTTCTCCAAACGTATTTTGACAGTTCTTTCAGTGTACCTGAATCCCCAGGGTGCCCGCTAGAATATGAGACACACGAGTGCTTTCACAGTCTCAGCACAAGGTGTCAAATTCTTCCAGATGCAGATGCATGCCAGCTTTTACGTCCTCCTGACAGACACATTTACTTATTCATCCAAGAAATATAAATGCAATGGCAATTAAAATGCCTCTGTGTATCAGTCAAAACCAGCGCAGTAAGGAGTTTGAATTTGAGTGTAACAAAAGAATCTGACGGCATCTCGCCTGTATGTAAAACCTCGCGTCTGACTTGCTTAGGAGCTCTCGGAAATTAGACTTCACATTATGACTGCAGCGCGCCACATCCTCCTTCTATTGGACCTGCTCTTTGGTTGGCTGAGTCCTTGCCTGGTATCTGTTCTAATAAGCGGCCAAGTTAATCGAGAGCATAGACCAACACAGCTTCCCCCTGGGAGCATCCAGGCAGTGCTGCTGACTGTGGCGCTGACAGCCAGAGAGCATTAAGCACAGGGGTACCGCTGCCCAGTGCAGGTGCTCAGTGAACCATGACGGTGTCATTTCTTTTAATAGGGCAGCTTTTTCTTTTCCTCGTTTTCTTCCTCTCCTCTTGTTTCTCACCCTCTTTCTTTTCTTCTCCCCCCATCTTATATTTTCTTTCTCTTCCTTTGTTCTGCCAATCATTAACTCTTACCAGCCTCCTCCTTCCCAGTTCTCACTTCTTTTGCTTTCTTTCTTTCTTTCTTTAATCCCAGCTCTCATCTGCCTGTTTAAAATGCAAGACGTAGGGATGCAGTTGTTGCAGAGAACCCCAACGGCGTGTGGGGAACTCTAATTGGTTTGCTTAACCTTCAGAGCACAATGAGCAGGCTGTAATGAAGGCTCATGATTCATGGCCAGGTAATAAAGCTGAAGAGGGCCGTTTACCCAGCCGTGCGCGCACACACACACGAGTACTGCAAGACGCTCTGAGTAACGCACAGCTGCATATGGGATTTAACACAACATCGGGAGTATGTTGTCAGACAGGCGTATGGTCCCTAATAAAGCCCTAAGCTATTCTACTCAGAGACTATTGAAAAGCATTCCTTGTTGGCAAGTGATTTTCATCAAAAACATGCAACCAACATGGCAACCAGGTGCGGGTAATTTAAATGTTGGATGCCAGGAGGGAAAATGATCAGAGCGTGTGACAGTTGACAACATAATGTAAAAAAAATTCAGTTGAGCATTTTTTCGCTTGTGACAAACAAAGCTACACAGGTTATGCACAGGTTTGCGGCAAGCACGCTCTCTCCAAAATTCCCGTGCATTTCACTTTTTTCAGCCTAAAGCCAAGCCAACCTATCAGCCACGTGTTTCAACAAAGGCCTTTTAAAGTGGACCCGTTGCACCCTGGTAAGACACTTATATGAGAACTAAGGGGAAACTTGTTAGCACCACAAGGCAAGGCTTCCCAGAAAGCTGAATTAGCTTGTGTGTGCATGTGTCTTAGTGTGCTCCTCTCTGCATGTTTGTGTTGTGCATGTTTGATGAAGTTTTTTAATGAACTGGCAGACTCTAGGTGGATATTGCTGTGTCAGGGTATAGTCTCCCTTTTAAGGGCTTCTGAATAAGTTATGATATTTGGAGAGATAATGAAATGGAGGGAAGGAGACAGAGGGCGTGAAGGAGCTGAGATCATCAGCACAAAAGTCGTAATGCAAAGTGACAGCTCGAGGTTTCCAAGGTCAAACTCATTTATGCAGACCAAAAACTTTCACCCTTTTACAGTTTTTGCTACGTTTGAGCAAATAAATGTACTGAAGGTGAAAATTCAAGCACATTGTCAAGACTTTATTTTTATCTGGAAATATTTACTTCAAGGTGTAGACAGCAATAGTTCCTTTGCCTTTTCCATCTAGTATTTACACGGGACTTGACCTTAAGAAAATAAAACTTGGCCAAATACCTCCCCCTATAAAGTCGGACTTCTGCTCAGTCACAGTGAGAAATGTGCGGATTGCAGCAGCTAGATGACATCGTTTTTCAGCGTAGTGCACCAGCCAAAGCCATTTGTATGAGCTAATGAAACTGCAACACAGCAGTGTGACTGCTGGTTCTTCTACCTGCGTGTCAGGGCAACATTTCAAGCTGGCTTCCACTTCAGCCTGAGTTGACACGTTAGAAATCAGAGGAACCCTGATGCTCTGAAGCACAGATGCACTCTGTCACGTAGGTGCATTGAATTATGGTCATTGCAGTTCACTAACAGGCTCTGGGGGCTTGGCGGCATTAAATCTTGATAGTTTGAAAACTACATCATTTAGGCTTATGTATCGTGACAACTGCAATAAATCAGGAAAAGGGTTACTAGTAATACATCCTCAGGCTAATGTCTTCTGGAAACGCTAACAATCTTGCTGGTTTAGACAACATATTACCAATATAGTGTAGAAGTGGCCTTGCTTTAAAAACACATAATAATGAGGAATGCACTTAAACTCAGAACAACTAATCCAGTCTGTCTCAGAGAGAAAAGTAGAAACAAGCCAAATTAGCCTTTGCAGTTCCCAGGGAAGAATCGTGCATTGCAATTTCTCGGAAGTGGGCAAGTTAACCAGAGACACGTGTGTCCCATTGTACTACTGTGTACAGTGCATGTTGTTATGTCTCTGTTAGCAATGTTTGATACTGTTGTGATTCTTCAAAGGAAATGGGTCATTGACGAGAAGCTGCAGAAATACAGCTGGAAAAAAAGAAAGAAAAACTCAGGCAGTACGCTGACATTTCGAAAAAGGATTATCAAGTGCAGCGGATATGGGTGTGAAGTTAATGTTACATTCAGTCCGCTGTCTTTCATGTTAAAAATCAGAAGGAATCACTGAGTTCAGGGATTCATGTTAACATGCCACCTTCAGATGTTTGCTGAAGAAATGTCACCATGTTAATCTTGTCCAGTGATTTAGCCTTCCCTATCAAGCTTAACCTGCGATGAATATCAAACAAGTACATTCATGCAGTTTTTTTTTACATTATGTCTTGCTGTGGACAGTACATGCAGCTAGTTGAAAAGGACTGATAAAAGAGCAGAGTATAGTTTAGAAAGACTGCTGCTGCTCGTAGATTTGCAAACATAAAAACCTCAATGTTACAACCGTATCTGCCCTACCTGCAGCAAAAAGCATGCCCCACAAAGCTGATTTTGCTACATGCTTCTAAGGACTGTCTGACACTCAACAGTGCTACAAGTTACCCAAGTAGAACTTGAACAGAAATTCAAGTAACTGGACTGCAGAGGTATTGTAGTCATCACTAGGTAGTTCTAATATTTGAACGTGCCTCAGTTAGAGGTGTCTGTCATTAGTGAGGGTAACCTCAAGTTACCTCAATTTACCCAAATATGCTGATAAAGGTCAGTCCTCAAAGTTGTTACAAATTTAAGTATCTTCACAGTTTATCAAACAACAGTTTCAAGAGCTATCCATGATCATTGGAGGGTCATACTACTGACTTTGGTGTTTCCCAGTCCATCTCTGCGAGATGTTTGGAACAAAATCCAGTACAGGTATTCAGGGTTCCAAGATCTAATGACTTGTCTTTTATTGCAACCAGGCTGAGACATTTGGTGTGCTTAGCTGAGGAGCCAATGGTCCAAAGCTACTATCTGCAGGATTATGACTGAACACCTGTCAGTCTAAATCCTGCCTAGACGCAGCGATATCGTAGCATTGTAGTTCTGTTTGTCCCGGACAGCATGAAGGAGGCCATTCATGTCTGGGTTGTGGGACAGCTGAACGATGGTCATCCCTCTCCAATGTCGCACTCATGTTTGTGTAGAACCTTGTGCACAGTATTACTTATGTGCGATACTGCAGATTTTGATATTGATCCAATAGCAAGTAAATACACAGCCATTACTGCTGATACCAATATCAATACCAATGCTTTAGACTTCAAAAGGCAGCATGTGTGTCATGATTTATGAATCATCATCAATTAGCCAGATTCTGAGCACATTTCCACCACTAAATCACAATAATTTTTCTTTGCCACAATAATGACAACACAATAAAACCAACCTTTCAGCTTTTCATGTACTTTAAAACTGGGTTTTTGTGGAGACCCAAAATGTATATGAGCTTGTTTCAAATGCACATTGGGTCAACTCCTGTTGTTTAAACATTATATAGGTTATAAATAAAAGAGGTGTGACCGTCAACACAAAATGCATCAGACATTTTTCATAGTGCATGTTTGAGGTATATTTTTTTCATTTCCAAAAAATAATTGTTTAACACCAATCAGTGGGCAACATACTGAACTTACCGGAGAAAAACAAAGTATTGATCCTATCATGCTAGTATCAATCCGATACCAGTACCAGTGTTGGTACAATGGATGTTTGGATCAGTCCACTCACCTCAGAATACCCCTCAAATCACACAGATCTGCACTGCTGCAGATCAACCATCCATCCATCCTAAGAGTATCTGTTGAAATAAAAATGCTTAAAATGTCCACTTTAATTCTTCACTTTATGGCTAATGACTGTAAAATCTAAAATCAGATTATATGTGAATCATACTAATGTGAATGATGTTTTTGGCATAGTTCTCTGAGGAGTTGTTATCATAACGCGATGATACTAAAGTGGTCCCTGTATGATATTCAGCCCTGAACAAAGGGATTTGAGCAGTTAAGAGACTCTATCAAATTTACAGTTCAAAGTGTCACGAGCAGCATCACTATCATTGCTCATTGTATCTATGTTGGTTAGAAAGAGAGTCAAAATAACCCTTCAAAAAGTAATTTGTTCATTTCAAGCAATCAAACCTTTGCAGCTTCTGCCGGGGCATTTTAAACTCTTGCTCTTACAGTGTGCTGAAAATAACTTCTTTGTGTGTTTTTCTCTGGTGGATGGCCTTTTCAGAGCTTCCATTTGTATTATTTTCCTTCTTTTTTTGAGCCTGATCATTCAGCTGTATGAATGGAGGAATGCAGTTGTATTGTTTAACAAGAGCCATTTTCTAGTGAAAGCACTAAAGTTATTTATCTTGTAGAGTGCAGGTGAACGCACCCTGTGTGGGAAAAAATGTGAACACTGACCTGAGTAAACTGGTATTTTTCTTCCCAGCAATCACTGTGCAGCTAAGAAAGAATGCTGTGTTGAGAATAGGAGTGAAATTTAAGGAGATAAACAAAAGTGCGCGTGGTTGATGAAATGGACTAAGGTCACTCGGTCTCAGGAAATGGAATGCCTCACATAAAAGAGTTGTAAACTGTCATGACATGATATCACAGAGGATTCACTGAAGTCGAATCAAGGGAACGAAACTGGTGTCCTCTACAAAATATTCTTTCCATTCCGAACTGAAAGGAAATCCAAGCAAGTAAAACACATAAGACAGGGAGAAATGAATGAAGAGGGTGGCACAGAAAGAGAGGCGGGAATGTAGATTACCTCTGGGGTCACCCCAGGTGTGCCTCTTGATCATGCTGTTGGTCTGGCTTAGAGGTTTTGATAAGGGTAGTGAATGTTTATTGAAGGTGGCAGCCTCACACGAGCCTCAGAAACAAACAGCGCGGAAAACATCCAGGGAACAGAGAGGCAGTAAACCATCATCCTGGCACGTATAAAAGCTCATATAAACATGTACCCCACTCATATTTCACCCCTTTATTGGACTCGGCTTCCCAGCATATCCAAGATACACAAGTGTCTACAAGAAGATAGTCTAAATTATAACTCTATCGCTGTACCTGCTGTGGGTTACTGAGCAATCTGATGCCTAAAAACCCAAAACGTAAACACTCCTCTGATAATGGAGCTGGCAGCAAAGCATGAAGAATCTGAGTGGGATAATAGCTCACAGTTTTGTGATTCATATCTCATGAATTCTTTCCGGTGGCATACTTTTCACTGTCGTAACATAAAAACACAATAAAAAAAGGGCACTGAGAAACTTCGTTTTTTTGATATATATTAAAGCTGTATGTGCGTTTTTACAAATAAGATGTGCACCTTTCTATTTATCATATTCATTCCAATCTTCCTATATGTAATGCATTCAGTATACTTCAAAAAGCTTAGAATTGAAAGAAAGTAGACCCTTTTTACGTTTTAAGGTTCTATGTATCAGGACATAATAAAACATTATCTAGTACTTAGCAGGTCTTAAAATTAGGTAAACACAACCTCAGATAAATAACAAAACATATTACAGTGTCATTGATTGATTTCACAAAAATTAGGCCAGAATGCAGAAGGGATGTGTGAAAAAATGCATCCATACTGCTTTCATAGGAGTTACGAGGGTAAGTAGCAGCCAGGTGCTGCTAATCAAAGTTTGCTGGTCTAGCGTGTTCAGCGTGTGTTGCCAAGGAACAATGCCAAGGGAGAAAGACATCAGTAATAATGCTAAGCAATTGTTGCTACCCATCAATCTAGGAAGGGTTATAAGGCTGTTTCTAAATGATTTGAAGTCCATCATTCTATAGTGAGAAAAATTATGCACAAGTAGAAACATTCAGCACAGCTGCCAATCATCGCAGGAGTGGGCGTCCTGGCAAATTCCGCTCAAGGTCAGAAAAAAACCAAAAAACCAAAAAACAAAAGGTATATTTCTAACTCTACAGGCTTCGGTTAGCATGTTAAGTGTTAAAGTTTGAAATTCCAAAATCATTCAGTTCTGCTCTCTAACAGAATATGGCAGCACACTTAGGTTTGTTTGGCCATAATGCACAACGCCAAACACTGCATATCAGCGCAAACACCGCATACTAACTGCCAAGCACGGTGGTGGAGTAGCAATTATGTGAGCTTGTTTTGCAGCCACAGGACCTGGGCACTTTGCAAACATTGAGTTGACATGAACTCCTCTGTATATCACAGTATTCTAGAGTCAAATGTGAGGCCAGTTATCCCAAGCACAGTAGTAAAACTATGACAGAATAACTGAAATAGGAAATAATCACGGTGCTGCAATGGCCCAGGCAAAGTCCAGATTCCAACCCCACTGACAGGCTGTGAGAGAATCTTAACAAAGCTGCGCATAAATGAATACCCACAGACCTCAATGAACTGAAGCAAGAATGTAAAAAAGAGTGACAAAGAAAAGTCACTGAGAAAACAGTAACTTTTGCTTTGTTTTCAGGTCTACAACTATCAAATTTATGACTGTTTAGGGATAAAAGGGCTCTGATAAACTTACCACAATACCTACAGGAAAAAAAACTGGTAAAAGCTAACTACCATTTGGTGAACTTTATTGATATTTAGAGGCAACTGTAGATGACAGTATTAGCCATACAGTCCTAATAACTAACAAACATGTTAAACATGTTGCCTTGTTAATTATTGCTTACATTAATAAGTGAACAGTTGTGTTAAATCGTACACTCTATTTTCATGTCCATAAAATAGTTATAAATAAACACTGGAGCATCTTCCACTCTGCACTTAATGTGACATGAGCATGCTGCATGTTATGCTGATCTTCTGTTTTTTTAATAATAACAATATACTAAAACTATACTAACACAACAGGATACTCAAAGAGGGCTGACCTTGTCCCAGTGCAAGAAAAGACCTTTTCATATTTTTTATCAAAACATCACATTTTAATATGCTGTTCAAAAAATTACAAGAGCTCTTTCTGATCAGAGTACATCAAGTCAATTACGATTCTGGGATATTGAATTGTTAAAAAGTTTTAACTGCTTTAGTGTTTAGTGAAACAAGCATACAGAGGTTGCACAGGTAGTCCAGAATGGCACATCAATACGTGCCATTGCCAGAAGGTTTGCTGCGTCTCCCAGCACAGTCTCAAGAGCATGGAAAAGATTCCACAAGACAAGCATTTTCTCCAAGGGAGCTGGGCAGGGCCACAGACGGATCGGTATCTGCTCCTTTATGCAAGGTGAAACAGGATGAGCACTGCCAGAGCTACAAAATGACCTCGAGCAGGCCACTGCTGTAAATATCTCTGACCAAACAATCAGAAACATGACAGACTTCATGAGGGTGGCCTGAGGCCCGATGTCCTCTAGTGGGCTCAGTGCTCACTGCTCAGCACCATGGAGCCCAACTGGCGGTGGTGCCCACCACTGGCACCCTGTGCTTTTCACATCTGAGACCAGGTTCACCCTGAGTGCATGTGACAGATGTGAAAATGTGAAGCTGTGAAGAACATTATGCTGCCCATAGTATTGTTTAGCATGACCAGCTTTGTGGTGGGTCAGTGATGGTCTGGGAGGCATATCCATGGAGAGACACACCGACCTGTACAGGCTAGGCAACAGCACCCTGACTGGTATTAGATATCATGATGAAATCCTTGGATGCAATGTCAGACCCTACGCTGGTGCGGTGGGTCCTGAGTCACTCCTGGTGCACGACAATGTCCGGTTTCATGTGAGATGAGAGTAGGCAGTTCTGGCAGCACTGGAGGATAAAGAAATCGATGCCACTGACTGTCCCCCCGGTTCGCCTGACCTAAATCTAATAAAACACCTCTGGGACATTATTCTTCAGTCAGTCCAGCGCTGCCAGGTTGCACCTCAGACTGTCCAGGAGTTCAGTGATGCCCTGGTTCAGATCTGCAAGTAGATCCCCCAAGACACTATTCATTTTCTCACTGGTGAAATGCCCCACTTTGACTTCTAGGGTGTTTTTGAATTCAGCCCCTTGTAGGTTGATCATTTTCATTTCCATCAAATGATGTGGCATCCTTTCATTACTAGCACATTACCCAGTCCTTATCATTATAGATATCCAGCATGATTTTTTTTCCCCACTGAAATCTGATGTGTTTTCAAAGTGTTCCTTTCATTTTTTGAGCAGTGCATACTCCTTAAACAACAACACTTATAGCCAAAAGTTGCTTTTAAGCACACAAATTCCATAAAATATGTACATACATTGTGATTTAAACTTCCACTTTGTGATCATGTAATCTTTAGAAATGCAGAGAAAGAGCATGGAGCTTTACATTTGTGTTTATTTGCTTTATTATGTATATGGGTCAACAATAAGGCGTACTTAGTACCTTTCAACAAAATGCTTTAGTGTTATTGGACGCAACTTTAATGTTGAGTTGTTTCTTGCAGCAGCAGGCAGCTTTTGTGTGTGTGTGTGTGTGTGTGTGTGTGTGTGTGTGTGTGTGTGTGTGTGTGTGTGTGTGTGTGTGTGTGTGTGTGTGTGAAAAAACTCTGAGAAACACACTCTGTGACACTTTCCAAATGGCAGAGAAATAAAGTTAGTGAGTGAACATAGTGGAGCACTGAGGAGCTAAAGAGCCAGATAATTCCATTGGGAGAGATGAAAACTTGAGCTAAGCTGGAAAGAAACAGGATTCCTAATGAATTCGAATGGTGAACTTTTTAATGTGTCAGCCTTGTGTTCACAGCTTGCTCTACTTCCCTTTACGTGTCCAAAGAAATAAATGAGAGCTATAAACTACAGTATTGTGCAAGTCTTGAGCCACCACTCATTTCTTTGTCTTTTGCTAGGAAAGAGTTTGTAGAATTCTAACAAGCTTAAAAGTCAATAATTTGATATGACTGTGTTTATTCTTCCACACAGGCTGAACTTTCTTAAGTAATCTTCAGGAATAGTTCTCCAGGTTTCTTGAAGGACATTCAAAGCTCTTCTTTGGATGTTGGCTGACTTCTGGTCAGTTTTCTCTCAAGATGATCCCACACTGCTTCATTAATGTTGAGGTGCAACCTCTGGGGAGGCCAATCCATGTATCCTGATAGTGATGCACTAAACATTTTTCTATCCAAGTATGCTTTCACTGCACTGGTAATGTATTAGGGATCGTTGTCATGCTGGAAAATGAAGCCGCTGCCTATAAGACACTTTCCAGATGGTACTGAATGGTGGATCAAAATATTATTGTGCTCATAATTCAGTCGATTTGCAAACCATGACCATGAGCCTCCAACATGTCTTACAGATGAATCTAGACCCTCATGTTGTGTCTCTTTTCTGACCTCCTTTGGATTCCATAAGACTCGTTGATACTGATTTTCCCAGTCCAGTTCTTGTGTAATTTGGCATACCTCAACCTTTTCTCCTTGCTTTCCTTCATTATGAATGGCTTCTTGACAGCCACCCTTCTACTGAGACCAATTCTGATGAGATTTTGGTGAACAGCAGTTGGATAACCTTAATTGTCAGATGCATTCTTAGTCTTGTGTCAGGGTTTTGCTGGATTTTTCCTTTTCTTAAATATAGGTTTTATAGATAATGTATATAGTTTTATAGCGCTGATAATTCTTCATTTGGTCCACTCCATTGGTCCAGTTTCCTTTTTAAAGATAGTTTTTAGTTCTTCGAGCATCACCTTGTTGGTGCAAAAATACTATTTTATACCTGTGAAACTGGTATTATTTTTGGATTCAACGAAAGGAATTTGTACAAAAATAATAATATTTTGAGAAAGGCTGCTAGTTAGAAAGTATCTAAAGATACCATTTACAATTGGTTATTTGATAAGTTTCTGGCAAGGTTAGACACACCACTGGCTCATTCCTTACGTTATGTGCCTCTTTTATGCTTTAATGATTCATAGATCTGTGTTATGTAGTTTAAAAAACATTTATCTGAAAATGGTCAGATACAAGGACTGGACTAAAAATGAGTGGAAATGTCAAAAAAAGACAAAACAAACTTTTGCTACTGAACTATTCCTCAATACCACTAAAGATTAAAAATCCTCTGAAGCAAAATACAAAGAAACGGGGGGTGACTCAATACTTTTGCACAGTAGTGTACATAGATTATATGAAGTATTTTTTAAATAGTTTCTTTTTATGCTGTTCTCATCTTCTTTTTCAAAAATACTGTTTAAGATCATGTTTGATATCAAACAGCATACAAAACTACATCATGAATTGCTATAAAGAGACTAATCAACCAATGATGATTGGTTGATTAGAATTTGTAATAATTTAATATTCTAAGAGAGTTTTATTTGTAAAAGTCTATTTTTAGGGAGAGTGCAGCATTTTTAGAATGTTTTTAGATTTTAATGTGACAGCTTTTACTGTACAGTTTATGTTTGTTTGTTTTTTGTTGTTGTTGTCTGGATTACTACATATGTAATAAATATCTATTAAAAGAGTTTGTGAATTTCTGTTAATACTACTACTTTGCTGTAAATGTCCTTTGTTGCATGCCATACTCTCCTTTCTCAGTCTGTTTCCTGTCTTTATCTACTCTGTCCACATTTAATAAAGGTGAAATGCTACGAAACAATAAAAAAACAAGTCCTGTTAATGAATAAGTCCAAATAGCATTGTTTCCCCTGAACACCATTGCCTTGAGAAAAGACACAAAACAGCATTTTACATGCTAAAAAGGCCACTAAACTCAAGCGATTCTTTGTGGAATAAAAAAAAAAAAAATCAATTAAGTTACTCACACCAGATTGGTACTGAATTGCACACAGCAGTCAGCAAACAGAAAGAAAAGGAAAAAGAGAGAAAGGTAAAGGAACAAAAGCAGCACAGTACAAAAAGATCAGAGAGCAAGAGAGAGAGCGAGAGAGAGAGCTCCAATCTTGATAAGGACTCTTAAGATAGACACCCACAATGTGAGTGGATGAATCATTGTCCGGGGAAATGGCAGAGATGGTCCAATTTACTGGAGATTTATAGGTAGGAAATCAAATGCCACAGTATATCAATTAGTCAAGGTTACACCTCTGCAATTCAATGTGCAGAAACAGCAAGTCCTTCCTGAGAAGGTGATGTACGTGGTGGAGAGGTCCAAAACAATTTACCGTAGCGTGTAGTGGCATTATACTGTTGGGTTTGAATCGTTTTAGCTCAAATTTGAGTCCTCCTAACAGCAAATGAAAGTTGATTTGAATTTGCGTTCTTATCAGAGGACTAGAGAGGAACTCTTCAGCCAAGAGCATCCTTCCAGCAGCCTCCCAGAGCCACGAGCCACAGCCCAACTGCTCAACTCTCCATGGCAAAATATAAGAGCGCCTATTCCTTCTGCAAAACTCTATCATCTGGCAGGGAAAGCCTCTAAATCTTGTTATAAGCTCAGAGAGGATAGAGTGGCACACCATTTATGAATGCCGCATTGAAGCCCGGGGGACGTTATACGAATTACTCCTGCTCTTTTCAATGCCAAAAAACCCAATCACGATAAAACTGGTTTCATTTGTCACAGGCTTTAATGTTGAGTTGTGTTGTCTGAAACAAGGCAGGGGATAGAAGATAGGCGCATTGAGTTGAGTTTGACCTTTAGCTAAGGCCTCCTCAAAAGCAAATAAGTTTTTTTTGTTTAGTTTTTAAATAATGCAATAAATAACCTAGGGGAATCCTTCATATACATTTATATAGAATAAAAAAACATTTTAAAATGTGACCATTTGTCTGAAAATACAGGAAGTGCGTGCGCTTAACTATTCCAGTCCTAAATCATCTGCTTCTAAAAGTCATTGTGCGTGCTGCTTGGATGAGAAGCGTGGCAAACGTGCTTAGGCTGAGCCCTCAGTCACAGCTCCTATGAGGGTTACTTTGAAAATCTTTCTCTCTTCAATTTCACTATCGTATGCTAACAATGAGGAAATGACTTCTCAGGAGAGAAAGGGGATGATACTGAGGACACAATCTCAGAGATGCTATATGAGGCTATGTAAGATGTATTTACATGTTAATATGCAACTTGCATGGCGCTGGGTTTTTTTGTTTGTTTGTTTCTTGTTTTCTTTTTTTAGTTCAACTTTATGAGGGCACTGGAATGCAGCGTTATTGATTTATGGCTTGGCAATGCTGCCCTTCAGTGGCAGCTGACTAGAATCACTTTTTTTTCTCCTCTAGATGAGCTGGAGAAAGGAAACTAATTGTGCATGGGGGGAAAAACGTGATGATATAGTGGCAGTGGGAATTGGCTGAACCAAAAGAAATACAATAATAGATTCTTATATTTGTACAGTGGTAAACTTCACAGTAATATAGAGAGAGAGAGTACACAGTGATGAAATACCATTCACTGGAATTCCAAAAGCTACTTTTTATCATTATTTAGCCTGCAATATCGAGTGAGACCTAGTATGCGTCTCCCAGCCTGAAAACGTTTACCTCCATATAGGTCAAGTGCACACAAATGTCAGGGTTTGTCCCAGTGAAATAAAGACAGATGTTTGGCGGCAGTTGCCCGGAAAACTAATCTAACGAGGTGATCTATCAGCCCTCCGAGTCTCTGCCCTGCTTAGGTTTCATCATCCTGGGGCACGAAGACGGCCAGATTCACAGGCTACCTCTGGTTCTTGGAGATCAAAGTGTCGAGTTTGGATTTTGAAAATGAGCAAACCACAAAGTCCACATTCAGCCTAAAGCATTGTTCTCAGCGGGCATTTTTGTAACACAAATGTCAAACCGTTCCCCGGATCCAGCCGAATGACACATGTTTAGATTATTTGATGGTGTTGTACACAAAGTGACGCTGACCTCACCGTGACACCGACTCCCTCCCAGGCCCACTATCACAATGTTGAGCCTGACAGAGTTCAGATGCACTAACCTATAATCATATAATTTGTAGAATGTTTAAGAACATAATTTGTACTACTTTTCCACTCTTTGATGATTGCAGTGTAACCATCAACCGCTTGTTCTCTTTCAATAACAATACCGGGCAGTATTTTCTGAATCAGTTCTTCACACAGGACCACCACTTCATGTGCCACCCACATAACAAAACCAAGTGCCAAACAAAGCAGGCCAGTGAAAAATTGCATGTCCAAACCCCTAAAACACATTTTTTAAAAAGCACACATATAAACATATACATTACACCGGTGACAACCCCCCTTTTCCTATTCACACTCGGGTAAGATATAATAAATCACTGAAAGAAGTCCATGAAATAATCACACAACACTGAACAACAAACATAAGAAAACAGCGGGGGAAGAAATTCTCACATCTTTGTCTCAGAGGCGTTGCAGTAGCTCCTTCTCTCCATCGGGTGTCGCTCAACCACTGCACCTACTGCATCCACCCCCCCCCCCCAACCTCCGGGCTGCTAATTGCGCCGGACCAATCACAGGAGAGGTGGGCGGGTTTCCATTGTTACTACAGATACTCCGAGAAGTTTGCGCCGACCTGCTGCAGCTGCACCTATGAGTCTCCATGTAAATGAATAGCCGCGGCCCGCGCGAGACAGACGAGCCGATTATGCCGAGATAAGGAGCATATGACTCGCCCCTCCGTCCGATAATGGCACGCGATGGTTCATCCGCGGAGGATTTCCCGGACAAAGTGATGCCCATAGCGGCTCCGTGCACGTGCAGCAAGAAGTGCAGGAGTCGGAGCAGCAGCGTTGTGTTCCTGGGATTATTCCTGCTGTCGCTGACCCTTCACGCTGTCACCCTCGTCTGCTATTTGGACCTTCGGTCCCAGGTCAAAAGGGAAATTATTCACCAGAAGCGGGACTCAGTGATGACACTGGCGGGGAGTGACCTGGCTGACCCGGCGGAGGTGCTCTCGCTCGGCCACCCAGTCCGACTGGACTCCGGCAGCAGCAGCAGCCGCGGAGGAGAGAGTCGTGAGGTAAAAAAAACAAAGACTTAATGAAGAGACACCGGAGCTTCTTTAAGGCGACATTGTTGTCATTCCTCACGCGGAGGCTGTTCGTGTTCATTCACCTCCGCGCGGTCCTCCTGTTCCCGGTATCACGGTGTCAGGTTTTGTGTCTGCGCTGTTACGGCATGTTTCTGGGCAACTTCTTTTACAGTAGCCTGTCACGGCGTTTTGTCAGCTCAGTTTCCAGACAAGTATGGGGTTTTTTTGTTGTTGTTTTTGAAAGGATGGATTTGCGCCCCTGTGTGCGTCATTCCGCCTTTCTGGACTGAGACGCACTAAAAGGTGTAGGCTTTAAATCTTGTCACCTGGCCAGTGTCTCCGGTTCAGGTAAACACATCCAGGGTGGGCATAAGTTGAGCAAGCATTAGGGCAGTTGTGGTTCCGATTTTTGCCTTTGTTGAGTAAAGAAAATTCTTTCATTTATTTTTTTCTTATTTTTTTTTGGGGGGGGGGGGGGAATAACTTGCAGTAAACTCATTGACTAATATAATGGGCGCATTCTTTGTTAAGTAAAACCATATTTTAATCCAATTTGTCTCGTTCCCAGAGAAGACAGAGGTCCAGTACTCAGAACTTAGGCAACCTGCCCAGCTGGAATCGCAGTGGCAGGTCAGGCTATGTGCTGGAGCAGGTGGACAGAAAATTAACTGGATCACCAGCAGGTGCAAAGCCCAAGGGCTGATGTAAATTCATCAGGACTTTAGATGAGGGTACTTGGAGCAAAGCCAGCCCCGCTTCTTGTGTGTTTTCTTCCTTGGCAGCAGGGCTGACTGAACGGTCATTTGTGTTGTCTGTGGCTTTTGGCAACAACCCACTAACCACTAAGACCACCACAACACCACCACACACATACACACACTCCCTCCCTCCATAATTTCATCAGCACAAAAGGCCAGAGTGTACCTCTCAACTTTGCATTGCTTGCTCAATTAGCTCATATGTCAGCAGTTGTGTAACCTTTTAACAGAGAAAATGATATTCTGTGTGTGTGTGGGGGGGGCATTGGCTGGACATTTAGTTGTGCAGAGCTGTCAGCTGGATAGCCACCCAGAGGAATTCAAGTTATCCAGGATGGGCGCATTTATTCCTCTGTAGGAAAGATTAATGAGATCCATTGCTCATATTTGGATTTGCTCCGTTAACATTTTCCTTTCATGAGCTCAGCCTATTAATTTAGTCCTCTGTGTGTCCTCTTTGCTAAGCTTATTTTAGATAGTAGTGGTTTCCCCCAGTTAAAGCCGAGTGAGATGGGCCTGGTATTTGGCCCAGATGGTGACGCTTCATGAGGTGAAAGACTGTGGCCCAGCTGTAAATATTTAACAGTGCTGTGATGCTGTCCTTGCCAGATGTCTGCATTAAACAACTCTGATTACACATCCCACAGTTTACATAGTTGGAGAAACAGGAGCATGTGGCATTTAGACGCAGCAGCCACACTTGTTAGCTTTTCTGGCATTTCCTTTGAAGGATCTTTCTTCTTCTTCTTTTTTTTGGGGGGGGAGGGTTAAAATTGTTTATTGGATTTTTCACACAGCTCTTCATCAAAGGCACTTCAGGAGCATTGGGGAAATTTCACATGATGGCCAGGTATATACAGACAAGTGTAACCAAAAACATGAGATGCCTTGAGAAAACTAAAGCAAAGTACAACGTCAGGTCCATACCAACACAGGCCAGCTTTCCAACAGCATATATGATACAGCGAGGCTCTGTTGTCACGTAAGTGCAGTGCTGCAGCCTCCGTTCAGATGGACCTGTTTTGTGGTCGAATTGTGTCTTGAAAAACCCAAGCGGTGTGGTCTGTCGGCATGTAAAAGCAACCTTAACATCCGGCCATTCAGCGGGGCTGGTCAGTGTCAAACAAAACTAGAGAGCGCCAACGCATTGGCATCACACCAACCGTGACGCCCAGGTACAGAGTGGTTGCGGCGTTAGTACGTAATACTTCATACATATGAGCATAACCACACCTGTCTTTGAAGTCAGCCTTTATGTTGATGTCAGCTACACACCTGTGGAATAGCGACAGAGTCTTTCTGATAGGTCCCACTGCAGTTGTTGTGTCGGGAGCAAATTTTGCCACAATGAATTAATGAAAAGATGATTTTATTTTATTATTTTTTTGATTAGTTGAAGTCATGATATCAAGGAAGAATAAAGTTGTTTGAAGTGAAAATCAGCTGTCTTAGCACTAAACTAGTTTTAAATGATATAAATATATAGCACTTATTGTTTATTATTCTTTTCTTTTTCCTTCTACTCTTAAGTTAGTATGTAATGCTTTTTTTCTTGAATGTTTAATCTTGCCAACACTTGTCATTTTTTCCACTGAAAGGAAACACAAGTTGAGTTATTACTGAGGCTTGGCCTTCTCTTTGCGGTTTCTTTTTGCAGATGCACACCTGATCTGAAGGTCGTGATCGTGGCTAAAACTTCCAGATAAGAATCTTGGCTGTACAAGCCGTGATACTACAAGTGTGTATTCGGTTTCCAGAATCTCTCCCTGAACAGGGGAGGAAAGGCCCGTGAGGTGATGCGAGGCGAAAAAAGAAAATAACCAAAAGCTATCAAACTGAGTTCAGATTCTGTGTGGGACTATTTGTGTCTCCTTGGATGTTTTACAAAAAAAAAAAACATTTTATAATCTTCATTTTCTCAGATGTAAGCACAGTATTGGAAACAATATTGTTTTGCAGACAAAGCTGGCACTGTTTATAGGTCTTAAGAGATCTAAACTATGCAGTCAAACCACAAGTGGAAATATGAAGAGTTTTGTAACAGAAATTAATTTAGTTTCTTTGGAAACAGTTAAACTTTGAGCACTAATTTAAAAGCTCTCACTTTTTTCACATCTTTCTAGTTGCTTCTTAATGAGTCGATGATCTGTTCATATATGATCTGGGCCCACAAAGTGAACAAACAGTCGTCACCTCACCAGTCGCAGTGGGTATGCCCTTGAGCAAGGCAGTAAATCCCAGCTGTCCAGCAGACCCCGCATAGTTCCCAACAGTAAAAAATCCCCTTCCCAGGTGTGTGTGTGTGTGTGTGTGTGTGTGTGTGGGGCGCTAAAATCTGTGCCACAAATGTGATGTAAGGCGAGCGAGAGCAAGTGTCTCCCTCAGTCAGCCTGACCCTCGTTCACCTTACAGCAGCGAGTGAAATGTAATAAACGTCCACAGAAACATTTCAAAACGCAAGCTCAGAGAGCGTTTTACTCTTAACACTTTTCTTATAGCTATTATATGAAATAATTTTCCTCTCTGATGTATGCCTTTAAAGTCCCCCCGAAGAACAGATGCTAAAACATCTGGAGTCTAGTTAACGGCTATTAAAAAGTCAGTTTGATGGGACGCAAAGTCCTCAGCAGCGTACAAGCTCTGGGGCGCCCGGGTGGGCTGTCACCCACATCTACTTTAATTGTGACCGCTGCATAATTGGTTAAAACAGCAGTATCGTACATGCGCTGAGAGCAGGCCGACATATCAGGGATCAATCAGCGCAGACATAAAAGCACAAGTCGTGAGAGCAGAAACATCAGAAATGGCGAGGCTGCGAGCGTTTGCTCCGTATAAGCTTGCATCGTCTTGACAGACAGATGGCGTAGACGCCCAGTAAAGATTGAGTCCAGAGTTGCAAACATCCACCATAATAATAAATTCTCAAGGCCTTCTCAGCACTCAACAAGGAGTAGGTTTGCCAGCGAATGTTGCAACAATCTGAAAAGTGATTGGCTGCTGACAGGCTACATTTCCCTTAGGTTGAGCTCCACAGATTTTCAGATGACAATCTATGCATAGCGTTATTAAATTACCCAAGTTATGGTTAAAAACACATGGCCTTTCAAAGAGCGGGCTCTGATACGGGCTATGGGGAGGATACTTTTCCTTAAGTGATATTTAAGAAGAAAACTCAAAGTCGCTGTTGGACCCAGGAGTGCACATCACAGGAATATTAGGTGCAATCAGCTCTCAGGAGTATGCATGCCACTGAACTTGGTAATGCCCATTCAACCAGTGATGGGCATGTAAATCGCAACCACACCCAAACAGCCCTCAGTTTCACCTTCTCAAGCTTTGCAGCATCAAATTTTCAACTACAACTTAATGGTCACTAACTGTTAGTGACATTGCAAGATTTACAGACGCCACTGCAGCCAGAAAGTCTGTATTTGTGGAAAACTGTGAGTAAAAAGTGCTACTGGAGACCTGCAGCATTTTATTTCTTGTATTAAACTTGAAATGCTGCAAATGTCAAGGACCTTTTGAGGCTAACTGGTAAGAATACATGCAGTTTGTAATAGTAAGTGTTAATAAGGCAAAAAAAGGAGTCTTGTTATCCCAAAATTACACATCCCTGGGGTGATTGAATTTTAGTCATATCCTCACGAAGCAACGGGGAATCTGCGCGCAACAGCAACCCCCACTCTTTGAAGATTTGAAAGCCCTCTAATTAATAGCATTTTTTTCTCCCCGTGCGCTGAAAAAGAATGGTTTACTCAATAGTTGGCACTTGGCATACATACCAACACATTGTCATCCTGATTTACTGTAACTCTGCGTGCCTTTGAAGGGTACGAAGGCTGTAAATGTTGTAATGAAGTGAAATGAAGCAAAAAAGGGCGAAAAACCATTTCTCATAGTCATATAATGGAAGGAGGAGAAGAAAAAAAATCACTTTGTTGCCTTCATCTAAAGTATGAGGCGCACCAGTTTGGTAGTAGCCCCGCAGACTGCTTGTTTGTCTTCTGTCGTTCTGCTGGGGCTTAATCTCGGGCCAGAAATTGGCTGTTGAATCGTGTTTGGCTGTCAGAACAGAAGAAAGTGTAACGCCATATGGCTGAATATACACCACAAATCCTTTGAGAGGTAAAAGCCACCCCCCCGTATGCCAACAGCTGGAGAGGAGATGTGGAGGCACCTGCGCACCAAATGAACAGCAAACGTTGCCGTTCGCAGGAACATCTGGAGGTCTGCGCGCCGATAAACTGTTCCAACACACAGTCCTCCATCAAGCTGGAATTCCCGTGCTCGTAAGGTCAGACACAGCTGGCAGCTGGTCAGGGATGTAGACGTTAACTGCTTCAAACTTGCCTAACACAGTCGGCATCGGGTGTTTGACATGATACATCTCATCCCCCATCCAGAGGGGGGGGGGAAAAGGAGGGTTCCCACATCTGAGACGAGGTATAGAAGAAATTCGAACCATAACTTCTTTTCGTGTTTTGCAGCGGCTCTGCCTTGTAAAGGCCCACAAAAAGACCCTGGGAGTTCACGCTGCTTTCAGGAGAAGGAGCTTACTTGTCATCGGGGCTTAATAACGATGTTTACTCGAGTGTCACAGATGGAAACAGGGAATATATCATCCTGGGCACTACTGGGGTAGGCCCCCCAAGGAAGGCCAAAGTGTCTGTCGGTAAGCTTGTCTGCTTTGTTTCTAAGCAGTAAGGCGAGCCGATACGTAGTTATTTATTATCTTTTGATCCGTGCTAAGGTGCCGCATGCGTCACTGCTTTGGTAGATGTCAGTTATCCAAACACCGAGCAGATGTCCAGCTCTCTACAAGCTGTCTGGTTGTCAGCAATGGAGAGCCTTAATGTCTCGGGCTATTACCTTTTATTTATGCTGACACCCCAAAGTGTGACCAAAAAGCTGTCTCATTTACTGCGAGGCTCGATGAAAAGAGTTGGCTTTGGGTGGTCTTGTTTGTGTTTTCAGTGCCAGTTTTCGAGGTTTTTTTTTTTTTTTTTTTTTTGGTTGTTGTTTTTTGTTTTCTGGGAATCCTCCAAAGATGTGATCACAAACTGGCTGTTCAAACAGAAAGCGACTTGGAGCAATCCATATTTTAAACTCTAAATCCTTAGCACGAAACATTGCCTTGTCAGCACCAGACACGTCTCGAATGTCTTACAGTCGGGTCAGTGCGTCCTACAGAGTTCATGTGAATGTAGGTCGACCAGAACCAGAACGTGCGGTTTGTCCCGCCGCTCACTTGCCCATGGGAACAACCCGCCGCTGTAGTGCAACTTCCCCTGTTTTTAGGGATGAGCTCAGACCAGACCAGCTACATCAGATCCTTTTCCTTTGACAATTTTTTTTGTAGCTTATTCATGCCACCACTGAATGGGGCTGGGACCAGGTGCCATATGAATGGGTATTGCTCTCAGATTAACCGCAGTTCATGTCCTCCTTTTGTATAAAAAGGTGAATTTTAGAAGCAGTCGTGTCCAGGTGACTGTCTCAAACATCAGAAACTCAGACAAAAGTGACTTGGGTTACAGGATGCGTTACAGCCCAAATGGGACAGACAATGACTTGGCCGCTTGTGAATGTGCTGGCTGACAGAGTCTCGCATCTTTTCAACTGCCCCAAGTTGTGTCTGTGCAAACATTATACTCCCCAAGAATAGAAAAGGCCACTTGTAGCAAGAGTTTCGCTCTCAAAAACTTTGTAGCATTCAGCCCTTTTGTGTTGGGTTCACCAAATTCATCTAAGGTGGCAGCAGCTGGTAACAATAGGCGCAGCGTGCTCAAAAGATGTGGCACCTTTTTCCATGCGTAATTTTCCATCTTTAATGATATTTTCCTTTGTGTCCCACCAGGAGAAGTTACTGTACAGAAAAGCTGACTTCCACGGCACAGAGGATAACAGGGGCATAACTCAGCGAGCGAAAAGAAGCCCCGGCAAGGAGCCAGAAACAGGTGCAGCACTTTTTTTGCATGTGTTATGAGCATTTGACATCCTTTAATACTATTGTCTCTTTGATCCTTACGCCTTGATACACAAGACTGTTTTTTGCCTCCTAAGTTGGTCTTCTGTTTTGGTTTTTGTTTTTGTTGGGGTTTTTTTCAAGCACATCATCTATTTTCCATTAATCATAAAAAAAAGAAAAACTAACTTTAGCTCTCTGGTTGCACCTGCATCAGTTTGTTTTCTGGATATGTACTTGGCAACTAGCGAGTCAACTGTTGAGCAATGCTTTCTGTAACGTGCATTTGCTTGAACGGGACTCAATTCAGTGTAATTAACTGGCTTATGGTAGGCTTAGAGGTCTTAAATTTTGAAAACTGTTTGCTAATGGTTTCCCACTTTCTTTCTTTCTTTGTGTGTGTGTGGAATTGATGTTTTATTGCTTTGTGCTTACTTAACAAAGCAGCGCCACCGCATAATGTTGCCGTGTTTATAGAGCGAGAGATTCAATGGAATGGGATTGATTATTACTTGGATGGCAAACAAGGACAACAAGGAGTTTGGGAGGGCTGCACCAATTTGAAACAGACAACGAAGCCCGGGTCCCCCCAATCCCCCGCCCCTCCACTAAAAATAACATTAGGTCCACCAATTTTTTTTAATTTAATTTAATTTTTTTAATTTTTCTTATTGTTTGAAGCTGTCAGCAAAGCAGTTATGCACTTTGGAGTCCAGCTGTGTTATCAGTGACATTAATATCGCAGCAGATGACAAAAAGCATACCGACTTTGTGAGTCATTTTCGAGAACCCGGCAACCATGCGTGAGCATAGCTGTCATCAATTCTGCTGAATTGATTTATGCTAATCAATAGCTCCGTGGTAAACCATGTGGCCGGTATGTCTGAATTTGCTTTTGTAGTTTGTTTTTTTTTTCTTTTTGTTTAGAATCTGCACTATACAAATAAAAAGAGGGAAAAAAAAGGGAGGGAAGCCTTTGAAGTTTCACGTCTGAGTGCAACAAGTGCAGCACGATCACAAGGCATTCCAATGTCTGTCTCGTGACACTGAATACTTGGGGGCAAGTTTAGTGATTGTGTTTAAATTGGAAGAAAAAAAACTCACCTTCGAGACTTTATACATAAATCAGTAAAGTCCCGAGCCTCTAAACACTAATCATTCCCAGGTCTCTCCTCTGCTCTTAGCGCACAGACAAAGGCTTTTGTAATCTCAGCCTTAGATGTGTGTGTGTGTGTGTGTGTCCTGTGTTTGCACATGTGCGCACGTGTGTGCGTCCTCGGCACTCCTAACGGGCACCAGATTCCAGATAGGGCTGCTCGTTAAGAGAAATCTATGCGGATGCATCCAGTCATTTAGCCAGAGGAGAAACACTGGCCATATGTTTGAGGGGGGACTCAAACTGTGAGGGTTTAAGGTTAAATGGCCTTTGTAGTTATAATGACATGGTAAACACAAGAGCAACCGAGACAGCTTTTTGAAAAGGATTCTTCAGCTGTGCGCGGCACATATATACGTGTGCGCGCACACACCCTCTTGCAGATGCAAACACTGAGAGCATTTCGTCTTTCAAGCACTGACATAGATGCCCCACCAACATCCGTGCACGCACATCCATACACATGGTTGTAAAGGAGGAGACACGCACACACACACTTTCATCTGCATTCTCCATCTGGGCTTAATTCAAAGAAAAGGATTTTGGCAGGATAAAGTATCTCTCTAATGATCTTCTCCAGTTCCACTGCCTGTGAATGCTTAAGGCACTTGTTCATACAGAGGAGGTGAAACCACACTTACAAATTACTACACTACAAGATACCACAGACTGACATACCTCCACTCTAGTGTTCAGTGCACACCATCTCAATCTGTTGTTTCAGCCTATTTAGGATACCTACATGGAATGATCTGGATGCTCGATGTGTCATTTGAGATGATAATTGTTGAAGAGGGCATTTGAAGCTTAATCACGCTGCTTTGGTTTCTTTCAGAATCAACTGGAAAGGAAAAAAGGAAAGAGAAAAAAAGAGGTATGACAAAATCCGGCATACGTTTCTGTTATTATGGTCATTCATTTGACTGTTATCTGCTGCAAGTTTCTACAAATGCACTTGAGAAGTCATCCAAAATCCAAAAACCGCCTTAACTCAAAGTGGGCAACAAGCTTTCAGTATCTATGTAAATGTAATACTTGCCTCCGTAGCTTTTTTTAATATCAGCAGTTACAATCTGCACAGTTGCTGCAGGGGCAAATTAGTGATTTGTGGTGATTTATAAATAAAACTAACTTGAGTGCTAACCGTTTATTCCATCTTTCTCCACAGCGAAAAAAAGGCCTGTGCCAGGACCACCTGGCCCTCCTGGTCCCCCAGGTCCACAAGGGCCACCGGGTATCCCTGGAATCCCAGGTATTCCAGGAAGCAATGTTGTGGGGCCTGCAGGGCCTCCAGGACCTCCTGGGCCACAAGGACCGCCAGGCGCTCAAGGTCCAGCAGGTATAAAACTTGCATCGAATCCTCCTCAATAAGCAATACTCGAGCCAGAGAGCTTGAAAACGAGCAGAGAGATCCTTTTCTTAGATTACAGTTATTTCCTGCATCCAGACACTTTCCCACAGCAGAATGGGGCTCAAGTTGTCAAAATTGATTCACTCATTGCTCGCACTGTGAGAGTTTCTGGTGCAGGATGTCAAATATTGTGTGGAGCAGAAATGATCTATCCTTAAACTATGCCAGAGTTTGTTTTCTTTTAATCATCCTCTCACCTCAGCAGTGCAGAGGCCAGAATTTGAACACGTCTCCCTCTTGCTCTTGCAGGGGTTCCTGACAAGGGCAAAACAAAGGAATTCCAGGTAAGAGTATGTCACCTTTTTAAAATTTTACATACAATTTTCTCCCAGTCGCGGCTTCTGGTGAAACAGCTGTTCTCCTGTTTTACGTGAATTTGGATTAGTCACCAGAGATCTTTTGTCTTCCAGCCAGCAGTGGTTCACTTGCAGGGGCAGGAAACTACGATCCAAGTCAGAGAAGGTGGGTGCTCCGTCTACGCTCATTTATAGTCACACAGAACAAAAAAGCATGCATAATCCCTGCCATTGGTTAAACACAGAGTTCTGGATGTGTGCTAATAGACGTGCCTGCTAAACCTCAGAATTACAAGAGAAAAAATATAAACACAGTAGATTGTTGACATGCAGTGAATGTTTATACTTGAGATCCAGCCTGCCAGATTTGGTCATTTTTAAGTATTTCTGTGCTCACCAAGGATTTGCTATCCAGGGTAAATGTTACTACCAGTTTTTACCCATAGCACTGTGTAGGATTATAGACACCCTAAAGTTATCCTATAGCCGTTTTACAGTCTGGAATGGTAACTCGTACTCATGTTGCATGCTAACTGATTCTGATTATCCTTCATCACATCACAGGTAAGCATCATTAGCAGGTTTGTGTGTCAATGCTGAGCTCTGGTTGCAGTTAAGCTCTGCTGAAAGCTGTTTATGTTGACCCTCTTTGTGTGTTTGTTGTGACATGTTTAGATCTGTCTCAAGGCATCCTTAAGAATTGGAAGATGGTGTCCATCCATCACCGCGTGTTTAAAATGCACTCTCGCACTGGGCAGCTAGAGGTGCTGTTGGACGGTGTCTACTTCATATATAGTCAGGTAGAAGTGAGTACGGTCCTTGACGTAACTCTTTAAATTTACAGTTGATAGTCAAAAGAGCTGGCAGTCGTTCTAAAGCTAAGCTCAAGAATGACAGAGTTGACCTGCCTGCTTTGTTTAAGCATATAAATGTTACCTTTTTAATGTAAGATGTATTTCTTTTGGCCTTTCCCTGTGGCTAAATGTGAAGCTTCATAACTCATATTCATGCTGGCTTCTTTAATATTGCAGCTGTTTCAGCTTTAAATAACCCCTGAAATTATCATGTGGAGTCGTACACACTTTAAAGTCTTGTGATTTGTATGCCCCCCCCCTCCTCCCTCCCTGCCCCCTCCATCCCCGCCCCATTTACCAGGTGTACTACCTCAACTTCACTGACATTGCCAGCTATGATGTGATGGTGGACTCCAGCCCATTCCTCCGCTGTACTTGCAGCATTGAGACGGGCCAGCGCAAGTTCAACACCTGCTACACGGCTGGTGTGAGCCCACTCCGCGCCGGCCAAAAGATCTATATACGCATAGCTCATGAGTACACACTCATCAATATGACCAACCACACCACTTTCCTGGGAAGTGTCAGACTTGGAGAGGCTCCATCTGCTGGACAGAACGGATAACTGCACAGTCACCAGCGCCCACCCCCAACCCCCCGATGCGTAACCAAAAAGCAGCAGTCACGTTAGCCCAGAGTCACACTGCCTGTTCATCCTGCCTGACGTGGGATTGACACAGTAATTTAAAAGCCTATGTTTTGCCTCTGTTTAGAGGGCTGGTAAAAGTTGAGGACGCCCCTTTAGTGACTTTTGTTCACTTTCACAGATGTCTGTATTCAAATGAACCAAATAAGACAACTTCTGCTGCCCTTTACTTTAATTCTGCACAGAGATCGATGAACCAAATGTTCTCATCAGAGAGAAGTTTCTATTTGTAGTCGCCATTTTGTACTGGCAAAGACGGGATCTCTCTTTAAAGTGAGGAAGGACACTGTGTTGATGTACACTAAGTGCTGTTGAATGATAATCTTGTATCTCCAAAAAACAAAAAACGCTAAAAATAGCTAAAATAGCTATTTGAAATGTTTTGTTCTGGGGCTTTGTTGGCCTTTTTTAATTCATTTGAATATATTAACATTTTTAAGAAAATGAAAGATGATGCAAATGTTCAACACAAGTATAAAAGTATCTATGCAAAGTAAAGAAAATCCACTAAAACTGGAGTTATAAGGTGTTCACAGAGCAACAGCACTATATATTTTGCGCGCATTTGCACTACAACATCCCTGCAGAATATCAGTGATATGTTTTGTTACAGCGCTATTGTTTAGTTACCTTATGAATGAATCCATGATAGTTGTTAATACATGTCTGTACATACTGTATATAAAATGGGATATACTTTTGTAAATGGAGTTGATTGATGGATTAAAATGTTTCATTTTCTGTCTAAACCATTCGTCTCTTGTGTTTGTGCAGCCGGTGGTATTAATTTAAAAGGTTACAACTTCTCTTTCATATCGGACTGAGCTGGCACGAGTACTGACAAGAACAAATGATGCTCTGCGAGCGAGGCCTTTGTCTTTATTAAAATGTGGCTTTTTACTTCGACTGCGAGTTTCACAATACATCTCAGAGTTTGGCTGTAATTTTCATGCAGGCCAAATGAGTTCCATCTTGAGAGGCAGGGCAAAGATAGTTCCTCATTTAAAAACTAATTTTGAAACTGAACGTTTAGGTTTCCGGAGTGTACTGATGTGTGACTTCACTCGTTTGAGTAACTTGGGGACTGGGGGGGACAGCTTGTTAGTCTCAAAATGCTCTATAATGCGTTATTATCACTCACAGCGTTCATGTTTTGTCTCAGTCTTTTCCTGGTGCACAGAGCCAGGGTTTTAGAAAATGATTTTCGCAAACTCCAAGGAGACATAATTCTACAATTAAATCAACCATGTTCTGAGGGAGTCGATGGGAAATTGGCCAAGATGCTTAAAACAAGCGAGGTATGTCACTGATTATACAGGATGGAGTCATCTTGGGCATTGTACTACTGAGATTTATACCATTAGTGAGTTGTTCAGATAGCGCTGCAATAATAAATTTTATCGCAAGGCTTTGTTTTTCTCATAGGACATTAAGTCAAGAGTCTTCCAGGAAGCTCACAGTTCTCTGAAAATATCTTCTAGGAGAGTCAAAAGGGACCCAGGCAGTTCTAGAGGTGGGTCAGAGCTGAGAACTGAAAATGTCTTGTTAGTTCCAGTCTAATCTGGTAATGACAGCACAAACAGTATATGCTAAGTTAATAAAAAAAATGAAAGTCAAGTGTTTATTTCCTTCTCTTGCCAGCTCCAACAGCATTTCTGCAGTTAAGGGCTGACACTAACAAACGGCCAGACATAAGAGGTAAAACTAAATCCAAGTCGTTGGCTGTACCGCTGTGCCTTCTGCCATTATTTTGATGAAGCGTATCTTGCCTTTTTCTCACAGGAAATATAACTGTGATCTCTTGGATTGTTTCTGCACAGCGAGGAAATGCAATTTCACAAAAGGAAAACAGAATTGTTGTCCAAGAAGACGGTTATTACTTGGTGTTTGGACAAGTATTGTGTCACTCTAACTCG
Organism: Perissodus microlepis; assembly: GCF_051167445.1. Classification (NCBI taxonomy): domain Eukaryota; kingdom Metazoa; phylum Chordata; class Actinopteri; order Cichliformes; family Cichlidae; genus Perissodus; species Perissodus microlepis. The sequence continues at coordinate 7,822,515 of NC_140462.1, read as the reverse complement.
AGCAGAACTAAACTGATCATGCATATGATTTGTTCCAACCAGTTAGGTAATGTTCTGCTTAATTTGCAGGTTTTGTTTGAAAGCCCAAGCATAGTTATGGGTCATGTCGTTCGAAGTAGGGCCTCAGCTGAAGCCGAGCTGTTGCGCTGCCTGCAAGCGATGCCCGATAGATATCCTGCCAACACATGCTACACTGCAGGTCAGTGACAGACTGCTGCTGTGGAGGGTTTTTTGCTTTTGGATACAGGCGCTCTCTGTAATACATAGCGCTGTTCCTTCCTCTACTTATCGAGGTCAAATAGGCATATTTTTGAAAATGTTACACTGTTCCTTGAAAGTGGATCTCTCGTGCTGATTTCCAGTTCCACATTTTTATTCTTAGACACTATACTAAAGTAGCTTTGCAATAATTTACAGTTCAAAATAATCCCTGTTCATCTTATATCGGGGCCTTTGTGCAGCTACACAGTTTATTCCAGGTTTTAAGCCTGTGTCGGCCAATAGTTTGAAGCATTTTGAGAGCTGCTATTTTGCACTTTTGGAACCAGACATAACCATAACTGGAGCTTACTTAGCTTTCTGCAAAGGGTATCTACTTACTGGTGGTAAATAAGAGGCTAATGAATCTCAGGAACTGTAGTCATTCAAACAAGTCAGCAAGTTAAATACTTTTTCATATAATTCAGTTTACAAACGCTCCAAAAGGCCCTAACACCGCAAGTGCAGTCAACTGTAACTTCCTGTGTTGGGACACCTGTCGAGCTGGGCACGCCCTGAGTTTTAAATATCACCAGCCTCCATTTAAAAAAAAGAAAGAAAAGAAAATTCAGCTACCATGCACTAGCTTATCCATAAATTCCCAAATCTTTCTTTTGTGCCAGGCTATAAACATGCTTGTTAATGCTGTACAGGCCTTTTAACTGGGAGTCTATAGAGTATTTGACCTGGTTTTGGTGCCAGCCTCAAGCTTCCATTAGACAAACTGCAGTTTTTGGTATTTCTGCACTGGCTCCATTTTTCTGCCCTGGGCAGTGCCCCTCATCTGAAACAAACCCATCAAGCCAACTTCCTAGTGGAGGGGGGCACCCCTCATAAAAACCATGAGATGGCCATAATATCCAGGATATCCGACAACATACAAGTCCATTAGCAGAAAAAACAATCCAAAAGTAGCAACAATAGTAAAAAGGCTTTTGTGTATAGCAAATATGTACTGTATGTTTAAATACAGAGACACTTTCTGACAGCGTTTGTCCTCTGTTGCAGGCACAGTGCAGTTGCTTCAGGATGACGAGCTAGAACTGGTGATCCCAGACAGGCCCACAGCCCTGATATCTACAGATGAAGACTCAACTTTCTTTGGTGTCATACAGCTGAACTGAAACAAGACGGTGGGAGGATGATAAGGATGCAGCTGACTGTTGCTGGAAGTGGGAAACTGACATTGAGCAGCGTGAGGGCTGTGCAGATATAAAGCAGAGTGGCAGCAGCAGGAAAACTATTTTTCCTGCCAGGCAAATAAATTTTTTTCAAATATATATTAGCTTTAAAATGTAGAATTTGGGTGCATGTCCTGGGCTGACTCCCAAACATTTGTACTCATGTGCCAGCACCTCCTTTCATCAGTCTATTTTAGGCGTGTTCCTTTATACCTTGCTGGGGGCTTCCCTCCTGTTCCACCTACGCGCTGTCTGCTTATTTGTTCCTCTTGTCTATTTTAAAACGCTTTCCGTTTCCAGAGACTTTGTCAGGAACAAACAAATGTATAAATTTATCTCCCAGGAAGGTTCTTGAACACCACAATAAATAATGTATCATCATCTAATTAAAGTTGTTATAAATGGGATAATATGCGTCGGTGCAAATTATTTCTCAACATGTATTTAAAGTGCTAGCAAATTCTAAATGCATTTATCTCTAAAAGTGGCTTCACTTAGCACTAAAATCACAATATGTTTGTCTACAAAATTATTATTATTATTATTATTATTATTTTACAAATTATAAGGTTTTTGCTTACATGTGACCTAAAGCTTGACAGAAAGAGGCGGTCTACGTGGTCATGTCTTTATTGTCTAATTATAGTATCCACCTTCCCTATCTGGTGGCCACAGCTGTTTTCTCTCTCCCTGTTTTTTTGATGAAGCATGGCTATAAGAGGGTGTTGGTGTTGTGTGTGTGAGTGCATACGAGCTCTGACAACAGCAGTGGTACAGTTTAGCAGCAGCAGCAGAGGGAGAATGGTCAGACATATGTTCTCCAACTTCCTACTACTCTGGTCACTCAGCCATGACCTTTGCGTAACAGGACTGACGTATTATGCTTCGAGGGTAGGTTCAACATGATCAATATAAATGCTAAATGTTTTTAAATTTGCACTATTTATTTATTTCTTAAGCCTACAGAATTGCTGGTTTTGATATTTTTTAAAAGTGTCCCATCTCTGAGGCTCACACTGTGTTCCTTTAATTTCAAGGAGCAGTCCTGGAACAATCGGAATCTCTCTTCTGTCCCTGTGGATTTGGATGTAAGGATCAGAAGACTGGACCTGTCCAATAACTTCATCAGACAGCTGCACACACTTGAGCTGCCTTACTTGGAGCAGCTGGACTTGAGCAACAACCAGCTGGATCTCATCTCCGAGGGGCTGTTTGAAAACCTGGTTCGACTTGAGCATCTGAATTTGTCCAGAAACGAACTAAACAACAACCTTGGCAATAACAGCAAAGCCCTCCAATCCCTCAGCGGGCTGAAGGATTTGGACATATCAATGAATGGCCTGAGTGACTTTGCAGCCGAGTACTACCTTAGAAACAAATCCGCCCTCGATCAGCTCAAGATGACCGGTAATGCTTTAACAAGACTTTCACACAAATTATTCACAGAGAGTAAAAGCCTGAGGGCCATTGCTATTGACGACAATCTGATATCTGAGATCGAAGAAGGGACGTTCGAATCACTGATCCAATTAGAGGTGTTAAACTTGGCTAAAAACAATCTTGCGCACATTTGTGATTTTAAATTGCATCAAGTGAAATTTCTAAATCTGAGCAGAAACTCTGTAGAGTTTTTTGTCACACATGAGGACAGCAGGCTGTACAGGCTTGAAGTTCTTGATCTCAGCCACAACAAACTTCTTTACTTTCCAATTGTTCCGAAAATGAACCGTTTGCGTTATCTTTATTTACAGAATAACATGATTGGTTCCTATTCCGAGGCTGCTTTGGTGTCAGAGACAAATTCTCTTTATAGTGAGATTGTAGGTGAAAAAATTGCAATAAAAAACAACCTACATTCAAACTGGAGGCCCATGCCACTGATTTATATTGACCTGAGCTACAACCACTTCAGGTCTTTCCCAATCGAGACTTTAAGCCTCTTGCTGTCTTTAGAAACTCTGAATCTCAGCTATAACTGTCTACAAAGCATCATCTGGGATGTGAGAAATGACTCTGACTCAGGACCCCTTCGCCAGCTTTTCTTCCGCTCCTTAAAGCACCTTGACCTGCAAAGCAACAAGCTGGTATATATTTCCCCACCTTTTCTCAGTGCACTCACACAAATAGAAAGACTAAATCTGCAAGACAACTCAGTCCAACCTTGCACTTCTGCTGATCACTTAGGAAGCATTAACTCAACACAGCAAACAAACCTTGATGACCTTTGTGTTGAATTTGCCTACTTAGGGACTCTAAAACACCTCAATCTTAGAGGAAACAACATAAAAATGCTTCAGCCTAACACATTTCAGGGGACTTCTTTGGTTTCCCTCAGCCTTGCAAAAAATCCATCACTGGTCATGCAAGAGGGGGCGCTAGAAGGTGTGCAAACAACTCTTCAGTCCTTAATTATCAGTGAGATCAACTTAACCAGCTCTCGTCTGTTGTCTCTACCGTGCATGCCGGCATTAACCCACCTGAACGTATCGAACAACCTGCTGGATACAATTCCCAGAAGTTTAAGTTGTTCTCCCCTGAGAGAAATTGACATAAGACATAATGTTTTTATAACTTTAAACCCTTCGTTGATTCGTGCTTTATCCACAAACCTTACTGTCATGTATATAAGCGGGAATCCTTTCAACTGCTGTGACAACAGATGGTTGATGGTCTTAAATGAGACGGAGATTACAGTGCCCGATATCAGTGAGGCAGAATGCTTTACGAGAGTTAGAAACCTTACGGTGACAGAATATCTGATGAACCCTTCATTGTACTGTTCATTGCGCACAAAGGCACAGGAAGTTCATTTTGGACAAATGATGATAATCGTCTTATTTGCAATTGTTTTGTTAGCAGTTTTCATCATGTTCAGCAGGAAGCTGTGCTGCACACAGAGATCTGTTATGGTGTGAAGTCTCAAATCAGTCTTTTACAGGTTTTTTTTTTAGATAATTTTTGACATGCACATGGGCTATGTAAGGTAAGCATACCATAAACTTGGTGGAAAAGTGAAGATTTTGGTTATTGCACATTACAGTCTTGCAGGACATACCTGCAAACTTTTCGTGACCTCTGCAGCTAAAATCTTAAACTGGAAATTGGCATTACTGATTTCCAAGTGGTTTGGTTACAGTGCACGTCAAATCAAGAATCACAAGAGTTCGTATCCATTCTTCATCGTGAATGTTTGTTTGAAACTAAAAGCTTTAGCCAATGGATTACATTTTTATGACGTCTATGAAGCCTTGCAGAACATTCCAAGAGTCACGACTGGACTCCTGAATAATTCAACACAATTGCCATATAGACCCTTGTAGGAGAGCTTTTGTTTAAACATATTGATTTGTATATATTTTTAAATAAGAATGGCTTATTTTGTCTTTATACAAGAAATGTCATTATACCAGCCTGTTCTGTGATATATAATGTGTGGCTCTGACCCTGGAGACTGTGGTCAGATGTTGCAATGGTGTATGGTTTACATAATAAACATGTCGCACTGAATAACCACGATATCGTGCAGTTCTTTATTTAGGAATACCATTCCCCGCATTTCAGTATCTACAAAATAAATCAATGAGGTGGGAAGGTGAAAAATTATAGTTGAAATGCCACCAAATCATAAAATCCTAACTGTAAGGTCATGATCAGAGAAGGTCGTCCATTAAGATTGTGAAACTAAGCAACACAACATTAAACTTTGACTTGCATCCTACAATACTGATCCACTGGCAATGGCATGAAAAGATATTTGAAATTGTAAGCAAGTACCTCTGGATGTACACCAAAAGAAAAAAAAGATATGCCATTGAGCAATCTTTCTTGCTGTCTTCCTATTGGCAAATCCCTCTTCTTGAAACTGATGCAAAGTGCCGTTTTGCAACTGGAACCAGTATATGTGATGTCAGCATTATCACGGGTACAGCAAAACTGCCTATCAATCTAACTCTTGAGCAATATTAACTTTAGTAAAATGTCTTTTTTTGCCCCACCCACACGTTTCAGCTTCTAGATCAAGTAGCAGCTTGACAAGTTCAAGCAAAGAGCACTTGAAGAAAAGAACACTGTGTGGATAGCATTAGGTGTCAAACCATAGGAATGCAACAAGTAAATTGTATTCATTCTTCTTCTTGGTGTTGATAGTTACTGCATTTAGACATTAGCAACAGCTTGCATGCAAAGTTGCACGACTTTCTGTTTCTACCTCTACACCAGGGGTGCCAAACACATGGCCCCTGGGCCAGAATCAGACAGCCAAAGACTCCATTCTGTCCAACTAGACAGACTTGGAAAAAAATTGAGAAAAAGGGCATAAATTTGGGACTTTTAACTGTATTTTCTATAAGTTTGACAGCTTTTCCTACTGATAAGGACCTCCTTCGTAACCATTCATAACACACCAAAGTAACTAAATAATAGATAAACAGTTAAATTCAATATCTACAACTGAAACTTCTATCTTTTTAAAGAGGGTCCACAGTTAGAAAGTCATAGTCTGTTACATCCAGTACTTACAATATGGACAGATTTCTTCCATTTAATACAGCAGCATTTCTTTATCGTGTAGAAAAACTGAGACATACTGCTTAAAAGGTACTTCTTTTTTGTTATATGAAGATATCTGAGGAATTCAATGGATGGTTAAACTTCTTACGGACCAAAGTGGGCTGTATGCAGCCCACTGTGTCAAATGAGCTTGACATCCTTGCTCTAGACTGTCAAATGCTGTCTGATAAAAAAAAAAGTTCTAAATTCTTTTAATTGTTAATTTCATTGGAAATGAAAAAAAAAACCTCAAACATGCACTATGAAAGATGTCTGAAATCTACTTTTTTTTTTTTTTAAACAGATGTAGACGCAAAGTACTTTAGAGACAGGCACATTTAGCTCCAGGTCTAAAAGAAAAAAAACCTAAAAAAAATAAAAATTCAGGGTGGTATCATGATACTGATCCGATACCAATACTTTGTACAAAAACTTAATCTTATATATCTTGTCATTTAACATGTATATACTTGCCTGAACATTTCAACAACAACAAAAAAATCAACATTCACATTTCCCTCATTCACAGTACTGCTGTTCCACACTACAAATATTGGTATAGATCTAATACCAAGTAAATGCAGGGCCAGGATTGGTTATTATTTGTTATTCGGGTAGCTAATTGGGGGAGAGTAGTATGCCATGAATTATCGTTTTAATCACCACTATATCACTGATTACTTTCCACAATAATAAGTTAACGCAACAAAACACACCTTTCAGCTTTTCAGGTCTTTTGAAACTGGGTTTTTGGAGACCTGGAATGCAAGTTTTTCTGTCTCTAAACCACACAAAAAGGTTTGGACTTTCTTCATAGTGCATATTGGAGGTTTATTTTTCGATCCATTCCGCCCACCTCTACTGACTGGGGCCTCTTCTCAAGATGGCGGCCTGGCCTTGGTGGAAAAAGGAGTGGGATACATTTTTATGACAACCGGGTTTTTAAAGAAGAAACCGAGGTCAAAAAGTAGACTAAAAGGAATTGTTCCACTATGGTAATTTGCGGAACCCCCAAGAAAATCTATGAAAAGAAAAGGACCGTCAAAGTCAGGAATAATAACGCTAATTGGCTAGCTAACTAGCCGCTAACTAGCCACCAGTCATACTGGCAGGGGGCACGCACGCCATGGCTCCTCACCAGCTGGCTGTCACCCTCCAGTCGGCGCCCTCCATGATCTCCCAGAAAGTGCAGTTAACTTACCAGCTGTTCTTGCTGGAAAATGCCCGGAATAAACTTGAACAAGACCTTCGCAACTTCACCATCAAGGTAAAGCTAGCTGGCAAGCGAGCGACTAATTAATGCATTTAGTTACATTAGCTGATATTGCTAAGACCATTGGAAAAACGTACAGTGTGTTCGTCATTACAAAAACGTGAAATATCAGCTGACTGCCAAAATTGGTTTCCTCTGAACTAATAAACACAATGTATGTGTATTTTTAAATAAACCACACAAATTTCCCCGTTTTTTACAACCAGGCCTATAAAGATGTCCAAGGTTACCTGAATTCATCTTGTCCCAGGAGCTTGTTCAGCGATCTCTCAAAAGCTTTAGATGTGAAATGTCAAACAGTCGCAAAGCTTTCAGCTTCATTAAAGGACCTCACAGCTGGTAAGTTATAAATTAATCGTATAGCTACAGATGGATAAGTAACTGTATTAATAAACCTCTGCTGCCTGCTTTCCCTGTCAGACCCGCAGGTTTGTCTCCTTCCTAAGGTTAATAATGGAGTCAGCGGAAATCAGATACAGCAGCTTGGCGTCAAAGAGATTCAGATTACAGATGTTTTTAAGTTTGGGCCCATGTTAAAGAACTCGCTGATGGCGAGCTCAATAGCAAAAGCAATCCAGGTACTGGGAGCCACGGTGTCTCTTCAGCAGCTACAACGCTTCCTCACCTCGAAGCCTGCAGCAGGCTATCAGGACAACATGATATGCAGGCGTTCTTCAAGCCTCGCCAGCACTGTTTTGACTTCCAGTTGTGATTTTAAGGTTGAAGAAAAGCAGGTTGATTTTGAGGAGAAGAGCCAAGCGGATGCTGGGATTTTTCCACCTGTCACTGATGAGAGCCGTGACAGAAGTGCAGAGAGGCCTCAAATACTTTTACCTCCCTTAAAAGCTGTTTTCCCCGAGCTCAGTAACCCAAAACCCATGAACACCACACCACTATTACACTGGGGATGTGAAGATGATGTCAAGGTGCAACACCAAAAACAAACATCCTCCCAGCTGCTGCACTTCCTCAGAGCAAAAGTTAAAAACATGGGTTCACTGGAGGTCACGGCCATGGAGTGGGCTAAACGTGCATACAGTTCAGATTTACAGCAGCCTGTGTCACCTACCATTACAACACAAAAAGACCAGTTCAGTCACGTTGTCACCGATCTGGTAGAAGTTCTTGCTCCAAAAACTTTGAATGCAAAGTTTGAAACCCAAGCCCCAGTCTTCAGAGTGAAAAAAGCCGAGTCAAGTGGCTCTCTCATCTATAGTTGCATGATTGCAACACAAACTGAACTCTGGGATATTGGAGACATCTTCGCAGAGGTAGTGGAGAGGGTCTCTGATCCTGGCCCCTTGGGAAGTGAAGACTGCCAAAATATAACTACTCAGCCAGAGATCGTGGGTGTGAATATCCACTGGAAACCCAAAAGTCCCAAGTGCGCAGAGCCTGAACGTGATAACAGTTCTGATGGCGTGAAAATGGCAACAACCAACAGTTTAAAGATTCCCGATTTCCAAATTCGAAGATTTGAAGAGACTGAGGTTGTGGTGTCTCACATTGTGAGTCCGAGCAACTTCTACATCCAGCAGGCAGACTCCCATGAGAAGCTACAGGCCTTTGCCACAGAGTAAGTTATTCATTGCTGAGGCTAAACTTAAGTCTGCTTTTTCTCAGATTTTCCCGCTGATTCACTGATGACATTTTCAGAACTTAAAGAGCCATTTATGCCTTTTATTAATAACCGTTTTCTTTGTAGATTTTTTTTTTCTTTTTTAATAACCCACATGTTTCTGGTCATCATCATTATTATTTTCATTTGGCACAGCTGGAAAGCCAGTAGTTCATATGCTGAGCAGAACTGCATTCCAGATATTGGAACCATAGTAATGGGTTGGGTTGCCGAGCGAGAACAATGGTGCAGGAGCCAGGTGATAAAGATATGTGGCGTGAGCAGAGGTGGGTTCTGTCGTTGTATTGAAATGTTTTTGCAGATGTATGCCTCTAGATGGTAGCAGCGTCACTTTGTTTTCCTGGTAGCCACTTGGGAATATCACACTGGATTTTTAGTCTTGCTTTGTATGCTCTCTGTCTTTTGGATGTAAGATGGTGCTGGGACAGAGACATCCATCAAGGTGGAAGTGAAAAGGTTGGACTATGGTGACACTGCCTGTCTGTCACTGTCAAATATAAAGGAGCTGACCCCTGAAATGGCTACTATACCACTTCAGGCTGTGCAGGTTTCACTGGCTAATGTAAGTGGATTTACAGTCTTCCACCTGCATGGACACTTAAAAATCTTCAGAGAGAGTCATACGGACTGTCCCTGCCAGAGTTTGCATACATGGAAATGTTAAAAAGCTGTGCTGTGAGAGTGTGCGCTTAATTATTTGCATTTGGCCACTATTAGTCACAGCGTTATCTGTTACTTGGTGAGAAAAGGAAATGAATTATCTCAGTTCATGGTATTTTGTGTGTATTTCCTACCCCTTAGGTGACGCCTGTGAATGGGAGAGATTGGTCTGAGGAGGCAGTCGGCTGGTTCAAAGCGACTGTACACAACAGGACCCTCTATGCTAGGCTGTACCCGCAGGAAGGCAAAGTTACAGTCGAGCTGTTCATGGAGAAGGGAAAGCTCGGAGCCATGAGGTATCGAAACATAAAACACAGTCAATTAATTGTGGCATAAAAGGTTTTAGTGGACAGAATTTTAACAGTAAAAAAATTATGTCACCATTAAATATTTTATCGGTACAAGCAATGTAATTTGTTAAATTAAGAAGTAGCATGGTGACTGTATAGTAATGTGAAAAAGTCTTGAGCCACAACTCGTTTATTTTTCCTTTCCTTTCATGTATTTTGCTAGGAAAACGAGTGCAGCAGTTTGTTGAAACATATGCAAACATACCTGGAAATGCAGGAAATAAGGAAAAAACAGAGTTTGCACAATTCTTACAAATTTCAAAATCAATATTAGGAACAACCACTTATCATTTTGAACGCAGCCTGAACTCTTAGGCAGCTTTCTTGTCACTTATTTATTTATTTATTTATTTATTTATTTATTTATTTAGGACAGTGCATGTTAATGAACATAAATGTAAAAAAAAAAAATTACATGAATGTAAACATGCCAGATTATAGCCAAAGGCTAATTTCCATCTGTTGTCCTTAAACATAAAAAAATAGACATAATAATTCATAAAAATTCATCATTCATTCATAATAAAAACTCCATCACCAAACTTACACATACACACCATTCTGTTCTCAAATAAAACATTAAAACTATACAACTCATACATGATCACACGCTTGATTTGTCCATAACCAGTTTTTAACCTTTGCCTTAAACAAATTGAGTGTAGAGCATTCTCTAATGGGTTGAGGAAGACTGTTCCACAGATGGCCACCCTTAACAGAGAGGACGTTCTGCCCAAATGCTGTCCGTCTGTGGGGTATAAACAAGTCTCCTCGGATTGTAGCTCGAGTGGTCCTGTCTGAGCTTTCTTTATGCCTAATGAACTGCTTTAGTGGTGGTGGAGCAAGGGAGTGTAAGACTTTATATATTAAACACACTCTTTTAAGTTTCACTAAGTTATTGAAGTTCAGTAATTTATGTTTTTTTAACACATGACAGTGGTGGTGGGAAGTCGGTTTTTTGTCAAGTAGTTTTAAACTTCTTTTATAAATGTTTTAAGTGTTGTTGGACAAGCAAGTGACCAGGACGTCAAACAATAGTCCATATAAGAGATGATCATTGAGTAAAAATAAGTTTTTGCAACATTCATATTTAAATTATTACGTATATGATTAAAATTTCGATTATTAAATTTAAGTACCTGGGACACTTTATTTATGTGACTCTTGAAGGATAATGTTGGGTCTAGAATGACCCCAAGATATTTAAATTCTGGAGCTAATTCAAGCTCTACTCCATCCAGGAATATGTTTGACTGCTTCAAGTTTAAGGGGCGTTTTGAAAAATACATACAGACAGTTTTTGAGGCGTTCAACATTAGGCATGAGTCCTCCAGCCAGCTATGTTTCTTTAAATGGTCTTCAGGAATAGTTCTCCAGGCTTCTTGAAGGTCATTCAGCACTCTTCTTGGGAAGTTGGCTGTCTTTTTGTTCTGTCGAGATGATCCCACACTGCTTCAGTAATCTGCTTTGAGGCAGCCAGTTCATTACTGACTGCGGTTTTCTATCCAGGTATCCTTTTACTGTATTAGCAGTGACATTGGGATTATTGTCATGCTGATTGGCCATCTTCAGTTGGATGCCTTGCAGATGGCATTGCATGGTGGTGGATCAAAATCTTAACAGTACTCATCAGTCATGACAAGATCCCCAGTACCTCTGGCTGAAACTCCTTTTTCCGTTTCCTCTGTTAAGCTTTATTTATTTATTTATTTATTTATTTATTTATGTATTTATTTATTTATTTTTAATATAAGTTGGCTTGGCTTGAAATGGAACCTCAAACCATGACGGCACCAGAAGTTTCATCCTCATAAGACCTTGTCGCCACAGATTTTGCCTGCTACTTCTTTTGTACTCCTCTTGTCCAATTTGCCCAAAATCTTTTGAGGACACACTGCACTCCATGCTGAAATATGCTAAGTGTTAAGTTCATAGCTCTTTAGGAATCACCTTGTTGATGCAAAAATATTATTATGCCTGTTAAACTGTTATCTTTGGCCTTTTTCATAGATTCAGCAAAAGAAATGGGAAAACATAAACAGGCTGCTCATAATAGGGGATTAAAGATAAAACGTAAAACTGGTCTTTCACAAAGAAAGTAGTTTACTTTTTCTTTTTTCTTTTCTTAATGCTCGAATCATTTAAAGGCCACAGTGTTGGGTGGCTTAACAAATGTTCCTCTTAAAATGAGCAAAAAAGCAGCAAGGGTTCAAAGAAACACTTTGTTGTCCAGGCTTTCAGAAAGTTTTTCAAATTTGGGTGGCTCAAGACTTTTGCACAGCACTGTTTATCTGTTTGTGCCACAAATAGGCAAAATACAATCATCTACTCTACATTCAAAAAGGACCAATAAGTAATGATCAAATATGTGGTCCTCTGGCTAAGTTGCACAAGTCGCCTGGGAATAGCAACGTTTTTGTCTTTCTGGTAAATATTAGTAACTTTATGAACACACTTAACACATCATTTCAGGAGGGGTGCTTCATTGTCTTTGAGACTGGCCCAGAATGGACACGCCATCCACAGCAAACTTAAGAAGACCAGTCTCATCAAAAGAAGTAAGTTACATTATATTTTAAAAATGCATTTTCTCTAAGAGTCCACACTACACTAATATACTTCAATGCGATGTGTTTATTCCTCGTTGTCACCACTCTATGTTGATATTCACAATTTTCCGTGTTGTTTTGTAGACAGTGTTCAGCTTAAAGCCCAGAAACAGGACTCTGACTGGGAGAAGTATCTCATATCATGCTACACTCAAAGGAAGTAGTTCAGGTGTGTGTGTGTGTGTGATTATGTTGGCGTCCTTTTATCCTAATTGAATGATTGCACAACCAGTGCTAAAGTTAAAATGCAAGCTTACTGTACCATGCAGCTCGAACATATAGTGTATACCAACATTGTTTATAGTGTAAAACCTAAACGAGTAAAATGTTTGAATGAGGAACAAAAATATTCCTTTTAGACTGACCATCTGTGTGCAACATACAGTGGACTGAGTTGTTGCCAACTTGAAAGGCTATACAAAGTTGAAAGGTATTTGGGGAAAAAAATTAAATGTAGATTTATAAAGGATTGACTGGACTAGTACACATTAAGTCGTGTGTGTATATATAAGCTATCTTGTGTATTTTTAGTTCCTACAGTTAGAGCTGGAAAACTGGTTCAACTAAGCATACATTTATGTTCTCTCTAAGACGACTAAACGGGAAATTTCTTTCTTCTTTTGTATCTCGAGCTTTTCTTCTTTATGTACAGGGAAAGCATACAAAACTAGTTTTGCTTGTTTTATTTTGACTATGTAATTTCAAGATATTGGTTAACCTGTTCCCTTTTCCTGTGTTTAAGAACAGAACTGTATTTCAAGTCCTGATTATTTTTAGTCACTAGACGGTGCCTGCTCATTCTGATTACCCGCTCTCTATTAAGTTGTATTCATATCTATATTATTACCTTATCTGCATGCTACAACAGGTCTTTTTTGGTTTTGGTTTTTAAATGTATAATTTTTCTTTGATCACAGAAAAGCTTTGCAGACTTGATAATATTGTTCTTATGCAATGGCAAACATCTTTATTTTTGTATATTTGCCTTTGAAATAAAGATGTGTTCTCTACAATTGTACATTTGTGTCTCTTCCTTGTGTAGAGAGAATGTAAATGAGGTGCAGTTCATTCAGATTATTAGCAGGCCACCCAAACCCTCAAACTACACTGTCAGAAGTGACGGTACGGCCTGCGAGTGACGCAGAAAAACTCATGGCACAGTGAGCCACTGTGTGTCATCTGATTGTACATGACAAACGACCACGTTGTGTTGCCGTAAATCATGGTTTCTACTGTTACGTGGAAGGGGGTGTGACCACAACTAACCTGTTGACAGTACATAAATTACTATTATTACTATTATTAATATTAAATAACTTTTAATATGAACCATTTCAGATTGTTTCAGGGCATGCACATTTGGTAACATGTTATATTGGACTTAACTGAACTAACCTGTGTGACTGGGTTAATATATTCTTGTGCCAGTATTGTCGGAATTAAAAAGGCTAGATAACATCAAAAATTAGAGCTGTATTTTATTTTTAAAGTGCAAATGACAATTTAATCAAATCATCAATCTTTTAAAGTGCTGTAGCATTCAAATTAGCCACTCCATTAGACTGTGCAGTAGTTCCCTAGTTCATATATAATCTGGATGAATTCGTAAACCTGTTAATGTTGCAGCAGCAGTGACTCGGGTCAAAAGCGTCCTTCACTTCCCTGCCCTGCCAAGCACAATAAATAATGTGGCAGGCTGAGGCCTTTTGTGTCCACACAGATTCTTTCTTTTGCCCCGGGGTAGGCGGAAATCGAGGCGTTTGATCTGAATTCTGAAAGAGTCTTGTTGCAGCCCCATAAAGGGTGCCATTGTATGTAAATAGTTTATATAAGAGCATATGACCGCTACGGTGCAGGGCAGTGGCTAGTGGCGGAGGAATGATTAGCATTTTCCAAACGCATGGTGTTCTCAATCCAGCCTTTTGGCTCGCTAAAAAACACAAAATTTGAATTTATTTCTTCCCATTTTGTACACATTTTTGTGTACCACCAGCAGCTGAAGGTAAAAATCCATGTTATCTCCTTTCTAATTGTTTTATACTAACATTCAGTGAGAGGTTGGATTTGGGGTGAGTGATGTTTGACATGCCCCAGTGACTTGACTTGGCAAATACTTGGCATGCTTACGGTCTCATCATAATTCCCTTTATGGTAGCAATGTTTTACTGAATATGCTTTAAAAGTCACATAATTTTAAGATCTGTTTAAGGCAAATCTCAAAGAACATAGCTATTCTCAAACAATAGAGATCTCTCAAGGAAAAAAAAAAAGGAAAGCCTCAATGAGATGCATGTCTTGCTGCTCCCTTGGAAAAATTTGCTGGCAGTCTGTCAGTCTGTCTGCATTTGGGCTGTAAGCCAGCCTGGGAGTAGAGTATTAATACAGGGGAAGCATATCACGTGGTTCTGCAAATGTTTTGCAATTGGTTTCAACCTGTTGCGTCTTCTGACGGTGCATGATGGCAGGCCATCGCCCCTGTTTTTATACAGCCGGCAGGCTACTTGGCAATTCTTGTCTGTTGTTCCTGACTGCTAAATCCGGCTTGATGCTCAGGTCATACTTCAAGATGGTCATCTTTGGACCTGGTGCTGCTTACGCCGCTTGCACCGCCGGCTGAGCCTGGTAAACCTCTAACTACTCATGTTACACCGGTTAGATTTTTTTCTGAAATGCTAAGTTTTGTGTGCAGTTACAGTCTAAAGACCTTATTTAACTGGCAAGCCATTGTGACTTCATGCCAGTAATAAAAAAAAAGGGGGAGTAAATTTTCTTAGTAATTAGAATTTTGGGTGATTTTTAGATGCAAAGCATCCCACACATGTAACTGCCTACACCTGTAAAAAACTATATTAATCCCTTTTTTCCCCAGACCTGGAGTCGAAAATGAACTGGGGGTCCTTTTATGCCGTGATCAGCGGTGTAAACAGGCACTCTACTGGCATCGGACGCGTCTGGCTGTCTGTCATCTTCATCTTCCGCATCCTGGTCCTGGTGGTTGCTGCGGAGAGCGTCTGGGGCGATGAAAAGTCTGGCTTCACCTGCAACACCCAGCAGCCCGGCTGCAATAGCGTCTGCTACGACCAGTTCTTCCCAATTTCACACATCCGTCTGTGGGCGCTCCAGCTCATCCTGGTCTCCACCCCTGCACTCTTAGTGGCCATGCACGTAGCCCACCGAAGGCACATCGACAAGAAGATCCTGAAGAGGGCGGGCCGCAGTAGTCCTAAAGAGCTGGAACACATCAAGAACCAGAAGTTTCAGATCACGGGCGCTCTGTGGTGGACATACATGATCAGTATCATCTTTAGAATCATTTTCGAAGTGGCTTTTCTCTACATCTTTTACTTGATCTATCCTGACTTTAAGATGGTGCGTTTGGTGAAATGTGACTCATTCCCTTGCCCCAATACGGTGGACTGCTTTGTCTCCAGACCAACAGAAAAGACCATATTTACTGTGTTCATGCTGGCAGTGTCTGCGGTGTGTGTGCTGCTCAACCTGGCAGAGGTGGTGTACCTCATAGGCAGGGCCTGCAAACGGTCCTTCCGCAGCTCTGAAGACGAGTCAAAGTTACCGTGGATAAGCCAAAGATTGTCCACTTACAAGCAAAATGAAATCAATCAGCTGATAGCAGATCATTCTCTCAAGTCTAAGTTCACTGTGACCAAAAAGAGCCCAGCCGAGAGGGGTGAGAGGTGTTCTGCTTTCTGAGACTCTCTTGAACTAATAAGCAGTAACCTCACCTGACCACGTAGTATCTCATGCATTAAAGTCACATATATACTGTGTATTAGGTCAATTTCAGCTTTTTGGCTATTTATTTATACATAATTCAGTCAGTGGATCTTAGATTCTTGTTTTTATCTGTTCATTTTTACTCACAAATATTGGCTGCTGTTCTCGCCTAAACTATTTAGAGTCTGTAGTGAAGGTTTAAAGACCAAACTGGTGATTAAGAACATTTTAACTCATGTACTGCAAATCCAAGGTGGCTGTTGTTACAGTAAAACCAAGCTTACCTTGATTAGATCTTTAGGTTTTTTTTTTCTTTGTTTTTCTTTTTTCTGGTTTCCACAATGCTTCTGAAGGCTTCCATTATATTATTTTTTAGTATAAATAGCAGTTTGTCAAGTTGTTGACAAGCTTAGGCTGACTATGCGTGTGATGCCTTGTTTTTGTAACAGCTGTATTGTTGTTGCAGCTCAGTATTCTTAGAAGAATCAAAACAGGTGTACTGATTGTTGTTGAATATGAGCAATTTAAAACATACCAGTTATAATTGGTGCAAAAAGTCTGCAATATAAAGATTGCTGCTTGGAAAAGGGTTTGTAATCTGCACATAAGTCCACACCATAGCAGATCTTTTGATACTGAAATTTAAGGAAATTGTGGACGCCACAATTCCAAACTAAACAAACGAAAACACGTAATGGTAAAAGTAATTCGAAATGCTCTGAAACATCACTTTGGTCCTTTAAAAATCAGAGGTTATTGAAGGAGTTGAAATGCTGGATGAGAAATTCAAAAAATGAAACCATTAGAAGCTAGTGGATTTATAGGAAAGCACATATAAATGGGTAAAATGACTTGAACAGCTGTTAACAGTATGGTGGTTAGATTTTATTGGGTGGTCACTGATTTTTTTCTAATGTAGACTGCTTGTTGCTACAGTTGGTGCTAGAAAATAAATTTTCAATTCAAAACAAAACAAAACAATGAAATACTGTCCAAACATGATGCCATGTCATCACCGGTGCCTGTAAGCCACAGTGTTGAAACCAGCTGCCTAATATCATGCCATCAAAAGAGCTCAAATGCACCGAAGCATGAAACTTCGACTTTTTGAAGTTGTGTATCTGGAGAGTTTGGAGGCCAGGTTACTACCTTGATCTGTTGTATTCAGATGGTAGCACTCTCACGCATGCAAAGAAGTTTCCACAGAGAACACTGTTTTGTAAGGCTGTTCAACCATCAGCGGTTTTAATATTGTGGTTTCTACATGTGTGTTAACTTTGACTTGTCGGTAAACCTTCATCAATTTTCAGCTCATAATCCCCAAAAAGTTAAAAATGTCAGTGTTATTCCTTTCCGCTTGTCTGCAGAGGTACCTCAGCTTAAAATTTGTCCAGTCTCATTACTGCAGATATATCCTTGAGTTAGAATACCTTTCCTTACTTTTCATCTTTGTAAAATTTTCTTCCAGTGGGCTTAAATAAATGTTTGCAGCTGACGTACTGTTTAACAGACCCTAGTATTAACCATCATGATATATTAGTGAACATCTCACTTGTCCTGTAAATGTAAATAAAATGTAAAGTAGCTGTTTATACAAATCGTTTGCCATGTGTGCATGTAACATACAAAAACAACTTTCTAAATGCACATGTAGCAGTTTACATCCAGGTAATCAATCCAGATAAACTATACAATGGGTTGAAACAGTGTACATTGTGGATTATGAAGAAATAAACTGGCAGATAATATGAGATTATTTAGCAAACATGCAGTGTGTTGTTTCTTTGAGTACCTGATGAAATAATGAAATATGTCTGAAGTGAGTTGTTGTGTTTAGTAGCTAGGATTTTAACTCATTGAAACTCAGCTTTTTTAATAAATAAATACATTTACCCCTTTCCTGTCACTGTGATTTGGAACTTCAGGATGCCAGTAGTTGTTCATCTCCAAATCATTCCTGCACCACCACCATCCCATCTCCACCCCCATGATAGGAAAAGAGACCCTTGTGATATATATAGATCTCGGGAACACTTGTGGCCAGACAGACTTAGCAGACAAGATCATTGGCCAGCTGCCCTGTCACTCGCCGTAGCATGCGAGCAGGGGTTTGTTTAATAGTTTACACTGGACAGTGCACACCGTGCCAAATTTAACCGAGGGGGGAGGGAGGGTCAAGGGAGGGCAGGTTTGTTGGTTGGTTCTTTGGTTGAGTGTGTGTGCATATGTGTGCTGTGGCCGGCTAAAGACCCCTGGGCCTGCATTCTGATTTCTGCGAGAGTTGTATTTGAAGACAGAAGACTGAGTCACTGAGCTTGTCGGCGTGGAACTAAGTTTGTGGCTTGCAAGAGTCTGCTTTTCCTGTCCATTCAAGGGCATTGTTGGGGGTCCTAAGATCAGTGTTGCACTGAGGCCAGTCGGTAAAGCAGTGAGGCCTCATGGACCCTGCCAGACGTGGGAAGCTTTGCCACAGAGGATGTATGAGCTGACACGGTGACTTTCTCCAGTAAATGTGAGTTTTCTGTGATTTTTTTTTTAACTTTGTGCTTTATAGACTGAAATATTTGTTTCTTCAGGAGTTTAAATTATAGTCCTAAACCTAAAGTTAACTTATTAATGGTGCATGCTGTGGCCAAATGCTGTAAGTGCAGGTTAACAGCTGTCTTATGTGAGAACAGAAGTTGAAGTTGTTTCACTTCTTTTTCCTCGAATGATGGCATTATTCTTCATTGTAATGTGGGATCTCACGCTGTGGAGTGGGGGTCTCATATTTAAATACTGTCCAATCTGCGATTGTTGGTGCTGGCTCCCTCAGCGTCAACCCACCTGCCACATTTCAACACTTGAATTCATCCTCCAGAGCAGCATACCTTCTACTTCCACTCTTACTACTGTATAGACTACTCATCAGAAGCAGAATCTATTTAAAACCTAATGTGTCACAGGAGCTGACAGCTCCAACATTACTCAACTGTTTCTAATTCGCACTCCCACCACATCTGCCCAGTGTTTGATTTCACTTCCTGTGGCTCGTGTTGCCATGGCGTGGGTCATGAAGGCCAGGAGCCGCAGAATCATGTCTGAAACCTGCCTTCCTCCTGTCCACACTTGCCAAATATATACCCTCCCAAAGTAAATATAATCCTGTTTGCACCCACGCGGATAAGACCACTACCTGCTCAGTGGCGGTCGCCCAGTTGGACGCTCAGTTAGCAGCTTGGCTCCCGAAAGACTTGGTTGTTCTGATCTCTGCTGAACTTGGTAAGAGAATTTTTAGTCGTCAGGAAGGATGAGACGTACGCTCAGGATTAGTTTTACTGTAGTCATTTAATCTCTGTTGCTGTGTACAACAGTCTATAGATGAAATAACTGATTTCTGTTTTCAAATCCTCTGTAGTCCTAGATCTGACCTCTCACAGCCATGGGGGATTGGAACCTGCTGGGAAAGCTCCTGGAAAAAGCCCAGGAGCACTCCACCGTCGTGGGGAAGGTGTGGCTCACTGTCCTGTTCATCTTCCGCATCCTGATCCTGAGTGCTGCGACAGAGAAGGTGTGGGGCGACGAGCAGTCGGGCTTCACCTGCGACACCAAGCAGCCCGGTTGCGAGAACGTATGCTATGACATCACTTTCCCCATATCTCACGTCCGGTTCTGGGTGCTGCAGATAATCTTTGTATCCACACCGACTCTGATATACCTGGGGCACATTCTCCATCTAGTCCGGATGGAGGAAAAGCAGAAGGAGAAAGAAAAGGAGAGAGAAAAGGAGCACAGTCATCAATCAGACAAACAGACTCTCATTGTGGATGTGAAGCACAAGAAGGCTCTGATAAGAGACAATAAGGGACGAGTCCGCCTGCAGGGGGAGCTTTTGCGGACATATGTCTTCAATGTGATCTTCAAGACGCTGTTTGAGGTGGGCTTCATCGTGGCCCAGTACTTTTTGTACGGCTTTGAGCTCAAACCCATGTACACATGTGACAGACCCCCCTGCCCCAATGTGGTTAACTGCTACATATCCCGCCCTACAGAGAAAACCATCTTCATCATCTTTATGCTTGGAGTGGCCTCTGTGTCTCTGTTCCTCAACCTCATAGAGATCTACCATCTGGGTTTCACCAAGTGCAGCCAGGGCATCACCTTCAGGAGGCGCAACCAGTCCCATGAGAGTATCTCCAAGGAGCCTGGCGAGACTGCAGTGCCGTTTGCCCCAAGTTACGATGACTACTTCCACGAGCACCGCCAAGTCCAGCCCGCTTACCCACCAGTGCCGTGCTACACCGCGGCCACAGACTCGTCCTTCCACCCCTACCACAGCAAGGCAGCCTACAAACAGAACAAGGACAACTTGGCGGTGGAGAGGAGCAGCAGCAGCAAGCCAGAGGAATGTGACCTGAAAGGAAAGAAGGGAGCAGGATCTGCCCCTGGGTCACCTACGCAGGCCAGGCCTGGCCACAGTGCCAAACACAGCAACAACAAGACTAGAATAGACGATCTGAAGATATGAGGAGGTTTATGTTTCTCTGAGGGGTCTTAAAATGTGCGAGGGGATCATATGTTGCTTGGAAGTGTTCATACATGCCAAACTGACTCCCCTCTTCAAGATGGCACTGCTTTGACTCATTCCAGCTTAGAGGGGAGTAGTATTTACAGGGCACAGAGAGAAGCCTGAAATGGAACCACAAAAAAACAGCAACAACATTTCTGATAAACTTTCACAATAAAGGAAATTCTGCTTCTTTATATGTGGAGAAACAAAGTTGGATCTCACTTCGGACTGTAGCATTAAATGTTAGATACTAGTCTGTCGCTGCGGCAACAGACTAGTTTTTGTATCTGTGTTTTCTAAGTTGTGTTAACTGGTATGAATCTTTCCACCATTCAGAGAGGGTCTGCTCAGGTTTACAGTGAGCTCGTCTTTATTTTTCTCAACCTGTGAAACATCTAGAATTCAGGGCTGGAACTTGCTCAGCACTGACCTGACCTCATTCGTGGAAATCAGATAGGGAGAAAAGTTAAATTTAACTCCCTTTAAATGTTTTGAGGTCATCATCTAGCATAGTTCACTTGCTTAGACTTGAAGTAAGGAGTTGTGCAATACCTGACAATTTATTGGAGGCTTGAACTGCTGTTACTAATTCCAGAGTGCGCCTCAAAAACAGATATTGCACGGGTCTCAGGAGTTCCCACATTTTTACTGTCTCTTTCCTTTTTTTTTTTTAATTGAGGCAGCCAGAAAGTAGGTAATGAAAAGCATGTCAATTGGTTTATTCTTGTTCATGTCTGGATTTGTGGTGTTTGTTTGCTTTGAAGCACTTGATGACAACCTTGTTTGCAAACCTGCTTGAAATAAATTGTCTTAAATTTGCACTTCAATTTGTGATTTTGAGTCTTTATCACACTGCAACTATTCATATGTCATAACCCTGGTGATAATACATGAAAACCAGCTGTAATATTGGCCCACACAGAAGCTGAAATGCAGCGCAGCTCTGAAGGCTTCTCTCTGAAAACGATCACACTGTTAACGAACACGGGGTCTCTGAAATTAGGACATGCCACGTGTTGTTTGACTCATCATTTCAACGTGTTTAAAACGGACATGTTGAAGCGAGAATAAACACGTGGAAAGTCTTTGCTGTCTGCGTGTCCCTCGCATATCTTATACTCATCTGTGCCAAGAAGGCACACATCGCTGGCATGGAAACCTTGAAACTCATAGCATGTACATCATGAGGAAGCACCCTTGTGACTCAATGCTTGATGCCTCAAGGAGTTCATCCATCCATTTTCTTAGCTTATCCATCCGGGTGTCATTGTAGTGTTTTCTAGGTTCATCTAAATATCGATAGTACTGATACCAATACTGATATCGGTATGAGATCAATACGAGCATGATAGGATCTTTACTGTGTTTCTATCCTCAAAGTTCAGTATGTAGCCCACTAAAGTGTGTTGAATAATTATCTTTTTTTATACCTCAAACATGCGCTATAAAAAATGTCTGAACCTTTTTTGTCTTGACTGTCACATCTGTTTTATTTATAGCCTACACCGCGTTTAAACAAAAGTCAACCCAAAGGGCACATTTACATTTTAGGTGTCCATAAAAATTTTTTTAAAATCTTTTCAAAATAAAAGAAAAGTTGAAAGGTGTGATTTGTTGTGTCAAATAGCTTTTGTGGAAATTAAAAAATTCAGTGATCATTAAAATATGTTCCGAATTTGCAAAGTAATGATGATTCATGATGAAGTCATGACATATTATTCTCCTCTACATAACCTGCCATTATATCATATATATATCATATATATATATATATATGTGTGTGTGTGTGTGTGTCAGAGGGCTACAGTTTCTATCTGCAATAAGCAAAAACTGGACGTACTAGACTATACTTGCGTCTGTTGTGGTGCCAAGCACAATATGCTTTACATCCCTCATGTGTTATTTGTGAAAACACATAATAGCGCAACAGACTAAGGAGTCAGCTTCATCAATCAATAAGTCAGTCTTTAAAAAACATTCCACCCATCTTTGGAAATGAAGATAAAAAATGGAGGTGATATTGAAATAAAAATGTGGCCATATTTGAGAGAGTAGAAAAAAGATGACAGATGAAGATAAATGAGTGTGCTTTGAAATGAAATCCTTCTGCAGGGCTTCACTTTCACCATCAGACTGTTGGACTGTGATAGAAGATGTCCAGCGTAGCACATTTTTGGACATATTCAGCACATTCTGATAAATTATCTACAGCCATAAAAGTTCAGTCTGTTACATAAAGCATAAATAACCTAAGAGTGGCGCTTTAATCTGTTTTCTGCTTCACAAAAATAAAAGCATCCATGAAACACATTTCTTGGACAAAACTGCGTTTTTTTTCTAATATCCCGGGAGGTTTTGACCAACAAGGACGACAAAAAATATTGTTATTTTAATTGGGGTGATGGGCCAAAAATATTATGCTACTGATGCAAAGCACTCATGTCTGTCATTATATGTGTGTTATTAATACTTTCTTTGCTTCACATGATCTCTGTTTAATATAACAAAAGAAATGAATGACTAAAAGTAAACAGAGGTGTGCTGTGATTGTAAATTGAAAGAATTGCTATATATGACAGCTGGGATAGGCTCCAGCTCAACTCCTTTCCCTGAATTAGAGATGGATGGATGGATGGATGGACAACTGACTGACTGACTGACTTATTTCACTTGAGGTTTAGCCATTTTCAAATCCCCCAAACACCACAGCAGGATCTTGTTTTTGACTCAGTTACAGGTTTCAGAGACATCCATTGATAGATTTCCTTGTGCACTTAGCATTATCATCCTTTTTAAAGGTCCACTTCCTGTTAAGCTTTGGCTCATGGACAAATGGCTTTGCATTATATTCAAGCACTCTTTAATGTGATTCAGAATGTACACAGGTGAATCAGTAAATGCTCTATGTCCTGTCCCTGAGTCAGCAAAGCCACCTTGAATCACATTTTCACAGCTGATTTGCAGTTCTGCTACTGAAAAGACAACTTTGGCCTTTGTCAAGGATACTGTTGCAGTTAGAGAGCATAATAGTTATTATACCTCTATGTTAGCTGTAAAAGTGTCTCTTTTTGAGTTTTCCTGAAAGACTTCATATTCTGGTCATCTATTTCTGATTGTAGCTACATGCACTATGACACTACAGCTTGCAAGAGTTACCTACATGAATTTTATGGCTTCATGGAGTCTTCTTGGGGTGTATTTAGTGGAAAAATCAATTGTTGTTATTTTCCTTACTATGCAATATTTTATTTGAAGATCTTTGTGGTTTCTCTCTGACCTTAAAGGCATCTAAAATAATAATGATAATGATAAATAATAGAAACTCGTTCTGAAGGACTTTAGGCAGGTCTTTGGATCTTACCCTGATGTCACAACACGTGTCACATCAGAGAGGACACCAGAGCCTAAACAGGATAGGTTTTTCACTCCTTGATGAGCGTCTGGTCATTAGCACCTAATCTAAAAGCGCCTGATGATGAAACTTTAGTCAGTGATTTGAAGGTAAGACAGATGTAGAAATCTATGTGACATATCAGTTGTTTCTGGTAAACCTCCACCTGTAGCTCTATGTACTGAGAATTAAATTGTCTTGAATTCAAAGTTTTAAACACCTACACAGATGAAACTGTGAAATAAAACCTTCTAAAGTGTTGAAACATATCCTGCGTCTTCTCAAAAGCGCCTGAGCTGAATTTCATGGGAAATAACAACGCAGACTAACACAATAAAGTGCCTCCTTCGTTGTGTTTAATGGTGGATATGATCTCAAGTGTCCAGATGAGTTATTCTCCTGTCTTACTCTGTTTGCTCCCCGAGGTTTCAGTGTGGTGGACTTTATTTTCCACCAGCTGTAGCGTGGTACTCTACTGCCCTCTTTCTTTACTTTCACTTAAACACCAACACAGCTGCTTGTTTGAGCTTTGCATCTGTTGGGCACGCCATCTGCTGGGCAAGGAAATCTAAGTGAGGGAGGCATCTGATACACTCAGCAGCCACTTCATTAGGTACATGTTCCTGGTATTGGGTTGAACTCCCCTTTTTGCCTTCAGAGCTGCCTTAATTCTTTGTGACAGAGATTCAACAAGGTGCTGGAAACAGCCCTCAGAGATTGTGGTCCATATTGACACAACAGCATCAGACAAGCTGCTGCATATTTGCCGGCTGCGCGTCCATGATGTGAATCTCCCGCTCCACCACATCACAAAGGCGCTTTACAGTGGGGCCATTCTCCTCTGACCTCCGGCCACAACAGAGCTGCCGCTCACTGGGCATTTTCTCTTTTTCAGACTGTTGTCCGTAAACCCTAGAGATGGTTGTGTGGAAAATATTCAGATCAGCCCATCTGATGCCAACAACTGTGCAAGGGTCAAATGAGCTAAATCGCTTTCTTTCCCCATCCTGATGCTCGGTTTGAACCTATGCTTGGCTAACATTTGTGTTAATGAGCAGCTGAACAGGCGTGCTTAATGAAGGCTGGTAAGTGTATGTTCTACTATATGCAGTATGAGCCGATGTAAAGTGCACCAAGAACATTTGTGCTATACATGAGTTATCTGAACTCTGTTACAGGACAGAGTATACAAAAGAAAATCATCAAGGAGTGCTGACGTGTATCGCTTGTAACCCTTCGTTTAGGTAGATGCTCAGCTCTCTCTGGCCTGCTTTTCATGTCACTGACACTATGCATTCAACCTGCTAATGTGTGCTAAATGACAAAGAGCCAAAAGCAAAGCCTGCCCTTGCCCCATCTTTCTGTTGTTGCAAGGGTAAGCGTATGAAATATCAGCCAAAGGAGGGGGGAAGGGGCATCTGATGTTTGCTGACTGAATCAGTCTGATTGCTCGCAGGCCTGTCACCTCATCACCAACACCAGCCTGTTAAACTCACTGCAGGCAGGCTGCACAGCTCCAACTCTGGAGTACAGTGTGGGAGCTACACACACATAAAGCAGTGCTGGTGAGAAGAGGCTCTCATAGTGTGAAGGGGAAAAACGAAGAGAAATCAGCTGCTGACATAGTTTCCGAGGCAGAAAACGTTGTTACAGCCAGGCAGCCGCCGGGTCTTATCCCTGCTTCTTTTACTGCGCTGTCTGTGGGAACTGGCTGACCATTTACTGCCACCATGTGACAATTCAGACTCCCTGCAGAGGTCAATAAGGTATCTTCCCAGACATGTGAGACAAAGCTTGTTTTATTTTGGCAACCAAATTCTAATGGTTTTCACTACAGTCTTTATCAGGCCTGGGAAAATCTGGGTCATGTTAATGAGGTTTGCAAATATTTTCTTTATTTCATTAAGATATTTTTATGAATTAAATAATCAGTTTTGACAGTTTTCCGCACTGAATGTTAGGATTGGAACTGTTGTGACAATGTGTAAATGTGCTTCTGGGGTGGACTATTAAAAGTAAGTTTGTTTATGAGGATGTTTGATCTCTGTGCGCACATTTTTTGGTTAGTTGTGGCAACAAATAGTAGGGTAAGTCATGACCTCTTGTGTGATAAGGCTCACTCATCACACGCAGGCCTTATTCATAAAAATACAACAACAAAAAACAAACAGTTCATCCAAGATTTAATCAGAGGATTGCAAAAGATAATACTTTAAATTTGATTTTTAATATCACATTTATAGTAGTCCGTTTGTTCTGGTATTAGACCATGTAAAAAAACAGGACGCACACTAGAAACCTGAAAACAAAACTGCGCACTTTATTAAAAATAAAAGACGATTTTGTAGAGAATCAGATTAATTCTTTAACCAAGCACAAATCGTTTCCTTGCATCTTTGTATTTTAAGAAAATACCACTAAAAACAACAAAAATGTACACTTTCCAGTTTATTTGAACAAGTCGGCACTCACATCGGCATGACGACCAACGTCACTGGCTACATCATCGACACAAAACACACAAATTTAAATACAGTGTGAATTAGGAACTGACTGCAACACCAAAGTTTCATAATGTCGCCACGCTACGGCACACAAACGCACATCAACTGAAAGAAAACCAAATTTAAACATTCTATTTAAAAGGGTTAACAGATGACTCGATGATATGGTTTGCGTGAGAGTTAAGCACATTATGGGTTTATAATGACGCTGAGAGACATCCTCAAATGTACAACAACTAAAATGTGATTAAAATAACATGACTTCGAGCTAATTGAAGCATTTTGGAAGCAAATCTTTCATATGCATTAAACATGAGGCAAAGTGTGTGTGCGTGCACACCTGCACAAATCAGTCAAAACCCAAGATGCTTTCCTACAAGACAAACTCTTTGCTGAGAAGGGACTTAGAGCACTTAGCCAAATGGCAGCTTATGACAAAGCCTCTTAAAAACCACAGCTGTCCTCTGTTGACAAAAGTAATATTTTCAGAGAAAAAAAGAAAGTCAAGAAGGCGGGCCCACTGAGGCTGGTGAGCAAGCACACTCGGCAAGCTCCACTCCCCCCCGCCATTGCCGGGGAACGCAGAGTAGTTTCAGGCTTTAACCTCGGAGCTCTAATGCAGCTCATTGTAGATGGTCTTACAATGCCCATGACCTGGGAGGGGGTGTGAGGGGAGGGGGGTGGGCTTGGATCCCTCCCCACGTCGGTCGGTCTGTCTCCTCTGGTCTTCTAAGCTGATAAGGATATGCCTTAATCATGTTTGCCCTTGCCTTTAGGCGCGCCTTCGTTCCAGGCCACATAAACAAACAAAGCCAGAACCACATGCACAGCGAGCACCGCAACAATGGCTGCGTAGAAATAACTGTCAGAGCTTGACATCTTCATCGAACCTACGAAACAGAAGCAGAGCGTTAATGGCGACGACCAGAAGCTGCATCACAGAGTTTAAAGTGTCACAAGTCAGGATTATATTGAGGTGCTAAACAAAACTTTCTCTGTCACAGAATTAAACCCAGAAAAATAAAAGCTGCAGTGGCTTGTTAGTTGTTATGTCTTGCCATATAAACCTACAGCATCTCTGGTTGTATTCGATTATTGTGGGTAGGGCTGTTCGATATAACGATATATATCGGATGACGATATAAAAACGTCTATCATTTCATTTTACGCTATCGTTTGTTTCATGGTGTCGCAAAATAAGCTGTTTACGGCAATATTTTTTCATCGTTTTGATGGTCACTGTAGTGGCTATATTAATTTCTTAAAGTTCTCTATTTCTCTTATATTTAATATAACCACACTACCAATGGACAAGCGCCTGTTTTTATGTGTTGTTGCTAGCAACAACGATGGTAACACCATCGCGTGTCCGCTTGTTTATGTTCCACATAAACTTTTCACAATAAAGCTCAAGATCCTGTTGAGACTTTTCAAAATAAACTGAATCACGTGAAAGAGCAGATTATTTACGGATGAGAAGTTAAAAAAAGCCGCCAGGTGCTAAAAAATAGACCTTAGACTGAAACGTTAGAACAGGCTTTTCCCTGCAGCACGTTGTGTACTCACAAAGAAAACAGCGGCTGTTACAACTTATGTGTAAAAATGTATCGTTTCATGCATCGGTTAAAACACTCGACTCCAGCTACATGACGCGCAGCTGGAAACACTTCACGCAAATCGAGCTGCCCGAGATTCACAGAATTTACAGAAAATGTTACATTTTTGTGATTTGTATTGTTATCGGGACGATAGAATTCTTATATCGGGATATGAGATTTTGGTCATATAGCAGAGCCCTAATTGTGGGTGATATTAACCAGTATATTTGTCATTGTGGGTACTGGGGAAGTCGTCAAATGTGATAATTATGGGGGAAAGAGTTCCGATAAATCCCTAGATCCAGAATAAATGCACATTCTCATCTGGATTATCTTTATTATATCATATGAAATGGAAATCTTGGTATGGAATGACAAATACTATGCTAAAAGACTCTTACTATTAGAGCTTAAAGATATACTGACTGCTCTATTAACCTGTCAGCAGTAGGGCTGCCACAAACGATTATTTTGATAGTCGACTAGTCACCGATTCTTTTTGCGATTAGTCGACTAATTAGATCATCATCCACTGGACGTAAAACGTACAGCGGCATCTGCTCTTATGTAACTATCATTAGATTACAGCTGTAAGTGTTTAAGGTATGTGCTAACTAAAAATAAAGACAAGATGATAGTTTATTAAATTTTAATGACATTTGCAGATTGTTTCGGTGAAGTTTAATAAACTCCTTGCTATCTAAAATATAACAGGACACCGGAGTAAATTCTCGAGTGTCTCACACTTCTGATAATCAGCTGTCTGCTTGACGTTTATTCAGCTGTGTAAAAACTATAACTTTAATCTCATCCAAACCGATTTACCCAGGAACAAATAAAATACTAAAAAAAGCCAAACAATAACATTTTAAGTTATCTAAGTGACTTATATATATATTTAACCTGAGTAGCGAAAGACGGCAGTGGGTTTGAAAACGATTTGCCGGGAGTCCGGTGCTCTCACGGGCTCTAGTGAGCCTTGCCCCCGGCTAGCTATCGAGCTAGTGGGTAACAGACGTCTCCGAAAACGTCGGAGCGCTTTTGAAAATATGTGGTGTCTTGATAAACTGAGCAGATATTTGGGGTTTACACAGCTACATTCTCGCCTGAAAATATGTTAAACGTTTATTTTGTGACCCAGAAAGAATAATAAGAGTAATATTAAAACTAACTAGTTGCCGCCATTGTTGGAAACTGAGCTGGGCCGCGCTATGAATTCTGGGACACAGCTTCTTCTTCTTCTTTGGGGTTTAACGGCAGCTGGCATCCTTGTACATGCAGTGCTGCCATCTTCTGTTTCAGTCCGTTATTACACTCTTAAATCCTACTACTTATTCCTGCGTCTTTTGTGATCTTACAAAGCTTCAAACGACGCGTCGACTATTAAATCAGTCGTCGACGATTTTGATAGTCGACGTAATCGTGACTAGTCCACTAATCGTGGCAGCCCTAGTCAGCAGATGACCACTGATCAATAGATTTTAAAATCTGGATGATGTGCTACGTTTACAAAATAAAGTAAAAACCCCAAGAAAATGTGAAAGCAGGAACAGAGTGGAGGTAAGTCCACAATGGATCTTTCGGACACACTTCACCTTCAAAGATGTACGCCTTTGATGCGAAATACAGTCCAATGGGCACCGTGACCATGAGGATGGTGAAGAACAGCAGAGTCTTGAGGGCTGAAACCAGGGAGCTTTCATTTCTGCAAAGGAGCACAAGTTCATGAGTCAGCCGGGATCAAACCACACAGCGACGGGGGCTCTGACACGCTGGCTACGGATGTGGATATGTACCCTGGTGAAAATTACATCTATGTTCCCGGATTGTGCCACATAAAAGAAAAGTCTCTATGGCAATGAACGGCACCGCAGAGCTCGGGTTTTCAGGTCACTAGGTATACAAGCTAGCCGTTAGCTTAGCTAGTTCGTTATACTATTTTCTCACCCTCTGAAATACTGCGGCGGTGGGGCGGAGGCGTCCAGAGATGCTTTCATAGATCCGTCCATTGCTGTACTGTAAATGAAGCGACACAACGACGAAACTTGTGCGCGAATATTCTCGCGTTTATTCTCTGTAAGCGTTGTGTTGACAGCGCTAAAATCGCTTCTTCCGGGATGGTCACGAGACTGGTCACATGATGAGATTAGACGCCAGATAGTCTCGCGATGACAGAATGTATTTGCCCGAGTAATCTGAGGATATAAAGGCTGGCTTTATCTTTCAGCAACATAAAGCATCGGACTGTTGACTGTTGTAGAATCATGAGGGTAATTTGCAGCCCAGATGTTGGTAAAAGTAGAATATTCACCACTTTCTGTTTGGGAAAGCCTTAAAAGATTCAAGTTCATGACAGTACAAGTATGACTTGTTTTTCCCAGAACTATTGGTGGTAGTGGAAGGTGATGATTTGAGCTTGTTTTGCATCCACAGGACCTGGGCACCAGTCAAGAACTCCTCTGTATACCAAAGTATTCTACAGTTAAATGTGAGGACAGCTAAAGCTTGGTCAAAATTGGAATATACAGCAGAACAATGAGCCAAAACACAGCATCGAATCTACAGCTGCATGGCTTGAAAAGAATCAAGGTGTTGCAATGGACCACTCAAAGTCCAGACCCAACTATAATGCTGTGGCAGCATCTTTTTTTTTTTTTTTTTTTTCACATTAAATACATTTTTCAATTTATTGAAAAGGGTAAAAAAAAAGTTACAGTGAAAACAAATTATTTTTTCTTGCTAGTGATTTAAAGAAGACCCAAAAAGAAAATCCTTAACTCTTATCTTTTGCAGTTTCGGAACTAAATGATTTCTCTCTCAGTCCTTTGGGGCTACGTACAGCTTCTTCAAACTACAGCTGAAAGCATCACTGAGCACAGAGCTGCGTGTTCGGTTTACAGAACAACTCCTGCTTTAACTGAGGCGGGACAAAGATCGGGGGTGTTATTGCCAAGAAGGATGACACTGAGAAGTCCAAGTGGAAGAGATTTGAAAAAGAGTGCGTTATAAACTTGCTGTGTGGTTAACGTGAAGTACTGTTGTAAGGTGTTACCGAGTGTGGACATCTGTGGAGCAGCAGCAGCATAGAGGAGGCAAAGCTGTGGAGTCCGACCATACAGACAGGAAGTTAAAGGAAACGTTTAGTCGTCTTAAGGAGCCAATTTTGGGATTTTTTGGGGAGAGAAAGAAAAATCAGAGCTGAAGAGTTGACCCGACAGCAGAGCCACGTCCATGTGGGAGTGAAGTGAATGTGCCGTCGCCTCATTGGACGACACTGCTTCAATAGAACCGGCTGTCAGGTAGACACACATTCAGAAATTTTATTTTACATCCTATTGAAGCTTTTCCAGATCCCCATCATTAGTCACAATTTTGATTCAGTGTAAGCAGACAGATAATCTTGCTGGTTCTGCTTCCCCCCCTTCCCAACCTGGAATAACAAGGTAGTTGTACACAATAAATATAAAATTGGGCTGCTGGTGTACACCTGCCCCATCATTACTGTTTTCTCTTACACAAACACGTACGTACACAGCACATACACACATCCGCCCCGTCCCGCCTTCCCAACCCGATGTCCGTGAATTCTGAGAGGTCCCAGCGTTCGTCGCCAACGTCCTTCAGGTGCCGCGAGTCGATGTTTAATCCGTAGTCATTGTGTATCCAGATTCAGGTTCAGGTCCAGTCAGCAGTCCTTTATGCCTGAACATCCGCAAGCTCGGGAGGCATGGGGGACTTGGGATGTTTGCTCTCAAAGTGCTGCTTGAAGGTTTTGGGGTCGGGCATCTGTGTCCGGCAGACAGGGCAGGTGTGGACCAGAGCGGCCTTGGCTGCAGTCTTCTTGTCAGCACCCTGAGATTTCTTCTTCTCTGCTGCCTTCTTGGCGTTCTTCTGCTGGGACTGAATCTTCTGCTGCCCACGAGCCATGGCCCTCAGCTTCAACCTTCGAGATGCGGCTCTGCCTTCGCTTATTTGTCGTTATCTCTTTTTTTAATGTGGCAGCATCTTAAGAGAGCTGTGCATATGCCCACAAACTTTTATGAGCTGACACAATGCTGTATAGAAGAGTGGGCCAAAATTCCTCCACAATAATGTGAGAGACTTATATAGTCGTACAGAAAATGATTCCTTCAGGTTATTGCCAATAAAAGTGGTTCTGCAAGCTGTTATGTGAAATCTTAAAATTGCTCATTAAAATGGGTATTGCAATTGGATTCGTTTTAAAAAATAGATGTTTTCCTAGCAGGGAGATAGATAAATACAGTCATATAAACAGCACTTCACTGCCCTTCCATTCCCAAAGATATTCTCTGAAAATAAAAGTGGGTGGATTTTAATATGTCAACTATCATTACTTCATTCTTAAATGGAAAAAAATAACATGACATAACATAGCCTCAGTGTCCTCAGTGGCTGTGCATGCACAGTTCACATGGTCGGCATGTGTTTGTACACACACTCCTGAATAACACTGCTACACTGTTATCTCCTGTTTAATTGCTGATGTAACAGAAAGCCATTTAGTCCATTATGAGCAATTTGTGTGGGTTTAGTATTGGTGCATTACCTACGTTTCTGGTCAAAGCATTCCTCTCTGAGTCTCAGGGAGTGGCACTTTCTGCTCCAGTTGGCTTTTGTTGTTACCAGTTTCACGCTCAGCAGGCTCCCGAAAAACACATTCAGTTTGAAAAGACTCAAAAGAGATGAAAGAGAAGCTCTAAGAAGAATCTAGGGACCCATGTTCTAAATAATCATTTCGCTTTTAGTGGCAATTTCACTCTCAAGTAGTTATCCGAGGGGAGGAAAAAGAAAAGAAAAAAAAATCGCTAAAGACGTTTGTGAGTGTGAAGATGCAGCCGATTGTCATGGTGATTCATATTAATTTAAATCTTCTTGCAGATGAACCAACATGAGCAATTTTAAAAACTGTTTTCTGCCTCTTTTGTTTTGTTAGGTTTTGCCCTTTGGGAGACAGAGAGGAAGCACAGGAGAGCGGTTCCTGAATCGATCATGCGTTCTTGTGTGTAAACTTGTGAAACCAAGTGTATTTCTCGTCAGGTGAACGGGTAAGCCTTGACCTTTATATGTGGAGGAAGGAGGGCGGAGGAATTAGCAGTTTGATGAGATGGCACTGAGGTGTGGCCCCTTTTCCCTGTGTGGCATGAATATTACTGCTCACCTGTGTGGGATGATGATCTCCTGCTGTCTCTCTGTTAATGTCCTGTGTAGTTTATACATCGCTTGCTTATATATAGCGCTTCACCAATTCACCTTTATTCCTTCAGTATCTTATATGATGAGCTTAATTATGATTCTGGTGATTGTAGCGATGACTCACATGGATCAGGTGGCTCGGTTTCGTTCTCATTTTAAAAGCTGTCAATCAACAGCCATCATCCCCAACGTTGTAGTTCATTCACCTCCTGTGCCTTTATTGTGTGTATGTGCGTGTTTCTGTGTGTCTAACCATACATCCGGTTTTTATCTTCACCTAAAAAACTACTACAAATCAGCCACTTAATATTTTTTCATTCAGTTTTTCATGTCATTCAGCCTGAAACGTAATTTCACCTCACAAATAATAAACTCTTGCCAAAGATTCTGCTTTTCTTTTCTTCCTTTCTTCCTTTTTCAGCGAAATGGATTCAGTCTGTTGCTTATTTTCAAGAGACTTCACATTTTCTGCAATCTTTTAAGAGTGCTTTTTTTATGTTTAAATTTCTTCACTTTTCACTTCCATAATGTGTGTTTTGCCCTCGTCTCTCTGTATTTTCTTGGTTCCTCTTCTACTTCCCTTCAACCATTTGAGGTAGAAGGCTGCCCCTCCCTGAGCTTGGTTTTCCCAGAGATTTCTTCCTGTTAAAAGGGAGTTCTTCCTTCCCACTGTTGCCAAGTGTCTGTTTGCTCTGTAATATTTTAGGATATTTATCTTATGATAGAAAAGTGCCAGTTTAAAGCAGTTGCTGTTGCAAATTTGCACTGTATAAATAAAATAGAATGATTGCATTAAAAATGCAGTATCAGTATTTGTACACGTTATTGATGTAGGGGTTTGAATGAAAGCATTTTAGTACTTTATAACTTAGCAGCATACCTTCAGAGAGTTAAACTGTCAACAAAATATATTTAAAGGGTTCTACTGCTCTGGAAAAGGGGCCGCTCTGGTGTTTTAATCACATGTCATTCAAATATTTATTCTATTAATTTTTAGCTTACAGCTTTTCATTATTTGGGTTTTTTATTTTAAATGTGAAAAACTGGCGACATGTCTGCTCTATCGTGGCTGGGATAAAGTCCAGCTGTGATGACCCTGAGTGGTGGATGGATGGATGGATTTTTTACCCACAGTCTGAGCCCACTCCAAAGGGTGAGAAGATAAATCTGAAGGGTTATGAGGCAACTGATTAAAAGAGAATAGAATAAAAGTCCTTAGTTTTTTTTCTCTATTCTTTCCATTGTAATTTTATACCTTTGTGCTTTTTATGATGACACATTCTGAGAAGCTGAGATGATACATCCCGTATTGATGGAACAGCAGGACATCTCATGCTAATCATTACAGTTAGGACCAACTATAAAATAAACAGTGACCTCTTCTGATAAACTATAATCCACATCAAAATTCCTTCATCTAAACATGTTGGACTTATATTTTCCCTGGAAGCACATGAAAAACTGGAAATTAATTAGATGGTTTATTGCAGTGAGCTTTGGGAATAGACCATAAACCACACAAGATGGAGTCAGTACAGTCACTAGACGCACATGTTCACCCCGCCATGGTGGGATTACGAATTTTAATAAAACAACCAGCTCTAAAATAGAAGCCTGACAAAACTCGTGTTCTCAGTGGAATACGAGCCTGTGGATTTGGTCCGTAGGCGTCAGGTCAGTTATCTTGAACTGTAACTGTATAATTCACCTAGTTTATCTTCATTTGAAGGTTGCCCTTCAAATGAATCTTGACCTCCGACCTTCTGGAAGTATTTCTCATGGCCCCCTGTGTCTGGACTCCCCAGGCTATTTGGACTTCACGTCTCACCGACAGTCAATGCCAAACATGAGGCCCCCTACATTCCACACCTGTTGTTTAGACCAAGCTACTCAGTCTCCTTAACAACAAGTAAGAATGAAACAGCTTTTCTGTTTGTGCAGCTCCTGATGTGGTTTGGGATTGTTGTTGGAACACAGTCATGTCAGCAAGCACCAGGAATTTGTGGTGCCAAGCAGGCTAGGACCGCCACTGACTGTCATTGAATTCAGTCATTAAAAGGTGTTTTTACCATGTAGGGTACTTCCCAAACACGACATTTATGATTGACATAAATGTCAATCAAGTTGTAATCTTCTACTTTAAAAATGTATTAAATTTTGGTAATTTAATTAAATATGAAGTATGAAGAGCTACATATATTTTCGGCACAATGGTCCACGAGACCTGCTGTCAATAGTGAGCATGGGAACATTTTCTCAACCAGAAATAACTGAGTTAAATTAAGTTAAGTCCAATCCCCTGTGTAGACTATGATACAAATAAAGTCACATCAAATCATTGTCATCTTCCCCATTTCTTGCTCTCGTTGGCCTCTTTGGATGTACAACACCTAAAACCTCCTGGTACTACTGTGACCCACAGCCCATCGGGATATGTAGGAACACATCATATGCATGATAAGGCAGGCAGCGCTAAACCCGATGGACAAATGCATTAGGAGAATTGCCATTGTAGCAGCAGGCCTACAGTGAGACTCCCCCGCTGTAAAAGGCAATGGTAAGCAAGCGCTGTAGAAATTCCTCTGTGCAGAGAGCGACGTTACGTGCGGCTTCATCCAGCGGGCCAAAAAACCATCCTGTCACGCAAAAGCTGTGCCATATAATGCCTCATTGCTCATCCATTTTGTGTCAGCCGTGTTTGCGACAGAGTTCTGCTGCCGTAGAAATAATCGCCCACAAACAATTTGTTTCTTTAACACTTCTCATGTGCACGTTAAACTGAAGAGGGAAGAAAATAGGCAAGTAAATGAACAGCTGTTTCATGTCAGCAGATGAATTTGAGTTTATGCCTTGCTGCACTTGGTGCAGTTGCACAGAGCTCTGAGAGATCCTCTAAAAACAAGGCAAGAAAACCGGTAAAAAAAACAACAACAGTTATTTACATTTACACTGGACTTATCTCAATATTTTAGGCTGTGACTTAGCTCTAAGCTTACCAGACCGCTGATATCGAGCTGAGACTGAGAGCTGCTCAGAAAGCCCACGTGACTCAAGCGGGACAGAATCACATACGTATGTGAAATTGACAAAATAGAGTCATGAGTTTTGATGGATCGTGTAGCATAAAGCGGGGTGGGTAGACCATGCTGTCCTTGAACATAACAGAAAGAAAAATGTCTTCAAGCTTTTGCCCTTCATATTAAATCACAAAGTGACAGGCACAGCGGGGGGGATCACTTCAGCCATTCATCCCAGATTCTGGATTCTATTACGGACGTTTCTGCTGAGTAACATGAGTTATGACACAGTCTTTTCAATCAGTCCACTTAGTTTAAGCACAATTATTATTTTACAAAGACGCTCTATTTTAAAATGATCTAAGATGGTTAGACATATTAAAGTAGTAAATCAAATATCAAAGAGACTGTGTAAGTGATTGATATGATATGATTATCATCAGCAGTGACGTACAGAACTGATATCTGCATGGTGTATATAGATGAATAAATGCATATGTATTTATAAATGACTTACTAAGGAGGATTAATGATATATAAAGGATTATTTAAGCACTCGCTACCTTACTAATGCTTAATAGTGTTACATTATTATAAAGTCATACCATTATTTTTATTATTAGCGGAAGCTCGACCTGCATGCAGTTTTTGCCAGATTTGCATCAGACTCGTTACAGTTGAGAATTCGAACCATAATTTGGAACCATTCAAAATGCAGAATTTTTAACTTGTAAAGTGTAAAATGTAACAGCAACAGTCCATCAGCCGTGGTACAGCTATTTACCTTGACCATTGTAGACATCCTTTCTGTTATTTATAACTTAATTTAGCTGTAAATCATAAGCCTACATCGCTAAATTACTGCTAAATTTGATTTTGAGAACTGTTTAAAGCTGCGCATTTTGTATGTGCAGTGGGGCTGCCATGATTAGTCGACTAGTCACGATTACGTCGACTATCAAAATCGTCCACGACTGATTTAATAGTCGATGCATCGTTTGAAGCTTTGTAAGATCACAAAAGACGCGGGAATAAGTAGTAGAATTTAAGAGTGTAATAACGGACTGAAACAGAAGATGGCAGCACTGCATGTACAAGGATGCCAGCTGCCGTTAAACCCAGAAGAAGAAGAAGAAGAAGCTGTGTCCCAGAATTCATAGCGCAGCCCAGCTCAGTTTCCAACAATGGCGGCAGCTAGTTAGTTTTAATATTACTCTTATTATTCTTTCTGGGTCACAAAATAAACGTTTAACATATTTTCAGGCGAGAATGTAGCTGTGTAAACCTCAAATATCTGCTCAGTTTATCAAGACACCACATATTTTCAAAAGCGCTTTTCGGAGACGTCTGTTACCCACTAGCTCGATAGCTAGCCAGGGGCAAGGCTCACTAGAGCCCGTGAGAACACCGGACTCCCGACAAATCGTTTTCAAACCCACTGCCGTCTTTCGCTACTCAGGTTAAATATATATAAGTCACTTAGATAAACTCAAAATGTTATTGTTCGGCTTTTTTTTTTAGTATTTTATTTGTTCCTGAGTCGATCGGTTTGGCTGAGATTAAAGTTATAGTTTTTACACAGCTGAATAAACGTCAAGAAGACAACTGATTATCAGAAGTGTGAGATATACTCGAGAATATACTCCGGTGTCCCGTTATATTTTAGATAGCAAGGAGTTTATTAAACTTCACCGAAACAATCTACAAATTTCATTAAAATTTAATAAACTATCATCTTGTCTTTATTTTTAGTTAGCACATACTGTAAACACTTAAAGCTGTAAGCTAATGATAATTATATAAGAGCAGATGCATGCTGGTGCAATAAGCTGTACGTTTTACGTCCAATGGATGCATGATCTGATTAGTCGACTAATCGCAAACATAATCGGTGACTAGTCGACTATCAAAATAATTGTTTGTGGCAGCCCTAATGTGCAGCTATACATATTTAAATAAACTAATTAAATAATACAATATATTACAGTGCATCCAAATCACATCACTGACAAGCGTGTTGAAAGCGTAGGCTTCAAACTATATATCAATGTCTATGCATATTGATATAAGCATAGACATTGATATATGTATATTTTGTGTGACGGTGGTACTGTTAAACTATAAAATAATCCATACAAAAGCAAAAATATTCAGAATCACATTCTGTGTGTGTACATATTAAAGAACATGCCACTAGATATTTAGGATTGAGGTATTCATTTTTGTTTGATATTGCAAAGCCCCATTTGCTGACAACGGTTGGTGTAGGTCTCCCACAGTGCGGGGTAGGATTAGGATTAATCATCAGAATCAGAAACAGAATACTTTCATAATCCCTAAGGAAATTATGTGGGTTACAGTTGCTCCAAAACAGTAACGGTAACAGACTAAACTAATTAAATAATACAATATATTACAAAGTTTACAAATGTAAGAAATAGCAGTAATGTATACAAATTGCTCAATTATAAATATCAAGAATATTACAGAGGAGAAATATATATATATGCCATTTAACTCTAACCTGTGAAACATTTGTTATTTTACTGTTGGGCGAGTGCAAAAGGGTGTAACTATTGCAGTGGATTAGCATGTGGACCTCAGAGGGTTAAAACAAAACCAAATTAGAATAGATGTAACTCACCAGATGAGTGATTTTGCACAGCTTTTCAAAATAATTTCCATGCATACTTGCACAACTGTAAACAGATCACATTGTTTGGTTAAAAGGAAACCACAGGTTTGGTTGCTTATGGAAACCGTTAGGTTTTTCTTTCTTTGTTTAGAAAACTGCTAAGCTGGGTTATGTCAGAGCAGTACCTGCAGCATTGTTCCTCATGTAAAGAAGAAGCTATATTACCCATAAAAGAAGGACAACAGGTAAATAGAATCTATAGCTTAAATGTTTTGGCTAATCTCTTTTAGACTGATAAGAGCTAATCAGCAAGCAAACATGTTTCCAGAGTGTCAGCAGCATTTTGCGTCATATTTGTGGATGTACCCAGTGTACTCTCTGCTCCACTCAGTATGTGTCACAATAAAACAGATGCAGACACGTGAACTGTAGGAGAAAATAGACAGGTAAAATGAATATAACTCGACTTGACAATCAATCGTGACATTGCTGTAAGTGTAATAAAAACTTACTGAAAGAGTGTTAGTGTGCGTTGATGCTTGGCTTATAAAGACAGGTTTCTTTTTAAGTTTTTTTTACAACTATCATCTTGCTGGCCAGTGCACACCAGGCACTGAGGTTTTAATGTCCACTGCCTTTTTTTTCTCTTGTGATCTGCTGCAATAGGACTCTCTCTGTTTGAGACCTGCATTATAGTTTAAGTACTTTCCTCAGCACTGTGGATGAGTGCTGTGTCACTACATGTAACAATAAAACTTAAAGGGGAACAGTAGGGTGGGCTGAGAAAGAATTGGTAAAGCAGGGGAAGCTTGGCATAATTATGCATATATAATCATAAAGTGAGGTAAATGTGCGATGGGAGTGCAAACTTTTAGCTTTATTTCAAGGCGTTTAACAAAGCTTTGCCTAAATGGTTAGAAGTTACACCCATTTTCATGTTTAGTCCTCAAAGACTCAAAAGTAACTGGACAACTGACTGACAAGCATTTCCCTGGCTGGCCAAAGCTTGTTACCTCATTATTCCAGAATAAATTGAGTAGATAAAAGATCTGGAGGAGATTCCAAGTGGTGAACTTACCTTTAGTAGCCGTTCCTGGAGCTCTCAATGCTATCAATGCCAAGTCCAGAGGGATGTCAAAACAACTAGTGCATGATAATAGAATTATTTCTCTTGTTAAGAAAAACAACTTCACTGCATCTAGCCAAGTGAAGAACACACTCTAGGAAATTCGCATATCGTTATCAAAGTCTACAGTGCAGAGATGCCTTCATGAAACCTTCATGAAAGGTAAGAAGAGAAAAGTGTGGGGAAAAAGAAACACAGCTCATACTTATATGCCAAGCATGGTGGAGTCAGTTTTATGGCATGGACATGTATGGCTTCCTGTGGAAGTTGGCCACTGGTGTTTATCGATGCTGTGATTGCTGATAGAAGCATCAGGATGAATTGTGAAGTGTACAGAGCTGTACTCTCTGCTCAGATTCAGCCAAATGCTCCAAATCAAATCAGACAGCACTTCACAGTGAAACCCAAGGGTTTCTTAAGGCAAAGAAATGGGAATTTTTTTTAATAGGCCAGCCAGTCACCTGATCTCAACCCAACAGAGCATGTTTTCAGTTATTGAAAACACAAATGACATCATAGTGACTCACAAGCAGCCGCAACTGACGGCAGCTCCATAAAGGTCTGGCAGACTCCAGACAGTCATTGACTGGAAAAGACTTTTTCAAGTATCCAAGTATCAAAAAACATCCTTAGATTTTAAATTATGTTAGTTTGTCAAATCAGTTTTGAGTCTCTGAAAATCAAATCTTGATAGATTGGAAATCCACCGTGGTTGTGTACCAGTGTTGTGTCCGCACACAACAGACAACTTAGAGAAGAGCAAAATTCATTTTGTATAATAAATTAAATTTTGTATCTTTGTTACTAGCAGCCTGTTGGAAGAATGCATCATTTGTCCCAATTTCTTTACTTGAATCTATGAAAAGTCTCAAAGATAACCCAGCTTGACAGTAACAAAACAGTGTTTTTGCACCAACAAGGTGATTCCCAAAGAGCTATTAGCCAAAAACTGTGGCATATCTTAGCATGTGTGAAGTGTGTGCTTAAAAGATTTGAGGAAACTAGACAAGTGGAGGATGAAAGAAGTGTCAGGAAAAAAACCTACATCCAGCAGATGAGCAGTATCTGAAAGTCATGTCCTTCACAAATACGAAAAATCCTGCAAAGGACCCTTCTGCTGATCCACCTACTGTTCACTGAAGCCTCATCAGAAATGGTCTCAAGGGAAAGGCGTCTGTCAAGAAGCCAGTCTTCAGTAAGAGGGGCAGGGAGAAAAGGCTGAGGCATGCCAAATTACACAAGAACTGGACTGAAAATCAGTGACAAGAGGCCATGGATTGGCCTCCCCAGAGCCTGGACCTCAACATTAATGAAGCAGTGTAGGATCATCCTGACAGAGAACAGAACAAAGGTCAGCCAACACCCAAAGAAGAGCTTTGAATGTCCTTCAAGAAGCCTGGAGAACTATTCCTGGAGACTACTTCAACAAATTACAAGAGAGATTGCCTAAGAGAGTTCAGGCGGTGTTGAAGAATAAAGGTGGTCATACCAGATACTGACTTTCAAGTTTGTTAAATTGTATAAACGCTGTTTTTGCCTTATGTACTGTATTTCCATGTACCTCTTTCACATGTTTCTCATAAAATGAAAACAAATGACTCAAGACTTTTTCACACTCCGGTAACTGTGTCTCATTTTGATGGACAGAGATTGCCTGGTGATGCACTTTGTTTATGTCACAGTGAGCAAAATCTGCAAATTGATTTAAAAAAAAAAAAAATCTTGGATATTTGCCTTGCTCTTTAACAGTGATATGATGCATAATTGGCTAATCAGTGTGACGCAGTGATCAACTTTTCTTCTTTAAGCTCTCTCTCTTTATTAACCTTTTGTTTCAAACAAAATGTGACACTATTATAAGACGCCTTAGGGGACAAGAAGAGAAAATAAACAGCACAGGTTCAAAAGAGCAGAAAAAGCAGAGAATGAAAAGTAGAAGGTGAAAGCAGAGGGAAGAAGGGTGACCAAGCCATCCGTCTGTGACTCTTTGGTGCCGTAGTGAATGCTGTCATTTTCCCTCAAGCCCCTTTAGTCACTCATCTGTGGCCGACCTTGTGCTGCCATGTGGGCTGCTTCTTTTCTTCCACATCACACACACTGATTTGTTAGAAGCAGAATTGAACAGTTTTGTGTCATTTTGCTGCTCCTGAGCGAGATGACGCCGCCTGGCTCTGTAAGACAGCTTGAGTGCTGAGCCAACATCCCTCGTGAATTCAGATTCCTATTTCTGCATCTGTAATCCTCCACTGACGATTTAAATTAGTCAGACATCAGGAAAACTATTCAAGGTTAGCTGCCTCAAAGCACAGCAGAATGCAAAAGCTGGACAGTCGACCTGTAGATAAATGTGAAACATGCCGGTGATATTTACAAATACCGAGCTACACATGTGTAATTTCTTTAATATTCCAGTAACAGTGCATCATATCAAAAATGTGTCACATTGACATCTCGGAGCCTCCCTGTGAGGTGAACTGCTCAGAGTTTGTTTGCTGGGTGGAAGTTGTGCTGGGAGGCTGTCAGAGCTCATCTTGGCTGGGGTGACATGTGCTCAGGCACCCTTGCACTATCACGCACTACATCTCCTCTTTCCTGATGCTTATCAGGTCCCCCAGGCGTTTTATAAAGAAGAAGCCTAGCTTTGTTTACCATTTGTTCTTCCTCATTGCACAGTCTCCCCAATCTTTAAATCATTTAGGGTCTAAAGGGTGATGCCCAGAGCTTTAAATGTCCTAGTCTGATAGGCATATGAATGCAATGGTTAGAAATAGTTAATAAACAGTCGTGTTTGACAAAGATCTGCCAAAAAGCTATGAGAGAATGTTTTTCAAACAACAAGACATGCTTTGTTGCATTAACAAATAAAAACCCATTGTGATATACTTGCTTTCCCCTCTCGTTTCTTCAATTATAACCGGAAGAAAAGCTTCCAAAATTTGTTCCGCCGCGTCATTGCTCAGAAGATGAACCCAAGGGTGAAACAGCATCACGGTGAATTAATAAGCCAGTGAAACTGAGGCTGAGATGCTCACTCAGGCTGAAGAAGAAATATGAGGTTTGAGTTAGACTGAAACTGAAATGTGTTTTCGAATTGGCACCTGCCCCAGTTTTAATACTCTTGAGTCACTACCATCCAAATAAGAGCATTAAGTCTTTGGTAATTGATCCATAAAACAGCTTCTGTTTAAACCTAAAATTAGATTAAGGATTCTATTGAACGAAAATAAAACCTTGAGGCTTTTCTATCATTATTACTGTATTTAAGACCCCAAAGACACTGTGGCCATAGAAAATACATTTATTTCATTATCACCATGGTGCTGACATACTCGTAATTGTTCTGTGCAAATAGGCAGTGAGTCATTCTCGTACATGTGATATACACATGCTGGAACTTGGCTTTAAAAGTAGGTCCCTCACCCAAAGAGTATCGGACCTTAAGTGTGCGTGAAAGATTTTGAGAATTTAAGAAAATAATTTTCACAGCTGGCCACTATATACAATCTGAATGTTCCCAGTAATTTGTTCTTTCTGCACTTTTTTCCCCCCAGTTTGTTAATCTGTCTTGAAACTCACTATTGAACACAAAATACTTATAATTATACAATCGATGTTTGTTCTCAACAGGAGTGCAAAGTGTCCAGCAAGCTGGAAGGAATATGATGGCAGCGGTGTCCTCACCAAACACAAATGCATCTTTACAACATGAAAAAGAAACAGATCCTGAAAAGGCACTCGGTGAATCACAGGACACATCCACGTTCCCGGTAAAAGCTCATACATCTATCTCCGCCACATTATTGTTTGTTATGGCTGGTGAAG
Source organism: Perissodus microlepis (assembly GCF_051167445.1). NCBI lineage: Eukaryota > Metazoa > Chordata > Actinopteri > Cichliformes > Cichlidae > Perissodus > Perissodus microlepis. The sequence goes on along the minus strand of NC_140462.1, from coordinate 7,778,406 downwards.
GCTTGCTCTTCAGTCCTTCTGTGGCACATCTTGAAGTTTCCGTGAGGAGCAAACGCGGAACGCAAAGAGCGAGGAGAATGGTCTTGTACTCTTTGCGGAAATTTTGGTTGAGCAGTCCATATATGATGGCATTGAGGCAGCTGTTGAAGTACGCCATAAAGTAGCTTGTGACAAAAAGCCACTCGGGTATGTTGGGTGCAACCTTCGGAGGATTTATGGCTACAGCCAGGCCTATGAGGTTCAGGGGGGCCCAGCACACGGCAAACAAGACAAACACCATAAACATAGTCAGGAAGTTCCTCACATCACTAGGTTTCAGTTTGGTCCTTTGCTCCGGTTTAACTCGGTGTTTCACCTGAATGACGAGCACCCATATCCTCATGTAGCAGTAGGACACCACCAGCAGAGGGATCAGAAAATGAATAATCACCACGGAGATAGTATAGTACGAGCTAACGGTCTGAGCAAAGGTGCAGGAGTAGATGCGAGGGTCGTACTGCAGTGAGCCGACGAAGAAGTTGGGAATAGTGGCGATGGCGGTGAGTAGCCAAGTAAGACCCAGGTAGCAGAGCGTGTTCCTCAGGCTGTACAGACGATCATAGTGGAGACTGTGGCAGATGTAGCAGTAGCGATTGATGGCGATAGCCGTGATGTTGAAAATGGAGCCGATAACACTGAGGCCCATGATGAAGCCGCTGACCTGGCAGTGCAGGTCACCCATAGTCCAGTCATTGTGAAAGATGGCTGTCAGGACCAGCGGGTAGGGGTACAGCGCCACCACCAGGTCTGCCACAGACAAACTCACCACAAAGATGTTGCCTAAAGAAAAAGAAAAAAAGGAGGTTATGAAAACTGACAAAATGTGACCAAAAGAGAAGGTAAAATATGCAGGATCATGTTTGTAACTTTGCTTATTGGGACAGTGGAGGCTTGACTGTGACTTTCCCTTGATTAATAATGTGTTTCATCAGTAAACAGGGTTTTTCTCCTTAATCTAACCATGTAGTTTTAGCATTTTAGCCAAACAAAGAGTGATAGAAAAGGTCAAATCCACAACCAAAGTCAAATAAAAGTGCATAAAAGCAGCGATACATGCATCTGGTTTTTGCACATTCCCCATGTTAGGAAACCTAGCTAGAGAGGTATCCAGGTGCACTGGGAGTTAATGCTTAAGGGGTATAACCCTTCATGCATGAAAACATGATCCTGATGTTAGTATTTCATGAGCTGGGAACAAGAATCTCTACATCCTTTTCATACTACATTATTTTTTACTGCCCCAATCTGGATCCAGGCCCATACTGAATTCTCTGTGTATGCTAATGCTGCTAGGTGTAGATGAGCGGTCTAAATGGGTCCAGCTGGAAATATTTTAACTACTAGGAAGCTGATTGCTGTGAAATTTGTCACACTGCAATATTTCCTTATTGGCACAAAGACGTTCGCAAGCATTTTCAGTCATTATATTAGGTACACTTGCTCAAATGCTGCTGATCTACTGGGATTTTACATAACAATTTCTGTAGTTTACAGAATGGTGACAAAAAAGAGAAAATATCCATTGAGTGACAGAACTGCCTTGTTGATGAGGTCAGAGGAGTATAGCCAGGCTGCTTTCAATTCAGGCTGATGGTGTTGGTGTAGTGGCGTGGGGAATTATTTCTTGACACACTTAGTGCCCTTTAGTGCCAACTGAAAATCATCAAAATACCACAGCCTACCTGATTATTGTTGCTAACCATGTCTTTCTCGTTATGAGCACAGTGTGCCATCTTCCGAAGGCTGCTCCCAGCCATAACGTTCCATGTCACAAAGTTCAAGTCATCTCAACTGGTCACTAGAGCTTAATCCGGCAAAGCACCTTTGTGGAACAGGGGATTTCTATCCTGAATCTGTGGCGCTATCATGTCAATATGAATTAAAATCTGTAAAACTAAAATGTTTCCAGAACCTTGTTGAATCTATGACACAAAGTATTAAAGCAATTCTTAAGACAAAATAGGGTCCAAAGCTGTACTAGCAAGGCATTCCCGAGTGTATATAGTTTTTATTTTAACAAATATTCGGTGAATTCTCTGGATACTCATGTCCCTTGCAAAGACAAATTATAACTGACTTTTCATGGAGCCCCATCATCAGCTCAACCTATTTTGTCCTGTACTTTGATTAAGCCCAGATTTAGTCAATTTAGCTAGTGTGAGCAAAAGGTTATCTCCCTATGGGCAGGTCCATCCCAATAATGTGCTCTTCGCACTATAATAATGCTTCCTCACTCCTGGGAAAATGCAGTCAGATACTTAGAACGCAGTTAAAGTACATATCAACAAGGACGCGGGTGGTTTCGGGGTCCGATTACATCCAAACAAGCCCCCATCCTCCCAAGGTCAGAGCTGATTCTGGTGTGACACTGGATCTCCTCAGATGACATGAGTTATAGAAAATGACATGTGATGTTGTTACAGTGCAGCTGTTCTGGGTGGGGAAGAATAAAATAATAAATCAAATTGTAAAGTCAGATAAGAAGACAGATAAGCCATAACTTAATTGTGTTGGTTTTGCAAAACAGGGATTAACCTCGTGTGAGGTTAGAGTAAATGTGCAATATGTTAAGGACAACATAAAGCTGTTGTTTTATAGCCAATAGATCGAGTTGGTCCATCTTTTTAGAGATTAAGCGCTTTAGGGTATGTTAAAATGCTGAGTGACAACTTATGAAGCCAGAATGTAAAAGGAGCAAAGCTCTTGCTTGCTCAGGCAACAGCTGAAACAACAGCGTTGGAAGTGGATTTGAAACACATGTGGCCATCAATCCGCATTCAGGTCCTGTTGTAATCTCTGCACGCCAACACGGCCGCGTTATGTTGTTTAGCAACCGGTCTAATTTCATTTCACTCCTGGAACTTTATTCAAACGGTGTGCTAACGAAGCAGACAAAACAAACAGGGGCACAGAACATTTAAAGTTTCATGAAGAAGAAAATCAGATGGTTGATTTCACCATTTCCCGCCGACCTGGAGTTTTTACAGACAAGTCAATTTTCCAAGTCACTAAAACGGCACCAGCCGTCGCTCAAGCCTGCTGGGACAAAAATAAAACGCATTTGTTCTTCATCCTTGAGTCAGCTCAGTGGGCAAATCTGTCAGATTGCATTTGTGATGCTCCCAGTGCTCGCTCTATGTGCTCTTGTCATTGTGCAGAGTTTTGATTCCTCGTTGACATCACACACGGTGTGTGTGTGTGTGTGTGTGTGTGCGCGCGCGCGCGCGCGCGTGTGTTGGCTGGACGGGGCACGGTCCGGCCAGCTCACTCTGGCTGAACCCTCTTACTCGCTTATCATCAGGAGGATGAGGTAAGTGCTAAAACACCGCTGAGAGGATCACTGTGGAGCGGCCAGATGACTGTCTCTGTTTTGTTGGCATCGATTATTCAAACCCTGGACGAACCATTACCTCTCTACCTCGGTTTAATTAACCGACTTGGCCGGCAATGATGCTCATGACACCCAAACTCACAGCACTCAAGACCGCTCTGTCAAACAGAGATGTTCACACACGGATACGAGAAAGGAGTCGACGTCTTTGGGAGCTATAATTACCAAGTGTTGAATAGACCTTAACCCGAATGCTGATTGGTTACAGGCCATTAGGGACAGCTGACACGCAGCCTTCGACTTGTCCTACACCGCTCGCTCTGCAGTGATCTGATTTTGCAGTATGCGCGCACAAAAAACTTGTGAAACAAGCGAAATGTTGCATCAGATTAACTGAGACTTCTGTCCCGAGAGAGCCGCGCAACCGCCCAGTGAATTTCCCCAGTGTGAGACTCTGTCATATTTTTCTGGTGAATGAAACATAAATTGAAACAGCGCATCACAGAGCACAGTGTCAGAGAGAAACTGGATATTTGTCATCGCTTCGTTCCAACCTGGCGGTTCAGAGTAGTAAAACAACGTGGGAAATAAAACAAAAATATTTTATTTTTATTTTTTTTTAAAAAGAGAGTGTGTGTATGTGTCTGGGGGGGGGGGGGGGGTGAAGCTGGAGCAATACAGAGTTACATTATGAAGACGCGGGCAAACGCGATTTTGGTGATTTGGTTTTCAATCTCACTGCTACGCATGTGAATCTCTGGGGTGCGTGTTCCTATTTCAAATCCACCATCTGTACCCCATCACTCTCACTGCTCATACTGGAAACTTGATTTACTAAGCTTTAATTCACCCGACTATATTTATACACCTTCTGAGGAATTCACCAAGACATGCAGAAGGGTTTGGCAGTGCCTGAATCCATCTGAATGTCAGCAACGCAAGGTTTATTACTGCCAGAGCATACCCCGAATATAATTGCATTCAACTTAGTAAGTCGTAATCATAAATAAGCAAGAATAACCTTTTGGCAAGGACACGGGCGCTGATGAATTAGTAGTGGCGACTTCGTGACCTCGTTTTCGTGGGGCTTTTCTGGCCAGAGAGGCCCCAGAATGAAACTTAACATTAAACTGACATGAGCTGCCTTTTGGTGATACAGCCCGCTATGAGCCTGGTCAAAACCATCATCATCATCATCGCCAGAGCCCATCTACCAATCACAGCCCGAATGTCTGAGATAGGAAAAAACGCAGCAGCCTGGAGTTGAAAAGGGCATAAAAGAGGATCACTGGTACACAAACATCGTCCAGTGCAACAGGATTTCAAGGAAGGGTGAAAAGTGGTCATTTTAAAGAAGCCTCTTCCTGTCCGAGATGGATGAGCTACAAATATGAGATTACATTTCCAGGTGTGGCTTAGCAAGATAATAATAATAATCTAACAATGCCCCACGACCATGCTGGAAAACTTAATATCATCTGCTCGGGGGGCATGTTTAATGGAGCGTGCTAAGTGATATTCTCCGTGGATCTGTGCTGTCAATTTGAATTGGGTTCTGGTTTGACTCACTCAAGTCCACTGACTCAATTAAACCCACCCACCCCTACTCCTGTGGACGCTGAAGTGTCTAGGTTTTATTCATGACTGTGGAGCAGCTGAGGGGGGTGCAATGCATGATTTAACAAAAACTCAAGTCCATCTTCAACTCTCACTACCCCCCCCACGACCTAGAGTAGAGTTTGCACGGCACGGCAGGGCGCAAACTATACGCGCATGCGCAGCGTGGGATCTCTTCCTCCATCTACTTCCCTCTCATCCTTTTCTTTTTCCAACCCTCTTTCTCGCTCGCTCTCGCTCTCTCTCTTTCTGTCTGTGCCGCACTACTCTTTCTCTCTCCCGAAAGCATTTTGTGAGTGTATTTTTAGTATGGTTAACCCCCAGTGGAGAAGCGTAGTGTTAACACCCCATTGGCAGACCTATAAGTGCCATGCTGTACACTTTGAGGATCTGGTGGATACGCCCTGTTACATTTGCGCACTTTGAAAGACCCCCTGGAAACCTGATACAAATGAAACATGAGGTACCAGATCTCGCCCCCAAGATGTTTCAGCACTTAGAATGTGAACCTCGTGTTTCCATGTACATGACTGTTTGTTTTTGGGTGTGTGTTGAGGGGCTAAATGGTGGAGAGGGGGGGGGGGGGGGTATATCGAGGAAGCGTGCAAAGCGAGTGTGTTGAAATGAAACAGAGCGGAAAGGTCCTGCTGCTGCTGTGTGAGGAAGAAAATCAGCTGTCTGAATAATGTGTAATGGGGAGATGAGATAGGATGTTTTCAGCACCCCACCTGACACATCTATATCTGAGTGCGTGCTTTTATATATGTATGTAAACCTTAAACTTACACTCCTTGCGAGGCCTAAAGAGTGACGCTGCACGAAATCGTATATGCAGGCCCTGCGCAAACAAGCAAACAAGAAGGGGCCCGTGTATAAAGCTACAGCTGTTCTTTAGCTGTACCCATGCTTCCCTTTTGGAAACTGTACAATTAAACATTCATACAAAGCGAGCCAAACCTATAAATAGCTTGTTAAGAACAGAGAGGAGATTGTTGATAGGCTAACGGCAGCAACAATTTCAGTCACGTGGAAAAAAATAAGCAAAGCGATAGCAGGATGGGCTCTGAGCTTCCACTGGAGTTTCAGGTTTCTATTCATACATGCGAACAAACCGAGCAGCACAACTGTGGGGAGGACTCGCGTGTGACTAGATATGTCAGCAAGCCCAATTAGAGCAGGGGAACACCGACACGAGGTCTGTAATCAGTGCAATGCGCACGGTCCACCAGCCTAAGGTGGACTCTTGATCAGGCCATTTAGTCCTGGCCTGTTGTTTGAGATCAGTGGACTGTGCCATTATTTATTTATTTGTCTTTGCCAAGCAGATAATCAAATTATTCTCCGGGATCCTCAACTTCTTGCCAAAATGGCTTTGGGCTGCTGTAAAACGGGTATGTTATGTAATGTATTTGAAATTGTAATTAAAGCCTTGTTATCCCCAACACTGACCTAATCCCGCTGCCTCATTAGCATGCTCCCATTAGCATTTTGTTGTGATCGCAAGGTTTACTGTGTTTTCTCGCTCGGGCTCAGAGGGCGTCCTTCGCTTTACTTTGAGCCGCGGAGCTGCTGGGTATAATTGCCTGGGTGCACGCTGCTTTCTCCTCCAGACCTTTAAGTTCAAAAGCAGCAGAGTATCAAATGCACCGCGTGCTCGTTGCTCTCTGATATGTAGTCAGCCTCTGCAGGATATCTCGATGTTCTATTCTGCACTTTTTATTTTTAGTAGGGGAAAAATCACGAGATCCGGTCAATTAAAGCAAAATACGCTCCTGTGTCCACGCATCTGTTGCACAGCTGCCTCTCATGCCATAAACTCTGTAGGGTTTCAGGATCTTTACTGCTCAGTCTGTCCTGTGGCTGAGGAGGTGGGTCGATTACTGCTCATGTGTTTCTATGCCACACAATATTGGCTACTATACAGCTTTTACAAGTTTATTTACAGAGAGACACGACAAACTAGTAATGACTGCCAACATTTACTAACAAGAGACTATTATTTGTCATCCAAGAAAAAAGTGGGAGCAAATCATGAGAATATCTTTGCATATTATCTTTTCATTTCCAAGAAGAAGGATGTACTAGTTCTTTGAAAAGTTTCTTATTCTGGTTGATTAATGACGGGGGAACTAAACCCTGCTCCTCCAGTGCTTAGATGAAAAGGCACCTTGAAGAATATTGGTGCGCAAAACATAAAATGCAACTCATTTAGTCCCCTGGGTTATGAAAACAGATAGTAGGAGACAAACAGCGCCAATCACTGGAAATGACAGTGGCTTCTCAGTGGCCATTAGAAACTGCAGGCTACAAGATAAAAGGGGCAGCTGAAAGATAATGCTACTATTGCCAATGAGGAGAAGGGACACAAAGGTAGCCATGATAAATGTCAGCTTTACCTTCTCTCTGCTGTCTGAACATTTCAAATGTAGCCCACAAAGGACGAGGAGGAGGGTCGTGTGTGGCATGAAATGTGTGCAAAGCAACAAAGAAACCATACAACAGTGTCTCTCACCTTGGCTGCTCATCGACACCTGATATAAGGAGGGATGTGATTTATCAGAGATGGAGAAACCAGCAAGGTTACAGCCAAATGGAGGGGAGAGTGCGTGCCATTATTTATGAAGAGATATGAAGGCAGGCAGGCATGCATGCAAGGCTGTGGAAACTCTGTCACAGTGAGGCTGGAGGTCCACTTCAGATACCAGTTTGATTGTCATGCAAGAGGGAGGGGGTGTCACAGGCCACACAGTGCATTACATAATTTTAGTTATGAGTGAAGGCAGGAAAGAAAGCTCACTGAGAGAGAAGTTGTTTTGCTTAAATTCAGCTGGTAAAGTATTCACATGGGTTCTTTTATTTTGAATAGTTAGCATCAATATAAGGAATAACTTCCTGCAATCCTCTGTGCGTCTCACCTGGGTTTCGTAGCTTTTTGTTCCTGTACACGGACAGGATGACGAGGACGTTTCCCAGGATGTCTACCACGATGGTGAAGATCAGCACGCTGGCCAGCGCAGTGGACACTCCAGCCGAGGTAGCGCTCAGCCCGCAGTCGCTCTCATTCCGCAAACAGCTCGAACCGTTCACATCCTTCTCCTCTACATCCATCTCCTCCACCACCTCCTCAGGATGCAGCTGCCATGGTGGGCTTACAAGTGTTCAGATGAAAATTTAAAATAAAGAAGAAGAAGAAGCACAAACCAAAAAGGCAAAATGACTTCACGGGAGGGAGTCTTGAACTTATTTGCGCATGAAACCACACTCCCCTGACTGTGGAGTACTAGGAGGCTGAGAGGACGCGAGTCCTGACATGATCTTTAGAATAGTCACACGCTTTGCGCACCCGGGGGGACGTAAGGAGGTGAGAAAGGTTGGGAAAGCTCGAGTTTCACGGCGGCTCTGAGTGCGGTCAGTCACAGAGGCTCCTGCTGCGCGCCGCTCCATTCTGACAGAGTAGCTCTTCCAGGAGGCATGTGAGCGCTGTCCTGTGCGTAATGGAAATCCGAGGATGCAAAAGCGTGCGCGCACAGAGCAACACGGAGTCTGATGGCTCTGAGAGCACTGTGAGCAACACAACCTCCGTTCAACTTAAATACTGAAGCTCATCACTTAAAAAATAATAATAAAAAATCTGCCAGAATAAAGACTGGGGTCTGTTTCAAAATCTATAAATATACTCTGCCTCCTGAACCGCTGTGGTGTGCCATTCTTGCTGAATAACAACTCGTGTGATCCAAATGGACACGCGGGCTGTGGAGAATCGTGGCCAGGGCAGTGCTGCTTATTTTCTAATCTGAAAAAATGAGGGACTGTGACTAGCATATTCATCGTGGAGCCAATGTGACACATGATTTGTAAGAGCCTTTATTGTGAGAGCATCCAGCGGATCGAGAGAACCTCCATGTGCATGGAAATGGCGCCTTCATGTGTCCAGAAGACATTCTTACAGTCAGATGCATACAGAGAAACAGAAGCTAATGATTTCATTATATATATATAAAATGTTGCATGCAGCCCTTAGTTGCTCAAATCCATTTGTGACATCCATTTGTGCATTGACTTAGCCTACCTATGTTATAGTCTAAGAGTCTGTAGAATTACTACATAAATGTTCTGAAGAGTATCATAAAAGTGGCATGAATATATATAATGTATATAAAGTCTCACATTTGGTCACATTTCCTCTGCAGTGCACTTGAATTTGTGTCCCTTTAGATGTGGAGAGAACGGGTGCAGTTTGCGATCAGTGTGTCTGTACGCATGAGGTGATCACAGGATGCCAGAGGGTGCAGAGTGGAGGTTTGAGCAGCTGAGGCTGAGCTCTGTCCTGACCATACGCTGACCACACAAAGGCAACTCTTCTTGTTTTTTCCAGCTAAGGAAATATACATGATGTCATATTTTTCATATTTCCCACTTGCATTGTATTATTTTGCTTTTAAACCTGTATTATTGTTTACGCTGATGCATTTTACTGCCTAACTAAGCACTGGAAGCCCTCTTACAAATTCTGTCACCGCTATTGGTCCTCTACAAAACCAGTAGCAGAGGCATTTAGTTCATGCACACACAGAGACCTGCAGCACCAAATGTTTTTTATCACAGAACAGTCTGTCCCACCTCAAGATTATAATTAAACTAATCAGTAGCTTTTGGCTGTGGAGCTCCCCTCACTCTCCTCAGCTCATTCTTATTCAAGGTGTGTCGCTTCCTTCTCAAAACCATATCGAAAAAAAGACCTCAGATATCTCATTGCTACGTGACTGGCCTGGGGAAAACCGTATAGCTCATATAAAATGCTGTGTGACTCCCCGCACATGTCCCAATCTGCTGCCAGATGCGAATCAGAGTTCAAAGTGATGGATTTATGAGCAATGCCCAAAACAGCACAAAAGTTCACTCAGCAGCTACAAACCTCCTGAACAGTAAAAGTAAAACAAACAAAAAAAACTTTATAAGCCAAGTTCCTCAACCAAAAAAAATTTCTCACTTCTACTAAACCACTATGAGATGCTCCGTATTTACAGTGTACTGCTACACAAAGCTAAAAGCTAAAGCTAAAGTCTCGACTAACAATCAAATCCACATTTTGCAGAAAATCTCTCATGACAGTGAACTCAACTAACTGCTGGCTTAATGGTGGGAGTGGCAGGGATGAGGAGAGGGGCTGCGGTGGAAGTCAGCTTGAGTTAAAAAGGCTGCTGTCCTACATTTCTTCAATCCACAGGCAGCTAGCTCTTCAAAATGGAACAATCACAGCGCCCCACCTGCTTCAGCATCAGACACACAAACACCCACGCACTCTCAGCGAAAAGGCGAGAGAGATCTACGCAGATATAAAATCACAGCATCTCCACACCTGAGAAATGTCAGTCAGTAAGGGTTGAACAGATTGTCAGTCTTTTTTAAACCCTTTCCTATAAGTGAAATTCCTGAAGCAACAAGCAGATGAGGTGTTCAGCATCTGAGTCAGTAACACAAAAGGAGTTTCCACTTGGGGTGGATGGGGACAAGATTGGACCCAAGGTGCACTTGGAAACATTGCAATCTCAGTAAGGCCGAGGCCTCTTTCTCAGTCCAACTGGTGCGTATATCCAGTATCCACTACTGAACCATCAACCTTCTGTGCAGTGCCTGTACCGGCTAGTTTTGCACTGAACTGAATGTGTCAGCTTGATGCAGCGGCAGACTGAAAGTACTTCTGAACTGACAGTTTGCATCAGCGTGAATGTTGCGGGTATGAATGGTGATGCTTTTAAGCCAACTGTGAAGCATTTACTTAAAAGAAACAGACCAAAAATGCAGACTCAGTGGAGGGATTTATACTACCTACTTTTATGACAACATTTTAATAATGCTTTATATCCATAGATGTGAATAAATCTAGGATTCATAGCTGAAAGTATTTCAAATTCCTAAACATAGAGGCTTTGTGTCTCACTTGCACTGATGTGAGAAGCTCCCAATATGATGCTGCTGAAATTAACAATGATGTCTCAGTATGGAGTTATAAGCCTGAACTATATCTGTGTGACTGCAGAAAAAATTGCCCTAAAAGCGAAAGAAAGAAAAACATGTTCTCTAGTGGTCACTTAAATATTTGCTGCACTTAGAGACAGTGCACAAGAGAGGTGAAGAAGAGAGTGTAGGCAGGGTGGAGTAGGTGGAAACAAGTGTCAGGGGTGATCTGGAACAGCAAGAGCGAAAGGGAAGGTTTCCAAGACTTTACTGAGACCTGCTGTGATGAAAAAGAGGAGCTGGAGGTGGCAAAGTTGATGATGTTAAGGTTTTTATTGGAAGGGGTTATTAGTGCTGTGCCATACTTCAAATTATGATATCAATCAGATAGCAAGTAAATACAGGGCCAGTATTGCTCATAACACTACCGATTCTTTTGACTTATAAAGGCAGCTCATGTAGGGGACAGCATGTGTCATGACTTAAGAGATGAATAATCATTTTTATTTGCAAATTAATGACGATTCATCAATTCTGAACACATTTTAATGACCACTAAATAACTGTAATTTTACTTTCCACAATAATTAGCTAACACAACAAAACACACCTTTCTGCTTTTTGTGTATTTTGAAACTGTCTTTTTTTGGACTTTTTTTTAAGACCTGGAAATGTAAATGTACCTGTCTCTAAAGGACTTTGGATACCAAACCAAGAGGATAGAAAGAAACTATCAAGTCTATCATGCTAGTATTTATCTGATGCCAGTACCAGCTTTGGTATTGATACTATCAATCTGCCCTCCTCTAATGGACAAGATTAGAAATGAGTACATCATAGGGACAGGTCAGGTCTAGGGCAGTTGAAGGCAAAGTTAGAGAGACATAATATTAATATTATATGGAGCTTCCAGCCAGGAGGACATGAAGGCCAAAGAGAAGACTCCTGTATGTAGAGAAGGAAGACATCCGGAGTGTTGATGAGACAGAGGAGGATGCTGGAAATAGGATGAGATTAAGGCAGATGATCGATGATGACCCCTAAAAAAAGCAGCTGAAAGTGGAATAATAAGACAGTGGCTGTAGGGTCAGGTAAAATGTAATAAAAATGTCAGGTCTGAGGGGGGTAAAGAGAGGGAATGTGACTATAATATGCACCATGGAGCCAATGTGACACACAAAATAATATTGGCATCAACTCCCCAAATAAAAGTCAGAGAAGCTGACACTGTGGACTTTCAGGAGTCAGACTTGTTTTCATCCCCCAAAATGCTTCAGGCTCTGCAGCAGGTCTGATCAAAGCAAGTTTTTGGTAGTCTGTTTTGCTTGACTGTAAAAGTCATCACATATTTTAATATTCTACAGTGTCATTCATTATAGAGGAGGAAGCCAAAATTCAGCCTGGAATAAAAGGTTCCCACTACCATTAAGAGAGGCCAGGCTTTAAAAAGACAAATACCTCTTTACAGTCTCTCTCTCTTTCTCTCTACACACACACACACACACACACACACACACACACACACACACACACATATATGTGTGTTGGGGGGGTCATTGTCCTGATGAAAAATAAATGATGGTCCAAGTATATGCAAACCAGATGGGATGGCCACACCCTTACACCTCCTCCTCCATGCTTCACAGTGGGAACCATGCATGTAGAGACCATCCGTTCACCTTTTCTGCGTCACACAAAGATACACCAGGAGGAACCAAAGATCTCAAATCTGGGTTCATCAGACCAAAGCTCAGATTTCCACTGGTTTAATATCCATTCCTTGTGTTTCTTGGCCCAAACAAATCTCTTCTGCTTGTTGCTTTTCCTTAGTAGTGGTTTCTTAGCAGCTATTTGACCATAAAGGCCTGGTTCGTGAAGCCTCCTCTGAACAGTTGATGTAGAGATGTGTCTGCTACTGGAACTCTGTGTGACATTTATCTGGGCTCTAATCTGAGGTGCTGTTAACTTGCGATTTCTGAGGTTGGTGATGAATTAATCCTTAGCAGTAGAGGTGACTCCTTAGCCCCTTTTCCATTAGTACCGACTCAGGTCGACTTGGCTCCATTCACCACAATTTTTAGGGTTTTCCATTAGGTCATAGTACCTAGAACTTAGGGTGACCATATTTGATTTCCAAAAAAGAGGACACTTGGCCCAGTCATGAAGAACTTTAACTGTTTGTTTAAAGAAAACTTTTACATATTTAAACGATGCCTTCTCTGTGCGGTTAATGAATGGTGAAATAAAAAATGTCATATAGGCTTTTACAAGTCAACAAGTGCAAAAAAAGAGGACGGTTAGTCACCCTACTAGTACCAAGAAAGTTTTTTAGTACCTGCTCACCGCTGCTCGGTTCTAAGTGATATGGGCAGGTACTAAAGTGTGACATCATCAGACTGCATGCCACCGATTGGCTGATCAGTAGCATCACTCGATGAGTCACGAGAAGGTCTTGTTCACAAAAATTAAAAACCCTCACTTTTTAAAACCCAGCAACAGGAGAAATGGCTACAAAAACAAAACAAAAGAGTGTTTTGGGCTTCCTTTCCTGGGCCGTCCTCATGTGAGCGCATTTCAGCATAGCTCTTGATGGTTTTTTCGACTGCACTTGTGGGTCAAAGTTTTAGCAATTTTCCAGGCTGACCAACCTTCAGTTCTTAAAGTAATGATGGACTGTTGTTTCTCTTTACTTAGCTGATTGGTTCTTGCCATAATATGAATTCTAACAGTTGTCAAATAGGGCTGTGAGCTGTGTACCAACCTGACTTCTGCACAACACAGCTGATGGTCCCAACCCCATTAAGGAGGCAAGAAATTCCACAAATGAACCCTGACCAGGCACACCTGTGAAGTGAAAACCATTTCAGGTAACTACATAATGAAGCTCATTGAGAGAAGGCCGAGGGTTTCCAGCACTGTCAACAAAGCAAAGGGTGGCTACTTTGAGGAATCTAATATATAAATATATTTAGAGTTATTGTTATTTCAATATATCTTGTTTCATATAATCTATCTATCTATCTATCTATCTATCTATTCTTCTCTGTAAATGTAGATATTTTGTGTATTCTAAAATGCCTTTATACTTTGAATATACCCTAACCATAGCTTCTCTGTCTGGTTTGATCACTGGTTAACATATAGTTGCAGCAACATTAGCTTATATTTGTTAGCTGCTTGACTGTAACTACATTCTCTGGCAACTTCTGAGAAAATCATGAACATTTGGCCCAACTTACAGCATTTGATTTTCAGCCACTCCAAAACAAACCCACAACCATAAACCCATAAACTTGTGATTTTTAAACTATGAGCTTCTGGCTAACCACTTACCAACAAGGTTCATATTTATATACCCATGACAGAGCTGGAGAGTAATTAGCATCTCACTGATGTCATGTCCACAGTATAACCACAGCATGTATTTTGGTTTGACTCAGAAGGGGAAAAAGAATGAAGCCTCATTACACATGTGCTGTTCTCCAGGCTTTCTGAAGTTTTTCAAAGTTTTTCTTTGGTTCTTTTTTCGCTCGTTTTCTGTCCAGTCCTTGTACCTGACCATTTCAGATGAATGTTTGGTTTGGTTTCTTAAGGCACCACATACTGACCTGTGGATCTGTCATGAAAAAAAATGCAATAAATTCAATGGATGAACCAGTGTTGTGTCACTCAAAGAACCAATTTTAAATAATATCAGTTGGCCTTTGGCAGCACGGTACAGCAGTGGTTAGCACTATTGCTTCATAGCAAGAATGTCCTGGGTTCAAATCCACCATCTGGCCTGGGCCCTCTGTGTGGAGTGTGCATGCTTTTGTGTTTACGTGGGTTCTCTCCGGGTATTCTGGCTTCCTCCCAAGACATGCGGTGAGCGGGGTTAGATTAATTCTAAATTGCTAATAAGTGTGAATGGTTGGCCCTAGCGATCTGTTCAGGGTGTACCCTAGGTGGGATAGGATAGATAGATAGCTCTACAGGCACTTTGTTGTTAACAGTCTGTCGCAAAAAACACAGTTTGTTCCAATTTTTTTAGTTGAAGGTACAGAAACTGCCAAAGACAGTACAAACTGTACTTTTACACCAACAAGGTGGTTCCCAAATCTCTGCATTGTGTCCAGTGTGTCATTAAAAAAAACTTGGAGGAAACTGTACAAGTAGAAGTGACAGACATAAAAACTACGCAGATGAACAGTATCTGAAAGTCATGACTTTAAGAAAACGGCAAAATCCAGCAAAGGCCTGGATTTGCTGGACCTGCGAGATCCAGCTGACCCATCCAAGTAATCCATCTACTGTTCACTGAAGCCTCATCAGAAATGGTCACAGTGGAAGGGTGGCTGTCAAGAAACCATTCATAAGGAAGAGAAACAGGGAGAAAAGGGTGAGGTATGCCAAGTTTATAAGAACTGGACTGATATCGGTGGCAACAGGTCTGATGGAATGAAGACTACAAGAAAATTACAAGAAAGCTTGTCTAAGAGTTTAGACTGGGTTAAAGAATAAAGGTTGTCACACCAAATAATAACTTTCAAGCCTGTTAGAACTGTACAAGCTCTGTTTTTGCCTTCTGTACTGTGTTGCCATGCATGTTTAAATCAATAGATTTATAGTCAATAAATGACTGCACCTACTTCCCATTTTCCTAGCAAAACCTCAAGACCTTTTGTACTACAATTTTTAAAATCATAAAAATTTCTATATACTATAAACATTTCTGCAATATTAAACAATAAAAAGTATAATGTAATGTTATATAAAACTACATTTCTACAAACTGAACTCTGATTACACAACCTCATCAGATCATGGGTGCTTTTTAAAGTTCTGTATAAGTGTTAATAAGAAAGGCGACACACTTAAACACACTTAAATCATTTTATTAATCTCACGTTGTGCAAAGCCGGGTCCTTTCTATTACACTTTTCAAACATTCCATTCCAACACACTCATATATACTACTAGAACCTTCTTTCTACCTACTACTTTTATTGCATAAATTCTGTGCCCTTTCCCACCACAAACTTTTAGTACTGTACATTGGAAATATGGCTAGGATTGTTAGTATAATTACTTGGACGCATTATGTGACAAAAATCTAAGGCACTAGAAGTCATAGACGATGGTCCGCATATTCTGCTAAAGCACACATAATTCTAGGACGATGACGATGACAAACGAGATATTCAGGAGAGGCTTTTTCTGCTCAACGAATAGATGTGACATCACATGGGAAATACAAAACGGGAGCACGGGTTTCATCTCTTCTTTCATAGCCAGAACCCAGGTGCTCATGTATGGATACTCTGTATTAAAAATGAGCCTCAACACAGTTCAGTCTGTCTCATGATATAAAATCTGATAGGCACAGTTATGTCCTAGTGTGGCTAATCTCCAGTTGGGATCAAGATCCATGTACACATGTACAGCAAAGCCTGAGAAGGAGCAACAGGTGGTATCCCACAGCGGAAGTCACCTCACCTGTTTGAACTTTTGAGCCATCACGGCCGATATGTTTTGATAACATCTTTGATGGGCCTCCGGCATATCGGACAGCAGGCATTAATCTGTCTTTTCAACTTGAGCCCGCAGTCATTGCACAGGCACATGTGTCCGCAGGTGTAGATAACTGTGTCGACCTCTTGGTCAAAACAAACGGTGCATTCTCCGTTTTTTCCTGCAGAGGGCAGTTCTGAGGCAGTGAGAGCCGGAGAGGTGGGAGGACTGAGAGGCGAGCTGGGAGCAGTCACTGGAGAAAAAGCAAGAAAACATATGTGGGTATTTTAAAAAAGAGCAGACATGGGTGCATGCAGACAGATACCTTTTGGTCATGTTGTTATAGGAAGAAAAGTCCAGGTTCAGATCAGCACTACTACTGCTTTTATACATTTGTGAATGAGTTAGTTTTATGTCTACTTTTACATGCCTATTTAATTTATGAGCCAATCTTAATCTGAGACCTAAATATTTGCTAAATTATCAATGCTTAATACAGCAGCAGAGTTTACTGGGGCTTAATCAACTGATTGTTGGTTATACATAATACAAGAACCCACACAAACCCATATTACAGTGATCTTGAGAGGGTTTCTATATACATTGTAGCCTTGGGTATGTTGTCAACATTTGGCAACTTACCCAGAGAGCATTCAGAGGCAGAGGAGGATCTGTTGACACTGAATGCCAGGTCTGAGTCACTGTCATCTGGGCTGCTGCTCTGTGAAGTGGTGGGGGATGTAGAAGGAGGACTGGACTGCAGTGTTCCTGTGTCGCAAATATAAATACACATGAACAAACTCCATATAATGTAGTGGCTTTTAAAGGTGAGCTGTGTAGCTGGTATGTTCTGGGGCAATGTGCCCTTGAAATGTTTGACAGTAACACTAGAGATTTAGGATTTATTCTGACCATGTCTAACCAGTCAGATTAGATATGCACGTGTCCTTCGTGGACTGATTTTTCTTTTTCTTTTAGGAGAAAATCAGGGGATCAGAAACCGTTAAAAATGAGACTAGGAAAGAGAGGTCACAGCTCAAGGCTGAACAAGCTCACATAGACGTAAACTATTCAAATGCCTTCAAATTCCTTCAGCCTGGGAAAAAATGAATTGTAGGGGCTAGAATAGACTTTCATTATTTTAGTACTAAAGCAAAACATTTTACGGAAATATGCTCATTTGTTTTGTGTCAAAGAGATGAATATGAAGATTGATGCCACTCTTGTTCTGTACATTACATAAGCTTGTCTCCACATATACAGAACTGCATGCCACAGACAGTATCACTGTGCACAGAAGAAGGTATCCCACACTCATTGTGTTTGGAGATTATAGGGCAGGAACTATAGACTTAGATTCACTTCCCTCTCTGCATGGATTTGTTCATTAGTCTGCTTGTTTCAAGAGACACGTGACTTTAAAAGTTGTTTCCTTTTTAAACTTTAAACATTGAGAGTCAGTGAAACAAGTAAGGGCATGCCGTTGGGGGATTAGCTGGAAATCCACTCAGGCCAAATGAATACGCTTACAAAAAAACAAAACACGGGAAATGACACATGCCCAGGCGTAACCTATTTGCTGAGTGGGAAAACAACAGGCAACTTCTCAGTCATGACTGAACAAGAGGAATTTTGATCACATGATATCTCAATTATTTTTGTGCCTTCTCTTTAATGCAGTTTTTTACATAATGTAAACAAGTTTATAAAAGAATCAGACCAAAAATTGTTAGGTAAACTAAATCAAAGCTAGAGTGTACCAAAGAGTCTTTTTGTCTTTGATTACAATAGATGTGTCTTTTGCTAGTAGCAGCTAATATAAAACTGACAAGCTTAGCAGGTGGCTATCTGCTACACTGCACTTGTAAATGGAGTCCTTAACCATTTTTTGGAGTTGCTGTTGATGTTTTGTGACACAGTTTTAATGCAAATTCCTCACTGACAATATGCCCAGCTGTGGAGTTATTTGTGCATGTGAACAAGACTTAAAAATTAATTATGGAGTTCCACAGGGTTGTGCGCTGGGACCACTACTTTTTATGTTGTGAGTGCTTCCTTGAGGCAATATTATTAGAATATATGGCATATATTTTCTTTGCTTAATAGACGATACCTGGTTTTATTTATGTGTGACGTCAGATGACAAATCAAATAAATTAGTTAATCAACAGGCGCATTTTAAATACGTAAAGGACTGGATGTCATGTAATTTTCTTCTCCTAGATTCAGACAAAATTGAGTCTATCTTTGTCCTTCTGCGTGCGCATTAAACAAATATGTATGACTGCTTTCATTCATATGCACAATATCTCTAAAATTAGAAACACCGTCTCTTAGAGTGATGCTGAAAAACCTAATTCTTGCACTCATTACTTCTAGGCTGAATTGTTATATTTCATTACAATCTGACTGTTTTGAAAGTTCACTGAAAAACCTTCAGTTGATAAGAATACTGCAGCAAGAGTACTAACAGGGACGAGAAAGAGAGATCATATTTCTCCGATATTGGTTTCTCTTCGCTTGCTTCAAGTTAAACTGAGAATTGAAGTTAAAACTCATCTCCTTACATACAAAACTTTTAAAAATCAGGCCTCATCATATGTTGAAGACCTCATGATACCATTTTATCCTAATAGAGCAGTTCCCCTCAGAGGGAAGGCTTATTTATGGTTCCTAGAGCTTCTAAAAGTAGAATAAGAGGCAGCATTTTCAGCTATCAGGCCCCTGTCCTGTGGTACCAGCTCCTAGTTTGGATTCAGGCAACAGGCACCCTGTTTAGTTTTAAGATTAGGCTTAAAACTTTCGTTTATAATAAAGCTTTGAGTTTGGGCTGAATCAGGTGACTCTGAATCATCCCTTAGTTATGCTGCTATAAGCTCAGGATGTTGGAGCTATTCTCCTCCACTCCCCATGTGTTTATACACCAGTGCTGTATGTCATTAAATCTTGTCTTCTCTCTCCAAAGTGTGTTTTTAGTCCTGTCTCCCTATGCTGTCTTTTTTTTCTTTCAACTCAACCCCAACGAGGCATGGCAGATAGCTGCCACTCCCTAAGCTTGGTTCTTCCTGTTAAAAGAGAGTTTTTTCCTTCCCACTGTTGCCAACAGCCGACTGATTATTAGAATTCTGTCTCTAATATTGTAGGGTCTTTACCTTACAATAGTGCCTTAAGGTGACTGTTGTTAAGATCCATAGACATATGGGTATACCTTGCTCACCAAGCTTGCTAATATTAGCTGATAACTTCTAACTTAAAATAATTTATTTCATCTAACCCTGGGTACTGCTAAAGTCAGGGCTGCAAATGCATGCTGGCAAACAAACTGGTGAAGTTGTGGTGGGCAAGTCCCTACAGTCTATGGTAATGTAGTCTGAAACTGGCAGCCTCAAAGGGATGAGGAGTAAGCTACAGAGGTCTGGCAACTTCTTTCAAACTCCTTACCCTTAGATATTTATTTCATCTTCATGCTAGTAGCCCTTAGCCTTGAATGACACTGACTCAAGTGACATCAATTGAGGCACATTACGAAACACTGCAATCTGTTTTATGTAATGCAGTGATATTACCTAAGACCTGTAACTTTTTTATTTAGTACTTTTTGTTTTTCTTTCTGGTTTTCCTTCTGATCTAATTGGATTAATTACCTTAATAAAATTCAAGGACATTGGGAATTACAGTGAAAAAGGAATAATAAATATCGGGGTTTGATTCTTGATATTGACTGTGTGCTGCTTTAAATACACGTACCAAGTATCCTGAGTCTGTTAACAGCCCCATGCAGGGTGAAAAAGGCCCACAGGACCTGAGAGGAGTCCACACAGATCAGCCTGCCACGTCCCACTCCGTTCACCCCGTGGTGCACCTCTCCACTGGGCAGCAGACTGAAGCTGAGCACGTCTCCAGAGCAAGGCATCGGGAAGACCCGGTGCACCACCCAATACTCTTTGCGGTCCAGAAGAACTTCAGGGTCTGCTGGCAGGTCCCCAGCATGTAGATTAGCTGGGTCGCAGGATGTTAAACCAAATGACAACGCCCCAAAGTATGGCAGGCCCAGGTGGCCAACCTCCACGTACAAAGTCTCACCCACGTGAAAGGGCCGGTCAGTGAACACCAGAGTCCGACTGCTGTCCAGAAAATGAATGCAAGCAGCTGAACGGTCTGCAGAGAGTATTACATCAGAGCCACGGATGAGGTGAAAGTGCAAATCATTGTCCAGAGGAGAAGAGAGACCCCGGACCACCCTTGGGACAATGAATCCAGTGGAAGCAGATGAGGATGATGTGGAGGAGGAAGAGGTGGAGGAGCAGCAGGGGATGAGCTGAGTGTAGTTATTGAGCTGGAGGTTGGCCATCTTGGCAGCAGCCGCCTGGTTGTTTTCCAACTGATTGTTGCTGTAATTGGCTGAATCGTGGCTACTCTGGGGGAGATAGGCACTCAGACGGGCCGCACTCAGGCAGCTGGATCCCACACTCTCAGCAAACGTGCTGTCTGTGGTGGAAAATATGGAAAAGCAAGTACGTGACTTGGACATAGAATTACATGATCCTTCCCAGATAAGCTCAGGTCACTTCCTTTCTTGGTGTTCCTTTTCTCTTTGTTCTAGGAATGCCTTTTCATAGTAAAACTATGACATGAAAGCAGTAAGCCCTGGGATCCTATTTGTGTTGCTGCAGACACTTTGATGTCTTTGCAATGTGCTTTTTTGGTTGTTGTTTTTGGTGAGGTAAGCACCCAATAATTGATCTGATTATCACATACTGTGGGAATTCTTATAGGAAAACAATGGTAACAAGGCTCTTAATACAAGTTTGACTTTTTCAGTTGTTTTCTTTCAAGCAATATATGCTTCAAAATAAAACAACAGAAAATAATTAGATTTAAGATTTTGAAATCATGCAATAATTGGTATTTTAGCTATAAAGAGAACAAACAAAAAATAATAACAAATAAATGGACCTGTTTCAGACACATTGCTCATTAATTAACAACTATGAAAAGTAGTACATTAAGGTTTTTGATGATTTCCTGTATTTTTTAGCAGTGCAAAGCAATTCTCGCCTTGAGCATTGTGGTAAAAAAAGACAGAGGAAAAAAAGACGTGTTGGCATATATGACATTTCTGCAAAAACACTTCTGTCTATCCGTGGTGGTATTTAATGCTTATTCTTACCGTTGCTGACAGCAAGCAGCTTTGAAATAAGAAATCAAACATGACTTTCACACAGTAAGCAACAACAGTTTGCTGACTTCCTTTCTGATAAATCCTCTTGACGGACACTCCAAAGAGAGCTAGACTAAGCATCTGTGCTTAGAGCCCTTCATACGCCGCTCTTGTTATGATGTTTGTTGTGCCGTTAAATAAACCTTCCCTCTCAGAACAAATAAGCTCTGTTGGTCCTGAGCTCGTGTGTCATTCAATATTTTATTTGCCTCCCTATTTCATTTCCTTTCTTTACCATCATGTGCTCTCTAAACGGCCGCAGTCCATGCAGAGAATCCACAGCACAGCTGAAATTGTCTGTTTTAGAGACTGATATAAACAAGTCTGCCGCTAGTAGTCCTCCTTTGACTTATGATGCATTCCTTTATTACTATTTCTAGTGATGCAGGAACAGTTGAGCACACTGGCCCCTTACCAAAGCTCCTGGGATCTGCCGACTTGACCAAACAAGGCCAGAGCTCCTGTCAGACTGAAGATAAACACACCCAGTACATATGAGAGGGAAGCGCGGGGGAAAGGGTGATGGAAATGATGGCAGAGTCAAGGGAGAATGTAATAAAGTGCAGGAAACTGATAGTAAGAAAGTGTTAAAGGAGGAGAAGAAGAGTGGTTTGAAGTGCTCAGGCTGAACCGACTACTCACTACAAACTGACTACTCCTACAAACTCATCCTGTGGTGCTGCAGGGCTTTGTAGAACTCCCAAGAAGCTGCTTGAATTTGCTGTGAATATGTTAAAACCATAAAAATATGTCACTGCAGTTAAAGCGTTCTAGCTGACTGATGAAGCTGAGTAAAGTTATTTTCATCCTTTTCCAAAAAGTTCGCGGCTCGCCTCACTCAGCTGCAGTCCCAACAAAAAACATAAGCTTACCAAGCAGTGTGACCTCCTGAGTGATGCCGTAGATATCTATGATGGCCCACAGTGGACAGCCGATGCTGAGTCCACAGTGAAAGAGGATGGGCTCGCCTTCGTTGATGCTATAGAAAACTCTTCCATGGCGATCAGCCCAGAAAGCCAAAATGTTGTCCTTCAGGGCCAGTCTTTCAGGCAGAGCCTTGGCCCAGTAACCGGGCCGAGTCACCAGGTCTGGGCAAGCATACTTGGGGATATCAGCAGCAGCTAATTCACTGGGATCCAAGCTAGTAAAACCAAAACGTAAAGCTCCACTCCATCCAGTGTGCACACCAGTCAAGCGAAGACGCACCTGAATGACACAGTGAAGCAACCTTTTACTTTGATTCTTTAAATTAATACCTCCTTAAAAAGTCTCAAAACTAATTAAAGAAAGTAAACAAACCTTTTCATAAAGGTGCACAGGCCGATGGCTGAAAGTGATGCCGTTGCAGAAACTGTTCTTACGGGTGGCACGCCGAAGCTGCCCATCCAGCCTGATGTTCTTGCCTTTAGCGTGTGGGTGAAAGCGAGGTGACTCCATGTTGATACTGACTGGGGGAGCAGATGTTCTTCTCTCAACAGCTGCCCCATTGTTAGGCAGGGTGTAGTACTGCCGAGTAGCCACCGGGCGGGGTTGCAGAGTTGTATCTACTAGTGGAGAAAAGAGGTACAATAGAGAAGAAAGGCAATAAAGAGCCTGCTAATTATATGTATATAGCTGGTTTAGAGGTCAGAGGTAAGCCCAAAGTTGCATACTTTATTCCCCATAATAAGTTTTTAAAAACTCTCTGCTCTTCCCAACAAGGAGTTTCTTTTAGCATGTAGTTCATATTTACAGTATAAAAAGGCAAACTGTCCCAAATCAGTCATCTAACCACATCCGTAAGGGGTATTTATATCTCAAAATGAAATACTGTAAATTTAGTCAAAACCATGTCCACGCAACACCGGGAAACATAAAAAGTAGTGGGCTTGGCTAAAAGTAACATAAACACACACACACGTATCTATATATAGATATGTATAGATAGATACGTGTGTGTGTGTGTGTGTGTGTATATGCACACACATATATTAGAGAGAGAGGAAGAGAGAGAGAATAATAAAAATCATTTTAAGATTTCCTCCTATTTATGAGGTACACACATCTGTGGCCTAAAATCCCTGAATAGCGCCTTTGATTCTTCCACAGTTATCTTCAGAAGTGGTGGATGAATCACACAGTGCCTAGTCAGTATAGAAATACCCAAATAAAAAAAGCTTAATCTTTGATCTCATCTTCATAGAAGTCAATGCCCTTCTGGGGAAAGGAATTTCTTTATGAGCAAAACAAATTAACAATGTTCAGGAATCAAACAGGACAAACCATAAAGTAGCTTAAGAGAGAGCTGGGGGGCGCTTGGGTTAACTATTAAATGGCATTAAAGCTTTAGATTATTGTTTAAGGTATAGATTAGCTCAGATTCAATTTTCAAAGGGATGCTGGGTTTCTACACTCCACCGGGGCCGCAGAGTGATTACATTTGTTTAAAATTCACAGTGAAAAAGACAATAACTCAGTGAAATGTTCCACAGTACATTTCCTAAATTAGACATTATCACTGATTATATTCTAAACTATGAAGCAGCAGCAAGAACATCTGTAACATCTCAAATGATGTGCTGGTGCCCCTTCCCTTTCCACTCTAGGAATTTAGCTTTTGAAAGAGTAAAATATACTTTGGTCAAATGGAGTTGGCCAGACTATGTTGGGGCTTAGCCTAAAGGCCTTCAGCTCATCTGCCTTGCTGACAGAGTGACATAGTGGGAGTCTGCAGTTAAAGGACCAAGCCTGATATAGACACTTGTTTGCCATTATTAGATGAAAGGCATAGCACAACAGGTCATGCAGCAAGGGACAGCTCACAGCAAGGTCTGTGTTAGCCCTAGCTGGTTTCTCTCTCTCATGAATACACATTACATTGGCACCACAGAGATCACTGGGGACTTATTTCTGAAAAATAAGTCCCCAGTGATCTTTCAAAATGTCAGTATGCCATTTAGTAAACCTGCCACCATTTGGCAGAGTCATCTTTGAAACATCTTTTAACAAGCGAATCCTCTGCTGAGCATTCACTCTAGTTGTTCATTCCTACCATCTGAAACAATCCACACCAAAACTACTTTCCTAGTGTTAGAATGAGGTCATAGCTTTGATCCATTGGATCAGTGCATGGTATTCTATGGCCTTCATAGCCGCCAGATTTCAACCCAACTCAGCGGCTGTAAGACCTTTTGGACCAGGATGTTAAACAACGCAGTCCACTGTCCTAATCACGACACCATGTGGGGGAATATATTTAAAAAATGTTCATCAGTCCCTCTAGAAGACAGGCACAATGGGTCACTGCGAGGTATTCTATGGCCTTCATAGCTGCCAGAAATAAACCCAAGAGAACAGCTATAGGACCTTTTGGACGAGCGCATTAAAAAATGCTGTCCACTTTCCTGTTCTGGCTGATTCTGTCCACTGGTTATTCCTTCAATCTGTCACTCATTTCTAAGTCATCTGCAGCTTTCTGGAAAGAAGCTTAAATTAAGATTCAAAATCAGAAATCTGTGCTATCTAATCTGAGCTGGAGCCATTTTACAGTGAACAAAGTCCAGGCAGCTGATCAGAAATTGTTTTGTTTTTTTTAGTTCAGCTAATGTGGTGGTGGAGGTTATTGCCGTCAGACAAATTCCTTGCATACAGCATATTCAGTATCTGCTACCGTACATGAATCAGTTGGCTTTAGAGAAGAGTTGGGGCATGGGAACGTTGTCTTGCTCTTGATGAATAGAAAAAAGCGCAAATAAATGCAATCATAAGACTTCACAAGACAAACTGCCGTGCCAAAGAGAGCTTTTTGATAGTAAATCTGATTATGTGTATTCGTCAGAGTTATCTTTGGCCACGAGATGATCGGGCTCTTTAGTCACTCATATGTCTCAGATGTATGTGTTCATCACATTGTAAATGATTCAGTGAGCAAAACAATGTGGATTTTAAGGGAATTTCCTGGTAATCACCTCTAAAGCCAACAAAATAACTGAGAAGATATACTCTGTGATATGGATTGCATAAATGCAGATATTTGATTAAAACATTAATAGGATCCAGGCTGCTCCTGTTTTTCTATGACTAAACATTCTCAGGCCAAACCCCACTTCAGCTGCTCTGGCAGCAACCACATCGTTTAGCCAGTGAGTGGGTCTGTTGGGGGCGTGAGAGGGTGACAGACATTAAATCAAAGTGATATGTGGAACTGATTATCAAGTAATGTGCTCTAGGTGTCACCATAAAGTGGCTCAGAAGGAGGCATTCTGAGAGCTCATTACAGCAGCTTTATTCAAAAACTAGGGGCTGACAATCAACCCACATGCAAATCACTGGCAATCACTTGAGACTGTACTTTACATAAAACACCTCTGATACTCGGAGATACTGGAAACGATCAGCAGCAAATATAGTTGCATATATTAAGAATGTGGCCTAGTTTCATATTTGTTCAGTTACTGTTTGTGGTGATTTTTCTTGTTTTGCTTCTTGATGTGTCCTTATAGTGCATGCCCTTGGTGATTTTAGTCTGTAATCATACTAGAATCTAAGGCAAATAAACAGCCAGATATTTGCTGTTAGAGCCACACATAAAGAGAAAAAAAGGAAACGGGAAGTAAAAAGGGGAAAAAAAGCTAAATCCTTGTTTATCATAGCAATGATGACACTAAAAAATGAAAAAAATAAATAAAACGCTTAAAATTTAAATCAATTTAATGTGCAAAGTGTTGTATGTTCAACTAATTTGCAAACAGAAATATAACTGAGGGCAGGTTACCCACTTCGTCACTGTATGTTCTGTAGTTATTTATGAGCTAAATAACTGCCATATTATTTATGTAGCTACAGTTTATTAATGCCCAAGCATCAGATCCCCAGCATTAGCTTAAATAGTCACTTTTCTGACTATTTTCGATGCTAATGCTCTCAAAATTTTGAGGCCACATCCCTTCGTATAAACCTCGTAAATGATGCCTTCAAAGTGATTATGAGGAGAAACGCGACTGCTGCTGCTGGAGCGCTCGCTTGGACTCGCTCCCTGGGAATCACGCTCTGCGCCCCCGTGATGGGAAGCGCGTCTGTACGCAGAGCGAACACAAGTAGGACAAGCCATGTGTATCACTGGGTATCAAACCGTTCCGCACAGACACCCTATCTTGTGTAAACATTACCAGCCTCGTTAATGATAAATCAGTAATGAGCCTCACCTATCAAAGGTTTAGGTGTTGAATTTCCCATTATATCCAGAAATTTCTCGCGCCGGCTGACAACTTAATCCCGATTGCAGTGCTTCTCTGTCCATCCATGTATCACGGGTCTGCTGAGTATTTGCCTGGACCTGCTTCAGTCTTTAGTATCAGTGCCTTCCGATCGCTCTGTACCTCCCCGCTGGACCACTGACACGCTCTTCTTAATGTCAACAGCTAGCGCTGCGACAGGCAGATACCTCCAACTGGCGCACGGCAGCCCCCTCCTTTCTTTAGTACGGGCTCCCCTCTGCACGACTTTAAAGACACAGCGAGCATAGATTCCCCCCCCCCCCCCCCCTTCAAAAACATCTCAGAGCCTCTTAATAATTAATCGTGATTTAATCACTGCTATAATGAAGCCCCGTGGGCGTGTAGCCTTTAAGACAAACAGTATGTTTGATAGAGATGCAAAAGGAGAGTCTGTTGAGATATTTGCATATAATAACTGCATGCTGGAAAGTTTGGCAACGATAAAATGACTCCATCATGGCTGTTTAACGGATGTGGTGGTAGTAGTGGCAGGGGGTGGTGGTGAATTAATCTACATAAAGTTAACAGATAGATTGATAGATAGCAAAACTGTAAATCACACAACCCTAAAGCAATATACACACTAATGGCAGGGGGAGCGACCCAGATTTTATCACTCACTCATAGAGTGCACGGCAGATAAGGATTCCACACTTTTGATAAAAGTCCAAGCATTGTATGAGGAAATCCCCTTTTTCCCCACCCTATCCTCTGTCCTCCCACAGCCTTGACTGCTGTGCTTCTCTCAAGCTGTTTCCTGTCTTCTGGACCGCACTGCTCTCTGAGGAGCCATGGCCTGCAGGGCTTGTAGGAATCAGACCATCAGTGAAGGGGGAGCTGGGAAAGCATGAGCATTACAGAAGCCCGAGGTGCAGCAGCAGCAGCAGCAGCAGCAATGTGACAAATATCATGAACAGAATCTGGTCTTGAAGAAATGGAAATGCATGAATATTTATGCTCGCAAATGATACTTCCTAGACGTCACCATCATGGCAGTGACTAATTGGAAAGCATATGGCAGAATTAGGTGGTTCGTGTGTGCGGGTTGACTGTGCTGACATGATCCAATTTGCAAAGGGATGGGGGGGGAGAAGTGCTGCTGGTTTCTGGTAGATGACAACATGGTCATATTTGATCTAACTCAATCTGAGGGCAAGCAAGCCTTGTGTGAGATGGTGTTTGGGTGAAGGCAGACTGTAACTAAATATAACTCAAAGACAAAAGCATTTGTTTCTTGCTCCTCAATGCTGTTTGTTTTAGCAGGATATGGTGGCTCCTTATAAGCGCCTTGGTGAATGGTGTGGGGGGTGAAGCGAAGCAGAAGTGAAATTCCCCCTGCCCTCACCCTTGCCTCCAAAAGAAAGAGTTGCTACAGCAAAGGGATTAACAAAGGAAGTGAATATGAGGCTGCAATGAGTTCTGCAATCAAGTTTAACTGTAAACACAACAGAGCTACAGTAACAAGTGTTGCTGCTTCCCCCTGATGCTTGATGTACTGTGTGAGTGCAGACTACGGGGTGTTAATGAAAGCATCATGATTACTAGGCTCACTTTCCTCCAAAGAAAAAGAACTGTACTTTTTTAGGATCGTTTTTTGCACAATCATTGCAGAAACAGTGGGGCATCTGCACAAATATTCAGCGCCACTGTGCGATACTTGGGGAAATACACTTTCTAGAAACTGCCTTCCTAAAAAATGACATCATCAATCTTTCCACACAGGGCCCTAATACAAATGGATGATAAATTATAGGGAAAAAACAACAAAGTGTCTTAGTAGGTGCTGAGCCACCACATCCTGCCAGGATAATTTCAATGAGCCTTGGCACCGACTCTCAACTGGAGGGATTAAACACCGCTCTTGCAAAAGATATTTCCTCATTTGGTGTTTGGATGATCGCAGCGGAGAACGTCATCTGACACATCAGTCTAAAATCTGCCACAGGTGTCCAATTTTGGGTTGACATCTGGTAATTTTGAAGGCCATAAGAAATAATTTACATAACTTTAATGCTCATTAAGTCATGCAGCGACTCCTCGTGTCCTTTTAATGGAAGCATTGTCATCCTCAAAGAGACCACTGACACTGGATAATTAGCCACTGAATAACTGAGAAATGGACCCAAAGCATGTCAGCAAACTGCTTCCCAGAGTATAACAGAGCCATCAGGTCACTGTTTTAACTTGTCACATGCCCCTTCTCAATGTCATATACACCAATGAGGCATAATATAAGGATGTAAATTAGTTAGCTGCAGACCAGTCAGGGTGCCCATGCTGATCTCTGTCCAATTATGATGCATGTGAGCATCATAATTGGACCGTGGAGCAATCGAAGGTGGCCTGGTCTCATGGATGACTTTTTCTTTTACATCATGTGGATGGATGGGTGTTTGTACTTACCTGTGGAACACCTGGCACCAGGATGCATTATGGGAAGAAGACAAGCCAGCAGAGGCAGTGTGATGCTTTGGGTAATGCTCTGCTGGGAAACCTTGGGTCCTGCCATCCATGTGGATGTTATTTATGTGGCAGGATGAATGTTATTTCTCGGTTCAACCCACTTTCGGCCTGGCGCATTAGGGGGGCACTAGTATAAATAGTGGCCATTTGAGCATTCCTGGATCGCTTACCTGTGATCTCCTTTTTGGTCACCTGACTTCCCTTGGTGTTGCAGAGATCATTTGCGGGTTACCCTTCTGAAGCCTCCATCGCGGCTGGTAGGTGTTTAGTCATTGTAGTGCGTACATTACCTTACTTGGTGGTAAACAGGTATTGTTTTTAGGTCGTAGCTGTAGAAGCCTCCTATGAGCCACTCTGCTCATGATTCGTGACGCTGTTTACTCGGTACGTAATTCAGTTTTGTTACGATCTCTGCCTTTTATTGTTCTTTTATAGTAAATACTTATTATGCTTTGCAGGAAGTGTGGTCCTTAGTTTTACAGAACGCTACGCTAACTGAAGTGCTGCTGCTTTGCTTTTACCGTCTGTTCCTGTCGCGAGGTTTCTTTTCCTGCTGCTGCCAGCCTTTTAAAGTGGACAGCGGCGTGGACAGCGGCCATATGCATGTCGGCTGGCATGCACATTGATTGACTGGATGATTAACTTATAGTCGGGCAGACGGCAAGTTGGAGCAATACGGCAATTCCGTCTGCTCCATATTTTAAAGTTTTATTTATGTTGTATGTTTGTTTTTTCCGTTGTTTTGATTTGTAGTTTGGGTTTTTGTTACGCCACTGATGGGAGGCCCTTTTTCTAGCTGCGGATCACCAGTGTGTTCCTGCAGTTGGGCTATCCCCAGCGTGTGCATATTAGTTTTGTTGTAATATATTAAAATCTTCTTTGTTTCTTTTATTCAGATGCGGAGTGCCGACGTGGAGGAGACTAGGGTGCCTTGGTGGTGGGATCCTTTGAGTGTACACACCTGCCTTTCTTAGTTTATTAGTGTGAGTGTGTGATAGTGTGCTGCACTTGTGTCTTGGTGTGTTTTCTCTTCTTTTTTTTGAGTTTGTGCGTGGCATCCCTGCCCCTCCACTGGTAAGCCTCAGCTCTGAATACCTTTTTTAAGCATTTTTGTACATTGATTTCATGATTGTGCTTTTATATGTTGTTTTAAATAATTATTAATAAATTGTCAAACTGTTTTATCATTGAACCTCATCTCTGTACTGAATATAACAAACCTAAGTGCCTTCTTGGTGATCAGTGTTACTTCCAGTATTCTCTGGGTGAAATTCCCAGGGTGGCGTTGTCTTTTAAACTATGAAGAGTATTTACATTATTCCCACCTCGTGCTGCTACACTTATATACTATGTACCTAATCATTGTTTCAGACCATGTACACCCTTTCATGGATGGCTGTGGCCTCTTTCAGCAGAAATGGTTCAGCAAAGGTTCGAAAAGCACAGGAACGAGTTTGAGGTGCTGAATTGTTCTCCAAATTCCCCAGATCTCAATCCAATCCTTCATCTCTCTGGGATGACAAACAAGTCCAATCAACAGAGGCCCAACCTCGCAAGTTGCAGGACTTAAAGGATCTGTTGCTAACATGTTGGTGACAGATACCCCAGCACACCTTCAGGAGTCTAGTGGAGTTCATGTCTCAATGGGTCAGGGCAGTGAATCAAAAGTGAGACCAGGACCATATCAGGCGGGATGTCATAATTTTATGCCCGAGTGGTGTATTTGTATTTAGCGATATACATATTACTTGATTTTGCATACGAGTAAACACACTGTGTATTCCCATAGTGTAGTTTTTAGTGTGCCAGTTACACTCTAACTAAACTATGACCTTCTCCTAATTCTAAAAAATAGATGTGGCTTCTAAAATCAATGAAGCAATATATTTTTGTTAAAGAGCTAAAAAAATAATCTAAACCAAATCAATGTAGTAAAAAAACTGTGGTCCCAAAAGGGGCATAAATCACATTCTCCTTGGTAACAGTGTTATAATTTGACAAAACAGCACTATTACACTTGGAAATGGTTTGGTTTAACTATAAGTTACAAAGTCCTCTAAGGGGTGTAATAATTATAACATGGGTCAAAGAAGAAACTGAGGTGGCATTAACCGAACATCAGATATTAACACGTAAGACTGTTGTTCATTTCCCTATTAACTCAAAGACCACTGTCCAACCTTAATCACGCAAACCTGGCATAAACCACAATTTGGCCCATCAAACAGAAGTGCTTTAACTGGGGGGAGGTGATGTGCTGTTTCACATCAAATTTATTTTAAGCTCTGACTTTCAATTTACACTTTCCTGTGGCACTAAGGAGCAATGCACACTGGCAAGCTTTTGAGATTTTGGTGTGATTAGTGAGTGTGAGGTGTGAACGTGGTTTAATCCAGAGCGGAAAACACCAGCAAAGCCAGCTGAAGCGACATACAGTCCAGAGGAAAAGCTGCATCTTTAGAGCAACGGTGCGCTCTAAAATACATAATAATGCATACGGTCCCCCTTTGGGATATTAAGCATATGTAATGCAGTGATATCAATGGCCCCTACAGCGAATCAAGTTGTTTCCAGAGGAGGAGGGCAGACATGCCTCGTTTGCTCAAGGAAACTTGGCCCGCGGCAGCGCGACTGCTGCCATGCAGAGCAGCGCAGTGACTGGTCCTTGGACAGCAAAGTGTTACATTTGCAGTATTTTAAATCTCTTTAAAGATTCAAAGGCATGTGTAGAAATGCTGAG
The DNA here is from genome assembly GCF_051167445.1 of Perissodus microlepis. Taxonomy (NCBI): domain Eukaryota; kingdom Metazoa; phylum Chordata; class Actinopteri; order Cichliformes; family Cichlidae; genus Perissodus; species Perissodus microlepis. The sequence continues at coordinate 7,746,292 of NC_140462.1, read as the reverse complement.
CAGATGGCTGTTTGGGAAGGTTTGTGTGTGGTGGTCTCAGTATCAGGGGGAGGGCTGCTGTCCAAACCCCAGCCACTGATCTAATGGATGAAGTGAGTCATACCCACCTTCAATGTGAACACAACCATCTCCATCAAACACACATGGGCCAGCACAATAAGCCGCATTCATACAACAATGTTTTTCTGGTCACCTTTTTTGTTTTTGTGCACTGTTTTCTACTACGGTGCATTCACATCTGTTTCCAATGTGTCCTCCTGTCTTTTCATTAGGTCGACTCTTAACGGGCCACTGGAGTCAAGCACCTGCTTTTCAAAAAACGCAGTAAGAGTTCAACTATTACCAAGGCCATTGTGTCAGTAAAAAGCCTCTCACGTAGATGATGAAACACTCAACGTTTAAAAAAAGAAAGAAAGAAAAGGTTTTTTGTTGTGTTTTATAAATCAAAGCAACAGTGCAGCATTTGCCTTTAATTGGAGCCATTTTAGGAGGAGTTCTTGCCATGTGCTTGGTGCCCTCACAGACTGTTTTAATTTGCAAAATCCTCAGATCATAAGACTGAATGCTGTGGTAGTTTCAAGAAGACAAAATGCTTGGTTTCACTTCTGCAATTTCACATTTCAGTAAATTAAAAACCCCACTGGTAGTGAATCACTGACGAGTGGTGTAAATTGAGAAGATGATGCAGTGTAATGCAGTCGTTTTACAATCTGAGCTTTTTAAAAATGATGTTATCTATACATAATTAAAAAAAAAACTAAAACCTAATTATACATATATATGAAGAAAGGGGTGAAAGATGACAGTTAAAGGAATGCAAATCTTGAAAGGTGGGCTACACCTGGCTAAAATCCACAGCTGGAAGTGAAGAGTGGATGACACAGTAATGTTAATAATGGTAAAGGACATAGTAACTGTGGTATGGGGGGGATTTCCTGATTCAATTTCCATTGAGGGAGTCTAAATCATGACATTATGTAACATGTCAGGCCCTAGCTTTAAATGACCTCTGCTACTCTGACAATGGAAGCAGAAGCAAGGCGGCACTGAGAGAAAAACAAAATCTGATGTTATTCAGCATTTTAGATGCACAAAAATTTGCTACATCTTACTAAATTTTAATTTCTGGTAGTGAAACATGAAGCTGTGTCATGGCTCCACTTACATGTTGTTTCAGGCCTCACTGTCAGTGGGAGGCTTGCTAAAAGTGTCCTTTCAATGCATTTAACCAGATGCACAGACAGTCTTCTTCCTCCATCTGTTCTATTGTCTCGATGTTCTCTGGGATGAGGAGCGGATGCACCACCAGAGGAGATGCAGGAAATACTCTTGGCCGAGAACTTCTTCTAGCCTCTCGCACACTGTCTTCAGATTCAGGTGTGGCTCAAGACGGTGGTCGAATTAAGGTATTGCCTAATGCGAAATTCATACCCTTACAAAAAATTTCCATTACGGTATAAGTTGGAGAAGCCTTCAAAAGCACACACACTGTGTTGCGTAGACATATAATCTTAATGTGTTCCTTATGCATTCATCTTTTAATCTACTAGACTGTAGCTTATTTGATGTAGTGGAAAACTACAGTTGTCAGAGGGCTCATCGGCTCTCAGACTGGTCTCCAGTCTAAAGAGGAATAGGAAGGCTTATTGATGCCTGGGTCAAGGTCTTTGTCATCTTTAACATGACTCCACACAAACAGCCACAGGCTCGCTCCACACAGTCTGTCAGGCATGCTCCAGAAAGAGATGTTTTTGTCGAGCACTAAAATTTACGATCTAAAGCCATATATTTTTAATCATTGTTGAAGAACGGTGAAAAATAAAACGGGATCTCGTAAAGATTAAAAGTAAATAATGCCCCAATAAACAGAGGTCTGTGTATATATGTGCGGTCTCATGGCACATAACCAACCCGGTCTCACGGCAGCGTAAATATATTTTTAAGGGATCATATTTTGAAAGGCCGGGTAGATGTTGTCAACCCGCAGCCTTCCACTGCTGCACCGCAGTTGTGTAAAGTCCCGTGCCATATTCACATTAATCCTGTGAGGGCTACAAAAGTGAGGCAGTGAATTCTTGTGGTCTGTATTAAACAACAAAGCTATATTTAAGAAAATTCCAATTAAGCCTCTTAACATCATTAGAGTTTATGACACCGTTCAAAAGCAAACTACCTCCCAAGCAATTTAAGGCTTGTCAGAATTTGCCTTCCGGGTACCAAATTCGAACCTCTAAATTGATTCACTCTCAAATATTCAGCTGAAAAGAATTCGCAATCTCATTAGAGAAACTCAAGTGGTTTGAGGGGAACTAAACTGCTGAGCAGCCAAGTTTAGGGACTTTTCAGCTACAACCATTTTGCCATTTTAATCCATTCCTTTATGTAGTTTCCCTTTCATGTGTTGATCATGTAATATAATGTCTCACTAAAGCCGGAGCAGCATTTTATTAAAGTTAATGTTCCTGAAAAGTGGAGCGTTCAGTTTGTGAAGCATTGAAGTGTGCTGGTAAGCTTTAAATGACATGACAGAATAATGTGGACTTTATAGGAGACATACAGGCTCGTGTGTTACAGTTAGAGCTGGATTTTTCCTTTCATTTGTTTGCACACCGCTCCCCCAGTAACCTTGACCACAAAGGGCTCGATGACCGAGGGCAGACCCTGAGGTTATGACACAAAATACTTTTGCTATTATTACCATGTCGGTCACAGTGTACATGAGATCCAAGCCCAGGTTCAGCAACAAACCTGGCTAAGCTCTCAGTTCGAGAAAAGGAGTTTCTATGAAGTCAAAAACAAAACAAAAGACACAGGAACAACAGCCAGCAGCCATCAAACCCAATCCTGAAAATGGTGGGATACTGGGTAAGACGCAAATAAAAACAGAATGCAATGATCCACAAACCTCATAAACTCGCAATTTATTCATAACAGAAAATAGAAAAGATCAAATGTTAAAACTGATAAAAAGATGAAGGGGCTAAGGTTGTGGACATGAGGGCGACCATCCATGGAGTCTCTACAAGAAGGGCCAAAGCTGTCTCTACTTTCTGAGACGACTGAGGTCCTTTGCCATCTGCTCAGGATTTCTTGTGGTGTCCAGTGCCATCCTATGTGCTTTGGTGCGCTGGGGCAGCAGATTGACAGTAGCGCATATCAACAGACTCAATAAACGGATCTGCAAGGCCAGTAACCTTGTGGCTGTGAAGTCTGACTCCCTGGTAGAGGTTACTGTCGATACTGGAACATCTCACGCTGGACAGCCACAGGAGGACATTCACCAGAAGCTACATCCAACCTGTGGCTGGACTATTTTCACTTACATTATCTTGTTTATACTGTTGTACATTGTATTGTTTAACTTTGGAATATCTAATCTAAAACTATGCTTTGAGTGCCTTAGTTCGACTTATGAGTCTACAGTTTCTATTTTTTGTGTTTAAATTTTTATGCCTGCAACAAAACAATTTACCCCCTGTGGGATTAATAAACTGCTATGAGTCGGATTTCATTTTAAGAAAAATAAGAAAAATTTCATGTCTGGTAGAATCTGATGCCAGCAACACGTCTCAGAAAACTTGGGACAAGGCAACGAAAGGCTGTAAAAGTAAGTGGTACTAAAAACAAACAGCTGGAGAACATTTTTACAACTAATTAGGTTAATTGGCAACAGGTCAGTGAGACAATTAGATATGAAAAAGAGTGTTAGTGAGGCAGATGTGCAGATGTTCACCAATTTGCAAAGAACAAAATGTCCAACAGTTTCAGAATAATGTCCCAGAACATAAAACTGCAAAGAATATGTCATCGTGTATTGTCAAATATCTTCAAAAGATTCAGAAAATCTGGAGAAATCTCTGTGCGGAATGGACAAGGCTGAAAATCGGTACTGTGTGCCCGTGATCTTCGGGACCTCAGATGGCACTGCACTGAAAAGAGGGATGAAAGCACTCCGTCGTGGAAATCACTGCCTGGGTTCAAGAGCACTTCCAGAAGTCACTGCCTGTGAACCCAGTTTTCCAGGTAATGCAAAGAAATACATACGGCTTCTTTCATGCAAAGAAAGAGGCCGTATGTAAACGAAGTTAAAATGGACTGAGGCAAAGTGGAAAACGGATCCGTGGTTAGAAGACTCGAATTTGAAATTGTTGATATCAATGCTCAGTTCAAACGCCTGTATCTCTGCTATAAAGGGAAATCAGTGCCTATGGAATTGGCAGCTGGCACATCTGGAAAGGCACCATCAGTGCTGAAAGGCACAAGTACAAGTCATAGAGCAACATATGCTTCCATCTTTTTCAGGGAAGACCTTACATATTTCAGCAAGACAATGCCAAACCTCACACTGCCCCTATTACAACAGCATGGCTCTATAGTAGAAGAGTCCGGGTACTGAAGTGGCCTGCCAACAGTCCAGACCTTTCACCAGCTGAAAACATTTGACCCATCATGAAACAAAAAATACGACCAACAAGACCCAGGAGCAGTGAGCAGCTAGAATCCTATGTTAGACAAGAATGGGACAACATTCCTCTCACAAAAGTCGAGCAGCTGATCTCCTCACTTCCCAGATGACAGACAGTTATTAAAAGAAGAGGAGATCCTATACAGTTGTAAACATGGCCCTCTCCAAACTTGTTTGAGACATATTGCTGCCATCAATAGAAAATGACCTTGTTGTTTTCTTAAAATAGTAACTGTTCTAAGTTTAAACATTTTATAAGTGTTTTATTGTGAATTTTAAAAGTGGGCTTATGTTTTTTTTCCTTGGAAATCACTGCATTCTTTTTTATTGACATTTGGCACTGCATCTCAGCTTACTGGAATTGCGTTTCTTTGACCATTAAGGTCCACCTGATTTGTCTCACAGTCCAAAAGGAGAGGAGCATATGGAGGAGCAGACAGCTACTGCATTACATAAATGCATATTTCCATTCAGCACTCATCTCTTTCCATTGCTCTGCAGTTTGTAGCCAGAGACAGTATGACAGACATAAGCTGCATGTAGGGTAACCTCCCTGTAACTCTAGCTTTCCTGTTTTTCTACTAGTTGCCCCTTCTCTGGCCCTCTCTTGGGGGTTAGGAGTGATACGCAGGCTGTTCTGCTGAAAATTTCCCATACAAGGCAGAAAAAAATACAGTGTTCTGCACATGTCAAAAGTCGTAGAAGCTACTTTGTTGCTCCGGTCAATGCCTAATTTATCGGCGCCTGAGCTTTAAATGTTATCAAAATAGTAAAACTCCCTCTGGGTTCACCTTATGGGTGATGATAGATGCCTATTATTTTTGTGATTTCACCACAGTTTGTGTATTCTAACCACCTCCCAAAAAAAATTATCCCCGATCAAAAACATCTGAGCAAACTAAAACAGAGGCTCTAACACAAAGCAGTTTTTGTTCTCCACTGGACTGTGCACCATGAAGGACATATAAATGAAACTCCAGGGGGCACATAAGTCCGGCCTCTCCTTCCCTAGTTCTGGGTGCATGAGTCACTCGTGTCAACTGTCATAAAAGAAATTCAAGCCACAAGCAGCACCAGAGGTTCAGTAATAACGTGCTGTTCTTTTTGGTATCTAGGCCAGTTTGAAGGCCCGCAGCTCTGCTCACTGACCCTTAAATGAAGAGGCCCGAGTTTGTCTTATAACACATATCATGCCAACTAGCACATCTTTACTTTAACGGTGAAGTTTAATTAGCAAATTTAATATCATTAACGTGTTTAGTGGATGGCAGCATAAAGCAGAGACCTCTGGTGAGGAAAAATGGAAACCAGTGCCAAAAATTGCAGTTCCTGAAATTGCCACTTGAGGCTTACTGCAAAACTGAGTCAATCTCCATAAAGGATAAATAAACAATATATACAGTCCATGACAAGTCTTTGTTTAAAGTCCAATAGAGAATAACGTTATTTCAATAAAATAACAATTTTAGCACCTTTTTATATATTTTACCTGTAATCTTAGCTGCCCATTTTGCTTCCTTTCCTGCTGCTATGTCCTTGTCTTTTGCCCTATTGCCTCGTTGCATGTTTCCCCCCCCCCCACTATTTTAAAACAAAGCAGCAACATGTAGTCAGAGAAACATCTTGAGCTGAGGCATGCTCCCTGCCTCGCTGCTGACTCGGGTGGGTGTAGCTAATTACAGAGCAGGTCCTGTATTGTCCAGGTCTCCAGGGAAACAGCTTTCATCCATCCCTAGTTCCCATGGTGCAGCTTGAAGCTGAGGTGTGCGTACTGACTCTTCTGCTAGCGACCATGCTGTTTGGGACGGATGCACTTCACTGAGCACATTTAGGCTGTTTTCTTTCCTGCTGCTGTGTGAGATGCACAGCATTACAGATCAGGGATGGTGAGTCCATAAAAAATGATCAAATCAGTCAGCAAATGACACAAAAATCATGGCACCCCTCTTGTTCTGTGATTCAGGTGTTTATACAGAGGTTTCTCTTACAACTATATATTTGATACTCTACAAACAGAGAGAATTTTTCAGGAAATATGAAGACAGAAAATTATACTGGCTAGCCGGGTATCTGCATCTTATCACTGTCTCTCCAGACAAAGCAGAAGAAAAATAAACGATGTATGTGGTGAAACATTGCTCCTCGACAGATTTGCAAAACTGTGACTGTAGTTCAAACATGACGCTAAGACAAATGGGCAGCCAAAGTTTTCCTGCGATTCAGATCATCTTGTTTTGGCTGACCCAATCAGTCTTCAATGCCAAAATAAACACCTTTCTCACATAGAAGTGCAAGAATGATTATTTTTTTTGTGAGAATTACTTTTTTGTTTGTTTGTAATCGCAAAATAAGACAGATGAATGATGAACTTTCTAAACTTCAGAGCGAAAGCAAAGGACCGCTTTGATTTATTCAAAGTAAACTCATGGTTTTGAACAAAAATATTTGGAGAAACTGATGAAATCTTGATACAATTTAGCTACTCATATCTTGTGTTTTTGTAGATTTCATGACTAACGTGTGGATTTTTTTTCCCCCCTGTACAAAATATTTTCGATTTTCTTTTCTCTAAATCATATAAAGGTGGCCAGCATCTGACATTCAAATGTAGCTGTTAATTCAACTGTCATAAAAATCTAGCAAAGCTGGAATGTGCTGAACTGGACACTAGCTGCTATCCGCAGGCCCAACTCCAAAGACAAACTGCATGTCAGACATCAAAGACGACTGCCGTGGAAAGGCACGCACCAGCGGGAACTCTGTAAGAGGATATCATGTCCAGGACCTTGTGAGATGTTACAATGTACAGTATGCAGTTAAAATTTTAAGGTAAACAACAGGGCCCAGTAACAGGTAAAGACTGCAGCTCTGGAATTTGTTCTTATTTTATCCAGGAGCGGAAAGACAAAGCTGTGGGTGCCAGAAAACCCCAATGCGTAAACTCTTATTTGAAGCAGGAAAACCGAGTCAATTTCACAGACGCTCTGTTCACCTATAACACTTCTACACTGCTGAGTGCTTCCGCCCATCTGTTCCCCTTTTCCTGTTCTCCCTCTGCAGCCAATGGGTCAATCACCAGCCACACCCTTTATCGTAACCCCCTTCCCCTTCTAGCATCATTTGGTGGGCTTTTTTGGACTTGTTATTTTTCTTATCTCTCCTTAAAGCAACCCCTCTTTCCTTTTCTACTCCCTGACCCTCTTTTTCTCTCCCTCGCTCTCTCTTCATGACATCGTTCATGTGACACGTGTGGGAAACTTCTGCAGGGCCCCTGCTTCAGACAGGACACTGATATACTGAGAGTGCTGGATGACAGGGCTATTTTTGGAGCTTGTAAATATGAGAACTTCCTTTCCTAAAGTATATCTAATATCCCAGGGGATTAGCAACAACAAGAGACATAATTACTGTGTGTCTGTTATCAATTAGAGCGCAGCTTCTTCTGCTTTTCTCTATGTTTTATTGATAAGACAGAGCTCCACAGTACCAGCCCTTTTCCAAGGCTAGCCTACAAGTTGCACAACAAAATCCTTTTGTCTGTATGATAGCATTTTCAGGCACTTCCACGTATTATGCAGTGTTACAGTTAGGTCATAGAGAGACATAAAGTCCATCATCACTGTGTGAAAGTGAGGCTGAAGTCCTGTTGATGTTTTTGTGACTGCCAAGACTCATCCATGAGGCATTACACCACAATGCACCAACAACAAATGCATACTTCAGGGTGAAAGGCAGAATTATAGCGTGTTGGTGGGCAGACAGCTGTGGACATCGAGGACAAGCAATCCTTATTATACTTTTTTTTAAGTCTGCTTGGACTCCACCTCGACGAGGTATGCATCCATGTTGGTGCATTGTTGTGTAGCGCTTTGCAAAAAAAGCAGATCTATGATGTTTTTCTCCTTTCTGCAGCTCTCACAATCCAAGTTTAGACTCAATCATTTTTTACGTTTTGCCACCACCTTGACTCATGAGCGTGCAAGTATGAATGCAAACCCCTTCTACAGTGTAGGCCCTTTAACGCAGTACTTGAAATTAGGCTTTCACCCCAAGATTTATGGAGCCATCCCAGCACACGGTTCAGAAGGCAGCCAAACCTTCTCCCCTGTTTGGAAGTGAAGAGACAAGACAAGGAGCAAAATAAAGTGGAAAGATAATTGAATTTGACCTTTGGAGGAGGAAGCTGAGGCTGCGATAAGGGAGATCTGGGGTTTGTTGCCAGTGTTTTAACAGAAAACAGACCACACAGCATGAGAACCGGGAACTGCTATGAACAGCCGCAAACGGATTAGCTCTAACCAACTGACTGGACCTATTTATAAAATTGAAATCAGTATTAAAAATGTATGGCGACTGCTTATAGCGTGACTTCCAATCAATGAAGATGATTAATAGGTGATATATATGCACCGGATATTACTGCCGAAATGATAATGCCTTTCATATTCTTTCTTCTTTTGCCTCTCTCTGTCACAGGCGCATGCACAGCCGAGCGGTCATAAATAACTTCAGCGCTGCTTAATGTTTAACTGAATCCCTCTTTGCCACCCAAGAGCTTTGTTATGAATGAGGGAAATGAACAAGTTCACACAAAGGACATTCTTATTTTGATATTCATATAAAATGCAGGCAATCTGTAAAACATACAGCATGCAACCTAAACATGCATGAGATCTGAAGACAACAAATCAAATTCTGCTCTTTTTTTTCTACAACCACTTCTCTCCTCCGCCTCATTATAATTTGAAACACCAGCCTGGCCGATGCTATCAGGTCTTCTGCTGATTTAAATGCTTTAAAAGTACCATTAGTCCTATAAAGAGAAACCCTCTTGTTCTGTGAAGCTTTTAAATATAGGAAAAACCAAATGAGCGGTCACTAGACAGTCACATTTGTTGCCTGAAGCAAAAAGACATAAGGATCTACTTGCACTACATTACAGAATAAGCATGCAGCTGCTTCATAGAATGAACAATGGATGCTTAAATAGAAACAAGTGTTTCTGTCCAGTGCTGCGACTTAATCCAGGGAAAGACTCTCATGAAAGATGTAGTTCAGCCTGTCCACAAAAGTCCAATGAAGTCATACTTCGACTTGCCAGTTCACTCCTGAAGTGCTGATCCCTCAAATAGGGTCCCTCCATAGAGCGATATCAATATGATGTAATGGCACCACCTAGCGGCGCATATGCGCATTTCTAAAACGCATTCCTCTGCGATCATAGCAAGTACAGAATGTTTATATGTACGTGATTAAAGTGAAAAAAGACGCCAATGTCTATTGAAAATAAAATAAATATAAAAAAAAACGTGTAGATGTATAGAGGCATAAATAAATACAGGAAAAAGGAAGAAACAATAGTGGGACCAAAAATTTGAAAACACAGTCAGTTTGTATATTTTCCTTGCTTCGAGATTACATTAGTTCTCCACCAGTCACTTCCTTGTCTGTTCTCACAAGCTTTTTTGTGTGTTTCTCATCAGCCCCTCGGGGGTGTTGGGGAAGCTATGAAGTGGCCTCTTTTAACCTCTCTCAGCCCACATGGACCTCAATATAGCAACAATATGAGCAACAGGCATTTCCTGTCTGTCTGAAAAAGCAAATACAGAAGTTTGGTTTGATTATGGTGTGGGGAAAATGGCTAAGACACTGGAGAAGGGTTTCAGTTGTTGTTTTTTTTTGTTTTATGTGAAAGTACAAAGTTTAACGTTAAAAAATATATGAAAAAGAGCCAGAAAACATGACTGGAATTCATATTATTGTGGGACAATTGCGTGTGGTGCTATGAATAACCCTGCATTCATTAAGGCTCCATTGTACGGTGGTTTATACATTCACCTAACACATGAAACATTCCTAGTACGATCCCAGTAGGAGACACAAATGGTTGTGTCAGGAAGGTCATGTGGTCTAAAGACCTGCCAAATCAAAACATGCTGGTGAACAGAGGCGTGTCCAAAAGAGAGGCGTGGGGAGGACCAGTGCCATCTAAGCCATAACTAATGCCCCCCACCAAAGATATGATATATGAACTAAAGCACTACTTATATCTAAAGTACTGCTATTATATCTTACAATTAAACACCATTAGATGAGCACATGGATAGGGCCAGTAGGGATGTAACTGAGTACATTTATTCAGGTTGAATATTCTTCTACTTTAACTAAGTAGTTCCATGTTATTCTGCTTTCTGCTTTTACTCCATTATATTTCAGATGCAGTTTTTACTCTTTGTACTCAATATTATTTAGTTTAACACTTTAGTTGCCTATTATTTTGCAAATTAATTGTATTATTATGGCTAAAGCTACAACAATTATATAATAACAGCAATAATAATGATCCAGTTATATCATGAATAAGATTATGAAAAGTGTCATTCAACATAAGGAGTACTAGTTTTTAGGCCCACCTAAAAACTCTAATCAAAATTCAAGAGAAAGTGATACATTTCCTTGAAATTTTTGTTGAATATACATATAAAACAACAGGTTTTTGAATGCAAATCCTTAATGCTATCCAGTCATACACAAACAGATAAGGCCAACGTGTGACCCACCTGCCACTGGGACACAAACTTCATTATGGTTCAGTAAATTTAGGTCAGAGTACTATCACAACCTTACTTCCTCCTACTATCGGTTTAAATTTACTTTTTTATATAAATAAATGTATATAAATATGCAACTGTACAAACTTGTGAGTAACTTCAAACTGAATTTCTGTTACTACTGTTGCCCACCTGCAGTACCCTCACAACCCACCAGGGGGCACTGGCCCACACTTTGGCAGTACTAATAATAATCATCACATTGTCACATAATAACCACTTTGTCGTGGTTCTGTAACAAGAACCAGAGCCACAGATGAGTCTGTAAGTCATGTCTTTTTAAGCCAGTTTCTACACCAAATTCCTTTGCAGCACCTCTGCTGTGCTCTTGATCTCCCCTGTGACACCCCATTCCAAAAATCCTGAAAACGCCCCTGCTCATGGCTAAGGGAGCAGCCACAGATGTTTGTTTTTTTTGTTGTTTTTTTTAAACTAAGATTTAACAGATTGAAATGATACACACAGAGAAATAAAGTGTAAGGCTTACCCTCTGTGCTGCAGCTCAGCTTCTTTTCTCTGCTGGAGAGAGGCAAACCAAACAAGCCAGAGGGAATGCTCAAGTTTGAAGAGTGGTTATTTCCCATGTTGTCTCCCCCAGAAAACAACACTTCACATTTATCACTACAGAGCTTCTCTTGTCGTGTACAGTCTCTGCAGACTGGCGGGATAGTGAAAGTCTGCTTCTTTTATTGCTAAAACCATCCCGCCAGAAATTTGAAGGGAGTAAACACAGCCACGTGGCTTTAGCTGTCTCTTTATTTGGTCCAATAAAATCCCAGCCGGGAAGGGAAGAACGTTGGGAAGGTGTGTGAGTATGCGCGCGGACCGTTAGCGATACACACGTGGTGGGGAGGCTTTTTTTTCTTCTTCTATTTTTTTTTTTTCTTTTGCAGCCCAAACGGCAGTTTCTAAAAGAGGGAAGTGGGCGTGCGCAGTAACCCCGACCTTGAAAGGTAGGCGCGAGACAGTGTTAATGTTTGGAGGGAAAATTATTTGTTTTCAAAAGCAGCTCTGCCAAAGGGCAAATAATGGAAAACTAGATTCAGTGGATTTATAACATGTTAGAAGTGTTCTAGTTCGGCTGGTTTTGCTATGATACTGGACTTCAAGTTTGTTTAATCCTTTGTTAAACACAACAGCCATGGTGAGGGATTTTTAAATATGTAAAAGCAGAATAAATGAGAAGTAAATGCTAAAATTTGAGCTTAATTGTCAATGTTGTCAGTAACTCCTGCCAAGGTAAAGAAGGCCTAGTAAGTAGGTAGAGGCTACAAGGACCCCAACAGCATTTATCGTCAAACCTGAAAGCCATGTATTTCTAGCTCACGGGTTTCTGTTAGCTAAGCGAACTGTTTTTCCTGTATTACATTGGGGGTGGCTGTAGCTGAGGAGGGAGCTATTCCACTAACTGGAAGGTTGGTGGTTTTATTCCTGGCTGCTGCAGTCTGCATGCCAAAGTATCCTTGGGCAAGATACTGACTAACTGAGTGAAGGAGGCATGTTTTATAAAAGGCTTTAAGTGCTCAAGTAAAAAGTGCTATATAAGAACAAGTCCATTTACAATTTACTTTTTTCATCAATAAATCAGTGAGCAGATAGTCAATACATAATTTTTTCCATCAAACTTTGTTTATATATCATACGAACAAGCTGCTGAGCTCCAGTAATGTCACTGCTGACCTCTCAGTTTGAAGAACACCAGCTGACCTACTTCTTCTCCAAAGAGTCCTTACATAGTTTGAAGTTGTGCTTTGGGCTGGTATCCTGCTATGGAAATAAACTGGGTCCTATCAAGCGACAGACACATGGTATGACACTGTGCTGCGAAATGGACTGACTGCCTTCTGTTGTGTATCATTCTGCATCCTGTTATTGTTTTGCCAGTGTGTTTTTCTTTTCTTTCTATTAGGGGAAGTTCACTGACATCTGGGTGAGGTCATCTGTGTGAAGTTGTGGGTCTAAATAAGTGGGGCTCTATTTGGCCCAAACTTCCTTGTTCCTATCTTAACTGTTTCCATTTTTTATTTATTTATTTTGCTGGTTTTATATTGCTTTTGTTTTTATAATATATAGTATTTTATTAGAGTTAAAAATTATTTAAAATTATTTTTGTTAAACTGTTAGCAACACAGAAAATGATGACTCTAAGTCAGGGTGGTAAAACACAAGGCCTGGGGGCCAGAATAGACCCAGCATAGACAGCTTTGGAAAACGTGAATGAGTGCACAAATGTTTTACCTTTAACTGTATTTCCATAGGTTTTACAGCTTTTCCTATTGAGAACGATCTTGTCATTCATACTACACCAAAGTACCTAATAGATAAACAACAGTTTACTTATTTGCTATAGCAGTATTTATCTATCCTGTAGAAAAACTGAAAAGTACTATTAAAACTAATTTTTTTATATAATAAAGAGGAATAAATGTGTAATTAAACAACTTTACACTGACAGAAAGAGGATTTTTGCTGGTTTGGCCCACTTAAGATTAAAGTGGGCTGTATGCAGCTCACAATGTAACATTACACCCCTGATGTTACTGAAAAACATCAAAAACTTTCCTTTCTGCCTTTCAATTCAGTTCAGTTCAATCCAATTCAGTGTTATTTATAATGTCCCATCACAACTGCAGTAGCCTCAAGGCGCTTTATATTGTAAGGTAACGTTCCTACAATAATACAGAGAAAACGCCAACAATTAGACAATCCCCTAAAGTGTGAGAGTGGTAAAGAAAAACTTTCCTTTAACAGGAAGAAATCTCCCGCAGAACCAGGCTCGTGGAGGGGCAGCCATCTGCCGTATCTGGTTGGTAGTGATGGCAGGAAGATGGGACAAATTCTATCATTAAGGTAGGGTTATCACTTGAGTTAGACTTCCAAGGGCTTATGAATCTGCCAGCTGTTCCACATCTCATGTGGCAAATATCATTTCTCAAACTAAAGATTCTGATATATATTTCCTATTAATCAGTTTTCCACCAGACTCTCTGATATTTTTTTCTATTGTAGTTAAACAAAGATTTCTCAGTTCTATTTCCCGTTATAAAGTATTATACATCACTCTGTTATATCTTTATATTTTGGCAGATTTTTGTATTGGATTGCCTATAGTAATACTTATAACATACTGATAACTTGCTAAACTTGCCATTAGGACACAGGAGTGATGTGATTCCTACTAAAAGTATATACATGTGTAAATAATACCAATTATAAATAATCCATGTTTTCAAAATTCCTAATCAATTTGGTGGGTTTTTTATTTAAAAAATGCTACTATTAGGCTTCTATTTAATCTTCTGTGTTGTTACCTTTTCCTATTTTAACCTTAAGATATCAATGTTTCATTTCTAGTTGATCATTAACTCTACCTAATACAGATTGCTGAAATGGTCACATTGCCCTTCATCAGCAGTCTTACAGCACAGTTACTCATTAACTGCTCAAAAGTCTACAGTTTGAACGGAAATGTCTTGAGTTGGACCTATAGCAGTTCAGTCTGTCTCTTGCTTTATCCAGCTTACTTCAGCACTTTCTGTTTGTGGGACTCAGGGGTATTTTCCGAATTTTAACTTCAATTTGAATAATGAAAGTAAAAATTTAAAAAATTGCATAATGACAATGATGTCATGTTAGTGTGAATCCCCAGGTTAGATTTATGAATGCCATATCTGTGTTAGACAGTCGGTTATTGATTTTCTACACCCACACTGATCATTTTAAAACCTCTGTGGTCCCTTGGAAACCTCAGCCTTTCAGATCATGTGGGATGATTAAGTCAAAATGAAAATATGACTTTTATGCTGAAGGCAAAAACTCGTACGTTCCTACTTTCTGTTTAGTCCAGGTACAGTTTGCGTGTCTTAGTGGTGAAACACGCAGTTTTTTCCTCAAGATGGCGCTCACACCCAATGAGCACGCACTCAGTGAGAATCAGAACTCCTTTTGAGTATCCTTTCATTTCATTTGTGTGACAAGCCCCTCTGCATCTTCTCTGGACTTGTGTTTTGTCCACTTCCTTTAGTCAGCTATCACAGACTAATTCCTGAATACACAAATTCACGACCGTCGTTGAACAGACGATCCCACCGATGACAAAAGACAGCTTTTAACAGGTCATCAGTGAATAAGAGGACATGTTAATACAACGCAAAGATCATGTGTCCATCTGCAACCACTTTCAAACATGCTCGTGTGATGTGGGAACACACGATTGAAAAAATAAGCTTAACAATTACTGGAAAGCATAACTGTAACTGCAAATAATGTATAGGAAGAAAGCTGATATTTGGATTTCGAGGAATTGCTGTACTGCTCCTACACAATACCGTCACACACAGGTTGCCTTTAAAGTTGGGATACTTCTTGTTGTGTCTGAACTTTTAGGTTGCTCATTAAAAGACTAAGATCAACTGTTAGGACAAAGCTGAACACATTTTGACCCGTTTACAGCACTCTGTATGACCTCACATGAAGTATTGTCACTTGACTTGGAACTGAAAATCAGTTTCTTATTCCTCCAGCAAACTGCATCATCAGTTAAGTTTTCATAGTTCAGTCATGTGGGACCTTCTACAGCTTTTGTATGCATGAGAGGGCCAGGGTTTAGATTCAGTGAGTACCATATTCTGCCCAAAAGCTCAAAGCTTTATTTATCTTTCCAATACTTGCACACGTTTTTAAGCAAAGACTTGTTTTCATCAGATGTCTCATTGTTCGCAAATGTGTAAAGACTCAACCGGCCTCAAAATTCTCTTAAGTCTCATCTGAAATATGGGCATACTTTTAACAGGCAAACACATCTGCGTGCACCTCTGAGATCCTTATCTACACCTACATGTTCTTTGGGTGTGACATCATCCACCCAGAGTGCAGTCAGCGTAGAAGACAGGATGCCGAGCATTCCTTGAATAACCAACACAGGATCTCATTTCTGCTTGTGAACACAGACTTGACGACGCTTCAGTGAGTGGAAAAATACAGCCTCTGTTCAGTGCCTGTGGGGTGAATGAGGGTGGAATGATGGGTGCCTTCCTCCTGCCTGCGTTTGATGAGTTTTTGTGCTAATAAGTGCTTAAAAGTTGGCAGATATGCAGATTTGGTTATCTTTATTTATTTTTCTGGACGGGGGGACTTTAAAATGAGGCAATGTTTTGACCCTCGTTTATTCCATATAATTGTTTTATTATAATAAAAAATCCTGCATACATCTTTTACTTCTCTTATCTGACATTCTAGGAGGGGCAGTTAAAGGAAGGGGAGTCCTGCTGGCTTCAGTGCAGCTATACATAATGTCCTTAAATTCTTTGAGTTAGTGTTTGGTTATCATGCCAGGAATCTGACCTTATCTCCTCTCCTGTCACGCAACAGCCGCTTGTCTGGCCTCTATGATGTGGAAAATCACGGATGCTGGAAGTTTAAAAAAGCATAGCAGCTTTTACAACATAAATCACCCTCTTGCTGGGTCTTTCTGTCCATTAAGTGGCTTTTGAAGCAGTTTCTTTTTTTTTCAGTTTGGCACATTGGCCACTTTTATGCGGCCTTTCCTCGACAGTGTCTCGGTAAAAGATTTGACCCAGCAGATGGGGCCTATGGGTGCTGACGTAAAGATTAGAGCAAGGCATTACAATGCCTCAGACACAGGATGTTTCAGAGGCCGCCCCGTCATAGTCGCAATCCTCTTACTGATTTACTGCAGGTGCATACTATGCAGTGACATCAATATGTGGAGTAAATCTTCTCACTCGGGATTTTGTGAGCGTGCCGGCTGTTACAAAGACACACTCGCGAAATCCAGTTTAAAGGTGTGATGAAGAGTGAGAAGTGTAATTACTCTGTAATTACTCACGTTACAGACTCCTGACACACTAAAAGTCACTTCTAAAGATGTGGGTAAGGTTGTGGTTTCCAGTATCTTCACTCTGTGGCATGTCTGTGTCCCCAAACATGAAAAATGGTGATTAGATGAATAATATTATTTTTGTCATAGCAGTTTGAAAAGTTCAGGTATTTGATTGGTCTTAATACATGTATTTACTTCCTTTTAACACAAGTTACAATGTTCTTTACAAAGCACTAAAAACAGCAGGGTAGCTGGTGGACTCCAAAGAGAAGTGCTCTAATGGATATCTCAAAGTCCCCCTAATGTTCCAGCATTTCTCTGTTCCTCCTTTTGCTCTTGGGCTTCCTCTGTGGTCACCGTCTCTTCAACAAAGCACGTCACAGCAATATTCAATCCAGTTCAGTTCAGTATTATTAATGACACAACAAATCTCAAATCACAACAACAGTCACCTCAAGGCGTTTTATATTGTAAGGGAAAGGCCGAACAATAATACAGAGAAAACACCAACAATCAGACAACCCCATATGAGCAAACACTTGGTGAGAGTGGGAAGGGAAAACTTCCCTTTAACAGGAAGAAACCTCTCTAAAATCTGCTGTGACTGGTGGGGGGTGAGGGGAGGAAGAAAGGACAAAAGACACACTGTGGAAGAGAGCCACGGTTTAATAATAGCTAATGACTCAATGCAGAGTGGTGTATAAACGCAGAGAGTGAAAAAAGGTGAGTGAAGAAGAAACGCTTGGCGGAAAGCCCCTAGCAGTTTAGGGCTATTGCAGTGTAACTAAGGCAGGGTTCAGGATCACCTGACCCAGCCCTAACTATAAGCTTTATCAGAAAGGGAAGTTGTAAGCCTGATCTTAGAAGTAGAGAGTGTCTGTCTCCTGAATCCAAACTAGCTGGTTCTAAAGAAAAGGGTCCTGAGGGTTGAAGGCTCTGCCTCGCATTTTACTTTTAAATATCCTAAGAACCACAAAATAAGCCTTAAATAAGTCTGAGAACAATGTGCTCTATGTGGGCGATATGGTGCTATGAGGTATCTAAAATGAGATGGGGCCTGGTTTAATATATTCAGCACAAATTCGGTATATATTCAGATTTAATGGGTAGCAAATGAAGAGAAGCCAATATCAAGAACCTTAATTTTCTTTTATATGCCTTCAACACAAGATCTGTGATTGGGATGCCTGAGGTATTTAGTTACCTTATGGATTATTCTTGAAATTACAAGACAAATGTGTGCTTTGTGGTCAAGCAAAATCTTATGTAGAGCAAATGGTAAACCTTCTCATTCTCCAGTACCAGCTATCAATGAACAACATTTCCCAGTGACATTAACATGACAATTAACCTGTATGTCACCAAAATAAACTTTAATTTCTTCGGTTGGCTTCTATAGAAGCAGCCCAGCAAACCAGCAAATGATGCTGTGAGGGTAGAGGGTTCTACTTGACTGAATCTCCAAAAGTTGATTCTGTTCATCTGGACGTAGCGTTTTGTGGGAGAAACGTTTCGTCACTCATCCAAGTGACTTCTTCAGTCTCAGCTCACTGCAGGTTTCCCCAATCTTACAGCAGCACATCAAGGAGGCCCTGAGTAAATGTGGTTATCCCAGTTGGACTTTTGTCAAAGCTGGGAAGGCACCTAAAGAAAGCTCCAGCCGATCCAGGAGAGAAGGAAACCTGTAGTGATCCCGTATGTGTCAGGAGTATCGGAGCAGTTGAGACGCATTTTTAAACATGCTGCGCCAAAAATTGGTCCACCCCAAGGATCGGGTCCCCCGACACAAACAGAGTAACATAGTGTATGCTGTTAAGTGCCAGGAGGATTGCCAGGATTTATACATCGGGAAACCAAACAACCTCTGGCGAAGTGGATGGCACACCACAGAAGAGCTACCTCATCAGGCCAGGACTCTGCAGTCTATTTATACCTACAGACCAGTGGACACTCTTTCAAGGATGAGGATGTACACATCCTGGACAGGGAGGAACGCTGGTTTGAGCGAAGAGTCAAGGAGGCCATTTACGTGAAAAGGGAAAGACCATCTCTGAATCGAGGGGGGGGCCTAAGGGTACATCTTTCGCCATTTTACAATGCTGTGATTGCAGAACTGACCTCCTAGCCCATTGTTCCTTCAGTGGGCTGGTTTCAGTCATTATGCAAATGTACTGTTTATAAGATTTGGGGAAACCTGCAGTCAGCTGAGACTGAAGAAGTCACTTGGATGAGTGACGAAACGTTTCTCCCACAAAACGCTACGTCCAGATGAACAGAATCAACTTTTGGAGATTTACTTACCTGGATGATTGAGCACGCATCAAGACGATACTTGACTGAATTTAAAGGTTTGTATGATAAGACATTAACCAATAGGTTACTCACTCCGATAGGCTTGCTGCAAAGACTTCACTGTCATTTATTAAAGGTATGAATACACTCATACGCTCATAAGTGGTGTGGAAGCAACAGTCAAGTCTCACTGATGTGATCTGCTCTGACTGATGTAATAGGGTGGGCTGGGATTCTGTGTCTTCTTGAACATGGCAGCTGTGTCTGACAAATTACATAACTACTTTTTTCTCTTTTTTTCTTGGGATTGTGATAATTAAAACGACTTTGAAGGTGAGTCAGAGCCCAGCTGCTAAACGGGAGAGTCAAATGGCAAGTTAGTGGAAATGGCAAATGACGTTATGGCCGGTTCTGTCCGACTGATGCCGAGCTAAAACCAGAGGGTGTGAAAAGAAAATGAAGACGATAGTCAAGGTGGCACTTTTTATTCTTATACGAATTGTGTCGTTTTGAAAGCTCCTTTAAAGTGTCTCGCTCTCACATTTGAATCATCGCTCTCACCCACACTCAAAAGTCACAGCGCTTTAATGTCCCTGACCTTGCAGTTGACTGGGGCCTTGCTTCCCCCACTCTCCAGAGATCTGCATCAGATCACACACAACGACTCACACACATGCAAAAATACACGCTCCTGCCTGCCTCCCACATTACAACGGCAACTCTAACGATGCAAAAGCGGGGGGTGGGGGGCTTGTTGGAGGAGATGTGTGTGTGTGTGGTGTGGAGGTGATTGTGGGTTGGGGGGAGAGGGCAGGGGGCTCACATATGTCCCCCCCCCCCTCTCAAAAAAACCCCCAACGCTTTCCTGACGGCGGTGGTGTGGTAATGAATGAGCCTTTGATCGCAGAGCCATCACGTCACTGGTAATGGTTGTTGTCAGAGACTACATTTGCATTGCTGTTAGATAAGACATCAGTGCACACTCACTTCAATGAATACAGACAGTGAGTTTGTATCAAAGGCTTCAGGGGGCTCATCGTTATCGTCATCATCACCATCATCACCTCCGCAGGAAGTTTGTCTCCTTTTTCTCACACCCCAGCCGTGGGTCACAGCCAATGTTTTGGCTAATTTGCAAACCAAACATATTCCTGTCCCTTTCATGGCTATCTTAGTCCCCACCTCCTCATTTGAGTTTGAGGCAGGGGATACAAGGGCTGTGCTTGACTGAGCCCTGAATGCTCTTTAGTTGTCACACTTTTCCCAAACGCCTTGCAGCTGCTCCTATTGTGGCAGCAGAGGGAGGTGCTCCTTAGCTGATTCTTTGAGCCTCCTGCTGTTGCCCCGGCCTCAGAGGGGTTCATAGACAGGGAGCGTGGCCTGAACAATGGCTGACGCCATGACATCATGCTTCTTATTTTGGTCGAATCCTTATGCAGATATAAGATAGAGGATTCCATCACATGGAACAAAACAGGGAAGGGTGGTAGAAAAATAATTGGAACACGGCAGTTGACCACTTCCCATCAGCTTTGTTTAGGTGGAATATAAATGTTCCTCTTCTACTGTTCTTTTCAGCCTTCGTATTCATCCAAAATAAAGTAGTTTCACACTATGAAAAACAAAGTTATGTACAGCTAAAAAAGTCACTTTATAATGACACTTTTTATTTTAGGTTAGGTTTTTTAAAGCAAAGATATTTAACTCTTGATTTGTTGAAATTTTAATGGACTAAATGATTTGAGAGAAATAAATGAAGACGATAACACACAAACACACGTGTAGAGTTTGATTTTCTAGACTGGGAAACTGGCTCTTTCATACATAAGCAAACATGTTTATAAATGAGTTATAAACTCATTGGATACTTTATGAGGTACACACTGCTAGTAGTGGGTTTGACATCCTTTTTGTCTTCAGAACGGCCTTAATGTTTCTTGGCATAGATTTATCAAAGTGCAGGAAGCATTCCTCTGAGATTTTGCTCCATGATAGCATCACACAGTTTGTATCTATGATAGAAATCTCTTGTTCCACCATCATTCCAAAGGTGCTTTATTGGACTCTGTGAATGTGGAGGGCATTTGAGTGCAGTAAACTCTGTGTCATGAGTTGAACTTGTTTACATGGCTGTAAGAAGCCATCAGAAGATGTGTGGATGGCTCCCTGTATAGATAGTCATAACCATAAATAACTAAAAAATAGGGATTTTAAATAATACAATGAAAAGGTTTTGTCAGAGGGCCAAAGATGAGTGCACTGTGATCATTATGGGATGGGGATGGTCAGTACTTAGGTAGGTTGGGAGCCCAAAGTGGGCCGACAAAATCTCTGCAACACCCCGAAACCACCAAGGCAGGATGGATCCATGTCTTCATGTTGTTTACTACCAACTGAGTTGCTGCCATGTGTGTAGCTGATGAGATATTTGCATTAGGCAGTTCAGGTGTACCTAACATAGAGGCCGAGGAGTGTGTATTTTTCTGTTGAATTGATATTCCCTGCGTTAGTGACCTGGAAATCTTTGATTATTGTTATGATTCACATTATGGAAGAGATGAGTGTTAAATGATGGGGGGGAAGAAAAGAAAATGCAACACTGCAACCATGTTTAAAAAAAGTCAAATGAGATTTATTCATTTGTATAAAAACAACATTAAAAGAAACATTTCCAAAAATAGATAGAAATATATTACTTTAGTTAATAAATACGTCATAATGCAGTCAAAGAGGACTATGTGGCCCCATTTTAGTAGTCTTACGGGGCTCCGTCCATCTTCGTGCTGCAGCACACATACATGAGGTATTTCACGGTCAGCTTCCCCAAAATGTCAGGATCGTCATGGCTTCATGATGTCTCGTAAAGCAAGTATTTGCATTTGAAATGGCCCCCTGTTCAACTCTAAATCTAACTATGAAGATTTCTGGCACATCTACTCCGAGAAAGAAGGGGATACATTCATTGTTCAAAGGAAGGAGAGACTTCCATACCATGTTGGGGAGTAGATTAATATTGCTTTCTTTGACCAGTATAGAAAGCAAATGAACATATGAGAGGGTAAATGAACATTCCTGAGACAACTGTTACAGCCCTCTCTCTTAATGATTATGATTATCAGAAGCAGTTGCCTCATGGAGGAGAAAAAAAAAAGATTTCCCATATAAGACTAAACACAACTATCCTGTCAGTTGTTTCCCCAAGTAATTCAGGTTAAAGAGTGTGGTTAATTTTCACATTTCTCAGATTAAACATCAATACTCAAATGGTGGTTCTCAAAAGTCCCTTTGAAATGATGAAAAGCCAGGCTACAGAGATTTGACCAGCAGATCACATAGCCAAATGATCTGACCCCGAAAACAATAAGTGCCCATTCTGTAAGGCGATACCAGCATCACCATAAATGGATAATAATCAGAAGCGCAGTTTTGTGAAGTCACGCTCGAGTTGCCGTTCAAGTCCAAACAAAGTCTCTGCTGCCAAACCCCTTCTTCAGCAGCTGGGAGAAGTGGTGATGGGACTGTGGAGGAATGAGAGCTGACCGGCAGAAGTGTGCACGGGGATGGAGACGGGGAAGTTGAATACTGTGCTGCTGCCGCCGATAGCTGGACTGCCAGCCTCTGACGAGCACGTCGACGAGGCCAGGACCTGGGACTCGAACTGCAGGAGCTGACCCATGAAGCTGAAGTTCGGGGAGATGATGCTGCGGCGCTGCTTGACAAACTCAAAGGCCTCGTCCAGCTTCACGCGGTTGGTCCGCATGAGGTAGGCGAGGCAAATGGTGGCGGAGCGGGAGATGCCAGCTTGACAGTGAACAAACACTCGGCCTCCTTTGTTTCTCACAGAGTCTGAAGATGAGAAAGAGAAAGGGAAAGAAAAGTTAGTGGAGTGTAAACACCTGCGAAGTTGTATCAGGGCTGAACTCCTGGCTGTCACAGGAAACCACAAGCACCAAAGTCTTTGCAACACTTTGATATTCTATTAAAATTTGCCAGTGCTCATTACGACACAGGAACACAATAAATGGCGGAGCAGGGTGCGAGCCAGTGGGGGCCGCTACCAAAGGAGGCAGACTGAATGCACAAAAGAGGGGGGATAAACCCCTGCTGGCTGTATTGATCTGGGAGGAAAACTGACATTGAGTGAGGAGAAACTGCCTTTTGTTTGGCCAGAACAAAGAGCAGTGTGGAGGGAGCTATTCAAGCGTAGCCAGTCTACCCACCACAAACTAGTTTAGAGCTGCTGCTTCGCAATTGATCAAAAAAAAGGAGGGGGTGCATCCTATTTTCTACGGCTGGGAGGTGGCAATGATGTAACCGCATTGTGCCTGAGCAGGGAGCCTGTGCCGAGCCAGCTGGTCGATTTTGGAGGGAACTTTTTTTTTTTAAATCTGGGGGAGGGGGGTTGGTGTTTGTGTTTCTCCTCATCAACAGCTATGCTAGGTGCTTTGATTTAGCAGAGAGGGCGTGCGAAGAGAGTAAATGTGATGATGTACTCACCGATAAATTCGATCGCCTCATTGAAAAAGGAGCTGATATCAGCTTTGTGGTTGTCCTCGACAGGGATGCTCTTGTAGAGGAAGGAGTCCTCAAAGTGGTTGGGGCAGTTGGCAGACACATTGATTAGAGCGGTGATACCAAGCATGTCCAGCATGTCTTTTCTAGAGGCATGGTAAGCACTACCAAGGTAAAGGAAAGGCAAGATCTCCACTGGACCGCCCTAGACAACCACAACAAAAACAAAAAATCAGTCATAAATATAAAAGTCCAACAGACAGAAAGTGACAGAAAGTGAAATTATTTTTGCTTTTTAATCTTTGACTACAATAAAATACCAACCTGGTCATATAGCGGTGTATTGCAAGGGCTACTGTTGGTACCAGCACTGTCAGGATGGTTGGAGCTTAGAGGCAAACTAAGTCCCTGTGGAGGGGAGGGTTTGGTACACATTTCTGGATACTCTGTAGAAAATGTTTCAAATCCGCCTAAAAAGGACAGGAAAGAAACCACCAAGGTTAGATCACACATCTCAACAAAGACATTTTTAAATACAGCTCTCCAAAAAGGTGACAGCTGCTCATGGTGCTATTTTGGAACATCGTTTACTCCAAGCACCAGCTGTTATGGTGACAGGTGTAATCGTCATTTATTGACCTCGTTGTCAGGAAACAGTAAAACAACTCTTTAAACTACTTAAAACTCGGAGTTTTCTTACCTTTCAGAATAAAAACACTGGCACCGCAGGCGTGACGACACAGGGCTGTAGCAGCAAGCATCATTGTGCCGTCTTTCTTCACTTGGCTTAAGTCTAAACTGCGATCGTCGAGCAGTACCACGGACTGGTACTCCCCGGACAGGAGCCGGTTCCTGATATCCTCGTTGGGGACGATGTGTTCAAGTCCCAGACCGCCCCTGGCCCTCCTGCGCACTATGGTGCTGAAGCGCACGTTGGTGGAGCCCGAAATGTGAGAGGAGTTGAAGGATAGAAAAGAGCGACAGTCCAGCACTAGGCAGCCAAGGATTTCACCCTCCAGCAAACCACGGAGGGAAGCGCAGTCGATAGTGGGAACCTCCATTATGACCATAGTAGTACGGCGGGGGAGAAATGTTAAATCCAAAAACATAAAGTTACGACGGAAGACAAAACTTAAGTTTGAGCCGACTTGACAAACGCTGTTCGTCCAAGTGTTATTCGAAGCGCGGAGTCCTTTGTTCCGGTTAGCTTGTTTAAAGAAAAAATCAAAAACACGGAAAAGTTTTAAGACTATCTTAAAACTGGTCCTTTCTTCTTCTTTAGAGTAGCCTATTCGGCAGCCCCAGGCTTTTATTTGTCTTCTTAAGTTAAAAAAATTAAATGTTATAGTGAGCGCGTCTGCTCGTGAGTGCCTTTCAGCCCGCTTTTATAAACCCGAGGTTGTGAATGAGAGCTCGATGACGTCAAGGGGACCGCCCTCTTGGATGTCTGCCAATTCTGCGAACGTCATCGCCGACCGTACCGCGTGCACGAGGGCAAAAGAAGGCTCGCGCACACGCAGGACATTTCTGTACATGCGTCCTGCACGTACGCGGGCACGCGATGTTGACCAACTTTAATCATTAGCGGTTAATGTGTTTTCTTTCTTCAGTGTGTCAACGTTAAACTGTTATAATGCTATTCTACTTTAATACATTAGTCTGCTAATTCACCAAATTAAAAGTACAATTAACACCAATTTACAGCCTTCTAAGTGTTTACACAACTATTTGTCCTATGCAGTAATTTATAATAGCAGCTTTATGATTGTTTATTTCAGTGCATGCTGCCAGTGTCTTTAAGGTTTTTAATTGTTTAATTCTGGTTCATGTAAAGTCCTAATTTGAAGATCTGCATGTCAGGAAAAAGAGGAATTTGCCAAACCTTTCCATGATGTTAGTGTTTAATTAGATTTTAAATTCGCCTCTTCATCTGAGAGTTGACAAATAACAAGATAATAAATAGATATCTGCCACGGGTGCCATAAAAGTTTACACATTGTTTTTATTAGTCAGCGGTACATAGTGTTCAATGCCCCGAGAGCAACGGCTAACCATAAAAGTTAATCACTATATAGAAATCTGAAGTCCAGTAAATTTCCACACGCTTAGAAACAAAACAGTGGATTGCCAGGAAGGCAACAGCAGATGGAGATCTCTTGACCAGCTACTTTTGTTTCATCCGTGATCTAACTGGAAATGATGGGTGACATGATGAACTGTGTAAGTCAAAATGAGAGTATGTTTTTAAAAAAACAAAACAAACAAAAAGCTCTGGGAAACCCTTTTCATTTGTTGTTGTGGTTTGCTGACTCAGTACGGACAACACTTCTCTTTCATAATAAGGAAGCTGGAAGATCACTGTTGTTAGAGACCGTGTGTCTGTTGACTAGCCCTACTGTCTTGAAACTGAACAGCAGACACATGTCACGGTTGTTTGGTTGTGAAACAAACATTTACCAAGCAGAGGTGAATGTGTGATATTACAACACTGGACTTTAGGATACTATAACAGTCACTTATCAAAAAAATTAGGTCACCTAACATATTTACATTTTTTTTTAATTGTCACACTGTTTTATCAAATAGGTCATGATGTCATTATGACTTTAACCTGACTGAGTGTGGACTTTCAGGCTTGGTGAGTTCACACCTGTCCTGTTCCTGGGCGTCTCTTTGACTTCAAGCAAGGAGGGGTGAAAAAATGAATTTGTTATCTAAGAAAGGAAGGAGGCAGAGGAAGGTAACCAGTCACGGTTGAGTGCAGAAAAACTCTCCAGCCGGTTTAACCTCACACTCATGTGAGATGAGTCACATCTCACACGAGTGTGAGCCTGTGAGGAGCTTGCAACAAAGCAGGAATGTTACACACAACACAAGGACGTAGGGTCAAACGGTCTCCAAAAACAGTCTGTACCCAAACATTTTGTCCTTGCAGCAAATCCGCCTTCCTTCCACTTATGAAGCAACAGGCGTTATGGTTAAGGCAGAAACGGGACACCTGACTAAGAGATGAAGACAGACAGCCAGAACAAAAACAAAAGCAACCCTGTGAATCAGTTTTGTACTTTCTTGAAGTAAGAGGTGCCCCCCCCCAAAAAACAAAACAAAACAAAACAAAACAAAAACACACCATCATTTACCTTTCAGTTATTCACAGATCCTGCTTATATCTGGTGTGATACTGGCTTACAAAATATTCTCGGATATTAATTCAAGTTTTACTGGCAAAAGCCAAGTATCATATTTCACCATCTGCAACAGTGAAGCCAGTATAGTTTTCTCCTTTTGAAGCTGTATGAGTGGCTGTATTATGCGTCATCACTGCAAAACGAGACCCAAAGGATACAGTGGGAAATACTACAAAGTCAGGTGTTTTTTTTATGTATGTCAGGATGTGAATGTTTTTCTTTTTTTGCCTTTTGTGTTGCAGCCATGCTAGATCAGGAAATGAAGCGTGGGTGTGGTTGTCACTTGGGTACAAAGTAAAGATATTCAGTTAGGGGATGAATAAGAGCCCATGACTCAGGGGACCTTTGCAACAAGTAGCTGAGATTGAAACAGAAACCAGGAGATGATGGGTTTAGGACTGGTGTGAATGTGCCTAATTTCTCTGCGGTCATCATGACCAGAAAGCTGGACTTTGCTGTGAGCACGGTTGGATGTATGTGTGAGACTGAATATTAAAAGTGAGCCCTGAAAGTAGTTGAAACCATTGCTTTGTTTTTATTCCCATAATAACAGCCTGTAACCAACCAGCGTTCCCATGCAGAAAGGGAAGTGAAACAGAGGATGACAAAGTGGCATTTCCTGTGGTCAGACCGCTCTGTCACTTGCTGACATCTGTGCCTGATTACTGTCATTATCACTACGGGCTGCACTGAGACATCACTGGGAAAACACAGGGCCTATCCTGTCTTCTAGTGTCTCAACAACAGACCACTTTTCTTTGAGCCAAAAATATTCTGTTTCTTGATATGACAGTATATATGTGTGTGTGTGTGTGTGTTAAGGAAAGAAAACGAAAATACCTACAGTGGAAAAAACTTTAACTGATAGATTTGATGGATTTTTGGTAGGAGAGCAGTAGATGCATTTCTCAACCATACCAGCCTGACGTATAGGTCTCAGTTTCAGTTTTGTGGTGTTATTTTAGTCCCCTAGAAATTTGTACATGATCACAATGGATGTGAACCAAACTCATAAGTAGTTTTACTGTAAAAACTCACATATTCTCCATTCATTTGTCAAACTTGGAAAAGCTTAGCTGTTTTGCGTGAAAAATCAATTTTTACTACACATCAGCTGATTTTCTTTCATGGTGACCTTTTTTTCATTTTTGCACGTGAAGGGTAATCAGTGTTGGTCAGATAATGTGCAGGCTTTCCAAAAGGCACAGCTGATGTGCTTGGAGTCAACGTGGGAGATTAGATGTTAGCACAGTAATACCTCTATTAGTTTTATTAGAATGGCAATATGATTTATATCACATAGACGCCTCGAGCAAAGTAGTAGTTAACACATGCTGCTTAGCAAGCGTAAAGGTTGTTGATTTGATTCCAGCTAAAGACATAAAACCCTCCCTGGGTTGCGTCAAGAAGAGCATCTGATGTAAAACTGCCAGATCAAATGTGCGTAGTTACTCGCCATGGCGGGAGGGGGGGAGGGGCAAAGTGTCTTACTTACTTTTAGAAGTAAGAACATAATAACAGTAATGATAAAAACCCATTTTCTTTTATTAAATAACACCTTTCTTTAAAAACAATCTATTGTTTGGACTCCTGTAAAAAGTTACTCAAAACTACCTTTACCAGGATTAATGTCATATGTACAATTGTATAATAATTTTCTATTCAGAATTTATGGACTGGTACTTTTAAAACACTTTTCTACTCAAGTTTAGCACTACAAGCACTTCCTAGTCTCACTCACCAAATCACATTCATACAGCTGTTGTTTCAACACACACACGCGCTTCTCACGCCTACTAGGCTGCTGCAGTGGAGAATATATACAAGGTGAACAATATACACAATTGCTACTTTACAAATCTATTTACAAAATTAAGATACTAACACCAGACACACACACACACAGGGTTATACTTGCAAATCACTGGGCACAGACACTCTACACAGCAACGAATCAAAAACACATGCTCTTTGTTGGATGGTGGAGGCTAGCAGAGAGGGGACCAGGTGGCTGTCATCCGGTAGTTAAGTACTGGAGGTGATTAGCCAATTATCCAATCCAAGGACAGGAAGAGACTCCACCCAACTACTCAGCAGGCACACCCAGGTGTCCACCTCCTAGGAGAGAGAGGAAAAAACCCATAGCCATCCTCTGGTGGGAGGAGTCACACATAAAACAAACACTGACAACATTGGATCATAACAAGGGATTCATCCACCAACCTTCTGATAGAGTCCTCCTTAGCCACAGCCACTCAGGTGGCAGAGTTTTATGTTTATAAATTT
Organism: Perissodus microlepis; assembly: GCF_051167445.1. Lineage (NCBI taxonomy): Eukaryota > Metazoa > Chordata > Actinopteri > Cichliformes > Cichlidae > Perissodus > Perissodus microlepis. The sequence goes on along the minus strand of NC_140462.1, from coordinate 7,717,096 downwards.
TCATTTCTTGGTAAGAAAGAGTTGTTAGCATTATTTTAAAAAGGGGGAGAGAACCTTTTCCTCTATGGCAATTTGGCACAGGTGGTAGAGCTGGTCGGCCACTAATCAGAAGGTTGGTGGGTTAATACCTGGCTTGCTATGTTCTCATGATGACATAATGCTTGTATGAATTTGTATATTGAGGCATGTTGTAAGAAAATGAGCAGAAAAGTGCTACACAAGTATCAGTGCAGACCAATTGGGAAAATCAAAGAATGAACTAAAGTATTCTTGGGCAAGATGCTGAACCCTGAGTTACCCACAATTCATCCATCACTGCAGTGAGGGTGTATGTGAACGTCAGCTAAATATTTACTTTTAAAATGTGTAGGTGAATGAGACTTGGAGTAGTATATAATTTTTCTTTTAACATTTTAAAAATATTTTTGTTCTCTTGCTGCACATATTAAAAAAGAAAGCAAAAATTTAGAGTAAAAGCATAACACATGGATAACACTGGATTAAATTTGAGTTTGGAGCAGTTTGTATTGCCCATTTTTGTCATATAATTCATAATTCCTTTTCCTAAATTAAAAAAACACTGTATAGTTTTCAGTCAATAAAATTATTTTTAAAAATGTGATCGTATTGCACAAGTTCATCTTTTGTTAATCTTAATGTTAATTTTTAATTATTTCTTAATTTAAAAAACGTTTTCCCATTCATGTTTCGGCCCGTTACGGCTGCATCACTCGGAGGAAGAAGAATCATAGTGAACAGGAAGTACATCTCAGCCAATCAGCTTCTGCAAAGCGTCCTAAGCTGACGTCAGCCCGGTACCCATGAACAACCGGTAGCGTTGAAGATAGTATGGTCTCCTGTTGTTTGTAGTTTTCTTCTTTTTAACGCCCCTGTCCAACGTGCAAACATCATGACTTTCGATGTTAGGAGGTGAGTACGGGGGGCTTCCGGTTCTTTGTGGCGGGATATGAAGGGGAAAGTGGTGGTGGTAGTCTGCTGTCTGTGAGCTCTAGATGAATTAACAGTTGGCTCAGCATCACATGCTACTGAGGCAGCCAAAGTTATCACAATGATGTGTTGCGTTTGACATGAGCGAGCTCAGTTTTTTTTAAAGCATTTTTTTAATGCACGGGTTTTTCGTTAAGTCGCCGCAGTGATTCTCGGGGTTTTGTGTGGGTTTCTTTTTTTGCGCATGTGCAAATGTCCTCGACCAGCTTTGCAAGACGTGAGCCCGATTACAATCAGCACAGCGGCAGTCTAAACAGAGTTGATGTCCTGGGTTCGTTTGGTTTACAAAAGAAACTGTGTAGCACGTTCAGTACACAAACATCAAAAACATTCAGCCATTAGCCACCAATAAACAGTGAAACCGGAACACAGCCATTGCAGAGCCATTCAAGCCATTAATCTGCAACTTAAATTTGTTTGCCACACCTTGTCTACAGGGCTGTTGAACCTATCAATAGAGTTCGGCCAGTTAGAATAAAAACAGGTTGTTTGCATTGGCCATTTGCATAATGCTCACTTCATCCTGTTTGCCAGTGCCAAGACAAATTTAGTAACAACACATGTTGAGCCAACCTTTAGATTTTGAATGGAAATCTGCCATATCCACAGTCACAACTGTTAAGTTCACGGAGATGAATCTTCACACATTTATACAGAGTCTAAAATGGTATCTGATAAACTCAACTGCAGCGTGTTCTGGAAACTAATTAAACACATACAAAACGTATCTCTTCAGAGGCTCTGAATAAGTAATGTATTACTTTTGCAGTTATCCTGTTGCTCACCAGACCCAACAAAAGTCATTTCCTAACAGTATTTTATTAAAGCAGCTGCTATATTGAAGAAAAACATTTAGCAAAGTCAAAAACAAAATATCTTCTATGTATTTTATTTTGAGAGCAAATTAAGTTGTAAAGTGTTTGTACTTGTTAATAATATTTATGTTTCCTGCCTGTGGATTGCAGTGTTACATTTTGGGCTTATTCAAGTGCTTTTTAGTTGTTTGTCTGTTGGTTTCTTACCATCTAAATTAAAAAAAAATTCTCAAAACACTATCTTTGACACACAAAATTAATGTAGCACAATATTTGAGTATGGACTGGTTCTAACCGAGCACTCAAAGTGCATTTTATTGTAAATGGTAAATGGCCTGTATTTGTATAGCGCTTTACTTAGTCCCTATGGACCCCAAAGCACTTTACACTACATTCAGTCATCCACCCATTCACACACTGGTGATGGCAAGCTACATTGTAGCCACAGCTGCCCTGGGGCACACTGACAGAGGCAAGGCTGCCGGACTCTCTGACCACCACCAGTCTCTTGAGCCACGATCGCCCCTTACTACAAGCTTTAGTCACCCATTCACACAGTGCTTTGTTCTATGCCGTCTGGAGGAGTATGGGGTTCACTCCCTTGCCCAAGGACGTTTTCGCAACTTTACCATGACCTTCCGAATAGCAGATGACCCGCTCTGTCTCTTGTGCAGAGCTTGTGCAGTTAATCTTACCAGGGAGCCACATTTAGGGCCTAATTGTAACATTAATTCTTACTGGTAGCAGTTTATAAAGAGAGAAAGTTCATATTGAGCAGAATTGAGTTCGGCTTACTAGCGCTACAGTCACAGTTTGTCACATGGACCCTAGGAAAAATCAATTGCCCATCCCAGGTCCTGAGCCACAGCTTCCATTAGTAAATGTGATGTCATTTGCTGATAGGTCAATAGGAAACCAACAAGGCTGATATGTGACAATGTTTCAGCTAATCCTCCCAGCTCTATTTAATGTGAAGTAATCACAGTTTTCAGATAGCTGTATAGCTGTGCTGAATGTTAACGCAGAAAAATCTGACAGATTGATGAAAATGATCAACAGCACGGTCAAACTGGAAATCAGTGTCTGTCATCTTTTTCCAAAGATTACAGCTGTGTTGTGCTGACAGAATGATTTTACTACAGAAGAAAAAATTTGAACACTCTTGATGAACTGTGTGTCACAAGAGGTCAGATTCTCATCGTTGGATGCTTTGCTTGATGCCTCGATCATACAAAACCCGGATTGCAACAGCTAGAAAAGGCTTGAGTAACTGTTTCGAGGTGTTGTCCTTTCAAAAATACTGCAGCGTTAGTCACCAGCGTGAGGGTGTGTAACACTTTTTGGCTACCATAGATTGCACCATCCACAAAAGTAGGATGTATTCCCAGAATGTGCATGTTATTTAATTCAAAGCGCACAACAAATAAGCTAAAGTGCAAAGCTGGTGTTTTTCTGCCTTTATGTTTATAAATCTAATGAGCAAAAATAATAAGGTGATAATTTAAAATTTAAAACCTAATTGCATGTACACATTTTCATTTCTTTAAAAAAAAAAAAGACACACAGCTTTCCTCAAAGAGTTACTTGTGTATTTGTTAGGGACTATTTTAAGCTCTGGATTAATGTACAGTTGGTGTTCTAGGGTTTTTTCCAGCAGCAGGATGGTGTACACATATACGGTCTTGTGTTCCCCTTCTAATATGTGGTAGTAAATTTCTGGGTTTGGTCTTTTCTAGAAATGCATGTCTTTCTCAGCTGCTGTAGATTGACATTTCAACAGTAATAAAGTTCTTTCACAAATGCCAACTTCCAACAATGAGGATCATCTCATTCAGGATGACCGAACAGCGTCACTGAAGGAACGAGTGAATCACCGAAAGGCTTTTATGCCCAAGTTTAATGTCCTTTAGATTATGTCATTTATTGGCACAAGGACATTTTGTGTTAGCCAACCCGATGATCTGCTGTGTTTATTACATGGTCACTTTAGAGGCTTAATATGGATTCTCCCTGTTTTTTCAATAATTGCAGTAATGACTTTATCGTAACAGCAGTTGGGTTACCTACGTAAAGAAAGAAGTATTGCTTATATTCTGTGGTGTAAGGTGTGAAAAGAAGAACCTTGATCGTCTGTAATGTGGGTTTACACGGCTATACATGGAACAAACTACTGACTCACCGTGAGTCATTTGCGAGATTCGGCTTATTTATTTAAGACCCTTGAAAAGTAGGCTTGTGCTTTCGTGTCATGGTGTTAACAGTTAGATGCTGGTACATCATGTCCTCCCTAATCGCATAACATCTGAGCAGTGAGATGTGACGGAAGGAGATGTGTTGACTGTAATTCAGGAAATTACGAATGTAAGTGGTACACCGAGATGTGAACCCTTGAACCTCATAAATATTCATGAAGTGTTCTGAGTAGAGATAGTTCGATAAAACCAGTTTCGCACAGGTTAAAAATACATATACTGAAAGTTTATGTCAGTCTTTTTTTTTTTTTTTTTTTTTTTTTACACTTCAGTAAGTGTATAGTCATGTTTTTCTTTAAAGTATATTTTCTTTCATTTTAAATAACTCCTAGATCTTTTAAATATATTTTAAATTGCTGACTTTAAAAGGTTTATAACTTTATAAATTGTACTTTATTAGAATAAAGTTACTGACTACATTTTGAAGCTGCAATCAAGGAAATAAGAAACTTTTTAACCAGTTACTTTAAAAGTCGAAAAGCCTGCAGCTCTGCTCTGCTCTGGATTCCACTCTTTATGTTCTCGGATTAGTTCTCCACACTCTGGACTCTCTACTCAGTTCAGCTACAGTTCCCCCGCTGCTCTGCACAGCAGGCGACCCACGTGTTTCCATGTGTCCACAACCTGCTCTGTCACTACTCAATATTCCATCCAGTCAGCCGGCAGTAATTACTTCTGCTAGCCACTACGATGATAATAACAGACGGCTAGTGTAGCTAATTACAAATCATTAAACTGCTTATGTTAACGTGTGTGACAACCAGGTTAACATTTATGCTAACTGTTTAATACTTGTTGAAATGTGAGCTTTACTAGTGTCTGAAGTTTCTCCTAAACTGTTGTTTAGTGTAATGAACATATTAATTTTACTAATGAATTCATTAACCTTTGTCACCTCAGAGTGAACATAGTGTAGGACTGATTTAAAATATTACAATAAGTCTCTTTATTTTTTTTTTAAAAAAAAACTGAAATAGTTTAGCTGTGAGGCAGTAAACACAACTCATTTTGGTTAATGTCAAGTGGAAGTTGTGTGTTGTGGCCTTGTCTATTATTGTCTTTTTGTGGTATAATCTTAAATCAGACCTTTATTTACCTACCCCTGGTTTGAAGTGCGGGACACTGTTTGTGAAACAGCGGTGTTATTCCAGTAGGATGACATGATCACAGTATGTTTTTACTTTAATGTCAAAGCAAAATGACGTATGTGAGCGAGGAAGCGTGTGTCTGCATGCAGCTCATTGCTTTTAACTAGTGGATAGTGTGGTTACATGGGTCACCTTTTAAAATCAGATGATGTGTAATTCGAAATACTTGAGCCAATATTGTATGTGGAGTCAGTGATAGTGATGTCATATTGTTCTTTTTTTTTTTCAACATCTTCAACTGTTAAAAACAACGTGTGTGTGTGTGTGTGTGTGTGTGTGTGTGTGTATTATACACCTACCTGTTGATACATAGGAAGTCAGGAAAGAATACTTGTCACCTTGAAACAAGAAGGGAAAAAATGCTACATATGTAACAAAGTGAATTTAAGCCAGTATTTATATCCACAGATACACATGTAGTTTTTATAAGGGGAATTTATAGCTTTTGTTTAAAGAAAAAAAAAATCCTGTCCACGTAAGCAATGCTATGGAAACTATCTCAGGCCTTATGAAAATACAAGAACTAATGTCATGCATTGTCAGGAGCACACAAGTAGTGATAAAACTCTAGTTGTATGGAAATGCTAGCCAAGACGGTAAAGGCTCACACATTTGACACTGTAAGACAACAAGGAGTATTTTAAAAGCTCAGTTTACATGTGTACAGAAGGCAAAAATGCATAGAAAAAGGTCAATTTTCTAAAATACATGTGCATGTAGCTGAACTATTTCTCTAATTAAGCTGAAAAAAACTGTATTTGTATAAACAAGAATAATCCAAATATATTCCAGATGAACTTCCTTTATGTAAAATAATTCTAAAAACAGAGGTTATATATTTCAAATGTATCATTTCAAAATGATCCTTTCCTGCCATAATGCTGAACTTGACAAACTGCACAACTCGCATATTCATAAAATGAGCTCAGTTGTTTTACGTTCTTATCAGTGGCTGATATACATATCTCGAACATCTCTGTTCCAAATAATACCACTATGACCACAATCTGCCTTCAGCCTTAGTCTACTCATACCATCGACACCGCAGAATGCGTAAGTAATACTTGAATAAACTCCAAAGACGTGGAAAAGACTAGAACTTGACTTACAAGGCCTTCACATGGTGGGGATGTATGTCATTTTGCTCCACCTGTCAGGTTGTTTTATGTGAGGAAAGGCAGTGCACATTATCTATCTACATTAGTATAGATGTATGCTGTGTATACCCTGATGTATACACATAGAGGAATGCTGAATGAGAGTTTTGGGATCTAGGAGTGCTTCTCATTAAAACAAAGGCGTTAAAGCAGGAGGTTATGTAACACCGAGAGAAGAAACAGAGGTGGATTACAGGAAGCCCACCCTCATACTTCCTCCCTAGCCCTGCATTGCATTAGCTGTGATTATTTTTCTGGACGCTCTAAGTGGAAGAAATGTAGACAGATGTGATTGTTTTGGTAGGAGACGGCTAAGGAGACTTGAGTGGGGAGATGAGAATATCGGGGTGTGGGAGGAGTTTGCACAGTCAGCCAAAAGATTTTTCACTGCCCAAAAAGGACAAGCGCAAGAAGTCCTGAACCGAAATAGTTTTGGTGTTGAGTAGCAGATTTTTTTCTCCTTCCTTTTTCTAGCTCCCAAAATTGGCAAGAACAGTATTTCACAAGCAGAGTCGATTGTGTCAGGTGGAAATGATCTTCCCATCTCTTAAACGCTGATTTACGAGCAGTTTGAGAAAGGTATTTTTAGAAATATCCAAAAATGTTAAACTGAGGATTTTACCGAGAGTAAATCAGATGTTCTTATATCCACTTACTGCCAAGAAGATGAAACCATATGATTTAAAGTTGTCGGTGAACTTGTGTTTATGTTTCTGTGTGTGTTTTTGTTGGCTTTGTGTGGAGTGTTAGACCTTTGTTGGGGTCAGTTCATAATTACAGAGCAGACATTCAAAGGAAGAGGTGTAACCCTGTAAAAGTGCGTGTGTGTGTTTGTATGTGTTGCGGTTGGCCGTCTGGATCTGTTATATATAATGGCGGACATCCAAAGCTAACATTCCACCGCGCTTCTGTAATATCGCAAGGCATGATGGGTACAGAATGTGCAATGTTTTTCAGCACATAATATTTACATTTGCTATATATTTCTGTTTGTCTCTCCTCAGATTTGATATCTACAGGAAAGTGCCAAAGGATCTCACCCAGCCAACATACACAGGAGCTTTCAGTGAGTAGTGCTTCACTCACAGGCCAAAGTTATGAGCATCTACTTTGAGGTTTTCATTTTTTTGTAATTTTTTTGGGGGGGATTTTGTTCCACATATGTGAAAGGAATTCCTGAATCTCGCTTCTATAAATGGAAGATGCAAAATGTGGCAAAATAAGACGTGAGACGTAATCACTTTTTCCAGTGAAAGTTAACTGAAAAGGTCATCCTTCGTGACTGTACAGCTGCTTGCAGTAGTTTGACATCAGCCAAAACACTCTTCTGGCTGCTGGTAGCAAAATCTGCCTCTGCAGGACTTAGAGTGAGAATTAACACAAACCAAAGTGTAAAGGCGATAAACAATATTTCGAACAAATAAGATGGCATGTGTTAATGTTTGTGCCATAGGTGCTTAGAGTTGTGTGTGTGGGCTATCTTTGTGCTGATTAAGGCTACGTCTACACTAATGCGTTTTCGTTTTCTCTCCGTTTTGGCCTCCCATCCACACTGAGACGGCGTTTTGAAAACGCTCTCGAAAACGAATACATTTGAAGACGGTGCGTTTGCGTCGCAGTGTGGACAGTGAAACGTAGACTTTCTAAAATGATGATGCATTTTAGTCATGTGATGCAGTCATGTGACCAATTAAACAAAGATGGCGGACGGCATTATACAGCAGTTGTTTTGTTTGCTCTCAATTTTCACAGCCCTATTAAAGATTAATATCAGTTTGTACCAAGGTTATTATCGTTAACGAAAACTAACGAAATAACGAAAACTAGAAGTGAAAAAACATTCGTTAACGGAAATAAAAATAAAAACAAGACTTTGCAAAAAAAGGAAAACTAACTAAAACTGTAATGAGTGTTCACAAAACTAACTAAAATTAACTGAATTTATAGCAAAAATGTGTTTAGTTTTCATTGATGTGTGTGTGTCATACAATAGTCTAGGGTGAAAATGAAGTGTAGTTTCCAGGTTTTTTTTTCTTGCTGTGTCTCATTATGCCAGCAGGTGGCAAGTACGTTAGTCGAGTCATCTGTGTTGCTGCTCCGTCCCACGCAGAATCGTGTCAGCAAAAGGCGGGAGAAATCGCTACAGTCCAATTTCAGATTACTTTGAATATGATTGTGTTTTAGATAAAAGCAAGTGTCTTGTAGTGGAATGAGACAAATTATGCGGTGCATTTCTAAAGGGAAAAAAAAAATCCCACAAACCTTAAAGTGCACTTGAAAAGCTCGCGCAAGAAGGCTAACCTAGCTTACCTTGAGAAGGTAAGGGAGCACGCCCAACCCCCATCCCCAGAAACAGAAGCTAGTCCCAGGCAAGGCAGCGTGATGCATCCCAAGAGAACTCCACAAAAACATTAATGCAGTGCTTCCAACAGCGACCCAATGGCTGCTGGTTGGTCAATTCGCAGGAACATCACAAGCGAGAGGAAGCGTTGGTGAATATGTTTATTGAGCCTGGGATATCTACACAACTGTGTGAGTCAGTTGCCTTCAAAAAGTTTAGCAATTCATTTGAACCAAAATTACGAAGACCCGGTGCTGCAAGAGTTAATAGTCTCATTGGGGCCAAGATATATCTTTTATAGTTGCCTGGTATCAATGGTTGGTCATCTGCCCTAATATTTTTTATTTATTTATTTTTTTTTAAAGAACCCATAGGTTCCCTATAGGTGGGAATGTGAGTTGTCTGTCTCTGCGTGATAGGCCTGCGACAGACTGGCGACCTTTCCAGGGTGCAGGGTATGGTAGCTGGAATAGCAACATACCCAATGATAAGCAGAAGATAAAAATAAAAACTAAACTAAGCTAGCAAACAAATGGTAAAAACTAATTAAAACTGATATAAAATTGAAAATCTGAAGTCAAAACTAAATAAAAATAAAAACTAATGAAAATTGCAAAACTATTAGCTTTTCTTCAAATTATTTAATTCTCAATCGCTTTTGCTACTTTGTACTTTTGTGTTACTCGCAGCAACAACTCCACCTCATTGTCAGTCCATTTAAAAAATTTTCCTCAACCTTTTGCCGCAATGTTTCAAAGAGCCGGAAAGTAAATAAACGGCTGACAGAAATGAGGCAGGCCGAATCATCTTGCGCTTCACGCATGCGCAGGACTGGAACGTAAGCGTTTTCGGCTGTTTCAAAGTGGACGCACAACTCTGTGAAAATGACTGAAAACGCTAGTGTGGACGCGTAGCGTATTCCGTAGAAAACGCCGCTTTCAAATCTATCCGGGCTTGTGTGGACGTAGTCTAAAGGCCTCAGCTTATTTCCATAGTATAGTCAATCAGTTCACTTTAGTGTAAATGTCAGTGTTTAATTTCAGTGTAGCTTTTAGTAACTTTAGTATTAATATTTTAGTAGTTCAGAATAGGTGTTGCAAAATAAACACAGCACTTTTTGATTATAGTTGACTCACAATTATAGACATCTCAAATGAAATAAAGGTATGCAACAAAGTAGAACTACAACATACTATTTTTGTTCACTATAATAAAAAGAACTTGCTCAACTTTACATAAAAAAAAATGTAGAAACATGCTAATTGTTGAATATCAGAGCTGCTAAAAACTATTTTTTAAGCTGCGTAAGCAGGGCTAACCTAGCATCATTTATCCTCTTGGCTTGCAAGCGAACAAATGGTTGAGTTCACCTGTTTAGTGATTCACTTTTTTAGCAATAGTTAATTGAAGTATATTAACAGGAACATTTGCTTGTCATTAATCAACCAGACTGAATCAACCAGAAATAAAAAAATAACTTTCATCTATAGCTAGCCCATCTTTATGCTAATTACATTCTAGCTCTGGCATACAATACACCAGCTAGTTAAAACACACACACTTTAATCCAAAGTTTTGTTTTTGGAGGCATAATGGACTTTGTATTTTTTTTTTAACATAGAGTACTGTACAAAGCTCTGAATCCACCACACATTGCTTTATATTATGCATGGAGAGTGGGTGCAGTAATTCTAACGAGACACTCACTGTTGTACCTCTCTCCAAACGGTCGGGTGCGAGAAGTAGACTGAAGATATGTGAAAAATGTGCAGCCAATGTCCAGTGAAAAGCATAGAAAGACCTTCAGAAAGCCTGAGGAACTATTGTTCTCTTACAATAAAGTCTGGCTCCTTGGAGTTAAAATACAAAGGAATGAACGGTGACTCGAGACTGGCACAGTACTTTATCTCTTTAAACCGCCTCATTCTTAACTCAAAATGACATTTGAGTCCTAGCAGGGCTTCATAGTCTGTAACCTACTTCTTCAGCTTGAACATAAAAAGTAAATAGAATCGGATGCCCGTGCCTGCTCTGGGAGGCAGATGTTTAGGAAAACGATGACAAGTAATTGTGATTCAAGTACTTCCCTTTTGTCAGCACAGAGGTATGCTCTTATGTAAAAAGCAAACAGCTCGGAGCAGTACCTGTTTTAGCACATCTGGTATGGCAAAAATGCTAATAATCATGCTGTCTCATAGTCACTGGCACCTCAGGAGTCATTAGTGGAAATCTGACTGCTTTTTCCTGTCAGGTCATGAGTTTTCCTACTTGTCATCAATAAGTCATTGTGTAATCAGGGGCTATATTGATTATTCACTGCTTGATAGAAGACAAGACCTCTGATGACACATTTTTGGCAGCAGTCTTATTCATTAGTCAGCTGACAAAGACACATAGTAGGAAAACTGTCAACAAAACTCATGACACAGTGGATAAACTAAAAGTGTTATTTCAGTATTGGACCCTTTTAAGGCAGAGAAAAATAATTTTCTGTATGGACAGCAGAAAGAAGTTACTAAAGTTATACACTAATGTTTCCACCCAAGAGGAAATGGATATAAGTTTTTCCTGCACTCAGTTAACTCCCTTCCTGTCTCCATCCGCTGTCTAGGGATGACGCCACTGGTTAGATTGGGATATTAGAAACCTGTTAATGCTTCATCCACAGCAGGCCGAATAACATTCAGGCCATGGTGGCAAAAAAGAATCAGAGCCTGCCTTTTCACAAAAGGCCAAATATTTGACCCTCATCTGCTTTTGTTGCTCCAGGGCACATTCTGCAGGGCTCAGTTTACCCTAAACAAAAGCTCTGTTTGGCCACTGTGGTTTCTGGAACTGCTCATGTTTTGGATTTAATGTATCAGTCTCTTGTTTGTCAGATTTTTCTCTCTTAGTATTTGTGTGGGTTTTTTTGCCCGGGCTGGTGTGGAAAAAAAGAAAATAAAAAATCTAATTTGCCTGTGCTATGTGGGGAAAAATGAGCATTAGAAGGAACAAAGATGCTACAAAAAAGCCACATCAGATTGCATAAATAGGGCTAGTTTCAAATGTCAGTGACTGATTCATGGTGTTATTGTAGCCGATTCCTTTGTGTCACAGTCCAAAGAATGTCCGAGCTGTCCGGATAAGCTGGAGCGTAAGTAGAAGACAGTCATGTCATGTCTTTGTAAATCATTTCGGGGTGTCAGTATTTCCATTGTGAGACTATTTAAAATCACTCATCATTAGTAATTATCGTCCTATATTGCATCCTTTGAAGGCAGGAAAAACTTACTGTGCAAGTTGTTTAATGAACCTGAATTCATAATCGATGTGTCACAGTGACACTCCCTTGTTTGTTGGTTAAATATTACCTTATGTAAAGCTTCCTCTAGCCGCAGGTCCGCCTGTGACGCCCTGCTAAACCACAAGGTCACATGACTGTGCGAACCTAGGTGACAGTTGCCACGTAAACATGCCTCACCTGCTGAGTGAGAGCTTTCTAACCGAGGCTCTCACCATACCAGATAGACCACAGTTGCGCAGACACAGATCAGTTCCTTCCATATTTATCTTAGTAAACACATGGCCACTCTTTTATTTGACTCTTCGGATGATTAGTTTGGCACATGGAGGGAAGCGGACGACCTGGCTGCTTCTCCTTTAGTGTGTTTTTAAGCTTAGGCTTTATGTCGGCACAAAGACACTGAACAGTTAAAGTTAATTTTTCCTACTTTGGTTTCTGCTCAGCCTCCTTTGTGGAAGCCACTTTTGGTCTGGGTGACTGTCAGTGTGTGAGTTTAAGGAAGCCTAAAATGTTGTTTGTAGGGCTTACTAAGGCGTAGCATGAGATCACCTCTCTCAAAGAAGAAATGCTGTAATGGCCGCCTGCTGTCCTGGTATTTAATGTGTAATTACTGTAGGAGGTTCTTTAAAAGAAAGAAAAAAACAACATAATGGCAGGGCTAACACTGTCAGTAAAACTGCTATTTAGGGATTTATTTTTTTAGCTGCTGTGATTTCATTAATACCAATAGCTTACGTCAGCCGTTCCTTAAGACCCAGTCAGTCCAGATCATTTGACTTGCATCATTCTGTGTAAAGCTTGTGTAACTTCTATGTGAAAGAAGTGATATATGAGACATCACCAGTGACCTAGGTTTGAACAGTGTCTTCATTCTGACTTTCTTCCTCTTTACCCACAGTTTCCATCCTCTGCTGTGTCTTCATACTCTTCCTCTTCCTGTCTGAGCTGACGGGATTCATAGCCACTGAAATGTAGGTACTGCCGCTCGTCTGTAATATCCTCCGGCTGAAACGCACAGTTCCCTGGTTACCACGCAGGCACAAACAGGGACTTAATTATGAATGTCAATGCCCTCATTATGATGTATTCTGCCCAGCCAGCGTTGTAACCAATGAATGGAGTCAAATTTGTGACAGGAAATTGGCTTTGTGCATGCGTCAGCCTCTTGGCAATGTGTAATAAGCGATGACTTGGTAAGGGTGTGACAGAAAGGAAATTACACCGGCAGAGAGACACAAATGCTCTCTCCTTGCAATTTGGCAGAAGATGAGTCCCCTACTATTAAAGTGGCGCACAATAGCATGACGTCAAGGGAGAAAAGTGTCTTTTTCTAATGAAAATACCACATTTCTTTAAATTAAAAGTTGATTTTCTGTTCTAACCATCTCTAACCTTTTTTTTTTCTTTTCTCCATCCATTGCAGTGTAAATGAACTGTATGTGGATGATCCCGATAAAGACAGTGGTGGGAAGATAGAAGTGAGTTTAAACATCAGTTTGCCAAACTTACACTGTGATTGTGAGTATATACATATATACAAATATCTATTTCTTTGCATTACATCTTCTGTTTCTGTATTTTTTCTTCCGCACTTTGTAAGGCCTCTTTTAACAGTTTGTTTTCCCCTTTATGTGACTCATGCTTACTGTGCGCCCTGTCATTTAACATGTCATATTAGCAAAGGATAAACTATCCCTTAGATAAAGAAACAGATGTACAAATGTCTTGAGCAAGCCCTCAGTTCTTTATTAGTTCATATGATTTTTTTTTAAACCACTTAGCGCTGACCTATGAATCATTCAAGTATAGAAAAGGCACAATTTAACAATTCAAGGGACAAATCCGCTATTTTGTGTCCACGCATGACAGAAACTTACATTTTTAACTTTAAAAATAGCGGTTAATCAGCATCAAAGACCTGACACAGGATCCGTCTGGACCTTCAGTTGATCCATTTACTCTTCACTGAAACTTCAATGGGCTCGGTGAAAGGGTGTGCTCTCAAGAAGCCATTATTAAAGTGCCATTAAAGTGTTGATTGGCAACAGCTTTATATTTCAGCATGTCAGTGATCCCAAACACACTGTCGGTGCAGTAAAGGTGTAGGTGGATAGAAAAAAACACAATGAAACAGCTTCAGTCAAGGATTGCCCACCACAGAGCCTGGACTTCAGCATTTTTGAAGCAGTGTGGGATCATTTTGACAGAGAACAGAACAAAAGGTAGAAACATCCAAAAAAGAGAACTATTAGACGATCTGTCTAAGAGAGTTCAGGCTGTGTAAATGAATGGGGGCCTTACTAAATATTGACTTCCCACCTCATTAGAACTGTTTTTGCCATATAATACTGTATTTCCATATATGTTTCAGTAACCTGCTGCATCTATTTTCCATTTTCCTAGCAAAATGTAAAGAAATGAGGCATGCTTTAGAACATTTCACAATACTGCATTGGCAGTTTTGGTCTGGCATGCTCGTAGATAAGATGAGAGCATCCTCTGCCATGTATCTCCTGTTGAATCTCGTGCTGCCGCACAGCTGTGATCTGTGTTTCACATTAAGTCGCCTCTACTGGCTCGTACCCTGCGCTCAGATGTCTGTGGAACGTGCGATTGAAGGGTGCCAGGTCACTTTTGTGCTCCTCATGCCTTCCCCCAGCCCCTCCTCTAAAACTATGCAAAATGACAAATCACTTGCACAAATACACCGCCGGGTCTCGGGACAGTGCAGAAAACTCACACATCGATTCAGCTCGGGCAATATCCAAAAATGGAAAAGCTTATAACTTGCTTGTGTGAAAATTAAGTCCAGATTTGTGCGATAGAGGCTTTGGCACGCAGACACACAGCTGCTGGCCATGTGTTCAGACGAGCTCACTCACTCATGGCATGCCTAAACAAAGGCTGTCCCCCTGCCGTTACTAATGAAAGCTCTTGATGATTGTATGTATAGGTCGTTTTGTTTAATTGCAAAATTGAAGCCCTTTCCCTTCCCCCTCAAGTTTGGGTCCCATTTAAATACCAGCTCAAACACGTCGGTTTGACCACACAGTGCAGCTGCACGTAATGAGGAGAAATGTTCCTCTCCTCACGAGTTAATATTCTACACAAGTCAATTTTCCAAAGAGGTTGTCATCCGCTGCAAATTTACTTCAAGGAAGAGGCTCTTTCATCATGGAAAACCTGACATTTCCATCCCCTGGTTTTAGCGTTTATCTGCTCTGCTGCTCCAGAGTTAAACATCATCTCTCTTCGGTGACCTTTACCGGTTGCCCCGCCTTGATTTGTGACTTCATGGAAAAGCACATCCGCGTGTAAATAACCTTATACTAACCTCCACTTTCTATCAACCTGCTTCCAGTCCGAAATGTCTTAAAAAGGAGAAACAACCATCTCTCCCTGGCGCATGCACACACACACACACGTCACTTATATTTATGCACTGTATTTTGAGATCTGGATAGAGATGGAGAGGGGGGAGAATCCCGTCTTGAATGTCAAAGGTCAGACAGACGGCATGTGGAGGTTTTTAGCACAGATCAAGCAGACATCCCTCTCTCTCTCTGTGTGCACTCGTGGGTGACATAAAATGCAGGCAGGCTCTGAAAATAGGCCACTGCCAATGTGTGCCACCGCAGCCTAAAAGAAAGGGGTGAAGTCTAGATGGAAAAACACCGACACGGGGAGACGGGGGTGATTGGGTATCGTAAATGGTCTGATTGTGTGTTTACTCTGTGGGTCACTTTGTGCAGTGATAATCAGATATTCTCTTTTTCTTTTTTAATAAAAAGTGCTTGTTTGGTTTTTCAAAATAAAATAAATAAAACAGCAACAACAAACAGCTGCTCATATTTAACCAGAAGGTGGTGATGCTCCCAGATTGCTGAGTTTTGCTGAAACTCATTAATAAAATAGGCAAATATTTGTTATAGAGTTAAAAAAATCACTTGAGTTCGTCATTGTTTTCTGGATATCTTAGAGATTAAAGTAATCACTAAAACAAATAAGTCCCAGAAAAACTGTCAATGTTTTTTTTTTTTTTTTTGTTGATTCCTCTCTGTTGTTTAACGAAACGATTTATTGGCCGATCGTCCTCGTCCTAGCACTCGTCTGAGTTTGTGTTTCTTTGCTTTCAGTGGTGGGTTTGGACATCCAAGATGAGATGGGACGCCACGAGGTCGGTCACATAGAGAACTCCATGAAGATTCCCCTCAACCAGGGTGATGGTTGTCGCTTTGAGGGAGAGTTCACCATCAACAAAGTAAGACCTCATCTGAGAGTGCGAGAAGCCTAATCCATACATGCTTTGTGAATCACTTATACTACTGCTTCCCTTCAGGAAATTGCAAAACTGATGGACTGGGTCGGGCTGATATTTGTATTTTACTGACAAGCAAGCTTGGATTGAATGTCAGCTTGTATATTTGAGTTGGACTCGAGTTAAAAATGGAGATTGCCCCCACCAACCTCTTGGGTCTAAATTGAGTTATGCTAAATTGAGGGTGCGCTTGGATTTAGTTACACCTATCCGTATAATCTAGGCTCCATGAAGCTGTGTTTGTCTCACGTCTGCATCTTGTGCGTCAGTCTTTCCACTGCATTTACAGTGATTAACCCTGCAGTTGAACAATTGACACTCATGCTTGGGGGAGTAGTTGGAAATATGTAAAACACGCGCGGTTGGGAGGCAAGGAACATTTAGTTTCCAACCAAATGCATTCAGGCTCCCTCATTAGCTAACTAAATGTCTTGCAGGTGCTTGTGGTGTTAGGCACAAACCCACCTCAATGTGTTTATTTGTGTTCAGGTACCGGGAAACTTCCACGTGTCGACACATAGTGCCACAGCACAGCCTCAAAACCCTGACATGACCCACACCATCCACAAGCTTGCCTTTGGAGAAAAGCTCCAGGTGCGACACATTTTTTTCTTTTTTTAATTTTATTTTTTTAGATGGAGAAAGTGGAGAAGAATATCTGAACACAGATCTTTTCTCTCTTCATTGTCACACAGGTACAGAAAGTCCAAGGAGCCTTTAATGCTTTAGGAGGGGCAGACAAGATGTCATCTAATCGTATGTATCTAGACAGCAAAAGTAATAATTATGACCAACTTATGACAGTGCTTACATACACCATATTGCCAGAAGTATTCCCTTGTCTGCCTTCACACACATATGAAGTTGAGTGTCATCATATTCTTAATCCATCGGGTTTTATATGCTGCCCCACCGTTTACAGCTTTAAATCTTCTGGGAAGTTTCCACGAAGTTTAGAAATGTGTTTATGGGAGTTTTTGACCAGAAGCACATTTGTGAGGTCAGACACGGATGTTGGACAAGAAGGCCTGGCTCACAGTCTCCGCTCTTAATTCATCCTGTTCTGTTAGATTGAGTTCAGGACTCTGTGCAGGCCAGTCAAGTTCTTCCACATCAAACTTGCTCATCCATTTCTTTATGGACCTTGTTTTGCACACTGGTACGCAGTCTTATTGGAACAGGAAGGGGCCCTTAGTTCTTAATAGAACTTAAGGGGCTGAGCCCAACTACTGAAAAACAACCCCGAGCCATAATCCCCTCTTCATCAGACTTTACGCTTGGCACGGTGCTGTCAGACAAGTACTGTTCTCCTGGCACAAAAACCCAGACTCGTCCATCAGATTGCCAGAGTCGTCACTCCAGAAAACAAGTCTTCACTGCTCTAGAGTCCCGTGGTGACGTGCTTTACATTACTGCATCCAATGCTTTGCATTGAGCTTGGTGATGTAAGACTTTCATGTGGTTTCTTTGCCATGCAAACCCATTCTGTGAAGCTCCCTACACACTGCTGTTGAGCTAATCTGAAGTCCACATGAAGTTTGGGGTTTTGTAGCGATTGACTCTGCAGAAAGTTGGCGACCTTACAAGGCGCTTCATGGCTGATTGCTTATGACTTCCGCTTTGTTATAATACCACTAACAGCCGACTCTGGACTATTTAGTAGTGAGAGAATTTCACGGCTGGACTTATTGCAAAGGCAACATCCTATCAAGGTACCACACTTGAATTCACTGAGCGACCGATTTTTAAAAATATGTTTGTAGAACATTAAAGGTGATTGATTTTATACACCTATGACTGTGGGAGTGATTGGAACACCTGAATTCAATGGTTGGTAGGTGAGTGAATACTTTTGGCAATGTAGCGTAGGATGATGTAATGTCACAAGACACTCACTGGACAGAACTACATGGGAACTTGTTTTACAAAGACAGCATTCATCTTGAATACTGAAGATGCTTTGTTTGTCTTATTTAATTAATGTTATGTCTCTTGCAGCTCTTGCTTCACATGACTACATATTGAAGATTGTACCAACAGTGTATGAAGACCTCTCAGGCAGACAGAGGTTCTCTTATCAGTACACAGTAGCCAATAAGGTACCGCATCCCTGCACTCATTAGCTGATGACCTTTTCTCATCATAGAGGCAGCGCATCCATGTCAGCATATGGCCGGAGCACGTATAGCTCGTGTTAACATTGCACTCATCTGAAAGTGAAAGCTCAATCCTAGTGACTGGAAAAACTCTCAAGATGTCAACAAACCATAAAGGAAAAAAAGAAAAAACACTTCCTAGAACTGTGTAGGAAGACAGCTGGGAGTGGAGTGTGGAATAATAACACTGCAGGTCAGCTGTGAAGAAGGGACAATAAGGGCCTGAGCAAAATATTTCCAAAACCTAATTTCCAAAGCATAAATAGTGGTCCAGCTGAGGCCCGCATCCGAGCTTGGACTGCGACATCCTTCTGCGTTGTGTTAAATGTGGTCAACATTGTTGTGTTGGGCAGTTACTGCAGCACTGATTTTGGAGAAATGGAGTTATATCCACCGCCTGATAACCTTGTCAGCTCGTAACAATAATTCAATTTACATTGTAGCCTCCTCGAGATTGCTTCATTGGAATAATATTCAGCTGAGGTTCATTTTTATTGAATCATTTATGACTGTGGAGTGACTTATTCCGAAACTGATTCTATAGTGACTCACAAACACCACTGCCACCGCTGTGGATGAGAATATGTGCTGATTTATTTTATAAACGTAATGGGATTAAGTTCCTCACTTGTAATCTTTTTTTTTTTTCCCCCACACACAGGAATATGTTGCTTACAGCCACACAGGAAGAATTATCCCAGCGATCTGGTTCAGGTACGATCTCAGTCCGATCACAGTGAAGTACACGGAGCGGAGACAGCCCCTCTACCGCTTCATCACAACAGTGAGTAAACACAAAGCCCGCGGCCCCAAAGCTGTTTACAAAAGCCGCTTTTATTTGAATTACAGGTCTTTCAAGTTCAAGTCCAAAGATCAACTTTTTACTATCCTGTGCAAAAGTCTTGAACCACACCTTATTTCATTATATTTTGCTTTCAATGACCCAGATATTCTTGAATTGTTTTTAAAAGGCTTAAGTAATAATTTTCCAGCTTTTCTGAAAGTCTTTCACAGTTTTTCTCTGGACTTTGGCTTCTTTTTCACTCATTTCACTCTTTTTCACCCTTTTCTGTTTGTTTGTTATGCCACCTATGAATCATTCAAGGATAGAAAAGGCACCTGACCCAGTGAATGAACTAATGTTGTGTTTACACATAACAGACAACTCGGCAAATAACACATTTTAAATCGTATCTTTAGGCACTTTGTTTTTATCACAAAAGCACCTTTATTCCAGTTTCTTTAGTTAAGTCTATGAAAAATGCCAAAGATAACAGTTTGGTGGGCATAAAATAGGATTTGCGCAACAACAAAGTGATTCCCAAAGAGCTGGAGACTTAAAAAAATGAGAAAACTGTAGAAATAGATGACAACAGAAGACGTGTCAGGCTTCTGAAAGGCATGTTCTGAAGAAATTGACCTGAGAGATACATCTGGCCCTTCAGTTGATTCATCTGCTGTTCGCTAAAGTTGAATTAAAATTTGACCTCAGTGTAAGGGTAGCGGTCAAGAAGCCGTTCTTAAGGAAGGGAAATGAGGAGAAAAAGCTGAGGTATGGCGAATTACACAGAACATCGACTGAAAATAATTTTTTGGTCAGGGGAGTGGTACAACAATGTCGACAGCCATCTGTAAAACACGGTGGAGGTACTGCCATGGTCTGGGCCTACATTTCAGCCAGTTTTGTTGTAGATCACAAAAAGCAACAGCTTCATGGTTCATTGATCCTAAACAGAAAACATATACATGGAGAGAAGTCCTGCACTTCCCTTCAGTTATGTTTAGCATTCATGCATTTTAGCTAAATATCTCAGCTTTGTGATTGAACATCCTCACTGCCCAGTAACAGATAGAAAATAAGCCGTTCAAATGTTTGCTAACATGGTTAAGAATAAAGCTGCTGGGTTGATCTCTGATCAAAGCCTGGTTAGCTGTTCCCTCCTTTTTCTAGTTTTTGTGCTAACCAAAGTCTAACCATCTTCTGAATGAAGCTTTCGTGTTGTTGGTATGAAACTTAATGACCATTTCCTAACTCGCTGAACTCCCTTTGTCTTCTTCGACTCCCCTTGTCATCAGTGGAATTTTGGCGTAGCCTGTAGCACCTCATCAGAAAGTTTCCTGTTGACTGATAATGCGGTCAGGCTTGAGTTGGCAGCCTGCCTGATGAGCTACACCATTATTCGTCTTGTGTGTTGTTTAGGTTTATCATGACTTAAGGCATGGGTAGGAGATGACTGTGTTTTTAATGTGATCATGAGTCACGGCTCAAGATTGTGAGTCAGCCTACAGCAGGGCTTTTTGTTGGATTCCAATAAATTCCGTGGTGTTGGCGCAGAGCATTGTTTTGATAAATAGGATTAGGCCCAGCTAATATTGAGACTTAAGAAGAAGACATCAAAGCTGTGAAATATGAAGCCTGACAGGATCGTTTTTTCATTTTCTTTCTTCTTTTGTAGATTTGTGCCATCGTCGGAGGGACGTTCACGGTCGCGGGGATCATCGACTCCTGTATTTTCACTGCTTCTGAGGCCTGGAAGAAGATACAGATTGGCAAAATGTCATGATGACCGCTTCCCACCCCTCCTCACATCTTATTTATAAGTGCAAAGTTGCTAGCCTGTTAGCTAAATCCAGCCCGAAACGACCTCCTTCAGGAGATTGTATCACCTTGTCCATATAAGAGTCTCGGGCACTTGATTTAACTACCAGGCTGCAGGGATGCGTCTGTTTTATTAAAGATCCTCTCGGGCTCCTTCTGCTCCAGTGACGTGAGAATGCTGACTATCACATGTCGGCTTC
Source organism: Perissodus microlepis (assembly GCF_051167445.1). Lineage (NCBI taxonomy): Eukaryota > Metazoa > Chordata > Actinopteri > Cichliformes > Cichlidae > Perissodus > Perissodus microlepis. Next base: position 7,695,816 of record NC_140462.1, on the reverse strand, counting down.
CTCCGTCTTCAGTGTCAGGAGGGGAAAGGAGAGGAGATGATATCTTTTGTTACTGAGTGTGCCAGGGATCCATCCTGTTTTGTTTTTTTTTTTTTTGTTTTTTTTTTAAAAAGGTTGCAGCTGATATTTTTAGAATGACACGAAAGAATAATAATAGACATCCACATATATTAAATCAAAGGAACATTTTTAAATCATGGGTATAGGAAATGATATAATTCAGGGAGTAAATGGGATCAAAACAGGATCATCTCAGCTAGATGTGTTGTAAATTAGGAGACCAATTTAGATTTTAGGTCCTTGTGTGAAGGAAGTATTGTCAGGGTTCATAAAACGTGCATAGGATGGGATGAAATCTAAAGCGTAGTGTGTACAAATAGCATTTTGTGTCATGCAGTGTGGTCTGTCGTTTTTATCTCCAGTATTCCACCTGTGTGCCTTTTGGCTTGCTGTTAAACCGTACAGGATCATCACCAGCTCTCTTTGTGCCACTGAAAGCTTTTCAGTTTCTCCTGCTTGTTTCAGTATCGGTGCAGCATTTATCATTGTTTACTTTACAGTCTCTAGTTTCCACTTTATTTCTACTCAGTCTCAGTGATGGCAAAAATATAGTGAATGTCTGTGTTTGTTTGTTTTTCTATTCTCTTTTTTTGTTTATTTACATGGTACATGATTTTTAAAAAAAATGAATTTTAGTAAAAGGTTTAATAAAGGTTTGTTTTTAAAAGGGAAAAACCTGTTCATCAGGGCCTCTGCTTCCTTTTATTCTGTTGTCATTACAACACTCCCTGTTATGTCAGTGATCATCGCTGAGTTAAAAGCACCTTAAAACCTGTTTTTCAACTCTGAGTACCATCCTTTTCTCTTTAACGCTCAAATTACTGTAATCCCTGCGCTGTCCTCAGAGGTTACGATAAAGGTCACTCTGGTATGATTCGTGTTTCCAAAAAAAGTTTTGGCTTTAAAAATTTTAGGTGTCTTTTTATTTCTTTTAGCTTCTTTAAACTGCAAGAAATGTATTTGTAATAAAAAGTCAAATTATGAAGGCCAAATTGTAAAGTTTACGACTTTTTACCTGAACAACATGGTAACGATTATTCTTAGAAGCTGAAAGTGGCACCTTTGTGTCTCTGACTTTGTGACATTTATAACTAGGAGAGTGTGCGTATACAAAGTGGACTTTGCACCAAGCCGGTTCTCATTTCCCTCAGCTGGCAGCCTGGGACAACACCCTGCAGGCTGTCATTTGTGATGTGAGCTTGTAAGAGGGCGTTAAGCTGTTACAGCTATCATCGTGCTTACATCCAGCTCTGATAAAGGTGCTTACCGTGAGTCACTCCTTTTATTCGCCCTCCATCCCTCTGTTTACTTCCGTCACTTATTACTTGTTAGCAATGTTGTGAGTCTAAGTGTGTCCACCTCCACTGAATGACACAGGTGCCACAAATATCTGTTTACTTCGCTGACTAAATCATCACAGAGCTTGTGGCTCTTTCTCATTGTGGGCCAAAACACAAATTGACACTTTACTCCACTGATGTACAGCTTTTACGACAGATCCAACTCTAAAAAAAAAAAAAAAAGCAGAAGGAGATAAAATTCTTTATTTCCTCTTGTATGAGTCATAATTTGCACAAATAAAGAAAGAATTCTCTGCATATAAAAGATAAAAATATATATATGTGTGACTAGAAAATACTTGTGGTTTGTTTTTGTCATAATGCTGCCACGCAGTGGCTGGTTAGAGGAACTTCAGGCGCATGTAGCTCAGTCCATTTGTTGAGGCAACAGTCTGAGAGAGGAAGGATTTCGAGATGAGAAAGTAATCATGAGAATCTAAAACCTGATCTTCAATATAAAAAAAGACTAGTTACATGTCAATACTGAGATGTTACTGCAAACCATCCTCAATCTCAGCTGTCTGTGTTAAACCCCTTTTTTATGCATCTTTGGTTAAATTACACATTCGAAGAGGCCGGGGAGGTGGTGTTCGGTGAGGAGTAGAAGTCACAGAAGCCCTCCTCGGACAGGTGTCCGTACTCGTTGTTGTAGAAGGTCTGACCTGACAGCTGGCTGAAGAAGTTGGGCCGGAGCCTGGAGCTGCCTGTAGCACGGCTTTGATCCGGGGAACTGTGGGAGGCTGTCAGAGGCTCCGTGCTGCTGCTACTGTTTATACGACTGAGGAAAGAAGGAAAAAAATTACAGACTCACAACTCAGGCTAAACAACTCAACTTTCTGTGAATTTTGATTGATACAATTCTCTATAACCTAGATAATCATTGCTGAACTCCCCTGCTTATTACCATGAGCTTATTATTGCAAGACAGTCCCGAATACACAAATCCCCAGCATGTACACTTACGAAATATTTGTGCAAAATGTTGGAGCCCAGCTGCTTGAAGACATTATTAAGCAAAAGACTTTCAGAGGCACCAAAGATACTGACACACTGATTTATTATACGTAGTATATTATGTGTAAGAATGAATAATATATCCTCTAAAGAATGGGATAGTTTATTTATTTTTGACTCCTTTTTGATCAGAGCATCTGCTCACATAGGCTCCTCCTACACTTTGCTGTAGGAGTAAGTTCTCCATAAAAGCATGCTTTTTTCACTTTTAGTTTATGTTGGCTTTTTACAACATTGCAACTCTCAAAATGTTGCTAATACCCAGGTTTGAATGACTCAGACAGTTGTTTACTCCCACTTATCCATGCATAGATCGAGACTGCACTGATGCTTACTTCCTTTGCAAATCTAGTTTCGTTCCACATAATGCAGCGGGTGACTATTCTACAGTTTCCGAGCAAAAGAGCGCAAATGTTTTCTCGTATTGACTCTGAAACATGTGGAGCATAAAGGCATCCATTTCTAAAGCTTTTCTTTAACTCAACAGTCATTGTGCTGTTTCATGGTGAGAAATGAGTGTGTAGCGGTCCAAATGTCAGATGGTGTGACTAAACAGCTGGCTGCGTACGTCTAGTGCTTCGATTCCAGTTTTCACAGATATTCAGATTTTTGCTTTCATATCATTTAACCTTTTCAAGACGACACCCCTGTGGTTGTGCTCAATTCTCTCAAATTCTTCGGAGGCCAGAACCATCCCGCTGTCCGTCTGGTTGTCCTAGAGAAAAGAGACACAGGTTGACGCAGGTGCTACATCTGTCTCGACCAAGAACGGCCATTTTTAGTAATAAACATAGGTGATAATGTCAAGAAAAGTCTAAAAAAGCTTTCAGAAAATGTCACCAGTCAGTTCAACTTTTCCAACAACTGATAAGAGGATAAGAAGCTTACTTGAGGAGGTTTCTGTGGATGCATCTCAAGAGGCAACTCTTCAAAGGTCTTCACTCTGGGCTGGCATATTTTGGACGGCCCCGCGAACACACAGCCAGCAAAGGGCACACAATTATAATACCTGACCGAAAGATAGAGAAAAGGCAATGATCGCAAACAAACTTGAGCTGCATATTGCATTTCTATTTTTAATAATTGAAACACAAATTTCAGTTTACCAGCATTTTTTGGACATTAATTGGAATCTTTACATAGCTATTGGAATCCTTATATATGTTGTATTTATGATGCATTATGTTCATGACAAAAAGTGAGAGTTTGATAAATCCAACCATAACAATCTGCTCAACCAAACACCTCAGAAAAAAAGGAATTCATGATAACAAGTCCTACTCATGTGTGATCTTTTAAATCAAAGTATCATTCATATCATTTTATGGGGTCTGATGGATAAAAGGGGATTGCGCTCTTGTACCTTGTGGGCATAGTGTTGCAAGCGAGTCTCAGTTCTTCCTCAGATGGCAGGCGCGAAGAGGCTTGAGAGAAACCATCGTCTTCAGAGTTCTGTGAGTGGTTCAGGGGGATGTAGTCCTTCCCATCCTGAAGGAAATAAGAACAAGATCCAGACCCCAAGAAAGAAAAACTACAGAAGAAAGTTGGAGACATTATCTCTCCAGCAGAACTTACAGGTAGACTGTTGTCCTGCAGCAGGTCTCCCAGGATCTGGACCAAGGCGGGGAAGGTGGGCCTCTCTTTTGGCTCGCCCTGCCAGCAGGCCAGCATGATGCCATATCTACCAGCAGAGGGCAGCGCAGTCTTAACAAGAATAACAGCCTCTAAAATGCATCTACAAATGCCATCCTATATTTTTCCTAGATGTGCAAATCAACTTAATGACATTAAAACGGAAGTCACTCTTCTAACTGGTTAACCCAGTTAAAGACATTAAGAGCAATATTTTCTTCCTGAAAGCAGAAGTATTTTTTTTCTCGAAGATGCGGAAAGAAAGAGAGAAACTAAATGCTTACATTTCAGGAGAGGCAGTCTCCGGTGCTCTCATCCTGACGCCCTCTTTCAATCGCTTGCAAAACTCTTCGTCAATCTGTACCCCCGGATACGGAGATGCACCTAAGAAAAGACCCAACATCAACCACCACATTAGGAACAGGAAGACAAATGACTGAGTACTTGTATAATAGGGATGCTGATTCGTTCTGCTAGTAAAAGTTCATTGCTTTTGGCACCGGCTGACATTTATAGATATTTTCAATCACAAGAGACTGAGTTCTGCACAGATGACATAAAAGATGCGTGTGCATGTGTTATGATTCCGACTTTTTACCGAGTGAAAAGATTTCCCAAAGGAGAACTCCAAAGGACCACACGTCACTCTGGCTGGTGTACACTTTGTCAAAGATGCTCTCTGGGGCCATCCACTTCAAAGGGAGGCGAGCCTGAGAGAACATTAAAACAGATATGACAGGCAGATAAAACACAGCTGAGACTCGCCATTAAAAGTAATCTTTATGTGGGTGGATAAAAAGAAATAATAACAATTAAAAAGTGTATTCTTTCCTGGGAAGCTAACGTGGTGACATACGTTGCCTTTCCTGACGTAGTCGGGGTCTTTGTAAATGTCTCGGGCCAGCCCAAAATCACAGATCTTCACAATGTTGTTCTCTGATAGGAGGATGTTACGGGCGGCCAGGTCTCTGTGGATACACTGTGGATACACACAGGACCACGCATACATCATAACTCCGCAGACAGGTGTTTGAGTATGTGCGTGCTTTTTAAGTGGTTGCATGCGCTGTGTCCGCCTTGTTTCCTCTGCGTAAGTGTTATTTGGGAGAGTGTAAATAGCAACTTGACCATTTTTTCAAACCAGGGAGTGTGTTTGTGTCTGCGTGTGCCAGTTTGTAACTGGGGCTGGACTGTATCTCTTCCAGCACCATTCACAAACCTGGCAAGCAAACACAGCTTTGAGTGGTTTGGGGGAGTCAAATAAAGCCAGCCAGTCTGCTGTTGTAAGTCTCAGTATCACATTCATTACAAGTTGCAGCTGCTCCTTTTTTTCAGATTTAATCCAGTCACAGTGCAATGAACCATAGCAATGCGTATCAGTGTTTTGGTAAAACACAATTTTTAAAAGCTTATTTTGACAGTGTTTTGAGTTCATGGGGATCAAATCAGCTCACCGTCAAACCGAAACAATCCAATAACACACCTCTCTAACGCCTGGGAAATGTGAGAATTCAGTTTGCATCGAAGTGCTTTGAAACATCTCTCCTGTTTGCGAGGAGTATTCCTCAAAATTAACACACAATCTTAATTTTATTACTTTACTTGTACCTGAATGCTTTTAATGTCATTTTATGTGCAGACAAAACTTCTATTCTAAGTTGATTTCATGTTTTTTTTAATATTCCTGAATTTTAAAAAAGTCATATAATTTTAAATCAGTTTAGCCCTATCTCATTCAGTGTACTTTCATTTTAGCTTATACTGACAGTAGAAAGTGATCATATTCCTTCTTAGCTTTGGACTTCAATAAAAACTGCTCTGAGAAAAGCTCACCTCTTATCTTTTAAGTCAAAAGATTTTGCTAGTTAGACAGTATAGATACTTTGTGATAACACTCCTGTTGCACTTCCAGTGTCAAGGTCAGGTGGCAGAGTCACTATAAGAAATGACAAGTACTTAGGAATTGTGCTTAATATTTAAATTGAGTAGTCCCAGTTTATGCTGCTGCGTATTTTCTCCACATTACCAGAGCAACAAATGCAGTTGCTGCAGAACAGATTGAATGATCACTTCATTAATCATAATACACTACTGTTTTTAACCTGCTCACATGTATTTCTAGTATCTAAAATAAATTTGAACATAAAACGCACTTTAATAATATAACAATACCAGTAATAATAAAATAGTGATCATACAGGGTAACAGAATATATAAAATACCATAACACGTCAAGCGCCTCTACAAACTGGGCTATTTCTAAGCTGGGATTTAGTTTCTTTTTCATGTTGTCTATGCAGTTAGTACACAACGATTGTCTACTTTAAACACGCACCAGTAATTCCTCTCATAAAGAGAACAATCTTAGTTACGGTGTATAAAGTCTCACCACTAGATGTCAGTAGATTGCAGCTAAATGAAGTGCACAAGCCTAGCTACGGTGGCCACTGTAGGACAAGTAATCTGTAGCGAGTCTAGGCTTTAGTAAGCTAATATTTACATTAGTGTAACTAACATTGCTGAACAGTGACGCTTAGCGAGTAAACTCTTGTACGATGTGAGAATTTAATCAAAGTGTTTGTCGGAGGTAACGTGTGATATTTAGGACAATTTTTTGAACAGCCTAACATTAGCTGGCATACTGTTAGCTTATAGCGTTGTGCGCTGTCTGGAGATGGAAGGGTTGTATCCAATCTGCTGACAACAGGTAAGTATCTCAAATACATAAGAATATTTATGCAAAATTCTGTGCGTTAGAGCTCTGAGTTCAGTTGATCGACGAGGTTTGAGGTAAGGATGAACAGGATTACATTTTATTCTGATCCCGGTTGCATTGTCTGTATTTTTAATGGTTTCAATATTTTAAACTCAAAAGAAAACTACTGATAATGGTACCTTTAAATGACATTTAATCTATTGATGCTGTGTTGATGCTGGTGACTTTATTGTTCTTGTATACAATGTATTGGTATTTATGGTAGTACTTCCCAGGTTCAAGTCTTTTTCTATCAGCAATGGTAACTACTCTTCTTTTGTGGTGTATCTCAAGGTTCCATTCTGGGTCCAGTTTCCTTTGTTATGCTATCACTGGGGCTATATTTGTAACATAAACCCTTGCCAATTCTGGTAAGCAATGCCTCTGTCAATTCCTTAACCTGTTCTTTAGTTGATGTTAAAACCTTAAGAGTAATTGGTGATTCAGCAGGCAGTTACACCATCCCCTAACGTCTTCATATTTTGTGTCCCCGGCATCATATTTTAAACCTCAGGAAAAGAATCAGTGTTATTTCTGTTTCTTTTCTTAAGTTTGATTTCCAGATTAAATCAGTTGTTAAAGACAGCTTTTTTCTTTTTAATTAATGAATTTCTTTCTGTTATTGACTCTGAAATGGTAATTTGTGCTTTCATCACAGTCGGACTGAGTTGTTGTATGTTGGACTGAGAAAACCACTAATATCATAACTGCAATCGATTCAAAATGCCAATGTTAAACCTTTTTTTTTTTTTCGTCATTAAAAATCTTTCTAATTTAATTGGTGTATTGCACTGTGGCATCAATGCAAAAACATCCATATTCTTCTGCTAGTTTTAAACTGGGGATCATTGTTAGGCACAAAGGACTGAAAAGTTGATGCTAAATGAAATGCACTCACATAGTGTCCTTCCACCTTAGTGCACAAAACACTTAACCGCTCAATTACCCATTCAGATGCATACTCTATGCCAGTGGAGCTGTCACAGGAAGCATGGCAGAACATGACACTCTGAGCCAAGGGATCGGAGATGCCAAGTATTAGCGGTCGACCCTGCTCTACCACCTGAGCCACTGTGGACCCCTCATAAATGCCCCAAACTACAAGCTGCTGCCTCTGAAGATAACCTCCGGGGACAATTCATCACAGCTTAATCATTAATTGTCCACACTGTAATGCTGAGAATTAACCTTTCTGGAAGCCAGGAACTCCATCCCACGAGCCACCTGGAAACTGTAGCAAATCAAATCTTCTATCGTCAGAGGAGTTTTCCACAAGTCCTCCACTGGAGAGAGAGAAGGAGAGGATGAGGGCAGTCACGGCGAGAAAAGAAAACAGCGCGGTGCGGGATGAGGAGTTCAATCACATAAAATGACTCACTTTTCTCTACAGCGGGAGTCTGACTGGACGTATTGGATGATGGACTCTGAGGAGCGGTGAGCGGGGAGGAGGATGGAGAGGGCGGTTGACGAGTCCTCTGGGCAATCTGACCCGCTTCAATCATCCGCCTCACCTGGCTCTGGGTTTTTGGAGAGCGATCCTAAGTGGGGAAGCGTTTCAATGAATCATCTCAAAAATCAATATCGGGCTTAAGACTTACAGAACATGGCAGATAACTGAGTTTGTGAACAGAAACTACATAAAGGGGACAAAGCAGAGGTAGAAAAATGAGACAGACTAAAAGGTTAAAATGAAAACATGATTACAGATAGTCTTTCTAAGCTTTGAGCTGCCATCAGAGAACAAATGTGAAATTGCTTGAATAAATTGCTTGAGTTCTGCAGCGCTGTGTTACCCTGTAAGGGAGGAAGAACTCTCTCTTGGCTCGTAGGAAGTTGGAGAGATTCCCATACTTGCAGTATTCCACAATCACCATCAGCGGGCCTGGTAACAGAGATGTTTCAAATGTTTCAGCACATGTTCACTGCTCGTCTACAAGCTCTTTTTTGTCTTTTCTCGTACCGTATCTGAAATAGAGACGCTGCAGCTTGAGCTGGACCATTTCCCGCCTGAGATTAGCTGCCTGGCTGCTTTTTGTTTAGGATAAACACTTTCAGATGTCCCTGACTCAAAAATTTTCTCTATAGGTCAAAATCATGCATGGGTGAAAGGGAAAAGAATGAAGGCATCTGTTTTACCTCTCATTTGGTTACAGGCTATAAGGGAAAGGGGGGTGGACAAAATGATGTAAGGACTTTTACACTGAACAGGACAAAGAGCAGAGCCGGAACATGAAGGTTTCCCAAAAATACTGACAGAGGAAAATAGATGATCAAAGGCTGAAACAGTGACAACATTACCAAAACAATCTCACGTTCATTTATCCTGTTAGGTGACTGTGTGCAAATGTATTTAATACACTATATGGACACGAGTACTGGGCCATCTCCAGATTACACCTACAGGTGCTCCACGGCCATGGAAACCCAAGCTACGAAGCTACTGGTACACAGTATTTGTTCTGATGTTAATGCCAAAGCAGATTTGGAACTCTGTCACTTTATATGATCTGCTACTTTGAAGTTCAATCAATGTGGTTTCTAAACACTTGCACTAATATTACTAATACCACTTATTACATTCTAAAAATAGGATTTTGCAAACATAATCCATGTAATTCTTTGGCCTCACCATTTGGTTTGGTGCAGGCTCCCAGGAGGTTTACTACATTCAGATGGTTGCCAATGTGAATCAGTATCTTTAACTCTGACATCAAGGCTTTGTGTTCACTGGCCGTGGCTCCGTCTGCAATACAAAGTGAAATGTTACAAATAAAACACATCACATTTTGTATTTTGACGTGTGCATATCTTGTACAAACATGAACTGCGTGGGCTGCACTGCACTGCAATTTCTCCTAACTTTGATTACTCTGACTGCATCAAATCTGTTTAGCGTTTGCTTCACTTTGGGTAACCTTCCAAGAACATAAACACACAAAGCCAAATCTCACCCTTCAGCATCTTGACAGCCACCGTGTCCAAACCTTTGCTCTTGCTAATGCCGTAGATTGATGCTTCAATTACTTTTCCAAAGGCACCGTGCCCTAAAACTTTTCCTGTGTCAAGAGAAAGAGCAGAAAATCAACAAGATATTCATGCTTATTGATTGATGCGTGCTTGATTTTAGCCTCACTGGAATACATAAACAGTTCCATCTGCAATGGGAAAAAAATTGCAGATGGCATCCATGGAGACAAGGAGGAGCAACGGGACATTAGACAAGATGGTCCCATAAGTTGCTGTCGTGGAACAGATGCTTTTCTTCTGGGCATTTTTAAAAAGCTGTTCTGGGAATGAGCACATATTTAACATTAGCGCTATTGCTGGCAGCGCTCTATCCAGTTGGCAGCAATCCAGAATCATGCCATTATGGATTGTGGAAATGGAAAAGTAATTCAGTTTCATCCATCTATTTGCCTCTCATCCACTCCTGCTCATGTCCTCACACATACCTCAGGCTCCTATGCTACTTTAGCAACCATCCCTTTTTTCTCATTGTTCCTTGTTACCCACCTAGCCGGAGTCTGTCTCTGGAGATCTCCCACTGCGATGAATCGTAGGGCAGGTATTCGCACTGCTCATCCAGTGGCACCTCCCCCGGGTCCATAATGATTGACAGATAACCTGTCTTTATGTCTGCTGGGTTAACCTGAAGTTCAAGGAGAGACGAGAGGTGGGCTGAATAACAGGGAATCTTGGAAAGGAAGCGCTGGACACGCAGCGCAAATGTGAAACGTAAATAACACGAGGACAGAAAGAAGGAAAGGTCAGACAGCAAAAAAAGTGCAGCCTCGATGGTATACTGCAAACGAGTGAAATTACCTTTAGTCATGCTCTTACTAGAGTTAGAAATATGTCAGCATGTTCTTTTAAAGCACATTTAGTGTTTTTTTTTATTGCTGAAAGCAAAGAAAATTATTTTTATTGAAATATTAACTAAAGTGGCCCATCTGCGCTTGACTGACAGCAGCCACCGAAGGATGAGGCATTGTTAGCAGGAGTCTTCATGACCTCATCACTAACTAAATGCTGCAGCTGATAAGCTTAGTAGCTACTTAGCATGCAAAGTGACATTAGTAATGCACTTTTAGGGAGTGAATGTTTGTCTGGTGGCTTAAGCACAGGCCGTGTGCATTTGCTGTGTACAAAGGATTAAAAGCACACTTTTAAAAAGTAAATGCTTTTGTGCTCTGTGTTTGTCTCTGGATGGGCATTTAGTTAAAGGACACCTGGTTTTTTTTGTTTGTTTGTTTTTTGGCAGCCTTCAAAGCCCAACATGCAACAGCAGCCATGTTGACTTGAAACAGAAGGTAAACACGGGTGTTGCTGATGTCATTAACTGAGCTTCTTTTCTATTCAGGAGTGAGCCTCAATTAATGTGAGAGCAACACCTTTGTTTACTGCCTATTACTGTAGTTACATGTGGTATGTTCATGTTGTGTTTACATATGTTTTATAGCCTCCTGTCATGACCTGGCATTTGTTAGTGTTAGTGTGATGCTACGGTTTCAGTTAAGTTGCAATGAAATCTAACTAGCTAAGATGAAGACCTTAAAGTATTCTGTTCAATTGTTACTATTAAAAGTGCTGATCCAAATAAAATATGTAAAATATGTCCTGTACAAAGTACAGCCTTCTTCAATTTTAAGGTTTTATATAACAGGACATCATAAAAAAATAATTTGGTCTTTAGCAGGTCATAACATTAGGCAAATACAATCTGAGATGAACATTTACACCTGACAGGTGACACTGCGTCATTATTTATTTAACAAAAATCAAACCACTAATGCAGAAGCAAAGAGTGAACAACTAAGTGCATCCTTTTTTCTTCCACATGAATTAAGAGGTAGACAAGTGCTGCTAATGGTAAAATGGACTGGTACTTCTATAATGCCTTCACCCGGTCACACACATTCATAAAGCACTAAATTTCATGCCTAAGCAATTTTATCTAACATTCAAACACACACTCACACTCCAATGTATGCATTGGAGTGTGAGGTTCAGTACTTTGCCCAAGGATACTTCGACAGACTGGATGATCAATCAATCCACCCACCTACCCATTTATTGAGGACCCAGTCTACCACCTGAACCACAGCTGAAATCAAATGTACTCGAGTAACTGATCATCAGCAAGTTAAGTGCATCGGCACATCAGTGAGCACCTTGTAAAAGCACAAGTTTGTTGGTCTGGAGAATTCAGGTGTGTGTTAACATAATGACAATCTTCCCAGGATTGGGCACCTTAGCACATCCACCCCAGTGTTAGATCGTGCAATACTCTGAGCGGCTGCAAAAAAAACCAAGAGCTACACCAAAGACTCTATGGGCCTCAGTGAGGAGATTAAATGTTACAGTTAAGTAGAAAACCCTCATCTCTCTAAAAAACCAACATGGCAGCACAGCTTAGGTTTGAAAAGTTAGGTTTAAGTTTGAAAGGTTGCATTTGGAACAATGTGCTCTGGACAGACAAGACTAAATTGGAGATGTCTGACCATAATACACATCATTAGAAAGGTATTTGAGAAAAATGTAGCATAGAGGAGCAGAGCTAGAGACAGACGAAAGGTGGAGAGACAAAAACATTGAGACGCTGCAAGCAAGACGGAGAGGAAAAAAAGGAAAGCCATCTCTAATTAAAAGAGAGACTCACCCTACCAAGTGTGCAAATAAAGAGCAAATGGATTCTCATTATGACCACGTTTGTTGCTGTTGCTAATAGCAGCAAACGATTCGCTCTATGCGCTCCTAGAAAATATCACTAACTGTCTCTGGATGTAAATGACAGACTTATCTCTAACAAACAGATTGTGCTCAAAGATAGACAAAACAGGGGTCAAAGTGCCTCCGTCACAGTCTGTCAGCTCCTCTCGAAACACACACAGACACAAACTCAGACACAGTGATAAGTGGCGCCCTCTGACCCGCTTCACATTGCAGAAGATGAGAATGAGCAAGGCCCAGAAGAAAACGGCGATGACTCCAGTCCCGATGAGAATTACAATCTCCACGTTGGCCCGGTCACTTGACCCTTATCGGAAAGAAAGAAAGAAAGAAAGTCAGTGTTAGATGCAAAGGGTTTAAAAACACACACATACACACACACACTGCTGAAAACTACTCAGCCCTGTCACATGGACTGCTCTTTTACCAACTATAGGGGGCACTAAATTACAAAGTATTTGCCCCACAGCTTTCTAGTAAACTCCTTAAATAAAATCGTTAGAGTTAAATAAATGTGCTGGGCTGACTTTCAGCCATTGGCCATAAAACCACTTCCAGCAAACTCATTCACCAGCTGAATGAGAAAACACAGTGTTTCACTGGCTGATGACTATGATTTGAGAGCCGCACATAACAAAAGCACAAAAACTAGAGTTACGGTGAGAGTGTGAGAGGTGAAGATGTGAGCTCAAGGACAACTGTGATTTCAGGCCTGAGTGCACTCGAAAAAGCACACGGAGAGAGCCGGGAGAGCGGTGAATAGATTCAGGTGTCTCTGTGAGTGTGTGTGCGTGCGGCTGTCTCACCGATGACGCTGACGGCGGCTGAGGAGTTGACACAACCGCGCTGGTTGCAGGCGGTGCAGGTGTAAAGACCGGCGTCCTCCTCTCTGACCCGCTGGATACTCAGCGTGCGGTTTGAATCCTGCAGCTGGATCCCTGCGAAGGAGGCACCGGGGGGTGGGGTGGAGTTGGGGGGGACTTGTTAGTGACACGCACTCAAACCCATATTCGAAGCCTGTGCTGTGACTTCAGTGCCACTTCTTCACCCTTTCGCATTGTGAATTCAGCACCATTTTCAACAGCGCCTTTTTGAATTCTTGTCACACCTCTGGACCTCCATTTGTAGCATTCATTTATTATTCCATCATCCCGCCGCGCACCCCAAACAGTCCCCTCTGAGTGATCCCAGGGCATCAGCTGTTATTCAGACTTGCATCGACCCACCCTACAGGCTCATCACCTTCAGATATTAAGAAGAGACTAAAAAGCTAATGAGCTGTGTCGGCCTGAGAGGGTTTTATGTGTGTGTGGGTGTGTGTGGATGTGTGAGGAGCTCTACAGCAAAAACATCATGACAGGAACTCCTGATACAAGTTCTATTTGACCCACTTGTTCCACAGTGTGAGTGTGTGGGATTGATGTGCGCTTGTAAAGGAAAGCAATGGTATCCTAGAACCAGACCTTTCCTTTCTATTTGGTTTCTGGATTGATAGCTAGGACAAAAACATCCTGAAGTGGTCCAATGTTTAGCAAAAACACTGCAATCTAATCCCAAAGACCATTTATCCATGACAGTGGAATGCTTGATCTGCATTTGACTAATCTCCTAAGTCTGAACTCTCGCAGGAGGTGAATTTTTCCAAGAAGACAACGGTGTAATCTTGAGAGATGGCAATGTCACAGACTCGACAAGGGGGCCGTGATAAAGTTGCAGCCGGTTGTGCCAAAAATGACTGAATACCACTGAAAAACACTTTGTTGTGCACACACAGCAACCTGCAGAGCATCGTGTTTGCACTGACGGTGCTGACCGGGAAGAAAGTGTAGAAGAAATCCGACACCGAGGCACAATTTAAATGAGGAAAAATATTGTTCCAAGAGTGCAGGCTTGCTGGAGAGAATGTGTGACGGCAACGTTATTAGCTAAAGGCATGTTGTTGACCAGGCACGAGTACTTGCAAAAACATGAGAGGGTAATGTCAAAAGCAATCGCACACACTGAGAAAAAACTATCCGAGGCTGTCACTCACAAAAAGAGCTACTTATGTTTCCACTTGGAAAACTGCACTACAGTATTATAGCTATAGATTTCAGCTATTTTTGCGCCTATCAATCATTCAGAGGCAGAAAAGACATAAAAAGAAAATAAAGCACAACATTAAACATACAAGAAGTTTACCTGAATAGCTGGACTGACATTTGATCACACTGAGTCGATGTATCTGTGTAAACATTAACAAAGCCTACTGGGATGTAAAGTGGATAATATGAGTCCCATCAAATAAAGCCTCACAGGGGCAGGCTTTCTGACTTCTTGTCGGCGTGCGTGTGTGAATGCGAAAACCCCGTCCTGCAAACACGTGTATGAGCTGCTGTGATTTATTCATGCACCTGACATTTGGTGGAGAGGCTGGTTGTCTTTGAACCAGAAGAATCGGGGCAGAGGTCTGCCCTCCACGTCGCACTCCATCGTGAGAGACTCGGTCACATTCACTGTTTGGTTGGTGAGGCTGCGCTTATAGCGTGGTGCCTCCAGGGCTGCGATGGGAGAGAGAAGGGAGAGAAAAAGCCAGAGACAGATCAGCAATGGAGAAGGTGAAATCAAAATTATATCATTATATCGACACTATATCAACTCAAAGAGGGCAAATGTACAAGATGCACTCTTGTGGGTGTGAAAATAAGGGCAAAAGGAAGAAAATCCCATTAAAGCGTACATATGTCCTCCAGGCACTGACGCAAGCTTACACAGCAAACAGCACGAGCGAGGCAGGAATTTGTTTGTGCTTTTCAGGCCTGCTGCATCTCAGCTCTGTTTTCATGTCCCTACATATTGATGCTGTGCAGGCATCAAGTACTTTCTCCATTATGTGTGGATGTGGGTATCGAGCTGCGTGGGATCTTTTGAGTGTGGGTATTTTTAAGCCTCTAGCATCTCAGCGCCAGTTCTGCTGCGACCCATGTGTGTTGCCACTGCCAAGGGTTGAGTTTTTCTCTATAATTAGTGGTGCAGCCTAGTGCGCTGGAGTTAGAGTGACTCTGCTTTCTGCATTCAGCGGTGTGTGTGTTTGCATCTCTGTGTCTGGAGCTTTAATTCCCCCTTATTGCTCACCTTTGACAGAGATGTATCTGAACAGGCACTGTTTCTCCCCACTGCGTCTGCTCTGAGCCTCACACACGTAATGCCCTTCATCCTGCAGCTGTATGGAGTTAATGGTGAAGTCCAAGACCCAGCTGTTGGAGGGCTCCTGGAAGGAGAGCTCACCGCGGAGAGCCTCAGCATATAGGTGCACGCTCTTGCAGTCCAGCTCCTGGGGCTTACCCTCCTCGTCCTGCAGGGCCCGAGGGTCAAGACGGTACCAGTGGAGCTGCTCATAGGTGTAATTATCAGCACTGCAAAGGAGAGACACTTTCTCCTGCTCCAGGGGATACTCAGACTGCTGGACATCTACATTGAAGCCCTCAGGGATGGCTTTAAAGATGAGAGAAGAACAGGCAGGCTGGTATGTTACCCTTACACAGAAAGGCTTTGAATTACACATCAATAAATACTCCTCAAAAAATTCAATTTATATAAAATATAAACCAACAAATGCATGTAGGACGGCCTTGTTATGAGGATCCCAGCAAAAATGAAAGAGAAGTTTTGTTTGTGCTTGCTCACAGGATTAAGAAATTCTGCAGCAACATTAGGCCTTGTTACACTGCCATTAGGCCCTTAATGGCAGGCCAACCTCAGTGTGAGTTATTTTCACAAGGACTATTTCTTTGGCATGGAAGCATAAAGAGGCAACAGGGTGTTGGGCACAGACTTCTAACAGTTCTAAAAGAACAACCCCACAAGTTGCTTTGAGTGTTTTGAGTTGGGCTGCTATCACAAAGGAGCTCTACTTTTTTTTTTTGGTTTCGCCCTGATGTTCTGTTCTGGCCACCGGTGCACGGATGCCAGCGATTTCAGCCCGAACATAGCCTGCTGCGTCAAACCAAACCAACTTTCACACAGAAGATCATCACTTTTAAAGTGAGCAGTGCCCAAGCCAAAAGAAGGCACATTAAGTCATGTGTGCAGCCAGAAACCCATCCCCCTGGCTTTTTTGTGGGGAGTGTACCCTGTACTCCTCCTCCAGAGTTGGGCCAGAATTGGACAGAGAGTTCTACTGTGGCATGTGCCATCGTGGAGCTCTTTTGTCCCCACAAACAAAACTGCAGCTCACCATCTACCCCCATTTGCTCCCCTGCGTCTCATGTTCTCAAAGGGGAATTCTAGTTGAAGTGTTGTAATTTTGACTCGCTGGATGTGATCCAGCACACACTGCAAACGGGCACCTGCAAGTGGTCAGACCGTGACTTCCAGAGTGCAATCCAAGCTTAGCTGGGGTGCTGGAAGTGGCGCAGCAACTTTGATGTGCCAAATTGAAATCAGACATGCTTTTTGTTTTTTATTGGATTACTGAAACATTTGAGCACAGATCATACTACATACTGCAGCGCGCATTCTGTGTAGGCTTATCATACATTGAGCAGCTTTATTATTCCTGCAGAGGATCAGAGCTGACTGAGTCCTGTGACAGAACAGAATGACCCGTTGGCTCTTGTGCCCGGGAAATCAATTTGAAAATCTTTCCACCTTTTTTTTTTGGAGGTGATTAATTTTTCAAATCTAATTTTCCACCACAAACTCTGCTCAGCTTTATTGTAATAGAGTGCAGCAAAACTTGGATCATCATCGATCAACCTTTGGCTTTATAACCAACCAAGCTCCTATTTTTTTCTCCCAGCTGAGGAAAGGGAGTTTGTTTGTTTGGCTTCTTTATGGGTCGTCTTCAAGCTTCAGAACAATATACTAGGCCTCGGGGGACATGAGCGCCTGGGTTGGCTAAGCATTTGACCTTGACCTTCATTGTTAGTGCTCAAGGTCAAAGTTTATCTTGAAAAACATTTAAAGAAACCATGTCAAGTAATATATCATATGATAGATCTGTACAACACACTTTTTGTCTTTTCAATATGACACCCTATGATGTCACAATGACGCCATAAAGTTTTGCAGAATCACACACTGGATGAATATGTCTTAAAGCTCAAGTTTTTATAGCTTATAGAAGCCAAAAATGCTCCAATCATATACTAAAGATAATAAAATACACAATTTTAGTATGTAATACTTCAAGGTCAAAGGTCAGGGTCACAAAAATAAGGAAAAAAGCTTTAGTTTCCATTCAATCCTCTCCAAACTTTGAAGCAACATAGTTGCTTTCTTTGTTTAAGCTCTTTAAAACCGTATTTTTTTCAATACAACATAATATGACTTCACAATGACACAAAACGAATAATATAGCACACTAGATTATGACCTTACCAATGCTAACATGAGCAAAGAATATCAAAGTTTTAGTATAGCCCTTGGCCTTTGGGGGGAGTTGCACTCTGTGAGTGCTCCTGTTTTGCATTGTGTTCGAGAGATATCTAACCACACATACTCACTGGTTACATAGAAGTAGATAAGCCGCTCATCTTTGCCCACTTTGTTTTTAGCAGAACACTTGTACATGACGGACACGCTGGCATTGCGAATCAGAAGTCTGCTCACTCTCTGCGAGGCGAGGAAAGGAGGACGAGACTTTAATTCATGTCGTGGAGACGCACATTTTAAAAGAAAGTGCAATCTGCTGTCGTGTAAAAATCAGGTTTTCTGCTGACAGACCAACGACACACAAACTCGCTCAGGTGTGAGTGAAAAAAAATAGGGCGTTTGCAGCGTGAGCGTGTGTATGTATAATTTCCTCTTACGGCTGTGGTTTATAAATGTGCAGGCGTGGGTACGCGTACATGTGTGCCTGGATGTGTTTATAACTAGAACTTGCAGGAAGTCTGCAGAGGAAGACTGTTCTAAATATTTCTACTGTGGAAATGGCTCTTGATTGACAAATTTTGTTATGGAGCTCAGAATTTGGGACACTTACATAAAAACATCACAGGTCACAGATAGGTCCACTTACAGAAAGGCCTTCTTATGGGTTAGGCCCTAATTATATTCTGTAATCCTTTTCCCCAGAGATCAATTTATAAGTAGAGCATGTCTGTCCACAGAAAACCAGTAACAATCGCAATGAGGCCTGACGAACCTTCTCTCGTCCATCCACAACTTCGAGAGACGACTCGATCGGCTCAATTTCATTCATCGCATTCTCCGAGTTAATGTCCTGCCAGTTCTGACAATCTGCGATCCTGTCACTCCGACTCTTCCGGTCTTGTCGGGCCCTGGAGGGAAGCAGAGACACATTCATGACATCTCGCCTCATTGACATGTGCAGCACAGAGTGGGCAGTGGGTGAGAATTAAGGAGCACGTTGAACGATATCCTGAGGTTTTATGAGAAGTCTTTTCCCGCAGACTGTATAGCATTTCACATCAGCTTGAAGCCCTGAGCCAATGCAATTATGTCCTAAGTGTCCTAGCAGCTAATGGACAAAGTACGCTATCAATTATGACTATCCGCAGTGTGAACATTACAGGAAAACTAATGAAATTTTTATTTAGTATTTTCACCCATCTGCACTACTCTGCATTAGCAGAAGGCCACAGGGGTCAGTTTCATTTTACTCTCTACATAATTTACTGATGGTAAATATGCATATGAAAAAATAATAACTTGTAAATACCAATTTACAGTATTGTACTTTGCACATTGGATGCTTGCCCAGCCACACATTTCAGCCAGTGGTGTTGGGGATTATAAACACAGAAATCAAATACCATCAGATTTTCATTTGAGCCGTATGAAGAGTGTCTGATTGACAGCAGCTTCATCTTTCAGCATGAAAAGCATACCCGTGGAACACTGTCAGCCCTCCCAGAGCATGGACCTCAACATTATTTTGACAGACAACAGAACAAAAGGCAGCCAACATCCAAACAAGTGCTTTGAATGTCCTTCAAGATGCATGGAGAACCTTTCCTGAAGACTACTTAAAGAAATGTCAAGAAAGCTGCCTGACAGAGTTCAGCCTGTGTTGAAGAACAAAGGTACAAACTCTGTGTTTGCCTTAGATACCATATGTTTCAATAAATAGGTACACCTATTTCCCTTTTTCCTAGCAGTATACAAAAAGCTGAGGAGCAATTCAAAACGACTGTAGATAGGCAGAAATTTACTAATTTATAAAACACAATATCCTTTTACTGACAGTAAAGAGATCGCACGCAGCATTTGGACCATAGGCAGAATAATTTGCAGTAAGCCTTTTCTCTTGCTCCTAAATTAGGTATCAAACTCCTCTTATTGGCACGTCTCTGGCTCAGTAATTAGGATATTACACCTCCTTTGTCTAATCCATACTGTTTAAGAAGTGATGTGCCCCCTTAAAACCACCTACTTGTGAGCCAGGGGATTATTTGCTTTTCCTAGTTCTAGTCTCGATGCTAAGCTACGTTGATGAGGCTTCATATTTCGCATAGAAGTCTAGCAGCACTTTTAACAAGTCACTGATATTGATAGCACTCAGATATCGATAGCAGATCATTCTTTTTAACTAAAAACAATCTTTAAACTGTGTGAGGACCTACTTTTTTCACTTGTTTTCTGTTGCCACATGAATGAGAGAGCTCCACAATGTGCTTTATGAGCAGATTTGTATATGCAACAAACACGCACACACATACAGAGATAATATCAGACAAGACATTACTCTCCTGAAAGTAATTTCTCAGGCTCTGAAGAAAAAGACCAGCACCACCGAGATTACAAAAGCAAACGCCTGATATTGTAAAATTACTTTCTTTCATCAAGCACACTTCATCAGGAACACACTGTGCTGCTACACTTAACAGGAGCCTGTGAGGAAGGACAGGTTTAGCTGGAAGTCCTTCGCTGTATTTCGGACCGTCACAATGGACAAGGAATTTCAAAATATTCAAAGAAAATTAAAAAAAAAATAGAGGCAGAATTCACTGTCCATGAAATGGCATATTAGATCCACAGTGGCTAAAACAAAACACGAACTGAGCACTTTCAGCCAAAATTAAACCAAAGCTGCCACTGCTGTGAGTTTCAGACTGCCTCTTAGACCAGGATCGAAACCTTGCAGCTGCACTCACGTTGCATGCTGACATGGAAAGGTCAGAACAGCAATATCTTCCAAAATTAAGCCTGGGAGGAAGACAGTAGAGGCAGGTGGATATTAGAGCGATATTCAGTGGAAGCGCACAAAACACTGGGGCTAAAGAAATAGGAAACAAGTGAGTATGATTGCCCCGAGAACTCATAAAATGGGATTTATTTGACAAGAGAAGCCTGGTAATGAGCGAGTTGTCTTTCAGTGTTTATGTACATGTTTTATGTGTGTATTTGTATTGTGTAGCACTCTAGTTAACTTCAATCACACCTGGGAGATTTATGTGCGTTTCATGTGTGTTGTGTCTGTATGTGTGTCTTTGCTTATGCACAAAGCTAGACCATAGCACAGGAGAGTGACAGGCACATTATTACTGTGTGGGGGAGGAAGCTGGCTGGACGTCAAGCAGACACTTTCCTTTAGTCTCCTCTTTCCTCCTTCCTTACCTCCCCTCTACCTTCCTCTATATATTAGCTCTTTTCACCCACAGCCACCCGCCCCGCCGCCACCTTCTCTCTCTTTTTATCATCTCCTCCCTCTCTTGTTCACTCAGAGCCAGTGGATAATTTCACACTGACCTCTTCTTGTTATTTGGTCTCACGTAACGCTTCATGCACCGCTCTTCCCGCCTTTCCTGTCTTGTCTGATCAAACCTTATCTTCACACACACACACACACACACACACACACACACACACACACACACACACACACACACACACACACAGTTGCAAAACTACCAGTGCTCTATATGAATGAGTCTGGGGCTGAGGTTTTTCTTACACTCTGCTTTGGGTGCTGTTGAGGACACAGGGGCCCCAGGCCCTCCACTGCCAGCTGATGTTGGGAATGGGGACACCGTAGGCGGTGCACGTCAGCGTCTGGCTGCTGCCGCTGGGGTAAGGGCTGGATGGATCTGCCACCTCTTTTTCATGAATCTGAGGAGGAACTGGGGGAAGAAGAGAGCTAATAAATCAATTCTTCCAGGAAGTCATAACTTTTTTATGCTAGATAGAGGTCTCTTTATAATTGATTCATGCAACTTTTTTACTCTTTTGCTCCTTTCTTTTGTAAGATTTTCAAATTAAATCTACAAAAATTCGACTTTCCTCACATAGGAAGGCAGGGAATCTTTATAACTTTACACTGCTGCTTTGTTCCTAAAATATCTGGAGGGATTTTAACTGGAGGTTCACAGAGCAACACACACATACCGTTGACGACAAGCGTTATGTTGAGCTTCCTCTCTAGCCCAGCATCGCTGTTTCTCAGGACCACCGTGTACAGCCCGGAGTCCTCCTGACAAACATCCTTAATCTCCAAAACATGTTTAGGGTGCATCCTCATCCTTTTCATCTTGAATTCTGGGCGCTGGTTTATTAGCTTTCCGTCTTTATACCTGGTGGCACACACAGATACACAAAATGTGCTCCTACTGAGATGTCCTGCTCTTTAATTGAGCTACAAATCTCAGATTTGCGAGGCCTAATTATGCTTTTGGACATTTCCAATTACATTTAATGAGATTCCTCTTACCATTGCGTTTCGGGTGCCGGTAAGGCAGAGACATTTACTTGTAATTTGTATGACTTCTGGCCAGCAGTTATCTCCACAATCGGTCCAATTCTGTAGTCGAGGTGGATAAATGGTCCTTCTGGAATCAGAGGCATTCAGTTGTTTACATAAAAGGCTTTAAAATCTTAAGGTCAGAGTACGAAACACTCGCCTTCTCTCAGCTTAAAACATGGCAATCAAAAGCGTTATACGTGTCTCCACTGTAGTCAGCTTGGATTCAGTGAATAAATCCTCTGGTTCTGACTTTAAGTCACTTTTTAAGCCTTCAGCAGTAAATATTCGATTGATTTTTAATAAAAGGAAAAATAATACATTAATTATTTTGCCTCATCTGAAAAACCCTTTAATCCATAAACACTGCTCAATTCCAAACTCTAAGGTATTTTTCTGGTGCTTGTCCACGAGGTAAGGATGGTGCGCTGGGTTGCACGTGTCGTGGTTTTGGAGTTAGACACTGCTCAAGCAGATCTCTGGGCAGACTCGCACGAGCCCTTAAAGCCCTTTTCCTTCTGGAAAAAATCTGAACGTGAAGCTTTTCAAAAACATCAAAGAGAGAGCATATGACACCTTTGCTGCACCTTTCGATGTCAGAGTTCGCCTTTCATGTTTTCTGTGTTTAGTTATGCTCCTTTTACTTTGGTCTGTTTCACGTCACACATAATATCACAAACCAAAATGTTTGAAAATAAAGTTTTACAGTGATAAAGAGCATGTGTCGCAGGAAAAATTTATGAATGTAATATGTTTCGTTTTGATTTTTAAAAAATCGATACCAAATATTGATTTAATATTTTATGAAATAAAATGTTGATATTTTATTAAATAAATCCAACTACTCTGGTAAATGCAAGTGCAAGACGGCTCATCTCATGCACAGAAATCCTGAAGCAGCGTTAGAGCCAAACTCGAGGGGACTCGACTCAACTGGCTGCCAGCTGCCTGTGTTCTGGTTATACTCCTACAGACCTGGGAGGTTGCAGAGTGCAAATATAATAGTTAAATGTGAATTTCTGTGAAGTGTAAATGTTTCTGTCTGTGTAGAGAGCAACAGATGATTTACCACAGTTAACCGCTGCATTATCAGAAGTAGATTGCATGTAATTGCCAGCTAAGTGGCAACATTTATGGCAGTTTTTTTGTGCTGGTGTTGGCATGTTATACAACCTCATTTTGCAGCAAAAATAACAGATAAAATGAGATAACTTCAGCTTATTGGATAAAACAGATATTATAACAGAAAGCAATATATGTTATTGGAATACTCGGCATGTTGCAAAAAGTAAAAAATCACAATAATATCATAGTGTGAGTAAAGTATTATGATAATTGTAAATATCAACACTTCACTTTTGATTCCTCAGAGGCATCCGATGGAAGACATAACACTTATTAATAAAAAGCATAGCATTATTGAGGCACTGCAAATTATTTAATCCCAACATAATATGGTATTGTGGGGTGATTCTTACCTCTATTAAATATGTGACTTCATTAATAACTTAAAACTATAACTTAACTATAAACTACAATTGTCATGAAGGTAGCATCAAACACAATCTAATGGCAACTGATTGGCGTGACAGAGGAGGATGCTGAGGACAGGGTGAGATGGAGGCAGATGATCGGTCAAGTTTTTCATTGCAGGGATTATTGTGGAGACTGACCATAACTGCATATAGAGCTGGATTATTTGCTATGTTTGCCAGCATAACTGTAGATTTGGATGGTTAATGCAAACTTTAAGAAGACTAATGTATGGACAAAAAAAAAAGAAAGTCTTACCATGTACTACGACCTGAGTTTGTTGGGTGTAAGTCCCGTCCATGCTGGTAACATTGCAGGTGTATCGGCCGGTGTCTGTGACATTGACACTGTGGATGGTCAGGGCGCTAGAAGCCGTTGTGGCTTGAGACAGAGATTCACGGAGGGTGGTAACTTGCACCAAGTCGTTCGTCTGGTGAGGAGAAACAAACTGTGATTGTAAATTCAGGTTTGCTTCTTACTAACACAACATGCGATGCACTGCTAATACCTGTTTGCTTGGGTAAGACCACTGGATGTCCACCCCTGCGTTGAACTCCACCATCGCTGTGCAGTTCAGGGTGAGGGCCTCCCCCACTAACAGCTGTACTGGCTCCTCAGGAAACAGCTTGACATCGTAAACCTGACTTCCTGTCCGGGAAAATAAAAGGGCGAGGTAGACCCAGACAGAGGTAGGGAGACAGTGAGAGAGGTCAGAGTGACATTGTCAGCAGTTTTTCCTGAGGAAATGACTTTCCTTTGGACCTGAGAATCCATCCCAGGCTACTCTAAAACTTTATATATACATACATACACACACAATTTTATATATATCTAGATGTGTGTGTGTTTGTTTATATATGTGAATAAAACTGAAGTGAAGCATCAATCCCGTTTTGCACACTGGACAGTGTATCTGATGTTTAGGTCATTCTCTCTGCATGGAAATGACTTTGCACGTAAAAAAAAAAAGGCAGACTGTGATTACTGATTGTTTATACAGTCCATTAGTGTGAAGAGTGAAGCCTCTCTGAGTTTCTCCTCTGACTGATGTGGCTATTACATTTGGCTGGGAGCGGTGAATATGAGTTTCCATTTGCCCTCTGAAGACAGAGGCGAATGAGCTCATACAACAGAGCGTAGAGCATCTGGATCTCCCTGAGTTCACGCGCTATGACAGGGAAACTAAACATAAAGTCTCTCGCCTTTTCAGCTTAGTTTTTCAAAATTTGATTATGCCTTCCTTTTCCATCTGCTTCTCTTTTCTTCTTTTCTTTTAGTGCTTATGACATAATGACTCCATCCTTACATAAAAATGGAGTTGTTTTAGAGGAAATTACATAATTAAATAAAAGCCTCGAAATTGTCAGCATTAAGGCTTAATTGGCTCGCCGACTGCCATGGAAAATTATGGGGACAGGGCAGTCAGTCTAGCACCACCTTTGATTTTCTAGCTAATTTCTCTTTCAACAAGAGCAGAGTCTCAAATCTAATTCAAATATTTGTCTTGGGTCGGGAGTGTTTTTGTAACTCCATTCACCCATCCATCCAATTTTCTGCTGCTTTATCCGGGTTTGGATCGCAGGGGCAGCAGTCTAATCAGAGATGCCCACACCTCCTTTGCCCCAAGTCACCTTTTCCAGCTCTTCTGGGGAGGGGGAGCGGACGCCAAGGTGTTCCCAAGACCACATAGAAATAATCTTTCAGTTTGAGCCACAGCAGAGATAGTGTGACCTCCTCATTTCTACTCCTTGCATCTTATTCTTTATTTAGCGTACCAACATACTGACACACCATCAGCATCAGTGCAGACGCTTCTCCAATCTTTTCGTCAGTCTCCTGCTCCACTCTTCCCTACTTGTAAACAAGACCCTGAGATAACAGCACTTCTCCTGAGGCAGAAAATCATTCCCAGCACAGAATGTGCAATCCACCCTTTTCCAGCTGAGAGCCGTGGCCTTGGACTTGGAGGTGCTAATTGTTATCCCTACTGCTGAAAAACTGCCCCAGTGCAAGTTTGCGATCATCCCTCAGTGAAGTCAAAAAAGCACAGACATGATCCTGAAACCACTGAACCTGAAACCTTTTGCCCCTTGGCTGCACCTAGAAATTCAGCAAGAAACAGATATGGTAACAAAGGGCAGCACTGCCACAGTCCAGTACCCACCGGGAATAAGTCTGATGTCCTGCCAGCAATGTGAACCAACCATGTCAATTGTACAGGGACTGAAAAGCTCTTGAAGCACCCTACAGAACATCCCAAGGGATGTGGTTGAATGCTTTCTCCAAGTCTATAAAAAATTGACTGGTTGGGCAAACTCCCAAATATTTCTACTGGAAAAGCAAGAAAAGAGCTGGGCCATTGCTCCATAACCAGGAAGTAAACTGTGTTATCTTTCCTAAATCCTAGCACTCCCCTGGGATAAACGTTCCCAGCGAGGATAAGCAGTGTGATCCCTCCCGAAGTTGGACCACCACCCTAGTTTGCAAATCCAAAGGTAATAACTTGCACTTGGTGTTGCAGAACTGTGTCATACAGGATAGTTGCTCAATACCGCCCAGCCAATATTATCAGTCGATATTAGCTATTTGCCGATACATTATATGAGCAAATAATTTACATTTATTTTACAACAATGAGAATTAAAACAGGAAAAAAAAACACTGGAGAAACACCCCTCAACTATGTTACAAGTGTTGACGTTGCATAGTTTGTCCACCACAGCATACTCTGCGACTTCCCTGTTGGCAATGCAGGTGTTTAGAGTGCCATTAACACAACAACCGATTGATCTAAACAAGTAATCCACAACTTCGTGTGACAAAAAAACAAGATTGTTTTTACCCTGCATTGTTATATTATCTTAGCAGGGACACATTTTCTTGTTTTGTGTACTTGAAAGAAAAAAAGATATTGGCTGATATATCAGATTTTTAAGTCAACAAATATTGGTGTCAGTCTTAGAAGTCCTATATCGTTCAGGCTCGAATCCAGACCTATGAGAAACTCAGAGCGGATCTCATCCACCTCAAGGGATCTGCCTACGTTTTTTAACTAGCTTAGTGTTCTCACTTACAGTAATGACCCAGTCTTCTCTGTGTCCCAAAGCTCTGTGGTGTGTCATTTAATGCTTGAAGTTAAAAGTTCAGCTAAGAGTTCAGCTGTTGCATTTTGGCAGGACTTTGTGATAAATACCTAAGGACACTTTTGAAACCTTTGGAGGAAACATACTGTTTTACCTGTAATGTGGAACACGTAGTTGTCCGAACTGTACCGATTGCCTCCCAGCATAGCAGCACAAAAAAGCATCAGGAGAGGCTCCTTGTCTATGATGTTTTTGGGAATGGACCAGCCCCGCTTGTTGTCCCATCTCAGCCTCTCCTTCTCCAGTGGCCAGGGATTGTACAACATCTAAATGCACAAAAATGATTGCTGCTGTTAAAATCAACAATTTAAGCACCAGCTGAAAGCTTTAACTGGAGGAACAGAGTGTGAGAAATTTGTTTTGGGCACAAACCGTTTTCAGGGTGACATTCAGATCAGGCACTGTGACCAGGCATGGCACTATTACATCCGTGGAATGGCTCTTGATGAAAATGGTCTGCACGCTGCCGCTGTTGAGGAAGGGCTGCTCTGGGTCTGGATGCAGACAGAGAGAGACAGGGAGCTGTTAGAGGTTAACCCCGATAGCAGCTGGGGTAATGGCAGCTATTACTGAGTTAACTTCATGTACGGACAGCCAGATTTCCCCCATCCTGATAATGACCCCCAAGGACACACCTCATGTGTAGTTTATCATGATTACCAACAGCTCAGTCTGTCCCCGCCTTGCAAATAGCGGTAAGGACCTCTATTACACATCAACTGAGAGACAGACAGCCAAGAGGTTTAATCATCCTCTAAACAGTGTTACAATTTCACCCCAGGCTCTCTGGTGATGGAAAATATCTCTCCACTGTGTTTCATTCTTAACACCTCGATACTTCCCTTTTTTGTTGCCGCAGCTACCAATGCTCAGGACTTTGGGAGACATCGCAGCAATTGTTTTGGCAATTTACACTGCAGCTCTTATCACCATAAAAGCTAATATTCCCTCAGCAAGAGATTATGCTGTTATAAAAACTTTTATCTCTCCCGCTTTGCTGTCAATACCGGCGATGTTTGAGCAGCAGCCAAATATGTTATATGACATGCAAGCTTTTCTTCTTACGTCTTGTTTTGCATGATAAGCCTTCAGTTATTTCCATACTTCTTCTTTTTTCTGCACAACTCAAACCTATCACTTTAAGCTGCTGCGAGGCCAAACAAAGAGTCATATCAAGAGGCTTATATTTCTGCCCTGCAGTGGTCTGAACACACACACACAAGCAAAAGAAATAATACACAGCGTCTCGCACTTTAACTTCTTCTCAATAAATCACCCGCAGGTATCAGACTGCAGGAAGAGATCTGCTACTTGAGGCGAGGACAGGTTGCAGAGCAGGCTGAGCAGGTGTTTGTGTGCTTTGCATTATTCTACACATGTAAAAATACAATATATTCATGTATTCAGATCAGCATCTGCACTCATATGCGCATTTAGAGTATAGCATTAGAGCCCTGAAGGAGTAAAAGACTGACATCTGCCCGTCTAATTGAATCCACATGTGTCTCCTTTATCCTTCAACACACTGGGTCTAATTTATGACTGCAATTCCATCTGCTTATGATCAGCCCGCCAGATAGATCTGTGGAAACTGTTTTGGCACCTTGTCAGAGGGGATAAACAGGCGTTTCACATGAGTGGACTGGTCAGCAGGATTCCCCGCCATGACAATCATCTGTCTCTCCATGTGCCTCCTCTCCCTCAGCACACGGAGCGAGGAAAAGTAAAGAGACAACCCTTAGGGACAAGTCCTGAGTTCTAAAGTTCAAACTATGAGCTAGTCTGAAACTTGTATATGACAAAAAAATACTGATAGCGAAACACATTTCATTGGTGTTCTTTGATATGTTATTCATTTCGATATTACGAAAAACAAATAGCGCATTAATGCTTTAATTAGCTTCCCATTCCTGTCTTTATCAAAAGCTTTGCATCGCTAATATCTGAATCCTGCCAACTTCCAGGCTGTGACCGAGGCAAACTCAACAATTTCCACTTCTAATAACAGAGCGTCTGCTTTGATATTAAAGTAATATTCAAAACAGGAGATCTGCTTCCACAGGATGGCTACCAAAGAAAACAGAAATAAGGACTAAAGGTTCCACATAGCCAAGCCAAAGAGCTGCGGACCAGATCAAGCAAGGGGATGAAATTTGCTCTTTTTCGAAACAAGTTCAAGAGTAAAATGAACCCACAAACATCCAGACTCAGTGTCAGAGTTAGCACATTTGCAGGCTTGTGTGACTCACCCATGACAAAGACATAAATGCTGGTGGCAGTGGTGCCTTCAATGATGGCCTTGGCATCCTTATACGAGCAGCGGTAGTACCCCGTGTCTTTGGCCTGTGCCCCATTCAGGACAAGCTTCTTGCAGTACGGCAACTCCGACTTCCCCGGACACTCGCTGACTAAGGCCACCCTCTGCCCGGGGGCTGAGGTGATCTCCAGCTGGGAGTGACGCTGGGTTAGGTCTCGTCCAACCAGAGTCTGATCAGGCCAGGCCCAGGCCAGAGTATTAGATCCCCTGAAGAGATGTGAAAAGTCAAAGGACACGGAACAGATTTAATCTTAGTACTTAAAATGAAAAGTTGAATTATTGGAATTAACACTCAGATTGTCACATTACTTGTGGTGTACCACAAGGTACACTCCTAGGTCCTTTAGTTTTTTCTTTTTTTACATGATTCCATTTTACCAAAGTATCCAATGTAATAAAGTCTCTCTTCATTTCCAAGCAGACACTATGCAGATATGCATTAGCTTACATCTACCTGTTCTTAGATTGTTTATTAGTGATATTAATTGTTCGATTGCATAAAACTTTCTTTCTGCTTATCAGTCAAAATACTCTGTGCTAAATAAAGACATTATTATTACATTGTTGTTACATGTTAAGTAAAAAAACGACAGTGTTTGTGTGACTGTGAGTGTGCATTTTGCACTTGTAGTGCTATAAATTTTCCAGAGCATCTGCACATCCCTGTTTGCTTTGAGCTTTGTCACATAAATTCAGTTATGTTAACCCAGAGGCATTACTCTTGCAACCATAATGGCCGCCTGAAAACCGATAGCTATGCTTTCATCACCTTGCTCCACTAAACAGTAATGTCAGAAATGTGCACATGGTGCCAAAATGTGATGGCTGGAAATGACACAAACATGACAGATGATAATTTAAGTATTTTACAGCCCCGGTGAATAATTTTCCCTTATGGGAGGTTTATTTTTTTTTAAGATGAAAACATTTATCTAAGAAATAATCTGGAAAAGACCAAAAATAATATCAGCTTTAGCAAAGACAGCATTTTTTCTTCTTTTTTTTAGTTCACCACAAAAACAAAATGGTTAAAGGAGGGACTGCTTGGGGCAGCAGACAGCACAGCTGAGATTTTATAGGGATATAGGATCATTATCAGGAGTTGATTCATATATGACACAGGCCTGGCTTTGCTTTAGAACAAAAAAATCTCTGTTTCTTATAAGACATGGCCCATTGTTTGTATGGTTTAGAAAAAGCAGAGTAAAACAAGTGCAGACTTTTCTTATTTAAACTGACAGTTTGCATTACAAATGTAAGACGTATAAAATGCTATGAAAACTATTAGCAATGCATGAGTGTCCAGATCCTTTGTTCACGAAAGATGCAATAAAACTGGTAACTTTATCTGAAAAATGAACTGTAGCAGAGTCGAAATGTATTTTTCTCATTTGTTGATTGCAAGTAACACATTTTTTTGATCTATCAATGATGATTTTTTTGTAATTTCCTGAAAAAACACACAGTTTGTCGTGCACAAGTGCATGTAGTCAGTCCAAAATGAGAAGAGCAGACGCACATACCTGCATGTAAGAGTGAGTGTTGTGTGGGCTGCAATCACTAGTTCGTCTTTGGGGCTGTCGAGGACGGGTGGAGTCATAGAATAGCCTATCACCAGACCTGCGGGAATGAACAAGCCAACTGCATTAGAATCATGTTACACAGGTCAGTCAAGACCTAGTGTTTTTGACAGAGCTGCTGGTAAGCTGTCAAATCTCTGAAACACATCGGGAATCTGAAATCTGACACAGTGGTTATTACATTTACAAGCTGTAAGGCAATCTGCGGCTAAAGGAACCGGTCCCCGATGCTGAAAAACACCCAGATAGAGAAATTACGGCTCGCTCATGAGGCAATGCTGGTGTGATCTCTTTACCTCCGCCTCTGAAACAGCCACACAAACCATTTGCCCTTGATTTATTAGTGTGAATGCTTGTAAAAGCATTCACAGTATTGTTCTTCTAATCTTTATTAGTGTGAATGCTTGTAAAAGCATTCACAGTATTGTTCTTCTAATCTTTATTCTTCTATTTTATCTATTCCGTACGTTTTTTGTACTCTATCTCCTTCAAAACCGTTCAACTTAGAAAAACCATTCAAACACCGTTAGATTCCTCTTCTTTTGGACATGACTGCTTCTATTTTTCTCATTTTTAACATTTATATTTTTAAAATTATTCAACTTTATTCAACAAAAATTTCCCATGTATTTCAGTGGAGAGACCCTTCAAATTCTCATTCAACTTCCTCTTCTTTAAACTGTATCTACTTCCACATACATTGACATAGAGTCACCATTCAAACTTTAAAACGAAGACAAGACTTTCTGCTATTCAACTTGTATTTATCTTTTCAATATCTATTATACTTTTTCTTCAGTTCCAGTTTAAGTTTCATGATGTTTTTTCACCCGTTTCAGAGTTTATAATGGGTGTGTATGGGACGGAATGTTGGGGCTAGAGTGAGACAGCTCAACTGCTAGAGTGAGAGGAGCAAAAAAATTAATCTTAAAATCTTTTTTAAAACTGCTGCTGTGTCCACAGCGTTTGCTCTACAGGTATGATTTTACCCTCAAAACGTAGCCATCGCTGTCCTCTTTCATCCAATGTGTTTATTATTGTAATAGGTGTTATGGTTCTTTCATAAATGTCACCAATGCACAGCCTCCTCCCTCCAACTCTTCCATAGACTCTAATGTTAAAATGGCTCAGAAGGTTCGTTTGAAAATCAGAAGTACAGGGTGCCTTTACACTGTCACCACGTCCATATAATAAACTCCACAGGCATGAAAACTGAGAATTCGGTAGACTGGACATTGCTGGCGCTCACGGTGAAAGAATTTCGTCAATACGATTTGTACTTTTCATTTGGGAACGATTTGTTTCGGCCTGACTTTTCTGTTCATTTTAAGCAGCAAAAGTGAGGTGCATGTCTGTGTCCCTGTGTATGGAGCCATTGGGTGCAGTCACTATAGCAACCAGGCTCACACCTGCCTGCTTAACAAGCTCTGCCTGCCACTGTGCCAAGATTCATCTTAAACACTTCTCTTTCAACTGCTGCTGTGTCCACAGTGTTTGCTCTACAGCCATCATTTTCCCCTCAAAACGTCGCCATCATTGTTCTCTTTCCAACACAGTGTCTTCGAAAGCTCAGAGATGTAAACTTTTTAAACTGTGTGGATCCAAGTGGAGGGATCACATTTTAGTCATTCAGTGATTCAAAGAATATGAACTTTTAATATTCATTCAGATGTTTTCTGACTCTAAATTTTCTTTTCTCATTACTCATCTTTTTCTAATTCACATTTAAAACATTTTCATCTATTTTCCAACTTCTTCTGTGTGGATATCAGCTTTTAGCAGTTCAGCACTTTTGT
The DNA here is from genome assembly GCF_051167445.1 of Perissodus microlepis. NCBI lineage: Eukaryota > Metazoa > Chordata > Actinopteri > Cichliformes > Cichlidae > Perissodus > Perissodus microlepis. The sequence continues at coordinate 7,663,234 of NC_140462.1, read as the reverse complement.
TTTCAGTCGAAAATTTCTGTATTTTTCATCTCATTCAACATTTTTAACTTAAATTCAGCAATTAATTCATTTCAGTGCATACATTCAGATGCAAGCATTCACACTGCAGTTTCTTCAGAAAATGCACTTTCTAGTTATTATTATTATTATTATTATTATTATTATTATATATTCCGTACGTTTTTTGGCATCTAATTCCTTCAAAACCGTTCAACTTAGAAAAACCATTCAAACACCGTTAGATTCCTCTTCTTTTGGACATGAATGCTTCTACTTTTCTCATTTTTAACATTTATATTTTTAAAATTATTCAAGTTTTTTCAACAAAAATTTCCCATGTATTTCAATGGGGAGACACTTCAAATTCTCATTCAACTTCCTCCTCTTTAAACTATATCTACTTCCACATACATTGACATAGAGCCACCATTCAAACTTTAAAACGAAGACAAGACATTCAACTATTCAACTTGTATTTATCTTTTCAATATCTATTATACTTTTTCTTCAGTTCCAGTTTAAGTTTCATGATGTTTTTTCACCCGTTTCAGAGTTTATAATGGGTGTGTATGGGACGGAATGTTGGGGCTAGAGTGAGACAGCTCAACTGCTAGAGTGAGAGGAGCAAAAAAATTAATCTTAAAATCTTTTTTAAAACTGCTGCTGTGTCCACAGCGTTTGCTCTACAGGTATGATTTTACCCTCAAAACGTAGCCATCGCTGTCCTCTTTCATCCAATGTGTTTATTATTGTAATAGGTGTTATGGTTCTTTCATAAATGTCACCAATGCACAGCCTCCTCCCTCCAACTCTTCCATAGACTCTAATGTTAAAATGGCTCAGAAGGTTCGTTTGAAAATCAGAAGTACAGGGTGCCTTTACACTGTCACCACGTCCATATAATAAACTCCACAGGCATGAAAACTGAGAATTCGGTAGACTGGACATTGCTGGCGCTCACGGTGAAAGAATTTCGTCAATACGATTTGTACTTTTCATTTGGGAACGATTTGTTTCGGCCTGACTTTTCTGTTCATTTTAAGCAGCAAAAGTGAGGTGCATGTCTGTGTCCCTGTGTATGGAGCCATTGGGTGCAGTCACTATAGCAACCAGGCTCACACCTGCCTGCTTAACAAGCTCTGCCTGCCACTGTGCCAAGATTCATCTTAAACACTTCTCTTTCAACTGCTGCTGTGTCCACAGTGTTTGCTCTACAGCCATCATTTTCCCCTCAAAACGTCGCCATCATTGTTCTCTTTCCAACACAGTGTCTTCGAAAGCTCAGAGATGTAAACTTTTTAAACTGTGTGGATCCAAGTGGAGGGATCACATTTTAGTCATTCAGTGATTCAAAGAATATGAACTTTTAATATTCATTCAGATGTTTTCTGACTCTAAATTTTCTTTTCTCATTACTCATCTTTTTCTAATTCACATTTAAAACATTTTCATCTATTTTCCAACTTCTTCTGTGTGGATATCAGCTTTTAGCAGTTCAGCACTTTTGTTTTCAGTCGAAAATTTCTGTATTTTTCATCTCATTCAACATTTTTAACTTAAATTCAGCAATTAATTCATTTCAGTGCATACATTCAGATGCAAGCATTCACACTGCAGTTTCTTCAGAAAATGCACTTTCTAGTTATTATTATTATTATTATTATTATTATTATTATATATTCCGTACGTTTTTTGGCATCTAATTCCTTCAAAACCGTTCAACTTAGAAAAACCATTCAAACACCGTTAGATTCCTCTTCTTTTGGACATGAATGCTTCTACTTTTCTCATTTTTAACATTTATATTTTTAAAATTATTCAAGTTTTTTCAACAAAAATTTCCCATGTATTTCAATGGGGAGACACTTCAAATTCTCATTCAACTTCCTCCTCTTTAAACTATATCTACTTCCACATACATTGACATAGAGCCACCATTCAAACTTTAAAACGAAGACAAGACATTCAACTATTCAACTTGTATTTATCTTTTCAATATCTATTATACTTTTTCTTCAGTTCCAGTTTAAGTTTCATGATGTTTTTTCACCCGTTTCAGAGTTTATAATGGGTGTGTATGGGACGGAATGTTGGGGCTAGAGTGAGACAGCTCAACTGCTAGAGTGAGAGGAGCAAAAAAATTAATCTTAAAATCTTTTTTAAAACTGCTGCTGTGTCCGCAGCGTTTGCTCTACAGCCATCATTTTACCCTCAAAACGTAGCCATCGTTGTCCCCTTTCATCCAATGTGTTTACTATTGTACTATGTGTTATGGTTCTTTCATAAATGTCACCAATGCACAGCCTCCTCCCTCCAACTCTTCCATAGACTCTAATGTTACAACGGCTCAGAAGGTTCGTTTGAAAATCAGAAGTACAGGCTGTCTTTCCACTGTCACCACGTCAATATAATAAACTCCACAGGCATGAAAACTGAGAATTCAATAGACTAGAAATTGCTGTCGCTCACGGTGAAAGAATTTCGTCAATACGACTTGTACTTTTCATTTGGGAACGATTTGTTTCGGCCTGACTTTTCTGTTCATTTTAAGCAGCAAAAGTGAGGTGCATGTCTGTGTCCCTGTGTATGGAGCCATTGGGTGCAGTCACTATAGCAACCAGGCTCACACCTGCCTGCTTAACAAGCTCTCTCTCACTCTGCCAAGATTCATCTTAAACACTTCTCTTTCAACTGCTGCTGTGTCCACAGTGTTTGCTCTACAACCATCATTTTACCCTCAAAACGTCGCCATCGTTGTTCTCTTTCCAACACAGTGTCTTTGAAAGCTCAGAAATGTAAACTTTTTAAACTGTGTGGATCAGAGTGGAGGGATCACATTTGAGTCATTCAGTGATTCAAAGAATATGAACTTTTAATATTCATTCAGATGTTTTCTGACTCTAAATTTTCTTTTCTCATTACTCATCTTTTTCTAATTCACATTTAAAACATTTTCATCTATTTTCCAACTTCTTCTGTGTGGATATCAGCTTTTAGCAGTTCAGCACTTTTGTTTTCAGTCGAAAATTTCTGTATTTTTCATCTCATTCAAAATTTTTAACTTAAATTCAGCAATTAATTCATTTCAGTGCATACATTCAGATTCAAGCATTCACACTGCAGTTTCTTCAGAAAATGCACTTTCTAGTTATAAATGCATTCACTTCACTCATCGGTGCTTGGTTAATATAGCTGGCCTAGAATGCCATTACCATAGTAGAGTTCCCTCAGGGTGCTATTAGCGCTTAGTCAGACTCTGCACCTACAGTCGATCATATATAAAAGTGTCACCATGACTTATGCTCCACCTGGATATCATTAGAGATGAAAACACACACTGTGCTATAGCAGGGACTGAGTGGCTGTGCGGTAGTGGGGAGGCTTTCTGAGCATTTACAAAACAAATCATGACCATTTTCCCACATCAGACTGAATAAATAAATACATAGTGTGCTTCAAGGCACTTTGTTACAAAGCGATGCACAAACATCAAAACAAACTGAGAAAATATGCATGGATAAGCATCATAAACACTAGACTACAATATAAAAACCCCTGCACTCCATATGTAAAATGTAAATAAAAACAAAGCAATGATTTTTATTCTCAAAATTTCCTGGAAAAGGCTGAAAATCAGTATTAAAAGCTAAGATCTTCACACCCTCAGGTGCCACTGCCTTGAAAACAGACATGTCTCTGTTGTGGAAGTCACTGCATAGGCTGAAGAACACTTCCAGTAACCACTATCTGTGAAAACTGTTGACCGTGCCATCCATAAAAGCAGGTAAAAGCTCCATCTTCCAAGAAAAGCTATATGCGAACATAATCCTGAAACACTTTCTAAGGGGTTAAGCTCGTTTAAAATGGACTGAGGACATTTGAAAACTGATCTGTGTTCAGAAAAATTTAAATGTGGAATTCTTTTTTGGAAAACATGGATATGGCATCTATCATGGTATGAGGGTGCATTAGTGCCAATGTATCTTACACATCTGGAAAGGGACCATCAATTCTGAAAGGTAATACACGTTTCAGAGCAACATGTGCTCCCATCCATCGTGTCTTTTTTAGGAAAGGCCTTGCATGAAACAATACTTAACTGCATATTGCAGCTATTACAACAACTTGGCTTTGTAGCATAAGAGTCCAGTTTCTGAACTGATCTGCCTGAAGGCCAGATCTTTCACCAACTCAAAATATTTTGTCCCATTATGAAACAAAAGATACAACACTGAAGACCCAGGACTGTTGAACAGCGAGAATCTTATATTATCCCCTATTGGATTTGTAAGTTTCCTCACTTCCAAAGAAATGAACTACCTCCAATTTTTATGGTAGTTTCATTTTAATGAAGAGAAACAGAATATCATCTAAAAATCCAGAAAAACACCTTACTTGAAAGTTAGAAAGTGATTTGCAAGGCATTGAGCGAAACTGGTATTTGATCTTTAAGCAAAACATGAAGTGGTACTTGGTGAAGAAACTTCTGTTGGCAACCACAGTGGTAATATGCTTCTTGTGGTTGGTCACCAGATTTGAACACATCTCAGGAGGGATTTTGGGCCACTTCTCTCACCCAAGACTTGAGTAGGGAGACCTGCAAAATTTCAGTCCACTACAGCATATTATGTTACCAGTAGTGTCCTTGGCCACTGTGGTCCCAACTGCCCTCAGATCATTAACTAGTTCCTCCCGTATAGTTTTGGACTGACCCACAGCCTTTCTCATGATCATCTTCATGCCATGAGGCACTGTCACCTTCTCACCAAGCTTATTGCTGATGGTCTTGTAGCCCATTCCAGCCTTGTGCAGGTCTACAGTTTGTCCCTGACGTCTTTTGACAGCTCTTTGGTCTCACCCTTGGTGGTGGAGAGGTTGGAATGGAAGAAATGGATTTTGTGGACAGGTGTGCTTTATACACATGATGAGTTGCGATCAGGAGTATTTGTAATTGATTGATTTATTGACTGGTTTTAATCTGCGTGTCACATGGGCACACAGCCAATCTGTGGGAGCCAGAGTTTTGGCTGGGTTGTAGGGGGTAAAATGCTTATTTCACTCAATAATATGCAAATCAATTTACAATTTTCATGTATGTGTTTTTTTTTCTGAATTTTTTAGTTGATATTCTGCCTTTTTCCATTAAAATGAAAAAGTCATAAAAACTAGAGACTGATCATTTTTTGTTAGATGTGAACAAAGCTACAAATTCAGCAGGACAAATGCACAAATAGAGTTATACAAGCAGCTGAAAGGCTATACAAATACCTTTCATATATTGGATCAGTATACTTTCTTTTATAAGCACACAAATCTATATGGGGTCAAAACATTTGTACAATGGAGCTGCATATGCGCATTTTATATTACTGACTCAAACATCTTCTAGGTCTAGGCAACAGCAGCTGAAGTGCCCAACAATGGTTTCACAGCTGCCAGTCATGACCTGCTGCCAATCAAAACTCAGAGATCTGTACAGCTGCGAATCTTAAACACCAGCCTCGTTCCTCCTACATGTCCCGCCGCCCAGGGAGCATCACAGAGCCAATTTATTCATATGTAAATTTTTCATTTTTACAATGTAAGCCCAGCTTCCTTTCAAAACTGCAAAGATTTGAAAACTTCAAATGATAATTTCTTAAAGAAATCATAAGCGATTTCGAAAAATATGCTGATTTGCTTTCTTGCTGTGACTTAGATAAGAAAATCGACGCCAGTCTCACATCTACATGCAGCTGCAATCAACAGGCGGTTAGCTGAGCTTATCACAAAGGCGAAAACTGTGGCAGCCTAGTGAGCTGCAAATACATAAAATACAATAAAGTTCAGAAACAAAGCGGACTAACGGAAGAAATCTGCAATAATAGCTGAAACATCTGATGCTTGACTAACAGGCAGAAGTATGCTGTAACTTCCTGTGTCACAAAGCACGGTAAAAATATGCAAAAATTACAATAAAACAATGCCCCAGATGTGTCCAGGTTTTTATTATAGCCTGTCTTATTTGCAGTGTTTCTATTTTTGGTTATGTTTTGTATATTTGCAGTGAGCTGCTTTTGACATGTAGGTGGCAGATTACTCAGAGCCAAGCTAGCTGTTTCCCACCGGTTCCAGTCTTTATGCTAACTTTAGATAAACGGCTACCTCGGCCTCAGCAGTTATCTGTAGTTTTGCCAAGAAAGCAAAGAAATGTCTCCCCTATAAATTTGAAAGTTGTATTATGTTATTATTCCACTAAAAAAAGAGAGAGAAAGCTAAAATAATCCCCTTTAACTTATCCTGATTTATTGCTGCAGGAGATAACAACCGTTAACAGTAAAACTATCACCGACATCTTCTCACAGATGTTAAAACTGACATTAGTGAATTATTCAGAGCTAATATTGGCATTCTCAACAAAAACAAACATGCTGAAGGCTGCAGTGGGAGTCGGTGGCAGTCCATAAATCATTCCCAGTTTGGTGCCCAGCAGGATCTTCCTTCCTTCTTTTTTTCCGAGATCTTTACTCTGCCTTTAGACTCCCCCAACGTATTGTCTCTGCTGTCATGTGAACTTGCCACCAGATTCAGTCCCATCACCGTTTGAGATGCTGCAAAGCCAAACAGCGAGCTGTGAAAATTGCATACACAGAGGCCAGCATCAGGCCCCCCAAAGTACTACAGACCAGGGGAAAGTGAGAAAGGAAATTCCTGTCAGGACAAGTCCAAATTTCTATTTTAAGATGCGTGGATTTCCTTCCCACAGGCACCAGGAGAAAAAGATCATCTCGAGGATTCTTTGCTCATTTTTTAAGGATGGCAGATAGCTCCAGCAAAGCTCTGGACCACCCACACCTTTCCATTCACAGACCTGGATGCAGAGTGTAATGGGAGACCTACAATATTTCATCAAGTTCATGAATTTTTACATTCAAATGACTGAAAAAATAATGAGGTAGCTTTAGAATAGAAATAAACTTTATTTTCTTTATTGATCGTCTTAATGTTCTAATCAGCATTTTATGTCAACAGTAGATTAAATGATGTGTGCTAGTAAAATGTGCACAAAGATATGAATCATTTATTCTGACGAATTAGCGAAAACTAACTGTACCTTTCAGCACTTTGGATCTCTTTTATGTTTGTCAGCTCTTTGTTATCTTTCCTGCGACAAACTTTCATTCACTATCTTTTGTCCTCAAATACATAATTTTGAAGAATTAGGACCTCACAGTACCTTGTTATCCTAACAGAGCACTTTTCTTTCAGACGTCAGGCTTACTTGTGGTTCCTAGAGTTTATAAAAGTAGAATGGGAGGCAGAGCTTTCCCCTCACTCCCAGCTCCGCCCCTAAACTAGCCTGTTTCTGCAGGAGGTTTCTTCCTGTTTAAAGCGAGGTTTTCCTTCCCACTGTCTCCAAGTTCTTACTCATAGGGGGTCATCTGATTGTTGGGGTTTCTATCTAATATTGTTCAGTCTTTACCTTAGAATACAAACTACCTTAAGCTGACTGTTGTTGTGAATTGGTGCTAATCAGAGCGGCATGAAAAATGCTAATTTCTGATAGCAAAAATTGTTACCACCACTTAGAAAAAAATGCTTTATAGACATGCATTTTTCTGAACATGGCCTCTCATGCCTCTGTGAGTAGTAACTGTTCTAAAAAATTAAAGGTAGAGGTAGTCCAAAAGGGGGTCAGTGTGGATGACCGGGTGCACAAAATGTCACACTTAAGACAATGAAGTCTACTGTTTACATCGCTTTAAGCACCACTAGTGTTTGCTTTTTTTTAATATTTACTTAGGTGCATAAACTTTTTTAAAGAGCTATTGTTAAAGAGGTTTTGCATCAAAAACAATAAAAGAAAGTACAAATGACAAATGACTTCACTAAGCAGACCCGCCACAGAAATAATATCAAAGAGGTGGCGGTGAACAGCGCACACTCTGCCACCCACACATCTGACTTTATTCATTTCTGCCATTTTTTAATTATTCCCCACAAACTTGAACCACCTTCATTACAGCAATCTGTACAATAGTGTTGGATTAAAATGATATCGATCTCTGACTCTAAGATACAGTTGACTTACAAACAATATATAATATGTAAGAATCCTGCGCACAGGCTGACATATGGTGACAGGTGTTAGACGTGCAGACTGAGTGAGGAACTGGGTCCTAAATCCCCTTTGTAGATGAGTCTCTGATGGATGCTGAGAAAAATCTGTTGGGAGATCACACACTGGCAAGCCACACACAGATTGTACATCACTTTTGAAATGTCATTAATGACTGGCATGCCTGAGAGATAAAATGCCAAGCTGTTGGAGGTGTAGGTTGTTGAAGGAGGGGAGGCTACAACACAAACATTTACCATTACAGTGAACACCTCAGCTGTGGATTTAAAAAAAAAAAAAAAAAAAAGCTATAGCGTGCAGTAGATGTGTGTCACAGGAAAGGGAAAAGCAGCATCACACCCACACGGAGTCGAGCTAAAAGCTCCCAGAAATCACAGATCATTCAAACTGACAGAATTAATGTCATATAAGCCGATGTACGCTGAGCTCAGCACCTCTGCGCTCTATCTGAAGCGGCAGTCTGAAAATAACGTGCACCAACTCGATAATTTGGATTTCTTGTGTATCACTCGTCATCCTAAGTGGCTATCTCACATCTGCTGAAGGAGTCGGAACTTATTTTGTGCTGGGTTTCGCATGACTGCAGATCGAAGCACCGCCGACCTCTCTGCTGATTGATGAGTGGTGGAAGGGAGTATATACTGTAGGTGACTCTCATCCATGTTAGTGCAGAGGCTGCTGTTTCTTTCACCCCGTGTTTAACAGCGATGGCAAATTTTTGTGCCAGATGTCAATATCTTCCATATGGATGTGCTTCAAAATGTATACGCTCCCTTTCCAAACCGCAAAACCCCAGATATGGAGACCTGTCACTCCATCAGCTGCACAAAGCGTTTCAGCACATATATATAATCCCATTAGTGTTTGCTTGCACTCTGTCAAATACAATTAAAAACACACGAGGCGAATGCCAAAGTAAACACATCGGATCCTGAAAGTTTGGGGCTGATACCGTGTCTTGTCATGATAATAAACACTTTTTCCTGGTTTGAGCTTACATGCTGCTTTTCATGGCAGACTGCAATGACAATCACTCATTTATCTGGGTATGCCTTAAACTGTGAAGAACAGAAAGGTTAATGGTCACCGTGTATTGCAATGGCTATGTTCCTGAACAAGAGCTTCAGCTGGAGGACAGTCGGTGGGTGGACAGTGAGTAATCTGAGCTGCAGTTGTGAACTCTGGTTTAAGGTGACTGTGTTATCCTTCAGTACACAAGGCTTCAAGCTTCCAAAAGAAAAATGAGTGTCTCAGTTATGTCTAGTTTGTCTTTAATTTGCTTTTATTTAACTGGTTTTAGCGCTTGAGTGACAGTTTAAATTAGTTTGCATTTCTGGCCACTTCTTTTTTAAGTCATGGCTTATGTATAATGCATTTTGCTGCCACTGATTTCTCATCATTTGTGTGAGACACACAGTCTTTTATGTCCTGTGTCATTGCATTGTAATACAGCAACTAATACAGGGCACATTGCATTGCTTGATAATGTCAGTGTAACTGACAAAAAAAAGGTCGGGCAAATGTGGTGTTCGGGTTACAGATCAGCTACCTCATCTCCAAATTTAACATGAAGTCACATTAGCTGACGAACACCTGGAACTTCATGAAGTCCAACAACTTGTACACAAGTTCAGCTGCTCGTTAATGCAATTATCAAATTAGCCAATCAGTTGGCAGCAACGAAATACATTTATGCATGAAGACATGGTCTAGACGACCTGATTAACTTCAAACTGAGCATCAGAATGGAGAAGAAATGTCATTTAAGTGAGATGTGGGGCTGGTCTGAGTATTTAAGAAACTACTGATCTACTGGGATTTTCCCAGCAACCATCTTAAGGGTTTACGGAGTCTGAAAAAAAGAAAATACAGAGAGAGGGAGAGGCAGTTTTCTCTGCAAAAATTCTTTGTTGATATCAGAGGTCAAAGGAGAATTACCAGACTGCTTCAAGCTGATAGGATGGCAACAGGAACTCATTATAGCCAAAGTATGCAGAAGAGCATCTCTGAATGCACAGCACATTGTACCTTAAAGCAGATGGGCTAGAAGACCACACCATGCGCCCACTCCTGTCAACTAAAAGTAAACAGCTGAGACTACACAGGCTCACCAAAATTAGACAGTAGAAGATTTGAAAAACATTGCCTGGTCTGATTTGGGGTCAGAATTTGGAATAAACAACATGAAAGCGTGGATCCAACCTGCCCTGACAGTTAGTTCAGTGTACTCGAGTGGCCTCCACAGTCACCAGATCTCAATCCAACAGACCACCTTTGGGACGTGTTGGAGCAGAAGAGTCACTTCATGGATGTGCAGCTGACAAATCTGCAGCGACTGTGTGATGCTTTCAAAAATCTCTGAGGAATGTTTCCAGCACCTTCTTGAATTCAGGGAACACTCGGGACCAACCAGCACTAACACATCGTAACTGATGAAGTGGCCAGTGCGTGTATATTTTAAATGTAAAACACAATAACACACATGTTAACACTTTTTTCTAACTGCTACAGAAACTGGAGATTGAACCGCTGACCTTCCAATTAATGAACAATGTGCACTCCCTCCCAAACCACAGCCGCCCACACAGGCACACAAAATTAAATACAGACATATAGAGAATGGTTAACAGCAATGTACACTTTAGTAGGTTTGCTGGAAAATGTATTGGATCGTGCCAAATCATTGGTATAAATCATTTTTGCAGATGATTGTATGTCGAAACCCTATTTGGAATGATTCCCTGGCCCGAAACAGCAAAATGAGTGGTGATTGGCCAATTTACAAGCACCTTACAAATGTGAACACGGACAGAGAGCCAGAAAAATATTTTGAGCCTGGTTCCCCTCTTTCCCATGCATTCCAGCTGGTGGTGCAGAGATAAGCAGCAGCTTCGGGAGATTAGCCTCGACCAACAAATATCACAGTAATTTCATGCTGGATTCTGTTATCTAATGATTACACATGATATAAACACATAACATTAGATTTATAAATGACTTCAGGCACTTAAGTGTTGTGTTTACATGCTCTCATAGAGACAGGCTAATTCCGAGTCTCCTTTATGTCTGAAGCAGCTGAAGTGACAGCGACTCGATGACTTTAGAAACCTTGTGATTCGGCTCACCGACATCTCGGTATCTGACACTCTGATCACCAGGGCTTGTCAAAAATAATTAAATTCTGTCTTCAAGAGTCGCAGAAGATTTAAACTCTTCACTGACAGTCATTTGACATGGCTTTGTAACAGAGAAGCAGCTCACTCAACATGTCCTTGTAAAGAAACCTGACATTTCTCTTGACAAAATAGAATTTCTCTCTTGTTTTGTGAAAACCCATTCTTAGATTAGTTTAAAAGATTTGTAAAAGAGAAGAAATAATAGGCACAAAAAAATATTTAAAAAGCAAAAAAAGTTCCATCCATGTTTGACATCAGCCATATAAAGGGATATGGTTACACCGGCCGGATGACTTCCCAAAGCAGGCCCCTCTGATTTTCTACAAGATGGAAGTCCCAGATGTATATATGTGAGCTCTGTGCCAGAAGTCAAACACTTGCAAGGACAACTGTGTCTGTTTACTCCACGAGTGCCATCGGGCCTCGCTTTGATGTGCCAGCCTCCTAACTGGTTGACAGGGAAGAAAGAAGTGCAACTGGTTTCCTGTCAAATAAAATCTGTAAACAGCATTTTATTAATTCGAAAGACTCAGAATGCCTAACGGGCCATAAAACGTCTGCATCCCAGTGTTTTGCAGTAATTTCCAGCTATTCCTTTGTATACAAAGAAAAATGATCTTAATAATGCTGGAAAAGTTTAATTTATTTGGGACACTTGCAGATGCACAGCAAAGCTTATTAGGCTTGGTTTACATTAGAACAGCAAAATCATATGCATGCTTGAATGCACAGCATGCTAGAGCCAGCCAGGTCCAATTGTTCCCTGCCCTCGCATTTCCTGCCTGATTTTCACCCATATCATTCAGCTCAATGTAATCTTATTTGCATTATGCCAAATCACAACAGATGTCATTTCAGGGGGCACTTGACATAATAAGGTCAAGCTCTCTCACAATATTTCAGAGAGAAGCCTACTGCACGGCTTCCTTTGATTATAGCAACAACGGGGGGAAAAAACTCCCTTTTATTAAGAGGAAACCTGTGCGCACAGCAGAAATCCATAAATCAAACAAATGTGTGTTTCAAATCTCTTGTTCCCATTTGTGTTTCCCCTACTGATGGCTGGGAGCTCAACAGAAGCAGTACATCAGTGTGGTTTCTCTTTCTCATGCAGTAAACAAGAAGAATTTCCACATAATCGGAGTTCCAGGGGCAACATCAAATCCAAATGTACTACGTTTGCAAGATGAACTGCAGAACTGCTGAAGTTAGTGGGACTACGGTGATTCATACACACTGGATTTTTAACCCATTTAAAAGCCTCTTGATATGCGCACTCACATTTTATTTGCTGACCTCTCTGCATGGCTCACATTGGGAGTTTTTGTCACATTTACGCAATACTGAATGTGGGCTTCCTATAGTCTGTGAAGGACACCTGCTGACTAGATAAATCACACACAGAGAGAAAGCTTCAGTGCCGTAGGGCACTTTAAGCCAGTTAAAAATGTAAAGCTTCTCTGAGAAGCAGGCGGATGCAAGGCAGGCGGGATTCGTGGGCATTAAAGGCGAGTAGGCGTGAAGACGAGCCCTCCTCTCTTTCGCTCTCTCTCCTCAGGAGCGACACAGGGCGCTCGTGTGAAAAGCAGAGCGGTGTTTTTCACTGCGAGCAAATTTCCTGTTTTCTTTATCATATTCACGCGTCTCCCGCTTCCCGTTTTCATGGACACTAAAGATGATTTTGCCGTCAGCGTTTTCCTCTCCCCTCTGTAGTTTTGTTTCTGATCAGTCATATGACAGGAACAGGAAAAGAGGAACCATTTGCAAACAAATAACTTGTCAGACTCTTAGTTTTAGCGCACAGGAGGGACTCAAGGGAATTTAAAAATAAAGGCTTTCACAGATATAATGATTATGGTAAGGTGTGTGCGGAGTCGCTGTGTGGTTATATAAAATGTGCATGAGCAAAGTTCCAATGGAAATTCAGTTTAGATTCATTTACAGTAATAAAAAAAAGAAAGCGAAACACACATGAATGAAAAGAATGTACAAAATGTTTCAACTTTTTTTGGTGGCGAGGGTTAAAATTAAGAGCAGCTTGAGGATGCAGCTACACTGTTACTGTGTTATTGGCTGAGGTCCAAGGCTAGAGGGCTCTGAAATAGCACCATATATCTGCCGAAGGACGGGAGGCCAAGCAGGCCATGGAGCAGACCTGCTCTTTGGATGTGAAGTCAGTCAGCCACGGGCTCTGACACGCTTCCCTCTCTCCCTCTCTCTCCCAGCTTCCTCTGTCATCTGGACACAAGGCCGGGCCAAATCCAGGCGACTGGCTGACTGGCAGCCTGGCTTTGATTTCATTGTTACTACATAGGTGGATGACATCCACCACATCCCTGTCCTCTCCACTGCTGGGGGAGAAAAGGCCTTTCCAACATCCTGCCAGAGGAGGGCTGCAAACATAAGGATGCCACGGCAAGCCATCTGGGCCAGCTTCCTATGTTTAAAACCTCTGACCCTGACTAAACCTTCCTGTACCTGCCACACAGGCACACCGGACAGCTCAACTCTTCCTTTGCAGCAGTGACTCTTTTTTTTTTTTTTTTTTTTGGCTTGTCATCATTTTTATAACTGAGATATTGCTTCCTCCACTGAGAAGGGAAGCAAGTACATTCTGGTAAATGCTCTGCCCGTGTTTCTGGCAATGATGATTTTGTGTGGAAGAATCTAAAATGTTCCTTTTACAACTAGCTGTACAAAAAAAAGAATGCCAACATTAGTGCCAAAGATTAGCACAATCCAGCCCTGCTGTGATGGCTTGCATGCTCATAAAAATCACGCTGTGCCTCTTTAGAAGCCAAATGTTAAGGAGCTTCATTACTGTGCTCGTTACCTGATTCGTGCAGACTCGGGCCATAAACAAGTCTCTGCTGCTGTCGTGTCAGATCTCCCGGCAAACTAAATCACCGCGGCAGCTTAAGATGCCGGAGAAAAGAAGGGCAAAGTAGGGAGTACTGGGTCAGCAATTATGGTGCTGAGTGCCTAAAGGGAGGGAAGCTGGCAATTTCCTCAGGCTTTGCCAATAGACCCTTTCCCATGAACCTCAAGTGACCTCCAATGCACAGCAAGTACTGTGAGTGACCAATAATATGCTACACGGACAAGTCACAACCCTAAACCCGCACAGCTGCCCAAGCCTGAGCAGCAGTTTGAAAGTAATAGCGATGGCGACTCTAGCTAGAATTACGAGGGCTCCAAATTATGTTTGTTTCTAAGCAACAGAGGCATTTTGGAGTGCTGTAATATAACTGCGATACAAGCACTGTGTCCGAGGAGCCGGTCTCTGCCTTTAGAGGTATCAGGCCACGGATGCCACAAAGGAAGAATTTTCCTCCTGCGCCTCACAACATAACTTACAATAAATGTCACTGCCTCGTATGGCTGTTGGATCCCATGCAATTACTTTTGCATTAGCGTGTCATGACAATTTGTGAAGTCAACACATTTGTAGCTGTGAATTGAAAACCCCTGATTATTCTGGACTCTCTCATTTGATCATCAACCTGTCGCCCCGTAGAATGACACCCAGCTGACTCGACAGATTGTGCACGACTCCTCACAATTGTTTTTCTTTTTAATGTCGATTAACAACGGCAGTGACACAGCACTCACTCGTGCAGTTGTATAAGCTCTTCACCCTCCATGGGTGGCTCTGTACACTCAGAGACTCACAGTTCAAGTATTCAGCCATCAAAGCGTCGCTAAAATGCTGTCCTTGTGATGGACTACAACATGAAACTCAGGCCTGGGTGAACATGAGAGACAGGAGGAAAATCAATAGGTGAAACCTCCTCTGCACTGTAATTATTCAAAGTGTGGGAGAGATTTTTTTTTAAAAGAGTGCAAAGAAAATAGAGCCCACTGAAACATTTCATTTGCACAGCAGGGACACTGAAATGACCATGGAGGTATGGTTCTGAAAAATCCCTTCATGGCCATTTGTATAACTTCTCTTTTTCATACGACAACTCTATTGATTTTGAAAAGGTGCTACAATAAGGGCTGAATAACCAAGAATAACCATTATTTTCTTGTGGTGGGTCAATGGAACCATTCATACAACAAGACAAAGGCTAATTTTTCTCTTTTTTCATTGTTAACACACAATTATCTGTCAGTTTATACATCACCAACTGAGTGCAACATGATGAAAGTACTGAGTTAATTTTCTATTTGAACTGTTTTGACATCACCTGTGGCTTTGTAGCAATTATTTAGCTACGAACAACAAGTGGGTCACAACCTCCCTTTTATCAAGGCAATCTGTTAACCCATCAGCTAGCTGACTCTGGGAGCAACAGCCAATATTTTTGGGCTTCCAATGTATCAGGATGTCCGGACGGTGGACACCGGATGGCTGATTCATATTCCTGTTCCATCTGTCGGTCGCTGCGTGCACATGTGACGATTACAGCTACATGTAGAAATGACAAGTACTTTAAAACCAGAGAAAGCTTCTGGTACCAAAAATCTCGTCCCTTGCCTACAGGCTGCAGACTGAATGCTGTAGACTGCTCCTTAGTCTGTCTGTGTGGGCCTATTTGTGTATGTATTTGGGTTTCTTGTTTGTTTAAATACGTTTTAATATGTTAATGACCTTTTTTTATGCCTCCAATTAACTGAACTAAAACTGTATTGGCAGTTTGGAAGTTGAAATGGCAAAGTCTTTTCCCATCTCGTAAATGGATTGACATTTAAGTGTTTTTATAGTATTATTAACATCTCCATGCCACATTTACACATTCACAGACATTCATATAGTGCTTTATACAACATATGAAGCATGCTTATCTCTCAAACATACACACTGATAAACACTTTTGGGCATTTTGGGGTTCAATATTTTGCCCAGACACACTCACAGCCAAGACCATAGGCAGCAGGGGTGCTGCGGGTGCTAGGGCGCCCCCTGTTGCAAAAGGCAGACCAGAGCCACTGAATGGAAGAGTCCGTACCACAAACATGAAAAAGGTCCAGTGGGCCTTTCTCTTTTTTACAGCAATGGCGGATCATGGAGTCTCACGATAGTTCCAAAAGTTAGCAACACACGCTAGCCGCACCATAGAGATATAGCAGCACAGACATTTTTAAAACGTAAGAAACAAGTTAAAAAACTAGTCTGCTTGTTATCAGAACACATTCCAACTGTCCACTAAACCCTTGTGAATTTTGGCCCCCTGCTAACAAGACTCTGACTTACTCAGAGGCTTTGCCCATAACCAGCTAAATATGCTCAGACTCTGAACAGGAGTGTGCCTCAAGAGTAAAATTAATTTCTGAGTGTAAATTTGGAGGTTTATAACCTGCACCCAGATGAAGGCAACTTTTGGCTTATTATGAGCTGCTGCTGAGCAGTTTAACATTATAATTAAGCAGTAATTGTTGTTCTTGACTGTCTGTGTAAATCTGGCTTTTGGGCCAAGTCAAATATTATCCATATTTGGATAGGTTCAGTTTTGGCTGTTTATTCTTGTCTGCTGTGTGCAGCAGAGTCTGGTGAGTAATATTAGAAAGTGACAAGACAAATACAATAATATATATTTTATACCTTAGACTCTAGTACCCTGTCACCTGCTTGCCTAATTCAGCACCCCCACCTTCAAGGCCCTTCCCACGGCTGATTTAGACTTGTGCAGTGAATCTTTGGACAGCCTACGACATAACCTACGTAAATGGCCAATGCTGTTGCCAGCACTCATCCTTGTGCGTGTGTGATATGTTAGTTTCCTTGTGATTGTGTTCCGGTGTTTTATATGCCAGCCACAATAGAAACAAATAAAATACTGGGATGTTTTGTTCCTCCTGGGCCCCCGCTCTTTGTTGTGGTTAGTTTTGGTTTTTGATGGGTTTTAAAATTGTTTTTATTTTTATTTTTTTCAAACATATTTGTCTCTCAACTTTTTTCCACTTCCTTGTCATTTTCCTCACGTCCGTTCCAATTTTTGATTTCCGTTCTGCAATCTCCCTCCAGGAATTTGATGAAACATGTGAGTCCGTATGTTAAGGCAGCGATTATGATTCCCTTAGTTCCCTCAGTTACTCTTCCATTGAGCTGGACATCAGGTTGTGGCGTAAGTAGTGCTGTAGGGTTTCAGAGGGGTCTACGATTATGACCCACCTATGGTGTAAATTTAAAATAGAGGTATAAATCCCCCATTAATCCTCTGTCACATTGGAGGACAGGCGATAGAGCAATCAAACTACTTCATGAGCCACGTGGGAGTGGGATATTCATTTTCCCAACTGGGCTTCATGAGAAACTGGTATTGTGGAGGGCTCCACCAATAAACTTGTAAAAAGATAACATTAAGACTGAGCTAAACTGAGTTCAGCTTATTGGCCCAGGTTTTCATGTGGGCCCTTAAGAAAATTATTTTTGCCACCCCCGATAGTCGCCCCCATGTGTGCAAATGTCCAATTAATAAAGAAGACATGCACCACATACAGAGTAAAAGGGAAAAATTCAAAAGTCCCTCGGCTCGTCCCTTGGCTCGGCTAATAACATTCAAAATGAGTGGTGAGGCTGGTCATTGTATTATCTCACAGCGGCATTACTATACTATATTTTTACATGAAAAGCATGTGGGCATCGCTGAAGTGACTAAAGCTCATCTTCACAGAGAGAGGGAGCCTTTATCAAATCTCATGGCATCCCGATCAGTTGTGATCGGTTGTTAGTGAGATGTTGCCTCCAAAACCACTAATGTCACTCTTAAGGTGGTATTAGAAATGTCGGGGTATCACCAGAGTTCTTGGGATTTTGTGCTATGACAGCTGATCCAAGAGAAGATAACGAATGAAATTCAAAAATGTCAACAAAGAGACAAAATAGTTTAATAGAAAAGTGGCGCCTCTCTAAAAGTTAATGGTTCTCTTTAAAATAGTTATTTAGATGTTTACATCGGGACCAGAATGGTGGCCACTGGATACTGCAAAGCAATGCAACTAGCATGACTAGAAACTGGGCATTGAAAACATGCAGGGGTCAGATATTTGAAAACAAAAATACCACAGATGGTTTCCATCAACTGTCTAACACCAACTTGGACACATATTTGGCCTCTGCTTCAGATTCCTGGTGTTGAAAGAGCTTATCTCTCAGTTCTAGCTGTATTTGGGGTATTTACGCTGTAGCATAATGAGAAAGTGAGTGACCAGAGCCCCAAATGCCCAGGGGGCCTCACTGCTCCATGCCAGCGATGAGTGAGCCACTGGACTCCTTATTTATTTGGACTTTACTGCAGCAGCAGCATTCCTCTCAGAGGAGGCTCTCTAGCTGACAGAACAAGATATTCAAGAACGGACACCGTGGACCGCAGAGTCCTGAGGTTGAATCCTGAGATCAGCACTGAGAACCAGGAGGGGGTATTGTTAGCTAAAACAACTCAACCTCTATAAGGGTACAACTAGAATAATACCCAAAGTTGAGAGTCAGATTTCTGGGATGATCTGATCAAGCAGAGGTATGCGTACAGAAAACACTCTGCTAAAAGCAATATCAACACTGCACCCAAGACAGAGAGCAAGCCAAAGATCATTTGGCTCAGGAGCTCAGGTTTTCTTTTTTTGTTTTCTCTCTTTTTTCTCATATGTGGCTCATTTTGACTGGAAAGGGTTTAAAAAGCCAGTTACGGCGCAACAAAATGAAGGAAATTATCAGGAGAGAATGAAGGAATCAGTGACTCGCTATTCATTCCAACGCTGTCAAACAGCAGCAGAAGTTTCCCCCGTGATGTCTTTCTTAAATAAGACCGAATTTCTGTGATGAATGTCTTTGCACTGCTGTAATTCAAACCAGAGGCAGAGCGTGACAGCAAGATGGGACAAAATGACTCGGACAGGAGCTTTTTTAAATGCAGCTGCTGCGTAGATTATCTGCCCTCCCCATCTTATGACAATGACTTCTGGGCTGGCGGGTCTACAATGGACTCACCTTTAATCTCTCCCTCTGATCATAATAAGGGCAAGTCTGTGATCTAGTTACAGTTACATCAAACTCAGAAATGGCTTTTTAATGTCATGCATTTGAGAAAGAAAGAAATCTGGGGAGTGTGGGGTTAGGAAGGTTAAAAAAAAACCCTCAGGCCAAAGACGTGCATAATCTTTCAACACAAGACTTTGTTTTGTTGAATTTATTTGATGAGAGATTTTATAAGTGAGGCAGACACAGACAAAGATCTCTGATGTTTCTGTCTTGGATGCTGTTTCACGAGTGGGAAAAAAAAGACAAGAAACACTTTTCTTTAACTCCACATCTCCAACACCTCAAGACCATATTTAGCCCTCAGCAAGTCTGCATCCTATATAAAGCAGCTGAGCATAACATAACTTGACTTGATTCCAGTCTGAAGTGATTTCAAAAAGCAGCAATTCTGAGCTTCAAACTGCCATCTTTCTCCCACCTCTCCGCTTCAGAGTGTCAATCAATCCCGTAAGTTCCCACTGTGAGACTTGAAAAATGCCTCCAGGTTAGTTCTTCAACATTCTGTTTCATTTTTATGCTTTCTGTACCAGTTGAGGAGCAGAGGGCCTCTGTATGGATGAACACCCTGCAGAGTAGGCTCGTAAGATGAGGAAAACATTATACAGAGCTTTAAAAATTCAAAGGTCACTTTTTTTTTTTGATGGGAATGAAAACTCGGGTTTGGTTCTTGTTCTCAGTGGATTCATGTGACCCAACCAGCACAGCTCAATGACGTTAATGAGAGAAGTAATCTCTCCATATGGTGACTGCCCCTCACAAAAAGTTCTTCACAGACAGCTGCTCACCAGTAACTGAACAACTCAAACATCCACATTCAGTCATTTACGTAAAGCTGCGAGCATTCTCAGCCGTAGATGTTTCATACATGTAATTTAAACCGTGCGTAGAGGACCAGCGTGCTTTAGATTATTTAGACACAACCTGTCTGAACTTGTTTGACTTTAAGACACACAAGTGACAATGGAAGACATGTGCAGGCAGAGCTTTTTGCTTTCCACAAAAAAACAGAAGATTGCAGAAAAAAGATCTGGACCCTCACCGACATATGGGAGCCCAGTGAGCTCTACACACACAACTGATGCAAAGTCACTAAAAGTCAACTCAGCTGAATCCTCTGGTGTTTTTGTATCTCCTGAGATTAAGGCACCATCAATTAACAGCTACATCTTCATCAAACACAAAAACAACATGCCTCCCCCTAGTGCCTATCTGCATGTAGACTTGTTGAGTCTTACACCCTACCAAAAGATGTGCACTCTTAGTGTTTGTCAAAAGGACTGATTAAAAGTGGGTTAAAGTTTTTACGCATAAACTTTGCAGCTAATAACACGCTGATAACACGGGAAGTAGCCCCTACGCACAAATGCGCACAATTAATATCCACCTGGCTTCGTTCAAACCTCGAGTAAAACTTAAAGCAACTTAAATTAAAAGCTCAAGCCACCTCACAGCAGAGGAAAGCCGGTGTAAACCTAGAGTGCAACACCTCACTTTGTTTTTCGTTTAAATAAACTTCCACCGTGACTCAAGTCGTTATGAGATGTCTCCTCACCTGAGGCGTATGCTAGTCCAATCCAAGTCCGACAGAACAGCGTAAAGTCTGTCTTCATCTCCAGATCTCCGGTCCAGAAGTGCACAAGCTTGAGCTGAGTTTCTCTCTCTTTAATTTTTTTTAGAAGAATAAAAGAAAAAGGACAGGTTGGTTTTAACAGGCTCTTAGTGGAGAAGCTGGTTTCAATGAAGGTCCTTGGGTGGGGTTAAGGGGGGGAAACTCAGGTGAACGCTGTCTGTCTGTGGGCTGCTTTGCGCAGAGAGGACATAGCCGAAGTGCTGAGGAAAAGGAAAAGCACACACACACCACACACACACTTTTCCCCCTCGTTTAGTTTAAAAGGATGCATAAGGCACTGAATGGGATTTTCAACGATTTCCCTTTCCTTTGCTCGTGACGGGAGCGCATCCACATCCACCCACCCAGTTCATAAAACAAGCTGGAAAGGGGTGTGAGCGTGTGAGGTGGTGTGTACGGGCTAGGGAGGTGGGGTGTGGGGGTCAGCCAAACATCCATGACAAAGTTCCTTCCTGCAAAGTCTTGCGTTTCATCCCGCTGTATTAAAGACTTTTAGAACTGCGGATAATAACTGTGGAGGATAATAAAAAAGTGCAATAAGAGCACTGCAATATTGGAGCTGTGGGTTTTCCTATTTGTTGCGTTGCTGCAGAACCGTTTGGCATTGATTTTCTGTCATGGATTTTTCCCAAAGCATTTAAAGTCGTCCTGACACCTAAATAGCTCAGCAGGTAATCCTAATACCATCAGAAATTCTTACAAAGCCACCACGGGAGCACTGCAGTCACCACAGGAAGGAAACAAATGCCACTGCGAGATAAAGCAACAGAGGCAGCCTGCAGACAAATATAAGAATGTAAGAAGGAATGGTATTTTCTATGTATCAAAAATAGGCTCAAATTTAAAAAAATGTTTTTAAATCCTTCTGACACCAAACTGTCAATGCAGTTTTATGTGTTTAGGTCAAATGCTGGTTGTTAATTTGATGTAAAGGAAAGATCTCTTCTGGCATGCTTCTGGACACAAATTCTTCCTCATGTTAAACAAACATAAGCTGAGGGAGTGCCTCTCTATTAAGTGTCCGTAATAACTCATCCAACGGGTCAGATGTAAGTAATGATGCCTCCAAGACTAAACTGCACAGAGTTTCTTCCAGGCTTGACCAAATCCTGTTAACCCCCACCACCCACTCATCCATCCTCCTCGGGGAGTCCTCAGAGTGTGAATAAAAGTCATGTACTAGGAGCACAACATGCCCGTAGCGAGCCGCTATCAGTCCCGTTTTATCGTACAGGGAGGGATTTGGAAAATTGAAAACCTGTGTACCATAAGTCAGAGAGGGCAGAAGGGGGCGTGCGCTTGTGTAATCGTGCGCACGCACAGAGATGGGCCTTCAGGTGCAGGTGTGTGCTTTATCTGTGAACTGTCAGGGTCACCTTTGCGGTGGTCAGACAAACATCGTATGGAAAGTGCAGAATAATCAGCGCAAGTCCAGTCAGATATATATGATGATGTGCTGCTTCACCACTTGGAAATCCATTACAGCATTAATGTGTCTCCGGACTCCTCCCTTGCTGTGCCTTTAGAACAGTCCACACATTAAGCAGCAGCTGTTGATGAGACATATGAGAAATAATATTTTTCCTTGACATGAACATGGTGTGATTCCTCAGCTATGAAGAGCCTGACCTCAGGGAGAGAGCTGAATAACAGGGAGTCAAAGGATCATTGTTTGTTATTGTGGGCATGCGTTTCCACTCCGGATCCCTTACGGCAATCCACCTCTCTGACCTTAAAACACAATGTTGTGATTGAATGGTTGTAATTAAAATGTTCCCTCGGTTTCAGGCCGGCAGAGCCTTCGGCTTCACAGAAAAATAAACACACTAAATTGTGATGATAGCCTAACAAAGCGCTGTCCAGGGAGTTACTAAATCTCATTACGAATATAAAACAGATAATGTCATAAACAAACGAAAAACACTTGAACAGCCAATTCAATAAGAAATCTGCACACATAAGCCATTCAGGCAACAGCGATAGCAAACAATAGGCTTTACGCAGGATGGCACAATCGCCTCTGCTGTGTCAGATGAAAAGGTTTCAGTTTATAATTCGTCCGACCCCTGAGAGACAACCGAGGGCTCAAGGACTCGTCCTTGAAGTGCCAGCACTCCATCCGGCCCATCCTCAGGTCAGGAAACAGATTACAGCTCTACAGCTACTATCATAGGAAGGATGTGGAGCAAGCGTGCAACCCCCTCGCTCTTTCGCCGAAGTTCATGCCCATGGGCCTCCACGCTACACTGCACTTTTGCCAAGCTACTTTGAAGAAGCTGTTACAGTTCAGCAGAGTTCCTTTGGGTTTGTTTTGATTGTGGTAGCCACCATTCTTAGCATTTGTAGATCATGCCAAGTTACGGTGCCCTCCTGACTGTAGGAGCAGCACGGTTTGCATGTAAATTATTTACTATGTAATCAGGATAGCAGTGGGACAAGACAACTCTCACAGCTCAAGGCAGATCCAAACTTAAGTTTGAATCTCAATCTCAGATTTGTTTATTTGCAGCTTTTATCCTTTTTTGCTGAAACTTCTTGTAGACAACTTGTATCCAAATCACACAGGCTCATGCATAGACCTCCCCAAATCATTCAGTTCAATTTAGTTTCATCTTATCAATACTTGTGATTTGGCGCTGAGGAGCTTTATATTAAGCAACGATCAGACAAGCCCTTATGACAAAGAACTTGGCGACAGTGAGAAGGAAAAACTGCCTTTCAACAGGAAGAACGGTCCAGCAGAACCAGGCTCAGGGAGGGGCAGCAATCTGCCACGGCCTATCTACACTTTCTCTTGACTTAGCCACTCCATAATCATTCCCGTTCTTTATGAGGAGACATGGAAGGTATGTAGCTAATGTTGGGTATATTTATTTAAGATGGCACTGTGGTGCAATGGCTGTGTGGAGTTTGCATGTTCTCCCACCTGTGACTATTATGTGTCTTCCTCCCACAGTCCAAAATTGGCCGTAGGTGTGGTGGTCTGAGTCTCTGTGTCACCTCTGTAGCCTTCTCCAGAGTATACTTTGCTTCTTGCCCTGTGACACCCAACCTAAATCCAACATAAATAAGGGAAAACAGCTGGATAGATGTGCTCTAATATAAATTTGAGTTTCTTTAGTGTTTAGTATTTATACCACTTTCTACTTCTCCACTCTTTACTTGACTACATGTATCACAACCATATATCACATACAACCAGCAGATTAATCATTGAAAACTATAAGAAAATAGTTTTTAATACAGCAGTATAATCCTGCTTAAGGGAGATTATTTATATTTAGGGGTCTGCTCTCATTAACTAACAATACTTAAGTGAGATTTTAAATTCAGACTTTTATTTGTAACAGATTGATTTCATCATGTGTTTTTAGTGCTTCTATTTAAGTAAATATAAGAAGTAGGCCTAAACGTTTCCACCATGATGGGGATAAAGTTCTTCTTTGGTCTGCGCCAAACATCCCTGTTGTTACTGTGACTGAGCACTTCTTATCTTTGATTTGAGTGTCCAGGGCACATCTTTCTTTCCCTTTGTCTCCCTTTATCAAATTGTCGCTTTGGTTTAATCTTCCTTTTAGACAGTAAATCCGAGGTCAAATTTCTGTAGTCTTTCTTGTAAATGCCCTTTGACACCAAACAACTAGAAAGAGTTACAGTACTTTCAGATTCTGCTTTACTTCCCATCAATGTCGGTGTTCCCTTTTTTTTTCTCCTGTCCTTTTGGACAGTGACACAGAAACTGGCAGCTATTTGAAAGCTACGCCACTTGTGGAAGATTTTTTCTTACAGTGGAATGATTTATTTCAAATTATTTTTGAATCCCTCGCTGCTCGAGGACATTCACAATCTAATTTTTTCCCTCAAGACCTTGGAGAGCTCTTTAGATGTGGGCATGTCGATATGAACAGATTTGAACAGCTAAGAGAATAGCAGAGGTTAGATAGTTCAAGTTGTTATGAAAAGGACTTATTAATATTAATATGTTTTGACTTTTTCCACCACTGTTATTCATTTGCAAATGAATATGTTAAAAAGGTCAATAATTTCCAGAGGGTGTACTTCCTTTTTCACAAAACTAAAACTGAAGCAGATTTAAGAGGAAATGGCGAGGAAAGCTAGAAGTAATGACTTTTTGCACAATTGCATTTCTCGAGTTTTAATAATAAAATATTAAATAGTGTCGCTTTGAGCTACATAGGATACCCAAAGGCTCTGTAGAGCTGAGTGTCCCATTAAACAGACTGGCCACTGTTTAGCTCTATTACCATTACATTGCCTAACATGTTTTAATTACAATAAGAAACATCTTGTAGTATATAGATGTATATCACACCCAAAAGGCACAAATGTGTTCCACAGAGTCAAACAGAATGACCTGTAAAGAAGAGGAAAACAAGAATGTAAAAGGTTTACTTCATCATTTACGGCAATTTTGCTAAACCTGAACACATACATAAAAGAAAGTGTGTGATAAAAGCATGATGAATGCATATTCCGTGTAGCTGCTGTGCAGAAAAGCACAGTTCCCCCACCGGTCCAGTTTATTGTGCCACTTTCCCATTCAGGAGGCGCAGGCAGCAGCATCCTGCTTCAGCAGCCCCCCTGAGGCCTGTACAGAAGACCCACAGGCAACCCCACTGTCACTCTGTTTATCTGACCTTTCACCTGGCGGGAGGAAACAGGACGTCGGTGCTGTCGTGTGTTTGCAAAGATAACCAAAAGCCCGCCTGTTTTCACTGTGGAAGTGTCAGCGATGGCTCACGCGTTTCAAGAAAAAAAAATTTAAAATAAAAAATTCCGGTGCAGGCGAGTCAGCAACCCTCCACCTCGTCTCCTGTTAGGATAGCTTTGGATTCACATCAGTTGCAGTGTGCAGTTGCGAACTTTGCTTTGATGATTCTTAATAGCATCCTTGATTGTTTGAAGTTGTGTTGGGTTTGCACTTCCACAGCGTGTGGCGTTGTAGAAAAGACATGCAAAGGCAATGTTTGAGGAAGAAAAAGTGATTCGGTTTATTTGCGTAAGCACTTTATACACGACGAAAGGAAATGACTGAACGTGCACTTGGTGTATGTACACAAGGACATGAAACGCAAGGGAAGAGAGTGGACAGGAGGCATAAGACTGCTTTTTAGCATCTTCCTAAGCTAAGAAAATTAAACTCATGATACATGGCTTCAAAATTAGACACATACATAATGAATAGAAACGAATAAACAGATTGAGTTCTTTCCATTTCCTACACAACCACATACAAAATCTTGTAATAAAGTGCATAATAACCTCACCCTGACTGAACTTGGTGATTTTACAAGTCAGTCTAAAGATAGTCTAACCTGGCAATTATTCCGATTATCATAGAAAAAGTCATTTATCTACATCTATTAAACATTATCTGTTGAAGACTGAGTATGCCATTAATGTAATTTGATGCATCTAAGCTAGAGCACAGCGTTTTAAAACTGCATTTAA
This sequence comes from Perissodus microlepis, assembly GCF_051167445.1. Lineage (NCBI taxonomy): Eukaryota > Metazoa > Chordata > Actinopteri > Cichliformes > Cichlidae > Perissodus > Perissodus microlepis. Next base: position 7,636,853 of record NC_140462.1, on the reverse strand, counting down.
GCTAATTGGTGCATAAGCCTTGGCACGATGATTACTACAAAGTGGATTTTTTTTTTTTTTTTTACTTTGATGAGTAAGACAATTTTCTGAACATTTTTAAAGCTTTTAAGATAGAAAACAGCATCTGGCAAAATCAAGTCAGAATTTGTGAAAAGAATGTTTACGTCACGCTCATTCAAATAATGGCTGATAACCGTGTTGTGTGAGAAAGCATTGATTGATTGCAGCAATATCAGCCGGACAGAGCAGCAGGAGGGTAGTGGAGGAGCTTCATGGGCTGAGGTTTGTGGCGGCTGTCTGTAATGCACGGGCTAAAGAAGGGGAACGCCTTGCCCCTCGGCCCGTTGGCGAACGAGTAGAGCAGACTCATGTCGTCGGCGTTGTAGAAGGAGACCCTCCTCTCGTCGCAGTCCAAGAAAACCCCGAGCCTCTGCGGGGAAGATCTGACCCGCAGCCTCTCCCACGGCTGCTTTCCCACCGAGTACTCGTTCCCGTTGCGCAGCCGCAAGGTCCAGTAGCCGCTTTCCGGGCTCAGCTTGATCCGAGCGTGCCTGTTGACATTCTCCAAGGCCACTCCCAGGTCCCACTTAGGGCTGGTGCCCACTTCTACCTCCCAGTAGTGTCGACCCGACTGGAAGCCCTGGGCAGCCAGAATGTTGACGCACTGGAGGAAGCGCTTGTTGTGGTTCACGTGGTGGGTCATGACGTTAGATTCGACCGCCACGGTTTTGTCTCTCGAGACTTGAATGCTCGGGTGTGCTGTGTCGACGTCAAACGTCAACAGGGAGGGACCTATGGGGTGAAACAATTCATTGGGAGATAAAATGACTCTAATAAATTCAGATTTTTAACGCAAAAAACTCCAAAACAACCCTTTCACAGCATGATAATGGTGCCACTCCTGTTTCCACCTCAATAGCTTATCATAACACTCCACTCATTTTCCCTTAATTACTCCCATTATTGACTCAGAACCAGTTTTCAGCTCCAGTCATTTTGTGTCTAATGAAGCATCGGGGGGAAATTACCTGGTTTCAAAGATTTGAACAGCCTCCTCCATGTGATGTATTGTAAGGGAGCCAGGTATTTGTTACTGAAAGCATTTATATCAAACTCCTGGGCGATATCCACCTGCGCACATGGTCTGTGCAAACAAAAAGAACACAGAGTTCGGATCATTTGCTCTCAGCGTAAATTACTGTAAATGTCACATGAGCACAATGTGTGCAAAAACTGTCACGAGCAATTAATCGGTCACAACATGGAAATGAGCACTTACCTCAGCGCTGGGAGCTAATGAGAAGAAAAGAAAAAAAAAGTCACGTTAACAGCTTGTTTGAAACGGGTTCGTGAAAAAACATTAATTCCCAATTAGATGATTTTATAATATCAGACAATAATATAAATAGGGTCACATCATTTTCAATTCCCACCTCAGTCAGTACGATGTCCTGGGTGGCAGTGCTGGCCTCCTGCAGCGCTTTTATATTGTCCTCCAGCTCCTTCGCTGCCTGCTCCGTGACCTCCAGGTGGTGCTGGACTTTCACCAGCTCCTCCTCCTGCTCCCTCCTCAGCTGCTCCAACGTACAGGCTTCCTCATCGTTCAGGATCTGATGGAGAGCTTGGAACTCACTTTTGACACGCGCCTGGAGATCTGCCGCGACACTCTGCGAGGAAGAGGGATGATTAACGTTATAAGAGCGGGACTCTCCGTGTCGTGCCACGCGTTTACTGAACACGTGGCTTGCTTGCTTAAAGCTCTAAAAATCTTGCAGAACAACACACATCTCCAGAGATACAAACAGATGGGAATGAAGTCACAGTTAGCATAAAAACTCCATGTGTCTGACAAGTATTGCATAAAGAAGGAAACAATTTCCTTTTCATCATCTCAGCCCAGCGTGTGCGGCTAAAATTGAAGCTCTTATCCTACATCTGTCTGCCTCACTTTGTCATTTTGTTTCCGTCGCTCCTGCTTTTGCACAGTTTTTCATGTTCTGCGCCACTAAATATGCACATTAACATGCTATAAACAGCCATTAGAGAGGGCTGTGCTTGTTCTTATTTCTTAAGTGCTGCCATTCCTTTGGATTCCCACATGAGCGTACCTTTATAATATTCATCTTTTCTTTGTCTCTGTGAATGCTGTTGATGAAGTCCTGCTTCCTCAGGCGGTGGTTCTCCAAAGTCTCCTTCAGTTGTTTCTGCAAAGTGGTATGCAAATCTAATCAGCGTGGGGGATAGGAACACTAAAGCAAAGAGACTATACAGAGAATGAAGGAACTCGATAACGGTAAAAGGGGGAATAATTAACGACAAGAAGTAAACGCTATTCAAGACACGGGCCCATCAGAGAACTTTGCTTTTGTGCTGTTGTTGAGCTGATCTGCATCACATTCAGAGGTTTTTCTTATATTCTGCATGTAGTGAGGAGGAAACATCATAATACATTACAATCTAATGGAATCTAGTACAACTACAGCACAAAACACAGCCTAGGAAAAACACAACATTTTAAAAGGGCCCATATTATTGAAAAGCATTTTGATTGTGTTTTTTTATGTTCTTAATCCACTTGCATATGTAACATAAAAGCTGCGAAAATACACCTGTCTAAAGTTTGGACTAGTGATGTCATCAGAAAAAAAAAAAAAAAAAAAAAAAACCTTATACAAAAAACCCCAATAGCAAAATCTGCAATACTACTCATTTTTTGCAGAGTATGTAACAACATGGGGGTGAACTACAAACTACAACACCAAAGATGGGGCTAGTGTAGTTGCAGTAATAGTGCCAGCCCGACTTGCGAAGAAAAGTAGTAAGAGTCGAGTACGGAAGCACTTGAGGTAGATGACCAAGGGTTGGAACTACGTTTTTGAAAGATGATATGCAAACGATCTTGACTTTCACACCAAGTGTGGAAATGCTTCAGAGAAGAGGCTAAAAGATAGACATCTACATACAGTGGGGCAAAAAAGTATTTAGTCAGCCACCGATTGTGCAAGTTCCCCCACTTAAAATGATGACAGAGGTCAGTAATTTGCACCAGAGGTACACTCCAACTGTGAGAGACAGAATGTGAAAAAAAAAAAATCCATGAATCCACATGGTAGGATTTGTAAAGAATTTATTCGTAAATCAGGGTGGAAAATAAGTATTTGGTCACCTCAAACAAGGAAAATCTCTGGCTCTCACAGACCTGTAACGTCTTCTGTAAGAAGCTTTTCTGTCCCCCACTCGTTACCTGTATGAATGGCACCTGTTTGAACTCATCATCTGTATAAAAGACACCTGTCCACAGCCTCAAACAGTCAGACTCCAAACTCCGCCATGGCCAAGACCAAAGAGCTTTCGAAGGACACCAGGAAAAGTATTGTAGACCTGCACCAGACTGGGAAGAGTGAATCTACAATAGGCAAGCAGCTTGGTGTGAAAAAATCAACTGTGGGAGCAATCATCAGAAAATGGAAGACATACAAGACCACTGATAATCTCCCTCGATCTGGGGCTCCACGCAAGATCTCATCCCGTGGGGTCAAAATGATCATGAGAACGGTGAGCAAAGATCTCAGAACCACACGGGGGGACCTGGTGAATGACCTGCAGAGAGCTGGGACCACAGTAACAAAGGCCACCATCAGTAACACACTACAACGGCAGGGAATCAAATCCCGCAGTGCCAGACGTGTTCCGCTGCTGAAGCCAGTGCATGTCCAGGCCCGTCTGAAGTTTGCCAGAGAGCACATGGATGATACAGCAGAGGATTGGGAGAATGTCATGTGGTCAGATGAAACCAAAGTAGAACTTTTTGGTATAAACTCAACTCGTCGTGTTTGGAGGAAGAAGAATACTGAGTTGCATCCCAAGAACACCATACCTACTGTGAAGCATGGGGGTGGAAACATCATGCTATGGGGCTGTTTTTCTGCCAAGGGGACAGGACGACTGATCCGTGTTAAGGACAGAATGAATGGGGCCATGTATCGTGAGATTTTGAGCCAAAACCTCCTTCCATCAGTGAGAACTTTGAAGATGAAACGAGGCTGGGTCTTCCAACATGACAATGATCCAAAACACACCGCCCGGGCAACAAAGGAGTGGCTCCGTAAGAAGCATTTGAAAGTCCTGGAGTGGCCTAGCCAGTCTCCAGACCTCACCCCCATAGAAAATCTGTGGCGGGAGTTGAAAGTCCGTGTTGCTCGGCGACAGCCCCAAAACATCACTGCTCTCGAGAAGATCTGCATGGAGGAATGGGCCAAAATACCAGCTACTGTGTGTGCAAACCTGGTAAAGACCTATAGTAAACGTTTGACCTCTGTTATTGCCAACAAAGGTTATGTTACAAAGTATTGAGTTGTATTTTTGTTATTGACCAAATACTTATTTTCCACCCTGATTTACGAATAAATTCTTTACAAATCCTACCATGTGGATTCATGGATTTTTTTTTTTTCCACATTCTGTCTCTCACAGTTGAAGTGTACCTCTGGTGCAAATTACTGACCTCTGTCATCATTTTAGGTGGGGGAACTTGCACAATCGGTGGCTGACTAAATACTTTTTTGCTTACATTCATATTTCACAACAGCATTGCTTTGTGAAATCAACTGTGTCTAAAGTTAAATGCTTGAGCTTGTGACGTTAGCAGGATACTTAGCAACCATGCTAACACTTCTGGTAACCAAATATATTGGTAACATGCGTGTCATTCTGAAATGACATGGACTCAAAGGATTAGGGTAACGTCTGTTTTTCTTTTTTAATTTGAATTGAATTGAGTTTTAAGAATCAGGTAATTATGCTGGTACTGGTACCGACTACTAGACTTCCAGGAAAGCTAAAGAATGTACTGCCGAGGATGAAGACAGTAGCAACATACACTGAAGCCAAAATGTCCTTTTTTGTTAAATATAAGCTACATTATAAATTTTTTGACTGCTCTGCTTCAGACTGAACTGACAAAAACAGGTATTTTTACTGCAAACATATGACTGCGCCATCTTAATTAGAACCAACCCAATATAGGTTTTTAAGACCAATACTGATATTTTGTGATTTAAAAATCAGATACATCAGCTGTTATAAATGCTGATAGTCATCAATCAGCAAATAGCTGACATTGGCTAATAACAGTGATAAAGCTTAGATTAAGCTGAAGTTCAAACTAATATGAAATGGGATCATTATTAAGGAAAAAAAGCTGGCTTAAATGTTTATAGCCTGAAACACATGTTAAGGTATGTAAAGTCAGAATTATAAAGGGTGTGGGCCCCATTACCTAATTGGAATCACTGAGCTGGAGTTCTCAACCATGTTTGTGTTGTTGGTCATGATCCATTTTTTTATTTTAATGCAGTTATCTTACCAATATTATGGGTTATTATGCTGTTAGCTGGTGTAACAGCTCAAGGAGGCCTGCGCTCCATTTGCACGCATCTATGCGCACGCAATGGACCTACGCAAACGAGGCCTCGAGCCTTATATTTGCTCGACAGATCAATTTGTCTGTTCTCTTAGGAAAAGTGGAGAAGGATTTTTTGTCTGTGCTAAAACCAGCAAAACAAACAAACAAAAAACCTTACAAGTGTTTTTATTATTCTGTCAGTGTATATTAATGCCTCTGCTGTGCGTAAGTTGCACAATCTGTTATACAAAGTATTATAAAGGAGAGTGAAGAGTGAACTTTGGTCTGAGCAATTCAAACAAGGTAGGCTGAGGGCCGAACAACAATAAAACAAACGTGGACTGAAGCATGAATTATAACTATATTGAACCCAGATGTTACTTGCTGGTCAATTGCTATTGATCGGTCTACTTAAGAGCACAAGGTTATTTGTATAACATCGCAGAAGACTTTATTTCTTGCTGACCCAAAGAAACTGTCTGGAAAACCGCCAGCACGACAGTTAAACATGAAGTGAGACTGAAATACAAACCTCTAGGTTCTTGGTGTAAGCATCCGAGGTAGTGGCACGGACCTTCTCCACCATGGCTGCCACAAGGTAGTTAGTTTGAAACTGCTTGGAGCTGAACTCCTTGCGGCATTGTGGGCAGGTGACAGGCCCCTGCGTTCCTCTCCAGTACCTGGATATGCAAGATTTGCAGAAATGGTGCATACAGGCCAACATGACAGGCTCTCGGAACAGATCACAGCATATGGCACATGTCAGGTCCTCTCTCAGACTGCCTCTGGTGGACTGAACAGCAGCAGCAGCAGCAGCAGCCATGATGAAGGGTGCTGTCCTCTTTGAGATCCCTTCACAGGAAGTGAAAGCAAAAAGTCTGAAGGCAAACAGAAAAGATTACCAATCCACTTCTGCAAATACTTTACAAGGAGATAGCTTCGATTTTTCTGTCAACTGCCAATAAATGAAAGGAAAAACAAATAGTTCACCTTCAAACACAGCAGAGTGTACAGCTACAGTCTGAAGTCCATCACTGATAACAAAGCAGTGCAAACAGCTTAATACTAGCACTAAGCACCTACTTGATGGTGATCAGCAGTAGAAATCAGGTGCTATATCACGCGGCTTGCGAGCTAGCTTGTGATTTGTATTGTGAAGGCAGTGTTTACTCAGGTGGCGTGTTTGCTCTTAACTGCCTGGAGCCTGTTAGCGTTTAGCTACGTGTAGCAGCCTCTACAAAACAATAAGAAACAAAAGACATTTCGGAACTTCAATAAAGTGACTATAATCGTCACATAATGAATACTTTGATGAACTTACGTGGTCTGTTGTTCGGAGAAATTCAAAACCGAATACGTCAAAGTTCGCCCCTCTGCTCTCTACTCCCTGCTGCTACTGTTTGGGAACAAATAGTCTTATATTCTGCGCATGCGCACGCAAACACACTGATTGGTCAGTGTGTTTGATGGTGAACAGCAGATGGCAACGACTTTTGTCAGCAATTTTCGATATACACTAACTGGTCATTTTATTAGGTACACACGTTCAACTGCTCATTAATACAAATATCTAATCAGCCAATCACGTGGCAGCAATTCAGTGCATTTATAGGCATACAGACAAGGTCAAGGCGACCTGCTGAAGTTCAAAGTAAGCATCAGAATGGGGAAGAAAGGGGATTTCATTGAGAAATGGGTATTCGTGCCAGACAGATCTGCTGATCGACTGGGAATTTCCTACAAAACCATGTCTAGGGTTTACAGAAAATGGTCTGAAAAACAGAAAATATGCAGTGAGCTGCAGTTTTCTAGGCTTTGTTGATACTAAAGGTCGGAGAAGAATAACCACACTGCATAAAGCTGATAGGAAAGTAATATTAACTCAAATGACCACTTAACAGGAAATTCAGGCTAGAATTCACACAGACGCCCCAGAAATGGGCAATAAAAGATCAGAAAGATTCTGATGAGTCTTGATTTTGCTGGTACATTAGGCAAGTATGGTCAGAATATGGAAAACAACATAAAAGCATGGCTCCATCCTTGCTTGTATCAAATGTTCAGGGTACTGTTGGTGATATTTTCTCGACACACATAGGGCCCTTTAAGTACCAGATCATGATTTAAACACCACAGCCTGCTTGAGTGTTGTTGATAACCATATCCATCATTTTATGATCACAGTGTACCCATCTTCTGAAAGCCATTTCCAGTGAAACTCTCAAATTAGCTCAAAGTGGTTTCTTGAATGGGTTCTCTGTATTCAAATGGCTTCCACATTCAGCAGATCTCAGTCCGACAGCTCACCTTTGGGTTGGGGTGGAAAGAGAGATTCACGTCATGGATGTGTACCAGACAAATCTGCAGCAATTGGGATGCTATCATGTCAATATTGACCAAATCTCAGAGGAATGTCTCCAGCACCTTTGCCAGTCGACCAATATTTATTTTCAATCTACCTTTTTCACTTCCTCCAATGTCTGTTGCAAAAGCAGGGAAGGACTAAGACTAAGAATACTGGGTCTAATATTGATTCCTAAAAGACGGTTACAGTTGCATCTTTTTACTTTTACTTTAAAAAATTAAAGTGTGTTATTTCTAGGTCTATAATTCTGATGGAACAAATCCCTTATAAATGACTATTAAATCTCCATGAATAGTAGTAAAGCAAACATCTAATAAAATGGGATTGGACTCTAGTCTCATGTTAAGGTCAGGCCCCCATAACAGTTTTGCCCACATTTCACCCTAGTGGGAGTTGTGCCTTAAGAGGGTCCTCTTAAGAGACAACTCCCACTAGGGCTTAAACACCTGGGACTCTCCATCAGTTGGTGTTAGAACTGAAAAAGCTTCTCGGATGAGAGGTGAAACGTCTTCAAGAAAGTTATAGAAGTCCGGTCGCTTTTCTTTCCAAGCTCCTTAGATTTAGAGTTATTTGTTCAGATTTCTGAAAGGTTCCTCTGGAGCCACAAAAGACGTTATACAACAGATTTCACATTACTTGCTGCGATATGTGAACTGAACTCAGTGTGTAAAATGAGTGGATGGTTTGTGGAATTATAATGAAATTTTCTTGATATCCACTATTGCAAAAAATCTACAGTCTGTCTCAAGTTGCTAAAAACCTCCAAACTCTCTGAAACATTAACAAGAATATGACCTCAGTGTCATTAATGGTAGCTCCAGGCGTGCTTGCAAGGAATGTGGCTATTAAATTTCAGTTTAATAGGGGAGATACAGGACCACTTCTGCCTTCTTGGACATGGTGACCAAGTCCTTTATAAAAGAAAAGTTCACCAGCAGGAACGACTGGAACATCCCACACAAATGTTTCTCTGAGGAATCCAATCTGCAAGCTTCAAAGGGAAACTAACCTTTAAATTCAATATCTAAAATCAAAGAACTAAAGGGTCTAATCTGCATTGTACGGTTACCATCTGTCAAGTGTGTATCCCCGGTAGGACATAACAAAAGGAAAAGGGGGGGGGAAAAAGCACAAAAGGGATTTCTTAGCTTGGGTTAATTACACAGAAAGACAGACAGACAGACAGACAAACAAGTTGCGAGGACACCCACAGTTTGTGAGCTAGAGACAAGAAGTGAATCTCAACCATTCTCAGTCCCAAATAGCTCACTAACCACTTTTATGAAGATTAATTTGAGCCCTTCCAGGTGAATCAATGACACAGCAGCCTGAGAAAACTCTCAACACCGGCTGAGTGACCCAGGCATGGGGAGGCTGGTGGATGGCTCTTTTAATTGGAAGCAAAAGAAGTGGAAGAGAGAAAGAGAAAGAGCCAATCAAGTATAATCTCCGGTGCTGAGATAATCGGTGTATTAAATTATTCTGCCACAAACTAAAACCAAAGAGGTTCAAGGATCCTATTAAGATTCTGATCAGGTGAATTCCTTTCAAACAATCATGTAGGTTGAAAGTACAGTAAAAAAAAAATTCAGGACATTTTTAAAGTCTTTTAATCCCATTTATTTCAAGGGACCTTATGATCTTTGTTGCTTTTTGCGTTTCACTTTGCTTTTGAAGTTTCTCAAAAACTGCCCAAATCAAAACAAAAAGTAATTTTTGTCCCAGATGATTATTTACTGTCGTCTTGTTACAGAGGGAATTGCTCCAGGCACAATAAAGTCATCATCCCCCCCCCCCCCCCCCCCCGCCCCTCCCAATAGACAATAATCCAGGTAAATGACACACTCTGAATACTAAAATATTGACTGACATCTCCCACGACACCCCACAGGGTCAAAGGGACTACAGTTTAGTGACTTTCTGTGCCATCACCATGAACTTTAATCTATTTTAGGTATCGTGGGAGCTCACAGGGGAAAAAAGCCCACGAGAGGCTCGTTGTTGTCTTGTATTGTTTTCTGGGCTAATCAACTCAATATGACAGCTTAACAATGGCTCTCTCCAAAGCAACATGAAAATTGCATTAAGCAGCACTTCAAATGTTCTTCATTAAAGAAATTAGATCAGTTGAGACAGTGATCCCGAGAATCAAATATACAGCCATTTAAATTATCTGCTTTAAAGCCATGTTTTGTTCCAAAGTTCATCAAATATTGTACACATGAACAAGGGCAAAGCTTCGAGGAGGGGAAAAACTGAATGCTTGGCAGGAAATAAATGAAATAACAAATGGAGATGAATTTGGAAAACCCAGTGACGTAGCCTGAGTGTGCTTTGGCACTTTAAAGGGTGCTTTATGGTGTTTTATTTGATTTCTTTGCCTGGTGAAAGTAAATAAAATACATGCTGAACATTACAAAAAAAAAAAGTGTGATTTGCAAAACGCAAACCCTGCGCAGATCTCCAGCCTCTGTCTCTGGCAGGCTGGCACAGATGTGGAGGCTTACACTGAACCCTGTAAACCTGACAGGAACACACAAAACAGTCGAGCCACAAGATGCGCACCAGGCGCTGCACGCTGGGAGGAGCTTCGAGATTTTTTCCCACTTGTTTCATGACACTCTCCGGTGAAGACACGTTTGCACAAAGGAGATATAGGGGGACAGGTGAGTCGATTAATGTGTGGATAGACTTAAAATGGATATTGCGAAGCTATAGTTGTGGGACATACATGGACTCCCCCTTTGAGGTGCAAGACATGATTTCTCTGCTCTTTTGTGACAGCGTAACCTGTAGCTGATGGAACTATGAAATGTGCGTAATTTGGATAAAAGAAAACGTGCTGGATGAAAAGAGTCCAGACTGCGTACCTGAGACTCTTTGCGTTGGAGAGAGACGTTTTGCACCTGTCAAGTCGGTTAACTAATCTCTCAGAGCTCAGTTGGAGATGTTTGAATGCGCACTGCTGAGTAAGTTGAACAAATTGGCACAAATTACGCACCGATGCACACTCAATTAGAAATAAATCGCCTCGTTATTATTTGGTAGTAATATGTAGAGTTAGCTTGAATTGAATCCGGTTGTGCTGAGGATGTTTGATCGAGCAGGTGTAGTGGCACAAGGTTCCTATCATTGAACAAAAAAGGGTAAATAATGGTTTATAAAGTGCATGGCTTAACCTGCCTGGTGCAGCGGTGTGTACCAGAGGGGTCGAGGCAGGGTTTTCATGTTCCTCGGGTTACTGGCACTGCAACACCTGTTGTAGCACCATGATCACATCTTCGGTGATCCCTACATATGGATTTCGAGGCATCTTACAAATCAGTCAACTATAGATTCTTTTGTCCGATGTTCTTGAGTCTCTGTTTTCTCTTCACCGCTGATATTTCAAGGAACCGACACGTATGAATGGTTTCAAATATCAGGGAATTGTGCAGGAGCTTGGAGACACGACACATCTGCAATGCAATACCTTTAGTTTAACCGTAACATTATGGGCGAGAACACAATGCTTCCAAATGCCATTGGCTTCACTGTTTTACTGTTTTAGTAAAATCGTGGAAAAAGCGATGATGTCAGTGAAAGATAGTCTTTCTAGTGGTTCTGAGGAAATAGGCTGGATCCCCCGAGAAATCAAGGAGTGTCTGTCACCAAAGAGATGACCTCTCACTAAAGGGTGACCTGGTTTGTCTCAGAAAACTTTAAGCATTAAGTGTTGGCCACAAAAAATAAAATAAAATAAAAATCAATAAAAAATTGCAAAGCTTAATCAGGCCCATAAGGGCAGGTCCAGGTTTTATGATTGAGAATCCCTAGGAAATGGATTTCCTCAAAGCATCTTACTGTGGTTAACACAACATAATGCAATTTACATGCATTTGCCTAATAAGGATGAGACTTGGCTTTTATCATTCAAGAGCCAAGCTGCAGCTGTAGTTCTACAGGTCATTACAACATGCACTGTCTGCACTCAGCAGCGGCTCTTGGCTGTACACAGGTAAACTGCCATAAATGACTAGATGATGAACTACAGAATATTTTTACTTATGAAAGGTTGTTTAATGTTAAGCACAAAAACACAATGTTCCCTTTATAAGATTCAGACTATGCATGCAACCTGCCTGCAACTCTAATGATGCAGCTTTGAACTGGCTCACTCTTGATCTCACTGCTTCCTCCATCATGTTTTCTTTATTCTTTCTAATAGTACAGGTTTTCATGTCTCTTAGAAAAAAAAATATGGTTTTTTTTGCACAGCCCAGACAAAGATATTCCACAGTAAATAGCTTGTGATATCTGGTTCTATTTTTGCATAGGGCTTTCAAGAAGCTGCTACAAAGCAAGCTGTTCTTCAGTTGATTGTAACTGTCGATCTATTCATTAAAATTCATGTTTAATTTTCTTACTTTTTCAGAACATCTACCTCCTCAACACAGTCGTGGACAAGTGTTCTAATAATGAGGCCGTACGAATTAGAGGCGTCTCATATCTACTAAATTGCAGCGTTTCATTATCTTTTGGTTAAACACTACATCTCTTTAATATCAGAGTGGCATTTGCAGGTGATGTAAAGGGAACAAAGAAATAACTGTGGAGCCATGTTTTTTAAGAAAGTTGGATTTTAGCTTTTAGCAGAGCATGGAAAACATCCTGAAAATAAAAGACATGGTTTGAAGTACAATGCATCACTAATAATGCCACTTGTCTGTCCTAATACACTGACAGGAATGTCTGCAGTTCACTTCTGTGAGTGACAGAAGGTATTACAGCGTATAAAAGACACGAAACAAATGGACATAGAAGAGTAACACACCTCGACACTTGATCAAAGAGCTCTAATGTTCAGATTCCCATAGTTATACTGCCAGTATCCAATTCAATTTGACTTATTTTATTTAAAAAATTCTTAGCATTGTAAGGTAAAGAGTCTACAATAATACAGAAAAACCCCAGCAACCAGACAACCCCCTCTGAGAAAGCACTTTTTGACAGTGGGAAGGAAAAACTCCCTTATAAGAGGACAATATCTCAGCAGAACCAGACTCAGGGAGCCGTGACCGCTTTGTGGTGAGGGGAGAAAGACAGGACAAAAAACATGCTCTGGAAGAGAGCCAGAGATGAATAATAACTAATATTTAAATACAGAGTGGTGTGTAAACGCCAATGTGCATGTATCTGGCATGAGAAGTCTGTGAGGGCTTAATTGATGTACATCCTGGAGGTAAGAGTTCAAGAAATGTTGATCAGGCGTGATGAGAAATCTGAGACCTCTGATGGGATATTCTCTTAAACAGTTATTTTCTGTTTTCTCTGCTCAGGTGTAAAGTCAGCCTTGATCTAGCATCTTCCAAAATGAGCCCACCGGACATATCCAACAGCACGGGAGAAGAGGAGGCTGGAGAAACCGATCCCTTGTTTCTGCTTAACGACAGCATGGGCTTGCACCAGCCTGGATACCACACTGACATCATCAAGCACCTTGGAGTCCAGATCAGCCTGATCACAGCTTACTCGCTTATCATCCTGCTGGGGCTGCTGGGCAATGCTCTCGTCATCTACATGATAGTTCGCTACAGAAACATGCGAACAGTCACCAACTTCTTCATAGCTAACCTGGCCCTGGCAGACCTTCTCGTGAACACCTTCTGTTTGCCCTTCACTCTGGTTTACACTCTTCTAGAAGAGTGGACATTTGGGGCTGTGTTGTGCCACATGGTGCCCTTTGCCCAGGCTCTGAGTGTGCACGTATCCATCCTCACCATGACTGTCATAGCTCTGGAGCGCTATCGCTGCATCGTGTTCCACCTCGGAATGCGGCTCACGTGGCACTCGAGCTTCCTCATCATGGCATTCACCTGGACTGTGTCTGCTGTCCTGGCAGCACCCCTCGCCATCTTCAGAGAGTTCCGCTACGAAGAGATCCCGTCGATCAACCAGCGCTTTCCCGTCTGCACTGAGAAGTGGCCCCAAGTGACCAGCAGGGATGGGCTCATCTTCAGCCTCTCAATGCTCCTCCTGCAGTATATCATTCCTCTAGCCATCATCAGTTACGCCTACATCTGCATCTGGGTCAAACTGAGAAATCACATCAGCCCATCAAGCCGCAATGACAGCATCAACCGCCGCAAAAAGACCACAAAGATGCTGGCGCTTGTGGTGGTGGTGTTTGCCATCTGCTGGCTGCCCTTCCATGCCTTTCAGCTGGCCATCGACCTGGACTTGGTGCTCAGGCTCGAGGAGTATAAACTAATATACACCGTGTTCCACATTGTGGCTATGTGTTCAACTTTTACCAACCCTCTCCTGTACGGATGGATGAATAAAAACTACAGGAATGGCTTCCTCATGGTGTTCCGGTGCGAAGACAAGCCGGATACTTTCCACCTGGAAGGCTCATTCAGGACTCGCTCCTTGAGGAGGACGACTCTGAACGGCCGTAACGGCGGACACCCTCCCACTGCTGTGTGACTTGATTTGCACGTTTCAAGGCATCTGTAGTATATGAACGTATGCGCGCCCCTCTGCTCCGTTGGCGTTTGTCTTTCAAAAAGTAGCCTTTTTTTGATTTTGATGGTTTAATCTTGAGTATCTGTGTCACTGGAGAAGACCCAAAGCTTTGCATGCAAATTGCTTCATGTGAAGTTCTTTTTCCTTTGCTAACAGCACTAGTAAAAACAACAGTCGTCAAACCTATTAAGAAATGTGTTTAAGGTGTTTACTTAGGTGTTATTTAACTAGGTACAGTGTATAATGTGTTCTCGTGTAAAATGAGGAGCTCTCTTTCGTTTGTCATGTCCAAATTTATGACACAGTCTTAAGGGAAGACTGTTATTACTGTGACAGTGAGAGTTTCATTTTTCACACCTGTTTTGTTTTTTCTACTTGATGTCTGCTCAAAAATTATCTGGATGGTTTTCAGCTAATTAATCCAACTGCTACATTCTGGATTAATTATAAGTGTTCTGGCAGTGTAACATTCAACCCTAGTTCAAGGAATCCAGAGGAGGCGATCAATATATTACTGTCCAAACAGGAAGTTAATTGTCCTCACCTGGCAACCAGCTGTTCCTGATTGGATGAAGCAGCAGGACCCTGTTTCCAGAGGAATGGGACTCTGTGGAGCGAGAGCGAGAGCAGCGTATTATTGATGTCTTTAGCACAAAATGCAGCCAGCTGCTTCGCAGATTTCTTAGAAAAAAGAAACGCTTTTGGAAGAAGTCAGAATGTGTGATTCTACATTTATTGCAGTGCTGATAAAGTGCCCTTTGTTGACTGTTTAATGAACACAGAAACATTAATCAACCGCAGCACCTCTTGGTAGACACAATGAGCCCCTATTACACATGCAAATCCTGGACCTGATCTGACTATGGGGAGAAACTATGTTTTGTGCATGTCCTTGTCAAATAAAGAGATCCAGGCTTGGATAAATATAAGTAAGTCAAGTAAATGGCTGTCATATTCTTCTGTGACATAGTTTGAAAATTTACTGAACACTGGCAGCATGCAGGGACTCCCCACATGTATGGTAAGCCCGATTGATGAAATATCCATGTGAAAATTAAAAGAGGTGGATAGGAGATCTTTTTTTAGTACAAGTCACACATTTATGAGCCTTTCACATATTTTTTGTTTATTTTGAAAAAGAAAAAAAAAAGTGGGTCAAGTGAATCCAGTGAAGCATTTGTATGTGGCCTACACATTGTGATTCATTATACAGCAGAGAAAATGCCTATTGCTCTCGCATTACTGGCTCCTGACACCCACATTGCTGTTTTATTCCCTTGTTTGACCTATATCCCTTTTTAGTCCTCTAAATTATTATGAGAGCTGTGAGTGCTATCAGTACAACCAGCAGAACAGCACTCAGCTTGTATCCATTGCATCACACACCATTACGGTGGACGTGTGGACACTTCTTTTTTAAACAGGAACACATTATTTGGGATTCTGGGATGCATATTTGTTCAGGGAGTCCTAAAGATGCCAGTTCCAGTTGTTGAGAGCTGACAGGGTTACATTAAAATCCCCCCTCACACGTCATTATTAAATTCAGACAGAAAGTTTTGCGACTCTTCTGTAGTGTCTTGCGCGGTCACCTGCTGCCCTCTAGTGTCCCAAGCAGGCGTTGCACACGCCCCACCTAACCGGATATAGCGTCTCGTTTGACCTTCCTTTTTTGCTCCAGTTACGTTTGACATGATTTTCGGACTTTATCCGCGGTGAAATTCTTCCCGATGGGAGCGTAAAATGCAAATTCTCATTTTGTAAATGGTATCGCCGTGCAGGTAATCGCCTTTTCATCTGAGCTGACCCTAAAAAATGTGCTTATTGAATGTCGGTAGTAGAATTTTCTGGGGTACGCTGTGCCATTCATTTATGTGGCTTGCCTCATGCTAGGCTATGCTAAAGGGGAAGCTAAAGAATGCGGACGTGATAAAACAGGATAGTAGTGTTTTATCTCACGTTAGGCCTCTCATTGTTGAAATATGTCACAGTCTGCGGTCTTAATGAGGCTTACATTGTTTGTTGTCAGTCACGCGACGAGACACAGTTGGACACAGCTGGAGTTGTGAGGTAAAAATGTGTTAAAGGTAAAGCTATAGTGTTTACCTTCATGTGTTTATTGAACTTGACACCCGTGGTTGTAGCGTTTAGCTGAAAACACCAATGGCTTGGATTTATTTTGGAACATGTGTATATAAGGGTTGTCATCGCTGAGTTGTTTTATCACATTGACACCGCTATTTACAGCTTCGTCCTGATGTGGCATCTGAAAATTATCTGAACACATCTGGCTAACTATCACGCTGTTTGTTCTGTGTGTTTGCAGGGTAAACCAAGGGAACAATGGTGAAATATTTCTGCTGTGCAGGTCTGCTAAAAAACACCTGGGACCAAGTCTGTGTTGCTTTCTGGCAACGATATCCCAACCCTTACAGGTGAGGTGAGGGTAGGGGTTTATGTGTGGATACGCATTCGTATCAAACATCTTTCGTATAACCTGTTCTATTTTTTTAATGGACTGTAAACTGCACCCAATAAGGCAACAAAAAGTCACCTTGCAATGTGAAGAGCCTACAGTTTTAGAGTCAACGTCCCAAACCCAGCTGATCGCCTCTTTCTGTAAGCACTAGATGACTGTGGGGTGGAAGAACTCCATTTTAACAGGAAGAGACTAACAGGTCCAGACTCTTCTGCCATGCTAGTTGGGGGAAGGGAGAGAAAAGGGAAAAAAGGAGACAAAGACACAGGGATGGAATACAGTCTGCATTATCATAGTTTTCCTAATCTTTACGCTTAAACGCCAAGTGTTTTGAGACTGCGACATCATCAGTGTGATTTTTTTTTTTTTTTTTTTTTTTTTTTTTTTTTTTTTTAAACTTCCCCTTCATATGTTTTTGTTTAAGATAACCAAACCGATATAGAGATATAGAAAAAAATGATAAAATTAAAAACACATTTTATGTATCCAAATGTTCAGTAAACACTCCAGTTTAAACGTTTTTTTTTAGCATGAATTTTGTTTCACTTTAGTTTCTTTTGAGACAACTTTTGAGACATTATGTTTTACAAATACAATGCTCAGAGAAGTCATGTGACTTACAGTCAGGTATATCTCCCAGACTCGATAAGAGTATTCACCAACACTTCCTCGTGCTTGTTCTGCTGATTCATAGGACCATTTGTGTATTCCCACGGCATTTTTTCCACTTGGTTCATTTTTGTTTTTATCTAAAGTCTATTTATTTTTATTATTAAGAACATTTTTGTTGTTGTTACTTCAGTGAACAAGATTCTTTTTACATCTCTTTTTAGTTTTACATTACAAGAACAACATGATTAGATTACATCTTAGCATTCACCTACTGAAATGGTTTAAGTGGAAGATCCTGGAAAGTCATTTTCAGGACACGCAAAGTTTTGACTTTATTTTGCCAATTTTCTGCTGAACACTGTTCACATAAAAAATTAAATGGAGATAAAAAATAATAATACTTTAGGGGTCCAAGCAGTTTCTAAATAGCTCAGTTTCTTCATCATTCTGCCATTTTTACCAACTGAACTACCATCCGGGTAATAAAGATGGGGGGAAAAAATCACCGTAATCAAGTCACAATGAGTGTGAAAGCAAATGTTAGTTGTGCTTTTAATTGAATCATCGGTTTGTCCATTTAATTAAAGCTTAATAGTTCTTGTCAAGCTAAAAATACAGTGTCTAGTTTAGTATTTCTGTGTTTGTCACTGTTTCATAGAATGTTTAAATGTAATATTTTTAGATTTTGAACTGTTGTGTGGATTAAAAACGGTAACTTCTTATTCAACTGAAGCAAAAATAGAGATTTTTCAGGATCATAAAGCTAAATAATCCTTGCATAGAGGTTTCACGTCATCTTAATCCATCCGTCCTTCTTCTTCTTCTTTCACAGTAACCATGTCTTGACTGAAGATATCATTTTCCGAGAGGTTACCCCAACCAACTGCCTCATTTCCAGGCGTCTTTTGACCAAAACTAGCCGTGCCCCTCGCTGGATGGAGCGCTACCTTCCAAAGCACATGGCCAGCTCGGCGTACATCATCGAGGACTCCATCGTGGACCCTCAGAAAAGGACCATGACCACGCTCACGTGGAACATCAGCCACGCTCGCCTAATGGTACATTGGCGTTTTGTGCCTTAAGCAGCATTCATCAGCAGTGCACAAAGTGGTACCTTTGGCTCATTTTGCTTTTGTTTTTTCTCGCTGACAGTCTGTAGAAGAGCGGTGTCACTACAGAATTAACCCTGAGAATGGCAGCTGGACCGAGATTAAGAGAGAAGCTTGGGTCTCCTCCAATGTCTACGGGCTCTCTAGAGCTATTCAGGTCAGTGGAGTAAAGCAGAGTGCTGCGATACATAACAACTGAGGGAAAGTAGTCGGGGGTGACCGAGAGTAACACTCGCCCACCTTGCATTTGTTCTGTATTTAGAAACATAATACAGTGTTAAGATGCAACAGCTGAGCAGCTGAAGCTGTCTGTCAGGACCTGAAGTAGTAAATGACTTATGACAGAGAATTACAGTTGTTGTTGACAGCCCATGTGTGAGGATGTGAGTCGTGTGTTGTTATGCCTCTATCTTTTATAACTTTGTTTTTCACCTTCCAGGAATTTGGGCTCGCAAGATTCAAGACCGGTGTGATAAAAACCATGAAAGGCTTCGAGTATGTGCTTGCCAAAATGCAAGGTAAATTATTCTTAGTTCTTATTCCCATTTCATTCCTATTTAAGTTTGTGGCTGATGTTAATATGGGTTTTCCAAATGGGTTCAAACTGCTCAAAAAAATTAAGGGAACACTTGATCGCCTCACACATGAGGATTGGAGCCCAACGTCCTTTAGCAGGATTTGTGCTCACACACCAACACTGTGCTGCTGGAGTGGCATTTCCTGGAGAACACTAGAATTGTGAGCGGCAGGCGACATAGTGCTTCCCAGCATCTCCAGACACCTTTATGCTTGTCACATGGGCTCCGTGTCAGTTTGCGTCCTTTGAAGAGAATTGGCACTATCGGAGGCTGTATAGCATTGTTCTGCAGGCACAGGTCCCACTTAAAGACACTGGGACTTTATGCCATTTTCATGGAGTCTGTTTCTGATGGAAGCATCGAGGTTAACACGTGTAGCCCTCTGGAGCTCATTCTTTAGGGCTCTGGCAGCCCTCCGCATGTTCCTCCTCACACAGAGAGTCACATAATGGTGCTGCTACTGGGGTGGATGGCCCTGGGAGACACAGCAACCCTTCTAGCAATGGCATGTATGGATGTGTCATCCTGGAGGAACTGAACTACCTGTATATGCTGAATGGATTGCAGCTATTGTATCAGTAGTGACTAGTGACACAAAGAAAATGTAAAGTTGGGGAAAAGGTGAGAACAATGGTCTGTGGTCATCGCCTTGCAGAAGTATTCTCTTTTTGATGGTTGCCTTCTCTTTGCCTCCCACTTAAACTGTTGTCGCTTTTATTTATCTCAAAGCAGGTTAAATGGAGTCAGTGGTTGATGCTTCCTAATAAGACAGATGGATATCCCTTAAGTTTAACAGACTCTGTGTTAAACTGTGGTGATCAAGTGTCTCCCTTTTTATTTATTCATTTTTTTCTGAGCAGCATAATATAATAACATCAGTAATTCGTGCATGGAACTGCATATTCTTCTAAAATAAGGTGACTGTTGCTTTTTTCATGAATCTGGAAAACTGATTATAGTAATAATTGGAAGTGTTAGCTGCTTAGGCACGAAAACCTGGATGAATCCAATGAAGAGCTGCGTTTTGTCCCCGTGTAGGTGAAACTCCATCGAGAACTTTAGCGGAGACGGCTACAGAGAGGGCGAGAGAGACGGCGCTGGCTGCTAAAGAGAAAGCCAAAGACCTCGCCTCACATGCCCAGAAGAAGCAATACGTGTGACAAGCTACACAAATAAAGTCATTCTGCAGCAGAACTCACCGATCCCAGTCATGGTTAGACACCTCTGTGAGGGCGCATCCAACTGAAATGGTGGGTGGACCATAAAAGACCTGAGCTGGGTTAAACAGCCTGTTCCTGCCTCCCTCTACATGCCGCACTATAAATATATTGCCGAGCGTATCTACGCCACATCACCTCAGTATTTACCAGAGACGCAGGTCTTAGACAGGAATGGTTGGTTATTGCTGGCGCTGCCATAAAATGATTGTGAAGCTGTTGTTCGACCTTTGCTCCAGTCGTGCCCATTGTCTTGTTTTTTGTTTTTGTTTTTTTAAACTCCGTTCCTTTGAGTATGCCTCGTCTAAAGCAAGTCACGTTGTCTTTACAGCTCCAGTAGATAAGGTCACTCCGAATTTGTGATTAAGGCATTCTCGTTTATGATTGGTTTTATTTAATCTTGCATACAGTTGCTGGTTTAGTTTGCTCTACAACACTTAAATCGCATTACTACAGCTGATCATCTCCTTGCCTCAAGTTGGACTGAAGAAAGTTTGGTACGGTTGGTGTCATTGCTCAAGAAGAAACCTCTGAAAACTTGAATTGTGATTGTGCATTTAAAAAACAAAAAAAAAGGGCACAAAAGCTACCTTGAACTGTACATTCAGCTAAGCTCTGGTGATGCAACCCATGCAAAAATGTGTCCTTACTCTATCAGCTTGTCAATAAATTGACATTGTCTTTCTAATCACTTTGCTGTCTGTCAAGTGTATGTCTGTGCGCCAGCCCTGCTCGAGTTAGGGGTGAATGGATTTTTACCTCTAAAATGACTAATAACAAACACAACAGCAAATAAATACAGAAAATATTTATTCATTAAAAAAAGGAAGCTTACATCAGTACAAAAATGCTACATAATATTACTGGGTGGAGAGACGGATAAAGTAATAAGGCCTCTTGCATATACAAAAGTGAATTGAGGGGGTAGAAAGCACCTTAAGTTATTAAATACTAGGGGTCGACCAGTGTTCAGAGTTTCAAGGCCTTTGAAGATAAACTGTAAATGAGCCGCGCCGGCTCTGATGCAGTCACCTCTTCTGTTTGAACACGGCTCATAAATAACAGCCCATCAACACCAATGTTATACAGTAGTGCAGTTGCAGGCTTGGAGCTCCCGGCACCTGCTGCAGAGCTGTGTTTCCATGCTGAAGTGGCAGAAGTTGCAATAAACACTGCGACGTTATGTGTTTCTATGACTACAAGCACGGCGATTTTTCCCAATTACACTGAAAAATCGAACAATGCACCTTTTTTTTGTTTTTTACATTGATGCAATTTACTAAAACAAATTAATAGTTTATGTAGCCATAGCTTGCCCAGAGGCATTTCAGCAAAGTGTTAGGTTTATCTAAAAGTTTCAAATATCTGTTATCGGTGTCTTTGAAACTAAAAAATATAGGTCGACCCCTATTGAATACACAGAAATGAATATGTAATACAGCATTAACTACATAATCATTAAAAGTACAAACTGCCTACCTGACTGGTGAATTTGTTATGTGTATAATTAACAATTTAATTGATAAATGCACAAGTGAAGGTAGGAAAGACTTCTAGGAAACATTAGCAGTGAATAAAACTGCCATTAGGCCTCCGTGAGCAGCTCCCAAGTACTCCTCTCACAGTTTTAAGTTCTTAAATTGTGAACTAATTCATATTTGGCAATGTTACTGAATTTTCCTGATGTCGATGTGCAAATATGACCTGCTTGTGTTTGCTGCTTTCAAATCTTTTTGAGACAAAACAAGTGCAACATTTGGAAATTATGTGCAATAGAATAAAAAGGAGCAAAGTATATGACTGCACTTAGATATACAATAGGACACAAACACAAAAAAAACCCCGACATAGCAAGATTAATGTTTAAGTGCATGCTAAACGTGGCATACTGAGATATAAGCTTAGTGCTAGGTAAAAGCTGAATAGCATACTAAACCAGATCTGATTTAAGGCAGAATTCAGTACAGACATTCTGTAGTAAAGAATAAGTTAAAGGTTTAGAATAAAAGCCCTTATCTGAATTTTAAAAGCCCTTAAAAAGGTGAATTATTAGAGCTGCATGAATGATACGAAGTTTGACACCTCATGGCTTTGGGGGAAAATAGCATTAATGACTGATGCTAGAACACACATGAGTATGTGTTTGGTGACGACACGGCCCAGTGAATTTTACTGCTATTCAGTGCAAATGGACACCTCTCATTCATAACCAAAGGTTAGCTTTTAGCTTTTTGTCTGACGTGTGCTGACAAGAGAATGCCAAAAAAATGTTCAGTTGTACAGTAACATCTTCCTCCATTCTCCCCCGTCCTTTGTTTTTGGAATGTTTTTCTCCTCTTCCTGTGCGTCCGGTGACAATAAACCAGTTACCACTCGTGTACCGCCGTCATAGCCAGGCCTTTTCCAGGCTGGAGTAACAGTGGTCCGCGCCGGTGTGCGTAATGCTCAGTCCATCAGAGTCCACAAACACAATGCTCTCCACATCAACCTCCACGTCCTCTGCAACAAACCCGAGCACAGATCCGATCCGTCAGCAGAAATACGGCAAACTTCGCTCGTCACGTTAAACTTAAACTTGCAATTTGCCTTTAAGGAGACAGCCAGCTCCTAGTACGACTGAAATAATTTGAACGTGAAATAAAAAAACCCGAGGGGCTTACCTCTGTCTGAGTCCGACCTCTCGGAGGACATGGTCGACCCCTGGCTGTCGTTCCTCATCCTCTCCGTGCCCCTCTGCAGCTGCTCCAGCCGAACCCGCAGCTCTTGCTGCTCCCAGCGCAGACGATCCTTCAGCTGCTCTGCACGCTCATCCTGCTCCTGCAGCTTCTGAACGGGAAAAAGGTGCAGGAGCAGAGCAATGAAGAAAGGATAAACAGTATAGGCAAAAGCAAAAATCGAGATTGCTAAAAGCTCTGTAACATGCACAAAACAAGCCACTTTCTATACACACAGTATTCATATATATTCAGAATATTTAATGTTCTTGACTAATTTAAATGCTTAACTTTAGAAACACCAATTACATGCATATCTTTGGACTTTGGGAGTAAGTCGAACTACCCGCAGAGAGCACATAGACAGAGGGAGAACATGCAAACTGCACACAGAGAGGCTGGATTTAAACACAGGATTCTTGCTGTGAGGCAGCAGTGCTAACCACCACACCACAGTGCTACCCCACTTCATGATTCAGCATTGTTCTGTTTTGTCTTGTGCGGTCTCCCTTTAACACGTATTGTGTCCCTGAGAAAAGCACCACATTTTAAACATGGCTGGGATGACAAGTAAACCAAACTCGAGTCAGATTCAATGCAAATTCAGACATCTCGCACCTTTATGTGAAGCTGGGCTCGTCTCAGCAGGTTCAGAGTGGTGTTCCTCATCGAGTCCGATGACAGTGGGACCTGCTTCTTCAGCTGCTCCAGGCAGTGCCTCAGCTGTGCCCGTCTGCAAAGCACAATGAGAAAGAAGTGAAGCTGCAAATCCACACTTCCCTCTTTTTGGGTTTTTTTTAATCTCTTGATCTGACACACATGAACTTTTACTGTAGCATTACAAAGAAAAGCCCATTACCTGTTTTTCTCCAGCTCATTATGAACAGACCTGCAAACAAAGTAAATAAACAGACAGTTTGGTCAAACATTCACAACAGTGCACTCCTACTCAGCAGCTACTGCGTGAGAGGTATTCAAGGTTAAAAGGGTGCCTTATCAAAACTGAAAGTCAGACCGAGCCACACCCTGTCGTCAGTTATTTGTTATGTAATGCATTCACCTATTGCCACCAGCAGATATCTTCTTGCTCTTCTGCTTGCTTCTCCTGTCGGACTGAGCTGGACTGAGAGGCAGGACGGAAGCATACCCATGTTCTGCCTCTGCGCAGGGAGACACATCACAGCTGTGTTACACAACAATCGCCGGCAAAATCACAGTGCACACTGGCTGCGACGTTAAAGGTGTCCTCATATTAACATGTGCGAAAGCCGAAAGCCGGTTATTACGGCGTAATTAAAGTGTGATATACCATCCGTGCTGTAGGGGAGGTGGGAGAAAAGGAGGTTGAACGCAGTCTACTGCTGTCATCAGCTGGACGTTTTGCTTTTGGCGCCATCATCCACTATCTGTTCGCTTTTATCCAACCAGTCTTACAACCTCACGCGTAAAAAAGGAGTCGGGATAGCGTCTACAGCTAGTAAGCAATGAATGAAAGTTATACTTTATAGGCTTTCCTCATCCCCCCCCCTTTCATTCACCGGAGCGAACGCTCAGCGGCGCCCGGATTCATTTTCAAACTGGTCCAGATTGGCGCCTTTGAGTACAAAGATGCGACCGATATGTAGGTCAGAGTCAAATGGCAAAACACCGCCCAAAAATAACCTTGCACCTAGAATCCCGGTTAAATCTTAAACAGCTGCACGGTATGATGTTTCTACGTTATGTGTAGGTGCATACTTGCCGCCGGTTTATTGTGGATTTATCGTTGTTTTAACAATAACCAACCAACTCCCCTCTCTAGGCTGACAGTTGACATAAAGCACTTACCCCGCTCTCTTCTCTCCAGAAACTCGGCAGCCCGAAGAAGCACCTGGATGTTGCACACTTGTCCTTCCATTGTTTTTTTTGCTCAAATGAAACGGCAGCAGGTAAACAAGCTACTGTAGTACAAGCGTCAGGAGCCCGAAGTGGATGAAGCAGTGTCTGAGCTACGTCCTCAATCCACACAACTCTAAACCGGTGGTGCGTTCAGGAGCTCCACGCAAACTCGGACATTTTCATTAAATTGTGTATAAACATTCCAGGTTATACCGTTCTACGTAATATTTTGACTAAATTCCCTAACCACTCGGATATTATCATTAAACATATCACGCCACATGCCCCACACTATCTATCGATTCATCCAAATCAATATGCTTTTCTTCTGAAAAGTCTTTTTATTAGGGTCAAAGTTGAACTTCAGAAAAATAATGGTCAGCAGGATAGCGTCAGCGCTTTTTGTTCTGTTCAAATTATTTTTCATATTTCCCTTCGTGTTCAACTTGCATTGCTAAGTAGTGGTGTTTTTGTCTGTTTGTTTTTCTAAAAGTCGTTTTTCGTAAATTTGCTCATTTAATCCAGGAAATTCTGGGTTTTAGTGGAATCTGTACAATCGTTGTTTGCAACCTAGAATGCGTCATAAGTCTATAGGCCCCGAAGGCGTCTAATGTTATAATATAGCATTTATGTAAAATCCTATGCTATGCAAATGATAAACCAAGAAATAATGCTATAATTGTACTCTTTATATATAACAAACAATATCTGTGTTATACCTCCATCAAAATATTTCCGAAAGCATTGAAAGCACCTAACACTGATTGGTCCCTGTCCTTCCATAAAGTTTATTGAAAAAAAAGTCTTTCACACGGCACTATTTTTCTAATTTTGTTTATCGACATTGTCAATAATAACATTTCACAACAAGATGATTGTTTGTGAGGTAGCTCCTGTTACCAAACCAACTGTTACACATTTATTTCAGTTCATATATTTCAGTTTCACTGTCTCCCTCGGCGTCTAAAAACAGCTCAAGTCTAAACATTTTATTTCGATAACAAAATGTTTAAGGATAGAAAACACTCAAACGTATTACAGTTTGCTCAATAAAGACAATAAAAATTCAATAAACATTATATTTACCAATGGAAAGTGGGAGGAGACGTTTGCCCTAACTAAATATGGCGGCCCCTGGCTTCACCGCGAGAATATGCTTGCAGCCGCATACTCCATGCGGGAGTGAAGCCTCTTTGCCAGCAGTATGTTTAACCTTTGAACTCCTGAGTGTGCGAGTCCTCCGCCATATTGACTGTTGTCTTGACTGGAGGAGATAGAGAACATTTTGAGGTCCGAGAAGAAACGAAAGTGTGCTCTTAAAATCACCGAAACTGGTGCAAACTTGGTCAAAGCGTACTATAAACAAGGTCGTAATGGCAAGGAAGAAAAGCAAGCAGCAAGGGGTCGCCCAGAAGGAGCTTGTGCCTGGACAGCAGACCGCTCCGAAGAGCCCCGTCTCTCCCGGCGATGCAGCTGGCGGTGGCGGCGGAGATGCTGGGCTGGATAGGCTGCCCACTACCAAGGCGAACCAGGTAGCTAGCTGCGAGCCAAACGCTGCCTTTAAAATAGGCTAGCTAGCCTAGCTAGCACTACTCAGCTAATCCAAGCATCCTCCATTGTGCTTCTTTTCTATCAGCTCAATCATGGAGAGGTGCAATTATATGCATCCGCTTGTTGGTGGGAAGCTATTTTAGTTGTAATTTAGCAGCGATGGATGTATACCTTTATGTCGTGTGAATTGTAATTAAATAAATATTAAGCTCAACTTACCGAGTAGAATAGTTCCCACCAGACGCATTTTTAGGCACTGTGATCACCATTGCAGCCAGTCCCTTATACCGGACAGGTGACATTGTACCTCGGGCAGGGTCGTCCCATTTCCATCGCTTACAAGACTTCATCCGCCCAGCTAACGTTAGCCAAGCTATCATCTTCAGCTAGCGTGCTGCAAACGTGCTTGCTGCCTGCACTTGATCCCCTTCACAGGACCTACTCAGCCAGCAGAGGCTAACCAGCTACTAGCTAATCAACCAGTTAATTAGCTTAAAAACTTGAAACATAACGGGTTATCAATTAGGGGAGCTGTCAGACTAGTTCGTATTAGTTTTTTGTCGTACCAGAATCAAGTATCAATCTGTAACAGGAGCTAATGTCAAAAAGTTTCAGTATAAGCAGTTAACTTGTGAGCTAATGATGCTTAGCTGAATCAGAAGTGTCTGTGATGTTGAGGGTAACCGCTTAAAATAAATAAATAAAATTTATCCATCTGCAGGCTGGAAAACTGTCTTATTAACAACCAGCTGATATTACACCTGGCCTGAGCTTTATAACCTGCAACCTGTCCGCTGCTGCAACCTGTTAATTACATTTTTATAACGCAAACTTAAGCCCCTACACGGATCGATCAGTTTTTTTCCATAGAGCTTTTTAGTACTGTACCAAAAATAATTGAACTAAGTCCTATCATAACAGTGAATGTTCATTTTTATGTAAACTGTTATGGAGAAGCTCTATTCATGATTTATTCAGGTACCACACTATATAGGATATAGCCAACTGTACCTTCAAGCTGGCAACACAGCACTTCTACAGTCATATAAGCACATGTTTTGATGTCTCTTGAAAGTTGCTTAATGAGCTTTGGCTTATATTTCTAATATGTTTGTAATCTGGTATTCTAGATGTTTGTCCCTTTTGCAAAAGATATGTAATTCCAATTGATCTTTAGTTTTTTCTCACCTGCTTTTTCCTGTTAAGGAGAACTTTTCCCTCATCTAAATCAAAGTCTAGGGACTGTGGGTGCAAGAGTATTGAATGAAATATCCCCCTACTGTAACGGTGATAGAATGGTTGTGAATGTTATACACAAGGGTTAAAGATAGGTAATCCACCCTCATTGAACATTTAAACATTTATCTAGAAAAATCACCAAAACACCAGAGTTTCTTGACATTGATCGTTAAGGATGCAGTTTAATTTTGAGCTGACTGTGAATGTGTTTTGAATCGTTTCCCCCTAAACCATGAATTATATATATATATATATATATATATATATATATATATATATATATATATATATATACATATATATATATATATATATATATATATATATATATATACATATAGCATAATCAGTTTGCTTTTCAGGCTTTGATCTAGGGCACAAACCTTGATTGGTTAAGCGCGGAGCATTGCAGAGAGTGAATCTACTACATAATTTTACTATGTGTTAAAGTTAACATGATGGTTAAATTACATTTATTTGTTATTTTTATTTGTTTTTGCTTTTTGTTTGTTTTGTTTTTTCTTATGATGGTTCTGTCACACAATGCTTGCAAAAGGTCCAGCAAGGAAATAATTTGATCTTTGTCATTGCTTTTTAGCGCTTTGGTATTTATTGCGTGCACAGTATTATGAGCTTAATTAATATATGTTTTAGTCTGTGATATCTATGCAATTATATGCATCAATCAGTCAACACATCTTATATATGGAACGCTTTCTTCTCTCTTTTTCTGCCTAGCCTATGCACACCTGCTGTCTCCTGTGCCATCGTGAATTTAAGGACTGGGGAGCGAGTTCTGTGAACGGGCTTCCCGGGGGCCATGGAACGAAGCTGGCCAACGCCGTGCCTGCGCTCTCCCAAGCTTTATTGCGGGAGGCGCCAGGACGTAAGCTCGCTGATGCTGTGCCCTCACTATCTCAGTCCCTGCTGGGAGAGGTGCCTCTGTGGATCTGTCAGAGCTGCTGCAGGAGTGTAGAAGAGGAAGAGAAGCGGAGCACGCAGGAGCAGCCAACACCGGTAAATAAAACAGGACTGATCTGGGTCACATGTCTGAGTACTTTTCAAAGCCTCTGTTTACTAATGTTTAGTTAAACTATGTTTCTTTATCCTACTGAGGTTACCTCATTATTAGTCATCATTTGTAACACTGTTTCTGCATGTACCTACAAGAAAAATAAATCTCTCTCTAAATCTCACCTTTGCTGTTAGGGCTGTCAAAAGGTGCCAGAGGTCACTTATTTGTTCAAAAGAGCCACGCAGGTTGGAACTATTTAAATATTACATCATGACCACAAGAGGGCAAACCAATACCACAAATAAACCTGTTACTAAAGATCTAAATACCTACAACTGACAAAATAAGCAAATATAATTATTAGATTAAGTTTTACTGAATGAACCTTTGAGGTTCTGAGAGAGCTCTGCTTTCAGTAACATGGAACAACAAGGATCTTTTCCTCAGAATGAGTTGTGAAGATAATAAAACCATTAGGAAACTATGTCGTGAAGCTTTTATCTCTGGATTATTTGTTAATCAGTCAGGACAGTTAAGGTTCCACAGTCTTGGTCTTCTACAGACCAAAATCCCAAGTATTCCCAAATGGGACGCCAAGTGTTAAATCGATCTTTCTGACTTGAGTTTGGTTGTCACCTCTATGGCATCCTTACTGTTGATCTGTTCCAAAACAAAACAGACCTAACCTAACTTGCCTGCTTTTACTGTTAGCAGTTTTGTACACATATAAAACAGTCTGAAATTCCAGGTAGAACTAAACAACCTTTAACAAGTAAAAAAACAAAACAATAAATTTTTATGGCTTGAGACCATTTAGCTGATATCTACCCACTTATATTCCCTCATTATGTAGGCTAAACCAGTCACTTTTATCCTTTCTTGCACCTGCAGCAGTGTGAAGCACGCATCTACACCACACAGCTGTTCCAGCTTTGCCAACCAATATGCGGTTTTGCAGGTGGATTATGCTCCGTTAACCCTGCAGCAGCAGTAGGTCTAACAACTTCTCTGCTGGAAACCCAGCTTTGCACTCTGCAGTTCAGGATACAGATACTAAGGGCACTCCATTCTCTCTCCTCCCCCCCCCCCCACACACACACACACACAGTTTTCTTGTAAATGTTCATTCATATTTAAAAACATTTGTTCATATCTGCTAGATATACAATTGTGATTAGAATTTTACATACACTCATCATGGGCATGAGGTGTAAATCTAAAATTGTCTGCTTTAGAGTTTCATTGAGTTCTTTGGACTTTCCCATTGTTCTGAGTTTTGTTAAAGAAATCCTTATTCTGACAAAGGTAAAGTTGTAGTCAAC
Organism: Perissodus microlepis; assembly: GCF_051167445.1. Classification (NCBI taxonomy): domain Eukaryota; kingdom Metazoa; phylum Chordata; class Actinopteri; order Cichliformes; family Cichlidae; genus Perissodus; species Perissodus microlepis. The sequence continues at coordinate 7,606,863 of NC_140462.1, read as the reverse complement.
TGTGATTAGTGATTACTAACGAGAAGTTAATAAGCCATGGCCTTGTCAAGCTAAAACACATTGTAGAATCTTCAGCATTCACTTCTTAAAAGATTTAAGTGAGTGTATGTATAATTTGACCATGTGTGGATTAGAGAAAATTTCAAAATAAATTAAAGCTGTGCACGAAGTTATTGTTTATGCACCCAATTACATCCTGGCAAAAAAACAGTTCAAATAAGTCATTAAAAACACCCAAATTACCATGTAATTCATGTCTAGGATGAGTTTATATGAACCTCTAACCATAACTGTGATCAGAAAGGCACTTTGAGAGCACAAGGTCCACCAAGGTCAATGATTCTTCTGGTGTTTTTTTCCTAATGTCACAGAAACAAGCCTGCAATGAAGGAAAGTAATTGTCTGCTTTGGTTTTTCTGTAATCTCTGCTGCATATGTAAGACAGAAGCAGCCATTAAGCTTTCTTTGTTAGTTATTTTTGTAAATAATTTACATGGAATGCATTTTTTTAACTTAATATATCACAATACTTCAGCTGGACTGCTGATGAGTGTCGTGGTCATGACGTTTTGCTGACATGTGGGTTAAATGTTAAAAGTTTCAAAATGAGAACAGCAGGCAGAGTTGCAAAAAAGTGACTTATGGTGACTTAAAGCATTCTTTAATATGTGGGTTTTTTTTTCTTAAGTATTAAAGCAAAACACGTAAGTAAAATGATTTTCATTGCTTATCTGCAAGTTAGTTGCAGCTGCTACCAAACTGCAAGACACTGTTTGCAGCCACATGATTTATACTGGGGTGTTTTCTTTTTGTTTGTTTATTTATTTAGGTACCGTTGTCACACTCTTCCTCCTGTAAGTCCCAGAGCTGTGGGAACGGTTACCCAGAGCAAAGTACTGTGGACTGGGACCCGAGTTCTTTCCTGTCGGCTCACAAACTGTCGGGTCTCTGGAACTCTGCCCACACCAACGGAGGGGAACACTGCAACCACAGCACTTCTTCACACTCACAACAAGGTCTGTCGTCACAGAGTAAAAGAAAAGCATGCAGCGACTGACAATAAATGCTGAAAACATCACTGTCCTGAATTTCAGGCTGTGTTGCAAGCTTCAGTTTTGGCAAATGGACAGATTTTGGTTAGCTTTAGTTCCTTGGCTGTTTTAGCAGTACTGTGTGTGAGGTTCATTATAGGTCACTTTGTTCAGCTGTTAGTCGAAATGATCATAGAAGAACTTAAATGCACGATGTAAAAGATTATACTCATTAAAAGTCAGCATTATAGGACGTGCAGTAATGTTTTAATGTTAAAAAATGTAAAGACTGTGAAATTATTTTTAAAATACAGTTGCCTGTGAAGGTCATCATTTATACAGTGTTGAGAAGGAAATCATGGGTACTATTTAGTTTGTGTAATAACAAGAGAGAGGAAAGACGTATGGAATGAAAACAGGGTTATACAGCTCGATGGCTCAGCAGTTGGAAAGACTGATGGTGGGATTAACAACAGCTAAAGCAAAGCAAATGAATAGAAAGTTATAAATACGTTTGTAGAAAAAGCAGTTGGAAGACACACTTCATCGATAGATGTGCAGGTGTTCAGGCCACATGTCAGAGGAATGGCTCATTCTTAGGGATTTCATCTATTATGTGCAAAGTATATAGTTTTCTTTTTAATGAATTACTTACATCTTTTGGTTGTAATATTATAGTAATGTTATATCAGTGTCAGTCACAAATCCAAAGTGAAAGAGTTATGCTGGCAAAACTCCAGTTCAGTTTAATCATATTGATTAGTCAGAAAGAAGCATTTATTATTAGACCTCACAGTCCAAAACTCAAGAGTTAATCCTGGAACATTTCGTCATGGGTTAATGCATCATCACGCATACATTGAGATTCTTCAGCGAAACATGACAGGTAGACCACGCTGCTTGGCTCCCATAACATTTTTTATTTTGCTTTTAATGGAAAGCAAACATCCATCATAGCTCATTTTTACTTCATTTCATTAGCACTTACACACTTGCAAGCACCTTGCCTGTTTTATTTCAAAGTAGAAATATGCATTGTATAGCATTTTAACTCAAGTGTATAAACAGAATGAAACACAAGTTATTAATCAGGCTTTATAGAGTTTTTACATTTTCGTTCCCGAGAAGAATGCAAAATATTTAGTTAGGAAATATCTCATTTATATTTTTACACAAAAAAATCCCCAAATCTGAATATAAGAAATCAAGAGAGGAAGGTGCATGGTGATTTTTGATTGGATAAATCTTACTTAATTGTAAGAAACTGTTTAATGATACACATTTGCAAACACAGTACAAGTGTGTTAACTACATTGTTTAAACAACAGGATAAATAAAAGAGTTTCATACTGTGAACTGGGTTTATGATGATCAGCAGGAACAAATATTTCATTCATTTCAGTTTAGTTTTTTTTTTTAATTTCTTAGTAAGGGCAAGACTTCAGAATAACAGACAGAAACTCCGCAATTCCCCATTGCGCAAGTGCTTGGTGAAGTGTAACGTCACAGTAATGCAACAGTGAACAGCACTGAACAGCAAGTTTCTCCTTAAACATGTATAAAAATCCAAGGATGCACGTGCAGAGACTTGTGCACGTGACACAAGCCACAGACTTTAATGTTTATTCAGTTATATTGACATTAACAAACTTTGAGAGTCAGTCTCGCTTCCGAACTGGATTAATCCTCGATTTTAAAGTTCTAACGCTGCGAGTTATGCACAATTCACAGGAAGTCTCATTAACTGTTTTTAAAGTTCCCATTTCACATGATGAATGATGCATTCAGTGGGAATGGATCATTAGGCTGTGATTTATTACTTAGACCTGACAAACAACTAAGATGACTTTGTTTTTGTCTGATTTCTCACTTTTCTTTGCTCCCTTCAAAACCCTTTCCCTGCTGCGTAAATGTGATTGAATTTCTAGTTAAATATTTGGATGGTTCATGGCACCAAATGGCATTTAAAGAGGAGTAAGTGAAAGACTAGTTAAATGATCCATGCCCTTTGTGAAGGCGGCTGTTTCCTTCTAAAATAGACTGGTATGTTTTCCTTAAATTAATTAAGAAAGAATGAAGCTGTAGGAGAGGTGTTTAGCTGTGAAATACACTACCAGCATCCTAATTGGCATCCCAATTATGTTTCGCTGTATATAGCAAAAAATGTTTAAGCAGGCATTATGTTACGCGGATTTGTAACTTCTCCTGGCAAGTGTGTGTGATTACCAGTAAGAGGTGCAGTCAGTTTTGCACAGCAGAAATAAGCATGTTAAATAAATTATTAAAATTTAGTGCTGTCTTGATGTTATTTTAGCTAGCAGAAAGGGATTTATGCTTCGGGACTGAAAATGTTTTACATAGCTGTTTTCCTTTTTAATGTCAAAACATGTCTCCAAAGAAAAGAGAGTTATTTTTTAAAACACAAACTGCCCATAGGCGGTAAAAAGTCATTCATATTTTTCCCATGCTGAAAGTTAAAAGGACTGTTCCCCTTTATTTGTAACAGTCTTTTTTTAATGTCTGCAGGTATAACAGGAGTTTCAACCTGTCATGAGAAAAGAGGACTTAATGAAGCGCCCGGGAAATCGGCTAAAACGTCAGGGAACAAAGTATGTCCCTACAGTCACCCATCAGCCCAGAATTCCAGTGGATCCTCTGCTGGGAACGCACTCTCTACCTCAGCAGACCTTTGTAAGACCACTCCCAAGCACTTCAAGACCATGTGCCGTCGACCAACGCCACCAGGTAATTATTCTTCTTTGAGTTCAGGAGCTTTTATTAAAGCCAGCAAAGAAGAAAACTCAAGTTTCAAATCAAAATGTGCAGCATTTAAGTTAAGAGTGTGTAATAGGCATCCAAATCGAATGATTTAAGTTTAACAAGATATTTTTATTTTAATTGTTTCTTTATTTTTGTCCTCTAATAGAAACACCTAATTATATATTACTGTAGAAAACACAGTAACTGTTCTTTCAGACTTTGCAAGCGTGTAGTTGTATTTTGCTCTGAGCTCATCTTTGAAGTGAACTTTAATAGGACACTTTAGCTTACAGTCAAAAGATTAGTGCTAAGTGGACCTGAAAATTAACTGATCTACTTTAGAAAGAGATGATTCTGTATGTGTGACCTGTGACTCATTCATATTCATGGTTTGTTATTGTCCAGGTGAAGCCTTCCACCCCAGTGACCACCATCAACATACAGACTTATCGGTACCCCCCAACAGTCCCACCGGCCTGTCTTCCCAGCATTCCTCTCTCCTACCCGCAAAGCCGAACTCTGGGCAGCACGGCCACGTGACCTCCTCCTGTGGCACTGGCGTCGCAGCGCACGCACCATTCTCCCCTCTGGTACCAAACCTCCACGGCCCCGCAGCCAAAATCAATTCTCTGAGCCCAGATAGCCCAACATCTGTCCATAAACCCAGCCCGTGCAAAAACTCCCACATTCCCGCTGTGAACGCACAACACAGCAAACTGGGCACGTCTGTCGTGGGTTGTAACCACTCCTGTAATGGGCACAATCCGGGAACAGTAGCCACCTCCAATGTAGGTCATGTAACACCTGGGGCATGCAGGTGAGTTTTAATAATCAGCCTTTTTTTTGTCACTTATTTAGCTGTGTTTATTCAGAGAACAATTATATCCTAAGGGTTTATCGTTCTTTTTTTGTAGGGATCAAGCATGTAAGGGGCACAAGGTGACTAATGGGACGTTATGCCACCCTTCGTCTGAGCTGGAGGAGGGTGAGGATGAAGACAGCAGCTCTGAGAGGAGCTCCTGCGCCTCTTCTTCCACAAATCAGAAAGACGGGAAGTACTGCGACTGCTGCTACTGCGAGTTCTTTGGACATAATGCGGTACGGTTTGATCGACCACTTTAAAAGTTTTACTAACAAAGAGGTATGCTTTTTCATTCATCAAAGGTGACTCTGTGAGAAGATCTCAGTATTGTGAAATATTATTTGCTCACAGCCTCCAGCTGCACCCACCAGCCGAAACTACGCCGAGATCCGAGAGAAGCTTCGCTCACGACTGACACGGCGTAAAGAGGAGCAGCGCCAAGATTCAGAACTGACAGTGGCTGGTGCCATCGACAACCGGGACGTGGACGAGCTGCTAGACTTTATAAACAGTTCTGAGCCCAAACCTGTCAACAGTGCCAAGGCTGCCAAAAGGGCTCGACACAAACAAAAGAAAAAGGTGTGGTAATTTTATTGAATGTGTGTTGTTTTCTGTTTTTCAGTTATAGTTCAGTCATGTTTATTTACGTCTAAAGCTGAGATTATTTGGCGAACTTTAATATTTAACATGGAATCTATTAGACCCATGTCAATAACATTTCCTCTTATTGAATAGGAAAGGTTAACTAGACACTAGCAGCTCAATAATAGAGACTTCAGATGAGATTTCAGTGCAAACAGCAGGAGAAATCTGCAAACACTTACACTGGATTACATGGCGATCCTGTGTAATCTCATGGGTAGGTGGGCCTCATTAATTATATGTGGGAGGCAGAAGTGATGAAAAGCACATTGCAAAGAAGTAAGTGCAAATTCATGGAGAAGCAAATGATGGAAAATTTCCTCTTAGATAGCATCAAAGACAGTTTGATTTATTGAAAATATTTTAAATTTAGATGAGACACTGCAGCTAAAAATTTTGAAATGACCAGGATCTTTGCATATTCATAAAATGTGGTCTGATCCTTCTCTCAGTCAATAGACAAAATCAGTTTGATTAAACTAAATCCACACAATGTACTTGTTTTGTGGAGCAGGGAATGGTGAGGTAGATTTTGGACTGTCCCTTGCTACCAAACTTTCATTATTTCTGGGACATATTAATTGAACATGCACCATCTCAGCAGGGTTCATTTGAGGACTCTGATTTTTTCCAAAAAACTGTCTTCTTTTTCAACCATTCGTTGGTTTATATAAATATGCGCAATGTTTCATTGTCTTGTTGTATTGCTTAACCTCTCCTAAATGTCAGAGAATGGTCTGCTTTTCCTCTGTTTGTTGCCCTTACTGTTGATTGAGTAACTCCAGCAAAACTCTAGATATAGTTTTTAGCCTTTTCTAGCATTGTACATTACTGTAATTCTTCCTTTTCCCTCCTAAGACCCGAACTCTTCCACGGCATGCATTTTTAATTTCTCTTTGATATTTGGGCTGATTGGGACCTGATGAATGTAAAAACAAAGAATTACCAGATTTTTTTTAACCTGATTTTTGTTTCTAAGAAAAATGAGAGCCACATATGAGGATATTCATTTAAAATTTCGATAGAACAGTAGCAGTATAATGTTCTCGTAAGTGGATATCAGACCCTTGTAGAGTAAAATTGAGTATTTTGGTCTAAATAACCCAAAATGTGATGTCTACATATGTGGACGCCAGGTCCTAGGAGGTTAAGGTCTTGTTAAAAGATCACTGTGGTTGATAACCAGACTTTGTATGCCTTTATTTACCATTAGTGGCACTTGTACAACCCATGCTTACAATCTCCCCTCCTTAATTAGAACCATTGAGTCTTATTTTTTCAAGAACTCATTAGCACAAAGGTCCATTGACTTTTTTTCAGACTGAACTGAGAATTACTCAGCGTCTTCTATGAAGACATAAACACTACTGCTTTTTGTGTTGTTAGTTTTGTCAGAATATGTTTTTCTGTTGTTGTGACTTGGGTGAGATAAGACCGCCTCTGTGAGTAATTAAGTATTCTTGCAACTTTAAGTGACAATATAATAACCGATTACAGATATTTGATTTCAGGCTTGGGTATTTTCTAATACTCAGTCCTTTAGATACATTTTGGTCAGTATCAACAAAGTCCTTTAGGGTATATATTTTAACTTTATGCAAGTGTTCAGTACAGAGTCCTTGTGTCTATGTGGGTACCGTTTTCACTTTCTTACCTGTACCATGTCTGTTGTAGGAAAAAGCTCAGCAGGGCAACACGGGTGCTGCAGGCAGTGACCCCCACTCCAATCCATCTGAGCCTGTCGACGAGCCCATCCCTGATGGTTCTGAAGCCAGTCGATTGCTAGACTGGCCTCAGCTGGAACTTGAACGCGTTAATAGTTTTCTCACAAGTCGGCTAGAAGAGATTAAAAACACCATCAAAGACTCAATCCGGGCATCGTTTAGTATGTACGACCTCAATCTGGATGTCAATGACTTCCCAAAGAAAGCAGCCACGTTGGAGGGAAACCATTTACTGTCCCATCTGAATGGTTCCTCTGACTTGCAGCAGATAGACCTTGACCTCTCTCCTCTTTCGCTGGGAACCTTTAAAAGCCACCTGGACCTGGTTAACGGATGGGAGGACACAAACATTGTCTCATCTTCTAATAGCACCACCAGCACCACCACTGCATCAGGGGTCAGTGCAACTACAAAGGACATCCAGCGGTTGCACAGTACCCCTAGTCTCTCTAAGCTCATAAGAGTTCGCTCACCAGAAAGATGCACTTCCACTGGATCTGACAATTTACCACAGGTGCCAGCTCAAGCGACAGCTAAATCAAAAGAGGACGCCTCTGATCTTAAGAACACAACTGTTGGGAGCAATGGTGCAAAGTCGAAAAAGAATAAAAAGCAGAGACAGGAGCAGTCTGCGTCAGAGCAAAATTCCAACAAACCAACCAAAGCCGGCTCTGGTAACGAGGCACAGAAAACCAATGAGTCTAAAGAAACAGCATCTAGTGGCACAAAGTCTGGAAACAAACAGCCCCAGCTTATCGCAGACCACCAGAAAAATGGGCCTAAGAAATCTGAAGAGAGCAGACCATCCAAACATGCAACAAATGGAGCAAACGGTGGCCCCTTGAGTGCACAAAGGGGGAAAAGCGACCCAGAGACACGAGGAGGCCGGTGTGAGCAGGATTCAGAGAGCAGAACACAACCCGCTATTCCAGCGAATGGACAACAACAGCAACAGTCCAAGGGGAAAAATAAGAAGAGCAAGAACAAGGGTGAAAAATCCAACAGTGCAATTGGTATGGAAAAGTAACTGTAATTGCATGCTTAATCATTACTGTTTTTTTAAATTATCTTGATGTTCAATTCTTTATGTTTATACTGTAGATGATGTATTTCTCCCTAAAGATGTGGATCCAACAGAAATGGATGAGATCGATCGGGAAGTGGAATATTTCAAACGGTAATCTCATCACAATAAATGTCCAGATACGTGGAGGTTTTTTTTATATATATATATATTTGAGCTCAGCTGTTATATTTACATGACCTTTTCCCCTCTCTTGTCTTTTGTTCCCTCTCTTGTCTTTTGTTCCCTGTAGGTTTTGCCTGGATTCTGCAAAGCAAACTCGCCAGAAGGTCGCAGTGAATTGGTCCAACTTTAGCCTCAAAAAGGTTTCTTCCAATGCAGCTCAATAACTTGAACGAGTGCCAGAAAAAAAAACTTCCCACCACAAACTCTTTCGATAGAGCCCTATTTGGCCCAAGGCCATCTCTCATTCCCAGTTTTCTTCTCTTCCATACTAAGCCAAGGGACCCTGGTTCAAAATCATACTCTCCATTCAGAAGACTGAAACGTGTGGCTAACAAAGCCAGGGATCATACTCAAAGCCAACTCTACCCTCTGCTACTATTTGCAATGTTCACTAAGTAAGAGATGCAAAAGTGGGAAAAAAAAAAGTCTGTTGAATCAACTGCATCCATGTGCTTAAGTATGTAGTATGTAATCAGCAACCGTACATTAAATAAATGTTTTTATCACAAATCTGAGACATTTTAACGTCGTTAAACGTCTGAATTCCACTTGATTGAATTTGGTGCTCATCCATTACGTCCTACATTTCTATTTTCCAATCCACTCCACCAGTCGAAATAGACACTAGAGGCCATGTGTCTTATAAACACTCGTACCAGTCTTCTCTTCTTGGAGCAGAGGAGACAGTTACATTATATTACTTGCAGAGAAGCCGCAGTACCTCTGCTGGTTGCTCACAGTTTTGAATTGGAATAATGTTTAATGTTAATTTTAAAGAAAATCAATAACCGAAAAGTGACAATGCATGATTTTTCTGCCAACCTGTTTTATTATGAAATGAATGTTTGGCAGTTGGTACACCAGCAACACTAAAATGTTTTAAAATAAATTTCTGTTAAATGTATTATTTGGCCAACAGAATGCATCCAAAAAACAAATCCAGTTAAGTATCCCTGCAGATACATCCCCATGCATGACGTGCATGAAAGAAAAATCTAAACACTGTCCCAAAATTCAGCGTCTGTCGCTTCAGTGTCAGTCCTCCTGTGATGTTAGTCTTGAACAATTATCTCTTATAAGTAATATCCAGTATACACTCTGTATGTGTATATCTTTAAAAGGACACCCTTGAACACGGTTTCTCAAACACTTTTTTTACCCTTCTGAATCCCAGCAGTAACAGTACACCAGTGTGAAATGTTCATTCTGCCACTGGAACAAAACACCTTGTTTGTTGTACATACTGAATGAATAATTTTTGCCACTTGAGCCCTAGTCATGGGTTGTGTCTGGGATGCATTTTCCAACCATATTACTCACTTTCCCTTTACTGTGACCTCGATGGTACCCTCCACCTCAGCTAACCCAGTGAGACCCCAATCTTGATCTATGTTACAATGGCAAATATCACAAAGGAGACCTTTGGTTTTGACACCGGCCTTGAGTTTCACATCAGTATCAATGTTTTAGCTGATGGCTTTCATTGAAATGAATGATGTTTTGTTTTTTTCCTGAATCTGTGCTGAGATTTTGTTTTAATATAATATCTCTGATGCTTTCCAGGTTATATTCAATTAGAGAAGATTATCTTAATGTTTCGAATGTAGATTTATACTATACCAGTAATAGCCAAATGTATGTTGGCTTGTTTCTTCTTTTTTTTAAGAAAAAAAAATCACTTTTGATACTGTGAAAAATCTTTCGTTCGGAAAGATTAAAAACAATACAGTTTTGACAAAAAGTGTGGTGTTTGCTTTTTACATTTCTCTTTTGCTGCATTTACTTGAAGCGCTTCGCGATTGGGAAATTGCTCGCTAAGGTTTGACCCTTCCAGCCCTCCGTCCGGTATCAAGGCTTCCTCTCCTCTGCGTACTGTGTAAACATGCGGATTAGTTACTTTTGTTAAATTGTATGCTTTTGTATTTTCCCGAAAAACTTCGAAGCAAAAGCATTTAAAGGAACGTTAGGTTATTCCTAAATAAAATGGAGACCGAAAACCGACCTCAAAAGGTAAATTAAACAGCCATACTTTAAAGAAGCTACGCTAACAAGGGTTAGCTAACGGTAACATTAGCTAGCTTTAACCTAATCTTCGAGTCGTTTTGCTATCTGTTGGAGTCGAGCTCACTTGGCAACCTTAATAGAAGCAAATTAAAGTGGTTGAATAACAGACGGTTCATCTTAATTCTGTACAATCGTTTTTATTAAATCGCTACTATTAGCATTAGCCATGATGCAGTGCTAAAACATTTGCTATAAAGACGTAAAGTTGACGTATGTGGTATCAAGCGGTTACAGTAAGAGACAGCATAAATGTGGCCCTGTGGATGTAAAATTAGTACGAAACTTGAAAATATTTTAAAAATTAGATTTCAGTCTTTAATATTTATGATTAGTAAGGAGCTTTTGGGGCAAGAAAACAAGAAATGCATCATGCTATGATGTAGAGAAAGTCACTGACGTCCAACAGTCTGAAAAGGGTTACTAGAGCCAACCGCAGTGAGAGGCATTATAGTGAAACGGAGAAAGCTTGGTGGAGAACCTTCCTAGGTGTGGCTGAACTGTAGGCCTCGCTTCAGTTAAGTTCAGTCTTCATGATTCAACAATAAGAAAGAGACTTCTACTGTAGATGCATGTAGAAATGGATGCTACAAAGCATGACTGCTCATCACTGCCTTTGTTACCTGTTGACGATCAGGTTCTGGCTGCTGAGCTGGGATCAGCTGACACTCCACTTTAACATAACTCTGAGTTGCCAGAAAGTTTATTCTGTTCATCTGAATCATCTTTCTGGGATTCTTGGATGACTTATCATGCATCAAGACATCACTCTGGGTTCTTTTCTAGCTTCATGTTAGCATGCTAGCTGTGCAGATGTTTGCAAGTGTTGTGATAGCAGTATAATGCAGTTGATGCAAGATTACCATCGTGCTCCTGTCCTTTTGTGAAATAAAATAAAAATAATGTTCACATTTCCACTTCTGTAAAGTTGTAGACTTCTACACCTTTTTCCTTCTCCCTACGGGAAGTGAAATCGGTCTGTTGTAGGGAAGAAAAAGATGTTAAATTGTTCCCACATCCTGACTTTTATCTCTCAGTGGCTTAACGAGAGCCTAATATGGATTAGTGACCACTTGCTTTGATTATAGTAATGCACTTTATGTTTTTATTGACCAGGTTTCACCGTCACATTTGCAAGTGGCTCAGAATGCTGCTGCTCGTCTGCTTACAGGGACACGCAAACACGAGCACATTAATATGTGTTGTTGTTGTTTAATAAGTTGTTAGTAGGTTAGTATAGTAGTCTGATACAATGTAATATGCTTACAATAATGCCTTGTACCCAACACCGCTGACATACTAGTCGTATACAAGCATATGATTTGAGTGTCTATTGATGTTCAGTAAATATCATTTTATGAAATAAGAGCATGGTTGTTATTTGGATGCTATCAAGAGTCTACCATCATCAGACTGCTTTTATATCATCAGCTTTGTGCTCCATAATGTTCTGTGTGGCAGAAGTTTTATTCAAAGGTACTGGTTGTATCTGTGGAGAGCCAATATCTCTTAGAGAATAACAGAAACACACTAAGGCAGCTGTGTAGCTGATAATATGTAAATTAGCATATGTATATATATTTTCACAGAGATCCCATGACGAGGATGAAAGGACTGGCTCAGAAGGATCGGAGGATGACGACTACGTTCCATATGTTCCAGTCAAAATCAGAAAACAGCAAATGGTGAGTTACTGAACATTGTTCTGATTGAGTTTTATGCAGGTAGAAACTGCCAACTCTTGTTTTCATAGTGGGAAAACATTGACCTTATTGAGTAGATTGGAGAAATTGACTAGATCTGGTTGATCCACATTGACTGCAGTTTTTTTTTCTAATAAATAAGACTTCTAAAAATGTGACTTACTCTTTCTCATCACTGCATGTTAACATGTATCAAAATTAAATACATTTATAACTTTTCTGACTTATAGCTACAAAAGATGTTGCGCTTGCGAGGGAAAGCGGTGGATGAAGAACAGAAGGACAGTGGGGAGGAACAGAGGGATGAAGATGAGGCTCTTGGTCCACGCTCCCATATTAGTCTCCTCGACCAGCATCAACACCTCAAGGAAAAGGCAGAAGGTATCTAGTTCAAAGTAGACCCATTCTGTGGTCTGATACTTCTGTGTTTAACTATTCAGTTTTTAACTTGACTACATAAGTTTTTTATGACCTTAACTTGTTTTTATTTTTATACCTACAGCTCGGAAGGAGTCAGCCAAAGAGAAGCAGCTGAAAGAGGAGGAGAAGATCCTGGAGAGTGTTGCAGAGGGCAGAGGTAAACTAATGGTTTCTGTTTAGCCTTCTTGAATTAGATGTTGGTAGGCATGAGAAAAGTGTGGTAAACTATCTGAATTTGCACAAGTTCTTTTGGCAACTTTCATCTCTCTTCTTCTGTCAGCTCTGATGTCTGTGAAGGAAATGGCCAAAGGTATCATATATGATGATCCTATAAAAACAAGGTAAGCTCCTTATCACAGAATTCCATGTAGTCAGTTTCTCTTTGTAGTTTCTTTTTTAATATTCTTTCATCCCAAATATATTGTATAGCTGGAAAGCACCACGCTACATCCTGAATATGCCAGACACCAGACATGAGCGCGTCAGGAAGAAATTTCACATCCTGGTTGATGGCGACGGCATTCCTGCTCCTATCAAAAGCTTCAGAGAGATGAAGTTTCCACCAGGTGACAGCGGACTCTGCCCAGCACATCAAAAACACTGACTCATGGTTCACAGTGATCATCAACTGACAACAAATCTGTGTTTGTTTTTCCTGCAGCAATTCTGAAAGGTTTGAAAAAGAAGGGAATCATCCACCCAACACCAATTCAAATACAAGGAATCCCAACAGTGTATGTATAAATAGAACACAAAGGCTGTAATGTAAATTCTATTTTTTAAGTACATTTAAAGGAACCCCGTTTGTCTGTAGTCTTTCAGGTAGAGACATGATTGGAATCGCCTTCACTGGATCAGGAAAGACTTTGGTCTTCACTCTGCCGATCATCATGTTCGCGCTGGAGCAAGAGAAAAGACTGCCTTTCTTTAAGAGAGAGGGACCGTATGGACTTATCATCTGTCCTTCAGTAAGAAAAACATAATCAGCACATTTATATCGGTCATATCACGTAAATTTAAATATCTGATAAATGTATTCCTTCATTTCTTAAAATGTACCACTGATGCACATTCATGGTTTTTAGACCAAAACTATTACTTTTACTAAAATTACTTACTAATAATATATACTTTTAAAAGGCTTTTAAAAATAGAATTCAAGATGTTGATTAATGGACATTAAAAAATGTTCACCTTCATTGTGCTGTTCTGGGCTTCAGGGTGAAATCTCAGAGAAAATAGCCTCATGTGGGGCCACTTTCATGTTTGTACTCTAGGAGTGCTATCTCCTCAAAATCAAATACTCAAAGTGTATATTTCAGCAGCAAAGTCTCTTTCCAGAGGCCTTGCTACTAAAAAGAAACCTTAGCTGAACTATAGCTGAAGATAGTGCTTACTGTCATAGGCAGGTGTAATTCAATGCAAATAAAACAGTGCCTGCAAATAACTCCCAAAGATGACAGTTTGACATTCATAAAAATTATATTTTTGCACCAATGAGGTGATTCTGAAAGAGCTATTAGCAAAAAAACCTGACATATCTCGGCATGATGTAAAATACATCCTTGAAAAATTTGAGAAACTGGACAAAGAAAAACATTGAACCACAAAATTCATTTTTCTGTGCAGGAATGTAAGAAAACACTACAATTGGCATCTCAATTTTTTTTAAAAAAAGTAGTTTACTAATGTTTCTGCTTTTTTTGTAAAACTTAAAATTTGGAAATTGATCATTAACAATAATTATATATTAGCAGTATAAATATCATTTTGATTAATGAACTTGTGCATACTGCCAAATTAATAAATGATACAGTGGAACCCCGACTTGCGAAATTAATTCGTTCCCGAGGGTCTTTTGTAAGTCGAAAATTTTCACGAGTCGAAGCACCCATCGCGCCTTTTGAGTGAACGATGGGCTATAGGCTAATTGCTAACTGCAACAACAATACATCGTTCAAGTGGAACAGCGGAGTGCAAGTACGAAAGCCAAGGGGGTTGTCACATGATTCGGAAGGCATTCTGGGCTCAGCCAATCAGAGCCAGCGGATTTTGTTACGTGGGCATTTTGCCGTAACACGGGCAGAAATATTGCCATTAAGTGCCTTTGTAACTTGAATTTTTCGTTAAATGGGGTATTCGTAAGTCGGGGGTTCCACTGTAACATAAAATGTAACATAAAAAAATAATGTAGGTAATTACCGATACTGTTAAATAAGGGCAGTTGTGGCATACTATGATCTAAATAGAGGAAACAAAGCCTTTTCAAATATTCATGCACTGTGAATTTTCCGTGCCCTTTGGAAAAGATGACATTAGCTTTGAGAACCTCTGTTTTTCTTATCCCTCTGACTCCTGAATCCTGTGTGTGTTTTATAACCCGGTGTGTTATTGCAGCGAGAGCTGGCGAGGCAGACACATGGCATCATAGAGTATTACTGCAAGCTGCTGGAGGAGGAGGGAGCTCCTCAGCTGCGCACAGCCCTCTGCATCGGAGGAATGTCTGTCAAGGAGCAGATGGAGGTTGTAAAACAGTAAGTACAGCTGAAGGTGTTGTGAAAAAAATCTGGATTTCAACCAGAATTCCCATTTCAGTGTCAAGCAAAAAATTGCACAATTCAGCCCTAACGTTCAGCGAGGAACAAAAAAAGTGACGTGTTCCTGAATCAAAGCTTTAACATACAGCATGCATAAAGCTCAAAAGCATTACTACCTAAACACTGATAGTACTACACTTTAAAAAGCCAAAATGTCATGTGATGTTGTGGACTAATTTTCTCTCCAACTCTGTCTTGGTTAAAGCGGCGTCCATATGATGGTTGCTACACCTGGGAGATTGATGGACTTGCTGCAGAAGAAGATGGTGGGTCTGGACATCTGTCGCTACTTGGCTTTGGATGAAGCTGACAGGATGATAGATATGGGTTTTGAAGAAGACATCCGAACCATCTTCTCTTACTTCAAGGTGAGGCAGTCCTTCATGGCTCTAGCTTTTAAATGTTACAGCACTATTGCAGTAGTTTTTCCTCATCCATTTTTCTGTGTTGTGCTTGCTCTATCCTTCACCAGATAAGTAGCTTTACAAAGCCACCCTACCAAGGCCAGACAGCATAATGTTTTTTACACTAGAGAACTGAGATTCCTCTGCTTCTCTCAAACATAACAATAAATTCCTTTTTTCTCGTTTCACAAATCCACACCTTGGCAGAGTACAATAGGCTTTTTGTTGTTACTGCACTCACTAAAGTTCTCCATTCAGTCTGACTTAAACTGCTTTTGAGACATCAGTTTCCAGGTAGTCATAGTACTTTCAGAGGTAATACATTTCTTCATAATATAAGCTCTACTAGCAGTTGCAAAGAAATATTTCCTCCAGTTGATGCTGGATTTTTTATTTTCATGCCAAATTTGTCATGAAAACATTTGCTTTCTGTTTGTGTTTCCTAATCTAGGGTCAAAGACAAACCCTGCTTTTCAGTGCCACTATGCCCAAGAAAATCCAGAACTTTGCCAAGAGTGCACTGGTCAAACCCATTACTATTAACGTGGGCAGAGCAGGAGCTGCCAGCTTGGATGTTATCCAGGTGACTTTATCTTTCACTAAAATAGTCGTTTGTCTCAGTCACAGATATGGTTTGCCTTCCAAATACATATGTAAAAATATTAATGAAATAAATATTTTTATGTGTGTGCAGGAAGTGGAGTACGTCAAAGAAGAGGCTAAGATGGTGTACCTCTTAGAGTGTCTCCAGAAAACGTCTCCTCCAGTTCGTACTTTCACGTGTTTGACACTTTTATAAAGAGTTCTTATAAAGAATTAAAGCAACACGTCACAAGTCCTTTTTCATTCTGACAGGTGCTGATATTTGCTGAGAAAAAGGCGGATGTAGATGCCATCCATGAGTATCTGCTGCTTAAAGGAGTAGAGGCAGTGGCCATACATGGTGGAAAAGGTATGCAGAGTCTAAATATTTCATTGAAATCATTGTCAGAGTGCCAGTTCATTATGTGCACCTTGCTAGTACCAGATTGGAACCTTTTTCCTTCAGAGCTGCCTTAATTCTTTATGGCAACTTCAACAAGCTACTGGAAACATCCCTCAAAGACTCTGGTCCATATTGACGTGATTGCAATAGCATCACACAATTACTGCAGATATGTCGGCTGCACATCCATGATGTGACTCCCCTGTACTACCACACCTCAAAGGTGCTCTGTTGGATTGCAATCTGGTGACTGTGGGGGCCATTTGAGTTCAGTGAACTCACTGTTATGTTCAAGAAACCAGCTTGAGATAATCTGAGCTTTGCAACCTGGAGCTTTATCCTGCTTGAAGCAGCAAGTAGAAGGTGGATATATTGTGGTCTTAAAGGGAAAGACTTGGTCAGCAAGAATATTTAGGTAGGCTGTGGTGTTTAAATAGTGTTCAGTTGGCACTAAGGGGCCCAAATTGTGCCTCTATGTGCAACCACCATTAGCCTGAATTGTTGATATAAGGCAGGATGGCAGCATTCTCTGTAAACCCTAAAGATGGTTGTGTGAGAAAATCCCAGTAAGTCAGCACTTTCGGTACCAGTAAGTATCTCATGTGGAAAGTCATTTACATAATGCTCAGTTTGAAATTCAGGAAGTAATTTTGGCCATGTCTGCATGCCTGACTGCATTGAAATTCTGCCAGGTGTACCTAATCAAGTGGCTGGTGAATGTATTTAGTATGTGCAAAGCCTCATCTTTTAGTTGTTTTGTAGTTGCTCATCATCACCACCAGATGCCATCTTTCTTGCAAATGTCACCTTCATGGTTTCTGCTTCATGGGTTCCGGTGATGCAGAATTGTTTCTGCTTCTTAGAAAATGCTTTTTATTGAGATCAATTTCTGTATTTTTCCAGATCAAGAGGAAAGAACAAAAGCCATTGAAGCATTCAAAGAAGGAAAAAAAGATGTGTTAGTGGCCACCGATGTTGCCTCCAAGGGTCTGGATTTCCCAGCTATTCAACATGTAGTGAACTATGACATGCCAGAAGAGATAGAAAACTATGGTAAGAGAATAATATGCATATGGCTTTACCTTCATCACGTATTTGTTAGTTCTTCTAAAATTTCTCAAGCTGATTTGACAAAATGTTCCCGTTTCAGTCCATAGAATAGGAAGAACTGGACGATCGGGCAAAACTGGAATTGCCACAACTTTCATCAATAAAGGCTGCGGTAAGGACACAACCTGAAGATAAAATTAGATTGATTACTAAGGAGGGAGAGTAACCTCTCTGAGAATGCTAGCCAGTGTAAGCCATGCTCTATTTATGTCGCTGACCAAAGTAAAAAAGTAACATCACTGTTAAGGTTTGTCCAGTAATTACAGATACTGGATGTTTTTGAAACACCACTGTATGGTTTTAAACATGGTAATTTACTCATACAGGCATGGCATAGCTGAAGTGGTGCTGGCTTTTAATGTGAAATAACTTATTGTAATACATTTAGTTAGGTGTATCAGTGTTTAAGTACAGTTAAAATTTAACCAGTCTATGTGTTTGTTTATAGATGAATCCGTTCTGATGGATCTGAAAGCTCTGCTTGTTGAAGCCAAGCAGAAAGTTCCTCCAGTCCTCCAGGTACTCCAGACCGGAGACGAGACCATGCTGGACATCGGAGGCGAGTTGTCCCACCTCAATAGCTACTCCTTAATCATGTTTTTTGGTTTCTTTTTTAATATTGACTGCCTCGTGTGATATGACTGAAGCCAGTTGCATTCTTTACAATCCTTTCCTTACATCAGATTCTTCTTTTTTCTTCAGGCGAGAGAGGATGTACATTCTGTGGTGGTCTTGGTCATCGTATTACAGACTGTCCCAAGCTGGAGGCCATGCAGACCAAGCAGGTCACCAACATTGGAAGGAAAGACTACCTGGCTCATAGCTCAATGGACTTCTAAGAGTCTTTCATTAGGGGCAAGATTCTCCAGTGCTGAACAAAACTTGAAAGCATTTCTGAGGAAACTGTACAGCAATGTGTCACATCACCAAAGAAAGGAAGTGGATATTAAAACCCTCCCAACATTGTAGATGAGATGATTCTTCTTTCCGCCAGTTTTCTCACATTTGTTTTAAACTTTGTAACATAGATTTCTGCAGCTCTGTAAATAAAACCACTATATTTGTTCTTGTTTTTCTTTTGTGTACATTTCTTTTGTCTGTGTCTTCTGGAAAAAGTGACAGGTGTGGCTTAAGTATGGTATGGTGAGGAAGTTGCTACAAGATACAAATGCAAAGGGAAGTTGACACAAGACAACAGCATCACACAACTCATGTCCTTTCTTTTGCAACAGCTAAAATGCAGATCAGAGAGATACTTTATCACACACCAAAGTATGCAAGAAAATAAAGGCTGTTAGTGACGTAAAGGAAACATTTATTCTTGTGGCTAAAGGAACCTAATTTTAACTTCGTTGGCAGTTTCATCTTGACCACAGAGCAGCGACTGGTGTAAGAGACTACAGGTTTTCACAGTCAGCGCTCACAAGCATGGAGGTCATCTTCAAGGAGGGAATGCTGTACCTTCAAGCTGTCAAATTTGGAAAAGTAAGTTTTATAGGCATTCATCACATGTGGAATATATCAACTGTTGTTTCTTACCTGCTAGTTGATCAAAAGACGTTAGTGACTCACGTTAGTAAATCTAATGGAAATGTTTAGTCCGATTTAACTTGTTAAACACTGACATAACCAATAGCTGTATCTCAAAATCATTTTTAGTATTTCATGAAAGTCTAAAACTAGTGTATAACCGAGCGCTCTTGCACTCAGATCAGTGTGAGTATTTCATCCTTTAACCCAGTTTGGCAACAGTAGAGTCACAGGAACATTAACCTACCTGAAAATGAATAATCCTTCCGCTACATTAAGTAAGAGAAAGGTGAGTGTGAAGCTAAATCTGTTGAATGTTTAAAAAGTCATGCGTGGATATGTGGATAAAGTAGTAAAAATCTTATATTTGTTCTTTTATATACTAAACAGCATTAAATATCAATAACCAAGACTTACTATACCTGTGTATCATAGTATTTAAGTCTTACAGCTGTTTTGTATATGTCAGGCTGTGGTTTGTGAACATCCTGGCATCACTGAACAGCGGCTCATTTGTTCTGTGAAAGTAACCTGTGATGGACAGAGGACCATTTCTACTTAAGATCTCCTACAGATAGTAAATAATGATACATATATATATATATATAGGTATATATATGTGTGTGTGTGTGTGTGTGTGTGTGTAGCCACTTGGTAGCCACAAAGGAATGATGCCATTCTTGCTTAATATGTCTTATTACCTCCCACTTATTAATAGTCACTTTTTATCATTTCATCAGAAAACATGGCGGAAAATGTGGATGGTGCTTTATAAACCCAGCTCTCAGGGGGTTGGCCGATTGGAGTTCTATGCTGTAGCTGACAGCAGCTGTGTTACCGAGCAGAAAAGGATGGGCCGGCAGAAAACACCAGAAAGAAAAGTCGTGCGTCTAATTGACTGTCTCAGTGTCACGTTTGCACCAAAGGAGTCTTGCCTGGCTGGCTGCACAGCCTTCTACCTAAACACCACACAGTCAACCTACATCTTAGCCTCCACATCAAGCCAGGACTGGGTGAATGCCCTCTGTCATCTAGCCTTCCAGGTATCACACATCTCCAATCCTGAACAGTACAAATATGACCTTTCCTTTTATGTCACTGGTTAGGTTTTAATTTTTGGGAATGGTCAGTAAGGACAGACTCTGCCCACATCCAGACACAAGTAGCATAATAAGGAAGTTAATGCAGTATCTGTAACTTATGTCCCTTTTACTTCTCTAATTCTTGTGCTTGCACAAGCTATGTACCTTCTTGCATCTTACCACTTTAAAGCCATAAAACAGTGATAAGAGGTACTTGTACACTCCATGTAATGTTTACCATGCCACTGTTTACAGAAGGATCCTGGAGAATCAGACAAAGGGGATTTTGAGCAAGGAAATGGCTTGACCATGGCGGACAATGATCTTTACGCATCTTGGAAAAGCGGTAATGCAAGCACGTCTACACATGATAAGTGATCAGGCACAAGAAATCGAAAACAAATAAAAATGTGCAGGTCTTATTTCTGTTGCTTGTCTATTCATCCTACACACACCTGTTGAACTCTGTGTACTGGTTAATATGAGAGTGCATGAAAACTACTAGTCTTAGAAGATGAGGTAAGAAAAAGGGGAAGGTTGGTGTTATTTTTTCCCCGAAGATACAAGGAACTATTTTAGACTTTTCTTTATTTTACTAATATTTCACTAGCAGGTACTATTCACACCCAGGTTGGAAGAGCCAGTGCGGCTATTTACATCCAGGAGCATGGCACAGAGAAGCAATCAGGTGTCCATAGTAATGTTATTTCCACACAGGAACACGTTGCCAGAATTTCTGATACAAGTAATATTAACTCAAGGTTATTGTTGTGAAAGGGTCTATTTTAATTATAATAACACACCTATGCCACTTTATCACATGTTTTGAGAAACCTAGTTTCAAAGTCAGGATATAATAGCTAGAAATTACATTTGTTGCTATTACTTCCAAATTCCCCAATAATAAGCATAACTATAGAGCTATGACTATAGAGCTAAAAGTATGGCGTTTGACTCCTTCGTCAACGCCAACCTCCTCCAGCAATCAGCTTGCATTTTACTGGTGTTTCATTTTAGCCCGTTTTTGCTACACTGCTAATATATTTGAAAAGTTACATTACAAAAATACTTCGATTTACTCCCCAGTTATAAATGTGGCCAGCCGTTTCTTTATCAGGGTTTTATTGCGGTGTAGTAGCTCACATTAAACTTTCAAAGGCTTTAATGAGCTTACACAACTTAACGACCTGTGCCACTTTATCGCATGTTTTGAGGAAGGTACTTGCAGGGTTGGGGGTTTTTTTGTTTGTTTTGTTTTTAAGCAGGAAGTGATATAAATGAAAAGGTAAACAACCTCTGCGAGGGCAGTTATGTTCTAAAAATGATGAATATGTTTGCGTCCTCCCCACCAAGCTCAGCATCACTGTACAGCCCTCAAATATACGTCAGACAGGTTAAGAAACGCACCACAAGGGTTCATCGTAAGCAAAACCACAGCTTAAGACCAACTTCCTGTTTCAAAGGCAGCCCGCTTTACCCAGTGTTTTTGCCTTCCCACAGATTTTCACAAGCGCTAACGATAGATCACCTTCAAACAAATCCTTTAACAGTCTGTCTGACTCTCTGATCAGTGACGTTTCTTCCGGTTTCCAACACTGTAGCAAAATTACTCAGCTGACGTCAGCAGGTAACTTGGTGACTGAAGTGCTTCCACAACCAAAGGATATAATGGGCGATAATTTGATTTATTATTATTACTTGTAAATTCCCCATTAATAAGCCTAAACCTGTGAGTATATTATAATAAAAAAGAGATATTTCAGTAGGATAAGCAGAGAAGAAAATGGATGGAAATATTTCACAGCATCATAAATTCAAGACATCAGCAGAAATTCCCTATATATATGGGAGCGGGCGCTACAGCCGCTAATTTATTCAAACATGAAAGCCAGAATGTATCAGCGTCAGCAAGCTCTGACTTATACAAATGCATTTCTCTTCATTTCCTAATGGATTACACTTCTCAACAATCCAGAAAAGCCAGCCTCACAGAGAGATTAGTAGAAGGCAAGCAATTTTAAATCAGATTTTTCAAAATTAAAAAGTATTTGGTGTGCATTTATTTCCTGTGCTACTCAGACCTCTTGTGGGGAAAAAAACCCAACCCTTTGTGTGTAGTTGCGAAACACTAACCCTTGTGTGATGTCATGTGTTCCTGTCTTTAGAACTGACGCTTCCTCCAAACCAGTACCAAGTAACCATCCAGAGCACAGAGGCGTCCAAGAGGTGCAAGCTGTCTGGGAATTACCTGGTCTCCATAGAAGGGGAGGCAATAGAGCTGCTGGACATGAGAACTCATTACATCATCTTCGACTGGCCATACAAGCTCCTACGCAAATTTGGTCAGATTGAGGTAAAGCACTAGATGTTGTGCAGTCCCTGTGCTGATGATAAACCAGGTATTCCAGTGGGTTTATTTAGAATTTCTCAAAGGGAAAAGCTTTGTAAAACACACTCATTGACTTTTGTGCCAAGAGTTGGAAGAAAAAAATTACTACCACTCTGTTTGTACTCTAAATATGAAGCGACAGCCAGCAGCTTGTTAGCCCAGAAACGGAGGAAAACAGCTACTCTGGCTTTGTTCAAAGGCAGCAAAATCTCTAAAGCTCACTAATTAACATGCTGCTACTCGTTTGTTTATTCTGCTGCAAAAAAAAATAAAAAATTAAAAGCTGAAGTATTGCATATTTTATAAAATGGCAAATGTATTTCCTAACATGAGCATCTTTGGCTGTGATTGCAGGGGGGATTCAGTATCGAAGCAGGCCGTCGCTGCAAGTCGGGACAAGGCGTGTTCATGTTTCTGACCCAGCATGGTCCCCAGATCTTTCAGACTATATCTAAGCAGTGCACAGTGGAGAGGAATACAGCAGTGCAGCCTCCCAGTGCCAACAGAAGATCACTAATTGACCCGTTTCCTGCTCCCCCGCCTGCCACAGCTCACTCTTTCGTCGACCCTTCCATCTACAGTTTTCCAGATGTTTCAGCCGACACAGAGGACAAGTTTACCGACGATTACCCCATTTATGACGACCCTGTGCAGCAGATAAAACAGCTATCACTCAAGCCTCCTCTCTTGGGCAGCAACGAGGCTGTGGCAGAGGAATCTGAGGATGAGGATGAGCAGGAATGGTGCTATTCCCTGGAGGCTCTAAATCTGGATAACAATATTGAGGACAGCATTTACTGCAACTTACCGAGAGGCACGCCTCCTTTGATGAGAAAAGCCGAGGCAGATAATTCAGATTGCATTTATTCAGGGATAAAAAAAGTCAATTCTCTGACAAACCTCCAGCAGGAGCCTTCCTATCCCCCCTTACCATTGCCTGTACCCCCGCCTCCTCCCTTATCATCCACTTACTCCTTAGCCAAACCCCAAAACCAGCATGCGCTCCCTGTGAATAACTCCTTCCAGCCAGAATACAATACACAAGCAGACTACGAAGAAGACGATTTGAATGAGACTGAGGAGGCCAATAGCTCCTCTTCTCAAGTTACCCCCTCAGAGGTGCCTGGCAGTTTTAAACACAGGCTGGCAGAAATCATTTCTAAGGACTTGGCAAAGTTCCAGCCTCCTCTTCCCTACGGAGCAGGCAGCCTCACATTTTCTCAGTAGACTATCAGTTAACAGACAGACTAGACAGGACAATTTTATCTGTGATAAATTGTCATAAAACACAATTAGTTTCTTTACTTCTATAAAATCCCCTCCACTGGGAACATGCAGTTAGGCATTCTGGCTCACAAGTGTTTGATTGTTTTTGCAGCTTGTTATATGAAAGATGCGTCTGAAATACTTTTTAATCTGCAAATGCTGTTGCCAAAAAGAGAGATTTATTTTGTTTTCTTCTGCGGGAATGCTAGGCGAATACCTTTAATGTGACATTAACTGAGAAGTTGGGCGAGCATTCGCCCGCACTGTTTCATAATGGGAAAGCTGGGAGAGAAAACAAACGACCTCGCCTTGTTATGTTTAATGCGCTACACATCATCTTCATTATCATCCTCTCTGGAATCAGTTTGGTTTCTTAAGCAGAGTCAGGAGGGATTTGTCACATCAACTGTCAGTATCTGTAAAACAGAGTGGAAAAACCAATAACCCACATTGTGTTTTGCTGTAATTACTGCATGTGTTTGCTGACAAAGTCCATATAAAAACCACTTAAAAAGCACACTCTTATGTTAAGTATATCTTTATTGTACCAAAAGAGCCATCATAAAATACGCTGTACATAAATAGAAAAATACTTGTTTATTGTTTGTTTGTTTGTTTTATTTGACAAATGTCACTAATGAAACTGGAAATGTGTCTAGTAATGGTTCAGAGTATAAAGTGCATAAAAAGGGCCTGCAAGAGTCCATCACATCCAAGCAGGTTTTTCTGAGTTTTACCTGTACTTTTACCTGTACAGGTAGTGCAGCATCTCAACTATTATTAAAAACAGGACTTTATGCTGTGAGAGCGTCTCTGCTGGTCAGCTGATATCTTCTGCCTTGTAAAGAGCTGCAAACAAGTTAAAAGTCAGTGGCACTGACTTTCTGCCACTGTTTCCCGCTTTGACCCTCCTCTGCATCACTGAGATGTGAATATTCCCCATCGCTGCTGCTGGAACAAGTGCCTGATTTATTTGATTCCATGTCAGATGTAGGTCCAAGTAAAATCAGATGACCGATAGATGCGGAGGGGTCTCGCTGCTCTCCGGTCAGAGGTTTCGGGGACTGTGCAGCGGCTGCTGGCAGCAGAGAGTGAATCAGGCTCCTCCTGGAGGTCTTGTCTCCAGAGCCTGGACGAGGACTCCTGCACTCTGGGTGAACCACGCCGGCCAGGAGCTCAGACAGCTCTGTGATGTAAATCTGCGCCATCTGGAGGGTGTCGTATTTGGATAACTTTTTCTCGTTTTCCAGGGAGGGGATGACACTCCTGAGCTCGTCAAACGCTTTGTTCAACCCGTGCATCCTCCTCCTCTCCCTGGCGTTGGCCGCCACGCGCCTGTGTCTCTGAGGGCCGAAGTGGCTCGTCTTGCATCCATCTGGCGCCTTAGCAGGGTCTGTCTCTGTCATGCCTTTGGTGGTAACGCGGTCAGTGAATTCGGTCACTGGCACAAGTTTCTCCCGCGAGATGCCCGCTGCCTCTGCAGCCGCGTGCGCGTCCCTAATTGAGAGCGCACGGATTGAAGTGGAGGAAATCCAGGCTTTGGAGCTGATGTGGGCCAGGTTGTGCTGCTGCTGGTGATGCTGCTGCAGCAGAGTGAAGTCCTCTGGGTACTCCGACCAGCTCGAAAGTTCTGCTTTTGCAGCCATCACTGCAGTGTCCTGATGTGGTCGTGCACGGCAGGATATAAAGGTCGCACTTTCGCTTCAGCCGGTGCCCGAGTCTCTGGAGTGGTTTGCGCTGCGCCTACAATTTATACAGCCTCCCCTGTAGTCACCTTGGTGTCACTCCCAGCCCGCAAACAGCCCTGACAGCACTGTAGCCTCAGGAGGCAGCAGCCAATCGCACAATCCCCTCTGACCCTGTCTGTCAAAGAACAATTAGACAAAGCTCGACTTTTTCTCCTATTGTGCATTGTAACTCAATCACGACCTTGTTATCCCTAAAAAGAGACGAGTATTAATCATTTAAGAGCGTGCAATAGCCGACCTATGCTCTACCTAACGAAGCTCACCCTGCTCATGAATGAAAATGTATAGAGAATGAATGATTATGTAATAAATTAAGTTATAGTCTATATTATGTGTCTATATTAATAAACGCGAGCTTGTATGGGAAAAAGTTTATCTTCTTTTTAATTACACAAGTGTGTTAGTCATATTTCTATAGTAAGTTTGTATTTTTCTATAAAGTAGCATTCATTATCATCATCGTCATCATCATCCTTTCCATGGAAAATGCATTTCGGCCTCTTTCTCACGAGCGCAGTAACCGACTCGTGATTGGTTCTGACCCGCTGAGAGCTGTGGTTGTGGAAAACAAACGTCCAAGTTTGTTCTCAAACAAACAGTAAAAGGCGCCCAATCATTCATTATTTGCAGAAGAATAATAAAACTAACAGGTGTGAGACAAGGATCGAGACACACCTATAGCTGAGGCGCAATAACTGATAAGTTGAAGGCGATTTATGAACCATTAAGAAAAGTTGGAAAGAAAAAAAACACTCCGTCATTTATTATTTATTGCTGTTATTTTTTGCCGTTGTTGTCGTTACAAGATTAAGATTTTTTCCCCTTTCAGACCCAGCCTCGAAGGAAGAAGATAAATTAGGCTACAAATTTTTGCTCAGGGTCACGTGGCCCCTGGCCTGTGCCTATCAGCTGGTGTCCCTTGGCACCGCTCACAAGCCACGCACCTCCGAGACGGTGTCACCCACGTCTCCCATATGCTGCCCACGGCGCTCACTGAGCTCTGACTCTGACATGAGAGCTAATCATTCATTAGGGCATCAATTACGGCGGAGAAACAACTTCAGCACCGGTGACGGACCTGTCCGCTGAGAGATCTGAGATGTTGTAGTGAGGAGTGACTGGGACAAATTTTGCATTCAGTGATCTCTCTCTCTCTCTCTCTCTCTGTCTCTGTCGGGGTCGAGTAGTAGTGAAGAAAATCACCGTGACCTGCCCCGCCGCCAGCAGTTTAATGAGGCCTGGTCTTAGTTGAATAAATCGGCACGTTCTTCGTCCCGGGATGTCCATTCTTTTTTTCTTTTTTTTTTTTCTATTTAAAGAGGGCTGGGGGGGCTACATGAATATTTCATTCCTTTAGCCCCAGTGCCAGCGCAACAGCCCGCAACCCTGCGTGCAGGCTTTAAAAAAATGCAGCTACACTTCCCATCTGGTGCGGGGCGTGAGGGGGGAGTGGCAGCAGAGGCCGAGGAGGTGTGAGGAACATTTCTAAGGTCAACTTGCAGCGACCTTCTGTAGGAGACAGGCGAGAAGGAAGGGGGGGGGGGCTTACTTTATCTTTACTTGAATGCGTTCTTCTTGAGTGGTGTTAGGCCACTGTACATCACTGTGACTAAATGATGCAATGACCCTGACTAAACAAATCAACTCTGTAACTGTTTCCTGCTGAAAATGCACAATGCAAAAAACACGAACCTCAAATTGCACAAAAGTGTTTTGCAAAAAATTCCTCAGCAATTTCACAATGCAGTTCATGGCCATTGTGGCTGTTGCTGCTTTGTAGTGCTGTGTTCCCATATCAAGTAAACACAGGGCCAGTATTACCCATACCGATACCAACACCATTACTTTTAACCTGTAAAGCCAGTGTATGTAGGGGAGAGCAGCAGTGTCATGTGTTATGAGATGACCATCGTAATTTTTTAAACACATCTGACCACATTGTAATGACCACTAATTCATCGTGATTTTTACTTTCCACAATACTTGATAAAACACACCTTTCAGCTTTTCGTGGATTTTAATACTGAGGTTTTTGGACACCTATCTCTATTCTACTAGTATCCACTTGACTCGGTTTGGTTGTTTTCCATTACAACTGAGTGTGAAATGCGACCGAAAGTTCCACAATGTCATTTTTATGTGACACAAACACAAAACAACAATGGAGAATGACGAGGCGATTGTATAATGCTGCTTGGTCTATGGTTTTTGTCAGAATAAGGGGATCACGGTGTTCGTTTTTTGTGTAGCCATTTCCCTCGTTGCCGGGTTTCAAAAATGGTGGTTTTGTTTTTTGTGAGGCGGTTGCTCTTAACTTGTCAAGTGATGCTGTTGACTGCTCAATAGGTGGCATGCAATCTGTTGACGGCACATTTTTAGATTGACTCAGTTTTCTTGGAACCCAGGCTGAGCAGGTACCAAACAAGTACTTGGTACCAGGTGCTACCACATTATGGAAAACTCTACAAACTGAGTTGAGTCAAGCCAAGTAGGTACTAGGGAAAAAATACATAAATGTGTTTGTCTTTAAAGCACCTTTGGTCAGCTTCTTCTATTTAAAATGTGCTATAA
This sequence comes from Perissodus microlepis, assembly GCF_051167445.1. Classification (NCBI taxonomy): domain Eukaryota; kingdom Metazoa; phylum Chordata; class Actinopteri; order Cichliformes; family Cichlidae; genus Perissodus; species Perissodus microlepis. Next base: position 7,578,729 of record NC_140462.1, on the reverse strand, counting down.
GCTATAACTAAAATAGACATGACAGACAATAAAGAAAAATTTCACACATTTTTTTATAGGGCATGCTTCAGGTGTTGTTATAATTTCCAAGAAAAATATTTAACACATTTAACACATCATATTGAACTTAGAGGACAGAAATAAACATTGATCATGTTGCTATCCAACATCAATAGCGGGACAGGTATCGACACTATTGATATTTGGATCGATCTGCGCACATTTATTGCTTTGTAAACAGTGAATAACAAACAAAGTTAGGTGGTGATGTAGCCCTGGTACACATCCCAGCGTTTACTCCTTACCCTTGAATCATCCACAACCTAAACTCAACCAGCCAACCAACAGCAGATCCCACTTGAGTCAGCACATCTTTCCCGTAGCTGCTGTTTAACTAGCACTAACCACCTAAGTTGTTACACTTGTAGGTGATTGCAAGTGGAAGGTACAAGTGCCCTTTGACCGGTTCGTGTTTGCTGGTAACTGAACTTTGTAAACACTGGGGATTTTTTTTATGTGTGGGTTATTCTTATAATGCTGACAAATAAGTCAAATGCCATAGTTAAAATTATTTACACTAATGGTGATATCACTGGGGATGCCCTCATCTTCTAAGTTGTTACTGTTGGGTGACTGTGGCCCCGAGCAATCTTTAAAACTATTTTTAAGGCTTTTTAAATGAGGTGTGAACCATATTTATATGTGAACTAACTAAGTTCACATATAAATATGACTCTCTACTTTAATGATGCATTTTCTTGTTTCCTGGAAACAAATACAACAATACCTGAGTAGGTGACAATAAAGGAAATTAGATCTCTCTCTCTCTCTCTCTCTCTCTCCCTCTCTCTCTCTGTGCAAAAATAAGCAAACCATTTACTAAAATGACAAAGTACACTTCACCTCCCGACTATTTGTCTAACACACCAAATTACAGTAGAATTAGTATTATAGAATACCAGCAATTATCTGGAAATTATGACCCAACAAAGCAGAATAACCACAGTTCTGATTGTAATATGTTCTTAATAAACAAATAAATAACAATCAACACATATAAATGTGCTTTTGATGCATGCCTTTGAATTCCTGTTTACTATCCAGGCGTCCCCTTTATTTTGCTCCACCTACTGAATCGCATCTAACCCTGTGTTGAGCGTGCTTTAAGGTTGCCTAGCAACATGCAAACAGCCACACTAGTAAACTGTAGCTCAGCTGTTGGATTTCCTTCCTCGTCGCCAGCATTCAGTGGGGATGAATGCTCTATAAAGTGCGCCGTCGTTTCGCCTTGTGTTTTAATTAAAGACCTGTTAATTTCTGAACAAAAGACTGTTTCATTTTTTTTTTCTCGTGCACCAGGAACAGTGAACCTCTTGATGTTCGGCTGAGTCTGGTCTGTAATTATCCTCTCACACCCCGAGCTACGGAGGTGGTTCTAGTGAGCAAAGAGAGAAACCGTAATGCCCGGGTTTCAGGCGCAAATTAGGACAATTAGTGGCCTCATTAATTTGGGAAAATGGAAGTAATATTCTAGTTAAAGTAACGGTTCATTAAGTCAGTGCTATCTGTGGCAAAAGGCTAATTGATGAACTCTGAGAAGGACAGTAATAATGAGAGAAGACTTTTTCTCTGTACAGTAACACTATTAGGGCTTTGTGTTTAATACCTGCTAATTTAGGAACAATATACTTGAGTGGTCGCCCCTGTCATCGCGAGAAGACCTCAATTGTTCCTTATTGAATTGGAAGAAAATGTCGCGATACCTGAGACAAAGTCACTGCAGGGTGCGGTTTAAGTACGAGGTCTGGAGTCAGCCCTGCACCACTGATCACAGGTGTTACCGGATACCTTCCTGAAGACACGTGTCACGTGTTTTCTAGCCTACTTTGATTACTCATTTGCACACTTATTCTCATTCTGTAATCCTGTAGATCACACCGAAGCAGTAAAAAAATATTTTATTTACTTCTTACACCATTAAAAGGTTTTGTTTCTAATTTGCTTTGGTACTGTCACTGAAATAGATGAGAGCAGTGGCTGAAAGTAATACGTGGTAAAAAAACCAAAAAAAAGAGTAAAAGACTAAATTATAAGACTATTTCTATATCACACCCACCCTACTAACCTATGATTATATCTATCTATCTATATATATATACATAGATAGATAGATATGACTGTGTGTGACTGTAACAAGCGTTAAAGTTAGTATTTGGTATGACTTCCTTTATTATTATCTTAATCAAGCTTTCTTGTATTTTCTTTAGGTAGTCTTCAGGAAAAGGTTTTAGTTCACTGGCAATGTGTTTTGGGTTTCTGTCATGCTGAAGTTGAGGCCCAGCCTCTGGGGAAGCCAATCAATGGCTGAAAATGATAATGCTGGTTTTTTTTTCCTATTTCTTAAAGCCTTGACTTTTAGATCCTGTTCATTTGCTGTAGGTGTTTTGTTTTTTAGGCCCACCACTTCGATCTCCGCTTGTCTAGTTTTCTCAACCTTTGTTAAGGACACACTGCACACCATGCTGAGCTATGTCAGGATTTCTCTGGAAATCACCTTGTTGGTGCAAAAGTAGTACTTTATTTCTGTCAGACTGAGTTATTGTTGGCATTTCTTTGTAGATTCAGCTAAAGAAATAGGAACAAATTATGTGTTTTCACAACAGGCCTAAAGACACATTTTTAAAATGAGTTCTTTGCTAAATTATCTGTTATGTGTCATCCACTGATTTATGTCCTTTTTTTATATACTTGAATGATACAATTCAGCTTTAAGTGGCTTTAAAAAAAGCCCTTCAGAAAGCTTGGCGAACTATTGCTCACAGACCACATTAAAAATGACAAGAAACTTTGGCTTCCAAGAAGCAAATATAAAGAAAATGAGAGACATTTAAGCAGTAAAGTATTTAAAATAAATACATTTTACTGGTAAATCTATCTCATATTTAAATAAAACCTTAGTTTCTGTTTGCACAAGCCTATTTTTCCACTCTTGCCACCTTGTGATGCCGTGTGCTCTCATTAGTGATGAATCCATCTTTAAAACTTTCAGTGTTTAATAAATCTTAAAAAAAAAGGGAGAGTTGCTTTAATGGGTTCTTCTCAGTGTTTTGCTTCATGTATGATGGGTTGAAAATGCAGTGTTTGAGTGCGCTCTTTTCATGTACCAGCACACCATATGGCAGATAGGCGAACGCCAAGTGGGCTGTAAAGACCCAGTCCATCAAAAGAAGAAGAAAGGCTTCCAGACACTTGAGCATCAGGGACTCTGAAAGCTGTCAGCAGTAGATAGACACTTATAGTGTGTAATGGATGCTCAGGCTATTGTGCTTTTAATAATACCATTATATGATGTTTTGATGGGCGGACAAGCACACGAGTGAACTAAAACCTCTACTGTCCCAACTTATTTTTTTATCATTAAGGACTTTGGCGGTTACCAAAAGTAGCACTGGGTCCTTATGAAAGTTATTGATTTTAATTAGTGCATTGAAAACATATTTAGGATTTTAAAAAAATCAATGGAACCAGGAATTAGTAACCTAGTTTTCATTTTCATGATAACAATTTTTAATTTTTACCCCAGCAAAGGCTTTTCATGCCACCTTCAGATTTGAAAGCTACCAGAAAACGCACACACACTCACACACAAATAAACACACACATGCACACAGTCTAAAAAAAAGTGACAGGTCTTAAGGAAAATATTATTTATTGTGTGGCTCGTGTATTGTATTGCATTACATTACATCAGATATTTTTATTTTTCAGGTCACATATGAACTTGAATTTTTCATCATGCAGTTCTTGCAGCATTTGAATTATATGTCAGATTTAATGGTACTGTGTCAAAAATGTCTCCCCTGTTTGTTTTGGTTATTTTATGGGATTTGAGGGATTCTTTTCTACCCTCAGGCATGCTATACCCAATTCTAGGATTGCAAACATGAACAGGTGGGTTATTTGACAGTTAATTTAAAAATCTTAGGTGAACAACACACATAGTTGCAATCGCTATGTGTTAATAATATAAAACATTTATGAGAGTGGAAAAAACACCCCACATTCGTGTGTTTCCACCAGTTACCACCAGATGGAGACAACACGATATACATGCCAGAGGCAGTCACGATGGCACTCAAATCAAATAAGGGCTTTTCATTGTTCAGTCTCAGAAACAAAGATGCTGATTATATAAACACCATTACACACTCCTCAAGCTAAATGAGCCTTTAAGTGCTGATAGGGTTATTTACCAGCCGCCTGCCAGACATAAATCCTGTAAGAGATAGGCAGTTGTCTGAGAAGGGGATATCTCTGGAGGCTTCAGCGATGGTTTGCAATCAGAAAGCTATTTACTGTGAGGATAGAGATGTGTATCGTGTAATAATAAAGCCCTGCTCAGTTCACTTGGGATTACATCTATCATGATATAGGCTATGAAGGGATGCGATCATATCCTTAGTACATGTTACTCTAAAGCTTGGGGGGGGAAAAAGATCCTTCAAACCTTTCTCCAGAGTGAAACACAGAAACAGAATCATGTTTACCAGTACTCTTTTCTTTTTTATTATTTTTTTCAGAGACGTGGTAGATCTCAATAAGAAAGCATCACTCCATCAGGCAAGTGATGTGCAGCTGTCAGTAGAGAGCAGTAGCGCTCTGCGTGTAGAGCCGAGCAGAGCACAGCAGCACGAGGCTGCTAGTCAGTTAAGATGAGCAACGCTTTGTCCACTGACCCCTTTGACCTTGCGGGCTGAATTCAACTCCTGGCACAAAGTGGGAGCTGTTATGAAGTCATCTGATCATCGCAGAATCAAACAAGGCTGTTTTCAATGAGTGATCCTTCAAGAGTGCACGGTGACCTTTAGTGTCTTTGGCGTCAATGCACTGTTTTGGAAATCGCATCTTCCCCGTCATCCGTTTTGACTCGATCCTGCCTATTATGAAGCACAAATGCGCAGTAAACAAAGCAAGTGCCCCACTTTTAAGCGACAGCCTTCATACCTGCAAGAGCGTGGGGGTGATGTGAGGAGTAAGGCACAATAAGGCACAAAACTGATGATTACGTCTGTCATGATCACCATCAGGGGGTCAGTTCAACGAGATTATTTCATTAGATGGATAGTGACAGCCACAACCAACTTAATTTACAATCGCGCGAGATTGTTCATCAACTTTCAGTATGGATTTTCCACGGCTGATTAACGTAATTGGATCGAGAGTCACGGATGTCTCAGTCTTAACTGACATCTGAGCGGATGTCAGATTTCGCAGCAGCTGCCTTTATGTTGATGTTTGTGGCTTTGACTTATGGGTGCTTGTATTTTATGAATGGCTGAAAAAAAGGAAAGGAAAGGAAAGGAAGTGAGAGGAGGTGGAAAGAGAAGGAGCCTAGGACACTGAGCCTGGGTAACAAAGAAGCAGCGTGTCCACCTCTGTGAGGGGTTATGTATAAATATCCGTCATTATGAAAAGAGCAATTTTCTGCACCTGCCTGCTAATTGTTCCCATGCTGACACTCGGGGTTGGTGAGATCTCTCCTTTTAGAGCACTAACTTCAGATGGGGGTGGGTGTGATTTAAGGGTGGTAAAGAGAGTGAGCGAGAGAGAGAGAAATGAGACGGCTGAGGGTGTACGGCTTCTTAAAGCGAGTAGAGCTGATTTGCAGTTATAATCCGCCTGTGACTTCCATCTGTAATGCGAGCTGGTGGGGGTGCCAAAGGATTAGCAAAGGTGGTCATGGTTCCTGCATGGCATTCAATGTCCATCCCTGCCCTCTTCTTGGTCATCCTCGCACTTAAAAGAAGATAAAATGTTGATGTCATAAATCTCAGGATTTACCCAGGGAATATATTTCCTGCATGCCAGAGGCTAAAAGTGAGTGGAAATCATTAGCACCTTGTCCTTTATTGTGATTCTCATTCGGCAAAAGTGCAAGTGAATGCAACATGAGGAAGTGCCATAGGTGAGTGCAGAGATGGATGAGACTGGCAAGGCAAAGGTGAGGGGTGAGCAAGAGAGAAACAGAGGGAGACTTGCAGGAGCTGGAGTTTGTAGCTGGGAGGAGGTGAGAGCTGTTATAGGGGATGAGAGGTGTAAAGCATGTGTTATTCCTCTGATAGCTTAATCATTTGAAAGCATGAACAACTTTCTCCCCCCTCCACCCCTCAAAGATTGAATAACCATCTGATATCAGCTGTGAATCAGTTTTCTGGCGTGCTGCACTGTGCTTTTATTTTTATTTATTTATTTATTTATTGTCAGAGAGGTTGCAAAGTTGCGTGTGTGTTTTTATTAACCTTCAAAGGGGGATTTATGTGTCAGAATCTTGCTGCATCCACATTTGTGATAGATAATAAGCCAGATTTCATTTGTATGATTTACTCTGCTGGAGGCACAAGGTAAACTGATAGGCGGGGGGAGAAAACTGGTGTTAAGTGCTGACTAACATGCCTCCGTGTCGACTGAAGTCACTAACAGAAATGAAATTTGATTCTCTAAATATATTTCTCTCTGCCAGCGTGGCTGAAAACAAACCAAATGCTGAAAATGTAGCGAGAAACCAGTAAACTCACACTCTGTGCCTTATGCACAAATACTTGCCTTGTTCTGAAGCCTGTTATATTTCTTCAACACATTTCAGAGCTTTGCCTGTTTTAGAGTTGCCCTTTAAAGCAACAGTTTGGCATTTAGGAAACCCTGTTGGATATAACTTGTAAATTACGGAGCGTCTTTAAAGTACTGGTAGGTAGATTTTCTTAGAGAGCCTTGCGTGTTGCTTCTCCCCGATTGCAGTGCTAGGCTAAGATAACCATCTGCTTCGTATCTTATGAACAGAGTTGAGAGAGCTATCAATCATCTTATCTAACTCGAGACAAGAGTGAATCCCCACGTGTCAAGTACTCTGACTTATTTTCCCCAAATTTGTCCCACTTGATACTGTGATGAAATCAAACAAAAAATGTGATTAATTATAAGTCTATTGGGTGAGATGAAAAGAAAAAGTCTCAATTTTTCAAAATGGTATTTGTATAGCGCTTTACTAGTCACTAAGGACCCCAAAGCGCTTTACATATTCAGTCATTCACCCATTCACACACAGGTGATGGCAAGCTACATTGTAGCCACAGCCACCCTGGGGCGCACTGGCGCCACCGGGCCCACCAGTAGGCAACGGGTGAAGTGTCTTGCCCAAGGAAGTGTATTGCCCAAGGCACAGTCTCTGTCGTTGTGTCCTTGGGCAAGCCGAACCGGCAACCTTCCGATTACAAGGCGAACTCCCAACTCTTGAGCCACGATCGCCCACGTTTTCTAGTCATGTGGCCACCAACCATGTGATGTGAACCTGTCCACTGTTTTGGATGTGTAATGCTGCCCCCAGGCACGCATGCCATGTTGCAGTTACCCTGGAAGTCATAACACGGGAGTTACATCACTACCAAGTTCAGTCGGAATTCCACTAGGAAGGTCGGAAAAGCAAGGAAAAACAGGAGGTTTTTTTTGCTTCTTAGGAATTTGGCGCCATTCATGTCTCACTAGCTGTTCAACATAAAACTCAGAACTAGGCATCAGTTATGTTACACGTTTGTGCAGTTATATATGTTCTTGGTTAAATCGGCAACCATTGGTCATAAGGGAAAAACATGGTTGGTGAGTAGTGGCTGGAGATTGATTGCAGTTGCTGTGAAATCGACTGCTAAAGCCTCAGTCACACAGGTCGAGATTGGTCAGTAACTTTCTGGTAACAGAGACCATTTGCCTCTGCTGTGCATTTTGAAACATGTTGGCTGCAGCGCTGGGACCCAAAATTGAATTTGAAGGTGAATGTTTTTCAGTTTTTAAGTTACAGCTGGGTTAGCAGTTAGCAAGTGTTTGCAGACAAGTTAACATCCAACATGCAACCTACTAGCAGTCTGCTAGCGACCAAAGCAATTACAAGAATATAATAGCAAAAATCTATGACCAAGGATATTTGTCATAGATGCAGCCAGGGATCCTTGAGCGGGTTAATATTCTGCGAAATGCTTACCTCCAATGAAATGTTCACTGATTATCTACTGCAATCCAACAACTTCAATCCAAATCAGGACAAAAGTGATAAAAAGAAAGATTCTCTTTCTGTCCTTGATGATTTCTGCAGCCAACAGCGTAGCACAATATAGGCACTGTGAAAAGCAGCAATGCGTTTTATCTATACAATGTGTGAGTACAGTATTAAAAGGTGTGTCAATACGTTATGTTACAGCCTAAATCGCAGAATACTCTTGAGCAATGTGAACATGATGTCACATGGGAAACATGAATATAAAATGTGGATGTAGCCCCCACCAGCTGCCCTGTTTTAAAGCTTCAGTGTTAGTGTTACTGGCCCCCGCCACGCTGTTTTCTTGGAAAGAGAAGTGACCATATTTAGACAGGAGGATGGAGTACAATGTTATGAACTAACTGTTTGGCAGAGTGTAGACTTAGTAGTTGTATCACACAGACAAAGATATATTGTAATTACTGCTACGTAACTAAATAAAATACTCAAATTTCGCTCATCAGAACTAGAAACTGCTTGCATTGTCTGTATCAGAAAGATAACTGCATTTAGTATGCTTAAGACGCACTGATTGAGAAATCCAGCTCCATTACTCCAATAACACAATCACCTTTGTACAGTTGCTATGAAGAGATAAGTGAGCTATAGAGAAAAAGGAAAGGGAAAAGGGAATATATGGGGACTTTAAAGCCAACCTCAACTGGCCACCTGAGACACCTATTTTATTCATCCTAGAGCTTGATGCTTGGTCTTAGCATGCATTTAGCCCCCAATACAGACTCTTAATCACATGATATTTATTGTCCCTGGAGAGGTAAATTGATTTAGCACCCTGTTATATATGCTACAAAGAAATGACCTAGCCAAGCCCATCCCTTCCATAATGGATAATGCACTAGATAGCAACACAAACACATCAAAAACACACCAGAATCCACTTTCCCACCCCCCTCTCACACTGGACTCAATACTTAAGGAAATAAAATGTGGCTCAGGACATCTGCAGGGCATCAGTAAACCAGGAGAGTGGAAACACAGAGTGGAACCATGGCTCTTTTGTTTTCTTGCTTTCGGCAAGGCTTGTTTTCCCTTGCACTCACTCACTCACTCATTCCCCCACACATGCTTGACTACAAGTCTACAATAAAGTGTCCACGATGAAAAATATGAGAGAATTCTGCTCGACAGTGAATTTTCCCTTTATTTTGACAACCATTGTGGGGCCATAAGCTCATCCGGGGGTGAGCGGCGTGCCTGCAAAGCAAAAATGATGGTTGTCAAAGTAAAAAAATGCGTAAGAAGGTGCTGCTGAAAGGAGGCAGGGTGCCCAATATGCCTGGCATCCCAAGGTCAGGAGCAATGACCTCTGGCATGAAGTGCTGTGAGGAATGGCAATGTCAGTCAAAAACCTCCCTCGTCTTCCTGGTCCTGTCAATTTGCTGGTGATAATTAATCTCTCTCTGGTTAAATATAAAGATTGTAAATCACAGCGTGGTCCTGCACTGTAGGGGGGCCTTCATCTGTCAGCTACAGACCTTGGCTAATGGCCCTTTGTAAGCAGAGCACTGACTGAGGCAGCACACCAACCACCTACGGCTCTCGTCATCATCTGTTTCTCATGGAGACATCCTGTCTTCAACCTCCAGAATGTGATCACTGAGCTGCAGGCTTCACTATACTCAAAATTACGCTTTACTTTGCACTCACAACTGCTTGGTATCACCTGAGGGATGAAACTAAATTAACAAAGGGTTTTTAAACATTAAAGATCAGTTATTGCAGAGGACAACTGTTCGAGTCGCTGTTTTGTGTGGCCCCGCTGTTGTTTAACATAGTTTGGGACTATAGGAGGTTACAAACTTGCCATTTTACCAGTCATTTGACAAAGAGGAGTATATATAAATAGCGTTAATAACGCTATTTATAACTGAATGGATAATGGCTGTAATACAAAAACACTGAATGGGCTTTCTAACAGGTATAACACCTATATATTAGTATGCCTATCAGTCACTTAGAAAGCTATTGCATTCTCATGTTCTAATCATGTATCAGTAATGCTGTTGTAAATATTGCAAAAGCTGTTAATAAATCTAATGCCTGGACAGTCACAGCAAAGTTGCAAAGTAGGTCCTCTCTAAAGCATAACCTACTTAATGCTTTACTAAATGAGCATCATGATTTATTAACCACAGCTAGCAACTAGAAACTGACACCATAATGTATGGAGGACCAGTTAGATTGAATTTGCTCTGAATAAATTATTTGACTGGCTGAATAGCATCACATAGCATGAGTTACCATGCGCGCCATTAGTCTGTGTATGCACACTGGCTATCAGAACGACAAAGAAATTCAAATAACCTCACCGTAGCCTTAACCTTATGAGACAAGTTGCACCGAGCATAATGGAAAGGGTCCATCAAAATCTAGTAATGGCTCTGGGTCCATAAAAAATGTCATCTGGGTCTGGAACGGTCAAAATATTGGTTACCTAGAATCTAGAACAGGGATGCAAAACTCACTGGGCCGGATTAAAGTCTTTGCCGGGCCAATTCTGGCCCTTGGGCCTTATGTTTGACACCTTGATCTCGACTACACACTCAATCACAGGAAAAGAACTGAACTTACAAATCAGCTTAGAAGTATGATTTTTCTCTCTTTTTTTTTAGTAACCCCCTGCTGGCAATTGGAAAGAATGCAGGTATAAGCTATGTCCATCTTTTACATACAGGATATGTACCCAGATTATTGCACACATGAAATTTTAATAAAGGAATGAGGTTAAACTTATAAAACATTTATGAAATCAATTAAAAAATATATTGTCAATACTTGATAGGGAGTGGTTTGAAGTTGTTCTAGTTAATAAGTGTGCAATTTCTTTTAACAGTCTTAAAACTTTAATTAATATAATCACGGCAAGACAGTAACACACCCAACTTCATTCCCTCAGGCTTCCAATCAAATTTCAATGATATCTTATTTTCAATAACATCTTGTGTAATTGAATATTACAAAAACTAAGGTAAACTAACCTGACAGTCTCTAACTTAATACTGAAGCATTTCCTCGCCTACATTTAGACCAAAGCTGTCTATTCTACCTCTCTCTTAACCTTTGAGTAAAGAAAGCAGATGCTCAGGTGCTACGCAAACTGAAATCTGCAAAGTTAACGATATAAATCTAGTATAACCTGCTGTGGCATTAAAATACAAAATCTCAAGCTGTTACACAGGCTGCTCATGGTCAGCATTGATCAATAGTGAGTAAAAAATGTCTTCAATGAACAGAGTAAAGAGTGTGTCTTTGTGTGTCCTTCATGTTCTCACATCTAAGAATATGTACTCTCAATGTAAATTCTTTCATAAATGTCCTTGCTGTTCGGTGTACAGTGAGCATATACTTGAGTATTTAATCACTCATATTGAACTCTGTGAGCCACTTCATGTGGATCAGTACATCACTTCACTGTAGCCTACTGCACAGCACCTCTTTTTTAAAAAAACAAAACAAAACAAAAACTTCCCTTACATCCCTTTGGACTCAAGCTTATATCAGCTATAATAAAGATGTTTGTTTGTGTGCTTGTAGGGGGTAAACTCTGGCATAGTCTTTGAACGAGCTGTTAGCAGTGTGCACTGTTGTGCTTGTTAAATGCTTTGTTGGAGGTTTGACACTCAGCTTCTCAGGATGCACTCAGCGCCTCCGAAGCTATCCTTAAGTCGTGAAGCTGTTTCATGCTGGGCCCCCATGGGTGAGGGAGGTATGACAGGATAGCACAAGAGGCAAACAAAAATGTGGGCACACACAGAGTCACCTTTAAAGTGTACGAGAGCTCCCTGATGCCAGCGCTGCCATGCTGCATGACTAATGCAACCCGCGAGTCACTCTTTCTCCTCGCAGAGTCCCCAAGAGCTGAATTAATTGGCTTTCATCATGCTAGCTAGCTCTCACTCTCTCTTTCTCTCTCTGTCACACACACAAACATGCATGGAATGATCAAGATATAAATAAACTGAGTCTACATGGCATTTAGGTGAAAGGCAACCATAAACATTTATGCTACAGTAAGTGACAGGCTGTAACTTTGGGGCCTACGATCCAAGTCATACAGCATAATAATAATTAGCCTGTCACGTGACAGTTTAAAACCATGCTTCAATATTTTGGTGAATTTCTTGAGAGTTTATGAGAACATCAGCAGCCCAGTGCGTTTCCATTAAGGTGTTAGCAGGTTATGAAAAGTTGTTAGCTTAGTACGAAGTAGTAAGAAGCAGGAAAACAGAATTAGCATTAGCCTAGCAATTAGCACATAGTATTTTGTTTGTTTTATTCAAATACAACATAAAATATAAAAAATTGCATAGTGTCCTTTTGGACATAGCACACTAAGAAACTGTTAAATTTCCATCTCATTACATACTAACACTCGGTCAAAACACCTTGGGAGTTAATACTCTGGCTGCTCATTAGCATCATTTTTCAGTTTGCAGGTTACTGCTCCCCTTGACAGATATATAAAAATTACAACATGAATTTCACCCAGAGGACAGGAGTTTGGGATAGTTTTCAGTTCTTTTCTTTACATTTATCTTTTTTTTTAAACTTTTCACTTTATATTTTTAGCTGCTGTTTGGCAAAGTTTATATAACAAAAGTTTCAGTTTGGGTTTAGAATAGTGTGCATGCTTTGGATTAAAAATCCACCCTTTCACAATGTTAAGTCTGTCTGACAACCAAACACAATGATGCTTACAGGGGCACCGAGTGCGTGACACCAAGGACTGAGCAAACATTTTTTCGTGTTTCCTGCCAAACCATTACTTTCTTACAGTTCTTATGTTGCATTCACATTCCTGCCAGAATGAATACTAGTGGGAAAGTTTACTTCACTTATACCTAAAAAACTATTCATGCATTTTCACAAGCTGTTTACTCCCGGCTGCTAAAGACCCAGAGTTGCATCATTATTTAGCCTAAATTAAACACATTGCACTTTGTTATATTTTGGTAAAAACTGAAATTTTCCAGAGATGTGCAAAAATCTTTAGCCACCTTTTATTTTATTATTATTATTTATATTTAGCTAGCAAAGTGGTAAATGTATATAGTGATTTCTCCAAAGAGATTAAGGTTAAGGAACTGACCTCCCAGCCCATTGTTCCTTCAGTGGGCTGGTTTCAGTCATTATGCAAATGTACTGTTTATAAGATTGGGGAAACCTGCAGTCAGCTGAGACTGAAGAAGTCACTTGGATGAGTGACAAAACGTTTCTCCCACAAAACGCTACATCCAGAACAGAATCAACTTTTGGAGATTTACTTACCTGGATGATTGAGCATGCATCAAGACATATATAGTGATTTCTTGAAACATGTGAAAATACAATACAGTATATAACAGAAAAAACAAATTAATACTCTAGTATGACTACCTTTATTCTTCAACACAGCCTGCACTCACTTAGGCAAGCTCCTTTTTGTAATTTCTTTAGGTAGTCATCAGGAATAGTTCTGCAGGCTTCTTGAAGGACATTCAAAGCACTTCTTTGCATGTTGACTGCCTCTTTTTCTCTGTCAAGATGATCCCACACTTCTTCAATATCATTGAGTTCCATGGCACGAAAGTGTTCGACTGTGTGTTTTTCTATTCAGCTATACTTTTACTGCACTGGCAATGTGTTTGAGATCAATGTCATACTGAAAAATGAAGCCTTGCCCATCAGATGCTTTACAGATAGCATTGCATGGTGGATCAAAATCTGATAGCACTTTTCTGTGTTGATAATTTCATCAATTTTAACAAGACCACTATCTGAAATGTAGCCCCAATGTGTTGACACATCACTGGTACATCCCATCCCATCTCATTACTCATAGGTGATACAAAGCAGAGCTCTCAAATGCATAGATGTAAAATATCTCAGTTGAAAGTGAACTGAGTATACTGAATCACCACTGTCTCTTGAATTAGTAGCTTTTAGCAGCGGAGCTCTTCGCTGACGAGCGTGATTGCTGTTGTCAGCTCAGCAGTGACGTCGGTGCCTCATTCAAAGCTGTTTTAAAGACCACAAAAGCCAAATAAACAAAAGTCTGAAAATGCTGTCAAAAACAACAAGCTGGTACGCACTCGTTTTTGAGCTGAGCTGAACTGAACAGGCTATCGCACTACTAACCTGGAGCCAGTCAGACTTAGCTCTGAATGTCAGGCCGTGTGAGCATCGAGGCGTTCGCTGACTAATGTATGCAATGAAGTGCATTTGAACCATGATTTAAGCGGTGCATAAATTGAATCAGAAATGTAATTTGTAATTTCCACCTCTACAGTCTAGACAGATAACATATTGCTTCTTTGTATACAGCACCATGAGCAGATGATATTTTAAAGACCTATTTATTTGAACAGGTTTGAAGTCCAATTGCAGTGCACTTAAAAGACAAAGCACTCTGCCTTTCTATTTGCCTGGGCTTTGAACCATAAACAGTGTTTGTGTTTCTCAACAGTTTGCTCAGAATGAAAGGAGGTGTCATAGCAGCCCCCTGTCTCTGCATAATGCTGTCTGAGTAGTCATGCAGTATAATATCTTGTCTGTCTGAAAGTGATTCTTACTAAAGGATTTCGCTTTTGCTCTGAGCACGATCGTGAGCTTAATATAGGAGCAACTGAAAACTTTCTTTTTGCACTGTGATGGTGATGTGTTGTGATGTGTGCGTTATTTCACACTGGGAGGGCTTTATCATTTAATGGCCTCGGGTGTGTTTTACCCATGTATTTGTACATGCACGTGTGTGTGTGTGGAGGAGGGTTTGTTCTGTCTTTCTCTTTGTCCTCAGAGCTTTTCCTTTCTGTAAGCCTCCAGATGTTGTCGTTTGCTCATTTGGGATAAAACGGAGCAGTCAGGTGTGAGAGAGATCCTCGACAACAGAGTTTGAACGCAAATAAAGCCCTGCCATGTGTTGCTACATGAAATATGTGTTCACATCTATTTAGGAGGTGTCGTACAATCAGTGCACTGCTCATTTTCTACCTTACTAGGCTGCAGAGGCTTAAGTGAGAATTATAGACTGCTGCATGTTTTGAATACAGCTTGTGTTATAAATAAATGTAATAGGAAAGCAATGGAAAATAAAAACACAACGAGAGGGCAAAAAGTAAAACCACAATTTTGTAATCATAATAACCTCTCTCTGCAATGCAAGTGATTGGCTGACAAATAAAGCATACCTGGGGAGCACCGATGGGGTGCCTACTTTGTGCATTCAACACAGAAATATAAATCAATCATATTAGGAGCTGTGATGATGCCTTGAGTTAAATGATGACAACATCCTGACAGCATATGCACATACTGGTGCATCTCAAGAAATCTGAATAATGTAAAAAATGTTACTTTTTTGTAACTAAATTTAAAAAGATACATTTTTCATATATTCTGCAATAACTACGTGTGAGTGAAATATTTTAAATCCTTTTAATTGGAGACATTATGGCTTTTAGCTCTATGTCAAAATATCAGAATATTTGCAATTAATAATATTGAATTCAGCTTTATTTATACAGCACCAAATCACAACAACAGTCGCCTCAAAGCGCTTTATATTGTAAGGTAGACCCTACAATAATACATACCGAGAAAAACCCAACAATCATCAACAATTAGATGACCTCCTATGAGCAAGCACTTTAGCAACAGTGGGAAGGCAACACTCCACTTTAATAGGAAGAAATCTCCAGCAGAACCAGGCTCAGGATGAAATTAAGTCCATTCGTTGCTGTCTGGTCATAATAATGAGCAATGTGAAAAGGCTTCTCAGATGAGAGCTGAAAACATCACCTTAAGAAAGTCCAGTTACTTAGCTTTCCAAGCTCCTTAGATTACCGTGACCTGGATGACTGAGAACCCACACAGACAAATAATCAGTAATGTCTTTAAATGCAGGGTTTCCCAGCTAATGACAACCATGTTCATTTATAAACTATAACACATAACTGGGGCTTCTTCACAATGAACTACTGCATCAGTATGGTGTTGTATGGAGGGGATCAGCTCGTGGCACAGCTGAGGTGAAGCCTTTTTTTTTTTTTGCTTTTATTGTAGCCTTCATTTCAAATTTATTTTGGGTCAGGTGTTTCTCATCTTCCTCTTGACAATACTTCACTGATTCTCTATGGTGTTCAGGTCAGGGAAGCTGGCTGGCCAATTAAGCACAGTGCTGCCATGGTCAGCATAGATTTTTAGAACAAAACTGTGGAGCAAAGTTGTAGAGAAATTGCAAAATAATGTTCCTCAGTGTAAAATTGTGAAGACTCATCATCCATAGCACACAATATCATCAAAATATTTGGAAAATCTGTGAGAAATATCCTCTTGTGTACAAGAGAGAAGGCCAAAAATCAATACTGGATCCCGTGATCATCAGACTCTCAGGTGGCACTGCGTTAAATAAACAGGCCTGTTTCTGTCATGGAAATCACTGCACAGGTTTAGGAACACTTCCAGATACTTCATCTGTGTATACAGTTCACTGTGATATCCACAAATGCAGGTTAAAGCTCCATCAAAGAAGAAAAGAAGAAGACATCTGATCATGACAGTTCAGACCTTTTGCCAACTGAACACATTTGGCCCTTAATAAAATAAAAAATATGACAAATACAGTAAACATGGGCCTGTCCCAACTTTTTGACCTCTTCTTAAAAAAATAAGTATTCTCAGTTTAAACATTTGATATGTTTCCATTTTCTGTTATGAATAAAATTCTAAGATTTGGAAATCATTGCAATGCATCCCAACAAGTGATGACAGTACATCCAGATGTGCATGTGAATATCTCCAAGGTAATCCATCTACCTAATACCAAGAAAGACCAAGAGACTCTCCTTCCAGCTGACCCAATTATACTGACATCCGAGATGAAAACTTGTAAAGGCCCTTCAAACACAAAGGAAAATCTACAAGGACCTCTTAGCGAGGGTTGGTGTAATGGGTCGAAACATACAATGACAGTGTTGACACTTATTTTGTAGCTAAGTAACTGTTCACAAAGGTAGTCTCTGCATAGTTCTCAGAATTCTTTCAGTTCACTTATATTTATATCTTTCATATGCATTCATAGTTACCAGGCAACATTTAAACTTCTTCAGAGGGCATTGTGAAGTTCCTTCAGCAAAGGTGTTTTGCTGAAGGAACTTGCAGCCACCACGATAGGTTGAACGTGTTGTAGCGACGGCATGCCACTCCAGCAAACCTCCACAAACTAGATAGCGACAATGCTGGTAATTAGTTGGCCTCTTTACCTTTTTTTTTTACCAACTCACCAGCTCTCCAGAGTCCGAATCAACTGATCCACTTATCCCTCACCACGATCATGGAAGCGGTTGACACCACTTGAGAAAAATCGAATCATAAAGCATGGGGGGTAGGCGACAAATGTAAATCCTTCTAACGTGCCTCACAAACAATGACAATCATCACTCTGGTCTCTATTTTTCTGAACTAGCAGAAGATTCAAGGTGCCGAGCAGATGAGGATGATGCATCACGGTGTTGTTTAGTTGTGAGAGGCAGAGAAATATTATCACATTAACACTTGATTTCCATTTTCCATGAATAATTTCTTTTCTGTTCTGTTTTGGGGAACATAATTTATCCTTCATCTGAAATGAAGAAAACTATATATTTCCAGTGACACCACTTTGCCACTAAATTATGATTCATAGTTGAAATTAAACAGGAAACATGTCTGAAATGTGCCCTTTGGAAATGTTCTCACCAACAGTCCGCTGTAATCACGCCGCTTGACAAGCAGCTATTTTGATTCCATTATCAGGCAAAACACAAACTGTGACAATGGTCCAAAGTGTCCGCTCGGTCTCCTTTAATATTTGTTTATCTTTATGCCATATGTTCTGTGACAACCCTGTAATATGAAAATTTGAGTTGTTATTCACGAGGTATTATGATATTTGACAACAGATTCGAGAAATTAATTCCAGGGAACAGGCTATGGGTGAGTGATAACAGCACCTTTCTATTGACAGAGCTTTCACACAGATCAAAACTTAATGGGCTTTATAATTAACAGTGATGATTCCTCTCCCCTCTGGTTGGCCTTTGTTGGGGTAAAGCGAAAAGGACGGCTGGCATTTCTCAGATTACTTCAGATTGATCTTGCCCATCCTACTGCGAGTGACAGATGAAAAGGGCTAACTAGCTTTGACTTTGAACCTGCAGACCACAGGCTTTGCCATTCAGTAAAGACAGCGCTGACAAGAAAACACCTCATTAAACGTGTTTTGCTACATAGCATGCCAGGAATAGGTGCTGTTAGTCTTGTTACTGTCAAAAAGCAAATAAACAAGAAATACTTAATCCTCGTTTCGATTTAATCTACTGCTCAGAGAGTGCAGCAGCACGCTGTTGCTGCTCTTTCAAAACTGGCAGCGAAGAGGCTTTCCGGTGATTTAGCTTCAGGATTCCACAAAATAGTGAGGACAGTTTATTGATGGTTGAACTCAAGGTTGCTTTTTGCTGTAGCGGGTATTACTGCATAATTTAAATAACCTACTTATCCCAGTGGGATTCACAGGATATGATGCATATGCGTATCACAGCTTTTAATTTTACCTCACTCAGAGCACCCTGCTTACAGTTCACTCTCTTATAGTTATATTAGAGGTATGCCATGTTATTGATGATGTCGAACAAACGTTTCCTGCTTGTGACAGCTCAAATAAAAAATGCTAAAAGCGGTGAGAACTTTATTTTGAACAAAAAAAATCAGCTTCTGGGGCGGTTTTACCATTTTTGCCATATTATACCCATGCTTATTTATCAGAAATATGTGATTAACACAAGTATGTAGCTATCTGATTTAATTAAAAGAATTCTAATTATGAAATACTGTTAGCTGAGTCAAATGATTCATTTTAAAATTTACCATATAAGCTACACAATTTTATACTTTTCGAACGTAAAGACTAACTTACAGCGTTATTAAGAGCTTATTTTGACTGCTACCTTATTCACAGAGGTCGACAGGGGATGATAACAGACAAAAATCAAAGCGGCGCCTCCTGATCTTGAATTGAAATTAAAATAATAAAATTTCCTTAAAGCCATAATGCTTTGAGTTGAGCAAAAGAGCTGCATGCAGTTTCAGAGCCACCGGTTCGAGACCCCTGTCTTAGAGCACGCCAAAGACAGGCGTATATGCACACACGTGCCCATCAGCCTCTCAGCAGACAGCAACGTCTGGCTGCTTTATCATTAACATTTAGAAAAGTCACCCAACAAAATGAGAGGTCAGAAGAAAAGAAGAAGAAAGGAGAGAATTTAAAAAATGCAAGTTTCTTGCTTTAGATGCTGATAATTATATAACTCATTCTTTTTCATATATAAAGAAGGAACAGTTCTGTGTGCCTCCCCTCTGAGGGATCGTTACATTACAGGTTACAGTGGCTAAATTTCTAAGTAGCCTTTAGCGGTTACAGCACCAACTAGGGTTAACCTACAAAATGAGCCATGTGGTAGTTTGGGTGAACATTGGGTCACCCAGGATGAAGTAAAATTCTAAGCTTGAATTATGGTTTTAATTCAGTGTGTTATACAGTTCTTCAAATTAAGTCTTCTGCTATTAGCCGAGCACAATCCAATAACCTGTCACAAAACCTGGCTTTAGCCCTGACACCGTACATGAGAACATTTTCAGGCTTTTGCAACAAAACCTGACAAATTGTCAGTCATCATGTTTCAGCATCAGATCTGAGCTCTAAGGACAAAAACATTAAACAACCCTTTGAGGTGAAATTAGGAAGAAGTCTAGAGCATGCACTACGTCTCTCCTTGTTGGCCTCATTAGCCACATGTAATCTATCACACCTCATCCATTTGAGAGTCAGCCTCTGAGCTGTGTGATCTGTAACACACTGGACTCGGGAAAAGGAGGTTTATTTAGTCCTGCTGCATTGATTTTATTTGTTTACTCTGTGCTCTCAGTATTTTTCTAATGCTTCTCCTTTGAGAAGTCTGTAAAAATACTTCCGGGCCGAGAGTGCAACCCCTTTTTCGCATCTCTCGTACACCTTGTCCTTCTTTTCATGCAACCTGATGCTTGTAAAATAATGGAGACGGGCCTGAAAAAGTTTTTAATAATAAAAACATACGCGTGAAGCACTTCTGTGTCTAATCACACTAGTGCTCTTTGGTGAGACCATAAAACATCCACAGTTAACCGGCAGAGGTGGGCCAAGAAAAGCATCTATTGCAGAGACTCAGTAACAAGATTAAAAAGCTTTCATTAAGTGGCTCATTCACAGAACGTCTACCAAGTTGTTTCAGCTTCTGGTCTTCATGCAGCCAACACACTGACTTGTTTTAATTAAATCAACCAAATGTACTGACTGACTAGTATTATTACTCACGTCAATATAAAAATGTATTACAGGCTTTTCCTTGATTAAAAACCCAGACAGCCCCCTCATTTTCTTTCTTTAGCTCACTTTGTCATTTGAAAACTTCATTCTCCGTGCATCTGTCCGACTTTGAACAACGTGAATTTACTCACAAGTCTTCCAAACAGTCGCAGACCATCTTGTTATTTACCCCCACAGTGTATTAAAATGCCAAGCAAAGGAAATCATAATGAGTTTTTGAATCGCGCTCACTAACCAAAAGTGGGAGGCTGCAAGTGCAATTTCCATTTTCATTTTCAGAGACTCAGAGAAATGCCTTCTTTGCTATACGCTAATGTGCACTGTGTCATTTGTGTGTGTGTGTGTGTGTGCATCTAAGATATTGTTTTACAGTAATTAGACTTTATGCTTGAGCGATTCCTTGTTTTAATTAAACGAAACTCAAACTGAACAAATGTGCCAAAAGTGTATTTTCAAAGTGGGTGAGGGCTGCTGCAGAAATATATATATATATATAAAAGGATCTTAGGTATTGATTTGTCTAGAAGTGTTGGAGACAACTCTCCTGGCTATCTACCTGAGGTGGCTTTTGACCCAAACTATGACAGGGTGCGAATCCGCACTGCACACAACAAGCACCGAGCAGCGAGTAATGAGCCACTCTGTTTGTGTTCCTGGAAGAAGAATTTTGTTTTTGTTTTTCCCACACAAGCACACACACACACACACACATATTCCTGTTTCCCTCTTGTCCCTTTAGATGCTTCTCTTAAGAAAATTGCTCTCGTATGAAAATAGCACGCCATTCCTTTGTTCCTCCAATAAAAGATGTAACAGCTGCTTCTCAGGGAGTGAATTCTAAATGAGGCTTGGCATTGCCCTCCGCTGTCAGATCCAACAATGACCTGGACTTCTCCTGCTTCCTGCCTCCCCTCGCCCGCCTCCTCCTTGCCTCTGTCATCCTCCACCTCTCTGCTCTGCTTCCCTCTACTCCTTAAGACGAGCCCCTTGAGCTGGACGTGTTGACAGGGCTTTCTCACTCGGATGCAGCCATAGGGAAGCTGATGTGTCCCAGGCCGCCCAGGAGCATCACGGCATGTGATGGCACCTCAGCCTATGCTCTTAACAGAAATCACCAGAGCAGCCTGATGTGCAAGAGGAAATTAGGAAAAGAAGAGGAAGCTCCTCAAAGAGTTGCCAAACAATTGTTGTTGCAGAGCTGATGAGTTATGATGTGTTTGTGCTGCAGCGCTGGGATTAAGGCTGAGGTCCTTAGTGTGGAAGTTGCTGCTGCTGCTGCTTGTGATTGAGGCTGTCAGCCTTGAACGCCACAGATCAGCACCAGGTGACACCGGGGGGACATGGCAGAGCCCAAATCCCAAACATGCAGCCTCTTGAACCTTGCTGCCTGTACGGTTTGAAAACAATTCTCATGCTGAATGAATGATTCATCCTCTAAAAACATATGATTGTCAAAGGAGGTTGAGGGAGGGAAAAAAATGTGTTTTGTGAGGTTTATCATGCTGATAAAGCCTCGCAAGCCTCACAGCAGCGTGAGGATATGATTACCGAACGACTGCGTCACACATTTCTGAGAATGCTTTGTGAGAAAGGGAAGATATGGAGCAAAGGAGGGAAAGCGGTTGAGTAAAACAGCAAAGATGTGACAGAATCAGGAGATTTGTGAAAAGGGTAGAAATCAGGCTGTGAGGAGATATTTAGGCCATGCTGGGTTTTTTTTTAACTGCTTACACAATATGCAGTTTGTCTGTTACTTTGGATGTCCAGCTGCTGCTCTTCTCCCGGGTAACACAACTCCAATGAAATTATGCTGCGACTCCTTATGCAGAACATGCTATTATTCTCCCAAAGCAACAATCTGATCATTCAGCATCCCTTACCAGCAGGCTTGCAAATCCCATGGTCTTTGTAGTATTTTCCTGGATTTTGTAGCAAATTGGGCTGAGGGATTGAATCAGCTTAACCTTTCACCAGTAATCATAGGTGATTATGAGCATTTGGACATCCTGTTATTCAGCATTACAGGGACGGGTGGCCGGCTCGGCAGTAATTACACTGCAGAGGGCTACCTGACTTATATGGTAGATTTTTGTCCCACGCAATTTTCGATTCAATAGGTAAAAGGTTCCGCTGGACTGCAATAAAAAGGAATCCACCTGGCTTATTTACAACAAGCCGGCTCCATTTTTATATTAATAACAGTGTAGCAGAATCAATAAAACCTCTTTCCCTTTGGAAGATATGTTTTATTGGAAGCATTCGTCCAACTAGGCTGAGTGTTACTTATTCCTTGTTCCAACCTAGCAGATGGATTCTCTAAAAATTTCACCAAGCAGATTTTTTTTCCGTCTTTGTTTCCTTGACAACACATCTAAACAAGGAGTGGTCTCCCAGACAACAGGTCTGAAAGTACTGCAAATATCCCAGAGTGTGTGTGAGGTGAGAAAAACGGGGAGAGGTTGTTATGTTTTTTTTCCATTCCTGCTGCGCGGCCGTGGATGTGTGTGCTGATTGATCTATTTACTGAGCTGTACATACATTCCACACGCTTGCAGTCTACGGCAGGTGTGTAATGTATGGAGATGCAATACAATAATATGATTATCTGTTTAGTCAAGGCGCTGCTTGCTCCAAATTGTTAACTGCGATTCCTTCCAAGGAGAGAAATGCGACAGAGCTTGCCAGCTGGATTCTTTTCATCGCCAAAACAATACTCTCTGTGTGAAGCAGATAGTATTTTTTGTTGGATATGCCCTGGAATATGTTTCCTTCACAGAGAACGCACATCCCTATCTCAGATCCACTCAACAGGGCCAACAATTCATCCCTGCGTCTGTTATTGACCCATCCTCTCTCCTGCAGATGACTGCATCAGCCGACAGGGTCTCTTTGTTTTGCTGAAAATTTCTTCATCTCCTCCTGCTCACTCTACTGTATCAGTAGTTATTACACAGGACTGTTACTATGGCAGTGGGGGAAAATGCTATTAAAGGGCTTATTGTGAGTATTGTTTGCATTGAGGCATCGTTTCATCTTGGCAGACTTGTGCGCGAGCCTATCAAGCCATCTGCCAGGAAGAGGCATCAGTATAGAGGGCGAGTGTCTTTGCACTTTCATTAACAGGACAGGGAACCTAGATGGATCAAGCTATTTGTGGCCTTGGAGCATTAACACTACATTATCAAGGACGTAAAAAAAAAAAATATAGCATCCAAAATGGATGGAAATAATCAAAGCAAGGCTCAAGGACCTTGATATCACTGAGGGAAGTGTTTCTACTGAAAGCAGAATTAATTTCATTGATTTATTCATTCAGCAAGAAATAACTGTTCTTTATTTAGGCATGCTAAAATACATCCCACGTATGAAGGAAGAACCTTGCTCTC
This sequence comes from Perissodus microlepis, assembly GCF_051167445.1. NCBI lineage: Eukaryota > Metazoa > Chordata > Actinopteri > Cichliformes > Cichlidae > Perissodus > Perissodus microlepis. The sequence goes on along the minus strand of NC_140462.1, from coordinate 7,554,863 downwards.
CCAGCAGAGTACAGACGAGTGGAAGCTGAGCCCCTGTTGTACTGCCTTCCTGTAGAGCTTCCTCTGTCAGTATGGATTAGAGAAGTGAGCTGGAAAACTTCAGAAACAGAGCAACACCTCCCAATTCTGCTCCAAAAACTGCTTGCATCACATACAACAGGTGGCTATTTTCAATATTAGTAATGCATATTTAATGATAGTACGGGAACTGAGAGGCAAAATTTCATCAAAAAGAAGCCAAGAAATATTCCAAATTAAATATTCCATTCAGAAGGAATATTGGTTTATGTTAAGCTTGTTATCAGTCAATATTTCGTGTTGCGTGTTTAACGGACATTATGATGTTGTGCGGTCCAGATGGAAATATTTAAACAGTTGGGAACATTTTGCAACAGTAAAGATGGTGGTAGAAGTACAAACAACCAGGAGAAAAAGCTTCAAATCCTTTTTTGTGGGCAAACTCAGCAAACTTTCAGTTCTCAGATTTGACTGGATATTGAACATGTAGCCCAAATATGCAGTAATGCAACAGGTATTCTTCCTGGGGTCACAAATCTTTAAAACGTGACACAGCACTATAAAATCACACAACATCATCACACAATAACACACATGCAGGCAACAAAAACAGCTTCTTGCAACACAAATTTTGCCCCATATCAGGCTTAGGCTCATTGATAACAAAAAATTTACATAAAATTCCTTCAAACCAATGTATAAAACTGCTCTTTTAACTAAACTGCTTCTTGCTAAGGAGGATAATATAAATTATACCCTGTCTGGTAGAATATAAATGTCCAGCTACACTGAAATAGTAATTTTATAAAAATAATTCAAATCTTTAGAACAATAATATTTCTGAAAAATACAAGTAAAGGGTAAAGTCAGAAATGTTTTGCTGTTAACCATTTAAGACATGAATGCATTGTTACAAGATTTGTTCTATGCCCACAAAGAAGAACCATTTTTAGTTTCTTAATCTGGTCCATTGTAACACTGGACAATAATCAAGATGAGACAAGATCAATGCCTGGATTAATTGCTTGATCGATTTTGGTGACAAAAACATTTGCATATCTTTTACCTTCAGAGATACCATTTCACATTTTAGCAACTTTTAAGAACAACTTCATTAGTATGTTCTGTCCAGGTCTAAAATTACACCTGGAAGCTTGGTCTCATGGACTTGATCGACAGGCACATTAATGGAAACCTTGCAAATCAGATTTTTTCTAATAGCGTGGTTAGAACCAAATGTCATATTTGTCTAAGACACATAGGAAATTAATTCTTTGTTCTTTATACATTTACACTGATTGTAACTCAAAATTTAGAAATACATTTAACTTTTTTTTTCAGTGTTAGCTGCCACACATATTATTGAATCATCTGCATACATAGAAATAGTAGCCTTATTAAGGATGAGTAGCATGCCATTTTTAAAGATAGTATAAAACAATGGTCCAAGGTGACTTTGTTGGGGTACTCCACACTCCATGGCTGCTACGTAACAGGACTTGCATCCAGGCGGTTTCAGGTAGAAGTCAATTAAACTTTAAGCTGATTACATCTATGGATGGGAATCGATAAGTATTTAGCGATTCCGTTTACATTATTGATATTACTTGTCAATTCGATTCCTTTTTGATTCCCTTATTGATTATTATTGAGTTCTCATCGGGTCACCACCGTCTCTAAGCAACATATCAAAGACATTACATTCGTGCAAATTAACTGCATGCTGTATCGTCAAAAGTTGCACGTGCTGGAGTCATTTACCATCTTTGTTGTGATCAGTGTTGGGGTACTCAGAAAAAGTAATAAAAACCCTTCACAACCAGCAAATCAGCTGATCAAAGTCCATCCACAAAGGCAGCAAATCTACTGGAGATCAAAACAGAAATGTGTGTTAGATCGTCTGAGATTAGAGAGCCAGCTGCTGAGCATCAGCATCTTTAGGGCTTCTATTTACAATGTCCAGTGTTTGTGTGGTTTCGATTTGCTGACAATATACAGACGCATGTCAGCTTTTGGCAAATGGTCACCGATTTGTGTGCTTCCTTGAATCCATGACCAAGGAGATTTGAGTGAGCTCACAAATTAACTACCACAAGTTTAAGTTTAATTTAATCATCAATTTAATTTCCAGATTGACTGCAAATCAATTAAAATATAAGAAACAAAGAAATACATGAGAAGAATTTGTTCTGATTAGTGTTATCACCTTTGTTAGCCATTTGTAGCACTTGTTTGAAGACTTTAGATAAACCCACGGTATCCTGTGGAACCTCTCTGAGTGGTCCCAGCAGGGAGCCGAACACATCTGTGAAACCACATGCTTCGCAAAGTTTTATTAATAAGTTTTGAGCTTCTCCCTCTCTGTATGAGAAATGAATTATCAATGTTACGCTTTCAAATTGTGCCAGAAATCCAGTGTGGCAGAATACAGTTGTTTGTGGAAGGCGTACTAAAGAAGGCACTTCAGCATTCACTAAATATTCATATGGTCGAACTAGTGCAGGTGGTAATCTGAGCAGAGAAATATCTGTGACCACTACATCTGTCAGTTCACTTTGCCGTGCATCTGGCCTGTGTTGTACCAAAGCCAGTTTCTCTAAATAAAGACAGACTTTTTGCATCCCCAGCTCCCACCCTCTGTTCTGCACACAACACTTTCCCTCGCCATTGCCAAGCAGCCCAAATTAAATCAGGCTTAAATAAGATATATCTCTATCTCTGTATGCAAGTTCAGACTGATCCTCACAGCAGCGCTCTGACATTTCTCTCAGGCCGTGGGATGCCTCTGAAGGATTACCTCAGTGGGAGTGGGCTGCATTAGCTAGCCCATGACGACTCACTCTATTGATAGCCGTGGCAGGTACACCTCAGCAAGGAGCCCTTGTGCGGCCTGTGGAGAGAAATGAAATGAGTATAAATTGTGGGTGTCAATTCCAAAGGGGAAAGCTGGTCATCTGTAAAAGAAAAAGATGTATGAGCACATAAAGAAGGGTAATTCCACTGTTCTGCCAAGAGAGGACGTGGAGGAGATGACATTCCCTCCTTTGGCCTGTGACAGGGCATCAGAGTTTCTTCTACTCTCCTTCAGACTGCTTCTTTTCCCCGGCCAACTTCTTCTTTCTTATTTGCTCTTTGACTTTCTGTCACAGTCACAAATATCCAAACTTTAGCGTCGGACAAGCCGTCGCACACACACAAAAACAACGAGCGGACACACACCCTGGTATCGATTTAGGTTCTGATTCGTGCGTCGCCGGGCTGTTGTTTCTCCACGTTAGAAAGTGAAGGGAGCCATGACCCAACTATCAATCACGAGTAAGACAAAAGCAACACCTTCTTCGTCAACGGGCGCGCGCGCTATTTGTCAGGCGATGCATCGCATACTCAAGGTCGCATCAAACTGACAGCTGTGCCAGAGCAAATGTTGAACACCTTTTGATGCAGCCTTTACAAATTAGTTTAATGAGGAATTGATTTTCACTCCTCCTCTTCTATTCTTTTTCTTTTTTCTTTGTGAACGAGCCAGGCTGTCCCTCAGGCCCCGTAACAGCAGGCGGTTCAGCTCCGCGGGAGCAACAATCAGGCAGAGAAGGAGAGCTGCCCGCCATGCGAACAGGCAGCAAGAAGCAGCTCACTGGAAGGAAGGAGTCACATTCAGATGCAAGCAATGATGGCCACAACGTGCCTCTTTCACAACCACACCAGGCTGCTGGGCTCGAATGGATAGATACCTCCCCGCACGCCCACCCCCCCATCGTAATGCTAATGCATTGTAGCCTAATGTTGTGGAAACAGATGGAGCTCAGTCATCAGGGTTGAATGAAACAGCAGACAGAGAGGTGGAAAACATGCTTCGGAGTGTGAGTGATCTCATCAAAACAACAGAGGGATCAAATACATCAGGTCTGCTGCTTTTAAGTTTGGCTGCCTGGACGGGCAGAGTAATGAATTAAACATGGGCGAGGTCTGAAGTAACATGGCTGCCCACCAAGAGGGAGGTTTGGAATTTCTAAGCTAAACATTTATTCACGACCAGCGCGGTGAATACAAAATATTGTTTAAAGGAGAAGAGCGTCTCTGACAGGAATGGTGAAATACAATTGATGGATCGCGGCGTTATTGATTGGCTAAACACGGGGATTTATCCACCACTGACTGAAATGCATATGAATAATCGGCATCATCGTTTCTATTCCGCGGGCTAGCAGAATGAGGAAAAACTGCCAGCCTCAGAGGACGTCATCCTGGCTAAAGAATGCTTTTGGCCTTCTTCCCTTTTCATAATAACTCACAGAGGATGGTCAAGTCTTTGTAAATGGGTTAATGAAATCCTAGACTTTACCCAGCCGAGGAAGAAGATATTGATCCCGCTGTGGGGAGGAAATTCTATACCACTGTGCCAGTTCAGATTAATCATAGGACTCAGCGTATGACAACGCTTTTGCATAACGGCGACGATCACACCCTCTGTGAGAGGAGTTTGGAATAGCAATCAGCGAATGATTACTCAAAGTCAGAAAAGAAAAAGGAGCAACAAATATAAATGAAGATGAGTTAAGCGGTCAATTCAAAGAAGAAAAATCTAATCAAACTATTCGAAAAGTTTCTCAGCTGTATTTGACTTCACTGTTTGTCTGGTGAATGATGGGCAATCCACATCAGTGGCGGTTGGGATGAAGTGTGACGTGTTCCTGTGTAACGGGCTGACCAGCTTGATTATTTTTCATTCTGTGAAAATCACACTTTTTTCTTTGTGACAAACGTCTTTGATTGACCCGCCAGCTTCACAGGGTCACCTAGCAAATGAGTGGCTTGCAACATCCACACTAGACAATCTGCCTCCACTGAAGGAAGGAGAAAGAATAAATACTCATATTTGTTTCATTATAAAACGTCCCTGAACAGCGATGACTGGCACGCCTTCAGACCTGAACAACTCGAGGTGCGGATCTGTCAGCAGCGATCCACAATAAGCCCTTCCGCCAGAATAAGCGGGATTGGAGCAACCAGAAGTCCAGCTGGGGTGGATGTCTTCGCTGTGACATTGTAGACTATGACAGGCTTCTGTTCTTGTGCAGACAGGGAGATTTTATGGAAATGGAAGCAGAGTGTTGAGACGGATGGTAGCTGATCATTGTCTGCCCCGTGCAGCAATCAGGTGAAACCCCGCAGGGCTGAATTTAAAGCAAATGTGCCCTATAAATCTCCAGGTTTCCCTGGGCCGCCTAATGAAAACTAATAGACAGACTGTGAAAGGAGCCATCCATCCTCATTGTTTCCCCGCCCAGTAACGGGATACTTTCCTCTCGGTTGTGAGGTAAAACTATAAAGTGTTTACATGCCAGCTTCTCAAGGGGAAGTCAAGTTAAAAGTAAACAAGCTTGGGCTAAAATGATTTTTTTAAACTATATTTGCCACCTAAATGTAGGAAAAGGTTGTAGCCTGTGTTAAACATGGAATTTATCATCTATCACCGGCAGCTTAAGGGAGAAGAAACTTTATTTACTGTACAGTGTCCCGAAGCCTTTTTTTTTTTTTAGATGCATGAGTTGATGTATTTCATCAATATTTAGAATTTAAAAATGAATTTCTGTAAATATCTGTGTTGAGCATTGATTCTTTTGCACTGAAGAATGACATGGAGAGTGGTTCGTGAGTGGAACCGCAGGGAAAAAGGCAGAGAGAGGATGGGAGGAGAAGCAGAGGCAAGGGGAAGGGGAGGAGGGAGACAGGGAGCCTGTTGGTGATCCCAGCCTGCAGATAGGCACCACGGAGACGTTCCTAAATAGAATGTGACTTTGATTTCTCACCTCATTTCACTCTCAGCTGTCAGATAGGTTTCTGCTCAGATGACATCTCCTTCACAACGATGCGCAAAAATGTGGAACGGGTCAGAAATGAGGCAGCTGCTGCCCTACATGCCAGACAGTCTCTGGGACATCATCACCTCTGCCGCTCTCCTGTGACTCACAACACTGACAACAACATTTAGAACAACAAAACTTAAGGCACAGCCATGCAAATGATGCCCCGCACTTTTCGAACACCCCCGCCCCGCGCGCCACTTCTGTTCCCCACCTCGGAATTTTTGTCTGCTTCTGCGTCTCCCTGCGAGCAGCCGTGACCCATTTACCTCTGATCAATCAATGTCGTGGTTTTACCTGTGCAGACATGTTGATGCACAGCCGCCACACAGCAGCTCTATTAGCAGTTCCCTCTTAAAAAAAGGAGGCTTCTGGCATCGTCTGCTTAAGAAATGGATTGTTGGATATGATTTTAATTACACACTAAGAAATTAATTAAATGCTAAATAAGTCATTTATAAAGCTTTTAAACCTGCAACAGCATCAAAATTTTAGGTGATAGATTGTTAAAGTAACAGGAAAAATATCTGGTAAATTCGTTTATTTATGGCTTACACTCCAACTAAGTGAATAAATAACGACTGAAATGACTGAATTAGACGAAAAATGCAAAACTCATAAAAAGCTCATCTTTTGGAGATCGGTGGATTTCACAGGTCAGTGACAAATAATGTTGGTTATTATAACAAATGTTATGAATCGTAAACATTTTAATGACCCCATCAAGTGTGCAGCAGTACAGTAAGTAATACAAATGCTTATTAATAAATAGGTAGTCTGAAGGGTCTGCAGAGCTGTTATATAACCAGAGAAATGTAGCTATAAAACATGTATGGTGAAATAATTAAAAAGCAAATAAAGCTATTGGCTGCAACTTAGAAACCATTTATAAAGAGCGCCTCGCCTGCTAGCACATTACCTCTGCATTGCAAACCTTTAACTTACAAAAAGATTTCTTTTATATAACATAGACACACTTTAACAAGGAGCACAGGGGGTTCAGAGAGCCTTCGCTGTCTTATAGGTGTATAATTCATTTAAGAATGTGTTTGCAGTGTCTCAGATGATGTCAACCGAAGGTGTCTCGGTTGGAAAATGATGAAAAACAACAGCAACACATGGCTATTTCCAGCTAAGCTCAAACCTCCTGTGCAGTCTGACCACATACAATAAATAAGATATGTGTCTCGTTCCGTAACTTCATCCTGCCTCCCCCTCTTGATGGTGTTCTCATCTTGAATCCCACAAGGGTTTAAACAGGATTGGGGAGTATAGCCCGAGTCACGGACAGGCTGACTGGTACGGAAGGATCAACCAGCTCAAACTTCAGTCCCAGACCATAGATTTTTTTCAGCCATCAGGGACAGCTCTGCAACAGTAGCTACTAGAGCCGTCTAGTGAGAACATATCAGACTCATATCTGTGATCGGCCAGCTCGGTCTGTGTAAGAGACACCAGAAAAATGCTGCCGTCCTTGTGAGGGATTATTCTCGAAACATCCGCACTAGAACAATCTGCCTGTGCTTGCTGGATCGGGTCATTTTCAAACCTGTTAGCAGTTGCCCCCGTGGTGTCATGAGGCCTACATACCACCTGCTTGGCTTGTATTCCGACCAGCTCTGCTCCACTTGGCCAAGAATACTATCTCAGTGAGACAGCTGGGTACTGGTAACTACTCTCCAATGTTTCATCAACAGGGATTCATGTGTTATTCATTCGCCTCGGCTGCTGGCCGATGGCCATGTAATGACTGTTGATCACTGCAGTTGTATGCTGGATTGAGATTTTTGCCCTGGTAAAATCTGCTGTTCATTATTCCTCAGACATCCCTAAGCCAGGCACAGAGCTGCTATTTAAACCATATGAATAACCTAATCAAGTCGACATCCTCGGGAACTATAGCTGCCTTATAATCAAATTATAATGAAATTCTCATGGAGTCTCAAAAGCATCATAAAACTCTGTTCAATAATTCACGTGGCAAATATGATATTACCAAATCTTGTTTATAAATTCGCTAGCCTGCCACCCATCAGTGCGCACTTTTTGCCCCACAGCAACTCCGGCTGATCCTTCAGCTGCAGAAGTCAGAGAGGGCTGGCAGCCACAATATTAAAAAGGAAAAGCCACTTGCTGGTTCTGCAATATAAGTGTAAATATGGGCACCTTAGAACAGCTGGGTTATGAATAATGGAGGCAGGTTGCCCTTGGTATTCATGGGAGGGGGAACATTCTGGCACTCAAAAAACAGAGAGGGAGAAAGTTCACAACCCCTGGCTGTACTTCTCTTTTCTTAGCTGCCTATTTGCACACACAGCCGTCAGATGCCGGTCAGGAGTGAGACAGCAGCAGCAACACTGGCGGATGCTGCAGGCCTTTGGTTGAATTCGTTTGTCTCTTTTATCCCCTTTTCCTTCAGAGATGCATCTAAAATGCCGCTGGAGTGGGGTTTGCTGCTGCTTGTGACAATAAATAAATAAATGACTCAATGCCCTTGCCAGCTAGCATTAAGAATAGAAAGAGAGGTCAGACGCCTTAGGGTGTGAGACAGTGCAGTGGGGTAATTGTGCAGTGACACTGCTGATCATTTTGCAAGAGAAAAATATAACAGCCCCCCACAGCAAACTGCAGTCAAACTCAGCAGAACTCAAAGGGCAAAAACATGTATTTTTACACTTTTGTTTCTTAAGACCCTCTAAATTGTTTATATTGATTTTTTTCTCTGTTAACCAATTACTGTCTCAGCTCCGAATTAATGCCTGTTCACTGATGAGTCGTGCTGTGGCAAGCCAGCTGGGTCATCGGTCTAATAGTGGAGACACCGAAACCGTAAGTCATGGCACTTTCAAATCTGCCCTAAATATGTTGTGCACACTTCTTCATTTGCACTAAGCATTGAAGAGGGGGCACAACACGCCCAAACCTCTCTGAAAAACTAGCAAATATTGTACTAGTTATACAGCCATGGTAAGGTTTTACCTATTACGATATACTAAAATACACCGACTGCTTACATTGGAATTAGGAGGGTAAGTAGCGGCCAGGTGCTAATAATCAAATGCACCTGATTAGTTGATCATAAGTGTGAGCAATTCGAGGTGCACAAGGTGAATTTGCAATCCTCAGATAAACTGCAAAAAAACAAAAAAAAAGCTGCATCCCAACTCTGCAGGCCTCAGTCAGTATGTCAAAGTTCATACAATGACAGTACATTTAGAAAAAAAACAAACAAGTGTTAAGTTCTTGTTGCCAGCATGGCTTAGGTTTGCAAAGTTACATCTGTAAAATACCTCAAGACTCATGGAACAATGTCCTTTGGACAGATGAGACCAAGGTGACCACGTCTGGCCATGTTATGGCCATAATGCACACCGGCTCTCAAGCACCTTGGTGGAGGGGTGGTGATTTGCTGCCACAGGACCTGGGCATCTTGCAATCATTAAGACCTCTGTACACCAAATGATTCCAGAATCAAATGTGAGGCCACCTGTCCCACAGCTGACGCTTGACTATAAACACTCATGCCATAGGACAATAATCCCAAGCACAGCAGCAGAACTACAACAGAATGACAATTTAAAAAGCAGTGACAGAAAAAAACCTGCCTTCATTAATGTTAAGTGTTGATGTTTTATAGCTTGTCTATCAGAGATAACGCATGTGGAACGCTGCAAGCACAACAACAAAGGATTTGGGCAGAACATAAATAAGTAATCCACGACTTGCTGCAACAATAACATAAGATATATTATGACTACTAATTCTTTTTTACAAACAACACATAATAAGCAAAATATCTAGCTAAATAATAGATTTTTAATTGACCAAATGTTACGAAACGGTCTTAAACACCCTACGTTGATCAGGCTGCAGTGACAACAATGGTGCAAGCTCTGTATTTTATTTTGTTGTTACGATTGATAAGATGATAATATAAAAAAAAAATTAATAATAAAACTCCCGTAAACAAGCTTTTCCTCGCTATAAAGTCCAGGGAAGCCAATGTTCCTGAAGGACAGTGAACAAAAGGTCACATAATGTCTCAGACATCTCAGACTTGCATTTTGAAGCCTTTTTTTCACTCCTGACATAAATGGAAATCCAAACCTTCTGGACATGAATCACAACAAAGTTTGTGATAATTTTGGAAGGTATGTTTTATATTTGAGAGTTGTTTTTTCTTTAAATTTGGCGGTACTTTTAGCAGTATCTATCTTTATGTTTTTTGAGTCATCCAGTAGGATTATTATACCTAGAAGTCGTGCTGGGTGTAGTTTTGTGACACCAGTAAACCAGTATAACGTGCATGGATGTATAAATAAAACTTGTACACAGCCCAGTGGCAAATATGCCAAAAACATTTTCTATTCTTTCACTCTGAGACACCCAGTGTTCCTTTTGTCTGCGAATGTGTGTGGAATAATTGCTTTTTGTTACAGTGCACATCAAGTGATGAATATGGAAGTCGCAGTAATGAGCTCTTCTGCTACGCCAAAATGGCCATGCAGTCCTGCAGCGTTCCTGGCGACATGGTAATACACTCGGGCCAGTAGGCTGGGGGCATGCACTGGTCTGCCACACCTGGTGGCCCTGCAGTGTACTTGGAAGCAGGTAGAATTAAGTACGAGTCATTATCATGCGTTATAAGTGGGTATCTTGGAGGCTGTGATAATCACGGTGAATCACAGGAATCTCCCCGTCACGACACACTGCTTGTATCCCGTGGAGGGTTTTTCTCAGTGGTAAACACTGTTGTCTAGGATGTAAAGAATTATAGGTGAGCTACTATGCATGTTTATTTGCTGTACAAGCATCTCCAACCATCTGCCATTAAATCCCACTACAATGCCAGAAGTACAGTTTAAGTAGAATTAAAAATGCCGTTTTCCCCACTGGGTTTCTTTTATTCCTAATCTAACAATCTGCTAAAGCAACACTTGTCTGATTAATCTTAAAGGTCCGCAAATGAAATAGCAAGAAAAAACAGTTAATTAGGGAAGAAAACAGCAGTTTGCCACTACATCCCTGCGTGTTGCGTCAAGCGCCAGCGCAACTGCAGGGCCCCAGGATTTCAGTGCACAGCTGGATTTGTGTTCCTACATCTGCTGCTGCAACAAAACACAGGTGAGTCTGAGTTTTTCCTGTATGCGTTTAGATCTTGTCAGTTGCTCGTTTCTTTTTAGATGCTGTAACCTACTCAGGGGTAAAAATGTTTTGAAATACCAACTTAGACGGCATGAAAAACCCGATTTATACAGGGCACACTCAACACTGACGGAGTGCAGTCCACATGAAATAGAGTTATTCTGTCTTTTTTTTTCTTTTTAAAAAGGGCAGACATTCAAGCACAAAGTCAATAGCAGAAGGTGACATTTTTTGTGAATATTCGTACTCCGCCTCCGTCAGAATAATAATGTCTGAGAGAGCCTGACCACTGGTCAGCAGACATTTCCGCTTTCTAAAACATCAGTCAACTCTGGTGTGGTGAAGAAAACAACTTAGTCTGTGTGATCTGTTCTGACTGAAATGATCAGTGCCCCTACAGTACAGAATTTCTCCATAGCTAACGCGGTGGAGCACTCTGCTTCCTCCCCCACTTTATTCATTTATGAAGGGGAATCACTGTTGTCATCAAGAATCAGAGTCAAATCATCACAGCTGCCTGTATATTTCATTTTCATACTTTCATTTATTTGACCTTAGATATTGATTGCAACCTTAGAACTCATTGAGATTGTAAGCAGAGGTTGAATTTTGTGAATTATTCATTTAATTTGACTTTTATTTATGATTTCCTTAATAAAATGGGCATGTGTTGGGCCTTTGATTGCCTCAGGTCTTGAATTATAAGTCATCTATCTATAAGACATTACATATAAGATATTATGTTATCTATAGATGAGATACTACAACTGACTAGAAGTCAGTTCTGTTTCCTGACATAGTAACGTGGAAAATAACGTTTTCGCCAGACTCTAGTCCAATTTTGGGTCATGCAACAGTTTAGCTGTCACACAGATAGGTTCACATTGGGTCGATAGTACTTTGTTATACAGAGGAGTTCACGGTTGGCTTAATGATCGCAGATGCACGTGGCTTCAAAACAAGCGTAAATCATCACCCCTCCACCGCCGTGCATGACAGCTGGTACGAGGCGATGTTTGCTTTTCACCAAATGTGGCACTGTGCATTATGGCCTGGCCACTTTGGACTTGCCTCTCCAAAAGATGTTGTTCATGACTTCTTGTGGTTTGTTGCCAGCATGGCATGTTTGTTTTAGATAGAAGAGACTTCCTGCTCTAAAACCCTTAAAATAAGCCATACTTGTTCAGTCTGTTTTGAACCATGCTGTCATGAACTTTAACATTTATCAGGCTAACTTGTTGCTGTAGAGTTTGGTGTGTAGCTCTTGTTTTTTGTAGTTTTTCTTGCACAACCTGGGACATTGCTAATTGCTTAAATCAGCGGTGCCCAACCTTTTTTGCGCCATCGACTGGTTTATGTCTGACAATATTTCCACAGATCGGCCTTTAAGGTGTCGCGGATAAATAAACAAAATAAAACCAGTACCGGTACCAAAAAAAAGATTAGATTTATTCATAACACACGGGAAAAGACCCAGGGAAACCAAGTTAACAATAAAAACAATTTTAAAAAATAACGCTAAAAACCAATAAAAACCCAGAAAACCATGAATTTCACACCTGAGCCTCAACTCTCGCAGCCTGGTACCAAACGACTCACGGACCGGTACTGGTCCGTGGCCTGGGGGTTGGGGACCGCTGGCTTAAATGTTTTGCACTTGTGAATAACCTCTCTCACTGTACAGTAGAATGATGGACTTCAAGTAGGCGGAAATGGCTTCATAACAATGCCCAGATTGCTTCTCTAAGATTGCTGATGTCTTTCCTCTTCGGCATTCTTTTAAGACACACCTGAATGCTTCAGACCCGCACGGTGCCAAAACCTCTGCTTTTATAGAGGTGCTCGCACTTGCTGATAGTCATTTAATCAAATGCCTGTGATTATCAGCATCTGGCTGCTACTTACTCTTTTAATTCCTATGAAAAGATTTGTCCCAGTCATGTGAAGAAGAATGTTTTCATGACTGAAATGAATGCAATTCTTAAAGATATATTATTTGCTATGCTGAGCAAAATACTTTTTTTTTTTTATTGTGAGGAGGATCTGAGTGAAGCTTCATTTATATCACTTTACCTACTTGCCTAAAAATGTGTAACTTCACTTAAGGCAATTTCTTGAGCCACACACAGCGTTCATCAAAGCTTCCCCAATATGAATTTTCATTGATTCCTTAATCACTTTTCTCTCATTACATATTCACCCGACTAACATTTTAGTCTAGTCTAACAAACTGTGTGCTACTGCACTTTAGTAGGTGTCGTGTTTCCCCCACAGGCGCAGCTGTCCTTCATTTGATCCATAAAAAAATAACACTTGAAGAAGTCCCATGTATTTTGCATTGACTGCATTTGGTTGTATAAGCTGGGACCGCTAATGTGATTTGTAAGGAGAGCATAAGATGTAGCATCCCATTGCGGCTGACACATTTGAATACAGAGTCAAGCGATTAACAAAGAAATCATGCATGAGTGAGCTTGCTTACCAATCTGCTTTGTGTATTAGCCAAAACATCCATATATTAAAGCTCTCTGAGCCTAATGAACATCCCGCTCTTATTGATGATCCCATTGTTGTGTGGAGGAATTTACATAATCGCTTCTTTACTCAGATTAAATTTACCTCCATTAAAACACACCTCTCTTCCTCTTCACTTTAGCTGCGATCATAACACTGTCTCATATACATGTTTGTGTTTTGAAAGCGCTCTTTCTTTAAATCGTCTTTTCTAAAACCAAATTGCATGTGAACAGCAAAGCTGTTTTTTACTACTTTCTGCTCCCTGTGACGCATCATCATTATATCTCACAATATTTTCTGCTGAGACAGGGACTCGCGGAGAGTGTTTTTATGTTCTTGGCGGGGAGAGAGAGGGGAGGGCGGAGGGGGCGAGGTGGAAGGAAGCAGAGAGATAATAGTTTGAAGGCTGTGTCAGTGGTAGGCAGGCTTCAGAAAACATCAGGGCAGCATTCGGAGATAAAAACAGGTATACCACCCTATCATGTCCTCAGAGCAACTGTGCTTTGATATGTTCTAAAAACCCATTGATGTCTCTGACAGCACTTTTCCCTTTTTTCTTCCTTCTGTAATGATAGTATGCTCCGAGAATGCTAAATCAGGTCTGGTTTAGTATCAGTGAATTTCATCAAATTCAAAGATTGAATTTGCGCTCAGATATTAATAAGCTGGGGGAGAGAAAAAAAACCCTTTAAAGCCCAACAGGTTATTGGCTGCATTACATTTAATAATTTCTATGAGGTTTTGACCATGAAAGAAATAAAAAGGTTTATGTCTGGTTTCTCAGGAATTTTCTCCTGAAAAGTAGTTTCACAATCATTGTGACACAGTAACAGAGAAACAGAGCATAAGCAAATGAAGAAACACAGATAACATCTTAACAATGTCTTGTTGGTGGCAAACACAGACAGCGCAACCAAATACAGAAATGCATATAAATATATTAAGAGTTCAGATGAAAACGAGTCTGTCTGATATTTTTGCTTCTTTTCTTTCGAATCAGGCAGTTCAAATGTCTGATTTTCTCCCAAAGTCCCTTTGCAGTTTTTATTACTATTTTTTTCCCCCTTTTTTAAAGAAACCCCTGGGTCCACATTTTTTGATAAGACATAGCAAAATCGCTAAAGCCGGAGACATTACAAATGATGAAAGCAGAATTCAAAATGAAAACCGAGCAAACTGATCAGCAAACAGTATGACCATACAGTGTGACACGTAATGACAGCACACTTTATTGCCAAACAGTAGCAGAACAAATAATAAACAGAGGACAGTCTGCAATAACTACACAATACACTATGCTCAAAATAAATAAAGAGTAATATAAAATTTATATAACATCTGACATATAAAAATAATAACAAATATAGTATAAAAAGATTGTAAGTTAAGATACTTTGAGTGTCACATCATCTAAATTTGTGGTGCAATCTAGGCATGACATGTCAGTTGCACCACCAATCAGATACACAAATAAATATATATATTATATTTTAAAGGATACACATTCTTTACACATATCTGCTATAAGTAAAATCAGAATGTTTAGTTTTAACACAGTAATATACAGGTTGTTTTCAAATACTGTAGCTAAAACACTTCCATGTAACTTCCTCTGTGTACACATAGCTCAGTGCATGAATTACAGTTGTGTTTTCTCAAAGGCCTCTAGTGGAAATTATTGCAACACTTAACTAGCATTGTTGCACTAACCCCTGCATTTGGCGGTCTCTGACCACACATGATACCAAGTTCTTCTGCGGTGAAGATGACAACTTAACAGGAATACACAAGAAATTATAGTTTATTGCCTGACAGGAATCTGGCACTGTTAGCTAGCTAGTTAGCACTGGCAGCAGCAATTTGAATTGCTTCTAGTGGTTGAATATTAGCTTGTCATCTTCTACGGGGAAGATGAGAATTTAACAGGAATACACAAGAAATTATAGTTTAATGCCTGACAGGAGTCTTGCGCTATTAGCTTGCTAGCTGGCGCTGGCAGCAGCAATTTGAATTCTTCTAGCGGTTGAATATTAGCTTGTCCCTCCCCCACTGTTGCATCAGGCTAGTTCATGCCCATAGTTTGTTTAATCTGGTCCAAATCAGTTTCTAAGCTATTCACCTATTTGCAAATTGAGAAAACTCAAAGTGGACTCCAAGCAAACCAAATTTAGTCACTCCAAGCCACACGTGACTGTTCAGTATGCTTATTGGTCAGATGTGTCTGTGGCGGGCGCAACAAAACAACATACAGGAAGAAGGTGCTTCTGGACCAGTGGGTAATATGGAGGATTTACCCTAACTTTCCATCAATTTTAAAGCTAGTTGCTACACATTTACTCTACACATTTGTGATATTCGGCCATGTCTCAGAGTCAAACCTGCAAGGTGTTTAAGGCATTGAACTCAATCTTTCAAACTTCACTAGTAGTTACCTGGTAGATGTTCACTAGTAGACCAAGACCATCTGTACAAATGAGTTAGGTCTAAAAATACCCACAGCTAAGATGCTAACTATTAGAGCAGGGCGATATGGCCAAAAATATTTATCACGATATATATTTGAAAATTTGCGATAACGATATAACTGACGATATAATTGATGCGAGACAAAATACAACTCCACAACATTACTAGCGCAAAAAGACAACCTTCCATTTATTTTCACTTAAACAAGAAGCTGTTTTTATGTACATTAAAGCTATATAAAAATGTAACAGTGCAAATGTAAATTCCTTGCTGAAAGTTTAATCAAAAGGCATTTCCAGTAGAAATGGGCTGACATATCCTGAGCATAACCATGTATAATATCTACTGAAGTTAAAAAGAGGTGCTTTGCAACATTAAACTGCAGTGTGCAGTACGTATTTTTTGGACCATAAGGTGCACGGGATTATAAGGCACATTAAGCGAAACAAAGCAGTCAGATAAATCAAACTTTATTAAACTCATTCTTCTTGCTTCCTCCACTTCTGTACCATTGATTCATTAATGTTGAATTCTCTGGCAGCTGCTCTACTCCCATGTTGTTGCAGTATATTAATGACTAACCTTGTATTGTGGATGGATTATCTCAGTTGTTCTCCTGACTGAAGTTTGGTCCGTTTACAGCATCCTGCCATGCGATTGCATTTGTCTCTAACTATCAGGAACCTTAACGTTAACTTTTATAAGGGGAAAAGTGTTAGCGTTCATCCTCCAGCTTCACTGTTTATGTTATGCTAACATAGCTGTGTCGCTAGCGATCACGTAGCACATCATTATATACCAGCTAGCCCAACTTCAGTAACCCTACAAACGTCACTGCTGTTTAGTTTCCTGTCTTCATTTATGTTGGAAAGATAGCAGAGCTGTACGTTTTGAATTTTTTCAGAAATCTCTCAGTCAGAACATGCAATATCATGCTTAGGTAACTAGCGAAACTAGCGAGCTAACTTCTGCTAGCTTCCTGCTAACTTCTAACTCCGTTAAATGTAATAAATGTTGTTTTCATGGATGCCAGTATCTTAAACTTCATAGTTACACCTGGTAAAGCAGCAATGCTGATCGTTTTATTAAAGATGAAATAATTTAGACAGTTTTTAACTCTCAGTGATGCTGCAGTGTTTGTTTGACCAGAAACATACGGAGTTTAGGACCCAGATTACTCCCAGATTTAAGAGCATCTTAGTCCGACAAATACGACAATAACGACGGCCGCTTGCATGTTCTGCAAAAAAATGTGCTTTGTCGTGTATCTGACAGACAAACACCAAACCAGTTCCACATCACTGAAGTTGCACCATTTTTACAAACCAATTCTGGTTCATCTGTTTCACTCAACAATCGGCCATGTGCGTATGAAAACAAAGGCACTGCGCATGCGCGTTTTACTCATATTCTATCGCGATATTTCATTTTCCTATCGTTGCCTAACATTATACCGGTATTACCGTGAACGGTATAATATGGCCCAGCCATACTAACTATTGCGTGTGAGGGGCGTAGCTTGTTCTACATTTATTCGACTGTTACGAATACACTATCTGGGTACTTGTAGTGCACTTTGGATTGCTAAACTTCCCAATATGAAGTCACTTATGGACTCAAAATAGCAAGTATATAATTTTAAACATAGCACTGAGTATTTATCATTCCAGGAAGCACAAATAACTCAATACTCAGATGTGTTCATTAGATTTTAGCATCTTCCAGAAACATTTTTCTTTTTTGTAACTTAGTTTCCTTTCTTCCTCTCGAATATTGAGATTTTTATTTTTATTTTTTAGTATTTTCCGTTGCCTACATGTGCTGTTAAATTGCTGAATAAATATATTTTGTTGCACTTTCAGAACCCCCATCCCTCCGTTGTATACCAGCCCCAAAGCAAAAACACGATAAACGTGATTTGGAATAGCGAATATTGGTCGATAATAACGACTGCTGAATATTGCTGCTGGACAGAAATTATGTAACTTTTACTGTCTGTGGTCAGCACCTGAAGGTGAGTGTGAAGCGTTTGGACAGAGTGTATGTGTGAAATAAACAATGACATTTTGCTGTGCCATAATTTTTCTGATGTTACTGTCAGGGAACTCATTTCAGCTCTTCAAGTTTTCAGACAGGGTCGTGCACCCAAGCACATCATTATAAACTGCTCTGGCCACCCACAAAACACACACACACACACACAGAGTATGTTTTATGCAGTGCATGCACATAGACACACACACAAACACAGCTGAATAGAGACCCATTTGCCAATTCCTGATTAATTTGTTTGTCCGTTTACTCAAACGCACAAGGAATTCAATTAGTTTCATAAAGTGGAACAATACTGGGCCTAATCTAAATAAATGAATCCACAAAACCATGTCATTGCTATTTATTACAAAAACACATTTCTTCCAGTTTTGCACTGTGCATTCCAATATCCACAGGCTGACCTGTTAGTCCCATACTTAGCTGCTCTTACAGCAAGTCAAAAAGGCATGACGCAAGTCTGGCTGCACTTTTGCCTTACCTTTTATGCCACATAGTGGAAAATCATGCTGACTAAGTGGCATTCAAGTTCATTTACTCCTTACTTCTTATTGAATGTACATCTCAAAAAAAAAAAGTGGTTTAAACCTTGGCATTCATTTCTGCAATTAATAAAAATACTATAGAATGCTTTAAGTTATTAGTAAGTGTTAATTTATTTAGTGTCAAAGGATAATAGCTCAGATATACAGCAACCTACTAATAAGTACAATTAACTCAAGACTATACTTGCTTTTGAGAAGTTTCATTCTGAAAGGGATCTTTCTTTTTTATCCTAAATAAAAGGCAGCATACAGGTCTCACTTATATTCATTGTTGTCTAATGAAGAGTGTAACCTGGTGCCCCGTGTTTTAAACACAGACAGCTGCAGCTCCAACAGCCCTGCTCCACAGTTACAGACAGAGATCGACTTGTTTTGCCTTTGCCTTTCCTGTTCTATAGACCCACTGAGACTTGCTGTGCTGTGCCATCAGTAACCTATACAGTGCTGCATGTCAACTCACAAGTGACTGCTACAAATATCAGACAACCCGGATGAGACACTTTATCATATTTCATTGCTTTTCAAACGTATTCCAAGACAAGGGCAATGTGATTTATTATTTATAGTCCCAAAGCCACCTTATCCTCTCTGCCAATAGGCAAACTAAAAATAAACAATTCATTTAGGACTTCTAAGCACAAATCATGGAAGCTTTGAGATTTTCGTCTTAGACATTACGTGCTTTGACATATGGTCCTGCTCTTCATTAACACTGATTGAGAACTGTGGCTCTATTTTCTATATCGCTTGAGGGAAAATGCATATTTTTGCATAAAATATAATTTTGCTGCCATTCATTACAGAGATACACAATCAATGTGCAGCTATGTTCTTTGTGTTCTTTGTCCACATTTTAAGCACTTACAGGCCTGAGAAGGCTATGTGAGACCAGGTTATAGGACAAGGTTACCTTGCCAGGATGCTTATCGTGGAAAAAGTGGCCTGCTAGGACAAAGCAATTCAGAATTTTATTATCATTCAAATTAGAACATATAGAGGGTCTTCTATCCGATTGGTGAAATAATGGGAGTCATTTATCTAGGTCTCACCGACCTTTCATTTCCCATTCATGTCTTATTAGTGGAGCATACATCATCATCCTGCCATAATTAAAAAGAGAAAATCAAATTGATTGTGGGAAAAAAGGTGCATAAAGGTATGGTCTGAATAGGGTTGTGTGGTCCTTGTAGTCGTGTTTCTGTTGTGGGTTTTTAACTGGCCTTTTCTGTGTTGATTTTCTTTTGTTGGTTGGATTCTTGGCCAGAGCCCAGGAGGGACACTAACTGGACCTCGTAGGTGTTTATCAGCTCTGGGCAAACCTTTGCCTTAATCAGAACAAAAGCATATTGGAGCTCCTGTGATTAATGTGCCATAAGATGGAAAAAAAGGAAAAAAAGAAAAGTGTTTCTCACGAATATTAGCCTTCATAATGGATTTATGAAAAACAAAATTAAAACGGCATGAGCTGATGGCTGAGATAAGCCAGGATTTATAAAGTAAAAGTGCATATTTTCGCAGTTTGCACTTCTTGTTTTCATTGCCACACAGTACTAGGAGGAAACGATGTTATTCAATAACAGATGACAGGCAGCATTTTAAATTGAAAGTGATGGTACAGTGGAGCCGGGGATGTCAGAGACAGAGTTTTAGTGGAGACTAAGAGATAAGAGACAGTCTCATCAAAACCTAAACAAATTGAATATGGAAGGAAGTTCCATGTTTACAGGCGTCCGCAGCGCTTTCAACTTCAACAAATCCAGATAGGAACTGAAAGGAGAGTAGTTAACTACTCATCACACTGCAGTTCAATGAGCATAACTCAATACTGTGTCTCCTCTCTTCCTAATCTGAAGCTTTCAATTCCCCAGGGGTCCACATTGGAGAAGATAAATGGGGTGAGAGTTACCCTCAAAGTGGCCCTAATGAGAAATCTGTGGGAGATGCTCATATTTTATCTGCAAAATAGAACAAAACAATTCTCCCCAAAGCCCTCTTAAATGCTAATTGAATAGTAATGCAATGCCTCAGGCATCTTGTTGTCAGCTCATTTGGGCAGTGATTTGTCTCAATCCGTCATAGGATTCTCACTTTTGGCACGCTCTCAATGAACTGCTCAATGTGCCATTGAAATTCAATTTCATAAATCCCTGTGCAGTACAACAGCCTCTTTGCCAGGACTGCTTTTCACTTTATGTCATCACAATTCCTCTTTTGCAAGGAGATTTGGTACTTTAATACACCAACTTTGGAAAATCTGCATTATCTTCTTTTCTGTTTTATTTTGGCGTCTTCTTCTGCAGCACCAACCTGGACAGAGGTCCAGCAGCTTTGCAATTTGGCCAACCTCCCTGTAAAACATAGTTACTCGGCATTCTCTATCACGTGAAGATGGATTCCCTGAGAAACAAAGTCTTATCTCACTGCCGCACTAATAAAAATGATGGATAACATGGGAGCCTGAGATGATTGGAGACAATTGAATTTTGTCCACATTATGTAATTCAAACGCTGCTTGGAGAACAAGCCGTGGTCTCTGGTTCCTCTTTGACTTCTCTGCACCTGGCAGGGTTATGAAGAGGCCACAGCCAACCCTGCTGTGACAGAGCAGGAGCTGCTTCTGCACCAGAGCTGTGCTGTATTAGTTTAGCTGCTTGTAACATTCAGCAGAGATGCAGCTGCTGGATCAAGTCAGAGGTTAACCTGTTGTATTTGTAGGCAGATACGAGATAAAACGGCCGGCATTAACAACATTGCTATTAAGGGAGAATTGTGGTGTACAAAAAGTATTTTTTATTAACAACAAACAGAATTTTGGCTCTTTGAACTCACTTCAATAGATCCAACAACCACATTGTTTCACTCCAACTTGAATTCCAAAGACCAACTACTGCTGCTTTATAGTTAGGATTAAGAACACTAACTTTGCCTTGTTAATAAAATGCTGTGTCACATTAAGTTAAATATTAGAAAAAAACAAAAATCTTGCTGTCTTATTAAATTGCCCCCTTCCCGATTTTTTTTTTTGCATATTTGTCATTCTTACATGTTTCAGATCATCAAGCAAATTTTAATA
Organism: Perissodus microlepis; assembly: GCF_051167445.1. Classification (NCBI taxonomy): domain Eukaryota; kingdom Metazoa; phylum Chordata; class Actinopteri; order Cichliformes; family Cichlidae; genus Perissodus; species Perissodus microlepis. Next base: position 7,533,183 of record NC_140462.1, on the reverse strand, counting down.
TTTGACAAAGATAACCTGAGTAAATACAAAATACATTTTTTAAAGGATGATTTCATTTATTCAAGGAGGAAAAGCTCTACAAACCTATCTGGCCCTAAACCTAATAACTGGTTGTGTCACCCTTGGCAACGAGAACTGCAATCAAGTGTAACGAGTCCTCCAGATTGCTGTGGAGAAATTTTGGTCCACTCTTTTTTGCAAAATTGTTTTAATTCAGCCACAATGGAAGATTTCTGATCACCAATGATCTACTTAAGATCGTTTAAGCCAAAGTATCTCAATCCGATTTTACGCTGAAATTTGACCAAGACTCTTCAAAACCTTCATTTTTGCCTCTTTTTACTTGGACTTGCTTTGGATCGCTGTCCCTCTGCATAACCCAAGTTCACAATGACACAAACTGATGGTCGGACATTCTCCTTCAGGAGCACAATTCACGGCTCCATCGATTACAGCAGCAAGGTGTCCTCAAGCAGCAAAACACCCCCAGACCACAATACCACCACCATGTTTGACTGCTCTTTTTATGAAATGCTGCCTTAGTTTTATGACTCAAACATCCAAAAAGTTCAGCTTTTGTCTCGTCAGTCCACAGACAGTTTTCCCAGAAGTCTTGGAAATCTTCTCTCCCATGGATGCCGTTCTTACCCACTCTGTTTCTTACTGTTGAATCATGAACTCTGACATTAAACCGAGGCAAGTGAGGCCTGCAGTTCTTTACATGCTGTTCTGGGTTCTTTTGTGATGGCGGGTGAGTCATCGATGCGCTCTTGGAGTAATTTTGCTAGGCCGGCCACTCCTGGGAAGGTTCACCACTGTTCCAAGTTTTCTTTATTTGTGGATAATGGCTCTGACTGTGGTTTGCTGGCGCCTTAGAAATGGCTTTGTAACCCCTTCCAGCATGACTTTGTTTCTCAGTCGATCTTATGTTACTTTAGATCATGACATGATGTGTTGCTTTTTGAGATCTTTTAGCTTGCTTCACTCTCTCAGCTTTGTGAATCTATCTGCACAGAGGGCCAGGTAGGCAGAGGTGTGGACTCAAGTCACATGACTTGGACTCGAGTCAGACTCGAGTCATTAATTTTATGACTTTAGACTTGACTTGAAAAAAGGTTGTAAGACTTGTGACTTGACTTGGACTTTTACACCAGTGACTTGGGACTTGAATTGGACTTGAACCTGTTTACTTGAAAAGACTTGATATTTTACCCAAATCTAAAATTTAACATACATATTATATAAAAAGTCTGGACCATTAATTCACTTTATTCATTCATTCATTCATTCATTAATTCTTACCACACTCCGTATGTATGTGAGCGTGAGCTGTAGCACAGCCAATCAAATTAACCAGATTTAAAAAAAAACAAAAACGCTCGAGCCAAAAATGCTCCCAAGAGTAATTTCTTTCGGCTACATAAACTACGAAGTAGTCAACAAAAAATGAAATGCAACATGCAAAACATGCAAGAAGAGAATTACAGACGGAGATGGAACAACTTCCAACTTTGTCCGACATTTGAAGTTGCATAAAGAACGGTAGGTGCTGCCTTTTTTTGCTACGATGAGATAGCGACTTAGCTAACTTCATCTTATTAGCAAATGTTCTCCGGGCTACGTTGATGATACTGTTTGGCTTTAACAGGTATGATATGTTTGTCATGCTATTTTAAATCCAGTCCTACAAGCGCATCCAAGAATAACATGCAACTTGTTAGCTCAGAATTGTCGGTGAATGGTGAGCAGGGTCCGTTTCAGAAAGTGGGTTCTGTAGCTGTACTCAGGGAAGGGAGTTTCTCTCTGTCTCCTCCCCATCATTAACCCCGTAGATTTAACCCAGTTTAGACTGACAAATATTTATTTTACCATCACATCACAATTCAAAATCACTGTTTAATTTGCAATTAGTGTATGGTCGTGTTTAACTTTTGCATGTCTGAGTCAGGGAAATTTTTTTTTGGTTAGAAATTCTGGCCCACCTTAGTGTGTAATTGAGTAGTCCTGCTATATATGGCCTTTTTCTTCAGTCATTTATGTCAATACATCAAATAAAATAGTTTGATCTTATGTTATTAGCTGTTGTTTATTTGCAAAGGTCAGTTATTCTTAACAGGGATGCTTAACATTGCTTATTAGAACTGTATGCAGAGTTTTGAGAAAAGTGTTTTAATAAATATTGTTTATATATTTTTTATTTATATTTTTATTGTCTGAAAACTATGAGGGTTTAAGTGTTAATAGTTATTTAGGATTATTAGGATCAACTTAAAGTCAAATGCAATTCATGAATGGCTGTAATGGAATTTCTGACATGAGTCTAATATGCTTACCTCTATCAGATTTGAAGAATACCAGATGAAAAAGAGGATCACAAATGAACCTCAACAGCCTTCCATATCACAGTTTATGGACACTTGTGCCGGACAGTACAGCATGACTCATCCACAGCAGAAAGCTATCACGAATGCATTATTAAGTGACTTGATTATTGGTTGCAACCTGCCCCTTTCTATTGTGGAAAACAAGAATTTTCGGCACTTTCTGACGGTAGTTGACAGAAAATACAGCCCGCTATGTCGCAGAACAATTATATCAAAAACAGAGACCCTCGCTGCTGAGAAACGTTCAATGTTAAAAACTCAGTTGAGCGAGACTGATCATGTTTCAGTCACTGTGGACATTTGGTCAGACCGAAGGATGAGGGGTTTCCTTGGTATCACTGTGCACTGGATACAGAAAGAGACAGAGAGGATGCAACTAAAATCCAAACTGCTGGCCTTTGACCGCTTCAAAGGATTACACACTGGTGAAAGAATCTGTGAGAAATTTGAAGCTATATGTGACGAATACAACATCAAAGATAAACTAGACTATATTATTAGTGACAATGCTGCCAATATGCGGAAAGCATTCACTGTGTGCTTCCCCACTGAGCAAGGTGAGGAACATGATGATGATGGTGATCATCTTGACGACCCAGAGCTCTGGCATGACTTAACCTTGGAAGATCAGGAAACAGTAGGTGCTGCTATGGCAAAGACACAGCGCCTGCAGTGTTTTGCGCACACACTTCAGCTGGTGGTGAAAGATGGTTTGTCAGAGACCAAAGTGGCATCTCCTTCACTTTCAAAGTTATCTAAGCTCAGCTCTCTACTGCACACAAGCACAACATTCAAAGATGTGTTTGAAGCTGAATTTGGTGAACAGAAAGCGATCCTGGCAGCTGTAATCACAAGATGGAATTCAACACTGAGACAAGTAAAGGCAGTTCTCCAATGTGAACATCTAAAACTCTGTGCTGTTCTTGAAATGGCTGGGCACAAGGAGTTATTATTCACAACACGAGAGTGGAACCTGTTGAAGGAGATGGTGGACATCTTGAAGCCTTTTGGAGAAGCAACAGATTTGACACAAGGTGAGAAAATAGTCACGATTAGTGCTGTTGTTCCATCCGTGCTGTCCCTCAATCACCACCTTGAGAAAGTGAAGCCTCAAGTCCGTTTCCTGAATGGTCTGGTAAGGAGCCTCCAAGCATCTTTGAACAAAAGATTTCTTGGAATCTTTATCAATGTGCGAATGGCTAGAGCAGAAGATGGGATCACTGCCCCCTTTTCAGATCCAGTGTACCTTAAAGCAGCTGCTTTGGATCCAGCATTTTCTCTGTTGTGGGTGGAACAACATGTGTTGGGCAGTTGTGACATAAAGACAGAGGTGACACAAAAAGTTAAAGGTAAAGATTGAATATAGTTTATATTTTTTCTGTATTTTTTTTTTGTCTAAAATTGTAATAAAGGCTCTTTTGCTGTTGTTAATTTGTTTTGCCAGATCTGATCCTGCAAGATGCGGCAGATCCTGCAAAGTCAGAGCAACCTGTGACTCCTGGTGAGGAACACCAAGAGGCCTGTGAAGATGGAGGACTCTTTGCTGCTTACTGTAAGAGGCAGAAGAAGGATGTGGGGAAGAGTCCAGCTCTACAGCTAAGTCACTACCTGGATATTGCTGATGGACAGAACACCCTCTTGTTCTGGGCAATGAACATGCAGACTCTTCCTTCTCTGTTTCATGTGGCCACCAGAGTTTTGGCAGTACCTGCATGTAGTGCTCCTGTGGAGCGAGTTTTCAGCTATGGTGGCATCATTCTACGGCCTCATCGTGCACAAATGACTGACAGACTTTTGGCCAATTTGGTCTTTTGCAAATGCAATGCAGAATAGTTAATAGTTAACTGAAATAGTTAACTGAAATAACTTAAAGTGCACATTCTTGCACATTCTTGTTCATTGTTCATATATATATATTTATTAGATGAGAGAGAGCGGACAAGCTAATCACACTGCACTAAATTTACTGCGATGGTTCATTGTTTTGTACATAAGGAAATCTCAGCACTTTTTGTTTCAACAGGAAGTTCTGCTTTTGCATTTTTCACTGAATGTTTATTCTGTGAATTTGTAATTTAGAGGAAGACTATCCTTGCAGCAAAGTTTAATTGAGCTGTACAAGGTGCAATTTCAGAATTAGTTTGTGCATATTTTGTAAGTTACTTGTTTCATCAGGTGATGAGATAAATACAGATTTAAAAAAAGAACACATGGTCTATTATTTACACCTAACATAAAAATGCAACATTGTTTTTAAAAAAAGACTTGAAAGGACTTGAAATTCAAAGTTTCGGACTTGGGACTTGACTTGAAAGTTGTCTGTCTTGACTTACGACTTGACTCTGACTTGCTTGACTTTACTTGAGACTTGACTTGTGACTTGAGGATAAAGACTTGAGACTTGCAAAACAATGACTTGGTCCCACCTCTGCAGGTAGGTTTGGATAACTCTGATCCCTTAATAAAGGAAATCACCATTTTGAAAAACTGTATTTTGTATTTACTCAGGTTATCTTTGTCTAGAAGTAAAACGTGTTTGATGATCTGAAACGTGCAAGTGTAAGAAATCGTGTAGAAGGCACTGTAATTATTATGTTAAAACCTGATGCATGCAGTGAATGTTTGCATGAGTTTGTGACCTAAAAGCAACTTTGAACATGTCTTTTCCTCCTCTGCTGAGCGCCGGTTGTCAGCTTTGATTTTCAAGCTCACTGCCACCCCCTGGTCCCTTTTAAATTCATTCATTTGCCTCATCTTAAGTTCAGCTTCAGTCCAGCAGCCATTCTCACTGTGAGGTGGCAGAACAGGTTAATCGCTGGGTTTTTGATTGCCATGCTGTAACACATGAATATGGAGGAGAAAGTATGGCGTTAAAACAGAGATAACAGATTGCTATCTCATGCTCGCAGCACTCTGGTGTGGCATAGCAGTGTCGGAGTGGAGAAATTTTAATCACAGAGCTATGTAATGACATAAATCTACATATCATGGATGAGTAAAAATAATAGATGACTCCTTCCAGCTGAACACACTCTCTGCATGTACTGTATATGTCAACGAACCGCACGATTCTTATCTCATGATCAACTTTAAACCAGTTCCCGTATCCTGGAGCTACTGGGATTAGAGCACCCACTCTAAAATATGACTCAAGGATTTAAATAACACGCTCATACTCTTTGTTGCAATACATCAAAGACTGACCTTTACAACTTTTGAGGCTCAACAAATATCTAAGACTGAGCCTCATGTTTTTACTCATAAAAGAGCTTAGAGAATATCTCCTGGTATTTTCAACCTGATCCTTCATCTCTTTTTGTACTTCTAGACTTTCTCTTTTCCAAGGACTGGTACATCCAATAGGCCAACAAACACTTTTTTTTTTACTGTTTCTTCTGCAGTTCTGATTTTTTCCCCACTTTCTAAAATTTCCCTAAAGAAAAGAACCAGATTCAGAATCAGTCAGATTAACTGACCTTGAATGATGGATCTTCCTTGCTACTTGTCTGTCAGTCCATGACACAAGCATCTTCTGGGTTTGTCTGGTTCTGTCGCTGGTTGACAAATCAGAGGAAAGGAATATTATGCCATCATCGCAGGATCAGACATTATTTTTCGTTGTTGCCAATGCCTTAGCCCCGTCTAAGCCCTCGTTATGTTTAATGGTGTGAGTTATTGCCTGCCCTGAGCATTGTAACTCACGGGACGCAGAGCATAGAACATTTATAGACCCTTCAGCCACTATACAGGCTGAGGCCTTCTTCTGCAGTGAACGGAGGATAAAAGAAGAGCAATATGCCTCATTGTGGTGCTGCTCTCTGATACCTGAATTTTAACATTCTCACCTCAGGAGAAGATTTAAATAATTGATGTCCTTTACTGCATTGTGTTTGCAAACAGTCTTAGCTTTTCAAGCGTGGAAAGCTAAAGTACTTTGGAAGGATCCACTGAAGTGACGTGGACGGGGTCGTATTAGGGGTCAACCCATTATCCCTACTAATGTGCCGTGAGATTGGTAGCTAATTGATATTGCATGCTAATTGATATTAGCGCTGGGCACACTACCAGTTTTAGGTTTTATATACTGTGCACATATATACAATTAAGAGAAGCTCATTTACTCCAATCTTCCTTTCTTTTCATGGTTATGTCTTGGATTTACATTTAATATTCAGAGTGTAGAGCACAGAACCATCGCACAACAGCTGAGAAAAAAAAAACACAGAGAAAGCAATGAGTCAGAGAAGTTTTAGGCTACAGAGGGCAAAAAAATAAAATAAAACTCCCAAAACCTTTAAGGTTTTGTTGAATATTTCCTCCAACAACAATACTGTACCATTGACGACACGTTCATCGACCACTTTGGTGGCTTCACCGTTTCAACTGTTCAACATGAAAGCAAATTGCTAATCAGTCAATCACACGGCTAATTAGATGAATTTAAGCATGCAGATATGATCAAGATGATCTGCAGAAATTCAAACTGAGCATCAGAATAGAAACGAAAGGGGATTTAAGTGACTTTGAATGTGGTGTGGGTGCTGGTGTGATTATTTAAAGAACTGCAGATCTACTGAGATTTTCCCACAAAGACATCTCTAGGGTTTCCAGGGAATGGTCTGAAAATAAGAAAATATCCAGTGAGCGACAGTTCTTTGGGTGAAACTGAGCTGATAGGATGGCAACAGTAACTCAATAACTCATTTCACTCGCTATAACCAAGCTATACAGAGGAGCATCTCTGAAAATACAACACGTCAAACCTTGAAGCAGGTGGGCAACAAAAGCAGAAGACCACAATGGGTGCCCCTCCACTCAGCTATGAACAGGAAAACGAGACTACAATTCACACAAAGTCACCAAAATTGGACAATTGAAGAATGTAAAAATTTCTGCGGCAGCATTTGGATGGTAGGGTCAGAATTCTGTGCTGTCTGTGCCATCAAGAATTAAGGCAGCTCTGAAGGCAAAAGGGGGACCTAACCCAGCTCAGGCGAGTGTAGATTTTAAACACAAAGACTCAACATACTTAATGAATCTACAAAAAGATGTTTCTGATGGATATGCTATTTGTTAACAAAACAATAAAATTATCAGATGGTTTCAGGTCTCATGAGGTGGGAAATACTAATTGGCGTTCTTTCTATCAATAGATCATTGTTGCACTACTGTAATTAAATTATCAGCAGACAATCAATGGTAAAGAATAAAAGTACAGTTGGAAATATCTCACGTTACACATCCAACTACTTGTCAGAGATTTCATAATTAGCTTGTTAATTATGTTTTAAATTGAATTGTGACATTTGAATCTTTTACACATGAACACTTCAACTTTGAGATCATCAACAATAAAAATGATCATTATCTGCAAACAGCATCATTTTAATTGGTATCACTTCAGCATGATATAACATGTGCCATTGCAAGAAAATGTTTTGTTGGACTGAAGGTTAAAAAAATGTGAGTTTAGATGTATTTAGATGATTTAGATGTAGTCAAGTACGGTGACCCTGAGAGGACAAATGGACTGCAACTTAAGAAAACACCAGCAATAAGAAAAACTTGCAAAAGCACACAAAACACAAACAGATTTCCAAAAGCACAAGGGAAGTATTTCTGGGGAGACAATAACAAAACGGACTAGTTGCAGGAACAAAAATATGTTACGAATTGCGCTGGTGAGGATTGGTGAGGAAAGAAAACACGAGAGTGTGTTAGCCTAAATATTAGCCTAAAAATCTATCATCAGTATTATATGAATCGTGATAAAACACGCCTACCATGTTTTGGGTTCCTGCAGCTGGTCCGTCGGGTTATTGTCTCCCCAGAAACACTTCCCTTGTGCTTTTGGAAATCTGTTTTTTCCTATTTCTGTTTACTTTCTTCCTATTTCCTTCCTCCTATTTGTGTTTTGTGTGCTTTTGCAGCATTTTTCTTATTGCTGGTGTTTTCTTAAGTTGCAGTCCGTTTGGCCTCTTAGGGCCACCGTACAATAGCATATTTAAACACAAAACATGTTGTGCTTAAGTGTTGCACAATGATGAATAAAATGAAAACAAAACTACAAAACAGCAAGAGAACAAAATTAAAATCACAATAAAAACATTAGATGATATACAAATTATTAAATTTACCAATGAAAAAAAAAGCGGCTTTTAAACAATTTTGTATAAAGGAAGTATCCTGTGTTGTAGACCATAGGCACCACCTATGACCAGTTTGTACCTGAAGATGGTTTGGTGAGGCAAAAAAAAGCAGGAGACGAGGTGACGTAGCCCGCTGATCATATTCTTTTTCACATACAGTCTTTGAATCTGACCTCTTGTCAGTCATGTTGAAGGACAGTGACTCAATGAATAAAACAGTAACTGCAACGATTACTCTTGCCATCTTTTGCCCACACGCCCCTCCAACAGAATAAGGCAATGTCCTTGTTGCAGTGAAGCCTGGTCTCTGCAACAAGCTGAGACTCTGCAATGCTTAAAGCCCATGTGCCATAAAAAGGAGAGAAAGCCTGACTAAGAAATAAAAACAGAGTTTTTCTAGGATGCAAAGCAACAGCTGTCTTTGTTAAAGTAATGCATTTAATTAGGGTGACCAACCGTCCTCTTTTTTTTGCACTTGTTGACTTGTAAAAGCCTATATGACATTTTTTATTTCACCATTCATTAACTGCACAGAAAAGACATCGTTTAAATATGTTAACATTTTCTTTAAACAAACAGTATTATTAAAGTTCTTCATGACTGGGCCAAGTGTCCTCTTTTTTTTCAGTCAAAATATGGTCACCCCAATTTAATATATTTGCTGAAATTAGTTCGTTCTAATGCTGCTGATGCTGTATATACATATATGTGTTTAGTATATATAGTAATGGTAAAAAGAAAGTATACTGTCTGTCAGTACTAAGGTTTTAGGAATCAGGACATAAACTAGTATAACTAGTCCTCACCACGTCTCTAAATTATTTAATACAACTTCAGATGAACTACATATTACACTATGTCATGATTTATTCAACAGAAACAAAACCAAAGCACAGAAGCAGAAGCATGATTTAGTAACGACCTGAAATGGGTTGAATTAATCATTTGTGTGTGTGACTTTATCAGTCTCACTCACGTCATTGTGAAGGAATCTTTGACTGGCCATTGTTTCAACTTGACTCTTATTTTTCCAACTTTCTGGTGCAGATTTGTTGCTGTTCTTGGGATTATTGTCTTCTTGCATGACCTAATTTGGGCCAAGGTTTAGCTGACAGACAGACAGCTTCACGTTTGGGTACACCAATACTTTAGTGTAAAGAGAGGTTCATTGTTGGGTTCAAACAAGCCCAAATCATCAGCCCTCCACCACCGTGCTTGACAGTTAGTGTGAGGTGTTTGTCCTGATATGCTGTATTTGCCAAATGTGGTGCTGCTGTCCATTACAGCCAAACATCACCTCTTTGGTCTCGTCTGTCCTTTAGTCTCGACATTGTTCCAGGAGTCTTGTAGTTTGTTCAGATGCAACTCTGCAAACCTAATCCATGTTGCCATGTTCTTTTAGAGAGAAGAGGCAACCTTTCCAAACAGGCCATATTTCTTCAGTCTTTTTTTAACGATACTGTCATGAACCTTTACATTTACCACGCTTACTGAGGCTTGTATAATCTGAGGTGTAGCTCTAGTGTGTTTTGCAGTTTCACTGAGCATTGCATGGACTGACCTTAGGCTGAATTTGTTGGGACGTCCACTCCTGGGAAGATTGACAATTATCCGGAATGTTTTCCACTTGTGAATAATCTTTCTCGCTGTTGAATGATGACTTCAAGTTGTTTGGAAATGGCCTTATAACCCTTCCCAGATTGAGCAACAATTGCTTCTTTAAGGTCATTACTGAGGTCTTTCCTCACTGGTATTGTGTTAACACATACCCGAATGCTCCAGAGCAGCAAACTGGTCTGCTTTACTTAATTCCTATAAATGAAGTAAGGGTGTACTTAGTTTTTCTCACTGCATTCTTCTCCTGCATTTTGACTTAACTTTTATGAAACAAATAGGTCTGTTAAGGACCAGATGATTTTTTTATTATTTTGTCCTGATATGTAAAACCTTGGCGTTTAAAGACTGCGTGTACTTTCTTTTTCATTTTTTTGACTGTGTTGTATCACAACTTTAATTGTATGTAATTGTTGCAAAGTATATACTCTTGCAAAGGTAACACAGGGGAAAAGTAGCACTAAAAAAATATGCTGCAGTTACTAAGCAGCTGGCCTGAGGTTTCAAGATATTTACTCATTATAAACAACTAATTAGCCTTGCTGACTGCACGCAGCAGCACCAGTCTTGAGTTTCATATCCTGTACAATACAAAGCAGCTGAATAATAGTTAAGACAACACACTATGTAAATGAGACATCTTTGGAGTTACATGATGTTATGCTTCTCCCATCTCCTTGTAAAGTAGCAAACAAGCCCTAAATTCTGAAGTTGTCAGGTGTCACTAACATTAGTAAGTGTAATGACTGAATTTCAATTTCTAATGCCGTCTAAAAAAAACACGAGTTGCTGCTCTACACATCACATGTAAAAACAATATCATGGAAATGATTCATTCTTAATCAGCGAGTAACCTCGTATTCATACTTTTGTCAGTTTCATCTTGCCTCTAATCAGCTTCAGAACTCCTGTGAGTTTAACTTGTAAGTTGAGAGAACATCTTAATTATGCTCGCTGGCGTACTTCCCAGCATGCAGTGCATTTCAATTAACTTTACAGAATCTTTTCCTCCTCGTTTGGACAATGTCACTTGGAGACGTGTTCTGTATGTTTGCTAAGATCAATTTCTGATGAAACTGGAGCAAGTGTGATGAAAACTAGTACAGAATAGCCCTCAATCCTCGTTAGTCTTTCATGGGCCTTTGTTTCCCCCGATTTCACTGTTGAGGCTGGTGTTTTTTAAATTTATGGTCACACGCGTCGGCAGAGATTAAAATGATTATAACCTTGTTGACAATGTTAAAACCATTTTCTCTGCTAGCAATGCACACTCTTTGTGTTACTAAATGGTAATGTGTTAGCAGTATCCGGAGGAACTGTGGAGTGGTTTTTTTGTGTTTAGAGTGAATTAGTTTGTTTACGAATGAAACCCTGCAGTGGTTTTCACCTTAGTTTGACTCATTTGAGCACACGAGGACAATCAGAAAGCAATTGTACTCGGTTATGGAGTGGAACAATTGAAGCTTGCTGGGAGTAAATTTGTTGTGGACATTTTCACAACATTCAGATCCAAACTATTTCACCTAAGTAGTAATATAGTGTGTTAGACAACGGCCTTGTCCTCTTACGTGTTATCCGAACACAAATATATAAAGAACCTTTTTTTTTTAAACTCGTCTCCACGGCTGTTTGATTAAAGCTCTATGTTCACAATCTTGCTGACAAATTTTTATCCACTACTGTACACCTACAGCGGTGGACACAAAACATTTCAGTGGAAATGGCTTTGCAATTGTCATAGTATCTAAAAGATGTTGTCATTGTTTGGAGATCTTATTTTCTGAGTCAGTTAACTGGTCACTCCATCACCCTGGCTTTTTTTTTGTCATAGTGTTTGTGTTACTAAATCGTTGAGATTGTGTGGTATTTTCTTCCCTGTCTCCTTTCTCTTACGATTCCCATTTTGTCCTGAGGGTGTGTGGGTGTCTGTTTTTGTATCTGACTGGGCGTGGCACTTAATCATCACCTGCCTTGCAATCAGTCTGCGCACCTGAAAGTAATCCGTAATCAGGCTCTGCAGCATTTCAGCCCCGGCTTCTCCTCTGCTGTGTTCTGTATCTGCTAGTCTGGTAACACACATACAACGCCAGCTAAAGTCGCTAGTCTGTAGTGAATTTACCTGATCCTGTAGCGGCTTTGTTCTCTCTGTTTCAGGGTCACGGTCCATCACAAGTCTTGCTTTCAGCCTACTTCAGCCTCCATCTCAGCTAATCTACTACCACCATCTGAAGTAAAATACACTCTTAACTCTTGCGCCTCAATCTGCCACACTATTCTGCTCTTGGGTTCTTTCAGAAGCTTTTGGATTAATTATGCTGGTACTTTTACACCAATATCCTGAGGCCAGTAGTGTGAAGCAGGATTTTTTCTCATCCAGGTAAATTCAGGGTAAACCCTGGGTTTTCTGTAACACAAAGGTTACCATGGTGGTATATCACCATGGTAACTTGTGCTGCAAATCGGTAGGGCTCTAGATTAGAGATCAACCGGTATAAAATCACCACAGATGAACCAATGAATTCTCTGAAAAATAAGGTCACCATTCCTGGAAGATCCGTCAGATCTTTGTGTATGGATAGTGAGAGGGTCACATTAAAAAAAATAAAATAAAATAAAAAAATAAAAAATAAAAATTCTTCTAAATCAGGGGTGGGCAACTCCAGGCCTCAAGGGCGAGTGTCCTAAGGTTTTAGATGAGTCCTTAATCCAACACAGCTGATTCAAATGGCTAAATTACCTCATCAACATGTCCTGAAGTTCTCCAGAGGCCTGGTAATGTGATTACCCAGGGTAATATCTAAAACCTGCAGGACACTGGGCCTCGAGTTGCCCACCCCTCTTCTAAATGGAGCTTTCCATTTGAAGTCATGAGTTCGAATTTTCAACTGGAACACGCCCTCAAGTCAGACTTCTAAAGACCATTACACATCGATGGCATTGCAAAAAAGAGACATGAAATTCAGATTTTTCCGGATCTGAATTTGCTGTGTAACAACAAAAAATTATGTCGACATTATTTCAGAAAAATTAATCCTCAAAAAATGCACTGTGAAAAAAAAGGGGTCAACAAATCAACATCAAGCAATGCTGAGCTGGTCCTGATGTTTCTACACAACAAAAGGAAGAAACAGATTCTGGGTTCTCTGGTTTCTGTCTCGGTTCTTTCGGTTGAGCTCTTGTTGGCAGAGTTAAGATCACATCTGAGGAGACAGAGAAATAATTTAAGAGAGACAAATGAACCAGAGCGTTTCGCTCTGTGTCTGAGGTAACACTGTATTATTTTAGGATTTGTATATACAGCACTGGTGTGCATTTTGAGCTATGAACACACTTGTTGCTAAGTGCAGTGGTCTCAATGGTCAGATCTGTTTATTCGCATCTGAAAAATCTGCAAAATGCTCCAAATTTGTCCAGCAAAAGTACGTGGTCGGTGTGAATAGCTGCAATAAGAATAGGTGATAAGAATATTTTTAACGCAGGAAATATTTGCATTTTACACGTCCGGTGTTTAAACGCCTTCACTTTGAAAGTCAAGGCTGCCCAACTTGAAAATCCAAGATGGCGGCAGTGCACGTAAAGATTAGTAAAACTGTAAAACTGGCAGTCTGTACTTCTAGTGTTGTGTATCTGTGATTTGCTCAATGAACCATACACAGAGGTCTATCACCGTGCTGCCACAGTGTTTTAAGCATTGCACTGTTTTGATGGTGATGCATGAATGGCTCTACCATGCTAAGGAGCAAAACAAATCCTGCTTTCTGTTGCTTTTCCAATTTTACTACTGGAACACTTGAGACACATCACTCCGATATCTGGTTTCTGAGGCAAATTAAACAAAAGTCCCTGATGAGCATCAGTGATAGATATGAATCTTATATCCAGCTTTATTTCTTTTTTTTTTCTTTTCTTCATGGCTCTAAAAAAAATTTACAACTACTTTTTTGTTATGTGAGCACTAATATATGATCCTAAAACAAGGAATCTGTTTGTATTTGTGGATTTTATATCAAAAACGAAGCCGATCCTCAAACTGTTAAACAACATCAGGGCTGTAGCTGAAAGAATAAAACCATCTTATGCGCATTTCAATATTAATTTAACAAAATACACAGTTAAAATCCATCAGATTGTCCTGTCTCTTAGTGATAAGATGGCTTTTTGATGGCTTTCTTAATAGGTTTCCAATATTATATAATAACTCTTATTAATGTAACGTGAGGGTTCACTAGATGGTTTGGAATCTCTCTGAATAATTAGGAACAGCAAGATGGAGACGGATAACTTTTTAGCAGCCTCTTTACTCTCAGCACACAGCAACAACCACCCACACTTCCTGTGTGCCGCCCTCATGAATACTTCACTGGCCTCTCAGAAGCCAGTAAATCTTATACTCAGATCACAACAGGGAAAACAACTAGGTAGATATAACACATACTTATTACTGGTTTGAACATGCATGTCTAAACATTCAAACGTGTAAACATGTAAATATCAAAACACGTAACCACCAAATAGCTACATAACTAGCTTTATAACCTTTGTAAACACCTCTTTGTATATCCAATTAGATTTAAATTTACTTCTACACTTTACATTAATATAGTACCTCTTTTCCAGGCTTACTGACTAAAATGTTCAAAGTACAAACACATTCATAAAGCCTTTTATAGCACTTTTTCTCATTGTCCACATGCCACTCATACCTTTGCTTTGCCTGCAGCAACTGTGTTGCTTTCGGTCTGTGTTGTCTGTTTAACCTCTTCATATTTTGGGTAGCACTATTGCCTCACAGAAAGAAGGTCCTGGGTTTGAATCCACTATCTGGCGATGGGCCTTTGCGACTTCTCCCCATCTCTGTGTGGGTTCTCTCCAGGTACTCTGGCTTCCTTTAACACTTGCCTTCAGTTAACTGGTGATTCTAAATTGCCCATAGGTGTGAATGTGAGAGTGACTGCCCCTCTGTGTTGGCCCTGCGATAGTCTGGCAACCTGTCCAGGGTGCATTCCACCTCCCGTCCTATGACAGCTGGGATAGACTCCAGCCTCCCAGTGGAAGTGGAATTTATGTTTCAGCAGGGGTAGCACATTAGCAGTCTGCTGGCAGTCCGGGAGATGGCTCGTCTACCTGCAGAGAGCATCTGTTGTCCTGCAAAAACTGGTCTGCGGGCTCCTCTAGCTCGTTCTGTTGTTGGTTGATCAGCCAGCCAGAGCAAAGATCTAACATACGTATGCTGACCTCTGCTGTTGCTCCCTTCCCCATTCAAGCTCACTTGTCAGCCAATCAGCTTTCAGCAGATGTATACATCATGCATGTCAAGTGACGTGCAGTTCTGATTTGAAGCACTGCACAGGAGCACTGCTGTGTTGGGTAAATACCCCTTTCTACTCACTGTCCAAACAAAAACAGGTATGCAGATGGACACATTTCTGGAAACATAACTTATACTTTATCCTGTTAGGTTGAGTGAATCCAGATAAAAGAAGCCCTGGGTATGTTGAGCTCCCTTGGTAGCACAGGGCCATGGTCTCTAGAGGGTTACCCTGCAAACATGTTTTTATTATCTCCTGGGTGGATCTTTCTCAATTTTCACACAATGGCACAAACTTCTTTTTTTTTTGGGAGGGGGGGGAGTCCAATTCTTAAACTAACTGGTTGGAGTCCCAGTATTTCCCATTCAGCTTTGAGCCCATTTATAAATGCTATATTGCTAACATGCTAAAGATGATGAACATGGTAAATCTCCCAGTAATATGTTGAAATACTATAATAGAAGTTATCCAGCTATGTTGGCTGAGGTACTGAGAAATATTAAGACTACTCCCCTGTATAAACATGTCTATTATTGGTGCTCTGTGTTGTTTTCGTTCAGTCATGAGGAAGTTGATTTTTTCATTTTTCTGTAGCTGGAATACAGCCTTGGGGATCCTAATATAATGATGTCTAAAGCAGGTTAGAAGCCTCCATTATGAGAAGCTGGGTTTGGTGGCGTGTTTGTGACGGCTGTGTTGTGCTGAACATAACTAGCGTGCTCTATGTGGGCCACGAATCCCGGAGCATCAGTGTTTGCCAAGAGCACTGTGAGACGAGATGCAGTACATGACATTCCGCTACCTCAGTTTCCATGGATACCACACCTGATTAGACACAAAGTCATGCACGTGCCCTCTGGATTGTGACAGCTAGTCGGCTGACATCTCTCCAAGAACCTGTACTACAACTCAGAAAAATGAAAGAGGTAAAAAAAAAAAAAAAAAAAAGAAGAAGAAGAAGAAGAAGAAGAAAACCACCACAGAGGAACTTTCACCCCCCCCCCCCCCCCCAAAAAAAAAACAAAAAACGTTATCACCTTTTATCCTGTGTTTAACTGTGCGATGCACAGAGATGTTGACTCTTCCTCCTTCCGTGTTGATCTCCCATTTTGGCTCATGATCAAATGTTTGACAATCCAGAGATGTAATCGACTTTATTCCCTCTGTCTTTATTTTCTATTTGAACCCTTTATTCGTTTTTCACATTCACTGGCTCCATTCCCCATTCCCTCTGCTCAGCATGCATGAAGCGGACAGCACGGGGAGCCCAAAGATCTATAATCCCCCTACAGGAGAGAAGTGGATGACTTTAATGATTTAAATCTGGTCAATGAGCACCTTCTCTGATTTAAAATGAGAAATTTGAAGGCTGCTGGAATTAACCCAAAAACAGGACCACACTCACCACATCAGCATTCCCCTAAGTCAATGGTCATTGACTGCAGTAAGTAGGTGCTTAATCATTTTTAATTAGAGATAATCAGACATCTTGTCCATTCTAGTTACAAGAGGGCAAAATTGAGGTCTGCGAGGATCAAAGTTCTCGATTTGACATTCTGACTGAGTTCTCTAAATCTGACATTGTTAATTCAAGATTTTTGCCTCGCTCCCTTGCCCCCGCGGAAGGACCCAGTGAGCTGTGTTCATATAAACAAGTCGGTGTCGTTGTTTCGAGGATAATTTATTGTGTGACAGCGGCACTTACAAAACAGAGCAAAACTGCGAGTGAAGTGTTGGAGAATGCTCAGCAGAGTCCAGGCTGGGTGTGGCAGTGCAGTCTCTCTCGCTGGTGGTATCTCTTAGTAATGAGGCCCTGTGAAGCCGCGGCTCTCACCCCTCGCTGGGCCCTCATACATCATTAATGTTCCCACATCATAGTCCTGATAATTACCGGGGACGTGAATGTCACCTCAGTCGCGCCTCCTCAACAGAGGATGACAGGGCGAGGTCTGTGGTCTGCCACGAGTGCCAGATCTCACGCGTGCGCTCTTCTCACGCACACGCTCAGAGTCTCTTCGCACACTCGCAGATATACAGATTTCATCCAAAGTGAGCCATATGTGTCCTCTTATTATATTAACAACACATGGGACGCTTGACTCCTTTGGCTTTGTTCCAGTAAGGCGCTCAACTTTCCTGCACAGTCACTGAAAAGTATCTGCGTTAAAACTAAAGTTAGCTCACCCAGCTTACAAAACAGCCCCGTTTTTCTTACTTCCTATTTCAGTTACGCAGACATTCGGATAACTTTCTTTTATGCATTTATGTCCTCAAACTTTTACATGGCGCTGCTGAGAGGTCTCCCTCTATGCTGACTTTATGAAGGTGAATTTAATATAACTGTATAGTTCAAGCCCAGTATTCCAAAGAGTTATGTCCATATTAGATGATTCTACTCTTTGGGTCTAGTATAACTGTTGAGTGCCACAGAGGAAGTAATTTTCTTCTTAAAGCAGCTTTGTGAAGCTGCTAAATGTATCTGTTTGATTCTGTGAAGGGTGGATGGAGGCTAAAAGGCATTGTACTGACTTGGCAAACACAAAAATGTGGTTAATATTCTGAAAGGGAATATAATAGGAATATAGAAGGAGTCTAATTTCTTCATCCCTTAACTCCCACAAACCATTCATCCTCAGCTCAAACAGTGAAAGGCATTAATTTAGGGGAAAAAAGAAAGAAATGAACACAAACTGGAAACTTAGTTCAACATTCAAAATTGTGCATTTTTGTGAAATGTGAGCTACTTAACTTTGATCTGTGTGAAGTGACTGAGCTCCTGCGAAGTGTGAACTTGCACAGCACTGCTTTCGAGAGGTAACGCCAGAAGTAAACCGCTGTTACGTAGGACACAGATGATTGCATCCCAGCAGATCTGCAGCTAGATTAGCCACATCCATGACTGCTGCTGTTTAAAGTGTTGATGCGGCACAAAGAAAGGCTCTGGCTCGTGTTGTCGCTGATCATGAAAGTGTATTGACGTTCTTGTCTGTCATCTGAAACAAGCAAACATCTTTCTCTCTTTTTTTTTTAGAGAAATCGAGGAGTGGATGAGCCACAGAACACACCGTCAGCATTTTTCACTGGATTTATTTACCTTCACTGCTTGAGTGCATTTTTGCCTTAGGGCCTGGCTCCTTTGGCTGCAGTATTAAGGCCTGTTTAAAAAAGCTGCAACATGTACACCAAACCAGCCATCTGGATTGTGATAAATCTACTAATACCAAAAGCAGAAGGTTAAAGACCGCTTTGGTTTACCAAAGAATCAAGTAGTCTTAAGCGTGCCTGCAGGAGAATGGCATAAATCAAGCATCTAAGAGTTCTTCTAATTGCATAATCATCTTCAATTACAAGTGACTCGGATATTTCTCTTTAAAACTGCCACAAATGCAATCCTAGAATTTTGAAATTGGACTCAAACTTCTGCAGAAAAACTGATGATTAGATGCAAGTTTAGTTGAAAAATCTTCAGCTCCCTCTGTAGAAATAGTGTGAATATATGTGGATTGATCAGCTTTGAGGCTATATTTCTCTAAAGATAAGTTTTTCTTTCATACATATCAGAAAACTCTTGAAGACAGATCTCAATATGTGAACATATATTTGAGATCTGTGAGGCCAAATACCTGTTTTGTGAATCATAAGACTCGAAAGATCTAAAGATCTGAAGCACTGTTCAGTTTCATTTCAGCATCATGGATTTCCCATAAATGTGGCACTTGTGGGTTTAATGGTTGTGCTGACTTTGCACTCGCAATCTCTTCAGTGGTAATTCATGAAAATGAGAACTCAAATGTATATTGGGGGAAGCAGTACAAACCTCTGTTATGGCTGTCCAATTAAACGTGATTTATGGACGAATCACTTCAAACATCTCAGTCTGTAAGTAAGCACACAAAGAAGCCATTATGGCTAAATACATCGGGATCGCTGTCATTTACCATGTGTTTTTGCTCAAGGAGTCGCGGCAAAGTTTCTGAATTGCAAGAAAACTGCAAGATTCACACTGTTTGGTCTTTATTGACTAAATCCAGACTATAGAGACTCCACTTGCAGCTAATTGCTCTGTACATCAACTGACACAAACTCAAAGACGCCCCATCCATTCATCCTTTACCTGCGGCGAGTAATCTGACTGTAGCTTTTTCTTTAATCTGCTGCTTTTATATCAAATCCCGGTGGGTGCAGGGGAAATCTATAACCCAGTGGTAGTTTTTATTGCTGGACCATAGCATTTTTACATGTTGTAAACATCATCTGTGACCCGATGCACCCTGTCCAGCACCTCCTCAAACTACTCCCTTCTGGTAAGGCAATACATGCACGCACCACAAGGTTTGAAAAGCAGCCTCTTTCATTCCCAAAGCTGTCAAATTGTTGAGAATGGTCTGACACACACCCCTACCCCACCCCACCCTCCAGAGCTCCCTACACACTCACTAAAACACGGACACAGGCACACAAATACACTCATAGAGATATACTGTATACTGTTAGACCTCTGCCAACATGCCCCGTGGCCCTTGCGTTACTTGCTTGCACAAGGGCCACGGGGCATATCGCACTTTTCATTTTGTATCGCTACTTAACGCAGGCTTCAATTTGTTTACTGTCTATTTGCGCGCAGGACTGCCCTCTAATGCTGCCTTTTAATTGTATGTGTACTCTTCTTTGTATGTGTCTTTTCAATTGTTTATAATGCTATTATTATTGTTACTTTAATATTAATACTCAGGTAGCGCCGTAGATATTGTGTTGTGCAATTCTCCCTTGCACAGCAGCGCATTATCATTGTCTCAGCTGTTTTCCTTACCACGCAGCGAGCTGACCATTTGATCCAGCGGGCCTTTGCCCCGTTCTTTTTCCTCTGAGACAAATATTTTCAAATCTGGCATCAACAGTTCTCTGTTTGCAGCAAAAATGCTCTTCCACTGTTGGCTGTTCAGAGGAAGAAACAGCAGTCTTATAAGCACAGTTAACTTTTGGGGGTCGTCCTGCTGCCCTCTCGTTTCTTCCTCCTTCTTCTTGTCTCCTTTTTTAGTTTGATTTAGCTCCTTATTTCTTTATGTCAGTTCGAATGAATATGGCTGACCATCAGCGAAATGGCTTGTGATCCACCCACAGGATAATAGCGTAACCGCGGGGGAAGTCAGCCTCACACATGTAAACAGATTAATATGCGGGGTGATTAGTTCAGCTGGCACACTGATCTGAAATTATATCTTTATGCTGTTAGCTCACTGGCTATTACAGGGAGGCTACTTGCTGTGTTTACTTTGGGCCGGACTTGAAGATAAGCGCTCAGGACAATTCGTGGAAAAATAATGTTTGTTTGGAAAGCTGCAGAAACATAAAACTTGCCTCAATATTCATTGTTTTTACATGAGTCCTCATTTTCCTGGCTCTAAACTGAGGAGGTGGTACGTGCAAAGAAGCACAAGCCATCAGGCCACATTTATAGCAGATATGCAGGATGATATTAAACCATAATTTTAGTTTAAGAATTGGTAAAGCATGCAAAGTTCATACTGTAATAAGTCAGAGCAGATAACTGCAGGTGCACCGAGACAAGCTATACTATATAATG
This sequence comes from Perissodus microlepis, assembly GCF_051167445.1. Lineage (NCBI taxonomy): Eukaryota > Metazoa > Chordata > Actinopteri > Cichliformes > Cichlidae > Perissodus > Perissodus microlepis. Next base: position 7,512,143 of record NC_140462.1, on the reverse strand, counting down.
TCAGCAGATCTATTTGGTACCGAAGACCAGGTATTCTTTTTTTTCTGAAAAACATATGAATAATGAAAAGATTTCCAGGTGAAACATTCAAATCTCCAGAATAAAAGGCCAATTCATGTTAAAATATTCAAAACCTCCATCATGTTTTGGCACCACGGAGTGAGACTTATCATTCTAGCTGTCAAATCACCCATGTGACTGAACAGATGTTTGCACCTTCTTCAATTCTTCTTCACTTTTTTCTTCTCGGCTTTTCTTTCTCTTCCGCTAGGATACAGACAGGATGCGAACACACTTAGACTCACACACACACAGACACACAGACACACACATAGACATGCTCTCAGTTCAGAACTAACCCTCATTTGGCCAATTACTCTGACCTTCCAAATTGCAGACCATCCAAAAGCCTCTTAGAGTGAATGTAACATCCCCTCCTTCCCTGCTCTCTGGAGAGATATTCAGCATGCTCCTCTAACCCCACTGATAGGACAGTTTAGCTTTAAACGAGCCTGTTTTGCCTCAACACATTTCTTCCCGCATATCTTCCAGGGCTGTGGGTTTTATTGATCGCTGTTGTCCCTGGAGTCTTGGTGCCTGGACTGGGGCACTCAGCAGCAGCTGGTTGGGCTGCTGATGGTTGTTAGCCCCGCTGGCTGCTCTGTTCTGGGCTTTGTGCTGTGCCAGGCTCAGCAGCTACCCAGCTCCCCTACAGCCCTGTCTGAGCGCGCTTGTTAGGAAGCTGCCTAAAATAGAGGAGAAATATCTTGTCTCACTGCACCGCCCCTATCCGCACGCCTGGCTGGTTTAGCTGCCTGGCTGCTGGCGCAGGCTTACCTGGTACCTAGAGGGTAGGGTTTACATAGCTCTGTGTGCGCGACGAGTCTGAAACTGTGGCTGATCTCTGTCGTGTCTTAAGATGAGGCTCGGATGCATTGTTTACCTTAACACGTTTTCATCTGGCGACCCGCTCCCTGGCTATCTCCCAGGAGAAGTGAGTGCAGGAGACCTGAAGCGAAAGTCAGGGCTCAAGGTCTGCCTCTCCGCCTCCCAGTCACAATAAATCCTTTCTGGTTAGTAGCGCTACACTCGTGCTTTTGCTGTTGGGTTAGTTGGATGTTGTTTTTGTTTTTTAGATATTTTTCTCCACCTAATCATTCAGGCATTGTCTCAGTCATGTGAGAGTTTACTAAAATACCCAACGTGGGGCAGATAACAGTTTTAAATGAATTTTAATTTGCAAAAAAATAATCATATTGGTAAGTGTTAGTGTGTCATGGGTCCCATCCAGTTATTTGGTTCATTAAACTAGTGCTATCATTACATTGGCCAGTATGCCAATTGTTTCCCGTTACAGTAGTTTTATACTGGTTTAATAGCACTACAGACAGCCTTCAGCAAATATCTGAGTTGTTGGGGGGTATTGCTCTTGGCAGTATTGAGGCCAAGCGGTGAACATCAGCACACACAAACAGCCAACAAATCAATGTTCATATAACCTCCTAGACACCTATACACATACTGACATAGCGGATATCAGACAGCAGCAGTCAATATATTTTCAATTCAGATCTGTCAGTTAAGTGTCAGATATTTCATGGCACCTCTGCACTTCATCATGATTTATTACACTCTTGAGAGAATCATTTTGTACAAATCATGGCTGATTCATAGATTGTTTTCTTGGCGAAAGCACGTGAAGTCGTTATTGTTATTCTATATTCACCACACATAGCTTATTTACAGAAATGCCCTCTTTTAATTGCCCATCTACCTTTTCTTTGTAGGGCAGCCACGTCGTCCGTAACTTAGCCGTGTGCTGGGTTGACAAGCAGTGATCATGTAATTAACACATCCTGAGATGTGAGTGATGGAGCTCTGAATATAGAAGACGTGATGGAAAATAATGACACTTGGTCAAATGATAAATTAATGCTTTTAAAGATGCAAATTGAACACGACTACAAAAAAAAATCTCTCCTTTAATCTCTAATGTTGGAACAGACACCCAATTTAGAATTCCTCGTTGATTTAAAGCGTGTGCCAACATCAGATTGATTTGCATATATTACAAATGTGCACACATATTCACAGTCTGATCTTGGGAGAAAGATGAGATATTATGCATGTGCTTCTTTTCTTAAATCCACAAAGTACTCTTAAGTATTTCCATGGAAACTGTAATAAAGAAAAAAGCATATACAATATAGTGAGGTGCATTCAGAATCGATGTGTGGCTATAGCATTGGCATACATCACAATGGAAGTATGGGGCTTTTATTGCACATTAAACTTGACAATCCACTGAATAGATTTGTACTATTCACGCTATTCATGTGTGTTTAAATAATAACTTCACATGAAATGAGTGCAGGAAAGTTTCAATTATGACCTCCACTGGATTTTTTTTTGCGAACTGCTAATGGTATAAGAATGCTGGCATATGTATTCCTAAAATATTCCACATTTTGTTTAGATTAATCCAAAATCACTCTTGAAGTCTGTGTTTCATGACTTTAATATCACTATGTGTGAAAATTGTCAGATTGAAATCATAAGCAATAATAATTCAGGACAACGCCATGATAGTAATGGCAGTTTTATCGTAGTAAGATTTTTATCGTTAGTAACCACCTGACAAAACTAAAGGTGAAACCACTTATATTCTTAAAACTGAATTTACATCCAGAAACTACCATATGTTTTTTTCATGTGGATACATTTTCACAGCAAGTTTGTCAAGAATTTAAAAAAAATATTTAATTGCCATTCAAGCCTGGGTAAGAAAAAAAAACTGAGTAGCTAAAGAAACTGACCATTTGGCCTAAAGCGATTTGCCGCGCGGACAGAAGAGCAATGAGACATCAGATTCAGAGATTCAGGCAGTTTATCTGGTGTTAAATATTATATAAGGCTTCGCTCACTTGTCAGTTCTGTTGGACATAAAAAGCTGGTCATTGCAGTGAGTAATGACCATGTTATTTATGAACAATTTTAGTCGCCAGCAGCTAAGTTTAGCTCATGCTAATTGCTAATCAAGCTTTACTAGCTAACCTTGTGAGTGACTGGTTGTCATTGCTATGCGCCGGAGCTATAAACGGTGTAAAACTTGTAGCTTCTGGGTTTACATGAAACCGATATGAAATTATGTGAAACATATGCTGCAGAATTGTCTCAGCCTGGCAGCCCTATAAAGAAAACCTGATTCTGCTACTGTATGCATGTAAAGTAAGTAACACTAAAGCAGTGATGTGACGCAGGATTATTGATTTTCTTGTCTTCACTGTTTGACGTATTTTCTAGAGATTTAAATGTCTTTAACCTTGAGCTGTTGTAGGACTGTGATCTGATCATCCCAAAGCACCCTGTTTACAGCTCACTGCCATGATACACACTTGAAGCCCACTTGTAATCATCCAGAATACCACAGGCATCTGATTTCTGGTTGCACTTCCAAAAAGTCGAAAAGAAAAAAGAAAACACTCATATAGATTTCTGGTTTGCTGCAACTATTTCTCCATGAGAATTTGAGAATATTGTATGAGTTACCCACATCAGCACCAAGGATGTTGGCTAGCCGTAGTAAGGGGGCGCTGTTTTCTCTCATGGGGAATCGACCGTGCAAGAGACATGAGTAAAGTTTTGAAAGTTGGAAAAAAAATTTAACAGATGACTTTACCCACACACACAGGGTGAAAGTTGTACATTTATACAACATACCCTGGATACTTACTGTATAGCTGTGGTCAGAAGTTCAGAAGTTTGCATACATGCATGAGCATGAATATCGTGGTCAATTTAGGCTTTTAATAATTTATTAGAACTGTTGTTTTTCTAGATTGAATGATTGTAAAGCATAGATCTTTAATGGCTTTAGAAAAACAAGAACTGGGTGCAGAAGTTTGAATTTATTTAGGATTTTCTTTAATCCACACATCTGAAATTATACGTACAGTCTCAAATATATGCAAACACTTAAATATTTTAATTAAGTGGTGCTGAAGGCTCAACAATTTGTCTTAACTTGACAAGGCCAAGCTCTATTAACGTCTCATTAGTAATCAAGATTTGGCACAACTGGTAGTTTGCTAGCATAAAAATTAATTGTTTGACAGCATTCACTGGATTAACCAATACTCATAACAATGAGAAAGTGCAACAAACTCAGAGAACATCTAAGAAGGAGAATTTTGGGGAGCTTTTAATGATTTTTTTAAAAATGTTCTTTTTCCCGGGTGGAATGATTGTGCAGCATGCATGTTTAATGACCTTATAAAGCAAGAATTTTATTTTTCTGTTATCTACAGAGGAGTAAAATCGTGCATACAGGCTTAAATATATACACACACCCACTAATATTTGCTTAAATGTCCCTTAGTGAGTTGTGGCTTAACTTAGATGCTTTTGGTAGCCATCAAAAACTCCTGAAGGCTTCATTTTTAACATATCCATAAATTTTCAATAGGACTGAGGTCGAGTCTTTGGGAAGGCCATTCCAGAAGCTTAATGTTAGTCTGCCTTATCCATCCATTCCAAAACCAGCTTTGATGTGTGTTTGGGATCATTGGCTTGTCAAAAGAGCCAGTTGTGTCCAAGTTTCAACCATACAGCTGTTTATGTAAGGGTGAAGTTGAAGAATTTGGAGGCAGTCCTCCTTTTTCATTGTGCAATAGACCAATACCACTGACAGCAAAACAGCCCCACAGCATGATGCTACCACCACCATGCTTGACAGCTGTTACAGTGTTCTCAGGTTTGAAAGTCTCACCTTTACTCCTCCAAACATGCCTGTTGTTGTTGTGGCCAGTTAGCTCAATCTTTGCCTCCTGTGATTGTAAAAACCTTTCTTTAGAAGGCATTTGGTTTGTCCATGATGACAGTTGCAAATTTAATTCAAGGTTAAAAATGGCTATTTTGGTGAAGGAGCTTCTTTGTTGGTCAGCACTCTCTCAGTCCATGGTGATTTAAAACTAACTTCGCTGGACAGAGAAACTGGTGTTCCAGCAGTTTTCATTTCATGGCAGGCTTGAGCCTCAGTGTTTCCTGAACATAATACCAAATTTCCTGTAATCTGAGGGTGACAGTTTTGGTCCTGCTCCACACTTTGGCAAAGTGGTGACACATCTGAATAACTTGCACTTGCGTACAGTTGTTTGAACTCATGATCCTCAAGTTGTTTAGAAATGCCTCCAAGAGACCCTCTCAAGCTGTCTAAATCTACAATTCTGCTTCTTTGATGTTTACTGAGTTTCTTGGACTTTCCCATTTTTCAGAGTATTCAGCATTCAGTCAGTTCAGTGCATACTGTCAAACAAATACTTTTTATGCTGGCAAAGAAAGTAACAGATGTGGTTCATTGTGATAACTAACGAGAAGCTAACAGGCCTTTTGCTATTGTAGAAGATATTGTTCTTCAGCACGACTTATTAACAGAGAGCGTATGTATGTATCTAAGCTTGTGTGTACACTTTTGACTCTGTGTGGATTAGAGAAAATTCCAAATAAATTCAAACTTCTGCGCCAAATTCGCGATTTTTAAAGTCATTAAAGATTTATGCTGTATAATCATTCCACCCTGCGAAAAAAGGAGTTCAAAGAAATCACTAAAAGCCCCAAATTGCCATGACATTCATGCCTGTTGAGTTCATGTAAACTTGAGACCTCAACTGTATTTGCAAGCATACTGTTTATGCTGTTACACAGAAGCAGTTTACTTTTATGCAAGCTGATGAAGAGAAATATGTAATGACATCCATTAAGCTGCAGTTTTGAGCACTTCCACTTCACAATGACGAGGCATTTTTCAGAGATTTAACAGTTATTTCTTTTTCTTTTCTTTTCCACAGATTAATAGGAAAAAAAAACACCTTCCTATAAACTACCACACTTAAAGCCGTGACACTGGGTTTAGCTGAGTCACTGGCTGTTGTGCCACCGCCAGTTAACGGGTAAAGAAACTGCTATCAAACGGTCTTTGCCAACAAAATCACGCCACTTCATACGAGCCAAACTAAAGTGTGTTTGAGTGTAATATTCATCGACAGTTCAGTGACTAATTTGATATACAGGGCATCATTTAATGTACCGTATAGCACATCATATTCCATCTAACACTTCCTGACAGAAAGCCAATACATCAGGCACAGTTCTGGGTAAAGCCTGAGGATAGAGTTTTATTTTGCTAAATGTAATAGCAGTTCTCACATAGCTGCGCGCCCATTAAGTTAAACAAGTGACGGCAAAAAGATGACAGGATTGATAATTTTCTGTTCACTGTAGGTCACTGTTTATGCTTGTTTACCTGTACATTTAATATGGTGCTACAGTTTGTTTCTATACCATACTTTCTACAATTAAAAAAAGGGCTGTTTTTTCTTTTCTTTTTTATTGCCAAAGTTTAAGCCTCTCAGAAATGCTTGACATAAGGTAGCTGATTAACATAACATACATAAAAATGAGTCAAGATGATCTGAAATATGATTTCAGGTAAACACTAGCGATCAGTGCCATCTGGAGCAAGATTTTCTTTGCTTTGTCCCTTGTTTTACATTAGCAACCTACAGATTAAAAAAAAACCCACATCAGAAGTCTTTCTTATCTATTTGCTTTGGTCTCTCAGTTAAAATAATAAGAATTAAAAAAAAAAAAAACCATTACAGTCCTAATGGGATGAGCTATTTTTAAAAGAACGCCATCACATCTGTCATGTTCACTTTTCATAAAGGCCATTTTGAGCTAGTTTATAAACTGCAATGAAGCAGCAGCATGGGAGAAGACTGATGCGCCTCTCCATCACCACTCCACCCTCTCCCAAAAAGGAGAGAAATTAATTAAATTCTGGGTGAGACAAAGGCTTAGAACATAAAGGGCTGCTGTTAGCATTTTTCTAGCCCATTGATTCCTTGTTACTACTGCACATTATGGCACCCCGAACCCTCATAAATCAATTCATACCCTATTGTCCTTTTCAGAAGGCCCTCTTCACTGTTGGCTCTAACATGGCCGAGGTGACAATAATCTATTGTTTCAGTTTAAAGCTCAGTGCTGCACCCCAGACCCATGGCCGCTGAGGGCATCAGGATGTATGTGCTGCCTGCAGGAAGCCAGGGTGAGGGTGGGTGCGAGGACTACTGAGCAGTGGCAGAAAGACGGGTTGATCTCTGCAACACAGGAAATCTATCTTTGTCTTTCTGAGAGGTATGCATACTGTAGCAGAAATTTAGAACATGCTGGTGAACCCTTTGTCACTTGACTACTTAAAATACTTTGATTTCATCTAAATGAAGTTCAAAAAAACTTGTAGGAAGACGAAATTCAATCACCAGATGAAAGTGCGCGGGCTTGTGTTGGAAGAAAAGTGATTTCCTCGAGTGTGGACTGAAATTGAAAACTATTTAACAGAAACATAATGTGCCACTTCTCTGTTCTCTGCAGTTTTTTTTAATGATTGTGGCTTTAAACGTTCCCCGAGGTATCTGTTTGGTTAGATTATAATTTATTTTCCATTTTGGTTTATCAAAAGGTACTGCATGAATCAAAATGCAACTCATGTGCCAACATGTAGAAAGCTGGTAATAAAAATGTCCTCTTCTAGTTATTAAAAACCAAACAGAGCCTGGTACAAACTGCTCATTTTCAACAAAAGGTCAGGTATGCCGGAGAAGAAAAGCTCTCTAATTAAGATTTTTCCTCTGTTTTGTGTGTAAAACTAAATGGGTTATGAATTTCTTACAGTCATATTATATGCACACACCTTTAAAAAGACAGGATTTTAGTCATGCACATGTGTTGTGAGGGCATCCATCTAAGCAATAGGAGATTTCATTTCAGTTTAATTGCCTGTATCAGAAAGTTTAGTTAGAAACTCTTGGGGGTGAGTGTGTTATAGACTGTGACTCAGGAGGTAAACATGGGAGAAAAACCAACAGAAAAACTGTAAAAGTCCTTTTTTTTTTTTAGCTTAGTTGTTTGCAGCTGAGTTACACTCACACTCCAGATCGATCGCAACTGTCCGGTGGACTTTGGTGGACCAGTGAAGCAGCTCGTTAGACATCAGAGATTACCCTGGGATCGTTACACATGACAGATTGATAAAATAGTAATATATAATACAATTTTGATCTTATGTCACCGAAACATCCTCTGGGGATAGCGAAGTGAAACAGAAGATTTAATCCTATAAATTTAAAGCTTCTGTAAACCGCGGGCTGAAGTCAAAGCCAAAGAAGGTGTTGAGCTAATTTTACTCTTAAATTATTGTACAGTTTAATGCAGTTGTAGTATTTGGTGCATACAAGTTTAGATTTTGACTACATGGTGGCAAAGGAGGAAAGTCAGATGTGACTTTTTTTGGGAATATGAACATCACAGGTTATCAAGTTTCAACTGAGGGACCATAAGTATCAATAACCATAGACAGAATAAAAAGATGGCCGTAGTTACCATGACGTGGTGTATTGGTGTCTGAATTATTGTTTGGTTGGCTGGTCTGAGTGGGGGGGGGTCTGAATATGAAACTGCTTGCTCGTCCTCTAACAACTTGTCATTAGTAGGCTATTAGTCTTTGCACATACCATGAATAATCATCTTTTCGGTTCATTTTTTATTCCATATGATCCTGAAGGAGCGACTGAGTGCATAAACTCATCAGGTAAGTGTTTACAGAGCTCAAGGCAGAAAGCTATTTTCTGATAGACCTCTATAGGACCAGAAGAGTTATTTCAACCACAGCTGTTGCCATCTCTTGGCCTTCAGACAGAATGCAGGTTTAAGACACTTCCACAATGGTTTCATTTTTTCCGAACCAGTCTGCAAGAATTGGCCCAACAAAGACTTCAGTCCAGCCCACGGAAAGCTGCGGAAAATTTGAAGGAGTGCATAGATTTTAAACTTTTAACCGTTTTACAGCTTTTCCATTAATAATAATAATAATAATAATTAAGTAAAGTAATATATAAAATTAATTAACAGAAAAGTTCCAGTTTCTATCCGTCTACTACAGAAATATCTGCTGAAAGATTTGTCAAGGGAATGAGCTACCACAACCTTTTCTGTAATTTTACACATTTATCATGCGAGACTATCACATTGAAATTGCACTTCTTTTCCTGGTATTAAGACTTCTCGGGGATTAAATGTGTAGTTAAATGTCTGATAGGAAAGGAAGTTTCATTGGTCTGGCCCACTTAGGATCAAAATGCGCCGTATGTGGCCCACAATATGAGAAATGAATTTGATGTCCCTCTCCTACGAGCTACACAAATCCATTTACAGTGAAGCTAGTTTTTGAAATGTTTTGGTCTGGACCAAAATGTTGAACAGATGAATGTACTGTATACTCATTGCCCTCCATTAGATACATATTTTTATAAATATTAAGCTGAGAAAATCCACTGCACTCTTATAGTAATGTGTGAATGTTATAGGATAGCTGCCCCTACTTTGATTCATATTTGTTTCATGTATCATCACATTAAAAAGCCTATTAAATATGTAATATTGATGAAAACAATAGTTTTGTCTCTAATGGACATACAGTGTTACACGTTATATTTTTTTCCTCTCACGTAGAAGAAGCAAAATATAATATCTGACTAAACCAAAAACCACTCTTGCTGGATTTGTGTTCTAACATATTATATCTGCCAAATATAAAAAGTATAAAAAAACATGAGTGAATACAGTACTGTATTTTTATGTAATGTGTCATATTTGTCCTTTTACGACAAAACATTTTTTCCTGCTTTTCACTTCAGAGATTTGCCAATGAAATCTAAAATGTGCCGTTTTCTCATGTACCTGTCCACGCTCGCATTAATACTGATCTAAAATGCAGAGCCAGAGACACACTTGACGAACCACCTCAGTGACATTCAGCTGCTTTGGGAAAAAAAGAAGAAAACTTGTATCTGGAAACAAGCACTCACTCGAAGCTTGTGTTCACAAAAAGCACCACTCACTGCTCAGAGTGCACCAATTTAATCACCTGCTATTCTGTCACACTTTATGCATTCTCTGGAGTTCGATATCTTGACTACAATAAATCTTGTTGCTTTTGAATTGCAAGGTGTGATGGCCTTGAGATATTGGTGTGGGAGTGTGCTGCTGAGCTCAGAGAGGTCATTCGGGGCCAATACTAGCCTGACAACATCCTATGGGCACAGCTGTAGGCACTTAACTAAAGGTCACCCTGGTGTGACCACACATCCTCCCGCAAAGTCCATCACTGACTGCTCTGCCAAAAAAACTGACATGTGATGTTGCCCTTTTTTCTCTATAAATCAGACTTTGTACCTTTTACCCACTTTGACAATTTATTTAAAACACTTAAATATCTCACACTTTGTTGCAAATATGCTTTGTGTGACTCTTATCAGTATAACGTTAACATGATTTAAATAAACTTAGTGTATGTTTTAATGTCTATTTCTTAATTAAGAAAATATAGTTTAGAAATATTTTATTCTGGCTATTGTGCTTTTATTTTGAAGGTCAAGTTTTGCTAAGCTTTTTTGTGTGAGTGAGACTCTTAACTTAGACCTGCAAGCTAGTAGCAAGCAATTTTGTGCACTTTTAGAGAAGTTTATGCTTTCAGAAATGTTTTTCTTTTTTGAACTTTTTGGATTTATGTTTGGAACATCGCTCACTTAAGCAAAACCTTTTCTTGACCACCATTTTTGCAGTTCTATTCAGCAGCCCTGCAGGGAGAAATACATAATGGAAGAAATGGAAGAATAGTTGATACCAATTTTCTCCCCACCAGTAGCCACACGGGTCAAAATACACAGCAGCCACTGCTTCCACCTACTTCCAGCCTCTGCTTCCACCACAGCTTTTTTTTTTTTCCCTTTTGTCGGCTGTTTGCACAGCAGAGCATTATTGCTTTATTCTCCTTCCACACACTTTTCTTGAGTAGATAAATTATAGCAAAATTAGATTCTCAGCTGCACATGCAGAATACACCAAAGACAGCATTTTCTACTGAATGTCCAAAAGCATTTTGAGAACAATACAGAGCTAAAAATAAATATCTGTGGAAGATTGCGTTGGGTAAGAAGAAGTCAAAAAATAAGGCTCTTTTTCAAATAGCATGGCAGTTACAGGGAACAGCTCTGTGACGTACTCTACTGTAAAACGTGCACGGCATCACATGGTATGCCGATCTTATGCTTCACCTTTTCACTGCATGGTTTCTTTAGTGCATATGGTGCACAGGAAAGTGCAAGTAAACAGTCAGAACTTAGAAAACTGCTCCCTCCCATACCCCACCCACACATTTTGTAAAGATGAAATTAAGGCAAAAATGCAAAGTGTCTCAACAAACTTATTGCAGGAGACAGAAAACTAAGCACGATAGCTTTCAAACAAGATATTTGAGGAGGATTTAGCATTTCCATTAAGTGACATCTTGTAATAAAATTATAAAACTGTCCAAATATTTCCCAGAATCTGCCACCCTCTTTAAACATACTGTAGCAGATTTTTAATGGGTGGTACTGTTTTCTGAAACAGAGATAGCACATTTAATGGCACTAATTTAACTAAATAGTAGCTTGTATTTGATACTGACAAATTACTGACTATTAAGTGTCCATGGTGATGAAGAAAGCATCCATCCAGCCATGCAGTTGAGGATCATGGGGTGCTGGAGTCTATCCTAACTGTCACAGGAACAGGCGACAGGTACAACCTGGGCATATCACCAGTCTGATGCAGTGCAAACACATTCACCCCTACAGGGAGTGCAGAATTATTAGGCAAATGAGTATTTTGTCCACATCATCCTCTTCATGCATGTTGTCTTACTCCAAGCTGTATAGGCTTGAAAGCCTACTACCAATTAAGCATATTAGGTGATGTGCATCTCTGTAATGAGAAGGGGTGTGGTCTAATGACATCAACACCGTATATCAGGTGTGCATAATTATTAGGCAACTTCCTTTCCTTTGGCAAAATGGGTCAAACGAAGGACTTGACAGGCTCAGAAAAGTCAAAAATAGTGAGATATCTTGCAGAGGGATGCAGCAGTCTCAAAATTGCAAAGCTTCTGAAGCGTGATCATCGAACAATCAAGCGTTTCATTCAAAATAGTCAACAGGGTCGCAAGAAGCGTGTGGAAAAACCAAGGTGCAAAATAACTGCCCATGAACTGAGAAAAGTCAAGCGTGCAGCTGCCAAGATGCCACTTGCCACCAGTTTGGCCATATTTCAGAGCTGCAACATCACTGGAGTGCCCAAAAGCACAAGGTGTGCAATACTCAGAGACATGGCCAAGGTAAGAAAGGCTGAAAGACGACCACCACTGAACAAGACACACAAGCTGAAACGTCAAGACTGGGCCAAGAAATATCTCAAGACTGATTTTTCTAAGGTTTTATGGACTGATGAAATGAGAGTGAGTCTTGATGGGCCAGATGGATGGGCCCATGGCTGGATTGGTAAAGGGCAGAGAGCTCCAGTCCGACTCAGACGCCAGCAAGGTGGAGGTGGAGTACTGGTTTGGGCTGGTATCATCAAAGATGAGCTTGTGGGGCCTTTTCGGGTTGAGGATGGAGTCAAGCTCAACTCCCAGTCCTACTGCCAGTTTCTGGAAGACACCTTCTTCAAGCAGTGGTACAGGAAGAAGTCTGCATCCTTCAAGAAAAACATGATTTTCATGCAGGACAATGCTCCATCACACGCATCCAAGTACTCCACAGCGTGGCTGGCAAGAAAGGGTATAAAAGAAGAAAAACTAATGACATGGCCACCTTGTTCACCTGATCTGAACCCCATTGAGAACCTGTGGTCCATCATCAAATGTGAGATTTACAAGGAGGGAAAACAGTACACCTCTCTGACCAGTGTCTGGGAGGCTGTGGTTGCTGCTGCACGCAATGTTGATGGTGAACAGATCAAAACACTGACAGAATCCATGGATGGCAGGCTTTTGAGTGTCCTTGCAAAGAAAGGTGGCTATATTGGTCGCTGATTTGTTTTTGTTTTGTTTTTGAATGTCAGAAATGTATATTTGTGAATGTGGAGATGTTATATTGGTTTCACTGGTAAAAATAAATAATTGAAATGGGTATATATTTGTTTTTTGTTAAGTTGCCTAATAATTATGCACAGTAATAGTCACCTGCACACACAGATATCCCCCTAAAATAGCTAAAACTAAAAACAAACTAAAAACTACTTCCAAAAACATTCAGCTTTGATATTAATGAGTTTTTTGGGTTCATTGAGAACATGGTTGTTGTTCAATAATAAAATTATTCCTCAAAAATACAACTTGCCTAATAATTCTGCACTCCCTGTATGAATACTTTTGAATCACCAGTTAACTTAGCATGCTTGACTTATAGGAGGAAGACATGTAGAGTGCATGGGTAAAACCTACACAGACAGAGGACGAACATGCAAACGCCACACGGAAAGATGTCATGTCCCAGTCATGCAACCTGCACAATGATAATAACATAGCAGTAATATGTAATATGTATTGCATACAAGTTGGTATTTGGCATGATGATGATGGCAGAGATGGCATTCAAATTTACTCTCTGAGGACAACGACTAACTAAAATGATCCACGGCAGCTTCCAGTGGAATCGGCTCATTAGTTTTAGGATACATGAAGATACCTTATCCCTGAACTACACCACTAGCATAATACCAAAGGTCAAATTTACTAATCTCCTGGCCACCATAAATATTCATTATAAGCTTGCCAGTCAATTGTTGTTTACTTACTTTCCTGTGGACAAAATGTTCAGCAGATGAATGCAACTGTTAATCCTGTGACATTTTCTCTCTGTTAAAATGTTAGCAAGTGCACAACAGAGGGAATCCTCTTTGCACTCTTAAAGCAAAGTGTGAATACAAACCGAAATTAAGCACAGTGACTCAGTTCTTGCTTTATCACTCACCGCTGAACTTTTGCTGCACTGCGAAAAAAAATGCACCTTTTGATAACAGTAGTGGGTGTAATATTTTTAATCACCAAAATAGAGCTGCCTTGTGGCAAGAGATTATTACCTCCATTATACCTGCGTGAGATTCATTTGATTGTAAAAGGTCAAACAAAACAGCTTCTGGAACAAAAGAGTCTATTGTGTTGCTCAAAGAAAAACTGGAAATTTTCACTCGGGGTTACTTAAAATACAGTAAGTCCTTTGTTGATTTTATTAATGATGAGTGGGGGTGCTTTTTGTCCAGCTGTAAATTAGTAGTCTTGAATGAAACCCACATGTACAAGACAGAGATATAAAGAAAAAAGTTGGGAACAGGAAAATAGAATTTCTTCCAAATTGAGGTAAAGACTCATTTCTAATGCTATAACGTGCTCATGAAGGTCCACGCATAGGAACCCATTTCATCAATAAAGTAGGTAAATATTAGTATGACAAATAAAGGTTTTATAAAACATGAACATTTACTTTCTTTCTGCTTCTTTGGCCTCTTTGAGCAGTGCCCCTTTTCCATTTCCTTCATATTGATTTCCCAGCGATTTTATCATGAGGCTGGTAATGTGTTTTTGCCATTAAGAAAATTTCTTAAGAAAATAGATTTTCCTAAGCTGCATGTGCGTCTGACTGCCTGCGCTCCCTGCTGTTGTCACCATCCTGCAGATGTTTCTTGTAAAAGCAATTTCTGTTTCAGGCATCCCTATGAGTCAAGCTAATTTAGCCAGCCGGGGAGAGAAGAAGCAGCATGAGGAAAGGACATAAGGTTAAGCAGATAATGTGCTTGCTATACCAAGCTGTCATCCCTTGTGTCGCCACGGTTGTTCCTTTGTTTGTTTGCTTTAAATTTTCTAATAGGCCTTTCCATTCCCGGCCAATTTCCGCCCTCGGCTGTGCTGTCGGTGTTGGTCACCGTTTGGGGTGAGGCGAAAGATCGCTGTGGCCAAGGGCACGTCTGCTCGCCTGTGACTTTACTGTCAGCACTAATGCATTCAGGGCAGAGCTACATGCTTTTTCAGGTGTGTCGCGGTGTGCGGCGTCAGCAGATTGTAATCAAATCCAATCTGGTATTAAAAGACGATCTTGACACTTGACTCCGTCAAAAGAAAACAGGGAAAGTTAGTCCGTATAATGTGATTGTAGACGGGGTCCCCGATGATCTTCCCGCCTCTGGTCACCTTATAAAACTTAATATGGATCGCATGCTAAATTAAACCGTTTTGAATGGAGTCGATAATAATCCTTTGATCTGCATCACAGCATGGTGAGCCGCACTGTGTGAATTGTTGATGTGCAATTTCCACTGTTGGTCGGACGTGACTAAAATCCAATGCAATGCATACTTCCGTCAATGACAGATATCTTTAAAGGTGGTCGGTCATGAATTTGGAAACCTGTTTTTACACACATCCCCGCTGCTACATCAGGTAAAAAAAGCACTTTGAGAAGATTGGCGTTTGCAAAGCTGGCCTTAAATCTCAGTCACTGCTCAACAAGGAAGCGTTAAGCATTCATCTACCCTTTTCACTCATGTATTCATTCAGGTACACAGTGTCACCTTAAAGGGAGAAACTGAATTCAGAAGAAAATCAATATGATAAACTGCTACTTGTTTTGTCCCTAAATTGTTTCAGTTTGGAAATCGATACAGAAGCCAGAGCCATTCATCACCGTTTGAGAGAAGTGGGCGCCCCACGGGAAAATATTAGGGCCTCCATGTGGAGCAGAAAACAGAAAAAAAGAAAATGCAATGGGTGGGTGAAAAAAAAAGGAGGTAAGCTAATGGGAGACAGGGAGAGAAATAAGGAATAAAGACAAGGAGAATAAATACAGTGCAGTGAGACAGAGAGAAGGAAGAAAACAGAGTGGGATGAGGAGAATTGTAACATGCTTCAGTCTCTCCATCCTCCCACTCTCTTTTCCCTCACAAGGATGGATGATGTGCAGGGGTTCATCAGGCACTGACAGACACAATAAAAAATAACCTTCCCAATGTGGGGCCAGTTCAAATTAATACAGTGCAGCAGGTGACGTCTGAGCCGGGTCATTAGGGGCCACTGACAGTGTCATTAAGACAATGGGCAGATTACAGCAATTACATGTGACAAACTGTCGATGCGGACTTGGCCGTGTTCCCCAGATGACCTTTGGTAAACATTATCACGACTGTGTCAATCAGGATGGAAGGTTAAAAAAAGGGAATATTATGACTCGCTTCAACCGATGTCTTTTCCGGATTCTTTATTGCTCTTTGCCGTTCCCCAAATACTATATGTGGATGGTAGGATGATTTGTAGGATGGTAGAATCTAATGAAAATGTTGTTGGTGTGTTTTTGTTTAATAAACGGCACCGCAAATCAAGCGTTCAATTCACATTTAAAAGCTATAAACCGCTCACGTCCCCGTCTAAAACATCCGAGTGGCATATTACGTGGGAATTTATTGTGAGTCGGGGATGCTGTGAAGCTGCATCTCGCTGCCTCGCCTGTTGTTTTTACAGTAGCAAAGTTAAATCTCAGATGGTTAAGGAGACGGAAGTTAATTAAGCAAAACTGTAATTTTGCATTTAAATCAACTCTTGTTGTGTAAATGAGTAAGTCTGTTATACTTCGAAAGAATATGACCTTGGTTTTTGGTGTTAATTAGAAGTACATTTGGAAACTAATGCCCAGTGGTACAGCGAAGACTGCAACAATCTTTAACTTGCTAGTTTTTGCATATCATTTCATTTAGTGGGGGGATGTCTCTATGCGTCTGCTTTTGCAGATACAATAAAAACATAGAGGGCCTCGTCCTCTGCAGTCTGTTGCTTTGCCACGAAATAGCGTGTCTCCTTCTTTGGAGAAGTGATAGAAAGTCAAAATAATTAACTGCTGTGGTGTTACTACTGCTAACAACCTCAAAGGTCAAAATCAACATTACATTTGGCGTGGACTTTAAAAATGTAGTAAACATCAAAAAACTGATGTGTGTCTTCCCTCTGGGCTTAGAACAAAGAAAATGTCACACGCTTTTTGCTGTGTGTGTTTGAAACACAAAGATTAGATCCAGTGAAAGTGAAGGTCTTTATTGGCTTTGCTTGTTTTTTTGTTTTTAGTTTTTTCTCTGCCTCAGTCATGACTGGGAGATTTAGATGAAAGTGGAGGCTTTCAGGAAAGTCAGCATCATGTAAAAAAAACAAACAGATTCTACCCGGCCAGGTGAAATCTGAACAAGTGTTAGTCATTAAATGCACTGCAGGTTTGGTACACAAAGCATAGCAGGTGAACAGATAGACAGAGGAGAGAGAAATTACTTGGCAGCCAGTGTTGCCGTTTTTTTTTCTTTTTTTCATTTGCAAAAGTACAACCTGCCATGAAATTAGCTTAGAGTTCAGTACGCTGGCAGCTTCAATATTTGCTTAAGCAACACCATGAGTGTGCTGCAGTATAAATGGCTGCAGATGCTGACATACAGTGTTAATAAATCATGATAAGAAGCAACAACACGTGTTAATTAGGACTAAATACAAAGTGCCACTGAGGATGATGGGAATATTAATATTTAAAAGAAATCAACAGCTACTTGATAATATTTGAGCAAGATAAGATAATGCACATCAGTCCGTCTAATACTTACCGTTTGGGTATTTTTTTGAGCCATTTTTGATGGGTTTTGCTGTAATATCAAGGTCGTGACACTGCAGGTGTTGAGTTTAGCGTAAATGCAAAGCGGGGAAGTGTGTCATCTTTCTGTCCTATAGTGTCATCGCGTCAGATCCTCTCTGAGTCAGGCATTCGGCATTTTGTTCTACGCGTCTGTCACTGCTGCTTTGTTTCGCAGGAGAAGCAGCGGCAGTAAATAAAACACTGCGGTGGAGTGTTCACCCTGCTGTAAAGTACTGATCATAGAGTTCATTGCAGCACTTTAGAGCGAGTGCAAACATGACTTCTCATCACTGTCTCTTCAGCGTTTTGTAAGATAAGGCACTGGTGGGGGAAAAAAAAAATCCAATTTGTGTAGATGTGCTTTCAGAGATTCAGTAGCACATAAGAGTTTTGGGTGATGCCTGTTCAACAAATATCAATCAAAAAAAGAAAGTCAGCTGTTTTATGATGACATGTTTTAGTAATCCAGTGCTGATCCATGAAATATTGAAAGCAGAGGTATGTTGGTGTTGACTTTGATCACTGTTGGTCTTGCCTGTCTTCTGCAGCTCTCCTGTGCTGTCAGGCCAGATCAAAGCCTACAGCAACATGTGTTTCAGGCCAGAGTTTCACCCAGAACTCGCATTCACCTTGTTCTGCTTATCTGCAACAATGATGACTCTTTTAAATTCAGGGTGCTGCACGGACCTCATTAATTTATTTATTAGCCCACCTCATGCTGTGTGTCACTCTGAAGTGGAACCACTGGTGCGCTCGTGTCAGCGCCGGGACACGAGCTCTGATTTTCGACGCTCGTCGGTGAACCAACAGAGACAGTCGACTGCACACCGACAAATTAAGCCATGCATTGCGAGGCAGGCAGTTCTTAAAGAGCTCTTGTTTTTTTTCTCGGAGTGAGAATCAGACAGGATTTAAATGACACAGGTGCTGCAAAAATAACTCCTTGAACGTGAAATAGCTTGCCTTTTACATTTGTGTTTGCAAAGACTTTCTGGCGGGTTTTAGGCATTCTTCTGCGACATTGGCACACAACTGAGAGACCTTGTGTTCTAAAAACGTATGTTTCAAATAAGAGAAAATGCATTTAATGATGTTTGCAGTGGGATTAAAGAAAGCCTTGCAATGCAGACTTAATGGTCATACTCGGATAACTGTTGCATGCACAGATTTAGGCAAGAATTTACCATTTCTGAGGTCTCAAATCCCCAAGCAGTACCCGGCTTTGTGAATAATTAATACAACTTAATTAATCCATTAATTCGGTTGTGGCACAAAGAAAAAGAACACAGCAAAGTATACACACAAAGTAGACTTGGTAGTGTTATTAAATTGGTTTCACATTTAGAGCTATGTAAGAGAAATGCTTGTCATTTCAAATGAATGTGTTTTTCTGTTCTATGTACATGCACGTGGGGGCATCCGACAAGTTGGCAGAACTCGCATTTGCATTTTACCGGCGTTCTGTTTGGTCTGTAGACCATCATCTATTATTTGTTGCTTGATTTTGGTGATACTGCGCGTACCCCGTGGGCATATCTGGATACAGTAATTGCAATAGAAGGACAAAGAAGGCATTTAAAATGCACCTTTAAAATACTACACTGCGTACAAGTTGGCTGAAAAGATTTTCAAATCTCCATTCTCTTTTGAATATTTCACACCATTATATTCAAGCGTTTCAATGTCACTTTTAATAGTTTTTCTTCATATGAAACCACGTGTACTGTGAAGTTCGACCTTATCTCTTATTTAAGCTCTGTCTTTGCTGAGGGATGTGATTTTTCTTGGAAAATGGGAAACAGGTGCAGCAATTCATTGAAACATGGGCAAACATACATGCAATATATAAGGCAAGAAAAAGCATGACAGCCAACATTTGGTATGAACGTCTTTATTCTTCGACATAGCCTGAACTCTTTTAGCCAAGCTTTCTTGTTTTAAAAATAGGTTTTTCAGATGTTTGCTGCCTTTTGTTCCAGTGTACATCGAGACGATCCATGACTCATACCGTAGGTCAGTGGTAAGTGGCTTAACAAACAAAAAGAAATACCTCTAATAATGTGCAGGAACAAGGACTAGACTGAAAATGACAAGAAAAAAAGGAGATCTATTTTATTCCTGCTTTAGTTATATAGCTATAGTTTTTTACTAGCTACTTTAAAAAAATTATAAGAGAGTCTGGCTCCTCTGAAGCAAAATATATAGGGATGATGGGTGGCTTGAGACTTCTGCACAGCACTGTAGATGAGAGTTGTAGCATGAGCAGAAGAAATACTCATTAAAACTGCTGCAAAATCCTTTAACTTTCTTTAAATTGCACTTTAAATTGCAATTAATTTACTATTAAGGATAAAATCAGATTGTGAGTGATTCTCTGCAATGGATGCAGCAAACAGTCCAATGGCCACAATCTAAGCCAAGTGGCTTAGCGCGCTCAGAGCCTGGGAAGTGATTGAGAGGAACAAGAGTCCCGGGGGAAGGAGCTCTAAGTAAGAGCGATTCTCTCTGCTCTCTCAAAGTATGAACCACCATCACAGTGACCTTCTGCTTGCATGCGGATGAAATTGGATGATTTCTTGCTGGGGCTGAAGAGGAGTGACAGGTGGCTGTGCTCCCAAGCCTGAAGGAGAGCTGGTTTACTAAATCCAGTCCCTGACTCCTGCTACCTAGTCCCGTGCCCTCTTGCTGTGCTGTCATCAGGAAACATCTCACAACATCATCACTTATTAATGGATAGATATGAAGAGCTATTTTCCAATCTCACTGGATATTTAAGATGTTTCAATATATGCACTGGATTGCTCTATTTTTTTTTTAAGCGTAAACATATTTATCATCAGAGCTCTAATATGTCACGGATGCTTTGCTTCCAGGCTTTGGTTGTGTTTCTGCTCTTTTTCCGCCAGTTACTTACCTTGCCTCTAAAATTTGATCAGTTTAGGACACACAGGTTGTGAAGTGGAAAGTCTTCCACAGAGCATTTATCTCTGTCTGTCTTTTTTGTGCTTTTGCTTAGAAAACCAAAGAACAGAAACTCTAATCTGGGATGACAAGCTGCTGTACAGCTTCAAGCACCTTCACTGACCATGGATGGAAGACTGAAATTGTGTACTCACACTATGTTTGCCTGAAGTTTTGCATCCAACTGAGATTAATAATAATAGCGCTATAACTTTCAAAGCAGAAAATGTGCACCGTTTCCAGGAAAATAATTCAGGAAACTATTGTCGTCGTGTTCTCCGTCATTTGAAATTCATCTCTGCGGAGCTGTGCATCGCTGAAACATCAGAGACACACTTGAGTATTCATGCACATGGGAATGTGTGTGTGAAGGGAAACGTGCGAACAGATACAAGCGCACACCTTACAGCCGCACACATGCATAAACAGCGTGCCGAGAGCGACTTTTGTTTTGTTCAGGAGTTTGACTCTGCATCCAGGTTGCCATGCACACTGCATGCAAAATGTTTCACCGCTATCATCCTTCCTACCAGGTCATGTGAGGGTGCCAACAAGCACATAACCGCTTTTCTTTGTTGTGTGCTAATATTGTACAAATGAGTCCTTGAGTATTGTATTTCTTCAAAGGAACATAGATGAGAAGAACAATGGAGTCACCTCTTTCCTCTGTCATCTTTGTTCTTAATTTGCTCAGCATTGTGGGTGTAAACCAGCTCACGCTGATGTTCTATTCGAGTCAAAATAAAGAAAAAAAAACTGAAATAATTAATGAATAAAAACCCTCAGGGAGGGCTTTTAAATCTACATAATATCAAACTGCAGCTTTTTCTTTTTTAATAACAAGGCGTATTGGGTTCTGTGATGTATTTCTTGCATGCCTAATTACTGAGATATGAATTATCTTTCGTCCTTTGCAATTTAGTAAATAAATCCTGAGGGAGCTCATTTGAAGCAGGAAATAGGCCATATTTCTAAGTGGAGAAACCACCGTGTGAACAAAGTTCCATAGGGGAAATATGTAACCAAATCAGTCATGTAATGGAGGAAATCAAAGCGGTGCACAACCTTGTTTAAACCGAGGGTGGTTGCAATCTTTGGTCAGACAGAAACATAACCAGACAACATCTCTCCCGCTTTTCTTCAAAACACGTCGTTCTGCTTTTGCAGAGTTAAACGGAGGGGATTAGGATCAATAAAATAACAACGTGCACAGGAGTATCCAGAGAATTCAAGAGTAAAGAGATGCAAGAGAGAGGGGCGAGTCCAAAAAAAAGGTGAACCTATAGGCTGGTTATTCTGGGTTCTTGCACATACGTGTAGGAGATGGGCAGCCCTGCAGGTACTGCTCTCCCTGGGCCGAGACTACTCCAGACAGACTGCAGTAATTTACATTGACAAAGCTGTCAGAGGAGGGGTGGCCTCCTGCATGGTGATGGATGCTGACCTGGGAGGAAGAAGTGAGAGAGAAAGAGAAGAGGGAAAACAAGAGAAGAGGAGAGGAGAAAGAAAATTAAGGAAATTAACACACACAAAAAAAATCAAATGCAGATATATGATTTTTTGTTCTGCAGTACTGGAAAAATATTGAGCACCCGCAGGGATGAGATATTTAGCAGTACAATGTGGAGATTTCCACTTTGCATAAGAGATTGAATTCAAAATGAACCCAAAACTGCTACACAGACCTGTGTGTATGTCAAACAGTGTCATCAGTGCTAGGTTGTATAATTTTTTTTCCAGGCATAATACTATGATTGTGTGTGTTTGTGTCTCTCTGTGTGTGATTATCATGGCAAAATGTTGTCCAGGAAACACCTGTGGTAGCAAAAGTTACCACATAAGTGCAGTATAGTCACTTTACATGTGAATACTTATATATATATAATTTTTAAAGGAAGTTTCAGTATGGTCGTGGTTTGAACCTTGAGTCTAAAGTTCTCATGTTGTATAGTAACGATGTGAAGTACTGCGAAAAAGCACTTTTTTGTATATTTTTCTTGGAACTTAGGAAATAGGTGCAGCAATTAATCAAAACATGCAAACGTGCACTTTTATATAAGACTAAAACAGAGTTTGTGAAGTTCTAAAGAGCTTGAAGGTCAATATTTGTAATGGCCACCTTTATTCTCCAACACAGTCTGAACTCTCAGGCAGCTTTCTTGTAATTTCTTTAAGTAGTTTTCAGGAATAGTTCTGGGGCTTCTTGAAGGACGTTCAAAGCTCTTCTTCACTGCCTTGTTCACTTTTGTTCCATTGGCTGTCAAAATGAACCCAAACAGCTTCAATAATTTTCCGACTCAAAGAGTTCTATTTTGTGTTTTTCTATTCAGGCATGCTTTTACTGAACTAGCGGTGTGTTTGGGATCATTGTTAAGCTGAAAAACTAAGCCTTTACCGATCACACGTATTTCACAGTGGATCAAAATGTACTTTTCTGCATGCATAATTCCATTAATTTGGACAAGATTTCAACACTACTGGCTGAAACGCAACCCCAAACCATGACAGAGGCACCACCATGTTGTTCAGATGGCTGTAGACACACGCTGTTGTACCTCTCTCCTGACCTCCTATGAGCCACTGATTTTCAGTCCAGTTCTTGTGTAATTCACTAGACTTCTGACAGGTACACGGAAGTATGATCATATTCCACCCATTCTTAAACCGTGCACTGACTTTCTCAGAAGCCAGTGTTTTTGCAACAGACTCCTCGTAACAAAGTGTCCAGAGATATAACTTAAGGCAACACTGATTCATCCCTTGAGTCAGATGCCTTTCTATGGTTCAATTATGCATAACTTGGTATTAAGTGACTTAAGAATGAAAAAAAATCCTTGGATTGATAATGAGAGATAAAGCAGCCAGTGTGCAAAGAAGAACTTGGCACAACTTTCAGAAAGCTTGGAGAACTATTGCTCAAGAACACCTCAAAAGTGCAATAAAGTATGGCTCCTTGGAAGCAAAATATAAAGAAAGGAGGGGTGATTCAAGACTACTGCACTGTACTGCAATGACTACTGAGCAGATTATTCACAGATCAGAAAATCAACATTTTGACAGAGCTCACAGTGTGATCCTATAAGAGGCGGCCTTGCCACTGTCTTTCTCTCAGACAGGGGTTAGTGGAGTAACACAATAAAGTAGCAGTAAAGTGGGAAAGAAAGGAAACTGATAACTTCTTCCCCTCCCCGTTTTTCTATTCCAGGTTCCTGTAGAAAAATGTGCTGATGCTGCATCTCCCCGGGGCAGGTGCTGTATGGTGTCAGGGGCCCCCGGTGAGCAGCTTCTCGCTCCTGTCACCTCTACTCACACCGGCCCTCGTCAGCAGGGGCCGGCGCCAGCGCCGCAGCCTCCCTCTCCTCCTGTCACCTGTCCTCACGCAGGCCAAGGTGACTTTGTTCCCTCCTGATGGAAAAATGACAGCTACTGCAGCTACAACATCCGAAAAAGTCAGGGAGCAACCAGTTGGCATCTCTGTCCTTTTCTCACATTCTTTATTCCTCCTTTGCACTCCCTCTCGCTCCATGTCTCTCAGCCTTAGGTACATTATGCGCATTTACTTTTTCTTCAGCTCAAAATCCCAGCATGGTTCTGCTGTGTAAATTTCATGCTCACTGCTCCTTTGGTAGGAGAAAAAATCAAGTGAAATTAAAATTCCAGTAACAACGCATCAACCGGTAACAGTCCTAGCCTTTTTGCTAGCTAGCTTTAGCACCTCAATGCATATAAATATCCCAGCAACTGATGCTATGCTAACAGACGCTTCACTCCTATCCCTGTTATCATTAACAGGAACTTTACATTTTCTAATGTGAACATTGCATTCGAGAAGTTAACTACGCACGACTTTTGATGACTAGTTTTATTTTTGGTTAGACAAAGAAATTGGAGGCCCAGGGAGGAAATGTTTTAAACTCAGTTACTCTTTTTTTCTTTCAATCCAAATCACATTAAACCTGCTTCGTCCCAGCTCTCTCTGTCGCAGCTACACCTCTTTGCTGTCACTGTTAGTTGGGTTGATGCAGACCAAAATGGATCCGATTTGATAGAGCTCAGCTCAGGGACCAATTGTCCTGGCTGATTTAGTGTGGCATCATTTTTTTTATCCTGCAGCTACTTTGATGCAACAAAACAGACCATTAAAATACATTAATTTCTGCCATTAATGCATACTAACAATCCTTCTTTGTATTTTCATTATACTCCTTCTTTACAACTCACAAATGTGCCAGAGGGGATTTCCCCAAGCACTGCAGTCTAAATTATCTCACTTGACATGTTAGCTTTGAATTAGCATGATATACTGGCTTAGGAATCTGTGGAGTAAATAGTGAGATTTCCCTGTGTTGGTTGAAAATGCTCCATTTGAATTACAGATGGCACTGGGAGCATTGTGGCATGACTGAAGTGAGAGTAATTTGTGAAATGGAGATGACACACAATGCCGCACGCATTAGTGCTGCAACATATCCTGAAATTGAAGCCGCTTACTTCATTTCTGGATGCTCTTACTCTTTTTTTGTTTTCATAGCACAATGATTTGCCTACTCTTCTCCTGTTGCACTGCAGATTGCGTCTTGAGCTTTTGAGCAGCTTGCATGAAAAATGTCTGCTGTCAACACAGTGTCTCTCCTGGACAATGGTAGCCCAAATCCTGTTTTGAGTGTCCTTTTTTTTTTTAAATGGGTAGCAGAGACTAAAACCTGATGAAATGGAACAGTTGTGTTGAGCATAAGCGCGCACACACAAAGGGAGAATGGAAGGAGAGGGGCTGAGGCGAGAGACAGAAAAGATTTCTATGTTTCTCAGTCCCTTGAGCACTAGAAGGATGTTGTTGTGGGGACTCACGCTGTGATAAAAGGGGAGAAACGAGTTACAGTATCCCACTCTTCTGTCCACCTGCTGTCTTCCCTCACATTCATCATTAGATGAACCTGTCATATAGAGGCCATGCCTTGGTCAATTATCACCATCATCCATTTCATGCTTGAGACAATATATGGTGAGTGGCCATCTGCTGTAATATATCTGGAATTATGGGTCATGTAATTGGAAAGTGTCTTAGAGCACGGGAGGGGGGAAGAAATCTTTGGAATAGTTGACCTTTGGTAACTAAAGTTTTACAGCTCAGAAATAGGAAATGCACCTGGGGCTCTTTGAGTATTACAACACATTTTCGAGTGAAGACGCTGATGTGAAATTTTACCTCACGTGTTCGCTCTTTCCTCCTCTCGCTCTCATGTATGCCGCACTGCTGTGTGAGAGATATCTCTAACAGCCTCGTGTTGACTCATTTAGGATCTGGCACTGCTTGTCGCCAGGCTCCATGCATCACGGGCGGTGCTGCAACATGTCTATATTTTCGCCTAATTTTCAAGGCCTTTCACACCGCGGACAATGATGGCAGGTGATGACATCATCATTCATGCATGGCAGGGAAGGTAAACATCTGGTGAGCACTCTGCCCCCAACTGATGTATTCAACAGCAATTCTGATGCTAGCTCACAGATATTATTTTCTACTTTTCTAAGCTTTTCTTTCCATCAGGGCTTTTTTTCCCCAGGGGTGATAATATAACAGCACTGAAAGATAAACATTAGGTCCAACTTTGAGATGCTTTGAATGAGTACACAGTGTTTTCAATCTCAGGAGTGCACTAGAGGTGAGGGGATCAAGCACTAGTATTGGTATTGGATCAATACTGAATACAGAGGCTAGAAACAAAGTATGTAGCCCACTATATTATGTTACTTTTTACTTTTTAAGGTTTTATGGAACTATACTTCAAGTATATACTGTAGCAAATGTGTGAACCTTTTTGTGTTGACTGTCAGATCTATTTTATTTTTAAAACATTTAAACAATAGAAGCTGACCCAAAGTGTTTTCGAGGCAGGCACATTTACATTCCAGGTCTCCAAAAAAACAGAAAAAGAACAGTTTCAGAATAAAAGCCTGTATAAGCTGCTTTTACAGGTTAAAAGTATTGGTATCAGCTATACTGTATTTACTTGGCATTGGATCGATAAACTCCACCCATTTTAGGCATCAGCCCCTCTTTTTACACAACATTGTCCTCATTTATTGTGACAACTTTCCAAAGGATATTTTCATCATTCCAGTTGTTACAACAAAACCTTACAATTAGCCGTATTTCTTCTCACTGCAAATTTCTGTGGTTTTCTGTGGTTTTCTCCTATAAAGGCTTCCAATAATGTTCAGAATAAACTAATTAGTTTTGAATAACAAACACAGTTTTTCTTCCCAAACAATGTTACTGCTACCAAGGCGCTGTTATTATATGATTTAGAAACTGAAAATTAGAGCATCGTGGCCTTTGAAGATTAAACACCAGCTGATGTGCCTTCATCATCCTTGTAACGTAATGGCTATTCTTACAGGTAGCTAGCTCTTTATTGCAGCTTCATCATTTATTATGTTCATTATTCCCAAGGACCGGTAAGTGCATTTCCAAATTTCCCCATTTCTGTCTCATCTGTGACTTTAAAACCCGGAACTGGAAATCAAGCATCCCTTTGTTCGCTGTTCATTTGGAAGGCAGACTTTGCTGGCGTGTCCCTCTAAGCAGTGATATTGTGGAAGCGGCTCATGGCAAGCATCCTCGGAAAAGATATTCTGCTCAGCTTAGCGGGTTCATGAATACTGAATACATTGTAAAGATCAAACAGAACAAACGTGGTGTTCCAGCGTGCATGCTGGAGAGCAGTACTGTAGACACTTTGACACCTGCAATTGTATTGTCATTACTGCGGAGTGATGGTTGCGGGGAAATGTTTATTGAAATGAAAATTTGCCACGAGGTATTTACTGTAGTTAGACATTTTGTAATACTTGTGCTCACATTTACAGTTTGATGTGAAAGCAAACTTCTTTATTTGATCCGTCATGTGTGTAAATGTGCTGCTATATTAGAATTGGGCCAACTGTGCCACTTGGGTTTTTTTTTTGGCATCTTTGGAAATGATATTCTCAGCCTGATTCCTGAGTCACTCTGTCTGAGTTTTTTTTTTCTAAGTTTTGAATAACATCCAGATTTTGAAAAAATGAACCTCAGTATTTTTCTCTGAGATATAATAGCAATACCTGCATTAAATGGTGGGCTGAGGCTGTCATGTTCTTCCTTTAGATAAAAAAAGAGGGTGCTTACACCTGCCTGGTGCTCTGTCTTGGCTGTTGTAAATCCTTTACCTGTCCTTGTCCTTCATTTTTGTTTAGAATCCTTGGACCTGTTTTTGGGCAAATGAGGTTCACGACCCTGGCTTTCTGCATCGGCAGGCTCTCACATAGTTTCCTCATGGTCGAGGGGGAGAGGCTGGCACTCAGATGGAAAGCACTCTCAGCAGACGGTTTAGTAATTACACACTGGAAAGCAATCAGCCTGAACACTGCTTCTTAATTAGCAGAACAAAACAATAGTGCATGGATTGGAGGACCCTGGAGGTCACACACTCCCCTCAGGTGCCCCACTGAGGTGCACTTTAAAGAGCCTTGATCCATTTTTGGACACTCTTCACCTCCCTGATCAGGCCGACAAACTCCTGGTGATCACAGCTGCGTTTCAGCAGGTAAATAAAAAAACACTCTTGTAGACCAGATGAAGGAGCCAGATCCCACTGGATATGACACATGCACTTTAAAGGTGTGACTGTTTGGTTGCAAGAAAGGATGAGCATTTGGGTCTCTTCACGTGGATGCAAGCAGGAGAGAAGAGAGGTCACCTAATCCATTCTAATCAAGGCTACAGCAGCAACACACATGGTGTTCATTAGTAAACAAGAGAAAGAGCTGCTTCGCGACAAACAAGTCGGCCATAATTAGCATGTAGAGGATCTTGCAGTAGACAAAGCCCCTGATAGGGGTCAGGACAAATAAACCTTCAGTGCGGTGTGCAGTAAAAGCACCTTGTTTAATTCTTATAATCGAAACTCGAAATCCGTACTTTTCCACCGTCTGATTAATGCTCGATCTATAAATGGACTTGTGCATTTCTCTTGCACATTTGATATTTACAGAGATATTCATAATATCTCATAATGGACCTAACATACAATAACTCATCCTTGTAATACTACCCAGCCTAAATTATACCAGAAGAAGACTGTGTTCAATTTCCTGCGCAAAAGATCTTAGATGTCCACAGTCTCTTGATAAGGCTTTCTTAAAATGACAGTAAAAGCATCTCAGATGAAGAAAAAAAAGCAATATGTGTAGATAATAAGCACGAGAGTTAGTATGTAACAGAAGGAGTGGAGCTGCTGCAGTGTGACATGCAGCCAGGGAGTTTTTCTATTCCCTGCTATTAACAGTTAGGTAGAGCAGGCTGGTAATAGTTTTTTCCTGTCTATTAATGTCTCTCTCCAGAGCCAGCAGTTACATGCTGTGTCATTAAAGGTCAGAACAAATTGGATCCTCAAATGAAGACAGTGTGGAAAAAAAGCAGGATTCCTTAATAGCTGGCATAGGGATGCCAATAAATGCTCTGATTATTTTTAATGATTTTTCTCTATATTGATTTGGCCCTGTCTTGTTGTTGACGTCTTGGGTGATCTCCCACAGTTAAACTATAAATACAAAGTACTCTGAAACAGCCAAGCACTACTTTACCTTTTTTTCCACTTTCTTTTATAATATACAGAGTATACACTCACAGCCGCTTTATTAAGTACGTCTAGCTTTTACCAGGTTGGACTCCCTTTTGCTTTCAAACTTGCCTTAAATATTTGTGGTAAAGATTCAAAAAGGTGCTGGAAACATTTCTCTGAGGTTTTGGTCCGTATTGGCATGATAGCATCACACATGTTGTTGGGGTGGCTTAGCTCAGAAGGTAGCGCAGGTCATCTACTAATCGGAAGGTTGGTGGTTTGATCCTTGGCTGCTCCAGTCTGCATGCCAAATATCCTTGGGCAAGATACTAACACCAAGCTCACACTCTAATGCATCCATCAGAGTGTGAATGTTAGATAGAAAGCACTTAAGCAACGGAAAAAAAAGTGCTGGTGTGAACAAGGCATGGTGTATGAAGCCCTTGGACTGCTCAGGTAGAGTAGACAAGTGCTATGTAAGAACCAGTTCATTTACCAATCTCTCATTCCACCACATCCCTAAAGGTGCTCTATTGGATTGAACTCTGGTACTGTGGAGGCCATTTGAGTACAGTGAAATCATTGCCACATTCAACTAACCAGTTTGACATGATTTGAGTTTTGTGACATGATGTGTTATCCTGGCAGAAGAAGTGGTTGTAAAGTGATGGACATGATCAGCAACAAGACTGAGGTAGGCTGTGGCGCATAAATGATGCTCAGTTGGTAGTAAGGGGCAGAAACTGTGCCAAGGTAATATCCCACACACCGTAACACTCTGGCAGGTGAATGTCACAGCAGAAATCAAGACACATCAGACTAGGCGACCTTTTTCCAATTTTGGTGAGCCGGTGTTAACTACAGCGTCAGTCTTCTGTTCTTGGCTGACAGAACTGCTACTATTTGTGGTCTTGTGTGGTCATTAGCCCATCTGCTTCGAGGTTTGATGCGTTGCATGTTCAAAGATGGTCTTCTGCGCACCTTGGGAGCTGTTTCCTTCCTATCAGCTCAAAGCAGTCTGGCCATTTTCTTCTGACCTCTGGCATTTTTGCCCAGAGACCTGCTGCTCACAGAGTAGTTTCTCTTTTCCAGACCACTAGAGATGGTTGTGTGGGAAAATCCCAGTAAATCAGCAGCCTCTGTAACACTTAGACCAGTCCGTTTGGCCTCGGCGCTGTTTCTTGCTCATTCTGATGCTCACTTTGAACCTATTGGTCATCTTGACCATGTCTACATGCTGAAAACCATCAAGTTGTTGCCATAGCTGATTAAATATTTGCATTACTTGTACCTAGTGGTATAACATAGTACTGTATGTGGAACTGCTGCATATAGCAGTGGCAAGCATTATTTTTCTGAACTGGACAAGTATAAAACTAGGGTGAGCTATGTGCCTGTTTAAAAACAGTACATATACTATATAGGGAATTGTGCATTTCACATTTTTCACAACAGTGATGCCCACTGTTCGTCAACTCCTGGAGGACAGTAACTTTATTTTTCAGTTTTTAATATTAGCCACATGCAACCCACTGAGGAAATATGGTCCACTTGCAGATTAATATTAATGATGCGAGCGCTTTCTTCAGCATTAGGAAAATACATTATTAGTGGAGACACAACCATGGAGCTGATCAGGGACTATTAAAAATTTGTGACAAGCTGCAGTCAGTAGCTAAATGACTGCAGTTGAAAAAGTGTAAGCACCGAAAAAGAGACATATGTTTTTCTTTTGCATATCAAAAAAGGCGCCATTACGACCCAGAGCGAACCATCATTTATCACTGTCTGATCCTGTTTTTTTATATATCAAATGCTCTTCTGAAAAATATATTCAGTTTGACTAACTGCACTCAAAAGAGAAAAAAAAAGGAAATACAGCAGCAAAAAGCATGCTGCCTCTTTTCTGACTGTTCCTTTCCCACAGTAATCTCCATTAGTGTCAAAATCATCTTCACTTGCAGCTGGTGCATTGGAATGTAGCATTACTGCAAAAATTATTAAAATTGACTCATTCTGGTCTTTTCTGCTTCTGGTTTGCTGTCATCAATACACAGGGTGCCAGAGTCCAGCACTCACCTTTGGGGACAACAGGACAGAAGCACCTTCCCCCTCACCATCATTTCTCTGCCATATCGACTGCCAAGTTGGTATTTCAGGTTCTGTTATGTGACATTTGGCTGACTGAACAGAGGTGCTGGGGACAGTCATCACCAGCAGAGGAGATGGGGAGGGCGGATGAACGAATGGGGAGATAGAAGAAGCAAAGAAAAAAACAAAAAGAAAAGAGAAAAGAAAAAAACAAGGAAGGAGAATGTTGAAAGAGTCACAGAGAAAGAACTAAGAGACACTGAGTGAGCTGGAGAGATTGAAGCAAAGGAGGGAAGGAAGGGAAGAGAGAAAGAACTGTCATATCCACCCTTATCACAGCAGTCTGCAGTTTTCCAAATGTCTCTTTTCAAGTAGCAGCAGAGGGTGCATATTAACTGTAATAGTGTGTCTTTGTCCAGACTCCTGCTAGGCCATTCACATCCCGCACATTCTCTGCAGGCAAACTCCACCATGCAACTGCACACCCATCAAGCCTCGAAGCCTCACCAGCACTACAAATACTTGTCTCCTTGTTTTACGATCAAAGTGTTTCTTCTTTATTCTTTCCAGCGTGCCACGGGAAACTTTGCCATGATTTTTGAACGAGAAGTAAGAAGGAGAGCGGTTAAAGGCACAACGAGCGAAGATGCTGAATACTTTATGCAGCACCATAGATCAGGCGGATTCTGATATATCGTTTTATTAAAAAGAAGAAGAAGAAAAAAAGCCCCCAGTGACCGGTGTCATATATGATCTCTATAAGTGCAAGCACTTCTGGGTTTTTTTCGGGTAAACTGACCAGATGCAGTGTCCCTAGCCTGCTTCAAGTAGCTCACATGAAAGCTGTTAAGCAACGATAACCTTGAAGTCCAGCTCGATCTGTAGACGCAGTACTGTAGAAACGTGAGGCACATAAAACCGCGCATCAGATAAATACGCCGAGCCACATACCCAGGTGAAATTTTAATGAAATCCCTACATAAGATATCTACTTGGATCTGTAGTGTGTCAGGCAAACACACTGACTCACAAGTGTTTGTGTAATATAGGCTTGAGGGATATGTGAGTACACTTCATGTGCAGTCAGGGATTTATATGATTAGTTGAATGAGTAAGAGCAGAGTGTGATTAAGCCTAGTCGGGAAAACGTCTTTATCAAACAAATGTCACCACCAAGGTAAGACGCAAACAAGCTGGAAACGAGCAAAAAAAATGCACCCTGTAGTCTTCATACGGAGCCAGCCGTGTTTATTCGAATGCTGTTCTACTGCGCTGGGAGCAGAAGCCAATTTGTTTCTGCAGAAATTATGAGGAGACTAAACCAGGCTATATTGAAGGTAGACTACTATATAGGGCTGGCGCAATCTTAACTGTAAAAAAGGATTTGCAAGGATTGAGGAATGAACGTGTATTCAATTGAATTGTTTTAATTCATTCTAGTCACTTGAAGGTGGCAGAGTTGTGCTCAAAGACGTATGAAAGTATTAAAATAGTTTGTCTCCATTACCTAACCCAAAACCCACACTTTTAAAATTCCTACATGTGAGAGAATGTATAGTTTCCTTTAATGAAAAAGGGTAAGGCATCCAGACGCGTCATTAAAATGCTGAACTTTCTAACTTTTACTCAAATCTAAAGTCAGATTGCAAGCATCAAAGCGAGACGGGCTTTTTGTTGTTCCACTGATCGAACCGAACTAGCAGAAGAATGGTGTCTTTTCACTTTTAATAGCTGAAAACATCTCACATCAAATTTTAGACTTCAACCATGTCACGATCCTCGTTCGACTTCACGCTGTGCCTTGTCTGACAGCTCTGCTAAAAAAAAAACCCAAAAACCTTCCTTATGCCACTGTTAATTAAAATCTGTAGGTTTAACCTTTGTTAAGACTGTACTTGTGCCACCCACCTCCAATGATCCAAAGAAGAGAGGCCACTTAAACATATTAAACATAACTTCAGTGTTGTATACACTGCAAATTCCACACATGCTTTTTTACAGCATATAGGAGCAGAACGCTTGTCAGATACAGTGTAGCTTTTTAAATGTGTTCGCTTCATTTCCCTGCGAATACTAATCCAGTAACTCTGGATAACCTGTCCAAGTGTCAGAGTCCTCAGTCGTGATACTGAAAGACAAGTCTACTCTTGCATGCCAGCTCCGCTGCCGTTAGGTTGTGAATGCATGTGTGAATTAGAAACACTCTAAAGTGCTTTTTCAAGTTAAAAGACGCTGTGGTAGTGCATGCCACTTAGTTCAGATTTTCCATTCCCACATTTTTTTTGGACCCTGTCGCATCAGTGCTGCTGTTGTTCTATGTTTTCACCTTGTGTGATTAGACAGTTTATAATTAGCCTGGATGTACTCAAATTATTTCCTCACAGTTTATCATGAATATATTGTTCGCTTGGTTTTAAAAGCAGCAGCCACAAAGAGATGAGGTAAACGCATAAAAAGAAAAAAAACATCACAAAGGAGGAAATCCACTCTTTGGCGCTTAGTTCTCTTTAACCTTAATCTGAAAGTCTGCACTTTACTCTGTATTCATGTCTATATGGTGAACTACTGAGACTAAATTGTGAAAACTGTTTCAATGTCCAGAAATTTCCCAGACCTAAGTGCATCGCCTGATCGACAGGTTTCTCCTCTGGTCCCACACTTTCTTGTTCCATTTATTGGTTTTGGCTCTCTGACACTTTGGCTTGTCTAAAGCTACAGTTGTGTTTCTTCCTGAGGGCATAGTTGGATTGAGGAAACTAAAATCTATAGACCAAAGATCCAAATCAATAGAATTAAAGCTGCATAGAAGCAGTGATAGGCTACGTTCGCACTGCAGGTCTTAATGCTCAATTCCGATTTTTTGATCAAATCCGATTTTTTTGTCTGCTTGTTCACACTACAAATAAAATGCGACAGCAAACGCGCTCTAGTGTGAACGCTCAAAGCGGCCCGCATGCGCAAAAGAAGACATCACACACAACGTGCTCTGTTTAGACCCAGAGCAAACAATATTGTTTGACTAATGGCCCTTAATATAAAGACTTCGGACTTTACGTTTCCAAATTTTTGCTTTAAGTTATTTTGTTATTTACATAACAATGTAAATAACAAAATAATTATCCTTATTGCTGTTTTAGAGAGGAGCGGTGCTTCAAAGGATAGTTGCGGATTTCTGTCAGATTTCTACGTTAGGCTACATTCACACTGCAGGCGAAAGCGCATCAAATCCGATTTTTTTGACCCTATGGACCCATATCCGATCATGGTATGACAGTGTGAACGGCACAAATCCGATATTTTCAAATCCGATCTGGGTCACTTTCGTATGTGGCACTGAATCCAATACATATCCGATGTTTTAGAAAGCGACTGCTGTTTGAATGGTCATGTCGCATTAAATCAGTCTTTTACGTCACGGACACAAGACAGACGCCAATTATCAGCCCTGGAGAAGCGCCCGAGAAGACATCGCGAACGCTTCCTGGCCATCCGGTGAAACTGTTGGGAAGACAACGTTGGAGAAACGTTAACATTTTATTTGTACTGCATAATCTGCAGATTCTGACAGAAATCTGCAACTATCCTTTGAAGCACCGCTCCTCTTAAACAGCAATAAGGATAATTATTAGGTTATTTAC
This sequence comes from Perissodus microlepis, assembly GCF_051167445.1. Taxonomy (NCBI): domain Eukaryota; kingdom Metazoa; phylum Chordata; class Actinopteri; order Cichliformes; family Cichlidae; genus Perissodus; species Perissodus microlepis. Next base: position 7,477,256 of record NC_140462.1, on the reverse strand, counting down.
ATTATTATGTAAATAACAAAATAACTTAAAGCAAAAAGTCTTTATATTAAGGGCCATCAGTCAAACAATATTGTTTGCTCTGGGTCTAAACAGAGCGCGTTGTGTATGACATCTTCTTTTGCGCATGCGGGCCGCTTTGAGCGTTCACACCAGAGCGCGTTTGCTGTCGCATTTTATTTGTAGTGTGAATGAGCAGACAAAAAAATCGGATTTGATCAAAAAATCGGAATTGAGCATTAAGACCTGCAGTGTGAACGTAGCCTTTGTGACCTTCAGATTTATTAGTATTAATGACTGGTTGTATGAATGTAAGAGTAAAACTGAGAGAAACTTGCACCCAAAATGCTGTTTCATAACCTTTACAGTAGCTGGGTCTTTAAAGTGTGTGTGTGTGTGTGTGTGTGTGTGTGTGTGTGTGTGTGTGTGTTTTATTTATAGTGTGAGTTGTCAAGGAGGTGACCTGAGAATGGATTTATCCTACTTTGAGATTCTTCGTGAAGGCTGTGCTCTAAGACTAAACAGAAATCATATGAATTGCTTTAACTTGCAGTATGCACTTGGTCTGCAGGCCCACTGCTTCTCTAAAGAGAAGCTGTTGTTACACAAAGAATCATATTAGTCAACCCAACACTGCTGTCAGCCGCATTATAGAAACTGCCTTTTTAATTGTTAATTTCATGGCAGGAGATCTACCGTGACATTTATTTATCTTACACTAATAGGGCTGCGCATTACATTATTCACATTGTTTGCAGGTACAGGGCAAAAATGTCAGACACGCGCTTTCCCTTTGTTTATTGGTCTACGCCACACTAAAGACATTGGCGCATGAAAAAAAGAAAGACAGAATAAGAGACACAGAGTTAGTGAAATTAACCAGAAACTGAAATTTGGTCCTTGTGTGCTTGTTGTTAACTGAGTTATTAAAACCCTCAGAATCATTAAGATGGAAGACAGTGCTGTGAGATATTGCAAATTGTGGTATCGATCCGATACAAGGCAAATAATGCCAATACCAATAACAATATTTATATATTTTTAACTATATCAGGGAAACCTGCCTGTCATGACTTATGAGATGAATTATAATGAATTTTCAAATTCCGCGATCATTAAAATGACTGCGAAATCACTTTTATTTCTCACAATAATTAGTTAATACAACAAAGCGCACCTTTCAGCTTTTCATGCATTTTGAAACTGGGTTATCTGGAGACTTGGAATGTAAATGTGCCTGTTTCTAAAGAACTTTGGGTCAACCTTTGTTGTTAAATGTGCTATAAGATTTAAATAAAATAGATCTGACAGCCAACACAAAGTTATACCGATACCAGCTCTGGTATCGATGCTGTCGATGTTTGAATCGATCTGCCCACCTTCAGTGGAAGATGTCCTACATGCTCATAAGTTCAGTTTACTAAGTTACAAATTCACAAATTTTTCATAGCTGACTGGCAGTGTGATAACATGTCATTGTTTTATATCAGCTGTATACTGCTTTAACTGCCTACGCACCTTATAAGCTCAGCCTCTCATTGGACTCATTACTGAAACCAAAATCTCAGCGGTTGATCCACAAGCTCATTATCACATGTTTTGCAAGCACTATTATGAAGCATATATTTCCAGAACCCTACCTGTTTAAGAAGCTCCTTCAAGCTTTGAGTTGTCTTTGTTCACTGTAATAATAAGACCCGAAAAAAGCATCCCGGTGTAACTGTTACAAATTCCCGCTGACAGCAGCTGCAGTTTCCTGCACAGACCAAACCTTTTAACACCTTTAATAGGAGCAGGTTAAGAATATTGGATGGAATAATACCTTTGTGCATAGCTGAGATGTCTAAGTGGTTAAAGAGATAAGAACCTAACTGAGCCCATGTCAAATTTATTGATTACTCTCAATTTAAAGTGAAATAATGATTTTGAAGGATCATATTTTGTCTTTGAACCAGTTAAAAGTATGTAATACACACTCTGGTGTAGTGGAGGGCGTCTGGTCAGCGTCACTCTCCCATCGCCAGTGCAGAGGTCCTCTGTGATTCTCTTTGTCATCATCTGACACCTGACTCCATTCGCTCCGTGTCTGTTGGGCCAGCAGGTACAGGTGGCACAGATTAGCATGGCCAAGGTCAGTCTGAGTGCGTTGATCTGAGTGAGTTGCAGCAAAGGTGAGCGGATGCACCTGCTGGCCCTCACTGATTGATTTAATTAAGAATATGGGTGCACATTTGTTCCTGTGATATCATGAAAGGCCAAAGTGACTACCATGGGAGAGAAGAGAAGAGAAGAGAAGAGAAGAGAAAAGAAGAGAAGAGAAGAGAAGAGAAGAGAAGAGAAGAGAAGAGGTAATCAAAAGAAGAGCACAGCTGAATTGATGAATGAGCTTTTAATCTGCATAGAAATAGCTTGGTTACGAGACTGAGCTGTAGTCTTCATGGCCCGGCCTGATGTATGAGAGTGCTGTGGGATCCTGTGGATGTAACCCACACCCACTCTTTATTAGAATATTTTTGTCCTTCCAACATTGACCTTATTCCCGGCCTTAATTAAATACTCCCTTAATGACTTCCCTGTCTAAGCATAGCTTTGCTGACTTGTTGTTGCCGGCACATGCGTGTGCCCCCACACCATTTTAGTTTTTTTGGTACTTTGTTCATACCAATATAGGCAAAGGAAGGTTGTAGTACGTGTGCATGTGGGAGGTAGATGATATAAAGCATTATGTGTAACTGCAGCATGATGTGTGTGCCAGCTCTGCGTGAAAGTCCCAGCCACATATTTGCTTGTTTTACATTCTTATTTCATTAACCCACATGTCTCTAATTGCATTGCGGATGAGTTAAGGCTGCTGAAGTTACTGTGGAGACTTTATATGAACCACCAAAACCAGCTGATTAAAAGGAGGAGTGGAAGCCTGGGAGTGCAGGGTAGAGGGAGGCTACTTAATGAGATTTTTAACCCACTAATTCAATAGTCAAAAAGTAAACAGTAAGGAGCTGGGGAACGACAGGAACACTGGGGGCGTAGCCAGCTAGCATGGGAGCGTGCATGCAATCACTCTTACATTAGCACCGTGCCATTATTCTGCACCACCGAAGCAACTGAGTATTAGCGTGCACATGTTTCATTTCTTTCTTCTACTCGCAGGCCCCTCTTATCCCTCCCACCTAGCTTTAATCCATCAGCCAGGAGACTAATCATTTCAAACATTCAAAGCAAGAGCCGGGAAGGTTGCAGCATGATCAATTACAGACTTTCATCTGCTGTCTCAGTCCACGGCGTCTTGCAAACATCGGTGCAAACACGCATTCATTTTGTTGGCACCGGGTTTTTTTTGCCATTTTTCCTGCTGTCTCTTTTCAGTACGTGCCAACCTGTTTCTTTACATCGATAGCACATTGTAATTCTGCACCACTCGATACACTTTTGCATGAAAAACTTTCACCTGTGTATCTTGTCCGTGGAATGTCTTGTGATATTTCTCAGGAAGAAAAAGAAAACACTGATTTGAAATCCACCTTGGCTTGCAGAAAACTGAGCCCAGTCATCTGTACTTTTTAACCAGTAAAAGACAGAATAATAATGACTTAGAATTTGTTTTTCATGATGGTGTGGAACAAAATGTGTGTGTGTGTGTGTGTGTATATTTATATATATATATACCGATTTGTCTTCTCGTTTCGTGCTCTCTAACAAACACTTTACCGTTTTGCACACTCTCTCATTATCCTACTAGTGAGGCTAGGGGTGTAGGATGGGAAGCAGAGGGTTCGGGGCTTCAGAGTTAATTCCTCTGCTGTGTTACCCGAGCCAGACTTTTTCCTTGCATTGTTTCACTGTGGCCTACATAATAGCCAGTGTTCTGTTGAAAAGGATCCTGAGGGGCGACTCTAATAACCCAGATAGATAGTGCTGTTACATTTCTTTCTCAAGGCACTTTGTCTTTGCCTGCCAGCGCCCAGGTGCTTTACTCACAGCATTCACAGCACTTCCTCTGCCATGTAAATAGTATCTATCACCTGGAGAAGAGTTTGAAGCCGAGACTGGAGGAGGTTGAGGGTAGCGGTGGCAGCTCAAGTCAGGAGAGAGCCAGACTTATGGCAGATTGCGCATAAAGATCACACCCACGTGTTTTGTCAAACGGTAGCTGGTGTGATTATTCATGTTTTGCATTATGTTGTGTGAAAACGATTTTTAGAGCGTGCACGTGCGCTCTGAGATCAACTGTCTCGCTTGTTGTGAAATATTATATTGATAAAATATGGCTTGCTATTGTCAATGGGCGTACTCATGGCGGTGAAATGGACCGTGAAATGCATTAGGCTTGCGTCAGTCTCCAACTGGTCAGCCATTAAATCCTTTATTTTCTCAAGAAGGAAAACAGCTTACAAGAGATATCCAGTATCTGCTGCGAGACACCTGTTCGGTCAACTTGTCAGAGCACAACTGCAAACAAGGCAAAAACTAGCATTTCAAGTTATTCTGTGATAGGAAACTTATGGTTTACACTCAAACTCAGCAATTTTCCGGCATCTGTGCAATCTGTCTTAATTAGGACGTACAATTTTAAGCAGAAAATGCACATTGTTCTGCCTACATCATAAGCTTCTTATAATCAAAGCACGATACTAACCACACAGGACCACTTGACCCTGTATTTCAGCAGAGCCTGCCCCCGTTCCACCTGATTATATGTGAACACCTGAGCATATAGCGTTGACCTGAGGTCACATGTGTAGTGGCGTGTAAGAAATATCCATCACATACATACGTTCTGCAGTTTGAAAAATGGGGGCATTGTTCTTGAACGTTATGTTTTAAAGTCAGGGTCACATTCTGCACTGACTCTGCAGGTCTGCATATCGGATCCCTCCTTCTTTAACCAGGTGGATAGTTCATGTTTAGTGCTCTTACACACGCCACTGCATACCTAATCTAGATGATATACGACCCTACAGCATCTTCTCAGCATGCAAAGTGATTGAAAAGCTGTATTATTGGAGTAAATGAGATGACTGGAAACATTTTTTTTTTTCAGGAGACAATCCTGTGATCCTGAAGAGAATTATTTAGATAAACGTTATCATTAAATTGTAATAGATGATAAATCATTATCGCCAGAAAGGTGACAGATTTGCTTCTGAATCTGAAATTAATTCTTAGACTGCTGTGCTGTTTGATGGAGAAGGAAGAAAAGATTCACGAACTGGTACGTTCATGTGTTAACTTCCCGTACACTGACATGGAACTATAGCACAGCTTTCACAGTATGACCAGAGATGAGATGGATTTCAGAATGAATGTCAAAGCAGTCTCGGGTGTACAATTACTACAAGACCACGGGGCCTCTGCTGCTTTGCACACGATAGAAGGTGACCTGATTAACCTGCAAATTGACATTACCCATTAACTCTCTGCATTTCCATGCCACCCAATATAATTCGGGGGTTAATTAAGCACTTAACACATGAAATTGAATGGAACAACCAAGTAATAAAGTGTTGACCAGGAACCGAGACACATTTGCTCATAAATAAAAAGCACAGACAGTTGCGTGAGATCATATATCAAACTCCTGGTAGACCCCAAAAGAGAAAACGTGTTTGGGTTCCGTAAACACGCCTGAGTGTGTTTTGGAGGCATTGCACCACCATTACAGAACAGATAAAGGTTTCTTTTCTATAACTTCGGTGTGAGCAATGGTTGAAAATGATGAAACTCTGGGGGCTTTGTCTGGCCTGGCATGACAGATGACTCTGCGGTGAAAATAGGGCATTGTCCCACACTATCATTTATTATGAGTGTTGGCCAGGTTTGATGGAGGGAGCCAGGCAGTTGGGAGCGCAGATCATTCATCCAGAATGGGGCTGGACTTGGTAGAGATCTGCTCCTTTGCCAGCAGACGAGCTGCTACTGCTAACCTGCCCTGAAGACTACTCAGACGTGGAACGTGCCCGCTGACGTTTATTTGGTTGGACTGTGAGACGGAGCAGTCATGCTGGACTTCACTGTGGAAAACAATAACTGTGATTCTTTCCAGTGAAATCTGCAATTCGAAACAAAAGGCTCTCAGTGGGCTGGTTTTGTGTTTCACTGTCAGTTTCAGTGTAGAGTAGGCAGCTGTCACACCTCCTCGGTGCAGGAAAAGCTGTTGACTTTTGAATACGTGCTGTTAGCTTACAAATCCATGAGCTAGCTTAGATTTAGGCTTCAGGAGTTAGGCTCTCTGATCTGCTACTGGGATGTGTTAGCGGACTGATTGAGTGAAATAGGGCAAGGTGCTCTATCTCGGATGTCACTTGGGGGTACATTCTGCTAATGTATCTCGCTATCTTTTAACATATCGCAGAGGAAGAATGGTGCTCGGTTAAATGAATTGCACTTCTTATCATCAGTGAGTTTCCACAGATGACTCTGGCCACTTAAGCGCAAATATTACCAGCTTTAGCTCACTGTAAACTTTCTCTACCAGAAAAACGAACACAAAGATGCCTTTATAGCTCATGCCAGTGTTACACAGCAAGGAGAGAAAGAAAAAACAAATAATCTATTTTTTTAGGTTCGCAATGCCATCTGCACTGCACCTTAATATTTTATTAGGCTGCATGTTTAATGCACAATTCTCGAAATCTGAGCGTTTCTGTCAGTAAAACAATAACCCAGCCATTTGTGATTACATGGAGCCACTCTGCTGCTGCTGGAACAATGCTGAAACTTTCGAAAGCCTTTTCAGATAACCTGCTGAGAGAGCACAAACTCCGGCAAGCCACAGTAACTTCAGAGAGAACTTTGAATCTGGTTACAAACAAATAACCGGTAATGATGGATCAACCGAGCGAGGCAGCCAATTAACTATAATTAACGCAATCAAAGTACTCGCGGAAAAATAGCTGTAATGACGCGCATGTTTGGCAAATTTACATGGAAGTCTATGATTGTGCACATGCGAGCATGCACAGCTATTAAACTGTGTGTAATTTTTATGCCAGTGCGTGTATGTGTGTTAGGTGACGGGGCTGGGGGTGGGGTGGGGGGCATTTTGGGTTCTTCTCCCTTCCTCTTTTCATTAAATGCCTTTCCGTGCACACATACACACACACACAGTCGACTGCAGTTCATTCACATGCATCTCCCCGGCAGATGAGCTTGTTTGCTTTAATTCAACAATGGTGCGGTGAGCACTTTGTTTCTGGGTAGTGGTGATGGATAGCCACAGTGATGGACATTTATTAGCATGGCTTTTAGATAGGCCCATGAGTGCTGCACTTGACAGAAATAATCCTTCTCAATAGGAAAGATGCTGCCCTCTTTTTGCCAACATGACTGTGCTGCACTCAAACATCTCCCCAATCTGCACCGAGTAGTGACAGTTTGGCTCGTGCACATCTACTCCAACACACAAACAAACTGCTGCTGGATTGTATGAGGTCATGATGATTTTTCTCGAAAGGCTTTGGTGTCCACAACATTCCACTTCGATTGCAGTAGCGGTAATAGCTGTAATGACAACGCGATGCATTTAGCCTTTATGTCAAACAAAGCTCTGTTAATTACAGCGCATACTTTCACATGAAAACACCAAAGGAAGGAAGAAAAAAATTTGTAATTTCCTCCCTTTTTGACAAGAATCTTTTAGTTTTTGAGTTCTATAGGACTTTGGTGATAACCCTGCACACAGCCAATTAAGATTTTCTGACAATAACAAATACAGATACAGATAAGTGTTGGATTATCTTGGAGGTTTGTTCTTATGGAAAAGTCGGCTTCAGTCGATCTTTATTTTAACAAATCCAGAGTGTGAGATTGATATTAAACGTTAAATCAGCAAAATATATATATATTCATCAGATGATCCTATTTTACATGTATTTCATTTAGAATAAAATGGCTCCACATTGCGTATCTCCATTAATGTTCCTTAAATCTAAAAGAGATACAGTGTCATGTGAATGTCAGATAACAGCTTCATTTCATGCCTGGTCTGGAACGACTCTCTTTTTAAATGTAATGTGATGTACTGTGGGTCACAAAATATGCATTTCATAGCTGTGAACATCATGGCTGAGTAACTGACACATATCTGTTCATTTAAAAAAAAGCCCATCTGCTTCTTAACTGTCATCTCCAAGTGTTTTAAGTTACATTGATCTTCACCCATTTTCTCTGAAAATTCAAAAGACTGATGGAATCAATTCATCTGATAACCAGGGACGAGAGAACACAATAATCTTATTTTATTCTGTCGTATGTTTAACAGTAAATGAAAGGCTAAAATCGTTATTTTATCTTAAAACGAGAAAAAACATTTCTTCCATACACTAAAATTCTCTTGGCCTGCAGTGCCACTCATCGGCTAATTAGTCTTCTTCCGGACCTTCTTCATGCTTTGGCACGTGAGAGCTCAGAGGAGAAGCATCCAGAAACAGCCGGGCAAGACTGCTGCTGGGCATGTGGGTAGGAACACACTGAAAGCACAGTGTGTTAAAAAGTAATTATCTTCTCATATATAAAACCCAAAGTAGGAAAGTATGAGAAGAACCCAAAAAGAAAGAGAAGTTTAATACGGTGATGCATGGGCTAAATGATTTTATTCTGAAAAGTTCCAACAGCTTTGTTCATATGAAGCCATGAAGTCCTGAAAAAAGTGCAGACATGAAAGATCAAAGTGCAATTCAAATTAATTTACCTTGACAAAAAGCAATTTAGACATTAGGATGATAAATGAGTGCTCACTGATTAAGGTAATTAGCTACATATGTTAATTTTCAGTTATCTTTGTGTTGGTTTAGGAACCAGTGATCCCCCAGAGTCTTGTTGCAGTGCTAGTGTAGTAGATGTATAAAAGTGTTGTGTAACCAAAGGAGCTGCACAGCATTAGAATAGAAATATACTCTATTAAATTACACATTCCTTAGCCTTTGCAACCTTGAGTATTGGCCGAGGATTTCAACAGACTGCTAACAACACCATTAAGGAAGAAGGGTTATCCTTGGGGCCTCATACACCAGATTATTAAGGTGCTTCTAAAACTGCCATACCAATATTTTTTTTTTCCTTTCACATAACATTTTAAGGGGCCAATCAAACAATGCAGGATAATGATCATCTCTGGCTGTCAGGACATCTCTTCTTACACTGTATATTCACTCAAGGACCTTATTTTTCCAATTTAGCGGTTTTAAATGAATAAAACTGCAAAAGTAAATATACATATTAACACAAAGGATGTTCTAGCTTTGATTACTACGAAGCTGTAACAGTGTGTCCAACATGCGCTTTATCTAATGATGTGTGTGTTTTTTATGAGGTTTAACATGTGTGAAACTAGCAGGGAGAGAGACCATAAAGAAAGGAGACAGGCTGCAGGGCAGCTTCAGGAGCGATGGGAGTCCATTATAGAGCCTCTGCAGAGCTCTAACAGGTAACACTGCCAGCCATATGTCAGGTGCTACTGAATCCACATTTTTGTCTGGATACCCTAATTATAAAATTTCTTCTGGCATAAGGGCCACATGCCATTGCCATGGCTATAGATGCAACACCATGGCAACTGTATGCTTAGTTGCCATAGAGGCTTAAAAAGTTCAAGTCCTGGAGGTGCACTGAATGATCGACATTTCAGCTTGATACAAAAAAATCATATAGTTACAATAGCCAGAAGCCTAATAAAGTATATATAATACAGGCCTGCACACAGAGCTGCTGGATTTAAGCCCAATTTATTGGATTTTGTCATCTGCTGTGGATCAGGCGCAACCCAATCATTTTGAAACTCCATCCTTCCTGCCTGCTCAGAATGTTTGAGCACCGTGATTGATCGTACTTGATGGAGTGTCTGCTAAAAGCAGCCCTGCATAACCACTTGGATCCTTTAAGCAAAGAGATCCGAGGACAGTTAACTTCACAATCACAGATGAAAGCAAGACAAGACGTATAAACAATATGCTGGTCCTTTATCATGCAGTGCATGTTTTTTCTTTTCCGCTGTAATTCATTTTTACCAAGATGTTTGCTGAATTACTTTTTTTCTGTCCACCAGGATGGATTGCTGTGAAATCAGATACAGATCTTCATGGTTGCAGGAAGATGAATCTTAGTGATTTAGGTGACCAGTGGTGTGGGATGTTGGGTCAAAATTTGGTATAAACATATCTGATCCACAGAGGATGAACCTGAGTGACGAGTCATCATCTCGCTTTTCATGTAGCACCATCAGCTTGCTTATATATTTCCATATGTACAGCAGTAGTGTGCTGTGACTTTCACTGAAAGGCAAACAGAGGTGATGACGCCACACTTCCTTCACTGTTTAACAAGACAAACTCGGCCAGATTAAAACATAACCTTTTGTGCTGCATGTCCTTTACTGTTTTATGCTGACAGCCTCCTGCAGCTTGTTGCACTCTTCCTGGATGTCTTGACCTTCTGCACTTATTCCTGGCTGAAGAACTATAGAATACTGTTGCTAGTTCGATATATATTTTAGTTAAATAAATATTTAGTATATTACCAAATTTTTATTGGACAAAGACAAGCAAAAGAGGCAACAAATCACTTTGAAAACAACTCATTGGACATTACACTATTATTAGCAAGTTGTACACAAAGTTTTAAAGATAAAGAAGAATGTTCCCCATGAGTGGATTAAGCTTGAGCTCATTTTTAAATACTTTACATACTTGATATTGTTTAATCTCTAGTATTATATTCTAGAAAATACATAGTTCTTTTTACTATATTATATTACACATATCTCTGAAAAAGAGCTGTTAATTGGCTCAGAAACCAAGGCCTAACCCTGATTTTAACCATTGAAAAATTTAACCACTAGTATTGTAATGTAACACCTTAATTTTTCTATAATAGCTTTAATCCCCCTGTAAATTCATACCATGCCACTCAGAGCTTAAAGCTTTTTATTTTAGATTTGATTTTATTTAATGCTAATATATTTAATATTGGACATCGCAGGCTCTGACCTCTCCTCTCCATCAACGAGGTTTTGTTTGCTAATGTGGCAATGAAAGAAAGAAAGAAAAACTGCGCTCTAATTTGTTTGTATTACATCTTGTCCAAAATGGTCAGTAAAAAGAATTTGTATCTGTTAAGATGATAAATCTCAGAAGATCATCTGCTTGCTTAAGCTAGTTTTGTTTCTACAAACATGTGCTCACAGCGGCAGATTGTCTCGCATGCAAATCTCCCAGCAGTCTCCTCTCAAAGATCAGAGGTTTATCAAGTAACAACCAGGAAAAATCGGCTGGCTTCTGAGTAACAAAAATCAAGTCTTTCAAAAAGAGACACCACACCCATGAAATCGCTGTGGATTTCATTGGAATCAGAGGCAAGCTGGCTTACTGCAAAAATAGCCTACTGTGACCACAAGATGGCAGTAATGGATGCAAACAGGTGAGAAACTTTACAACAAAACACTATTTTTAGATTTTTGCTAGGCAAGTACTGCTTGCCTTGCTTGTCCTGATGAAACCTTACAGTACATATAGTGCATTTGTTTCTGTCCGTGCAGTCTACCTCTGCAGACTTCATTTCCTCATCAGAATTTAGAAGCAATAATGTTGCTTTTATCCCTCTGACTTTTTATAATAATAACATACTTCAAATACAAATAATAACATTCCAGTTGATAGGTTTGCTTAACTGCCATCAGTATTTTGTTCAAAGCCGATTATGAATGGCCAATCAAACACATACGGTTTGCATCGCTCATTCTCACTCTCATGAATGAGCTCCATGAAGTGGGTGCACTGCAAGTGATGCACAGCAATACAGCTTGTCAGCATGATTAGAACAGACAAAGCAGCTACCACCGGTACTGCTGAATACACTCCATATGGACATCTGAAGGAGTTTAATGACTGAGTAGTATAGACTCTGCTGCTTTTATGCAAATTGTGCAAAAGGTCTGAAAGGACAAGTCCGAACATCAGCAACATCTGCAGCAAATTTGAAACATCACATTGAACGGAAGCATCCCGCCGGTCTTGGCAGATGAGAGTGATAGATGATAACAAGCAATCATCACCAATTTGTAAGACCATGAACCAACAGGTGCATAAATCTTGAAGAGCTTAATTATATTTCAAACCAATCAGTTTTCAGTTTCTTTTAACACATTAGGTGTTAGAACAAATGCCTGCTTTGTTCGTGTTGTTTTTTTGTTTCTGTGTACTCTTTAATTCTGTTGTAGTACAGTAATCTATTTAGATTTGGCAATGGCTGTGGGCTGCATTGATATTCGATAGGTGGGGAGTTTCTACCTTTCCTACGGAAAAGGATTAAGTTGCAGTAGATATTTTTAAAAAAGAAAGAAAGAAATGAACTAAACTATCTCATTTTGGAGACTGTAAAAATAAAAAGTTTGTAACTGTGATTAATAACCTGAATTTTCAGCCATTTCTTGCAAAGTGTGCATTCACATTTATGAATTATTATGAATTTACATGTAGGTTTGCAGTGCACATTACTTTAATGTAAAGTCAATGTAAAGACTTTGTGGGTGAGAAATACCATAGTGAAGGCGCCTGCTGTCAAAGTCATACAGCAGGAAAAAATAAGAAAGTGAAGGCAAGATTAGATAAGCAACTGGAACACAGACATGCTCATACAGGCAAAAGTGTTCAAATTGCTGTCAATGACGTCTCTTAGCCCACTCTCACAGTATTCTTATAAAATATTTTACAGTTATATATTTATTTCCAATCGTGCTTTTCCAGCATAGTCTCTGGTCAACAGCACTCTGTAATGTGGCTTTCTCTAAATCTCAAGGTACTTCCTAACTTTTTTTTAACCTAAATGTAATTAACCTTTGTAAGAGCAGGAGAAAGTCTGCATGTGATAAAGACCTGAAAAATACTCAAACAATATATTGCTTTAAAAGAAATCCCTTTCTTGTGTTGCCTATTATAGAAGATGTAGTTAATTAATCATGTAGTTTATTTTCTGCCCCTGATAAATAATTTCTGGCAGCTAGGCCCTATGTTTTTACACAGTTCACCATTACAACTTCACACCACGCTTTGAAGCCCCAGCCCACAGAGCTTGTTTAATCTTATTAATCTTATTTGGTGTTTGATATGAACAGATCGATGTAGCTGCCCTCATTGAGAAACAAGAGCATCCTTATCTCACTCTGCCTCTCAGGCATGAAGACCCTCACTCACAATCTATGTTCACATGTTAACATATACACCTACACAGGTCTAAAACTTGGATGCTTACAATTCCTGAAAAGGAAGCAAAATTATCTTAGTGCCCAGGGTGCAGAGAGGGGGGGAAGCATGCAGGGGAACAAACTCACTGCTTTCCTTATACAGTGTGCAGATAACCAAGCAGGCTTCAATCCGCGGCGCGCTGATAAGATTGCGATGCGATTGCTTCCTATCAGTCACTGATGATCAGCTGTTTGGGCTGTCCAAGCAGACAAATCGCACATAATGGCTTCTCAAGCTGCTGGTTCCATCACAGCCTCTCACATTTAGCAAACCAACTTGCTTCTTTATGGGCAATGAAATGACTGCTCTTGCATCAGTTATGTTAACTTGCTTTGCTAGCAAAGACACTTGCAGGTTTCTAATATGGCACTTACTCAGCTGTGCAGATTAATTTACATGTAGATTCCTGTAAAGAAATGCTGAACGGTAAAAAGTAAAAGGGCTTTTGTATGCCAAGAAGAGGTGCGGTTCCAACTTGGTTTCAATCAATAGTAATGCTAAAAGCGCATTCAACCATTGATCAAAACAAGCACATTGTGAAACATAAATGAATACATGCACGACCACAAATTCACACAAAAAGTATTGGATTTCTTGGAGAAATCTCATCCAGAGGCACATTATCAGTTAACACAATTGGTCTGTTTTTTTGACCTACTTATTGGGTTGATCCTCCAGGGTTCAGCCTTTTTGCAGTTGTTAAGTGAGTACAATGGCATACTCCTTTGATGTGCAAGTATCGATTTCAAAGATACAAGGCTCTCACCTGACCTATAGCATATTGATTCCAGAAGGCTGTCTGCATTCTGCCTCGTCTCTAACTTGATAAAACCGATCTTTCAATAAGCTTGTAAAATAAATCTGAAATTTAGAGATGCATACAGAAAACAATCAGTGGAAACATTAAACCCAGGACACGTCCAGAATGTTCAGACTCTTATTAGATTCTCATCTGTTATTTTCAGTATGGGATCACTCCTGCCGTTTCTCCACCCCCCCTCCTCCCACCCTGCATTGCCATTCTTGACAGGGTTTACAGTGAAATGCTGGATTTATACCCATCTGCTCATTCAAAGGTCATTAGGTCGTTTCACATCAGCAGGTAATGGAGTTGACAGGGTTCATCTGAGCGCAGTGTTCTTACAGCCTGAAGGGCCCTGAGTGAGTCCACATTGTCTGCAATCAGCAACCAAAAACAACCTCACAGCTCGGTGGTTCGGTGATAAGCAGGATGACTGCTGGGCGAATTCTGCAATTCTTTATGCACACCGGGACAAAGGGTGTCGGTGCGGTGCCGATGCGAGGTTTGCCACTGACAAAGTTCAGCATGTGCATCAGATCACAAATCTGCTCATTCTGTCTGCAGTGAAGCTTAATGTGACAAAATGATCCAATTCAGGAAGCAGAATTATGGCAGAAACAGGACACCGAGCAGGATCATGGTGTGAGGAGGAATGCGTGCAAACTGGATTAGGATTGAATAGGATGGGTTTTATCATTTGAATATGAAGTATGCTCAAATATCGGTTTTATTATTATCTCTAAAAAAATAAAGAAAGATTTAAGCAGACTGCCTGCACTTTCAAGTGTGTGGAGCACAGTGGGGAGTGGGCATTCAGGGTTCAAATTAGAACCTGATGAGAGATTATAATGATGCTGCTCCATGGTTCAGTCCACATCCAGAGGGGCCAAATATCCAATTAAAACAGTCTATCACTCCCCTCTCTCTCTCTCTCTCTTTCCCGTTCAGGAGGTAATTACTGGAAACCCTGCATGTAAATTCAATTCAAGATAATATCTCTGGAGGAATGGTTCCCAACAACCCCACCAAATGTCACTGGTGCTCTGTAATTGTCATTTTACTGGATTTAATCCATCATACTGGGCATTTGATATCACAAATACCACCTTTATCTTTATGCTCTGCCGTATGGCGAATCAGAGGCAGGATGGTATTTAATCACAGGTAATTCCAAATTTTGTTGAGCTCCATTAACTCAAACAGCGATTGTAATTTGATGCTAATTGCTTCTGCATCCACCGTTACTAGAGGTGTTCATGTAAATTGATGACATTAAAGGGTGTAGTATCAAAACAAGCCCGGATCCATGGCTGACAGGTGGGAAAGGGCAGCTGAGCTAAGCTGATTGGTGGTACAATAAGAGTGAGAGCTACTTTATTTCCTGACCTTTTGCTGCTTGCTTTCGTGCCCCTCTCTCCTCTGTCAGTATCACTGATCAGTTTCACAGCTGTGTACAGGCCAAGTCCCGCATCCAGTCCAGATGATCTCGGTGCCCAATCTGTCTCTATAATATTCCTAACCCCACGCCCCTGTCTTTTCATCTCTGCGCTGAGATAATGCATTGGATGTGGCAGAGCAACCGAGCAGTGGACACTTCCTTTCATGAATACTGTAGATTTTACTGTATGTGCTGTTGTGGCAGAATAGAGAAGGACAGCTTTGTGCTCTCAGTATTCATCAGGCTTATGGTCACGGGCAGCTGTGTCACAGTGCAAAGGACGCACGTTTCAAGACTCATCTGAATCACGCCGCTTAGGTTACCTCTCGTGTTGTTTTATTTGTATGAGTCTCCAAACGGTAATTGGTTTCAAGCATTCCTCATGAGCCACATTCACATGTTATTTGCCCTCGAATTAATTATTCCATTCCTCTGGCTCACTCTGTCCAAAAAGCCCCTCTGTTTAATTGAATGACCTAAAATAACCATACTCATTGGCAAGGTTAAGATCAGTTTAACCCGTGTTTTACATACTATAATTATGCTTGACATGGTTTTGTTTGATGATTAGTCTGCAGAACTGCACAGAAATTTAAAATGAAATTGCAAAGCCTTTCACTTTAATGATGCCTCGTGCCTTCAAGTTGGAAGTTATCTCCAAGCAGATTTACTTCAGAGGTGTAAGAAAAACCTGAGAAACCTGAAATTAAAAAAAAAAAGAGCAAGAGCAACTGAAAGCTGAAAGTCTGTTTTTCCCCATCTGAAAGTGGCACAAAACCACCTGCTGAAAGTCAATTAACATAACCCTGACATAGACCAACACAACAGAGAGATACAAACAGCAAATTTAAATTCAGGAAACCTGCAGGCATTCAGATAAAGCTGGCGACAGAAGCTGCACAATTTACCTGCAAATAGAAAAGGTATGGATAAAGACATCCATGAAGACTTTTTTCTTCGAAATTTGGGTAAGGGAGAAGCTGATCTTTATTCATAATAATTTAAAATCTCACTTCCACTAAGTAACTTCTGTACATTCTTGCAAAACTTTCTGGACATGTGATATTTTTGTTTGGTGGAGAAAAAAAAGAAAAGTTTTGCAACCAGATATTTGTTTATGACATGAACATTCACTGTGTCCTCATATTAAATTATCCCAATATTTCTCTCAACTTTTTACCCTTGCAGTTTCTATTTGCTGTCTCTCCTACCCTATAGATCTCTCCTATAGAACATTTGTAATGGTGGCCCTGAATGGGCTCATTCAGTGAAAGAGACAAGGCTTTTTGGCTGTATCACCTATAAATGGCTAGGTGGACAGCAGAATAGGCTACCTTTCAAGTCTTGATTGCAGCTGCACAGCCCTCACCATGTTTTCATTGTGTGCAGCCACTGTTATAACATCAGAGTGCCATTAACAGGGAGTCTTTGTGTCCTTGAGAGGTCATTTCACCTCCACTAGAAATGGATTTTAGCATTTGCTACAGCCCACATTTGATTATAGGTACCAAACTGGCACTTGTTGGGCCTCAGAAACAACTGCTTTTATATGATTATCATTAATTAGGTGAATGTTGGCTTCACAGGTCTCTGGACCCTGACCAGAAAAATCGACCCGTGTGCTACGTAAATGATACTTACGTCATGTTTTACACTTTTGACCCACCACCTTTACACTGTCTTGCCTTCGGAGATATTCATAACTCTGATGACTTCAGAGTGCTCCCTCTGGGACTGATCATGTGATCTAACCACACTGGCTAATTGATTCATAGCTCGTAGGAGGCAGGGAAAAGTGTAGGCATAGTAAAATGTCAGCTAACACTGGCCTTTAATGTAGCCATCCAAATGTACTTGGGGGCCTGTGTGTCTGTTTATTCTCTTTAAAGTGTGAGAATAAAGGATTTTGGATTTAGAACCCCCTCAAGGACTCATGTCACAAACGCACACAGAAACACTCTAAACAAATTAAGATGTCCAGCTGTACAGCTGCGACTAAATATGAATAGTATTGCAGGGCAGGGATGGCAATATCTTCTGGCTGGTCTTCTGTTCATGTAAGAAGGAGCTTTGCAGTCACTTTAAAAAGATCCCTTGACTTAAATGAGGCACATTCTACAAAGGTCACAAAATCATAGGAACATGGCCTTGCGGGGCTGAGTTTCTTTACAATATTCACTTTGACAAGTGTTGCTGTCCCACGAGTAACGCTTCATGATAAAATAACTAAGCAGAATTGCTGTGTGCCTGACTGTCCTGTCCGGCAGACTGTGTGAAAAGCCTGTATGTGGCATGTGCTCCCTGATGGGGCCAAGAGGGAAGGCTTTGAATTCACCATGAATTTATGTTCACACACATGCTCAGTGTCAGGAACAAAGCCGGGATCCTATTGCTACTGCTGCTGCCGCCGCTCGTCGCCACCGCTGCTAGTTTTGCTGCCGGAAAGCAGCTGATTGTTTGTTGCTGTTCCTCTCTGTTTCGTTTGATACTGTTAATCATGAATTCTTTAAGGGCCGGGGCTGTTAAAGTACATGTGGTCGCAAGCAGGCCAATATCACACCTCACCCTGAACCTGCAGACTGACTGAACCTGTGAAATCTGTAATGCCAGAGTGGTGTGAAATTCTTGAATCTCATCATGGTTTTCTCCGTCATCAACTCGAGCGATGACTAGAGTCTTTCTATTAATACAACACTTCAAAAACAAAGTTAAAAAAAAAAATTAAGCTTATGACACAAAGGTTTTTTGGTTTTGTGGTTTCTTTTTCTAATGCAGGGATGTCAAACTCATTTTACTTGGTGGGTCACATACAGTCTGCTTTGACCTTAATCAAAACAAAGACCAGTGAAAGTCCCCTTTATGTCAGTGTAAAGACATTTATCTATGCATTTAATCCCTGCGATAGCTTAATATCAGGAAAAGAAGTCAAATTTCAACAGTGTGTGTCAGTTTTTTCTACATGAAAAAGAAGTGAATGAAATCTGTCAGCATGGCTCATACAAATAATCTGTAAGGTTTAAATGGTAAGAACGTTTAACATGTAAAATTACAGGGAAAAAAAGTATCCAAGTGTACAATGGATAGTGTGTTAGGGATACAGAGTATAGCCTTTGTATCCATAACAATAAAAAAAAAACTCCATTACTTTAGCACAGCATGAATGACCATGTAGAGAATCTCCATCAGTAAAGATAAAACTTTAAAATTTATGAAACTACTGCTAGAAGTACAACATTTAGGCCTGCCCAAAGCTGTCCAGCAGGCCAGATTGGGGTCTTTGCTGGGCCGATTTTGGTCCCCAGGTCTTATGTTTGACACCCCTGCTCTATGTGTAGCTAATCCCTTTTGCCTACTCTCACTATTTCACATAACACCAATTAAAATTGTGGTAGCTCTCAAAGCTGTGTGTTTGTAGACATTTAAACAAAACAATTAAAAGAGAAAATGAAAAATGAACACATTCAAATTCCTGATAAATCTAAATGAGACATGTGACTGTTAACTACGTGACACGAACTTCCCCTTGTGGGACAATTAAAGGATTGTTCTATTCTATTCTTGTTTTGGGCAAGTGGCAATCAAGGTGACAATGTAAGGTCAAGTGAATAAAGTTGAGTCACACAAGCCCAGGGATGGGTATCGTTTAGGTTTTATCCGATACCGGTGCCAAACCGGTACTTTTGAAACGGTGCCGGTGCTTAAACGGTGCTCGAACTGGTGCTTAAAGAATGGAGAACACAAACTTTGTCCAAAAACCTCTCATGTTTAGCTGTTTTTTTCTAAAAAGATAACAATGTTAGCCGCTTTGCCTTGGGCATTTTTAATCTGTAGCTCTGCTCTAAAAGAACGTACGTACCTGGGCCCGCCTACTATCCTTGGAAAGGTAAAATGATTGGCTAGAATCCAAAGTGTATGACATCTCAGGAAAAAAAAGCACCGAAATAAAGCACCGAAATGTGCGCTGCTTTTCGGTCTGGTTATACCGTTTATGTCAGAATGGCACCGGATACCGGTACCCATCTCTACACAAGCCTAGAGACTGGTCTGCAATCATGTGGTCTCACAAGGAAAACTATGCATTCTCCAACTAGTTAACAAAAACCTCCTTACAGTTAGTTTGATCGCCAACATATTACTGCAGTTGCTCATAGTTTGTTTGGTTCCAAACTTATATATAGTTTTTGAGAAGGAGTGCTTCCTGAATTCAGACTGTTTCTCCTTCAGGTACTCTTCAGAAGGTATACACATGCACTCAGACACTCTCTGTTCAAATCAAAAGCCTTTATTCTCATGGCATTGTCATGTTTAAGGTGGAAAACTCCAGTGTGTTTTTGGCACACAAACCAGTGAAGCTCCACCAGTAAGAGGAATCTTCCTAACCTGGACAGATGCAGGAGCCCAACGCATTTCGACACAAAGCCCACAGTTGTCGCCAAATTCAATTAACAATCAAAAAAGTAACGTACAACAGCAACAACCACATCATGAAGTCATCTCCAAAAGGAAATAAGGTTGATCAAAACCTGTCCAGATTTTTAAGATTTCTGACATTGGTGGAGTTTGACTGGTGGGATATTCCATTCTTTTCCAAGGGTGGAGCTTCCCATCAGTGGAAGATGTCTACTAAGTGGAATGTCACTAAAAAAGATGCAGTTTGTTCATGAACTCTCTTTGACTCTACGATTAAAGCTTGTTTGCTAAAATGCAGTGGAGGTTTGTAGGTTACAAATGACCAAGCAATGCAAAAATACATTAAAATTGTATTTGAAAACAGAGTGAATGGACTTGTTTCACAATTTAGTCTCAAAGTTTTTGTAACAGCTGCACTTCTGAGGCACGACTTTTACTTTGAAAGCAAACATTCTCCCTCTCTGCTTTGCATGGCACTTTTTCAAGTTTTACTTCCCCTCAGCTAGTTGTAGCTGACTGTTTAAAGACAACTCGCCATCACAGCCAATCCAATATGGCAGACAGCTCTTAAGGATTATGTACAGGAGATCACAAGTAATGAGTAATGTCTTCCTTAGGTTTTCTTTGGCAAGCAAGCTGTATCAAAACACCAAGGTGGGGTCTAAACAGTACAGCCTGAGATGCTGAACTTGGGGTCTAATTATCTCTAAATTAAATTATCTGAAAACAGCCTAACTATAATTTTTAGATGGATTATGGCAGCTGGACAAGAGGATACTGTTTAAAGACAAGAGCGAGGGATAAAAATTGGGACTCCGAGACCCAGTAGAAGTGGCACTCTCAGTTGCCACTCTGGAAAACATTTTTTCAGCGTTCACTCTGCTCTGTGCACCTGCTGTAACGGAGGAATACATAAACCATTGTAATTAGATAAACTGCACAATGATTTTGTGAGGATTTTACAGCTTCATCAGTGTCAAATAAAGCATCAAGTTGTTGTGAAGAGAGAAAGCATTGCAACCTGGATTCTGAAGGGAAAAGCGTGGGTGAAAAAACCACTGAGGATAAAGTTACAATGAAGACTGTAAGTGGCTTTTTGTACCCTTTTTTTTTTATTGTAAACACACCCCTGGTGCGTGGACATACAAAACCAGCTCACAAAGACACTTTATATCGAATTGGAGGCGTGTTCGGGGAGGGGGGGCTTTGATCGTTTGCCCCACTTCTGAACCAAACCTGAGGGGTATTGCTGATGCTATCCAGGTTTGAAATGCACTGTGTGGAAAAGGAAGGTGACTAAAGTGGTGGAAGAGCAGGGGAGGAGCAGCCGAGGAGGGTGCGGGTTGGGGGGGGAAGTGACCTGAACTTTAACAGGATGGAGCCAATTCCCTGAGGAGTAAACATTCAGTAAAAGCTGAGCAGCCCATATCTGTGGAGTAAATGGGCAGCAGAGTGGAGCATGTTCTCTCCTAACAGGGCCAAGGTGCACTGCCAGGAGATCTGGACTTGTAATTCCTGTCCACTACTTGACTCATCGTCAGGCATACTGGCTTCTTTTTATGCCAGAAAACACCACTGCTCTGCTAAAGATAGCCATTAACAGGATTAGAAAGGCTACTGTATCACCGTATTGAGATGAGAATGTAAAAAGTACTTGAGCTCTTGCAGGCAGGGCCAGTGATATTACCAAGAAGTAGTGAAATTGGACTGAAATAATGTCAGATCCGCTTAGTATCACTTGTGTGTTGCAGCTAGAGGCTATTTACTGGTAAGTCATGCACTTGGCAATATATTTATAGTTTTCACTTCCTGATGTGTTTCAAATGTGCTCCGCTGAAGCTACTCGATCCAGTGTTAAACCCTTTTCTTAGGTGTGTGCTGGGGAGCAGGCATATTGTCGGTGCTTATCTTACACATGTTGGAGTTATTGCCTCGGTGTTAATTCTTCTAAAGCATGTGAATATAAAGCCAAACACCTCTTGATAATTGCAGTCCTCTCAGGGAAGCTAAGGGCAGCCATCTGTGAATGGATGAAGAAATAATGGCGTGGTTAAGAAATGCTTGGGGGAACTAAACACATTTATTTGTGCAAAGTGCCACGTTCAGAAAGCCACAAATGAGTCGGGGACCTTTCATATGTGTGTCTCTATTTGAAATTCCGGTGCCAAGGTGAAGCAAGGAATATTTATTGTGTTTATAAATAGAGAATCATCTCTTTGAGAGGGTTAAAGACAGTGAGGGAAACAAAGCGGGTTTGATGCCTTCTCTGTGTCATGATCAAACTGTCCACAGCCTCGGGATGAGGGATGCGGGGCTGTCTCGGTTTTGAAGGAGGGGAATTTCAACCTGCCTTCTACGTGACACTCTGACAGCGCCATCCCCACCTTATCTGTCCTCTTTGCCCCCCTCACCCCCTTCATCACCACACACACACACACTCCCCCTTTTTTCCACACACCTTCCACTTCCATCATCCCCTGTGATAAGCGCACCGAATTAAAATGATTTCTTTTTAATTACCATTCACATGAAGTGCAATGTGAAGCGCATGCATTATATATGTATGTTTCATTCCATTCTGTGTGAAGATTAAACCGTTGTGGGCGAACCTTGCCTGGGGGCAAAATATACAAATGCAATTAAATTAATTTCAGTGGAGGAAAAAAACACAAGAGAAAAAAATTCACCCTTTTTCTCATAGTTTTTGGGAGAAAGAACAAATAAAAAGGGGATAGGAAGTGGGGTTCGTTTTATAACAAATAATGAGCAGAAAAACAGTTTGTTTTACTAATTAGGAGGAACTTGTTTTATACCTTCTAGTGTCCTGAAGGGCTTATATGACAGCTGAGAATTGTTGTACGTCAAATGCTCGTCAGCAGCATATGGAGACGTTTGGCCACCTTGATTCTCATTTCATTTTAAGACAGCATTAGCATGCAGGCCGTCCCTCGATTTCCTCTGAGGAATAACCCGACTGAGGTGCTTAACAAGAGTCAACTGTACTTCTTAGAGTGTATCCTGTGTATCCCGCTCGTACTGTGTGTGCTGAATTTCTGTGGCTAAATTACATGTCCTTTATATCCTTAAAGCACAGATCAATAATTTGTCTTTTGCTGTCAAGAGACTGTCAGAAAACTAGATAAGAAAGCAGATGGAACAGAGACCAATTACAGCTGGCAGATCTTGTGTCTGTTGAGAGGTCAGTAAGCTCACCTACACACCTGCCACTCCAGGCCCACGCTACCTCGCCAGAGCTGAAGCTGCACATCAAAAGGTACACTACTTGAACTTGAAAACTTGAATTGCCCATCCTCAACCCCGAGAGACATTTGTGTCTTTCAAAACCCGAAGGGAAGCGAGTCAATCCACACATAGGCTCCTTGATGACCCGCGAGGCATAACACGAATTCGCCCTCCTCCTCGCTGTCATGCTCTGTTTAGAAAGCGGAGACACAAAGATAACCTGATGTGTATGGATTTTCTTTTTAACAGTTGTAAGGGTGTCGAGGGTGGGGCTGTACAGGCTGCGCGAGGATTGGAGGGGTGGGGGGGGCCCACCAGACGGCGGTAATTGAAGATGACAGCGGGTTGAGCACAATGACTCTGTGGATAACAGCAATCATAACCGCCATAATAATCACAGCAGCACTTCACACTTGCAAAGTTCTTAGGTAAACAAAATTACCCAGCTGACACCAACCACCTTATTTCCCCATCCTCGTTGATTGTCGGAGCTTTTCACGGCTCTGGGCCTGTGAGCCTTTCGTGACGTGAAGGCTCCCAAAAGTTGCCGTGCTGAAGGTGTTGCATGTTTTGCAGCTGTTTTATCTCCAAAGCCCTTTAGCTGTCAGCACCCCTCAGGTACTCCTCTGCTTACTTATGTGTGTCTTGAGAGATGCCATCAGACTAAGAGTAGAGTTAATGACAGAAGTTTCAGAGGCAATTTCAGTAAACATAATGAAAATCTGCTTTAATTGGGAAAAAAATAAAGAAGGTGTTTTTCCAAGTCAGAAAGACGTTAGATAAATATAGCTCCTGTCTAAAGGCAGTATTAGATGTCAAAACAAGTGACACAAATTGCCATTTATTACAGACATTTAAAAATAAGGGAGGCCAATTATATCCGCCATTTGTTTTAATGGTGCGCAGCTTCAAATGAATCCTGGGTAATGTTTACTTTTATTTGTTATTACAACCTTTTTTTCTTTTTTTTCTTTTTTTTTACTATTATTGTGTTTACGTCTTGTCACAGCATTAATGATCTTACAGTTATAGGATTTTATATATGGTCTTAGTGGTTTGGGAATGTTTTATTTAATGAAGTTACAGCATAGTATTGAAGCACATAAACTCTCAAGCTTATCAAGCACAACATCAGCCGGCGTTAGCGATACCTAACCTGAATTTATCTCAGGTTGCTAAACATTTTGGTTTGGTTACTTGTAACTTACTAAAATGTGAATACATATAAAATTGGCAAATGGGCTGGTTCTTATATAGCGCTTTGCTATTCTATATTTGAGCACTGAAAGCACTTTAAACAACATGCCTCATTCAGCCTTTTACACAAGGAGTCGAAGGAGGTTGGAAAGAAAAGCATCTGGACTTCTTCAAGTTTCCTTGAAGACGTTTCACCTCTTATCTGAGAAGCTTCTTCAATTCTAAGAGGAACTGGTGTAGAGTCCCAAATTTTAAGCACTATGGGAGTGTCCCCAAGAGGGTCATGGACCACCTATTGATCCTCAACCTAATCACACGAGCCAAGGTGTGAAAACAGATGTGGGTCACAATCAGCCAAGGCCAAAACCGTTGTGACTACGTCTACACTAATCTGGATAAATTTGAAAACTGCGTTTTCCTGGTCCACGCTATTGTTTTCAATCGTTTCCGAACAGTTGTTCATCCACACTGAAACGACTGAAAACGCTTACATACGCTTATTGCACATGCGTGAAATGTAAGACGATTCGACCTGCATCATTTCTGTCTGCCGTTTATTTACTTCCCGGCTCTTTGAAACACCGTGGCAAAATGTCAAGAAAAGGAGTTTTTTAAATGGACTGACAATGAGGTGGAGTTGTTGCTGCGAGTAACACAAAAGTACAAAGTTGCAAAAGCGAGTGAGAATTAAAGAATTTAAAGAAAAGCTATCTAGAGCATGTACAAACTGATATTAATCTTTAATAGGGCTGTCAAAATTGAGAGCAAACAAAACAACTGCTGTATAGCAGTTAGTTTAACTGGTCATATGACTGCATCATATCACCAAAATACGTTGTTTTCAAATGTATCTGCTTTTCAAAAAGCTCTGTTTCCCTTGACCAAAAACGCTGTCCCAGTGTGGACGGAAGGACAAAACGGAGAGAAAAAGATGCGTTTTCAAACAAAAACATATTAGTGTGGACATGGCCTGCGAAACCTAGCCCCACCCTATCATGTCAAATGGCCCGGGGTGTGAGTGGGCGTTAAGGTGTCTGGGAAGGGATCTCAAAACTGGATTATAGATGGCAGACAGTTGGTGTCGTAAGCCACCGCCTCTGTTCAAAGATGGTTGTTCACAGTGGACATAGATGGCTTCTTTCATTCCTCTTTCAAACCATCTGTCTTCTCTGTCCAAAACGTGAACATTGGCATCCTCGAAAGAGTGACCTTTCTCCTTTAGATGCAGATGGACAGCCGAGTCTTGTCCCGTCGAGGTGGCTCTTAACACAGAAGAGCCACCTCGACCTGGATGACTGAGAACCTTCACAGACCTTTTTTTCTACACCTAAGTGCTTTCTAACGTTCTCATTCTAATGAACGTATAGGAGAGAAACTGGGGGTTTGGATATCTTGCACCGATATTTCCCAAGGACACTAGAACAACCTGAACCATCAGTTAAGAGTGTACATAGTTTATTCGGTTAATGCAGTCGGCGATAGGTGGTAGCATCATTTACATTTACAAAATAAAGAATACATATTGAAATCAAATAAAAACTAAAAACCCTTTGTCGTCTCACTAGGAGGAGATCCTTGAACATTGTTAAGTGTTTTGCAGGTGGGACTTTGCAGATCCAGTTAAGTTAAACAGGGACTTTTTCTTTTGGACGTAGGCATTTTGATGTCTTAACAAACCAAACATAAAATTTGCTCATTCTAGGAGCATGAATCGCAGGTTCAATATGCAAACGGATCTGTTTGCAGTAATTATAGATTGTGCATCTTGGTGCACTCGAAGCAAGCACCATCATATAAAAAGGAAACTTTTTAAGCAAAATGCATCCATGTGAACGAGTGTAAAAGAGTCAGCCGTGCCTGCCTCACGTTATGAACAGATATACGCACACTCCTTATAAAAAGAAAACAATCTTCTTTCCTTATTTCACTATTAATTAATTTCTGGTTTTGATGAAGTCAAAACCTAATTGCATGTGAGTCAGAGCAAACAGCTGTCCTCATCATTTTCAATAAGTTCAAGCTGTCAGGCATGTAATCAGAAAATCATCTGCTGTCAGTCATATTCCATTACAGTCAGCTCAGTTTTAACCAAGACGTGGCTTTTTGAATGTTTGATGTTGGTTTCCCTGTGTGAACAGACTGAACAGCTTCCAGACCTCCAGGACTGGTGTTGCAGTCCTATGGCGATGACAAGGAAGGAAAAAAATATGATTAATATGATTTTGTGTTCAATCACATTGCAGGTCCAGCTTTTTCCTTTTTCAACAGACAAGCATTTGAATTGCAAATTATTTGTGAATATTACTGTCACTGGCAAAAGTGTTCAGCAGGAAACAAAGTTAGCCGCCTCACAGCTTGGTGCTGATAGATGAAAGAGGTGGTGAAGTGTTATTATGGCTGGAGTGTACTCAAAGGAATGCAATGGATGGCCACTCTAGGGTCAACTCTGCTCACTCTGCCCTAGGGGAGAAATCTCCAGCTGAAGTATCACCTGCTTTGATATTGGGATGGTTGTAGAGCTTGTGCTTTTTTTTTCACCAACACAGACAACTGTCTGCAAAGATAGATGGGGAAGAAAAGGACAAATGAAATGATTATAACACATGTGTCTGTCTTGGACATATTGAAGTTGTAACATCAGTGCACACGAAAGCAAACAGCGATGTTCAAGAAATATTTGAGCGTCGTGCTGTTTAATTCACATAATTAAAGCAGTAAAATTTGCAGAGGAAGTAAAATTCTGAAGAAATGAGACAGTTTTTAAATCTTCAGACTCAGTTGAGGTGACTCCAGGCTATAAAGCCAGCAAGCAACCCCAGTTTATTCTACTTTTTTTCCTTTTTTTTTTATAAATCTCTGGTTGGCGACAGTCTTCCAACACCCAAACAGCCTCCCTCCAGTCCTTTCTGGCTCTCATTAGCCAGACCAGAGGTGTAGACAAATGGTGAGAAATGAAATGGATATGCTTTAAAGTCTCGGTAATGGGTTCATGCAATGCCGTGAACGCAGCTAATTAAGGTCAGGGGAGTTCTCATCACAAGCAGCCTACCGTTGTGTATGTTTTTATCAAGGGCTGGGCTGTCTTGCTTCACCAGAGTGAAGCAAGGAAGAATAATTATTATCACTCTCACACTATTACCAAACTTCTCAAAATGTTGTTTTGGCTTTCCTGGGCTGGCTAAACGTTAATGATGCATGATGAAATCACTTCATTGCCAAATATAGTGTAAAATGTAAGAGAACAAACATCTGGACAAGGCTATCGATTCTATTGTCCCCGGTTAACCTCGTGTGCTTATCTGTAACATGTGTAATGATGCTGTATCAATTAGTTCAACAAATAGCCCACTGGTCATTTAGGTAAAAGCTCCTATAAAATGCATAATAGTCCAGGTGATCACGCACACTAACAAGCATTAGGTCACACATCTATCACTTGTATCACTGTTTGCCATGACAGATAGATGAGACCATAAGACCTGTGAGATTGCTGCAGAGGCAATTAAAAATTTGGACTCATCACAACATTGCCATCCTTAAATAAATATTAGTTTGCAGGGAAAATGAGAAGCTAACGTTAAAGCCACAGATTCTGAGATTTATTTCTTTTACTTGCCTTTAATAACTGAAAATGGCTGATGTAAATAAATAATTGTGACAACACAATAAAGAAACATAAACTGCACCTCTTAAAATTTGCCATTAATGGTGGTGTTGTCTCCATATAAAAGGTATGCAGAAAGTAAATCACCTGTGCATAATTTGTACATAAACCATAGTAATTGCATAGTCAAGCCAACACAGAAATTTCCAAGTACTTGGCTGCAGGTTGCTAAATGTTTTGGCTCCAGTCACAAATCCTCTCATCTGCGGAATTAACCTTTATTTTAATACAAGGCATTATTATCTGTTTTAAACGATATTTTAAGATGAATTTGGATTCTGAACTTTTCCACAAAGGTAGCTTTTATTTTAGATCATCTTGTGATCACATTAGTCATAATCAGTCATTATATTTCTAGTTAAATGAAGCTAATTACTTTGAATGACAGACTTCTGCAGGACAGCTGCTGAGCAGGATAAACCCTTTGTTTCATCGAACAGTTAAGCCCAGTGACTTGTTACATTCAGACACAAACATTAAAGGCAGATATGAAACAATAGCTCATACAATAGTTTAACACGGCACAGATTTTTATTTTAGTAAATAAATATATATTTGTGTTATTTTTTAAAATTTTCAGTCTCTAGGTGATAAGCATCAGAGTGACTTATTTTCATGTTCACATTCAAGTATCGCATTACTGTCTAATCTCACGCTCTAAGGAGCAAAGCTAGATGAAGATCTGGGAGATTTTCACTCCCAGCCTGTTTTCGAATCAACCATTAAGATCTCTCTGTTTGGTAATCCTTTGAATGTCATTCACTTCTGATTTTAATGCTAGGCTGTGCACAGAGGGACAGAGGCAGGAAAAGCTATGCTTTGTGCAGTTCTTAGAGAAGTTGTAATGTGGAAAATACATTATCATCCGGGCAGTGTGGTAGCAGTTGTGCAGAAACTCACATGCTACTTTTTTATGAAAGAAGTCTATGCATCTTCACTTACCGAACAAATATAAAGCAGATTGTGTCTGACGGAATCGGGCACCCAGTGATATTAAGACTGTGATTTAAAAATAATTTTGGTTGCTGTCCTGTTAATGCATGTAACACAAAACACAAAAAGCAAATAGTAGCTCCTTTAACTATTACCATAAACCTTGAAAGATGTTGATGCGTCTTTTCCTTACTGCTACTATCACTCTTACAGCTGAATGTCCAAACCGACACTGACACCAGTAATTACATCTTTTTACTGAATTATTAAAAAGCAGGAAAACATTTTCAAAAGTGGTTACAATTTGTAAAACAAAATAATAATAATAATTCTTAATCATGATCACCCTCTGCACCAATTACTAGGCAGGTGGTGGAGCACCTTCTCTAATTGGCTGGGTGGATCTCTAAAACACGGTGGAGGCTATGTCACGGTTTAGGGTGTATTTCAGCCAGTGTTGCTGGGGAGCTTGTCAGAAATTGGTAGAACTATGGACACAGAAAATGGTTTGATTCACCATACAACACCATCTGGAAAGTCTATGATTGACAATAACTTAATTTTTCATAGTGACAATGATTCCAAAGGCACTGCCAGTGCAGTAAAAGCCTGCAATGATAAAAAAAAAAAAAAAAAAACATACAATGGACCTCCATGAAATATAAGAAGTTCAGACTGCCGTAATGCCATAACTTAAGATTCAGACACATGACCCTGAAACTAGTTTTATTACAGAAACTAGAAAATTCAGAGTTTGAGTTTAATAACAGGTAAAAGTTAGTGAGTGGTTACCTGTTTATCTCTTTACCCAGCAATGAGGGGAGTGAGCAGGCAGGCAGAGAAAGTTTAGAGAAGGCGAGAGGATGAGCATCAAAAAGTGGGCAAGCACTTAAGCAAGAGGAAAGTAATGTTAACGCTTTCTTGCAGGAGATGATCGGCTTCAGGGTTCAGTCGAGTGATTGCTGGCTTTTATTTTGGCGGGCTTGAAGGTTCCAGAGAATAAGCCCCAGCCGCCTTTTGAACAGGGCATTTCACACCACAGGGGTGGCAACAACAATCTGGCAACGAATGGAGGCTCAAGCAGGTCTTTAAATACTGCAAGAGAATGAGCAGATGGAAAACAGGTGTGACAGCTGAAGCCCGAGAACCCAGAAGGGCTCCGCCCGCAGGCAGGATGAGGAGCAAAAGCCAGACCAGCGGTTCACCTGGGAGAACAAGACAAAAGCCAAGATGGGAGAGGGAAAGAACACGAAGGACAGTGGAATAAAAGCAAGCCTGCCAGGAGTATGGCACAGGCTGTGCTGAACTGTAAAGATGGCCACAACAAATACTGTACAAATACAAATTTCATTAGAAATGCACAAACTTTTTGCCTTATACACCGCATTTTAATTTAGGTCTGCACTTTTCAATAAATCATTGCACCCATTTAAACATTAAGAAATGAATGTCTCAAGACTTCTGCACAGTACTGCACAGTTATGAAACTGTGAGCTATGTATATATAATACTCATACAATACTCATTAAAAGTGCTTTTATGTGACTGTTGTTTTCCACCGTTTGATCTCAAATTTTTTCTTTAGCTCAAAAGAATCATTAAGGAGATATTGCACAACCTTGTTTCAAACATCTTTGCAAAAGCACATTCTTTTGAACTATCTGAAACAGTTATGAAGAAAATAGTCTGTTTATTAGGATTAAGCCAATAATTCAAAATTACTATGAAAGCACTGAATGCATCCATATCAGGAAAGCTGCAATCGGAATCTTACCATACAGTCCTGAGCCAGGAAGAGAGCTGAAGAGTTAGATAATAACACGTTGTCACATTGTTTTCCCAGTGTAATTTCATAAATTATTCTAATGCAAATAGATGACAACACGAGGACAAATAATCAATAATTCAGGGAAAACGTGTGGTTAAGATTAACTTATTGTGAATCAATTCCAGGGTTCGACGATCACGTGGAGTTCAGCTTTGTCACACAGTTGTTCGTGTTCGTAATATGAAATGATATAATAGGATTTTTAATAGGTTTGTGACTTGGGCTCTAACAGAACACACTGTGCTTTGAAGCCTCTGCGACAATAAAAAGATGAACAGACAGGGTGTAATCAGTGTGTAATATAATGCAGTGGTACCCAGCAGTTTAGATTAAATAGATGAAGGGACGCCGACAGACTCTGCAAAAATAAACTTTCTCCTAACAGTTCAGCAAAAATAGAAAAGAGGAGGCAGCTGAGAGAGTGAGAAAAGATAAGGAATGAACAAAACCTTTAGTAAATACAGTAATTTGTAATATGTATGTGTGTTTCTCTGTGCGTGTGCATCAATTTAAGTACACCCAGTCGAAAAAAATGGCACACCACAAGTGAGAGGGTGTGAGAAGCAGCTGCAGCCACTGTGGAGTGCATAAGGCCAGTGGTGATTAAGCTATTGTAATAAATCAATATAATGTCTAGATATGGATAAGTTTCAGTGTAACAGAAGTTGTTGTGCATAGTGTTCGCTGCCATATAAAAAAGGAAATAAAGGCCCAGTTCATGCAGTGTTATGACAGCCTCCTTCTAGTCCTCCCCCTCATCACGGCTCCAAGGTTACAGCTAACGAGACGGCTGGAGTAAGAGCACACTGGCATTTTAACTTCTGGAGAAAACTTTCAAAGTTCATTTGAATCTCTGTAACTTAAGTTGCAATCTTCCAACAACAATACACATAGCAAAGTAGCCTGCTTACATTATTATTTTAATGGAGCCCAAACAGTTAGATTCTTACATTTCCTGCACATTTTTATGCCTCAAC
Source organism: Perissodus microlepis (assembly GCF_051167445.1). NCBI lineage: Eukaryota > Metazoa > Chordata > Actinopteri > Cichliformes > Cichlidae > Perissodus > Perissodus microlepis. The sequence continues at coordinate 7,445,532 of NC_140462.1, read as the reverse complement.
ATCAGGGTTTTGTTAGCTGTTATAGAGGCAGAAATTACCACAAGACAAGATGTTAAAGTAACAGTAGCAGGTTGACCCACAGCTGTGGGGGTTCAACATACAGACACAAAGAACAGCTAATTACTTACTAAGTAACAGACTAAGGAAACACTAGAATGTCCCTCAACAAAAGTCGGACACAAACTTCTTCGACTTTTTGCTGTACCAAGCAGTAAGCTATAATATTTTGTCAGATCGTTGCATTAAAAATTCTCCAAAAGGCTCCGACAGCACAAACGTAGGGGAAAGATCCAGTTCAGTGACTCCAAGTAGTGGAGGTGAAGCCTAGCTGATAGGCTCTAGTTTCCTGTTGGGACACCTGTGTACAAATGAATACGTTTTTTATTTTTTATTTTCCTTTAAATCACCCCATGTAGAGTTGTCATGAGGGGGGAAATTATCCACAGAGGCCAAATCAGTATTTTTGTACCAGGCTGTAAAAATGTGTTATAATGGTGTAATTTGGGGCATTTCAAAAAGGAAGTTTCAAGGAACTGACTTGCTTTTGGAGCCAGTCTCAAGTGACCACTTTTGGCACCTTTGTGCTGGTTGCAATTTTCAGTGCTGTAGATCGCTGCTTGGTTGTGCATGTCAACACCTTGTGGTGCTGAAATTTAATGAAGTATGTGAAGTGTCATTAGTAATTTTTATGATAAAAAGTTGTATAAAGTTCTCCAAGGTCTTTAGGTTGAGTTTTACATGTGTAATATAAATGTACACTGCACCACTAAACAGCCACGTGTGAACATAAAAATGTGTTTTCTGTATGGAAGTAAACTCAGCTCACTCTGCAGAAGCATACTGGCACTGTCCAGACACAAAGAGGGGATGCTACCAATACTTTTCCTAGTAAATATTATTATTCCGTAATGTTATTCTATTAGTATTCTTGCCCAACCTCCTATCAGGTCCCTAAATCTCTTCATTTAGAGAATGAAATTCCGATAGCATACTTTAATGCATGTTAATTTGACAAATACAATGTAAACTCTCTATTTTGTTGCAAGTCTGGTGGTTTGCAAGTTTTTTCAGGAACTGCTCAGAGCCAGTACAATCTATTATTGCCAACCAAAAGAAGAAGAAAAAAATAACACAAGCAGAGGTGCAGTAACACTGCACTGTGTGTGCTATAATGATGCCACTTTTTCAAATTACATTTTGCTAATAAATGATCTGGTAAATAGACGATGTTAAATTTTGTTGATAAACAAAATTTAGCATGAATCTGTGTTGGGTTATTGTGTTCAGAAACACAAAGATATATTTATTTTACATGCATATAGTGCTTCAATCTCCACGTTTGTACACTGATAATTTAATAGTGGCAGTTGCTGGCAGTCACTGGGTGAAATCAGTTGCAAAGAAGGCGCAGCATCAAAACCTCCTGGTGATTGCTTTGGTTTCTTGTCACAGTTGACTGTAGTTTTTCATGTTTGTTTGCAAATACTCGCTAACTACTAGCCCAGCTGTTGTAAATCTTGAAAAAGTGCAACCCAAGTCAGAAATAAAGACGATCTCAGTTACTCCAGTAATGAACAATATGTCATTTATTTGTTATTAATTTAGTCAAAGGTTGCAAAAGCATTACCTTCTTATTCAGCATTAAACAAACAGATCTCATGAACTGAATATTCAACACTCTTGATTTGTGGAAAAAATACAATGTTTGTTCATGTGTGTGGTTTTCATACATGTATGTATTTACTTTCTTACAAAACACTGCATATCCTTTGCTTCACGTTGCATATGTTTGTATTTTAATGCTCATGTTGCTTATAGAAAATAATGTGAAACCCAATCATACAAAGTTCCAAATAAAGTTTAAAATTAAAAAATGGAGAGAGTTCAACTTCAAAGTAAAAGTTGTGCCTCAGCACTGCAGCCTCCATGCTTCAAAAGTCTTTTACTTTGAAGGCAAACCTTCTCCATATCTGGTTTGTGTCAGACTTTTTATCGTTTCCCTGCAGCTCAGAGAGCAGCTGAAGGAGAAACTGCAGCAATATGCTTGCAGCCAAAGTTGTGGCATACATGTTTTTCTTTAACAACAGGTGCTTTCCTGGGAATCACTGCCTCTTTGACTGGAACTTTAACAATAGTCTTCATACCAACTGTCATAAATCTCCAGGAGCCATTCACAGCTGTCGGGGATATACATTTTTCCCCTTACGACCAGTGGCTACCAGATGATTGCACACCAGTCTCAAGGCTTTTGTGACTAGAGCCTTATTCTGTTGATTCTACACTACATTGTTCAGAGGTGGGAAGTAACCAAGTACTAATACTTTGTTATTGCTCTTAAGTAGAATTTTCAGGTATCTGTACTTTACTTGAATAGTTTTTTTTCCTGACTACTTTGTACCTTTACTCCCTGCATTTTTAAATACATATCTGTACTTTCTACTTCTTACATTTTCAAAACAGACTTGTTACACTTGCTTTAACATATTTGAATTATTATTTTGTCACTGCAAGCCACATCAAACCTATTTGAGCCTAAACACACATGAAAGGCAGCGCTGTTCCCGTATTAATCACCAGAGGATGTCACATAAAAAGAGATGATTTGTGCCGAAGTCAGGGGTTAAAAGTGGGATGGTGGTTTTTTGCCACAACACCAGTGTCCATAAGTTGCGGTTCTTTAGGAGTGAGCATAAAGGGAGTGACTTTTTTTTAAGTGTCTGGTAATTTCAAATGCAGCATTTCATTGAGCTCAACAAACATCAGCAAACACACAAACTGTTTATGTGCAGTTTGTCTCACAGTGTCTTGCTAGCAAAAGGTCCAGCTGCTGAATTTCACAGGGAGAAAAGGAAAGAGAGCTAGCTTCACCCAGAGATGGAGAAAGATAAGAAAGACAGGACAGGAGAGGAAGAGGGTATAGATCAGGGGTCTCAAACTCCAGTCCTCAAAGGCAGATGACCTATAACTTTTTCATGTGTCCCTGTTGCAACACACCTGAATACAATTAGTAGGTCATTAGCAAGAGTATAGAACTTGACTGGATGCTGAGGTGGCATTTCAGCCATTTGATTCATGTTATAGCAGCTCATGAGTGAATTAACATGGTGAAGTAAAAGTACTTTTAGAAGTACATTTTCCCAATCATTTACTTAAATTTACTTGAGTAGGGTTAGGGGCTGCCACCTCAGCATGCAGTCAAGTTCTATACTCTTGCTAATGACCTACTAATTGTATTCAGGTGTGTTGCAACAGGAACACATGGAAAAGTTTCAGGTCACCGACCCTGGAGGACTGGAGTTTGAGACCCCTGGGTTAGATTTAAAGGTAAGGACTTCTCAGTAGGATTTAGTAGAGTGCAGATTTAAAGCTTACATGTAAGTTGTTTTTAAATCAGATATTCAATCTGTACACATATTTTTAATTTTGTAAAACATGCTGTAAACTGAGGAGGGATGATGGTGTTATTTAAAATTTGAATGAAACAGGTTAGTTTGCTGTAATGTGATGGATTTAAAGTAAAGAACAGTGTGTGTGATTGGTGCACAGTGGCTGTGGTTTCATGGCCACAGTAGCAGACATTTTAGCTGATGATGCTTGGATCCATTGACTGAATTCCACCTTCATACCAACTTTATACCATCTAGAAAACAGACAGCATAAACAGTGCACTGTCAGTGTAGAGGATGGAAATCAGCCAGGGTACTCATGAAACATCTGCTGACATCTGGTTGAATTCAGTTGTGTGCATCAACAAAATGCAGCAGGTCAGCTGATCACAGCCTGTACACTAAGAAAATCTACTGGAGCTCTCGATAGAAATTATTGAACTGAGTTATGATTCGTTTCCCCGCACTGAGCCATTACAACCAATTTTAGGGTTCCCCCACCTTCTGAATCCCACTTTAAACCAGTTTGATTTTCCTTCTTTTTCTTCAGGTTCAAGCTGAACACAATTAGAATTTTAAAAAGTTAGACTAAAGTTTGTATTCCCATCTACTGATATTATTTTATCATTATCTTAATATAGAACAAAAGTCAGTTAGTGTTGCACAAAAATAGAAACCTCCTCCAAAGAGCTACTTTTCACTTTCTTACTTGAGTAGATTTCAGAGTCTGTACTTTTTTACTTTTACTTGAGTAAATAAGTTGAATCAGTGCTTCAACTTTACTGGAGTATGTTTTAACAGTAGTGTTTGTACTTCTGCTTAAGTGCAGAATGTCTGTACTTTTGCCAGCTGGTTTCGTTTTTGTATGGTCTGTTTAATTCTAACAGACTAGTTTATTTACCTTATACTGGGCCTTAATGAAGACCCTCAGTTCAGCTGTCGTCCTCCTCTCCATTTGAGGCTGTGACCCATAGACACTCAGTACTTACACTGGATTATAGTCCAATATAGAGATGGATTTACATTTGCATTCTAGTTAAAATTACCTTTGGAGGAAAAACTTCACTTGACTTGCAGAATGTACAGTCACATAGTATGCACAGGAATAATTAGAATATGTAAAGGGATCAAACTTGCCTACAACAATCTATGTAAATGACCCATTTTTGCATCAATCTTTTTCTTTGTGTGTGCAACCCATGCTCATCAGTAATATTGACCATAAGACTTCTCACTGTGAGAAAAAATGTGGGAATGTTTAGGAACACCGCTGTCAATGCTGAAAGGTATCTTACTAGGGGGTCTTTCTAATTAAACTGGTGCCCAGACCAAGGCTGTGGGAGTTTGGGCATCTGCTATGCAAAGTGGTTTGAATCCTCCAGCTGCCCATCTGCAAAACTTTTCATCTGGCTTCCATCGAAGGAGGAGGTTTGGGAAAATGCCTTTATTTTTCATAATCCCCCCTCTCTCTCTTCTGCCTTATCCATATTTCATGAAGCGCTCTGGAGGTATGAAATTGTCTGAAACTAATCCACTACTGGATATTTAGTCCCAGATTAAAATCACTCGCTTCAGTGCCTCATAATTCTGTTCCTATTGATTGCCTGGGTCCAAATATAAGTCAAGGATGTACAGAACACTTTTCCCGGGACTTTCTGAAATTCTATCAGCACGTCTTCTCTGCACTGAATTCATGCAAATGGTGCCATCCACAGTGAGCATTTGTCAGGCTTTTGCAACTCAGCACTGCTTTTAGTTTGTTTATGTTCATGATTTAAACTTGTTCAACACCCCTATTACTCAAGAATCCGTACACCTACACCACAGTTTAAAGAGAATTCAAGCAAACCTGACTACAAACATGAATAATCCCTAATGATCAAATTAGACAGCGCGAAAGACTTGAATTTTTGAAGTTAGGGATTGTGCGAGGCTATTGTGATATGTTAGTGACACTCAGGAGAAGATCAAACTGCCATTGCCTAAAGAAAAAGTGTAGGTCTTTTCCCACAGGGCTGTAAAAGAGCCCTGTCTGTCAAGAACATTAAAAAAAAATCCAAGGTGCCACAGATCTTACACTAATTAAATCTACCATAAATAGGCATGTAGGGTTTATTTTAGTAATGTTACATACTGTTTTTTCTATGGCACGTTTTCTCCTCACATAGACTGTTGCTGCTTTTCTTCTTGAAAACAATCATATCAGGCAGGGAATTCTGTACAAGATGATAACATCGCCGCACAGTGACATCAGTACTAACACAGTCTTCAACAAAGTCTTCAATATATAGAAGAGACTAATGTAAGCACTTTCTGGTTGGCTGGTATAAGCTGCTGCTTGTCTGTCTGGAACTTGAAGTCCCACAGGATCTTAACCCTGGTGTTCACAACAACTTTCTAAGGTTTCTCCGACTGGAATTTGGTGGCACAGACAAACCTGTAGACCAGGGGTAGGCAACCTTTCTGATGACGAGTGCCATTTAAAATTTCCTCAGAAGTCAGTGTGCCATATGATTGCATTAGCAATAAATTTAATAACACTCTATATGAACAGTTACACAATATATAGAACCACTTTATAGAATTATATTTGTTCACAGATGTTGGCAGCTATCAGCGAATAGTTATCAGCTGTTATTAAACAAAAAAAAGACACTTTTTATCCATAACAAGAACTCCACAACAGCAAATGAACTGTACAACAGAAAATACAAATGCTATTTATGGTCTCCTCGCAACAATGATAAGAGAAATAAACTGGGCCAATATGGCATGTTTGTTAATATTCAACCCAACCCTTCAACTCATTCATGTCACCTAAAAGGTAAACCTGTTTCTCCATCACCTGTTCAGCTCTGATGATTCAGTGAGGACATCTCCTGGTTTCATCTTCATGTTTCCCTCTCACCACATATCCAAACTGATATCATGACCAGCTGGTTTTACAGCTGTGGCTCCAGCAAACATCAGCTACTAGAAAGAAATATTAAATAAATTCTAACAACAGCTGATCAAGCTTAAACGTGCTGCTGTTGTTTAGCGTGACATCCGGCGGTTCCCTCTTTCTGGCGCAAAGTGGGCGATAAACAAACAAGAGAGAAAAGCCGATCAGCTTATGATTGATCAGTTTCATGATTGAAGTAGCAACAGGAGAGGGAGGGGAGAGAATGAGAGAAGAGGCAGCTGTGCAGTGTAACAGAATAAATCCACCTTTGTGTCTTTTTCCATTCTAGCTGAAGTATGGGACAAACTGCTCCCTTCTCAGCTCAACACCAAACGCGTAATATTTTCTCTGAATACGGGACGATTCCATCTTTTTATGGGACGGTTGGCAACTCTACTAACTAACCTTATGAATAAAATAAAGTTCACTATCAGTAACATCATAGCACCCACCCAGCTGTATAGACACTCCGTCATGCTAGCTAGTACGCAGTACGAGTTATTGTAACTGACTGTAAAAAGTCAGCACAACGAAATTAAACTCCACCTAAACTTGGTTTATATCTGACCCAGATAGACTGTAGGTCATAACTTCTTACCTGAAGTTCAATTCACCTGACACTCGGACCAGCGGCCGCCTCGGGTCTCTCCTCTTGCCTCCCCTTTCTCTCATCCACCTGCTGGCATCCACCACTTATCAATGTTATTGAATCTGTGGAGGCTCCGCCATAGCCACCACCAAACAACTGAGTTAGTTTTTTACACACCGACCAGCATCTGGCCAGTCCACCACTTTCATTGTTTATACCGTTACAAACAAACAAACAAAAAAATCATCAGGCAACCGACCGAATGCCCGTCCAGCTATGGTCGTGCTACCACTTAACCCTTCGCGTGCCAACTGTGGCACGCGTGCCCAGGGTTGCTGACCCTGCTGTAGACTATCCCAACTGCTCGGCTGTTCCTCTAAGTTTATGCTGTCAGAAATTGCATCTTGCAACATGCTACATGTGCTGTACTGCCCATCGGCGTAACTTTGTGCTGAACATTCGTGGGGTCAAGATCTCTGTCTAAAAAATAAATAAATCTGGGTGAATTCCCAGATGATTAAACATGCAACTTTCGCTGGTAATACCTGAAATGAGTAAATAAAATCAACAGCCTATTTATGCAAGATAATTCATAATTTTATCGATGGGTTTATATTGGTTGGGCCTGATTATTTGGGGGGGGTCATAACCCCCCTGGAAATTACACCCCTGGTACTGGAACTTCATGCCACTTACTTCCATTATTGGAAGTAGCTTACCATTTTGGACTTGGTCTTGTATGATATTTCCTCTTCTTCCTGATCATCATCTGTATTCACCTATCTGAAGTACACTTAAAGCAGTTCGCCCTGTGAGGTTGCATGTTGCTGGTAAATTCATAGATTGTCACAATTTCATCTTGAATCATGGCTTTGACACTCAAACTGGTGACCTCCCTCTTTTCATTGCTCATAGAGTTTCAGGGTGCACTATTTCTATCTGTATCTGTTCTTTGTAATAAGTTAGCTGAGGGGGTCAAGCCTACATAAAACACCTTGGTAAATGCTACATTTGACGGTGACTTGTGCAATGACCTTGAAGCTGGCGTCCTGTGTTGCTTTCCACAGCCACACTGAGCTGTATAATTCCTAGTATAGTATCAGTGACTCAGTGCCCCACACAAGCATCCTTGTATGCCACACTGAGTCATGCACTTTCTTGAAAAAATTCCAGGCTGTGCTCAGGTTGGTCTGACTAGTCTTACAGTATGGTGCACTGATTTCATCCACAAGAAGCTCCTATTTTGGATCTTTGGGTTTTCTCTCCAGTGTTGTTCTGAGCTTTGTCGGTGTCAACATTGTCCTGACAACCTCTGAAGGGTCTCCTCTTCCCTTTACCTACGGCACGAGTCATGAAGGATTTTCACTTTCTCTACACATTCAGCCACCAGAGGGGTAAATGATAAAATGGTAAATGGACTGATTCTTATATAGACTGGTTGTTTGTCTCCTACCCTTGTCCAAGTCCTGCCCATGTCCAGTCCTACCAGTTTGACTTGCCTTGAGTTTGATGTTTCTCCTGCACTTTAGCCACCTGAGTTCCATATTTTTTCCCTACTTTCAGATGAATCATTGTTTTTATTTGTGTTGGCTCACTTGTTATTGTACTGCAATACCTTTTCTTGCTGTCTCCATGTTCTGCACGGTCAAGATCATATAAAAGGAAGCGATGTCAAGACAACTAGAGTCTAGTCTAGTCTGTTGACATGTTATACAGTTGTATTTTTCTAAAAACTGAATGATTTTATGGTGTTTGAGCCAAGCAGGCTAAAGAAAAACAGGAAGACCCACTCAAAGCTGACAAGATTTGGGCCTTCTCAGATTTGTGTTGCTGCTGTTTTCTTGCGAGGTAAGAAAACAGCAGCAGCACACCATTCATGAGACTCAATTGTCGGAAAGCTAAAGATGGAGATGTGTTGATGCATGCCTGCCAGAAAATTACAGTCCAACTATTCAGTGCCAAAAGCCACACGGGCACGACAGGTGAAACCTGAATGAAACGCCAGGGAAAAGAGATGATGAGGGAGCAATAACTGTGACAAGTTTGAAATGAAACCAAATTCAACAGAACAAGCCTGACGAGAACCGAAAGGAGCGTAATCTATAAAAACTACACTAATAACAATTAATTAGAATTCCAACTAAACATTTATAATAAATAAATGTAAATATAGGCTAGAAGAAGATAAACACTCAATTTCATTAAACCACAATAACAGTCGTTGTTGTTGTTGTTGTACAAGCCAGTGTTGAAATTCTGCAACAACCACTAGCTTATCTTTGTCTACATGGGAAAAAAAGTGAAGCAATTTTTATGTGCACTTGATTAATTATGGAAATTAGTATTTGTTTGCTTTCCTCGACTCTTTGGTGCAATATTCTGGCTGCGGATTGATTTTCATCAGGCACCAGCTAGAGTATCATGTCTGGTGTAATACAAGCCTGCTTGTCTCCAAAGATTTTTCAATGTATGAAGAGTTTGGCAAGTAAACAAAGGAACAGGTGGCTGGCTGCAAAGAGGCAAAGGAATAATACCACATCCAGAGTACATGAATTCATGTGTGTTGGTTGCTCTGGGCTCCCAAGCGCTTAAATCCTCACTGTGAGCATGGGTCTAATAACCATGTTTAGCCATCTCGTCAACTTCAAAAACATCTGAAAGCTTTGACAGAGATGCTGTTGCAGTGATCATTGTTTGCTTTTTCTTTCTTTTTTTCTCTTCACTCAAAAACTGCAGATCTACTTTATTTTATCAGAGCACAGTGAAAAGAACAGACTCAACATAGTCTATTTATTACACAGTGAAAACTCAAACATTTTGAGCACACCTGTTTTTGGAAGTCAGACAAATTAGAAGTGCCTATATATACAGCATATGCAGTTTCATCATGGTATAATTCGCAAGCTCTTCATTCTATGGCTTCTTTGTCAATTGTAAGTCAAGTGTAAGGCTTATGGATGATGTATAACTATGTTATTTAAGATAGGTGCAAATGTGCATTATTGTCTCTTTACTGTCTTATTGTTCTCTAAATGTTGCAGATTTCATGGTGCAATAAAAGTTCGGTGCCTCTCTACATTCTTTTTGGTTTGGATATGTGTGTATTCTTGTGTTTTTAATCAGGAAAGAACTTTTGCCATATTAGCATCTTCAGATGATATTGTTGGCTTTCCTCATTGGTTTTTCTGTCACATTGTCCCAGACTAAGATATCTCTAGTAGTACATGATAAATTGTTATTTATATTTGTGTTTTCCAATAATAATAGTAATAATCTGCATATTAGAGTTAGAATTTCATACTGTATATTACACATTACATTACATCATCACCTTTCTACGCATATTAATTAGTTCTTGTTGGTTCTCATCTCTCTTTTTTTTTTTTACCTGTTCACCAGTTTATCTCATCATAGTTTTTCTTATTGTGCATTAGCTTTAATTTTGTTATGGTCTTATTTTCATCAGAAACAAAAAGGTCAGTGTTGAAAATTGTTGGTGAGCAAAATTAACACTGGCGATCATCTGTTTTGCAAGTTGTAATGATTGAGGGGAAGATCTGACCATGAGACTTTGCACTCCTTGGCTGACAATTTGCCAATCACAAGTTGTTATCCGCTAAGCATACCTTGAATAATTCTCCTTCCTGTAGTAAACCCAGTTCTTTTATCCCCATGATAGAACAGAGAAAACCCGACTCAGGAGTGGTCAAAACATTTATAATTCTTTATTCAATCATCTTCCGAAAGGGAGAGAGCCCTGCACAGCCCAAAGCCAGTTGCAGAATCTCTACATTAGAAGCTAAACATGTGTCTCATATAGGTGTTATTTTGGTACCTCACACGTCACACACAGTTTCGATACAAACAACTCCTTTTACTCAGTTCCTCTTTTCTTTGTGTCTTACTTCCTGTGCAGCTTGCAATAACTTCCCCTTTCTGAGGTCTGTTGCCAGGGATGACCACAGTTTGTAAAATAAACCTTACCTTTTATTCAGTATGGCCGAAATGAGTGAAAGAGTCCATAAACTTGTTAAGTAAACATTTACCGAGGTCATAGCTGAAGGCTTTTTGCCCATAAACTTCTATTGGACCAAAGATTTTTGCAACCACACATCTTTCCCCCTGGTGGCCATTAAAAAGAATGCAAGTAAGGCACTTCCACATTAGCTTCACTTAAGCTACATTTATGTACTTATTTAATTTGCTTTAAATAGACTGAACCTAAACAGCTATGAAATCAACTATTTAAGATTTTAAAAATGTATATAATTTGAAAAGAAACTGATAAAACTAAAAAGTTGTTTTTAATTATTAATTTTTCAGTTGACGGATATGCAGGTCCTTTGTGATTCACCAGGGGGAGCTGTAGCACCTTCTACACTGCTATTTCCCATTATGTCCTTCAATTAAATTTTAGGATCGCCTCTTTGTAAATGATTTAAAAAGGGACTGACCCTTGCTAAATGACCTTCAAATTTGATATAGACTGAGCTACACTAAGTATTTTCCTTGTCTCTAACATACACAGACCTATATATGATCTGCAGTGATCACATATGTGTGTAGAGGGAGTAGGCTGTGTTTCCAAATGTTTAAAATTTTACATTTTGTAAGTGTGCCATAAATTCCAATTAGAGTGTAGAGATATTAAACTGTGTTCTTAGATACATTGATGTGCTTTGCAGTGTTCTGCTGCACTTTCAGTGACTCCCAGTCACAAGGCAAGCCAACAAGGACCCATTTACTGCAGGTACTTAATCTGAATCTGAGTGTGGCGCTTGTGTAACGATGATACTTAAGCAACACAATAACATTAAATCAAGCCAGAATCATTACTTGCTTTTCACATTGGGTCAAGTTTGTGGGTCAACCCTTTATATAACTCGTAACAAAACCAACAGAGCCAAAAATTCATCTTGTTTGTTGGCAAAGTCACTTGACTTTATTCTCATTCAGTGAAAATATAAAGCAGAGCAGACCTGATTAGTATAAGATGCATTACAGAGAGTTTTCTTAGCTGTGCTGCTAAACTCATCCAGAAATGACCAGACCCACCAATAAAAACCAGAAGCTCCAAACTGCTGCAACACACACATTGAAGTCAGATTAACAACAAAATCCCATGAGTTTGTGTACAGCAATAGAACTTGGTGTGAAAAATGTCTTAACCATGTCCCAGTAAGCTGATGGATCGCATGCTGTATGCTCTAGCCCTTGAATTCTCACACATCTGGATCACTGACACATCTCCAGCCTCTGTGTTTTACTTTAAAATCTGCTTGACAGTTACTTCAGTAATACTTTTTACTTATATATGCTTGATTTTTTTTGTAAAAATGACAGCCCATACACGTCAGCTTCCCTGTAAGATTTCAGCAGCTGTTTATGTTCGTATGTGTTTTCGTTTGTTGTGATAAAAATGTCTCTGGGTGCAAAAAAAAAAAAAAAAAAAAAAAAAAAAAAAAAAAAGCATAAACAATGCATGCAATTTTCCTATGCCATCTCCTTATTAGTTATTTTGCCTGAGGACTGTGTGAATTTGGCTTTCTGACAGATTATTTATTTCCTACATGATTTTAATGCTGCTATTTTTGCTATGTGTGTCAGCATGAGTAAGAGGGAATCCCCTGATGAAAGGAGATTAAAAATGTAAATAGGCTGTAAATAGGCTGTACGATAAGCTGCTTCAGTTACTTTATGGCTGATTTTTGTTTACGGCTGATTTTAAATGTATTTATAGATATAACCCAAAGAAACACAATAAAAAGTGTCAAAACATTTTTAGAGTGTTGCTATGGAGTAATCTACTTGAAAGGATAAATTTGCAGTTTTCAATTTGTGTTCTGCTGTTGTGTGTGCTGGCTCCTTTACATGTGTATTGGACAGTACATCTGCCACTAAACTGGAGGTATGTAAAGCTCAGCAGTTTGGCAATTATGACACATTGAGCCCAATTCAATTTCAGTGCTTCAAAAGAGAAGGGAAGGGGGAAAGCCAAGCATAACAACGACCGGAATAGATGAGACAGATGACATCAGGGATGGACTGGAAATGAAAATTGGCTGTGCACTTTATTATATTTGTAGTGCAGCTGCGGTGTATTATAAAAGTAGAAACATTCGACAGTCAGAAATCTGCAGTCGGAATTTACACTTAATGTTTGACCGACCATGGAAAAGATATGAATTTCCATGAACCAGAAATGGATGAGAGACCTGTTATTACTGAGTTTCCGAGGATCATATCTTTGCTCGGGCTTATTGAAGCTCAGTTATGTATGAATCCTCAAAATGAAGGGCTTGGATGAATATTTGTTGTCCAAATAAACATGTCGCAACAAGCCGCCTGCTCTCAGAGTCCTGTGATTTTCAAGTATTAACCAAGAGCTGAGGCTAGAACAGCTAGTACAGTGTCAGAGATTAGGCTAAGACATGTGGCCACTTTATTAGGTACACTTGTTTAATTCAAATGCAACTCAGTACAGATCAGAGGAGAATGACTCGAGAAGTTAATAGGAAGATAACAGTAACTCTGATTGCTACTTGTTACAACCAAGGTATGAAGTAGAGCATCTCTTAATGTAATACGTGTGAAGCCTTGAAGCTGATGGGCTACAGCAGCTTAAGACCACACTGGATTCCACTGCTGTCAGCTAAGAACAGATAAATGTGGCCAAAATTCACACGAGCTCACCAAAATTAGACAAAAGAAGACTGGCATAATGTTGCCTGATCTGATCTTGGTCTTGGTGCAACATTTGGACCTTAGAGTCAGATTTAGCTGATGCATCCTGCCTTGTGTCAGTGGTTTATTGTTCAAGGTGTAACAGTGTAAGAGATATTTTCTTAGCAAACTTTGAGCCCTTTAGTACCAACAGAGCATCGTTTATTACCTCAAACTAGTTTCATGAACACGACAATGAGTTCACGGAAGATTTCAAGGTCCTTTTGGATGCAGTGAAACAGGAGATTCACATGTGCAGCTGTCAGATGTGCAGCCAACAAATCTGCAACTGTGTGATGCTGTCATGTCAATATAGACCAGAAATCTCTGAGGAGTTTCTCCAGCACTTTGCAAAGTGCTGAGCTGTTCTGGGTCCAGCTCGGTACTAGAAAGGTGTAGCTAATAAAGTGGCTTCCTGAGATTGATCACCAAAATGTGGTTCAGCAAATAAAGAAAAAAAAAACAATATGAATTTAAGGCCCAAGGAAAGATCTTTGGAAAATATCTTAATTCATCATCATGTACTGCTAATCAATGGACATTTTTCAATGCATCTATTTTGACTTGTCACAGCAGGAAAAACACAGGAGGAAGTAATGACTGCTCAGTTTCAGCGAGTGTCCCAGTATGACCCCCACCCTCACCCCCATAAATTTAATATAAACACTGTTTAATACACACTAAGCTGAATTCTTTATCACAAACTGTAGGCAGCTCCACGAGGTTAATAAAAGAACTAATCTTATGAAATGAAGTAAACATGTCATAAATGCTTTTATTGTATATCACATTATAATCTTTTTCTTTTCTAGTTAGAACTTTTTTTTTTATGCCAAAGAAAGAACTTTACTCTTTGGCCTTTCTAAACTCATTATGTTCTTTTAATTTGTTCTGTTTACACAGGGACATGAAATTTTTAGTTGCTTGCTGTGACTTCAATAAAAACACAGCAATTTGAATTTATTTGCAAACTAATTAAGAGAAGATTTAGTCAAAGTAAAGAAAGTTGGCTGATAGACATATCGATCTATGATCTCTCTCGATGGCCGCTGCTGCTCTAAAAATTGCAAAATTAACACTGAGTTTTATTTTTTTTTATTTTATGTAGGGGGGTGTTTTTGCTTCTTTTTGCTTGCTACCAGGTGTGTTTGGAATATAAAAAGATGCAATCAGAATGTTCTAGAACACAAAATGTGCACTTAACCGCAGGTAATTCAGCAAATCTCTGAAATTGCCTGCACTTTATCTAATTTGTGCCATAATTAACAGGTTGGAGTCAGATTTATTGCCACGTTATTTAATAACCATGAAAATCCAAAACTGTGGCTGCACAGTGTCATTGGAGATGTTCTCCCGTGTCGTGCTTGGATACAGAGGCGGTGCTTTTCAGTAACCACTTTGTAATCTACTAACTCACCGACTGTTGTCCACTGTTTTTGTTCAAAGACGCCATTCTAGGTGAGAAATGGTAGAAGTAAAGCAGCCTGGGGCGTGTATAACCTCAAATCGTAGCAGCAAATGCTGATTCACAGGCTGATTCACGAATGATTATTGCTCACAGTTTGCTGAAGTTCTCGCATGAGTCATTTTTTTAATGGCTGTAAAATGTCAAAATTAAAACGAAAGATGTTATTCTTATGTTGCAAACCACATTAAGATGGACACGTCTCTGGCTTGCCTTCATCAGAAGAGGTCTGCAGATGTGCCACTGTTTGCATCCTGCACATCAGCAAAGCTAAATGAGCTGTAGTTGTTTATGATGAACATGCACGTAAATCTCGGGTGTCTTTAAGTGAACTGGAGCTCTGAGCAGTTGCAAACCTTAGTTAGGTGACACAGGCTATCAGTCACACTCAAACTCTATCGCTCAGTCAAGTAATGTTTAAATTAAGCTGCTGCGTGATGTATGACAGACGCTAAAACGGAACTATCCTATTATGCACACGGTGCAGCTTTGCTATTCCTAGCTGGTTTAAGGGGGGGATAATGCAGGATGTCACAGCTCACGTCCCGAAGGGGAAAATTAGTTTTTCTTGTGAAATATCACACAATAAGCTGAAAGGATCAAGCATCTGACCAGCTCTGTCATCAGGTTTGACATCCGGGCATTATGATGTTATTTATTGTAAAGTTTCCACTCTGGTGGTACGTAAAACAAATCCTTCATCGCGAGACGTTGCGTTGAATTCCAAAAAGCGGTTTACCGCCGGGAACTTTCAGTGAGGTGAGCATAACAACCAGCTGATGGATGCCTGCCTTTCCAGATGGCATGAAAAAAGCTAACCTGAGTTTGTCCTAATGGCACCATGCTCTGATGAATACACATCCAGTAATAGAATGTGTGTGTGTGTGTGTGTGTGTGTGTGTGCCTGTGTGAGCTCACATGGCTCATAAGAAATCCTCCATAGGGATAGGTTCCAGCAGATTGGGCTGCCGTTAGGGAAAGCACCGCCACATCCAACAATTTAGTACTGAGCCTCAATTTCCTCTCGGGGCTCGCGATGGTGTTTGTTTTTCCTAAACACTGTTTACTTTCTGGGGTATGTGTGCACATTTGTGTTTATATTAGTTTTTCATAGATCTGACACTAAAATTGGATGCCTAGCAGTAATAAAAATTAAATCCCCGTTGACTGTCATGCCATGAAAAATAGATTATCCTCACAGAGGCTAACTGACAAAGTTTGTTTCAGGTAATGTTTGCAGTGACTCATTTCTCAGTGTCTACTATAAGCATTATGAATGCCAAGACCAATCCTTCTACATAATTCACTATACTGTACCGCAGCTGATCCATTATAACCTCAAACCAAAGTGGAATGATAATGCAGCGATGTGCAAATCTTACTGAATTGAGAAAGACAAGACGTCACATGTTGAGACTGAGAATTATTTTTAATGCCTGTTACCCCTTTCATTAAAAAAAGCTGGGACATCTGCATCAACTTACACGACTGCTTCTTTTAGCAAGAGTCTGTAAGTGCTTGGAAGCTGAGGAGAGGCGGTCCAGGAGATGTTTGCTTGGTTTAGAATTTCAGGATTTTCAGGGCCTCGTCTGGCATGTTTTTGTTTCTTAGGTTGCCATGTGGTCAGAAGGTGACAGGGCTGGACTGCAGGCAGGCTATTTGTCATGTGATGTCTTTTGCTCCAGAGCAATGCTGTTGGAATATATGCAGAATGTAGTTTGGCATTGTCTTGCTTAAATTTTAAAAAGCCTGTGCTGGAAAAAGTTGTTGTATATGCTGCTGGAAAGCCTGTATATATTATTCAGCATTAACAGTGCCTTCACAGATGTTACCTATGCCATACACACTAACCAACCTTCATGGCAACATTGATGCAGGCCATTAAATTGTAATAAAACAGCTTCTCTTCTTTATAAAAGATTTATCAGTGTTTTCCATGAAGAATTTCAGATTGATTGCTCTGACCATAAGACAGTTTTCCACTTTGCCATTTTTTATTATTATTAATTTTTTTTGCATTTTATTTTTGATTTCTTTGCATGGTTGAGGGAATTTATGGGTGCAGCCAAAAAGCTGTCTATACTGGCAGTGGGCTTTGTGCGTGTGTTCAAGTGTTCTTGAATCTGTTTTTAAATGACTGTTGTTTGAGGACTCAAGTTTAAGGCCATTCAGTATAGCGCGGAACTCTTGGTCACTACATCTTTTAATGATATAGTGACCAAGTAGCGTGGCTGTAGCTCAGGTGGCAGAGCAGGTCAGCCACTAATCAGAAGGTTGGTGGTTCGATCCCAGGCTGCCTCCTGGCAGAATGTAGTGGAATGTAGTGTGAAGCGCTTTGGGGTCCTTAGGGACTAGAAAAGCACTATACAAATGCAGGCCATTTACCATATTATGAAATGTAGATAACAAAATCCAAGTTTTTTGCAGTTTTATATTGAGCAATGTTTTTCTTAACACACACTCTTTTTTTACTGTTTATTTTATATATGTTTTTTCACAGCTGGAGTCTGTCCCAGCTAACTTATGGAGACAGATCCACTCTCACATTCACACCTTCCAATTTGGACTCATGTAGAATCACCAATTAACCTAACATACACATCATTGGAACGTGGGAGGAAGCCAGAGTGCCTGGAGAAAACCCACGCAGGCATGCGGAGAACATGCAAACTCCACACAGGAATTCTCCGGCCAGCCGGTGGATTCAAATTTCTTGCTGCGAGGCGACAGTGCTAACCATCACACCACCACGCTGCCCACACTGCAGCATTTATAGCTGAAGCTAGTTTGCAATGCCCATCCCTAGCTGAGGTTTTAAAACACAAACGGGGAAAAAATCAATCACATGCACAATCTATACACACATTGGAAAGCACAGACTGCAGTATAATTTAATAAAATAAACAAGTATAAAACAAGAGGCAGCAGATTATTCATCTCTGATTGATTACACGATTGATTGCACTTTAAAAACCGCTTCAGTTTAACGTAAAAATGGTCCTATCAGGGTCCAGTTTGAGTTCTGTAGGTGGAGAATTCCACATGCTGATACCCTGAATGAGAATTTCCATAACAGTACCTTGCATTTTCCAATAGATCCTCCCTGCGGCACTGAACCCACAGCTTTAAGAAGAACCACGAGGTCAGTGAGCACCTGGGGAGCCCGATTATGTACGCATAATAATTTTAGATTAGCAAATGTAATGAAATTATCAAAACTTAATATAGTTAATTTGTTAAGAACACTGCAGTGGTGCAGCCTTACTGGCTTCTTATTCTGAATTTTAACTGCCTGACTGTATGTCATCATAAAGGGCCTAATTGTTCTTTTTAAACCTAATTGTGTTACTAACGTGTTGGAAATTAACTTAATTAGTTCTCAGATGTTCCATCACTTTTTTTTTCTTTTTTTTTTTTTTAGGGGGATGGTTTTTTGTTATATTCTCTTTTTTTTAGTAATTACACAACTTCTCACTTTTTCCATCTATCTCTAAACTCTTTGCAATTGAATCTGTTTTTCTTGTTCTTTCTTGTTCTTTTACAGGGTGTCCCAACTTTTTTTGGAAGCTAGTTTGTATTTCGGATCAGTTAATCACTCATATCGGAAGATGCTGGCCAATCAGTTAAAGAGAATTAAGTAAAAGGTCAGAAGGCCATTTAACATTTTCTTCTATCTATATTTGCCAAGCATCTTGTTCCCAGCTCTTTTTATTCATTTTTTTCCCTATTTGTTTTTCAAAGGCTGGCTTTTTTCCCCCTGCACTTAATGCAACTTTCTTCTTTGGCCTCATCAGCAAATATGAAAAAAAAAATAAAGAAAAATCGGTCCCTCTGGGTATGAAGTAGGTCAAACTGTTAGTGGTTAATTTGGGCTTGGCTCAGACAGGCTTGAAACAGCACTTATTTTTTTTCTGTTCACTTAACTCTCTCTCACTCTCTGGATAATAGATGATGCTGTCCAAAGCCCTTAATCTTATAATATTGCCATATTCCAAACTTAAATTTTTCGAAACTATAATTTCATGCTCTTGGTTAATGTGAAGAGCAATTATTTGTACTGCATTGTATAATAAACACACACACACACACACGCTTTTATGTACTGCGCCATTAACTCCAGATAGTGTAACCTGGGATATAAAATGAAGTGTCAGACACTGAGGGCTCACTGTGTTGTCGCTGCCGCTATACATGCATTGTTGATGTTGTTTCCAAAACTATCATGCTGTGTGTGCAGCACGTCACTCACTTGTCATGACACTTCAGGCTCAATATGTAATCAGCTCACCCACAAGGATACTCCTGTCATTTCGCCTTGTCTGACACTCCAACATCTCCATTCAGTGTTTCAGATTTAGGACGCATAACAGGAACGATTAAAACACTGGACATATTAAAAGTTTACAGCCACCCACCTCACACTCAAGCTGCTGCCCTTTCTTCGCTGTTCAATCCGTCAACGTGGCTGGTTAATATAGAAGAAAATCTAATCTGCAGCAGCTCTGTTGCTCAAGCCGTACACTTGCACTCTCTTAAACAAAATGACCACTATGGATGACTTTCCAGTGGCTAACAACAGGAATCTGAATACGAGCGAATATGAATGATACTATCTCTACATTGTGGGGTTTACTGAGAGTTTAACATTTAAAAGTGTAATGTTATTTACCCATGTTAAAATAAGGGTTTAATTAGAAAGTCTGATTTAGTGCTGCAAAGATAATTACTGTTATTTGGCTGCTAATTTGAATTCAGTCTTACTGGTTTCCTCCATAAAGTTTTAATTATGCCTTACTCTATATCATAGCTAGCACTGACTGCACAGTATATGTCAGTAATCCACAGGCAATTCAAAAACTAATATAGTTCATGTTGTGCAGCTCAGTGCTCTGCATATTTTAGTTTTTGATTGACAGACATTAACCACTCGAGAAAGAATGATGTCTTTTTTTCTCCAAAACACATTTCCCCATAAAAATCTGAAAAAGTACAATCACTGCAGCTCTCCTCCTCACACAGGACAGGTCACAGCCTTTAAAATGACATTACCTCTTTTATACCACACAGATGATTTACTGCCAGTGGCCACTGACTTTTACACATTTAAGCACATATATTAAAATTTCATGTTTTCAGACTATGTAGCCCTGAGCCTGGGTGTCTCGAATGTCTTCAAGTGTTAAAACAACTCAATCCTTACAGCCTGACCAACAAACTTAAAGTATGCGATAATTTGCTTTCTCTCTGAAAAAAATCCTCGCTACGGTATTTGCAACATACCACTCCGACTAGCACAAGCATCCACTCATTTTATATTTGTGACACCATAACTACACATTAATATAAAAGGATGACACAATGAAAATGTGTTGACATTAATGCGGTACATCTTCAGACATGCGTGACTCAGAATCACTCCAGTAAATCACAGTGATGTGTAGCCTGCACAATAAAGACAGAATCAGCTCTAAAGTTTGTCAGTTGCATTAAACTCTGAACTGTGATTTATGAGATCCAAAGTTAATGCAGGCAACAGGAATACCGCACAGATGGGCTGTAACTTAGACGCTAAGTGGCGTATATTGGCTTTAATAGACTGAAAACTGTCTGTGACTGTAGACTCCTTTGATTTAGATCCTTTTACTGCCCCAGGTCTCAGGTGCTTTGCTCACAGTCAACATTAATAGGATGAATTAGACCTTTATTTCTTATTTTACTGTTTCGGGGTAAAATGCGCTGATGCTGAAAATCTATTTTACTTTGCTTATTATCACAAAATCTACATTTTCTTTCTATTTGATCTCTTCTTCTAATCAAATTCAGGTTTGGTTACCCTATTGCAATGGCAAAGTGAACACTAGAACCGATTAAAACACTGCAGTACGTCATCCCTTCCATTTAGCACTAAAAAGCTAAGTTTTAGCTCAAGTAGTTTGATTCTTTACTGCATAATCTGTAAATCACATTAACAACTGTGAATATGGAAACAGAACTACATATATCCTGCTAAAATACTCTAGATTTGCATTTCTAAATGGAACAAAATGGATATAGCTCACTTTATGTCCAGCCATGATGACATATTAGTATCACCGAAACAACTACAAATGTATACATGTGCATATATAATATGAAAATATACATTTTTAAACAATAAGAGACAGCCAGGGAGATTCTGAGCCAAATGAGACTCAATTATTAATTAAGAATTAATTATTTTCATTGATGGATAAAAAGAATACAATTAAATGGAACTGGAAATGTATTTGATTGATCTAAAAATGCTCATAGCAGCATTAGCTGGTATTATATTAATATAATAAAAACGTTTTTGCCAATTGGGTATCTATATGTAAATTATATTCCTGCCTCAGTGTGTCACATGCTGGGTTTATTTGTATGGTACTCTGGATTATCCCTGTGCCAAGCGATGATCTCTCTGGGCTTCCAGTATAGGCAGTGTAACCCTTTGGTGTGCAAGAGCTAATGAGCTGTAGATTCATACTATGTTTGCAACGTTAGCTCATCGGTATAGTTTGTATGATGCATATTACACTGAAAAAACAGGTAACATAACTGATATAATTGTCTATATACATGTTCCAACAAAATTTTAGCCTAAAGAAATATTTAACAAATCTGTGTTTTTAGACTTTTGATTAATTTGTGAACACATTTTGATTAATTTCTGTCATAGTTATTTTGGATGCATGAGATTAAGCGTTTCTACATGGAGAGCTGCCTTGAAAACATGACTCTAAAAATCCTTATTTATCATCACTTTTCATACATTTCTATTTTTCATTATGTTAAAATCCGTAATAAAGTGTAGCATTCACTCATATGAATAAACAATGTTCCTCTAGCCTCGTTTTCGCCATGTCTCCATGGTGCCGTGCACAGCAGCAACTTTTCATCTGTTTTCTTATTCCTATTCTAACCCAGTGTTTAATTTGTAAATCACAAGGTCCTGGATCATAGCGAGGGTGTAGTTCCAGCGGGTCAGGGAAGTGAAAAAGTCACAGAAGGCATGAAAAAATTCACAGCGCCGGGAGCGCATGAGAGCCCAGTATTGTAATGTGATACATGTAACCACTCCACTGACAGCATGCACACAATCTACGCTGTCCATACAAATCTCAAACCAAATAAGAGAAAAAACTCAAAGCCCTTTTTTTATGGAAAAACTGGAACAAGACAAAGCCTGAACAAAGCCTGCTGTCAGAAACAAAATCATCGCAGTGAGCACAGGCACAGTTTACGTGCTAACTGTAAGTTGCCAAAGGGGCCCACAAACACCTGTCTATAACAGGATACTAATTAGACTCACTAGAATATATGAGAGCTCAATTTGTGTTTGTTTTTTTCATTTCTTATTAAGATTCATTCCCATCAGTCTATTCAATCACTGAAACTTCATACAGTTACCAACAGCAGCAGGCTCTATTATTCCTCCCTCGGAAAACAGTTTTAAATGTGCCGCAGACTGAGTGTTATTCTTTTTTCTTACTTTTATACCTAAACTCTTGGGGTCTTAAGAGTTAGAGTTGTGGCTATACCTATAAAACCTAGTGTTGCAGTACACAAGCAGCCTTCTTTTCACTCTTGTGGAGGGGGACGTGAGCACTGACAAAGACACTGACACGGGTATAAAGGCATGGCGCACTTGAATGGATGGTCTACACAATATTTTGAATTTAATGGGATCGTTAATTAGCTGGCTTCATTTCTTTGCTATTAACGCAAAATACGCACAAAAATAGGCACGAAGAGTAAGTCGTTTTCTAACCTGCACTGGCTCGCATGTAATATAAAATACCACTGTAACTTTTGTCCCGGTGTCTCATCCATGCTCATAAATTCTCCATCCTATAAAGGGGTATGGAGCCGAGGCATGAGGGAGAAAAATGAACTCCATCAGGAAGCTGGATACAATTTCTCTGACACACACAACCTTGGTCCAGTAAGAATATCTCTGTATCCTGCTGACATGTGATCTTCTGAATCTATTTGGGACAGCTTGTCTGACTGAACTCTAAACAAGTCCTTTCAAGCTGCATCATTTATCAATTTCAAACCTGTTTGTGGGCTGCAGATGATACCCCACAAGCTCAGGAGCTGGCAGACATTTAACGATATGTCACACAGGCACGCTCAGACAGCCTACACTTTAGGCTTTTACTAATCCACTGCTTCAGGTGTTGACAACATAAAATGCTAAAGGCACAGAGCAAAGCTGCTCACATGCTATTGTTACCATGACAGCAATTAATCAACATCTATCAGTGGTGAGTGTTGCCGAATTGTCATTACCGTTCCTGACTATCGAGCATGTAACCCCACTGACAAAGGCAAATGATTTTTTTTCTATTTTTTCGTCTTTTTTTTAAAGCTAAATCTGTCTCTGTTTGTGATGATGGTACAGTACCAGCAAAGCACTTTCTGCTGATAGAGAGGTTCAGCAGATAAATGATGAAAGGGATTTTCAGAGAACCGCTGTTATGGCTCTTTGAACTATTTTTACTGCCTTATTTTCCATGATTGCTTGAAGGTCCAGCTCTTCTAAGACAACCTTTCGGCACAGCTTTACAAAACCTGTGTGGTTTGTTTACATTTCATTGTCAGTGTGTTATGGTGTTGTAATGAAGAGATGAATTTATTGTCTTGTATGTACCATATTTACTCTGAAACTCTACTCTCAAATGTATACTAAAGTAATGCAGTGAATGTTTGCTTTTAACGCATTCTTTCATTGATTTCCAAAACTTTATCCTCTTTTTTGGCTTAATAGTTCTAAACTATATTAATTTTTTTCATAAATTAGAATTATATAAAATAAATGACACCTCTTTCTATATATCAGTGCAATAGAAATTTAAATTGTTATTTAAACCACTCTTCCTGTCTAAGCAGGCATGTAAAAGAGCAAAAATGTTGTCCATTATCTAACTCCAGAATGTGCTATTGGAAAAGGCTTAACTGCTGAGCTGCCATCTATTACAGTGACATGCACAGGACTCACGGGTTTTAACACTTGAAGAGACTCGCCCCAAGAGGAGACTTAAGTGTTTCCTTTAATGAATAAGGCCTGTAATACTGATGCCTGTCCACCTGGGTCATGTGATTAAGCTCTTCAGCCAGGGTCAGTGTTTTCAATTTCCATTAATATTCCACAATAATATATGCATTTTAACAGTTGTGAGTGCTGTATTCAGTTTATAGTAGCTGTGGGAAACCCATTATCTCAGTTAGACATTTGCCAATGTCAATATTAAGTGGATGTGAAGCATTTTTAAACTTTTGAATCTATGTGATCTGTGCAAGTTGTGGCTTGTACTGATGATGATTGAGTTCTTGGATATACTGTAAATCAAAAAACGGAAAAATGACAGTTTTTCCTGACATATTTTTTCAAAAGATTAAGGACATTGAAAATTAATCGTGTGATTTAAAAAATTTAAATTCCTTAATTTAAAAATAACTGAATTTTTGTTCAGTGTATGCATTTACAAGCAGAAAAAAATGCCTTATAAGGCCAAACTATCTAGGAATCTGTGATCATGTACATGTCTCTGTATGTGTATATGTGTGCGTGTGTGCACAGCATAAGAAAACATCAGGTGGGCTCTCTGCTTGCCTTCACCGCCGCCCTGTATCAAATTGAAGGCTGCATTTTTGAATTGAATTCATCGGTAATACAGCCATCTGTCATTCTGGCAGGTACAGTACAGGACGCATGAGCGCAGCACTCAAAAAAGTATCTGTGGCTGTTTTATGAAACCCATCATCCATACATAGTTAATAGCTCCATTAACACAAGCCACACAGGACTCAAATAATCACATGGTGTTGGGACCATACTAAAACATCCTGTTTAATTAAACGCCAGAGCAAAGCATTGGAAATGGGGGCGATTTTTGTAGGGAAAAAAAAAATGATTTTAATCTTTAGTCAAGCTGACTTAAAGAAATATAACACTTTTATAAAGTTTAAAACATCTCAGTCAAAATTTAAGTATAGTCCGAATGATTTTCTCAACCTAAGTGAAGTTTATGATATTGCAGTGGCTTTTTCAATTTCCATTTAAGTGTATCAATTATCCTACATTTATCCTACCAAAGTCAATATTTTTAGTACTTGACGCACAATCACTTTGTTTTCAAGCTGGAAACATGACTTCATATTTTCTCAGTGGCGTTTCCTTCACCCAGTGAGGTTATTTGCTGTAAATGTCACCTGGGATGCTGAGTGACAAAATAATGACAGCCTTTTTTGAGGCAGAGCAATTTCCCAGAATTGAATGAGCAGGATGTGTGAGGAGTGAACAATATGTGCGCTCGCCTCCCGATTGGTCTCTGTCAATAGCGTTCTGACATCTCTCCAAGAATGTGTTCAGACAAATAGATCGGACGTCTCAAAAACAGACGCTGAGAGGCAAAATAAAGATTTCAACGTATACAGGCGTCGTCCACTGGCTCCTGTTTATTTTCTAACTCCCTTCGGATGAATGCAGTCGGAGGCAGAAATGGATCGTATTAAGGTGATCTCGGGAATGTTGAACAAGGTTTCCAAGACATGCCTTTGTGCTGGAATATACTCTAGTTGCTGCATAAATCTAACCGAGAGCCCGCTTATACCTGCACATTCAAAAGATATTAGTTAATTAAAATGTCATTGAGCCGACTGGGTTGTGTGACAGAAAGATCCATCCATTCCATTAACACAGTAACTGTATCTATTTGCATGTCAAATGTCAAAGAGAGTATTGAGTTGTGATTTGACAAATGCACGTCTCATTTATTCTTGCTATATGACTTTTACCAGAGTAAAATTATTAGACTGAGCCACTGTAGGTCATTGCTCTTTAATTTGAAACTGGATGTTTTACATAAGCTTGCACATGTCTTTGCATCTTTTTAAGTGTTATTTGCACGAGTGGGATCATCATATCTTGAATTAAAGATATTCTCACTGGATATTTTTGGGAAGGTTGAACATGTACTAATGACAGCAGATGTGCGTATATATATCTTACATGTTAATTAAGTGGTTCACTGAAATTATTTTATAACTGTAACATCCTGAGAAAGCAATTCAAGTTTCAGATGTAAAAGTAAAAGGCTTCTGATAGTGTTGATATATTTTTATATCACTGGACTACTAGAACTCGTGCATTCATCTGTGCTTTAATGCTGCAGCTGGTTATGTGCTTTTTAGCGATTTATGTAAAACCGTGATCTTTGAAAGATAGCAGTAAAAGACGTGGACAAAAGAAATATTTAACTTCCACTGCAAGCTGATTAACTCTGTTGTCCTCTGATTGAACCTTTCAAGCTGTTGTTTCTGCTTCTCAGAATTCAATATTTGGAGATGTACATTTCTATGTCTGAAAATCACAATGGTTATTTATTTATTTATTTGCTATTTCTGATCTTTCATTTACCAAATGATTGGTGAGACTCTGCACAATAACAGACAGTAACTGTTAATGATGTCCACTGCTGAAGTTCAAACCAAGCATCAGACTGGGAAAGAAAGACTTGCTGGGTTGTGCATTTTGATCTACTGGGATTTTCCTGCACATCCATCTCCAGAGTTTACAGAGAATAGTATCCACTGAGCAGCAGTTCTCTAGGCAAAAATGCTTTGTTGACGCCAGAGGTCAGAGGAGAATGATTACATATCAGCGTTGAGCTAATAGGAAACTCAAATAACTACTCGCTATAACCAAGGTATGCAGATGAGCATCTCTGAATGCACAAGTGAAACCTTGAAGCGGATTGGCTAAAGCAGCAGAAGACCACACCGGTTGCCGTTTTTACCATGCTCATTGACGTGGGGTCAACAAATCACACATTAGAATAATGGGGGAAAAAATAACGTGAAAGCAGTGACCCATCCTATCTTGTCTCAGCAGTTCAGGCAGCTGGTGGTGGTGTAATGGTGTGGGAGATATTTTCTTGGCCCCTTACAGCCAACTGAGCATTAATTAAACACCTCAACCCACCTGAATATTATTTCTGACCGTGTCCATCATTTTAAGACCACACTGCACCCATCTTCTGAAGGTTGCTCCCAGCATGTCACAAAATCATCTCAAATTGGCTTCTTGAACATGAGGGTTAGTTAGAGTTAGCTGTACTGAAATGGCCTCTACAGTCAGCAGATCTCACCTTTTGGATGTTGTAGAATGGAAGATAACATCACGGAAAATACGCAATAACTGTGTGATGCCATCATGTCAATCTGGATCAAAATCTCTGAGTTGAATCTGTGTCACAAATAATTAAGGCAGCTCTGAAGGCAAAACGGATGCCAACCCAACAACTGCAAGGCGTGCCTAACAAAGTGTCCGGTGAGTGCTTGCTGTGGAGTGAATTGTACATTTGCTTTTAATAATACAGCTTCTAAAACAGCAGTATTATTAAAATGAGTTTGGGAATGTTTTTTGTTCTTGCTGCTATGGTTACCATTACTATTAACAGCACCACTCTTTGAAATTTACACTAACAAAAAAATATTAATTAAATTAGATCCACCATTTTTTACCCTAATATGTTTTCAGGTTACATTTTCTTAGTCTTGAGACCAGTCACGTTGAAAGGAAGTGTGCCTGGTGTGTGTGTTATTCCCACACTACGCTGTCACACTCAGCTGTGTTAGGCAAGGTTCTCCTATCAGAGTCTCAGAGCAGCTTTCCAAAGGACTGACACAAAAGCAGGGAGTCATAAAACATTCAACATCATTCAAAGTCTCCTCTCCCATGCACGCTTAGACATTGTGACAACAAGAGTGTCGGTCCAGGAAGCACACTTCAGGAAATCTTTTTTTTTTTCTTTGCTTTTTTGAGAATAATGAAATGTAGATGGGTGGAAAAAAAAACTTGTGGGAAAAAAACGTTCCGTCTGACACTTTTTACTGTCACCCATTGTCTGCTGAAGTCGTTCCAGTAAAGCTGTAATCTCATACTTTGTCAAGCGTAAAGAATTTTGTATCGGTATAAACTATTTTAAGTGGAAAGAATGAACGCACATCCTGTTTTTGGGCGTTGTTGGGCAAATCGCGTTCATTCGGACGTGATTAGATACCGTAGCCTTTGTTAACATTTGCAATCAGCTCCTTATGCAGATGCATCTTTCAGAATGAAAGTCTGCCCCCTGAAATGTGTCACTGTCGGTGACACTGTCGGTCTCTTCTTTATTTTATTTTGCATGAGGTTTTTAAAATGTAAGTGTGCCTTTTTTTCCTCTTTTTCACCTACGAGAGCACACAGCTGCGAGGCAACTCTGTGAAAAAAAGAAACCCACAAAAATAGGTTACCATGTGTTGAACTGTTTAAGCTCTGAGCAGTGGGTTTGATGAATTACAAGTCAGTTAGCCCATTTTGCTGACAGAATGCAAATTTATTTATGACCCTGAGACTGAAAGAAAATGAAATCATCATATATTTCCAAACGCTCGTGCAGTGTTTTAGATTAGGCAGAATCTATTTGGGATGGAAACACATTCAATGAATAAATTCTCTTTTGGAACAACTCTACGGTCAAAATTGCCGGGCTTTCTCTTAACAATCGAGTCCTTCCACTTACAAAGTGTGCGGGGAATCTCCATGACAGATAATCTTAATTTGAGGGACATATCTCGATTCCTCCGAGTCGGGAGAGGTGTACTTTGAATCAAAAACACAAAATCAACTTTAATTTTTGGAGTGTCTGCGTTTGATTTATAGTCATGGAATAAAATGTGGCCCATTTCATATGATTTGGTGGTTATCCCATTTTACATTTTCATCAAATCATATTCTCGGGCCATATCTGTAAAATTGAGAAATCATCAGAGCTGAAGTGGTGGGATATTGGAAGTTCAGCTTCATCAGCAGTCTGTGCTGCTGAAATGAGAGACCTTCAGTGGGCTCCTTCATCCCACCCCCACACCGCTCTCCCTTCACTTCACTTTCTTCCCTTCTGTTTTTTAAACTCCCCATTTCTCGCTCTCATTTGGTTTTGCTCCTCACTCAACTGCACAAGATGTGGTGAGATCACACGAAGGCTATTTTATCTCCACTTGTGTGAAATAATTTAATTAAACAAAGTCACAGCTATGCCTAGCATATCCAGATCATAACATTTTTACTAGTGTATTGAGAGCTGCAGTAGATACAGTAATAAGGAGTCGTGTTTCTAATGCAGCGGCGATGATGGCTTTTAGAGAACTCGTAGATAACCTGCGCTTTAATGTCTTTAATGTGAACCCTAAATATAGCTGCATTCACTGTGATTTCATTAAGGTCGGGGGAGTTGGTCATTTATTTATTATAGTGAATATTTTAAAAAAGAAGAAAGAAAAACACTCGAGATGTTATGATGTGAAGGCATTACATGTTGTTCCGACACTACTAGGTCTTATTTGGCTCCAAATTAATTTCCCTAACCCCATATCAATAATGTTTAATTAAAGTGATACACTATTGATCACCATACAGTCATTTTTGCATGGTAATGAATGGTTAAAGTGCTGTGGCATGCAAATATGAACCCCAGTTTAATTCTCACTGGACTGCATCCTTATAAGTGGTTTGCAATGTAATATGCAATCCACTGATGGCTTATTAAGATCTTTACAGTCATTTAATCTGAGACTGTGGTCAATTATATCTCTCTAGAGTAGCATTGCAGTTTAATTTGATATAAACAAAACAACAGGCTGTGAAGCTGTGGTCATGATGGAAGCTGATACACCCTCCCTCTCTCTCCACAAGCCGGTGCTGAAAGGGAGACTGGGTCCTACGTTGCATCCTCCTCCCGGGACTTCCTGTGTTGTTTGCAAACAATAAATAATATTAATTTCACGCTGGACACCTTCTTCGGATCAATATTTATTGACTTGGTGATTCCGTCTTAATAGGGTGCATATCCTGGGAGTGTAATTGTGCAATTTTAGGGAAGGATGCCCAACAGTTTATTAATCTGTAAACAGCAGCACGTCACACCCAAGTTTCCTTATTTCTTATCAAGCCATCAAAAGCGGTCGCGTAGCTGCTCTGAAGCAGTCGAGGTGATACAAAAGAAACGATGGCTCCGTCTTGGTTTTGCAATTGACTGCAGGAGAACAAGCTGCATCGAGTCTGGGGATATTCTAAGTCAAGCCAGTGGTGGAGAGAAAATTAATTACAACACCACAGATCGATGAACAACTGAATGTGTCAACTCTCCAAAGAGCTGTGATTGCTCATTGTAGTCTGATCGAGGGAGCAAAAGAGAGAGACGCTGGATCCAGAAGACTGTGGAAGAGGTTATGACCTGCCTTGACTCGGCAAGCTGCTCACCACGGCAAGAAAACACACTAATAATTCGTTTAAGCACATGTAGCAAGCTCTGCTTCTTTTTAAGAAAGTAATATGACCGACTGTGCATTTATATACAGTGACTGGAAGAGGCAGTCTCCAGCTTGCAGCGTCTGATAGGACTCAGAGCAGATTAGCAGAATGAGAAAGTTCATTACGAACAACCTCACAAGTGACCAAAGCTGAGTCATTCCCCTTCCATTCAGCTGCTGTACATCTGCCTTCCCTGGCCCGCCACATTCACGCTGCCTGTCAGCAGTGGATAGTGAACCATAGGGCCTTTCTTTATTTCAGCATGTGCGTGCATGTGTCTGTGCTTTGTTCTGCCATTCCGACTGTGACTCTGACCTTTAGGGAGAGATGCTGGATAGAGAGAAGGTCTTAATGAGTTTGCATAATAGCTGAGCTCTATCTAAGAAATCATCCATCTGCATGAGCCCCATAATTAGCTGGTAAGACAGTGGTCCAAGTCCTGTGCTTTCACTTATCATTCTGCTGACTAGTATGTGGGAGTGGAGAAATGGATAAACAAAGATACACTCCCCACCACCACCTCCATCACCACCCCCTCCCCTTCTGAAGTGTATTAATAATCTGCTGTCGATTTTTGGCAGCGTTGTAAAAGGCACGGCTGAAGAGTCTGATAATCACTCCACTGACACCCCCAGAAAATGAGGAAAAGCTATCTGGAACATAAGTCACATCCTGGTGTGAGTTTGCTGACAGGTGTACACTCTCACGGGAGTGCTAATCCTCGTGCTTCTTCGCCCATGTTTGTCCATCACTGATGCACACGCAGACGCACACGGACAAACCAGAGGCATATTTAACAGAACCTCAACGACATGCAGATGTGATTTGTGTGAATCTGTATGCAAAGCACTCATGTGATTCCTATCCTGCATAGCTGAATGTCATATCCATCATTTTCATGTAAGGCAGAAGATGTGGGAAAAAAAAGAAGAAGAAAAAACAAATTACGTGGATTTGAATGAAATCATTTCCATTTTTATGCGCATTTTTCCAGCGTGTGGTTAGTTTTGCGTATTATAAGATATGTAAATGTTTGTCTAAGAGAAAGCAGTAGGGCGCGCTCAGGGCGCTCCGATCCCAGCGTGCAGGCAAAATCCGTTCCTGGTTTTGCGCCTCCGTCCATCGCAGTTTATACCTTCCCCTGACTCTAAGCACTTCAGCATTGCTGTGCAAGCAGATGTTCTTTCTCCGATGCCAGTTCTCTCCCTTTTCGCGTTTGGAGAAGGTATTCTTTCGCGCGAAGGCTGCAAAGTGAGAAGAAAAAAAGCACAGAAACACCCTCCCCTCCTCGGCTCCGAGACGGAGGGAGAGTTGTGAACGGATAGCTGCTTTTGGAGAAATACAGTAGACTACAGTAAGACCCGCGGAGGCGAGAGCGAGGCAGCAGTTTATTTACCACACCTGTGATGCGTTGTTCTGAGCAACGAAGACGCACGACAGGGATACTGATGGCCACGCTACGGCAGGAGGATATGTGCTGAGGAAAGGACTTGGGCGTGAGGGGAAAAAACAGAACAGGCGTGAAGTGCTACAGAGGACACTCTCCGGACCTTTAAAAAGCCCAGTGTGCCCGTGTTTCGTCTCTGCCGTTTTGTAAAACTTAGGTGATAGAAAAAAAACCCCACGAAGATGCCCTTACTTCTGGGCCCCTTTGTCCGCTGTAGGCTCAGCGCCACGCTCCTTGCGCTCTGGCTCGTCCTCTCTGGCTTCACCTGCACTGGTGGTGAGTTGGGCTGCAATTAAACTGTTTCTGCTTTTTATTTGTATTTTATTTAATTCATTTTACTGGTAAACAGTTTGTGTTGTGTGTTGTAAAACCTAGAAGGCTTGCACGTGACAAGTTGTTTGCTGGTGTTTTCGTCGAAATTCCGGTGCGCACGTTGTTGGCGGTCGTTATTATTCCCTAATTTGCTAGCACCAGCACTCGTCAATTAGCCTACACCTTCAAGGTTACGGGGGTGAGGGGGTTCAGACGTGACTACCAAGGTTAAAACTTACAGACAAATGCCAAATAACCTCGTCCAGCTTTCTTCTTCTTCTTCTTTTTTAAAATTCGAAGCAGCAACGAGAAGTTTATGGCACGCGTTTTTATTCCTGCTGTCGTGTAACTTGGGGCTAACACCTGCCTGAGAGAGGGGGAAATCAGAACTATAATAAAAAAGATGATTGGGGCAGACACGGGGCCCGCGGACAATAAAAGCTAGTGCCCGGTAACGTCGCGCTCCTTTCCTCCTGCCACATAAACAACCTTCAGTAACGCCACCCTCGTGAATGTCTTATTAAATCTCCGAGCTGTGTGTGTGTGTGTGGGGGGGGGGGGGGGGGACAGAGCGCACAGAGCACACCGTAGTGTAGTCACAGCCTCTCCGGCTGGCTGCAGACAGCAACGTTTCTCTCCGGCCAGGAGTCATTCCTGCTGCATTTGCAGTATGCTGACAGCTTTACTGAGTTGGTAGACGACCTACTCGCACTGATGAGTTAGATTTTATGATGTAGCTTGGCCAGACGTTCCCCGATTGCATGCAAATGTACTAAACAATCATCAACAAGCGAGGTGGACTAAAGCACCGAGGATGGAAGTTTCTCACAGCAGCAAAAATCCTTTTTCGAAAAATTAGCTATAAGATACTCTTACTCTTTTAATATTGATTTTTTTTTTTTTTTTAAGGAAAAATGTTCTCATGATCACAACCAGCTGTGCAAATGCCTCTTTCATTTTTGGACAAATCCAACTCAACCGAGTGCTGTTCACTGACCCCTAATATTCACCATGGTGCACAATCAAACCAGCCATCTAACGTCCACATTAGTTATTCAGCCAATGCAGTCAATTTCACTGTTGCTCATAACACATTATTTCACAGTTCAGCACTTGGACTGTTTAAAGCACTTTATTTAAACATTCCCTCTGATGCTAAATATCACCCTGACTGTGCCACACAGCTGGAAGCTGCTGGTGAGTATCCAAAACCCAAGAGTTTCCACACACCATTTGCCTCGCGCTCGTATTCAAACTGTTAACCTTGCTTTGGACGGAAGGCAAAACATGTTAAAGTTGCAGTATTTGTGTCTTCTGCTTCAGGACACCGAGATGATGAATTCAGCGGGCTTTTTTTTTTTCCTCCCTTGCATTAATTAGGGTATAATTATGAATATATTAGGATTAAATAAACAGTCATGCTCGAGGGACCTCCATATATCAAGCTAAGTAAGTAGCAGTGTGCTGGCATTTACAAGTCAGTTTGTGATTCATGTTGGAAGTGATGGGGTTCCTGGGTGGCGTGGTGGTTCAGAGGCTTAGCGCCATTGCCTCGCAGCAAACTGTTTTGGTGTGGAGGTTGCGTGTTTCTGCCGTGTTCATTTGGTTTCCTGTGCGTGCCCTGGTTTCCTCCCACAATCCAAAGACCGGCGGTTGTAGGTCGATTTTCAAGACTCTAAATTCCCAAAGGTGTTTGCAGTTTCTTTGTTCGCTCGGTGATGGACTGGAGCTCTAACCGGGGTGTTTCCCTGCCTGTCACTCACTACTTTCTGGATAAGGCTCACAGCTTTCTCATGACCCCTGAAGAGAATATATTATGTATAGAGGGAGATGGATGTGGGGTTAATTGTGAAATTTCTTCTCACTTCCCCGTTCTTCTGTCTTTCTTTTATATCACATTTCCTTCCAGACCGCTCCTCTCCATGTTTCAGTCTTGTCACTACATCAGGTCAGTACAGGCAGCCCTCCAGGCACCTATCACAGCTTAGTGGCCACTTTTTTTTTTTTTTTTTAAGGCTAAAGTGAGATCCAGAAATGAATCGGAAGGTAATTTGGAAGCCAATTCTTTCGACATCAGGACTGGGACAGACTCGGCCGAGTTCAGTCGAGCTGTCCTCTGTAGCGAGGCAAAGAGCTGACTAGGCATTCGTCAGTATCAAAACCGGCTTGTCTTTTTTGCAGGGAAACATAACTCACTCAGTAATAAAGGTAGGCCTGTCAATCTAAGTTTGAGCTAGCTGAGCACTTTCCCTTTCACTGTGTTGTGAGTGATCTGACGGGCCGGACAGAGGGGGTAGGTACGCTTTCAGCCTCAGGAACAAAGAACCGTTCTGATTTGCCAGTTTGTGTGTGTATGTGCGTGCGTGTGTGTGCACAGCACTCGATGTTTTCAGTATGCAAGGTGCGTGTGTGTTGTTTTTGTGTATGTGGGAGGGTGTTTCCACAAGGATTTGCATACATGCATTTCTGCTCTGTGTGTGTGTGTGTGTGTGTGTGTCTCTAAGGTGGATGCCTCCAGATTAGTCCAATTCCTGTTCCTTCTGTTTTTTACCCTGTATTCAAACTTTGGTCTGTTGCCTGTTATTAATGTCCTGTTAGTTCCTGCATGCAGCAAGAATCAGAATTATTTGTTTGTTTTTCATCTGCGCAGTGAGAACGTTGCCAAGCGATAGTTGTCTGGTTCAGCGAGGGAGCATGGGATTTGGTATCAAGCACCTTCCTAGTTGTGCGAACAGTCACCTCAGAGCAATTTCCACGGGGTGTAAACCATGTGCTGATGCAAGGGGATGGCCATTAAACGACAACAACCACAAGTCTGTTGCATAATACAGCAGTTTGTGAGTCCCCGTTTCTTAGTACAGTATTGTAAGGGATTCTCTTGCCAGATGTCTCTCATCATTCTAATGTGAATCATCCCAGAGTTGTCTTTCTCACAGCCAGTTTTGTCTCTCCTCATTGACTCACTAAAGAATGCGATAAGGAGAGCGGAAGCAGAAATTAACATAATTTATTGGGGGAAATTGCCTTCTGGTCAGAGGAATTTAAAACCACTTCGTTTTTGTCCCGTAGCTAATGCATGGCAAATGATCGCCATGTATTTGCAGGGATATGGTCTTTTACGGGGAAGCGATAATTTACAACCAGAAAGAGTTTTCGTTCCCTGCAGTCGTGGGAGATGAATACAAATGACACAGACAAAGGGGGGAGACTTGAACAGTGGTGGGAGGGAAATTTTTGTTTAAAATTATTTTCTCAACTGCTGATACACGGTAAATTAGCATGATGTACAGATGCAGAACATATCAAGCGAGGAGGCAATTACACAAAAGGAACGGTAAGGAATTAAAACGAATTCTCTCTTGAGGAGTACACACGCGTGCGATGAATTTAGCTCGCAAAATTTGAATTGGATGATATCAAAATGACGGAGCGAGCTGGATTGCTTGTTTCTGAGAACGAACGGATCAAATGTATTGCGTTATTACTCACTTTTAATCATTTGTTTGCACGGCAGAAACGGATGAAATGAGTTAATCCCTTTCCTGTCCAAGTCCCACAAAAGTCGTTTTCTCAGTTTGAGTTACCGTGATTAATGAAGGCTGAGATAATAGTTCAGAATGAATGAATAAAAGGTAAACAGTGCACGTCAACAAGGGTCAGCTTTGAACAGCGGAGGAGCACGCTCCATTTGGTGACAAATTCCCAAGCGCCTTATCTTTCAACAGGCTGTGTCCCTACACTTATCATTTGCAAATGGCTATCTTGAGGAGTAAAGGAAGGACACATGGAGGATGAACCTGACAGAGGGGGAGGAGTTTGGGTTTATTTTCTGCAGTCTGTGCAGAGGCCCAGTGAAGGCACTACATCTCTGTCAAACTCTGCCCTTTTGTTTCAATTACCCCATTTCTATGATTCAGGTCTATGCGAGAGCACTTAGGGGTTGAAGTTGGGCTTTTTCCCCCCTTGAAACTTAGCACGCCATAGTTAGTATCTGTGGTTTTCTATCTAGGTAGCATAAAACTGACCTTTCACCCCTGATGTGGAATGAGATTACCCTGTGTCCTCAATGGAAACCTGGACAATAATTCACAGAAGGTCATAGCATCTGACAGTGTACTGTATCAGCAGTTTGTAGAGTGCGCTCAGTTTCTACTGTTGTTTCTCCTGCTAATTGTCCTGTAACAGCAGTCTATGGGGGCAGAAATTGCCTCTTTATTAAGAACCAGCCAACATTTTGGCAGATTTGATAACCCCTTGTTATGTTTTATTGCTAGAAGAATTTGTGGTAATTTCCATGGGAAGAAAACCACGGTGGTCGAAATCTGTGGGCTACATCTGCCAGTCATCAGTTAATTTCCTGTGGTTACCACTCCCATATCCTTTAACATCAGTGATTCTAACTTTGCACCCATCAGTTTTGTGGTGTTTTGCCAGTGTCAACGTTTGAGCACCGCCTCTGAGGTTGGTGGAAATGAGTGCAGCTGGTGCTTTGCTGGTGGAAAAGGTTAAGAGGTTGTTAAGTTGAATCCCGGGTCTTTCCCTGGATGTTCTAATCAAATGTTATTTTCCCTGGAACTTTTGTCTCTCACTTCCTGCATCATGAGGAGGAAGGAGATGTAAAGCAGAGCTTTAACCTTTGATGCTGATCTGTTCTTTTGCTGTTTATAAAAAATAAAATAAAAATGTGAAGACCCGTGAATATTTATATCCCAGAAATTATTCACAGTACGACATTTTTAGTGCTGCCAGTGTATTCTGTAGTTGCATTCTCCAGAGTTTCTTGACCATGACTTTGGTGACTTTTATTTAACCAGACAACAGATGGGGCCATCCAGAGCTGTGCACCCTTACTGCAAATCTGCAGTAAGAAAAATTAAATGTGAGTAGAACATGAGTACCGCTGAGGCTCTTCTATCCACACTGATTTGACTGACCCCCGTTTAGGCATCGTCAGAAGCAGCTGTGTCCCAGTCAGCAGCACAGAGGAGCTCTGAGCAGAGCTCTTGGACAATCTTCACCGGCCTGATTTACAGCAAGAATTTACAGTAATAGTAAAATTCAGAAAAATGGTTTTCATGTAGCCTCAGCGTGAGGAAATCAAATAGTTTTTATGTATTTATAGTAACACTAGGAGGCTTGATCATCACGGATACCATTAATAATCGGAGAACAACAACAGATTTGTGTGATTTTTAAACAGCTGTCTGTGGAGAATACACTTCATTACTATTAGCGGGAAAATAAATGTAGGGGTACCAACGTGACGCCTCGGAGTCTGTGTGGGCGGGTGTGAGTGATACATGGAAAAACCCATCTGAAAACACTCTCTTTGGGGATTGGCCTTGAGATGCAATCTTGTGTGATAAGGCTTTCCTGTATTTGTTTTTACTATACATGATGTACTGTCTGGTTGCTAACACTGCACAGTGAGAATAGCAGTGTGTTAGGAGACGTTTTCAGGTCTTTCCTGTTCTCCGGGTGATCAATACTCTTCTCCAAATGGTTAATTGGCCATCAGTCACTGTCAGAGGAAGTGCGTAGAAACCCAGAGGTGTCTTGGTGCAGCTCATAATAAGAGCCTGTCCAGTCCTCTGGGTCCTCTCTTGGCCTTTACTTCAGGCCAGGTGGTGGCTGGGGAAAGCAGATCTGAATGCAATATGGAGAGCTGTAGATTAATAGTTTCTTACTAAGGCCACCAGGGAGCGATGTGAAAGCCACTTCCACTTCATCACACAGTTGACTGGATGGAAAGAGTGTAAAGCTTGCAGTAGGAAAGGAAGCTTAAAGCAGTGTGAAGGTCATTTGACGTGGTCACACGTTGAAAAGGTTTGACCAGATTTGATCAAATTTATTGTGTAAATGTTTCATTTTTTTCAAATTCTCTGTTCTGTGTGGCAGATACAGTCGTATGCACGTTTGTGGCAACCCAGGGAAATTACATGTTTCGGTGTTTGTTGTTGGGTTTTTTGATTTGTTTTGAACGGAACTAAAGGAAATCTGTGCTGCAACAGTGTAATAAAAAATTTGCACTTTGCACTTCTTCAAATGTTGCTGTTATTATTTAATGAACTATAAAAATAATAATTGGGTTTGGGTAGCCTTGTACCTGTGAAGTCACAGAATTTCATTAAGCTCTTTAAGTCTTAAAGGCTTTAATTGACTCAGTAGGACTCATTAGAAATAATAGCTGATGGTAACATTGAACAATGACGGGTTCCTCCAAGCAAATGCTGTGCATCTAAAAGCTACTAAAGGTTTAGGGGGGGGGGAGTGTTATTTGGTCCAAAAACAGCATCTATTAAATAAAAAAAACTTTCAAGTAAAACTGAACCTTTGCAGGAAAGGCCTCCAACCATATTACAATATTTGTCAGTTTTTCATACAATCTGACACGACCCACATAAGTGTTACTGAAATAATGTTAAAGAGTGTTTGTGCCTTGTGCAGTTGCATTATAAAAAAAAAACATAATTTAAGTAGTTAATTTACTACTTGCTTTCCAAAGGAACATTTCTTCTTAAGTTCAATTAAAATGTACCAATTTTACTTTGGTTTAGTTGGTTTAAAAATGAATTTACTCAAAAGATTATGAAAAGCTGAGTTTTGTGGGGGGTTTTTTTTTTTTCCCTAATTAGAAGAACTTGAAGGTGGTGTGTTGTCAGAAGGCAAAGGTCCACGTTTTGGCATGTTTCCCATGCCCCATTGCTCTTTACACTAGACAGCAACTAGAACACAGCTGTAATTAAGATTTGAATATCAGCTCTGAACATGAACATTAGCTTGAAGTGATTAATTCATTGCCATAGGAGTGTAGTAATGGTGGCCTTTATTTGTAGCTAAAACTTAACACTATTCTCTGCTAAAAAGAACAGAAATCTCAGCATAAGCAAGTTCATTTCAGCACTAGTATAAATTAAGTTGCACTGTTTAATCTGAGTAATGACATTGTTTGCATTTCCAAGGTGCCTTGTTAGGGCCCAGAAAAAAAATATCTGGTTGGGGTTAAAATGGCTCTTTTTTTCTTTCTTTTAAAAAATGATTTCACATATTAAATAGCTCAATTTTCTATGTAATCACGGTGAGGAATTCCTATACGTTTATTCACATTACTGCTAGAGGCCACATTTTTAAAAAATGTAACTGCTTGCACAAATGCCAATAGGGCTGTTCTTTTTTTGCTGAAAGGCTGTCTAGCACAAGCAGAAAAGGCTCCTATGGAAAAGCATACAACCTTATGACTAAAGGCAGAATGTTAAGTATACAAAGTAACATATGGAAAAGCCAGCGTTGCTTTAGAAACATGTTCTGCGAACAGATGGAGTTGAAATGGAGATCTTTGGCCACAGTTACCAAAGGTACGTTTGAAGAACAAAGGAGCAGTAATTGATGAGAACAACATTAACGACAGAAATGTACATTTTCTGCGTTTGTGTTGTGTGGCTGTCAGATACTGCATGGAGGGAAGAATGTATTCAACTAAACATCAGAATATTCTGCATGTACAATGTAAATAGACTTACCCAATTCTAAATACCCAATTTGTTACCAAAACTAAATACTGATATATTTAAGCGTAAACTACTTTATCAAAAAGTTGTCTTAAATCACTGACATGGTGGTAGCAGACTGTTTATTTAAAATGTTAACATTATATTGGCAGTAAATGGGGTGAAATGTTACGGTTGTTGCCGAGTAGCCTGCTAATCTTATGCTAACGTTACTACTTAGCATAAAGTTAGCTACAGTACGTTAGCTTAAACATTTATGTAACCCCCGCTATTGCAAAGTGTAGCTATGTCTTAAAAAATGGTAATGTTTATTAATGTTAGACAAGGTCAATAATTTGATGTTTTGCACGTTAAACTGAAACTTACTAAACTTGAATTCTTCAAACAGATCTCAATGTCGCTCTTTTAGGTGCTTTGCTAAATTAGAAGCATTTCCTTCCTTGTTCTGCAAAGCTTGATAGCATTTTTTACATATTGTGTTTTGTAAAATTAGTCATCACCCCTTGGTCACTCGCCAAGTCGTGATAACTGCAAACTGCTTCAATACCCAACCCTTACTACCTTTCTTATCAATGAGTTGGGGCGGAGTTATCATGGAGGTAAGCACCAGTTGCCATATTTCATTTGCTGTGCTTGTGGGGATTCTTCAGTATGTAAGGATAAACTATAATACTTTATTGTTTTCAGAATTTTGGTATCAAAAGGGTATCACAAGAATTGGATGTAGTGAGATCCCAAGATGCGAGAAACTTCTATAGTCAAGAAGCAGAAAATAAAACTAGACTGGCTTCTACAAGAGGAAATAACTTAAAAGCAGTTTTTAAAATTCACCATAAACTATATAAAAAAACCCAAACTGAAGCTTTTGGAATAGTTCTCACAGTCCCCTAGCCTGAACAGGAGAGATTAAAAAAACACTATGTGCATGTTAGGCAGCCAAAAATCTTTCTGATATTTATTTTAATCAGCTCTGGATTATTATGGCGTCTGAAGTTTCACACATGCACACATTGCTCTTTAATGTCTTGTGTTAAAAGCTGCCCTTTTCACTTAAATTATTATTGAAAAAAACAAATAAACTATAAGATTTAAATTCCATAGGAAATTGTGTATTTTTTTTCGTGTCTGTTCCATTGCTATTTGTGAATTTTCAGCAGCTTCCTCTTAATTATGCAAGATAACACTTTAAGCTCACTTCACACCTACAGCCAAATGTATAGCTCATTGTTATGCTTTCCCCCATTTAGCATGGCATGTAAAAGACATAATTAGAAATCACCTAAGGCTACCCAGACAGCCCTGCTGGCGCTTGATTGACAAGGGTATCTGAGGGAGGTCTGGCTCAGCCTGAGCCAGAATTTGTCATCTTGAAGTGATTTTGTTGACAAGACAGGAGGCACAGTGACCTTTCCTAATTATATGTATGTGTCCAGGCACCAATGCCTCAGGCAAGCAATTCAACTGAGTCAACAGTGCGCTGACTTTGGGCACACATTCAGGCCCAGACAGCATGTTGTGTAGTAAGGTTACGCTTTACTGGACTTAGCAGTAAACTTGTTAATAATTCAGCATTGATATGACATTACAAATGTCACTTGTGTCATTTTCTGGGGGTTCTTACATTGCTTATAGAAACGTAAAGAAACAAACACAAGGATAAGGTCAGATCCCCTCATTTTTGTTGCCTTCCCCCTTACACTTGTACCTGAAAAATCATTCTGATGTTACTCTTTGCAAGTTGAGCCCCACAAAACATGAACCATTTATTATCCACCCTAAAAGCGTAGCAGCGAGCGAACAACCTCTCTGATCTATGTAGGTCCCCCTATTTTTTTTTTCTTTTTTTCCAAACAAACCATTTCCCGACGTGAAATGAGGTCTGAACATTACAGATTCAAAGCTTAAAGCTAAGCAGCAGATTTTCTTGGCAAGGCCATCAGGAATGCTAGGCTCACGGAAAACACATTCAACTCCTCACTCCAATAGAATTAATCATAACAACACAGCTTCCATTGAGGCTAGATGCGTCCTTTTTACAGCACGTATTGCACTTGATTACGGCTTCTGTGGATTAAAATGTCCGCTGACAAGGCATTCACGTCGAATCAAAGTGTGGTTTTGGGTTTTTTGGGGTTTTTTCCGCACCTGGAGTTTCTTGTCACTGACACTTGAATTTCAAAAACTGAATACAGAGCAGCTCTCCTCCGGCATTGTTGTTAATTGCCGACTGTTTTCCAGTCTTGTGTGTCAGGCAGAGTGGATGCTGAAGGTTTAGTAGTGTTAGTCAAGTAGGCTCTTATAATGTAAAGTAATCATTTAGGGTTGGCATGACATTGATGCCGTGCTGCATGGTGTTATGGTAAAACATGTCAGACTGAGAACTTTACAGAAAAAACTGTATTTTAAGAATATTGGGTCACTTCATCAATTCAGTATCTTGTAATGAATTTGAATTTTGAATTGGAGCACTCTGTGGTCATCACCTACTGGTACCATTAAAATAAGAGATTAATGGATGATCAGGCAATGGTTTTTCTGTTCAGTGGAGTCCCGTGTAAAGCAGCTTTTTATATTAAAAGCTTACACGGTACAAACCCTTGTAATCATGTGAAGTTCTCGTCTCCTTATGGCGTTTGGTTGGCTACATTTGCTCAATTATTGGGCTACTGTAAGCACTATTTACTTTATCACTGCGTGCCCGTATTGGATTTTTCTCAGCTACAAGTTGGCAGGCAATTAGATCCAATATCTCTTGGAAAGAACATCTAACTACAATCCATGTTAAAAACTGACACTGGTAAATGTTTGATCAAGCCTAAGGAAACAAGTGCTAAATTAAAAAAAGAGAGAAAAAGGTCTTGAAATTAAACACTGCTCTGAGAATTACTGGTATGCCCAGATTCCCAGTGGCTACCTGCAAATATATAATGTTGCCCATGTAGCAATATAACATTTTCTGGGAAAAAACAAAACACTG
Source organism: Perissodus microlepis (assembly GCF_051167445.1). Classification (NCBI taxonomy): domain Eukaryota; kingdom Metazoa; phylum Chordata; class Actinopteri; order Cichliformes; family Cichlidae; genus Perissodus; species Perissodus microlepis. Next base: position 7,402,805 of record NC_140462.1, on the reverse strand, counting down.
AAAACACCTCAATATGTGGATGCTGGTAAAGGAATGGACACAAATCGAACGATCACAAACACAATGTGAAGCACATGCTCTTTCAATTAGACAGGCAACTAAAAGAAAAACAGCTCAGGGCTGTTCACTCACACCTATCTCCCATCCATTATCATTCTTTGCTCCCACCCAAAGCTGTCTTTGCACCTCACCCCTCCCCAAACACACTTCAGTGGCACACCTATTGAGGTCTCATTATGTTACTAATAGAGGCATCAGTAGGATGTTTGAGAGAAGTTGTAAAAGTGCAATAAACTAAACTAAACGGGTATTGTTTAGTTTGTCTTTGTTTGGGTGGGGATTGTAATCCTTGCCTATTAATGGGGCTGTCTTCTGCAGTGGAAGGAGTTTCAAAATGTAAGGCTGTAAATGTTGCCATACAGATTCAATATGTGGTGATAGAAGCTTTTGTTCAGTAGGTTTATGTACCTTTGTTTGGCTCACAGGTTGCCAGTTAAGTCCAACTGTTGCTGTCAGTTTGGGAACTACTGTATATGTTGACATAAGCATTACATTTTCATGTGGGCGGATTTATTGAAATTGGGTTCTCCAGCCTCCTTTGTCAAAGACAGCATGATCTCACCATACAGCCTCCACTCCAGCCTAACAGATGCTACTTTAGCTTAATTGGACACTGAATAATGTGTATTTTCTAGTATGCTTTTTATGGACTTGAAAGTGCTTTTACAGATTATTGATTGTAATTTTGCCGTTGCTTCTTTTGGGCACTGCTGGCACTGTTCAACACATTTAGTCAAAACAACAAAGCTCGGTTCAGTTTGCTCATTTAATTAATTTGCCTACATGGAGTTGAGGCGGGAAGACATCTGGTGACCAATAAACAAGGATATGCAAAGTTATTTGTTGTATGGGGCTGTCATTTAATGAATGTGAGTTGGTGTCCAATTTTATGGGTTGATTGAATGTATGCTGGCCTCTGATCAAGCTCGGCTTGTACGATGTTGTTAACAGCTTCTCTAATGACTTCATCCAGCCTTTATTTATGTGCCACAGTAGCAAATTTTCCCTCCTAATTCAGAACATCTCATCACTCATAAGCAGAAGACACTTTAGAGTCTTATTCATCTTAGTTATCCAAGATTTGACAATCTAATTGGAGATGACAAGTCAGTTGGGAACATAACAGTTCTGAAGCACAGTGATTTTTTTTTTTTTTTTTTTTTTTTTTTTGAGAAGGGGCTTGTGCAGCTGGTTTTAAAAGCCTAAATTTCCACCTATTTCTGGCTTGCTCAGGCATGTAAACACACAGGAATTGGTCACAAAATGTTGCCAAATGTCTTATATATGTTTAAAGTGCCGTGCAGTAGGGCTGCACACTTATGCCCAAAATTACAATAAGAATTATTTTCATTAATACTCAACTCAGTTTTATTTACATAGCACCACATCACAGCAGCAGCCACCTCAAGGCACATTTTATTATAAGATAAAGATCCTACAATAATACATAGAAAACCCCAATAATAAGACCCTATGCCCTATGAACAAGCACTTGGCAACAGCAGGAAGGAAAAACTCCCTTTTAACTGGAAGAAACCTCCGGAGGGGCCCAAAAGCTGAAGGCTTTTAAACACTCTAGGAATCTCAAATAAGCCTGCAGTCCAAGAGCAAAGATGATATGATACTTTGAGGTCTTTAAAATAAGAAGAGGGAAATTAATTATTGAAGAATACTAAAGAAGAGACAAATTTTACATTTGATTTTGGAGGCAATAAAGAGAAGCTAATGTGGGACAAATATACCCTCTCTTTCCTGTCCCTGTCAGTACTCTCACTGCAGCATTCTGGATAAACTGAAGGTTTTTCAGGGAGATTTTAGAATGACCTCATAATAATGAATTAAAGTAGTTGAGGTTAGAAGTAAAAAATCCATGAACTAGTTTTTCAGCATCACTCTGAGATGTGATGTTTCTATTTTTAGAGATATTGTGCAAATCCAAGAAAGCAGTCCTACATATTTGTTTATGATGCATATTGAAGGACACATCCTGGTCAAAGAATCCAAGGTTCTTCAGCGTTACTAGAGGCTAAGTTAACCCTCTCAGGCTCAAATTAAGTTTTTGTTGCTAATGCACAAAAGAATACCTGCAGTGGTACTTCTTAGTAAAAAAAAACTCATAGAATATGTATGTGGGGTAATCAGGTTGTTAGCTTTTACTTGTTGCAAATCTGCAACGCCTGCCTTAAGAGGGTTAATGGCATTACCTAGATATTGAGGTCACAATTATTTGTCAGTTATTTATTGATTTAAGTGACAGAAAATGTGTTTTTTGTTCTGTCGCATTAACAGAACACTGCTTTCACATCTGTGCGCAAAATAGGTCCTTCCAGTTCACCTAAAGTGAATAACAATTAAATAATTCTTATTAATAATGAATATGGTGTATCTCTTAAAAAAAAATGAACACAAAAAGAAATCAACAGGGTGCTACATTTTCCTTTTAAGTTGTTACATTTCTGTTAATCAGTCTTTAGAAATTAATCTTTGCAGACAAATAATAGAAAGTCCTTCATTCATTTCACCTGCACGATGGATATGAATAAAACGGCGTGCTTGACAGCTGTGAGGTCCCTCTACATGTCCCCTACAGCGTTTTGCATACAGCACTGATATTGCCACTTTCGAAAAAATAACAGCATGAGGGGATAACAAAGCTTTTGTCCCGCACGTTGACCATTTTCCTGAAACATTTATTACTCACTGGGAGTAGTGGACTGATTTCAGGTGGATACGGTGACATGCTTTTATGGATGTCTGAATTGACGCTGGATGGATTTACATTGTTTTTGTTTGTTTGTGTGTTTTGTGGCCTCATGCATTCATCATACTGCAGTTTGTGGAGAGGTTTTCCGGTGGTTTAATAACTTAGTTGTGTTGCTTTGTGGTGCAGACACAACTCTGCAGCTCTTTGCATATCATTTTATTCTTGATTAACATCCCTTCTGCTAATTCCAAAGTCTTTCCAAACAGCGGATGCTGATCTGCTTCGAGGGACAAGCTTTTCACCTCCTGCTTGTGTCAGACATTTGATTTTTGTTGTCTTTTAACTTAGTGTTACTTGTCTAGACTAGTCCAGGAAATTTCAAGCAGCATAGTGCAGGGAACAGCTGTGACTGGCACATGTAGGCATGTGGTCAGGCACTGATTGTGGAGCACTTGATTTGCTTCTGCTTTGCATTTTAATTGATGGAGGATGTATTTTAAATATCCTGTAAAGTTCATTTTATTGTGCAGACCTGCTGTACAGTATTGTGAATAAAAATGTCTGTGAAATGTAAAAATAATCATAAGTAATGTAATGCTGAGTTATGATCTGTTTCCTGTAGCTATTTTGATTGTGTCACTATGGAGTGAAATCTATGAAATCCAGGCTCCTGATCTTGTCAGGTTAACCATGTGCCTGCATTGTACACAAGAAAATTTTCATTTAAAAATCTAGAGTAACGACGTTTTATGACTCAGACAGTTTGGAGGTTGAATTTCAGAGTTTCAATTTCAAAAGTCTTCCTTTGTGTCAGCAAGAAAACACCGGCCCTACTCTGTATTGTTAGAAGCCACAACAAGTGAGTAACACAGAAGTCCTTCATCTGTACTGAAGTGTTTCACAGAATTTCACGGACAATTTCTTAGACTTCAAAAAATTCCCAGTGTTGTAGTTATAAACCTTCCAGACTGAGAGCTGCAGTCTTCATAGATTCCTTTTGGTTTCAGAGCTTCCAACGGGACCTTTAGATGAACTCCCTCAGAGTCTTTTCGTACAGGGGTCTTGTGGCACCAGGGGGCTCCACTGAGTCAATGTGGTCTGGCACTGCAAGGGGAGTGGTTCAGGACCAGGTCCGCTTAATCTTTACCTGATATGACAACTTAATAAAGGCCCGATAATCCTCCATGAATAGTCTCCCTCTGGAGGGTTTAGGGGTCTCCGGACACTGGGAAGTATTTTTCTAAAGGTCTTATTACACTTCTGTATCACCAGGGCTCGCAAAATCGCTAGCCCGACGTCCCGGGGCTAGCGATTTTTCCAGTCGGGCTACCAAAATCTGTCTCTGCCCTGCCCGTCGGGCTATCATAGGAAAATATATTTCAATGCTTTTGCATTCTTTCGGAAATGTAGCTGGGTAATTATGTCATTGGCATCGGTGAGCCACTGTCAATATGTGACATATTGAAATCGTGTTTGAATTTGCGCTTGTTTTTTGCTTTCACTTTGCAATCGCGCGAACTGTTTTATAGAGAGCGACAACACTGATTGGTGAGTGATGATAATTTGCGCACCAATTCCTCTGACATCGTCTTATCAATCGTTAGCTTACTATGCAAACATGACAAGTGAAATCTCCCGCAGCAAGCTTAAACATGTGAGAGGTTGATCGCGCAGAGAATCGCTGAGCTTATGTGAGTCCGTGTGTAAAAGCAGCAGGATATATATTTTAGTTCTGCTGAGCCAAATAAGACAGGTCAGCGTGAAGAAGTGACAGCCAAAGAAAAGCTTACCACAAAACGGAAAGGTTATGACAAATCAGACTATAAGGCAAAAAGAAAGTGCAGCTTTATGGTTTCATGGACAAAAGAATTTCTGTGGCTGCGATATGATGAGCTATATAACCAGGGCTGCACATAAGTGGTCCGCAGGTGCGCATTCGCTGTCAAAATAAAAAACGCGCACAAGATAAGAAGTTGCACCGCGTGTTTGCGTACATAAGATTTTCTGGAGGAGGACAGACATTTGTTTAGAACTCTTAAAGATGTCGAAGAAGCTCCTTTAAGCAATTACTTTGGTTTTCCTCCACATCCAAAGAAATGTCAGAAGGACTCCGAACCACAAAAGAAGCACGTATTCTCGGAAAAGTGTTTGCAGGAGGTGAGCTGGCTTCAAACAAATGATGAACGCACAGAGGTGTGGTGCAGAATGTGCCGTGAAAATCCCACTCTAGCGGACAAAAACAGTGCCTTTTATATGGACGCAAACGCGCGTTGCAACTTCTTATCTGGTGCGCGTCTTTTATTTTGACAGCGAATGCGCACATGCGGACCACTTATGTGCACCCGTGTAAATAACATAATGTTCTGCCGGGTGTGTTGTTGCTTTTCCCTCGATTTCTGAGTCGACAAGCGCCTTTGTTACTGGGACCAGTCATTTTAAGAAAGGCCCCCATTAGAACCCATGAGAAATGCATTATTGCTCAGTCTGCAATATCTTTCCCAGAACAAACACCAATTGCAAATAACATACTAAAAATAAACCTGAAAATCAGTTTAGAATAGCGTACTATGTTGCAAAGAGTGAACTACCACTGGCACAATTTAGCAGTCTTTGCAAACTTCAAAAAGCAAATGGCCTCGATCTTGGTTCCACTTGCCTCTTTCCCGTGACTTCAGTGGAAATTTCAACTTCAGGATCTGACACAGACTGATTCATGTCCTACACAGTTCTTACAAGTTCATAGAAATTTCTGTTCAATTAGAACCAAGTATTTGAGTTGATGATTGTAATTTTTATACAATGTTGTAATTTGTGTTTAAACAATTTTTTGATTAATGTTTTGTTTCCGTTACAATATTATACTTTAATGTATAATATTGTAACGGAAACAAAACATCAATCAAAAAATTGCTCTCTTTTTTTATTCGGGCTACTTAAATTTATTTTGGGCTACCAAAAACTGAAGAGTCCCTGCCCGAAGGGCTACCAGGGATTTTGAAATTTTGCGAGCCCTGATCACCATTACTGTCTTATAAGACAAGCAGGAGGAAATGAATAGATTGCAATGTTAGGAGAAAGAGATCAAGGGGAGGGAAGTGAGCAGAAAAAGGTTTTCCTCTAACCTGTTATTTATAAGCTCTTCGCCACCTCCCCTTTGAGCGGATGTATCTTTTTTTTCACTCTCTACATGCACAGCAAAACAGCGAGCAGGTGCAATGTGTCATCATGTCGTGCTTGTTATTAAAGAAAAAAGATCCTGGAGACTTTAGACCTCATTTTGAATCATCCCTGTAATGTGTGGCAGAACTGCCGTCAATACAATTTAAAATTAATTATTTAATTTATTTATTTTTTACTGATAACTCAGACAGATTGGTTTCAGGCTAAATTGTCAAAAAGCCAAATGCAGTTTGCCTTAATTTTACTTTTTTTTGGCCTTGGACTCGGTGAGACTTTGTGTTGATATTTCCTCTAACTTTTCTGGCTGAGTCAGATTGCTGCTGAAAGTGTCATTGTTAAACTTTTTTCCCTTAGATACATATTTGTCAGTTATTTTCCTGCAGAATTGTTACTGTGAAATCCCAAGCTTTTACACAGAAGAGCAGAGTAATCATTTCAAGAAGATAATTTGCTACTCAGGAAAAAAAAAAGTCTTTTATCTTTGTGCACTCTGCTACGGAAGTCTTGAAGTCCTCCCCGTCCACATTTGTAAGAAAGGATTTGTCCCACTCGTGTTCAAAGGATCAAGATGAAATTGTGAAACAAGCCAGTCCCGTGTTTAAAAAAGGACCTCCGTACTTGGATAACATTTCTAAGATCTTACAAAGACGCTTTTCTCTTGCCTCAGCAGCCTTTAGCTTTGCCTTTTTATCGAGCTTTTCTTACCTTTCAGATTTCATTTTATTAATCAGCGGCATAGCTTAGTCTTCTCACTCATTACAGGATCCTGAGAAGCTGACAGGATCATTTGGAAATACAATTTTTGTCTTCTTCTGTGTCAGCTTTATCTATATAAAACCGCAGCTCAGACTTCAAATATGAGTCAAACACATTCCCAGCACTGAGCTAAGTAGCACAGTTTGGTAAAGATTCATGGGTCAACTTTTTTTTCCCTCCTCCCTCAAACATAAACTAAAGCATTATCTGTGCCCATCCTCTGTAACAGGCTGCCATTTTGTGTTAAGCCAGCATTGATGCAGAGCGCCTCCACAGCCTGTTGGAAATTGCCAGCGCCTAAAGCAAACAGTAGGGCCTCGAGTCCCACAAGTATGAAGCAGCCAAGTAAACCCATTAACTGCCTATAGAGTGGTTTGTGCATTTGTCTCCACATGATAGTATCCACAAATTAACCGCAAGCTGACTTTACTGTTTGTTTTGGCGAAGTAAAGTAACCACAGAGGGGTCAAACAATACTTCAGTCATTCCGCAGATAAGTGACGTGAGCGAAGCCTATTGCTGCATTTGTGATGAAAGTAGTGGGATAAATGTGTGGACTCTGCAGACGTGCTTAATTTCCAGTGTAAAAGTTGCATTGTGTAAAGTGCAGTAATGCTGGCAAATCACAGCCTAAGCATTTCGCTTGGAAGATGTAATTTGACAAGTCTGCAGCATTTCATTTTGGGGCACTGAGGCATGATACTTTCTTACTCTGAATACTTCAATGCCCCCACCCCACCTCAGCCCCCAAACATATGATGCATACTGTACAAATTATTTGAATCGCCAGAAGGTGTTTGATTTATGCTGAGTCTGAGCTATCAGCTCCAAACAGGCCATGTAGCTTCTCTTATCATCTTACCCAGCCGCTTGCAGAATTTCTGCATGTTTTTTTGAGCTCAGCCCTAAATGTGATGACAATAGTCATGAACAGCACATAAAGACAAAAACTGCCACTTGCAGCAAAATGAGTGCCTCCCCCTCTCGCTTAAGTTTTTTTAATTTATTTTTTTTCCTGATTCCTCTACAATGTGTTTGACAAGAAGAGCTGGCAGTGTTACACGGTGGCACAATTCAGGCTGTCGTGGGCGATGCCCACCCCGACCCCTGTCACGCAATTAGCTTTCTGCTTTCCAGATAGCGAGAACAAAGGTGAACTCTGAGGAACCGAGGCTGGGTTCAGTCAGAGTGGATGGGTGTGTGTGACACTCTGATGACTCCAGGGCGCTTTTCTTGACCAGAGGAGTCGTTGGCTGTCACTAAACATCACTGTCTTCCTCCCCACTAATGGCATCTCCAGATTGTGCTACGGTGCTATGAGGAACAAAGGCTGGTTGTATGAGATACAGAGGCGGGAGGGGGGGGAGAATAGAGCGACCCCATTAGGGGCTGTGGGCTGTGGTTTGTGACAGTGGCTGCAGACCTATAGAAGTGTCATGACAGATATGAACCGAGGAACAATTATGGGGTGATGTGCTTGAAGCTAAGCTGTCCAGTCCTTTAACAATAGCAGGGGGACAAAAGTGGTGAATGAATAGCAGAGCAATAACATTTATTCTCACCAAGGTGTTCGATCAACACACAGATGCATTCACATATGTGCAACTGTAGTTTATTTAAAGCATGTTAGGCTGCGGAAACTGCTAAAATTAAGTAATAATACGGGAGTAATCAAATGTTAGTGTTACGCTTCCCCCTTTTTTCTGTGATGTTTTATTCATGAAGTTAAATTCAAAAGGTGAGGGTGTTAACAAAACATAACCAAATGCAGAATAACAACAAAATGAAATGTTATGAAGAATAATTTGTAATTTTCCTGTGGCTACGGAAATAAATAAATTCAATTGACGGAGCTGAATATTTTTCCTGGTAATGGCTTGCTTCTGAATTAATTTTTATTATATGCAAATTTGCATTATCCTTCCAGTAATCAATCTAAAATGGCATATTTTTTTTGTACTGCTGCCAACAGTAAAATATGAGGCAAACAGCAGGAGTGCAATGATGTGATCCTTATAAAAGTTTGGTTGCCGTAAAAGAGTCACTAGGAGGCAAAGTAAATGGCGTGTTTTTTTGAAACACTTTTGATAGTGGTGATAGTCCAAAGAGTGCCGCTGTAGTTGGGAATCACAAATCCTTAAACTAAATCTAAACATGCCGTTCCTTATCTTTGCGCTCCCTTTAATAGCTGAAGTTAGTTGGATTGAATAACAAGGCCAGAATTCATAATAGTTTAAAATCACACGTAGCCCCAAACTAACAAGAGAAAGCGACTGACGTTAATGTGCTGTTTTAGCCATCAGTCTCTCCAGGATATTCTTAAACTCATCCTTTTATTGTCCGTGTCACCGTTTTTGTCCGAGGCTGACTCATGAAACCTAATGTGTTCTCTGGTTTTTGCTCCCCTTTTTTTGAAAAAAATATCTTTTCCTCATTTCGTCTCTTATTTGGAGCACCAAGGTTATTTTTTCCCCCCGCATTTTTAATTCAAGTCCCGGGGAATATTGTGTGCAAAGTCAGAATGCTATATGTGCCATGTTTCTGCAAAGCATTGCAGGAGTACAACACTTGGCATCAGCGTTGTCACAGTAAATCTCTGTCTCCATGACACTTGGAGTCAAAACATGAGCCTGGAAATGCAAGCCCACCCCCCTCGCAACGCACAAACACACACTCACACACTCACACACACATAAATGTCAAGATATTTGCTAGTTCTCTTTCCGGGGCTGGAGCTACTAATTGTTCTGATAGAGTTTAATGATATTGCATCCAGCTTTAAAAAAAAGCACTTTGGATATTTACAGCTTTAAGATTCGGCCTCTTCCCCCCCCCCCCCTAAAGGGAAGGTCACAGCATGTACTGGTCTTTATGTCTAAGTTTCCCCTGCAAAAGCTGCAAAGTCCCACAGGTTTAGCAGTAATACCCTGGTTAATTCCCCTGCATGTCGGGTTATTGCTGTCAAAGCTCCTGTGTCAGTTTATCCTCAAATTAGGGCTTATTCTTTAATTTTTACTGATGGCTCTATTGCTCCTAGTTACCGTGAATGCCCCACTTATCCACAGCCATAGAGAGAGATGCAAACACACTGGAGAATCTGCAGTGTATGCTTTTCTATGACACACAGATGCGAAATAGTGTGTGTTACTATAAGTTTTTATTATTTTTAGCACGTGTCGTCACTGGATTTGCTCTTTCGTGGCTCTCCCCTCAGTCTGGCTTTTCATAAAGATTCAAATGCCTCCTAAAATACTAAAAACAATGCAGTTGTAAATCTCTGTGTCTGTCAGTTGAAAGTCATGTTCATGATATGTTTATAGAAACAGAACTGTCCGCACAGTCCCCACCCACACATTTTGTTATTCACCATGAACAGTTGGTGGCACAGCGGTAGAAATTGAGGTTTCTGAGTTTAAAGTTTCACCCCAGTTGGCATAGTTTGTGGGTTTTTTAATAGCAACCGATCCTCAGTTAAAGTGTAATAATTTCCTCGATGTGAGAATTGAGATTTAAGAAGCTCTGTTTAAAAGCTAGGCTCTGACTGTTTATAGAAACAATAGGAAACGATGCTTGAAAATTATGACACACATTCGATTTTATTTCAAGATGATAATGTTCCTATAATCTACATCATTGATCTTTATCGTTTTGGGGAAAGGAAAAAACTGAACTGACTTCTGTAACAATACGGTGGTTATTTACTTGAACTTCACAACTGCCCCATTGTTATAAATGTCAGCTGACGATAACAGGAAGGTGTAGGCATCGCTGATATGACTTCATTAAATAAACCCTTGACCCCAGAGATGCTGGCCTGATCTATTTCCTTTAAGTCCATTTGCTTCACCAGAGAATGGAGATCCCAAACTGAGATTACAGCAACACTATCTCCCTATCTTTAATTTAGAAATGCAGGAGGACTTCACATGGGTATGATGGTTATCCACACTCTGTCTGTCTTGTTTCCTCATGCATGCTAGCTTTGCAAGCGCCTCCTCTGAGACCACGTACAGTATTTCAAAAATAGTTTTCTTTGTCTTTTCATTCCCCTAATGACGGCTGGCAGGGGCGATGAAGTCAGAAATCTCTAAAAAAATAAATAAATAAATTTCCATCTTGATGCTTTGGAAGCCTCTGAGACTAGACACAGGGAGGCTAACTAACCAGTGCACTAACACGAGCAGCATGGCTTTGAAATGAGCTCTTTTTCTCCTTTTTTGCTTTTTCCTCTGAGACGTGCATGTTTGCATTGCAGCAAAGGGGGTGAGCACACAGGGGCAGCCAGGAGCAGCTCCCCTGTAGCTGCAGCCTGATCAAGGGCGTTTCTGCAGGGGCGGTGGTAAATCAAAGCTTGGGATGATCTCACTCAAACCACAAAGCCTGCCCTGCCTCCAGAATTATCTAGGTGTATTCGGGGAGGTGGAAGTGAAGGTCTCCTAATTCTGGGTGGCATTGGCTGTTAGCTTGAATAGTCTACATCGTCCCAGCTTTGCAGCAAATACACAGCTGCCAAAATATCTGACATGACTAGAATTCCCCTTTTAATTAAATGGCGGCGTTATGAGGCCGGGAAATTTACTGTAATGTCTCTGTGTATTAAATTGATTATGTGGTAAAATTAGAAACCTTAGCATCCAGACATGTCAGAAAATACAGCAATTCAGGAGCTTTTGATCAGTGTTGGTAGATGTGTTAGAAAAAATGTGTTTTCTGCTTTGCAGAAGGGTTTTGTCTGTAGCTTAAGTTGAGACAGGGGTCCGCCTGTCATGATGGAGCATTGACTATGATGTCTGGAGGGCTTTCATCTTTGCTCTTTACATTTGCCTTCCAAACACTGAAAGGCTGAGAAAACAGTGCAATTTGTCTAAAAGGAAGCGACTCCGATCAATAGAATTTTCATTACAGTTATGTTTTCATACTGCAGCCGAGGCAGGGTGTGGAGGTCTGATGAATGAAACATTAACGTTTGAGGAACTCCTCGCCCCCCCCCCCCTCGCTTTCAGTCCTCGGCTCGCAAGTACTGTCACTGTGATGATGCGAAAGCACCAGGATGAGAGTGTGTGCGCTGGGACCTGATCCTCCTCAATGCCACGTCCCCGGTTAACAGCTGTCTGTTTTGTCATTGTAGATTTCAGGCGGTGTCGTGGGTTTGCAAAAGGGGAAAGACCAGAAGGCGTGATCTTTCTGAGAGCTGCACTTTATTGAATTATCCCCCTCTCGTCCCATTCTGAGAGGTGGAGTTAAGCAGCTTACCTGCAGCCCTGAAAAATACATGAGCACAGTCCAGCAAGGAATCAAGTTGGGTCTCCTGGGAATAGCAGTATTCATATTCGGTGTATATACATATAATACATTCATATTGTTATTGGACTTTCTGTCTCTGTCTGTATTTTGGCCAGAGGAAGAGAAATCAGAGTCAAAGTAAAGCATCACATTGTGTAAGCATACGTTTATTTTGGTGTAGTGTGTTTTTCCTGCTTTTATCTCATTTATGCTCTTCTAACCCCTTAGTTTGTCAATTCTGATCTCCTAAATTTAAAAGGCAGCTTTGGACACTACTATGCCTTAAACTTTGCTGCAACATGATACAGCCTCCATGCATAAAATATGGCCCATGAAAGGAAATGATTTTCCAGGTTCGATGAGTGAAAGTGCCTGTGACCTCATTTTCCAGGCGCTTCTCTCAAGAATTTGCTGTTGCTAAGTTTGGAGAAAAAAAAGTATTTAATACAAAATTGTAAATAACTGAGTTTTCTGTGACAGCCTGGATTAGTTTCACCTCTGCCATCGCTGACAGTGTTTGTACTGCAAATCCTGCCCCTTCTTGACTTTCACTGGTCTGTTAGAAAGGACTGACATTGACGAGCAGTTTAACTATTTTCAACTCAAAGCGCTGTGAGTGCAGCAGAATGAGGGGGGAAGAAAAAAACAGTTGCACGGAGCTCTGAGTGCTGTCAACGCTAAATTTTATAGGATTTGTATAGAAAATAGACTCTGCCAGCAAAAAAAAAGAAAAGAAAAGGGCACTCTGTGGACACAGATCCTAATGCTCTTGTGGATGAATGTGAGCAAATGTCTGCAGCCGTGTTCCAAAACATTATGAGTGCAAGCAGCACGGTTTTGAATAATTCGTTCAGCAGGGTTTTTTGTTATTTGTCTGTATTTGAAGCCCACGTACTTTTTGGCCATGTCGTAATCGCTGTTTGTTTGAATACTAGGGTGACATGCCCACCAACCCAGATTCAGTGTGAAAGCAACATTAGCATGTGCGCTGACAGCAGACGTGTGTTCAAATGAGACACCAGAGAGTACACTGTGGTAATTTACACACCGCACTGTAATGCTGATCAGCATCCGTGACAGCACAAGGTGTGGGTTTAAACCGCGACGGCCTGATCTCTAAATCCAGTAAACGTCCCTGTGATACAACAGTGACAGGTCGACCAGATAATGCAACACAAAGGGCAAAGCAAATTGAGCTTACTCTCACAGGGTGCCTATTGCTCATTATGCCCCTGGCAATCACATAACAAATGACCACAGACCTTACAGGTGCAACCAGTTCACACTCCTCGCATATAGTCATTTGCATTATCATCATTTACTATGTGTGTTGTGGCAGGCTAATATATTGCTCAGCGTTTGGCTCGTGTTTACATGTGCACGCCTCAGAAGAATGGGAAATTGCACTCACTCTCACATCTCAGTTTACGGACCACCACTCTGGCTGCGTTGCTGTCAGTGGTAGCAAGCAGCAGCTGTGAGAAATTGTCGAGCTTAGAGTTGGTATTTACTCCTCCTGTTCTATTCTGCTGTGCTTCTGCGCAATGCTTGTGTTTAAGGTTTAATTGTAATTTTTCTTTGTGCAGCTGTATGTGTTTATCTAACCAGTGATTAACGATCAAGCTCCCAAACTGTACTTTTCTGACTCGTTCACATAAAAACTGAAGTGGGCTAATTAGGTTGTATTTTTACAGGAAACAGTTGGCTGACATGATGGATTGAAAATGCATTCATGACACTTTGTTGTCTCAGCAATTTAAGGACAAAATTATTGAATCATTCAGTTGGCCGTCTTGCTAAGTAAAACAATTGTGATGTCAGCTTTATTTTTTAAAGACACACCTTCCAGTGAACAATTTGTCAAAGTACAGAGGAAGTGGGACGTGTGGAGGGGGATTTGTGATGAAACCTAAATTTTTATTCTCCTCACTGATTCCTCAAATCAAGTTTTGAACCCTCTCATCTTCATCTAGATTAACCACACAACAATCAACATGCACTTAGTCGTTTTGAGCTACAGTCACACTAGGGGAAAACAGTCGTTGGGGACAGCGGTGCAATCATGTGCAATGAACTTGCAATCTCATAGCCTTTGAAATGGTTGCTTTGAAGACAGGGAACAGGTCTGCGGCAACTGGCGGTTGGTCACCATCATCAAAACGACTTTGGTGCCATTACGACAGATGAAAACAGCAAAAACATGGAGTCAGTCTGCTTTCCATTTGCAACTGAATGGGGGTGAGTTGGCGATTACGTGCAATCGGTTTGTGACATGGAGCCATTAACTGTAATAAATCAATGAGAATCACAAATCTGTTGTAGTCTACATACACAGAAATTCATATTAACTACTTAAATGCAGCATCCAGGCATGTCCTCATAGGTCATAGTGACGATGTCGCTTCAGGACTGCAGTTTAGCTGCAAAATGGCACAGAAACTCGGCAGCCTTGCTTTTATGGCGCTGATTGGCACAGACTGAGTCCGATTGATTGCAATGTGTTGGCAATCTGTCTGCGTTTATAAATTAGACAGCAGTTTTTAAACCTTTGCCAAACTGAGAGTGATTGCATTCAGTCTCCAGGCAACCCGAACAGTTGCCTTGTGATCGAATGTGGTTGAGTTTGTGGGTGTTGCGTACTCAACCTCTGGGCAATTACTTGCAATCAGTTTCCTACAGCAAAAAATAAATAAAATATATAAATGTAATCACTGAACAAGCACTTTTTTTTTCTTTCTACTCGTGATGTTACTGGTGACGAATTTATTACATGAAAGGAAAACGATTCAGAAGTAAAAAAGTTTGTGAAAAATTAAGTTAACCTACCAGTGTTTTTCTAATGCCTACTAGGAAGTGCAGCAAGATGTAATCATCTAGTCAACTAGTTGAGCAAATGTCTAGTTGTTTATCGTAATCATGGTGTCAATTAACATAACTTTTAACAGAACGTGATTGCAGATAAAGTAAAAGTAAGCAGATCTTTTGGGTAAAAATGTTTATTGCTGCTATATTCTTGTACAAGGAAGATGGGGTGGGGTTGGGGGTTGGAGGCATCAAGTGACACATTTGCAAGATCAAATACAAGGACTTTCTGAGACTTTTGAATCCTTGGATTTCAGTTTTTACCCATCACCATCTTCCTCCTGCCTGGAAATATGTCTGAGCACACTAGGGTTTAACTGAGGTAGCAACAACAACCACAGCCAAGTGTGATTATCTGTAAGAACTGCCAAATAGGGAGACATCCTTGAATATAGATGAGTTTTTCCCAGCAACTATCCCCACTGTGATCTTCTGCATCTCTATTAGGGATGAGCGATAAATCGGATTTTAATTTCAATTACAATTTTGGCTTTTAGTGATTATGAAAACCTGATGATGGGAATAAAATGAGTCCTTTTTGCATTTGTTTTTACTGTGAAGCTTTCGATTTGTTTTGTGTTATAAATCAAGCGTGCCCTTTTCCTTATCTCCTCTACCTCAAAGCCCAGTCTCACTCATCATGTAGCTCAGATTTAGTCAAGGTGATGGAAAGAAGTCTTTTGTCAACAAGCCTGACCGAAAAGAAGTTAAAAAGTTTCTGGGTTGTCTAGTCTAGACACAACTCCCACTCTGAAAACCTTGTCGCCATCAGGTCCAGGTCTTTTTTTTTTTTTCTTCTATTTATTCATTTAAATTATATTTCATAACAAAACCCCTACAAGAGACATGTTAAAATCTAACAAAAGCATGTTTGTAATGTAAATGAATAATTGTGTTAAATATATAAGCTTACAAGCTCCTAGAATAGGATGTACCCCCCATAATAACTCATTGTAATGTATACATGACATTATTTTTTATTTGTGGATATAGTACATTTGTAGCATTCGTGCCATTGTTCAGTAAATTTGTTTAAATGTTTAATAATAAATATCAAGTGAAAATGGTTTGTGATCAAAAGGTTTATGTATATAGCACCACATCACAACAACAGTCACCTCAAGGTGCTTTATATTGTAAGGTAGACCCTACAATAATACATACAGAGAAAAAAAACCAACAATCATATGACCCCCTATGAGCAAGCACTTTGGCGACAGTGGGAAGGAAAAACTCCCTTTTAACAGGAAGAAACCTCCAGCAGAACCAGGCTCAGGGAGGGGTGGGGCCATCTGCTGCGACCGGTTGGGCTGAAGGAAGACAGGAATGCCCTCACGGTATATCATTCCATATATGCCTATATGTTGTCATAGGAACAATGGTTGTAAGAAACCTAGTTTTAAATACTTCTTTATAGTATTATTGTCAATTTGACCTTCAGATTAATCCATTGACCTTGAATTAGAGGTCAGATGTGACACATTTTTAATCTTTATTTTCAACTAGTACATCTTTAAGTTGACCTTGAAGACCTTAGTGGATGTAAACTAGATTTGAATGGATTATTAACTCGAGCTATCGTGTTTACAGACTGGTTGGCATGCAGTCAAATGCTACCAAAAACATAACCTCCTTGGCGGAGGTAATCATGGTACTTTAACTGACATTATGGTTTAAGGCTGCTTGATTACGGGAAAAATTATTTTTAAAAAGACTCAAAAGTGCTTTATAAGGACCAGAAGAGAGAGCGATTCAAATAGTTAGAGCCAAAATCACGTTTGCAGCAATACTTTGAACCCTTAAACTACAATTAACAAAAGTGGTTATTAATGTTAAAGTTCCAAAAAGGATTTGTCGGTTACCTCTTTTACCTCGCGTCTTCCCGTGTCAGTAAATCAAACAGCTTTTTGGTGATTGATCAGAAAAGCGTAGGACTGTGCTGACAGTGTTGTGATCTACTTTTTGTCTTCTGAAAGAAATTCTACTCTGATGGGTTGCAGTTCATAAGTGATAGACAGTTCTGTTGCGGCAATCTTTCTTTCTTCATCCAAAGACAGGTGAAGCAGTAAGCTGATGGAAGCACGCTTTTTTTCATTACTGTCTCGTTGTGCATTTTCTCTGCCGCGGCTCATTGCTGCCAGGACATGAACCCAACTTCTATAAGATCTGAGTCGTTTAGTTTACACGCTCTTGCAGTTTTTGTCCTTTTCTTGACATCATTTATCAAATAGTTTGAATTCTAAACTTTTAAAAGTCTTTTTTTTTTTTTTTTTTTTCGTTTTGGTTTCTTAACAGTAGCCTCATTTTAGGCTGGAAATGTAACCAAAGGTGCTTTTTAAAAAAACAAAAAAACATTTCCCTCTCCCTCCCACTCCAAACACACACTCACAATGTTCCTGATAAATTTCGAAAACAACAAGTGCCTGCTGTGGAAAAGATTACACTAAAGTACAGTATGCTAACATTTAATCTGGGATGATTTATGATTCATGTTTATTATTTCCTCTGAGGTCCAGTTTTCTTATCGCGGTCGTTCTGTTGTAGAAATTTTAGCCGTTGTTTTGTTCCGATAAGCCTAACTTCTGCATTTCCTTTTTATTGCGCTCATCAGTTATTTATTTACCTTCATTGTGGTGACTCATGTTGCCCTCACTGGAGGTAAATGGCAATAAGAGGCAGAACAACATCTACAAGGATCCAGAGCATAACTCATTTTCACAGGGGTTACAGGGTTTCTTTTGCTTTTCCACCACGATCTTATCACAGACTCTGACTGTTTTCTCTTTTGACCTTATTTGAATCCCGAGATAAGCGTCCCTCCAGCAAAATTGGACCAAATTAGTCTTTTATCTGTTGTGTTTTAAGGGAATGCTTTGTCACCAGGCTCGACCAATGTAGATGTGCTCGGCTGCTTGCTTGTCTGATTTGCCCAAATGCGTTTTAGTGGTTGTCAATGCTCATTCAGGTCACCCAAGAGAACTGACCCCTCAGTCTGAATGCCTTTAATGCTTTATCAGATCTAACAGAGAAACTCCTGCAAATCAGTTTTGGCTTAAAAGGATTCTAACACATTACAAACAGTTAAAACGAACACTCGGATTTGTGCAGACAGCTTAGCAGACTCCAGTATTACATTATCTCATTTATCCACATCTGTTAAAAAAAAGTCTTTCTTGACTGCATCAAATATTCAGAGGCTTTAAGTGTGCTGAAATTACAAGATGATTCTAAGCAGGAATGACTTGCAGTCCATATCGTTGTTTGAGAAATGTGAAGTTTTACAGCTATTCTAGACATAGACGCCCCAATATCAGGTTTTTCATGGATTTGATTTAGATTAAAAGTGTTAATCTGCTTTATTATTAGAGCTGTAATTGCACGAGTACATACAGAAGTTCTGCTCCTTCCATCACAAACAAATCTCCTTTTCCAGACTGTAAAGCCTAAAATTGATTTTGAAGTACTGGGGGAAAAAATTAACAAATGTTGTGTACTTAAACATTTTAAAGTGCTAAATTGTCCGGTAAAGGCAGGGCACACAGACTAAATACCTTTTTAAAGGGTGCTCCTCTGTAAAATGTACAGAGTACTTTGGAAGAAGTAGCAGACTAGGAATCAGCTGCCTCTTCAGTGAGCACATCATCTCACAGATGGACAACAAGTCCATGGCCTTGGACAGCAGATGGTAGTCCTTACTTTTCACTCCAGCCTCTGTTAGCTCTGCGTAGTGTCGCATGAAGCCGTTCTCCTGCTGCATTCTTGGTCAGAGTTAAATCCAGAGCAGAAGGATTGCCATTACCAGCTGGAGTCCAAGACGGTGGACTTGGAGTCTGCCTGGCCTGACTGGAGAAGCAGCTGAATGATAATCAAGAAATACCACAACAGCGGCCCGGCGTGTAACACGAGATGTAAAGTGCTACGGTCGGCTGGTTAGAAATGACTGAACTTTTCAAAATAAGAGCAAGTGGGTTGTTCATTAATAAATCAAAAGCCGATAGTGCTCCTGTAGTCATATGGAAAAATGAGTCACCAGACACACTTGGTTGGGTGTTTTAATATACCTGTGCAGTCAAGTGAAGTGTCTGTGCTGCTTACTTTTAGCTGCTCTCTTATTTTCCAAGGAGTCACCACACTGGATGGATCCACATGCTTGATTTGGCACAGATTTTACACCAGATGCCCTTCCTGATGCAACCATCCCATTTAGCCGGGCTTGGTAAGAGCACGTTAGCTTGTCATCTCCTGAGGCTGGGTTTTTATGCATCCTCCCAGTCTCAACCCAGAGATCTTTTGCGTGTTAGGCAAATTTGTTAACTACAATGCCAGAGAGCCAGGAAAGTACAGAAAAAAACAGCTTTCCCACTAAAAGCTGAAATGTTGATCAAATACTTGAAATTGAGGATAAGAAAATACAATTCTGTACTACTGGTTCCCAGTATTTTTATAATTTATTAGCATTTCAAAAAATGTAATAATAAAAACAGTCGTGTTTTTTAAGGATGGACCCATAATGAAGATAACTGTGTTAGATTCAGCTCTGGATTTCAGCCTTTAATTAGCCAGCCCCAATTATCCCCATTTCCAACAATTATATGATATGGTGGTAATGCAAGATGAGTAGACATGTGTTTCTTTTACAGATAATTTGAAGTTTGAATCGGATATGGCATCGTTCTGCAGGCAACAGGCCTGATGTGAAACAAGCACTAGGCAAACCGTCACCTTGTGCCAAGCACTTTGTGAGCTATCTGGTGCTGAGGCATGGAATGAGCAGATAAAACAATTCTAAAGGGGAAATGATTCTGCCCATAATCAGATTTATTTACGCAGCCCACTGAGGAAGACTGATGTCTTATCTGTGGCTGTGGATTTCAATTCTCTATGCCGCGATGCAGATAAACAATCAGTCCGCCGTCTCCAGAGCTTTTTTTAATTGTCTGAGTGTGTGTTCCAATGTTTTGTCTATCAGCGTGTTTTTGACAAGTGAGATGCTGTTTTTTTGGGGGGTTTTTTTTTTTTTTTTTTTTTTTTTTTTCTCTTTTCCTTTTTTGTCCTGAATAAAGTCACTGTCTCCCTTTCCCAGCATCTTCCATGGCTGTTAAATGCCAGACATATGCTCTTACATCTTTGTGACTAGCAATTGAAAAGTGGAGCTCAAGCAGAGATCAAACCACCGCTGTTGCTCCTGTCTAGCTGGGAGACATGTTTTCTTCCTTTCCCGATGTAAAAGAGTAAGCCACCATTTTGACTGAGAAGAGCGCCGGATGTCGAAATCCATTTTGCACTTTGCTCAAAGTTACTACTGTTCACCGTCTCACGCTCGGGTGCCTCTTTGTTTAAAGCACAGCGTTCGAATGCATCTCAAGCACGTACAGTGACTAAGTGATGTGCTAATATAGTTTGTCAGCGAACAACAGTGGAACACACTATATGTGTTCGCTAAGGGAGGGAGAACTCACTCCTCGTATGTAGGCCTATTATTCATGTGGCACATTATGTTAATTAGTTACAGGAATATAGACTACCTTAGTCCTTTTTACTATCACCTAGTTATGTGGTATATGAATCCTGAAGTTCAGGGTAGTTTCCATGGTAGCCACTGTATTTAATGGCAGTGACTGCAGTCTGTTGCTTTGGGATTTGTTGTACTGGGAATTAGGAGGGGAAAGCTTTCCATTCCTTAAAATAGGCCAGCAAAGCAAGGTGTGAAAGGAGAAACTTGGCATTACCTGCTGCTGACGGCTTCTCAGAAGTTAACAAATTGCACCTTTTTCTCTTACTCACAGCAGAGCTGATGATAGACAGCTCTCATATTTTCCGGGAATAAAAGGTTTTGTGATTTGTTATAAAGTCGAATTCTCATTCCCGAGGAATAAACTACAACAGAAGCAGTAAGCGAGATCTGAGAATGATTGTCTCCCCCACCCCTCTGCTTCCCCGCCCCTTCCCCAATCTTCCCCACTTAGACGGCTTGTCTTATTATCTCCTGAAATGGCAAGGTTACAGTACCTACAGGTGCAGAGGAAGGTGAGTCTGTTAGCTTTTTTTCTTTCTTTTTTTTCCATCTTTAAACCAGTCAACCTTAGCAGCGAAGCACAGCCACAGAAGTCTCATCAGACTCTGCAAGGAATAAACATTCTCTTATGTACAAGTTTTGCCATTCAGCTTAGCTACTTAGATGCGGAAATTGGAGAATGCTGAAATATATTAGATGTGTTTAATGGACCTGGAGAAATACTGGGAAAAACAACCTTGGTTACCTCTGGCATTAATATAAAATTTATGAGAAGGATTTAGGCCGATCTCCTGCAGAGCCTTGAGAAGATGTTGCTTTGTCAGTCAGCACACGTTTAGCATAAATCTCTCACTTCTCCCTTTTTCTGCAGCTACCTTGAATCTTCCATTCACTCAGTCCTGCTGTTTAACTACAGTTTGATTGCGTCCGTCTCCGCGTCTGTTGCCGTTTCAAAGCAGTTGGGTCGTTTTATTTGTTTTTTGTTTTTGTGGTTGTCCTCTCTATTTATTTATTTATTTTTGCATACTCTGTATTGAAGTACACAATCGCAAAATCCTTATTCCTGGTGACCAAGTGGCTACGCAAGCGGGGAAAGTGATCTGTGCGACTTCATTCATTGTAGTCATTCATATTACTTGTATTGTGTAGATCTCGGTAATGGCATAGCAATTAATTGCACGGGCCGTTGTGATGTCATTTTGTTTGACACCTTTTCTAACATTTCTAAACAGCAGTGTTAAATTTTTTTACTGTAGCTGGTTATTATCTAATTACAACTGTCTTCATCTCATGGGGATTTGTTCATTTATGTCCTTTGTAATTGCTGGCATTATATTAATGTTGGTGTATTTTTTTTTTTTCCTTAGGCCACTTATTATTAATGACATGTCAGACTTTGGACGTATTGATTGCACCTCATTTGCATTCACATGAAGGTGGCAATAAATTGAGCTATTTTCCCCGAGTACAATATGAGGCTATTTGCCTGTTAAAAGAAAGGACCATTTTACAGGTTAGCCAACTGCCATTTATCTTACTGTGATTCATTAGCTTAGTGAATGGATGAGCAGCATATTTCAGTCAATCTTAGGCAGGGCTCTCTCCTCTTCCTGCTGCCCTAATTGAAATAATCACACAAATGGTGTTACATTTTCTTTCTTTAAAAGCTCGCATAGCCACATTTTTAAAACGGAAATTTTGAACATTAAGAAAATAAATAGTGTCTAAATTCTTGTCTATATGCACAAAATGTCCTGTCACCTGCAGAGCACGACGCTAAATGATAAGGGAGATCAAAGCTTCATGGTCCAAAAATTCCACCGCTGTAGTCGGACAGAGCTTTAAACTGATTAAATGTTGCTGTTTGTTCAGTCGCAACCAGAGATGATCAGCAACATACATCATCGGTGAAGCACGAGTCTCCACAGAATGTGGCAGTCGCATTATTGAAATGGCGCTGCATATACCTCAAATGTATCTATACGTCTCTACAGAGAGCCATCTCCTCTGCATGATCTTGAAAGTAGGAAGCAGAGATGCAGTTGTGATCATTTTCGTTACAGCCCTGCATTTCTGCATGCCGTCTTTGAGTTCATTGTAATATGTAGTGTATTTAGAAAGCATTCTTTTCACTTTGATGACAGTAGTTCAACATTTCTAGAGCCCAAAATGGCTCCTGCATGCAATTGCACTCACTGGATGTTAAATTCAGCCTCGTAAATCAGCGATCTTTTCGCAGTTATATACATGACCTGCATCGGCCTCTGCACACAAGCGTTTACCCAGGTCTTGTGCACCGTAGAGCTTCTTTCCCGCAGAGACAAACAGGAGTTCGGGACCCTCGGTGGGGTTGCTCTGAGCTGCTCGAGCTGGTATTTCTGGACTAGCATTAGCAGCTGAGCAGTATTCAGTGTAATGGTTCAAAGGCTTTCCCTCCTGAACTGGCTGAGGAGCTGCTTAACTTTTCATGTGTTTACTTTTATTTACGCTTATAAATATGCACGTATTGCTACCACCGTCCCATAATGTAGCCAGCTTGTATTATGTTTTTTTTCAGACAAATTGCACTCAGTCGGCTGGAGAAAGCAAATGACATAAAACAGAAGTAAAGTTAATTGCTTTAGAAGAAAGCCAAGTCTTTTAATTAACCTCTTAATGAAGGCAGTCGCATCAGAGTTGAGGGAGATGCGTGTCAAGAGCTTAAGCAAAAATCCCCCAAAAATCTATTATTTGATCACAAACTTTCCAAAGTTCCGCCTCTTCTGCGTGCTGTCGCTATTCATCCTCAGCATCAAGAGAAATGCCACCATGATTAATTTACATCTGTTAGAGATGTAAAGACTCAACAAACAACCAAGCACGAGTCCAACTTCTGCACTGAGGAATGGCTTCCTAATTTCTCCTAACGCACATAGGTCAACCATGCAAAAGAAAACATCATAAATCAAAATTGCTCCAATATATCTTATTTTCCGGCCCTTCGGGTAAATGCCATGCATCATAATCTTCTCTTAGCTGCACTTGTGCCTGAGGGATGCTGCCTCTGGAAGTCATATCGCCGTGGTTGTAGAATTTATTCCAGGATTTCCAACTCCTGATAACAGCTAGCATTTGTATTCAAGACGATTGTTGACGCAGTGTACACACGTGCCGGACACAAAGACATTAAAAAAAGAAAGTGCAAATACACAGTAGCCATGACCTCATCATATTATTGTATTATATTAATTATTCCTGCATATTAATGAACTAATCTGCTGCTCATTAATTGAGCTGATGGAGAAATGTCAGTAAATATGGACAGCCTCAGAAGATGTTATCATTCAGTAATCGCCTAATTGATTAAAGATAAAGGTGCTTCATGTTTTGTCCAGCTGGTGGAAATGAAGCACCTTAACACAGTTATGCAAATGAATTCTGCCTCTAGGAGCGAATCCACAGATCCCACTAATTTCACTCAAGTTAACTGATTGCTGTCAGGAATGTTGCTGTTATAAATGCCGCTGTGATCAATCCCACAGACTCCACAGATGTCCAAGCTGTCCTGGTCTACTTACTGAGAGACCCCGATGAACGAAAGACTGATGATATCCTTATATCATACTGACGCTGGTGATACAGCTAAATTGAAACTCCTTCAAAGCCAGCAGGTGCATTTGTGCCATCCTGGCTTCACTTTGGAGGCTGTTAAAAAGAGAAAGCGCAGTGCTTCAAAAGGTTAACTTAGTTGCCTACCACCAGCCTTTCAGATCTCTTATCAAATAGTGCATGGGAATATCTAGATTTTGTCTGGAGTGGGAAGGAGAAAAGCAAATAGGGACCTTTCTGTGTTATTAAAGAAAGGCAGGGGAAAAAAAGGATTTTTCCTTTTTTTTTTAATAATCCAAGTGAAAGTTTCTGGAGGTTGAAGTGAGTGGGGGGTAAAAACTTGACTTTTTCTGCAAATTTCATGGAAGAGCAGTCAGAACAGACAAAACCATTGTCGACCCGCAAAATAACCATCTGTTCAATCCACTAGAATGCAGAAAACAGGGGGAAGGAAACAACACTTACAGCAGGCAGAATCCAGACTGTTCCAGTTATGACCCTGCATGTTCTACACCTGTTTCTTGAGGGTTTGGAGAGGAAACTGTGTCTGGTTAAATATGCTTTCAGATGATTTTGTCACTCTGTACCTCCAGTGAATTATACTGTTCTTCAACAAGGTGTTCATTACTTTGACATTAACATTTACATCACATTATCATACATTAACTGCACTGCGTGGTTAAGTATTGGTGATAAGAGTTTATTTAAGGAGCATTACATCTGTGGTGCTCTTGTTTGAAAAAATACAGCACGGTGTTAATTTAATTCCACTGTAAAGTCGCCTAATGAAATGCTTTGTTTCCACTGCGTTATCTTAGGAAAACTGTTGGATATGTGGTGTCTGTGAATTGTAGTCTGCATTGTCGTTGGTTTAGGTGACTGGTGCCGTTTAACCTCCAAAATGGGGGAAATTGTCTTGTCAAATTTGGTCTCGGATGATCTTGCATAATCTGGGAGACATTCTGTGTCATAACATTTTTATGATTCACGTCTCCAGATATAAACATCAACCTGTTTGAGCTCTGTATTGTCTCCCTATAAAAAATAGCGTTTGGGATCAACAAAATGCTTCTCATACCGAGGTCAGCTTCAAATAAGTAAACTTTTGAGATTCTATTTATGATCTGGTTCCTCCCACATGAAATATCCTACAAGTTCTGTCACGGGGAGATTAAAGACATTGATCTGCAATGGAGGAGAAGGGTAAAAATAAATGCATCACATAATATTAAGTCAGGGGTGGTGCAAGAATCTCTGACCAAGAACACATTTGTTTTAGTCATCACGTCTACTTTTCCTCAATATGTCCCCTGCAGATGGTTTTAGCAGAGCTTTGCCCGGGGTGAATGGGCGCCTAAGATACGGTAACAAAAAAGGGTCATAAGAGCTGTAGCTGTGTATCACCACATGGGAATGTGAGAAAACATTTGGTGTGAATGGATTCACACGTGCGAATGTGTTAAAACACTTTGATCAAATGAATTCAAATAGTTCAGTGTATAAAAGTATACAACTAAACAAGTGGATCCAAAAATAAGTACATGGCAATTCATGGAACAGCTGGGAAAAGATTTGGACAAATCATTTTTCCATGTATGAGTGCATAAAGAAGACTTATGCACAGAGACAAGTGTGTGTGTGTGTGGTAAGAGTTGACATAACTCAAGTGTATGTACAAACTCCAAGTTGACAGCTACAACTTAAACCTAAAAATACAAATACTCGTGTCCCTCATTTAACACGTCATGCTGAACAGCCAATCGAGATAAGATTGATTTAAAATTTGAATATTTCACTCGGAAATGTTGTTTTGCTATCCAGTCATGTTGCCAGGGGGCAAGCCTGATTTGCTGAGAGTCTGCGGCTGTAACAAAACTTTACCTTATGGAATAAAAAATAAGTTCTCTTCTCTCTGAGGATGTTATTACTTCTCACTGTAAGATGGGTTAACAACCCCAAGGTTTTCCATCTGGAGATGAAAAGTATGTTTTCTGCTTGAATAATAAGTTAATCTAGTTGTGGTTAGATGCCTGCAAGGGTTTCTCACTCAAGTTAATACAGTGTTGGAAAAATTAACAATTACATTGATTTTTTTTTTCTCAAAGAAATGAGAACAGGAATTGGATTTAAGTCCTTTTTGAAATAACAGTAATTGGGTTAGACGAACAAGCTGCTGGAAGCCTTTAGATTGAAGAGAGCTGTCATAATCCAATATCATCCCATTTGCCAAGTCAGTGCAGATATTTGATATATGGCAGCATTTGATGTTAGATCCAGTAACAGTAATGTAGCTACCTTTGCCATCATTTACTCTACACTGTTATGAAAATTTGGTTTTGGGATTCACACTAAGCTCAAAACATTCACTTGGTGCACTAACAGATACAGTGAATTAGAAAATGGGGTTTTATTCACCTCAGGGATGTATGATATACACTCACTGGACACTTCATTAGTTACACCTTACTGTTGCTGCTTTGGACCAGATTCTTCCTTCAAAACTGCTTTAATTCTTCGTGGCATAGATCCAACAAGTGCTGGAAACAATCCTCAGCGATTCTGCCAGCGTTACAGAGTTGCTGCAGATTTGTCAGCTGCACATTCATGATGCGAATATTTCATTCCACCACATCCCAAAGGTGCTCTATCGGATTGAGATCTCTTGACTGTGGAAGCCACTGGAGTACAGTGAACTCATTTTCATGTTCAAGAAACCAGTTTGAGATGATGTGAGCTTCGTGACATGACGCGTTATCCTGTTGGAAACGGATGCCATGGGTTCATGGTAGTCAGGAACAATACACAGGTTTAAATGACACTCAGATTCTTACAAAGGAGTCAAAAACTATTAATAAAAGGCAGGATAGAGCTATCCTAGCAAATATTTCAATATTGTGTAACCATCACTGTTGGTGTCATCAACACATCTAGTTGAAAAATGGTTCCAAAATGAAAGTTGGAGTTATGCTTTCAAAGCCACCTACACATCATTGTTTTGTTCTTTTTAGTGAGTTCATGTCCAAAATTTTCTACTTCATATCTATTAGATTAAAATGAAGTAAACAAAATTAAAAAGTTGGATAGAATGAGAAGACTAAAAAGTCACCTCGAGGGGGACTCAAACCCACAACCCCTTACTTTAAACTTAAATCCTCTACTTGTCATACTAAGCTAACTGTCTTAACAGTGGGCATGCAGCATTCCATCAGAGCCTATGATGATGATTATATGCAAGGAGGTAATGACTGTAAGACTCCAGTGTGTGGAAAAATGTAAATGCATTTAATTCTTTCTTGGCAGTTGGCAGTAATCTGATTTATGTTTCTTTCTTTCTTTATATTTGCTTTTTAAGAGATGGTGTAACCTGACCTCTATTTCATATGCAAACTATATCAGCATCTGTCTACTGTTCATTTTTTGCCATCATTCCACAGCCTGTTTTGACCAGGGCAGATGACATTTGGGTTTTGGTCATATTTGCATGGGTTGTTTCCCAATGTTCATGCCAAGTTCTGACTCTACCGTCCACGTGTTGCAGTAGAAATCGAGACTTATCAGACCAGGCAGCATTTGTAGCTTTAGTTTTCTGAGCTTAGCTGACAGGCGCGGTCTTCAGCTGCTGTAGTCCATCTGCTTCAAACTTCATATGTCCTGAATGTTCAGAGATGCTCTTCTGCATACCTTGGCTGTTTCAAGTGGCTATTTTCAAATACTGTTGCATTGCTATCAGCTTAAAGCAGTCTGGCCATTGTCTCTGATACCAACTGGGTATTTTTCCAAGAGAACTGCTCCTCACTGGACATTTTCCCTTTTCCAGACCATTCTCTGTAAACCTGTCATGCAAGAATATGACATTAGATCATCACCCCACATCAGAGTCACTTAATCATCTGTCTTCCCCATTCTGATCCTATGTTTAAACTTTATCAGGGTGCCATGTTATTGGCTGATTAGATATTTGCATTAATGAGAAGTTGATAGGTGGACCTAGTGAAGTGGCTGGTAAGTATATAATTTAAGCATCGACACTGCAATGACTATTTGTATAGTAGTCACAAGGCAGGATGTGTCATGTAAGGGAAATTACATACATCTACATATTCAGATGTGTTACCTTGCTGCAGTACTATGACCATATTTTGTTTCCATATACAAGGAATTGGGATTTTCTGAAATTGTCTAGTGGAATGTAAATATGATGGCAGCACAGCGTAAGGACCACATTTTACATTTAGTCATGTCTTTCACATGGTGGCTAAGCACAGGTGCACATCAGATGAAACCTCAGTGATGGAGGGATGGGAGCAATCAACTGAATCAAGCATTTGATATGGGGGTAATAAAGGGAGGTGAGATCATAGTCAGGCTCATTTAACTCTTATGAGCTGGTGGAGAAGGGAGAAAAAAATACTTTCTTACTTTAGTGTCCCACATCCTCCTCCAAACTCTGGTTTCTTACAGTTATTGTTTTTTTCAAGTGAAATATAATAATCCTTTCTGTGGTAGAGAGACTGCAACTGATCCAGAGGTGCAGTAAGCTAGCGTGATGCGGATCAGGCATACCACCCCCTAGGAGGCCTTTGGCAACTTCATCCCTAATGTGCTACTGAATATTTCTGCCCACTTCAATACCCGAGGGTTGTATCTGTTTATCCTGCAATGCTGATAGCACAACATTGAAGAGAGTTCAAGGCAGAATGTATCTCTCATGTTCAAATGTCTTCTCTGAAATGTCTAAATTTAAGGTGGTGTTTTTGTAGAATGGATGGACTTCTTAGCAGCATACCAAAGCACACATACCAAGCGGTGTAAGAGGCGAAAGCTGAAGCCTGCAAGACATTTACAAGATAAATATTACATTCCAGGCAAGAACTCTGCATTCCTAAGACGTAGGCGGCACACACTGTTTCGTAGTGGCATTTCTGTCAGAAGAATGCCAGAGTTGTTATGCATCTCTACAACCATACTGACATGAGTTGTCCTGTTTCTCGAAGTGGATGATTCACTATATGGGAGATCTTTAGTTCCGAATAAATCTTGGCAACAATGAAGTGATGGAGAGGCATTGTTATCCAGCAACCTGATATTTTTTTCCCTTTTATGCACTCCACTGCAAACCACAGTGCTTTCAGTCGCTATTAGTAACAATGCTTTCAATCCTTAGATGCTTATGTTGTCTGCATAATATTGAGTTTAACACTGTCATTACTTGAATTTCTTTACCCAATTAATAAATACGCTTAAACGTGTACAGTACTGTGCAAAGGTTTTAGGCAGACGAGAAAAAAATGCTGTAACCAAAGAATGCTTTCAAAAGTAGAAGTGTTAATCATTTCTTTTCATCAGTCAGCAAAATGTAGTGAGTGAACAAAAGAGAAATCTAATCGACAGCATCAATTTTTGTAGGTGCACTTGCACAAAGTTTTTGAAGGAACTCAGCTGGTATGTTGTTCCAAACATCTTGGAGAACTAACCACAGATCTTCTGTGAATGTAGGCTTCCTCACATCCTTCTCTCTTCATGTAATCCCAACACACTCGATGATGTTGCGATCAGGGCTCTGTGAGGGCCATACCATCACTTCCAGGACGTCTTGTTCGTCTTTACACTAAAGATAGTTCTCAATGACTTTGCCTGTATGTTTGGGGTCGTTTTCCTGCTGCAGAATACATTTGGGGCCAATAAACAATCATTTATATTTATATTTACTGCCTAAAACCTTTGCACAATACTGTATGTTTGACTGTGAACATTAAACTTACTTACAGTCACACACTGCATTTATTATTTAATGTATAAATATTAATGCTGTGCCACTTTGTATACATTATGTGGTTCTTAATGTACAGGTATGTGGAAAAAGAGTTCTCATGCTTGTATGCAGTCACGTGAAAAACAAAGTAAGCTCTTACTGCTTACTTTGGGATTAAGGTGGATGATTAGCAGCCAGGTGCTGCTAATCAGATGCACTTCATTGATCATCAGCATATGTGAGCAGTTCTCTAAAAGCAGATGTTTTGGCAGTTGCTGGTCTGGAGCATTTAAGTGTGATTGATGCCATAATCTTCGCAGGAGTGGACATCTTGGCAAATTCAAATGGTTACATCGTGCAATGCTCGGGGAAACAGCAAAAAACCCAAGAGCTAGATTGCTGCATGTTAAAGTTCATTACAGTACAATAAGAAGAAAACTGAAGAAGTATGGCTTGTTTGGAAAGGATGGCATATTCTCTCTAAAAAGAATGTGATAATGTGGTTTAGTTGCATCTGAACAAAACCACAAGACTTCTTGAACAATGTCCTTTGGTCAGATGAGATCTAAATGGAGATGTCTGGTCATAATGCACAGCATGAAGCCTGGCAAAAACAAAACACTGCATATCAGCACAAACACCTGAAACCAGTTGATGGTGGCGGGCTGATGATTTGGCCTTGTTTTTGTAGCCACAGGATCTAGGCACCTTTCAGTCATTGAGCCAAGCATGAACTCCTCCGCATACAAGAGTCAAATTTTGAGGCCATCTGTGTGACAGCTAAAGCTTGACTGTAATTGGGTCATGTAACAGAACGATGATCCCCAGCACAGCAGCAAATCTACAACAGAATGTCTGAAAAAGGAAAGAGTGAAGGTGTTGCAAAGCCCAGTCAAGGTCCAGACCTCAACCTGATTGAAATGCTGTGGCTGCCTGTCGAACTCAATGCAACATTGCAAAGAAGCCAAACTTCCTCAACAACAATACAACAGACAGTCATGCAGAAGACATTTATTTCAAGTTATTGCTGCTAAAGGTTATTCTACAAGCTCCAGAATCATAGGTGCACTTGGTTTTTCATAGGAGTCCTAAGAAAGTAAGTCAAGGTTGTGTTAAAATGTAGTTAAGTGTGCAGAAGCAATGATTGACATGCCATGTACTATAACTATAAAGGTATATTCAGATCGCTGTCAGTTGATTTTGATTGCAGCAAATTAATCAGCTAGCCATTTTTTTCTTTAGAGGATTTTCTTTTCACAAATGAAAAAACTGTTTGATATGCTCATTCTATAAATATATCCATTTTAAGCTTGGTTTAAATCTAATTTTCTGTCTGTCTGAGTTGCCGACAGTTTACACAAATTGAAACTAAAGAACAGCTTGAACAGATTTCAGTACACACACAATCACACAGTCATTCCTCGAGTTCTGTTATGTGGATAATCTATAAATAGTCGGCACTAGTTGCAGACAGGAGCCAGATGACATCTTCCTAAAGGATTTAAATGAAATCTCATTCAAAGATTATGTTTTTAATACTTCCTTAGTGAAGACTTTCCAATGCTGCCATTTATAATGGATTAATAATTGGAGATTTGATTGACTGTTTCCCAGACCTTACATGGGGAAATATATTTATAGGCTTAGAATCTGAGTGAAGAGACCTCCAGAAAGCACTGCCAGGGTTTTATACTTAGTCCTTTAAGTCTTTACCCCTTGAAGGCCGACTAGGAGTATAACTGGGTGTTGATCAGAAGTTGGTGAGGGTTGTCTCTGCCTATGTAGCTACCCTGAGAAAAAGCGAAAAAACTATTTTCATGGTCATCAAACCAAATCTTTAATTGATATGTGTCAAAACTCGTCATTAAAGGTACAGGGGGAGGTCGTTAGATGGTTAGGAGGGAAAAGTTGACCTGGGCTGGTCTGCTATCCATTCAGCTCGACTGTATGTTTTTGTTAATGAATTATTTGTGTTATTAAAAATGACACACAGTCATATGTGCTGCTTCCCCGCATTATTACCTTGCAGTGGCACAAATTAGTATCCTGTCTGTCTCAGGTGTGCTAGTATAAAATTATGCCTTCCAGCTCCTTGACACCTTAAACCATGACTCATTTGCGAACATGGGGAGCAATAAAAGCAAAAACATGTTGCTTCTTTTCAGTCTTAATGGCAGTGATAATGTTGAAAATTTAATGTTGCTCCTTTTTAGGCCATTTCTTTTATTTTAGTTAAGTGTTCTGTCCCTCATTATGATGTCAGTTAACTGAAGTTTCCACAAATGACCTTGGCCAGCATCCAGCTTCTTAGCTGTCCTGTCAAAGCTGGAAACACGCCAGCACACTGGGCTTGTTGTCCAACCAGAACCGGGCAGAGCGTCAGGTAGCCAAGTCCCAGTGGCACAGTCTGTGAGACAGCAGGCTGCCGACAGCCTATGCTAATGTCCATATGTTCTCCACTGCACTCGGCTCCAGCTCCCCTGGACGCCTAGCTGCCATTCAGTCATGTCATTCAATAACCATCAAAACTTGCAGGGCCGATTGAGGCTGCGATAGCACCCCGCAGAATATGCACGCCCGTCCTTTGAAGGTATTTAGACTCATCCTCAGGCTTCTAACTTCAAAGCATACATCTCAAATCAACTGATTTTAATTATTACAGTCTGTCACAAAGGTTTTTGTTGTATATTTTTGTTTCTCTCGCACTCTCCATCACTCCCATTTTTTTTCACTTGCTCACTGTCCCACTCTCATCACATGCTCAGCATCCATTCATGGGGCTAATTTTAGCAAGCTTAATTGCATGTGTGTAGTAGTCTATGTAAAATGCGTTCTAAAGACTCAGAAAGATAATGAGGTCCAGTGAAAACGTACTGTGTAATTGGCAGTTTATTCATTGTGCCACAGAAAAAGCATGGGTATCTAAAGCATGAAAATTTACTTGCGCTGTTGTCTTTTATCAATGTGATTATCATTCACTTTCAACGCATTTTTGATGCTGCGTGTTTTTTGTTTGGTTTTTTTGTAAATGTCACTTTTGGATTCTGCTTGTAAAAACTGAAAAATCCTGACCATCTGGTAATCCATAATCTTACTTTGATGTCAATTTTGCTACTGCTCAACTTTAAATGAGCTGTACAGAAGCCAGGTACTGTAGCTGGATTGTCTTTGACTGATTTAAATCTATTATGATTTGATATATTTGAGGATTTCATGTTCCAAGTTGTTTAACCCAACCCGTCTGTGTACAGCAGTGATGGAAAATTTACGACTTGCTAGTTTCTGGCATGATGATATTTTTTTGAGAGCCGACAGACCTGAATATGCTTTGAAATCCAGAAAGAGAAGCAGAGCTTATGATAGTGTTGTGTATAATTAGTCTTAAAAGCTATATGGTGATGCTTGTAAACGTGAGCTGTTTCTTTCTTTGATTGTGCGGATGTGCGTGCGCTGGCAAGATCTCGCATGTGCCGCCTGCCACAGGTTGGGCATCGGTGAATAGTCCTCCAGGGGCAAGTTTTCATTTCTTAGGGAAAGAGCCACATTCCTCTTCTCACATATGGCTTCTGTGTACATATTACTCCCAGTGGTCCAATCAAAGTGGGTTTGCACATTCAGACCAGCAGCTTCACAATGTTTTTATCTAAGCTTACCACTGCATGGATCTGTGATTATTCTATTTTTTTCTGACCTATTCCCTCTGTACTTCACTCAGTCATAAACCGGTGTCCATAAAGATCACGAACACACCCACGCAGTGCCCTTCCTCAGGTGATAAATGCTTGTCATTGATCTCCATCACAGTGTAACTCTTTGGAGCCGATCCCTCGCTGTTATTCTTATGGCCAAAGCCATATGGTTAGAACTCGGTGCCACCGAAACCTTGGCTGATTCAGCTGCGATGAAAATAGAAAAATCACAATGTCTCCAAACTGACTTAATGGACTCCCCCCGGTTCTGAGAACGGGCGATGTACCACACGAGGGCTTCAGCCGGATCAGAAGCCTTTCAGCAGTGGAACATTAGTAGGCCTTGTGTTAGCTGTGCTTCTGTGTATTTCCCCTGCACACAACTATTATTTAGTGTACCTTTGGCTCTCATTTATTCCATCTATGCCCCCTAGCCCCATGAAAAGCAAACAATTATAATACCCTTAAAGTACTGTATAAACACAGAGCACTTACAAATAAATATGATTCATTTTTACTTCAGCTTCTTAGCATACAATTATTTCTGCCCAAGCGCCATCTGGTATAAAAGTCGTCTCCTATCTAACCATATTAAATCTTCACTTAGACAAGGTGCTTTTTTCCCCATTAGTTTTAAAGAAGCCACAACAGAATTCCTATCTGTAAACAACAATCAGCAGTAGATGTGTTAAGTTTTTAGATCAGGAACATACATTTTAATGTTTAAATTGTTCCAGTTCTTTCTATCGAGTTCTTTAATGACAATAAATGGAGCTGTTTTTCTTCATATTTATAGCACTGTTTTCCATTTCACTAGCCATACTGTACAGTCCCATTATCAGACTTGCTTAGCTTTACATTAATATAACAGTCTTTCTTTTGACTTCATGACTGCATTAGAGCCGAATTTGCGCACACAGCCCGCTCGCCCCTCCCCAGCCTACACCAGCTTTGCATCCGAATCTGTGAACTAAATCAATACTTAAGGCCATGAGCTGTCAGTCATGAGACAATATCGCTTGTGATGCATTGGTTTCTGTCGTCTCCTTCATTGGTTATCAACATCATATTGACAAATCACATATAAAAAGACAGTTCTGAATGTCAAATCAAAGAGGCTTTC
Source organism: Perissodus microlepis (assembly GCF_051167445.1). Taxonomy (NCBI): domain Eukaryota; kingdom Metazoa; phylum Chordata; class Actinopteri; order Cichliformes; family Cichlidae; genus Perissodus; species Perissodus microlepis. Next base: position 7,368,293 of record NC_140462.1, on the reverse strand, counting down.
TATCTGCAAACAGCTCTGGCGTGCGCATGGAGAGGGTACCTCTTCGGGCGTGAAAGCAGCAGTTGCATGAGAGTTTCTCTTTAATTCAAACTGAATTATATAAACCAAAATCTAATAAGCAACTCTGCAATATCATTGCTTAAGATGTGTGTTACACAGGACAATGCCCGATAGTCTGCAGCAATAATGAGCAGAAACTCCTGGTTCTCTAATTGCATGCTGGGCCTCTGTATGGCTCATCAGAGAGGAGCTTAATTGGCCATCACTACCCAGGCAAGCATGAGGCTAAGGCTAGCCCTGTTCCTGCCTGCTCACTTTTACCAGGATGCTTACAGAATAAGTAAGCAGCTCCATTCATTCTGCATTGCTGTCACTAATGAACACTGTTTAGCCCGGAGGTCTTGATCATTGTGTCCCACTCCGTCTTACTCCGTCTCGGTCTCACCGCGTTTGCTGTGTTTGTAACCGCAGTTTGCTGGTGTTGTTCCAGTGTTTGGTCTTTTTTTTCTTACTGTTAAGCATCAACGTAATGAAGTGCTTCCCGGTTTTGGTATTGGGGTCTCTAGCGCAAAGCTGACTCGCTGGGAGATAAGTGTCTTCAGCTGCTGGCAATCAATTTATTTGCCCTCTAATGTTGAATACGTGTGTGGAATGAATATTGAAAGACATGAAAAGATGGAAGAGGAAAAGGAGGTTGATGTTGCTGTCTGTGTGCATTCCTTTTCTCGCTGAGAAATGTTCCTTTCAGGAGAACTACACAACTCTCCATGGATCATTACACCACCCTGAATAATGCAATCACACATGAGTTTGGAACCTATTTCAATAGACACCCCAGTTAATGTTAAAACATCAACAAAGGAATGACATGATTTTTTTTCATTTCCACACTCCAGCAGTTGTGCATTATTTGTTTTTTACTTTGTCTCGGCAAGCCCGATGTGAACCCCTGTGAAGGGGTGTGAGTCTTTGTGTTTTTGTGGATGCGTTTTGGACATGACAGACATTCCTGAACCTGTCCTTGGAAAAGTTGTCCAAACCCTGAAAGAGGGGGAAAAAGCACCCACACATAATGCAGTATTGATTGGTACTTAAATCAGTTTGATAACAGCTTTGTCAAATCAGCTCTTTTAACAATCAGATTAAAGCTTTTAGTACAATCGATCGGGGTGGGATTTCAAATCTACAAGATGACAGTTACAGAGGAGCACATTGCTAAAGCTTGGCCACCCATGAAAAGGATCTAGGAGTCCATCTACTGTTTACAATCACTTTTCTTATACGCGTCTGCTACCATACAGACAGACAATCGGAGAGCAGCACCTGGAACAGAGAGAATATAGCGAGGAATGATAACCGAAATTGTGGCCCAAACCACCGTATGACAATAGCTGTTCAGGTAACAAACTGCAAAACATTCTTCACAGTACATCACACACGTGTGGCAGCCTCATCTGTGCAGATCTGAAGAAAATTGTAACATTTTTTTTCTTTTTATTCTTTGTGCTGCTGGATAATGAAGGTTGTGTAACAGAGTTCAACTTGTCTGTTCTCTTGATGTCTCCCAGAACAATACTGCGATATTGATTCTCGCAGCCAAATCTGAATTAATGTCATGCAGTATGACATCCAGATGAAACAAATGCCACCTAAAATGCCACGTAGAGTAAATAAGATCACCCTGGCAGTGGCCCAATCATTGCAAAATAAAGCACTCCGCTAAGATTAGCGACATTTTAACTCAAAACGTGAGGTGTTATGCTGTTGCATACCTTTTTCTTTTTTCCCAGTGTTCTCAGTTAGCATGCATCTGGGAGAAATTTTAAGTGGCTTTATGAGTCACCTCATGAGTTGGAGAAATGGAAGTGGAGAACGGAGGTATTGAATGGTAATTGCTGATATTCTCTATATTTGATGTTGAAAGGTACTCTCTTGAGCCATAATTCTGGTTGCCAAGTCAGCGAGAGGCGACTGTGAGACGGTGCTAGCTTCTCTCCTGGGCTTCTTAATTGGCTTTGTTATTGCAGACCTGTGCAGGGTGAAGGCAGAGAGGGAGGATCTGAGCTTTGGTGTGTAAGATACAGAGCTTTCGACTGTGACCCTCCTCCCAGGGGCAGAGTTTTCACAGCTGCTCTCTCTGGAGAAGGTGACCTGGCTTTGGATCCCTCCCTGTGCTTCTCCCTGAGGAGCCCCCCCACCCACCCCCCACACACCCACACACCCATTCTCTGCCGCCCCAGTCGTTCGCTCTCTTCCTCTCAGAGGTCATTTTGTACACCGTCACGGAGCGTTGTCCTCCCCTCCCCTTTTTCTCTGCACCCATCGTTTTTTGGCCCAGCGGGGAGTCACTAATTCTCTCTGCTCTGCAAATTTCCTCACTTTTTTCAGCGTGGGATGCCAACACCTCTCCAATGCCTCACTCTGGCATCACCACCCAACCCACCGACGCACGCACGCACACACACACATTCACATAAGACACTATTCTCCACACTGACTCGTCTCCACCTTCAGTGGGCTTTTAGCAGTGAAAAAACAGGGGTGCCGTACGTGACAGTCATAGCAGACCAGCCTTGTATTATTTTGGCTCCTGCCACAGAGACATTTGATGTATTTTCTTACAGTGATGTTCACTGAACAATTCTTCTTTTGACCACTTTTCTCAAAAGCTTAAGAATAAATGTCTGGCACTAGCAGAGAACTCTTATAGGGAACGATGTATGCATATAACTGAGTGGAAAAGGAAGTGCAAGTACTAACTGGGTGTTTTATTATGTTATGGCATTGAAATAACACATGCAATCAACTCCCCATTGTCAGTTCTTGACCCATTTCTTATTACAGCTTATTATCATTAGCAGCCACGAGAGCCATTCCAAGTGAGAGCTACTGCGCTTCCATCTAAATTACAAACACTGTATATATAGGCAAGAAAGAAATAAACCACATAAGATACATTTTTAATACAACTTTGCACCGACGTGGACGTCTAAAGAGCTCTCAAGTAGACATTAGTGTACATGTGACTTGATTATGCAGCATTAGTCTTTATTACTAGGGAACTGCTTTTGAGCTGTCACAGCTAAGACTGTCTCGCTCCTTGTAAACACAGCTTTGGAGTCCATTTGCGGAATTAAAGTTGCAAATGAGCGGTTCTGGAGTAGACCAGGAGAGGGCTGTCAGATAATCATTACATACTATATTAATGCTTCTCGTTGGTGGTATTAAATGATTGTGATGTCTTATTTGGAACTGGAGCTATCGGAAGATGGGATGTATTAAGTTATTTCTCTGGAAAAATTCTTGTTGTTTAAATATAAAGAGAACCCTTCCTAAACTAAAAGTGTTCTTTCTCCGTGTTTTTGTCTAGAACTGTAGTGGAATAAGTATTTGTATCCATCCATGGTTAAGTTAAAAAAGAAATGTGGAAAAATTAAAAGTAATGCAATCAGTATCTTTAGTAAAGTAGCATCGAGTCGTACTTAAATAACACAAGTAAAAACATCCTCATGCAGAAAGGTCAGGTTTGGAACATTATATTAGTGAATGATAAATATTTATGCATAAGGGTTTATGCAAGTTTGTTGCAGCTGGAGTTATTTTACAGTATATGCTGCCAGGAAGTGTAATCTGTACTAATATTTCTTAGCTGGTATATGCTAGTAGTCAAAATAATCAACTGGTAGGGTTCTTATGATACTAGAATTTCAGAAAATAACCAAAAAAAATTACAAGGCATTTATAAAATAAAGTTTAGATCATTAATATCCATGAATTTTCAAAAATAAGGAAGATAAAAATAGCAAAGCATGTTGTTGTTGTTTTATTAAGATGCCAGATTAGTCTGTTCTGCATTCCTGCACAGAAAAAATGATCCTACTGGTTGATAGTTATGCTTGACTATTTTCTGGCTTTTCAGAGAAGTCCAGTGTGCCGCCTCAAATTTGTATATAAAAATACAAATTTAGTTTATTTTCCTAATAAATGACAATATTACTTTTTTAAAACAGGTTTTTTGACAGATTTCTAAAATGTGTGTGTTCCTGTTTTAATGACAGGTGGTCTAATAAATTTACCACCCTCATTCAGTCCTTTCATCTAACAAAAGTGTGCATTTAGCATAACAGCAAGTATATAATACAATATTTTAAAAAACAAGCTCACACAGAAAAAAAAAACCCTTCTCAAAAAAAGACAGAGTCACAAGTCACAGGCTGTAATTAGTGTACACGCTGGTGACAATAAACTGAGAATGATGGGCACTGAGAGTATGGATGCAAATGGATGGCAGCATTGATATCCTGCCTCTTGTGAATACAGCTTATGTGCATCAGCAGTCACATCTGCAGAGTCTGAATACAGCTAGATTTTGTTTGAAAGGCACTGCTGAATGTTTGGCTTTTCCGCTGTTTAGGTCCCTTGTTGCAGCCTAATAAAGAATCAGGACCCATTTTACAAGGGCCTGGTTGTTTATTATGTGGAGTTTCGACACATGGTAGCTTTCAGGGGAGAGAAATTATATGTAACACTTTATTAAACGCACAGTATAAAAGTCAGTATAGTGAAACCTTTCAGGCTTTTGCTAATGCCTTGTTTATGGTGACGCGTGACATGTTAAACATTTTAAATATGAAATTTCAAAATAGCATATTTTAACCCTAATATTTTTTATTTTTTTTTTATTTTAACCATCTTCAGCACATGCTCGGCGTATGCATTTACAAAAAATCAGTTTATAATTAGGTTCCTGTGCTAGAATTCCCTCTTTGTTCTCCATTTACAGTGGCTTCTGGATTGGCCTCTTCCTGCACCACCAATGAAACCAACCGCAGAGGTGAAAGCAATCATCTGAAAAGCACTCAGTGAGCCCAGAAACTTGATCATGTTTCAGCTAGGACACATTCATTACAAATGCAGCATAAGTCTTCATTAATGAGCTGGAAAATGGCAAGTAATCAAATCTCTGCAACATATGGAAAGACGAGCTAAGGTAGGACAGTTAAACGGAGTATAGGACACGGGGAGGGTGGTTGGAGGGCTCTCGAGAGAAGTCGACTGGTTTAAGGCCTTGAAGCTTGCTAACCTCACATTAGCACATCGTAATTCCTTTTCATAGTGTCCCGAGTATAAGTGAGGCTCTTCCATTAGAGGGTGCGTACCACTGGACAAGCAACAATAGGGCTTTTGAGTAGCTTTTTGAATCCCTGGAGGAGTGCTCCTAGCATTTATTGAATGTGCTTATCCAGAGAATTACCTTTGTCCTACTCTATTGTACGAGGGTGATATTTAGAGCAGGACGGCCTAAAAATCAAAAATCTGTCAACACAAGAATACCACGTCTTCATCAAATGTAGCAAATTGTTGTTCTATTAAGAGAGCTAATCAATGAGACTGTTTTTTATATCTTAACAGAGAGAGATTAAGTTCTGTGTGCTTGAAAAGGTCACTGCAAATGTGTTTTGTGTGATTTAATAAAAATGACTCAAATGGGATTTTGACCATAATCAGCTAAATCGATTTTATCTCACAAACGTATTGATCAGTGACCAGAATCGACTCTGTTTCAGCTAATCGAATGTAACCAGTGAGTGGCCGCTCAGTCTTGAATATGTCAGTCTATAATGGTCCATTGTAGCCTAATGTCCACCTCCTCACCAATATAAGAGCTGGATATTAGGCTGCACGTCATCCCAACTGCAACAACTCTGCAACCTACTTTGCTTGGTTGCCATATGCCGTGTAAAGTAACACATAAATCAGTTGACTCACTACATATTGATTTGCAAAATGATATTTCTTCCATGAATCACAGTGTAATGTGTAATGGGCTGTAATTGTCTCTAGCTTCCTGATAATGCTAACGCAGAAGCCAGTGCTCTGCCCGTTTACTAATCTGGCATTTCCTCATTTTCACAGTAATGTCATTTGGCGCTCAGCTATTAGTTCTCAAGTTTGTCTCTTTCTGTGTGTGGAAATTTTCAGTTGTACTTTTTGTTAAAAACACAATCTGTCCACCAACGTGGATCGCTTTATTTAGAGATTGGTGTGGGTAAGCTTAAGGGGTTTGCTAAGGATTGGAGTACCATCCACGTACTCCAAAAACTCCATGTTATTAGCATATTGCTGTAGTCTCCTGTAGTTTGCATGGAGGATGCCAATTTGTCTCCATGGTTTTTAGCATTATTTCTTTATTGTTTTAACTAGGTTTCCCTCGGTCTTTTCCCATGTGTTATGAATAGATCTTCTTTTTTGGGGTATCAGTGCTGGTTTTATTTTATTGTATTTATCTGCAACACCTTAAAGGACAGTCCGTGAAAATATTGTTGGTCATAAACCGGTACGTGATGCAAAAAAGGTTGGGGGCTGCTGTCTTACAACATTATATAATTGATGACCTTCAACAACCACTTGCATGTACTTGCCAGGGGGTCACTGCCTGAGACAGATTCACAAAGCCTGCATGAGTGATGTCTAACCTGCTGCAGATTGGGATAAAATGTAAACATGCATTGATTATTAAGTATAAAATCAAGATTCTATTAGAGAAAAGTTGCAAAAACTATGCGTGGTTATGAAATATGCATTTTAAAAAATTGTAAATTGTATTCAGACAAGGACAGTGCGACTGGTGCATCACTAATATTGTTCCATTATAAATGATTTTTCTTAGTAGCATGAGCCTCTTTTTGTTGTTGTGCATTTGTTCGATTTTAAGTGCCAAAATCCTGAAGGGTATCTATAAAAGTACAGATTCCACTTTTCCACTGTACTTGTTGCACACAAACTCGGCATTATCAGCGAGGGAGTTTTTACATGGGGTTTGAAAATCCATATGAATAATTAAATATTCCATTTTCTTTGAGAAAATCTTGTGCATGTATTTGTTGTTTAAAAAAAATAATAAATTGGTGTGCAGCTCCCAGCTGTGTCGCTGTCCACGTCTGCTCAGAAATATCACAGCAGGCGATTTCCACCAACATCATTGGTACTAATTTATGGCATGGCTTATGCTAATGCATTGTTTTAAGGGTTCATCTTTCACATTTCAGGATAATTAAGCTATTTTGTTAGGTTTAGAAATGTGTTCCATAAACAATCACCAGCAGGTGTTGAAACTGTTATTTTCTTAATGCTGCAGACAGAAGGTATGACCATCGTAGCCTCCAGTAATCACGTCTACGGGGAAGACGTTAGTATGCAGAACATGTGAAGGCTCAATCCATTCTTATGCAGTGAAGCACATTAGACAACCTTTGCCTTCCCCTTTGAGACTCTTGATATCCCTGTTTTGATTGTTAAATTCATGTCAGTGTTTTTTCTTTCCCTTTTCATACAGATGAGACCATTTTTCTCTCAGTAAGATTCGGCTTTTTCTTTGGTTGAAGCTACACAGGAAGCTGAAAACCCTTAAGACGCCACTGCCTCCTACATTAGGCACTTGTGGGTGTATCAACTGTTTTCTCAATCGAAATGAGATGTATTTTTGCTTTAGTACTCTTGGTGTTGCCTAAGAATCTCGAGTTACTGCTTTGCAGTTGTTAATCCTCTTATATATTACTGTTCAAACAATTTAAGGTTGATTAAAATACTGCAAAAATTTAAGAGTGCACATTTTAGGTGAATTTGAGCAAAGACGCATTACCACATTGATCAGTGTATAGTGCGCACTTGCAATGTAGCTAAACCACAAACCTCAAAGTGGATTCTACTATATATACAAGACTGGAGTATTAGTGGTTGTGAAGTACAATTATAAAGTAGGTGCAGTTAAATTAGAATTTCATCACATACTCACATAATTACCTTTTTTATAGGTTACCCAAAAGAGGAAAGGAATTACTTTTGTCCTACTTTCAGCTTCCCTACAAGAATCATCTCATAACTCTTAGTTGAACGTGTCTATAAATGTTCCGCTTGATGAGAAAGTGGAGCTAGGAGCTGATGTATTGAAGGAAATGTCAATCATGCTCAAAACACTGACCAATATTTGGAGTAATTTTCCACAAACTTTGCGGGTGCCGTGGTTGTGTTTTTCCCCCGCACACTCCCGTAAATGTGCTTTTCTGCCACCCCTCTCGCCCCCTACATCATTCGCGATCCCATTATTTCATGTGCAACAATTCACTGCTTCTTATAGCAAATTAAATGGAATGGCTGCAATGTCAGATATTGCACTGGAACAGCTCCACAGTTGGGCTGCTCCATTATTGCTGTGGTCACTTGTTTTTCCTCCTTTTTTTTTTTCCTTTTGCAAAACCGTTAAGTGTTTTAATGACGCACACATCATAGATTATATCACAGGAGTGGTGATCATGAGGTATAGCGAAGGAGAGTTGTTTCCCATTTTGTTTAATCCATTGACTTTTTTTTTGTAAGCAGGAAGAGATTGTAACATGAAAGCACAGCCCCCTTTTGACTGATTGTACCAATACAAAGGTGCTCTCCGTTCTGGCCTGTCGATACCAACATGCTCGGCTGAAAGATAAGTTCCCTCATGATGGAGCTGCGTGCTCTGTGCCGCTCTGCTTGCTGTGCGGTGAGGCTGTTTCAGGACAGAGTCGGTGAGTAATACCACATGCTGCCTCTCATTGCAGCCGATTACTTATCTATTGATTGAAGCCTGCGTCGTGCAGATGGATGTTTTCGGAGTGTGACAAGCGCTTTAACAATCCCGGAACCTAATGCTCCTTAACGTCACTCTCTGTCCATGTTAAATAATGTCCCGTCCTTAAGTCGCCAGGATTCACACACGGTCAGTTGCAGCAATGGCAAAGGGATCCATCTCGATTGGTTGTCTTCAAGCCAAAAGATCTGTGGACGCAATTACATGCAGCCACTCTTGTGCTGCAGCTGGTGAGATGTAATAAATGGCATTAAGGATTGTGAAAATCCTTTAAATACACTTTCCTCCTCCTCCTTCCTGCTTGATGGCTAGAAAGAGCAATGAATTCCCAGCGATCACTGCAAGCTGCCTGTGAGAAGCAGAACCCCGTTTCTACTGCTTATCACTTTCACTTAAGCTGCTCAGGAGATTCAGTCACGTGCACTCAGATGTGGTGCACACAGCTCCCCTAACACCTCGAAACACGGTGCCAGCTTTTTTATTGTTCTCACAGAGCATGGGATCAACCACAGTGCAACGCAGCATCCGGTTCCTCGTCCTGCCGAGGGCTTCCTTTTAGAAATTTGAGGTAATGTTTTCTCTGCCTCATCCTGTCAGGTTCTGGCACAGGTCCACAGTAGCCTTGGGCCGGTCGAGTCAATCAGTTGTATAATCTCAAAATGTTAAGGGTGACCCAACGAGATGAATGTTTAAGATGAGTCATAATTCATCAGACTAGTTGCTGTTTGAAGATTTAAGGCAGACTGCAATGCACAGGCTGTCCAAATATTGCATTTATACATTTCAGCCATTAGTTACGTCTGCAGAGTTTTTACCAGCACAGCTTGAATTGAGTTTATTCAGATTCAGTTTATTCAAAAAAATGGATGAATTCAAATACGCTCAAAGGCTGGACGACTTTGCTCTTTATGTAGCTCTAAGTCACTATTTACTTACTCACTTGCTTTACATAAACACTTTACCTGCAGTAGGCAGTTGAAAATAGGCTGGAAGTCATAGCAAAGAAAGTAAGTTAACCAGGGGCGTAATTTCCAGGGGGGGTTAGGGGGGTTATGACCCCCCCAATAATCAGACCCAGCCAATATAGCACCCCAATAAAATTATGAATTATCTTGCATAAATAGGCTGTTAATTTTTAGTCATTTCAGTTATTACCAGCAAAATTGTTGCATGTTTAAAAATCTGGGAATTTACCCAGATTTATTTATTTATTTTGACAGAGATCTTGACCCTCCCAAAGTTACGCCCATGAGGCTAACGCCTCTTGTCATCTTGGATTTTTTTTATTTTTTTTTAGCCTTGAACAAATTTTTATATAAGGACCTGTAGACTCACAACAATGGTGTCCTTCAGCCATAACGTTAATCTCTCCGTCAGCAGTACCACAGCCACACTCCTTACTGTTAAATCTGCTGCTTCCGTCGCTGTTTAATGTGTTTTTGGTGTGCTAATGTTTATAATTTGACAAGTGACAAAGAAATGTTTTGATTAATTGGAGGTGCTGACACTTTCTTTTTCCTTTCTGCTATTTGGCAAAAAAAAAAAAGGACTTTACGTATATGTTGTCTTTCAAAAGCATGTTTTCACTTGACCAGACTCCAGCGGATAGACTGTCATTGTATTTGTTGAAGTGTGGATAATGCTTTAAAAAAATATGTGATTATTTCACAATGAAGATGTCAAATCTGTTGCAGTGTTTAAAAAAAAAAAAAAAAAAAAAAAAAAAAATTGCAGTGTTTTTTGTGAACTGGCTTTGAGCTGTTAGCCCTTGTTATTAAATCTTCTAAATCAAGCATTATTAATTTGCAAACAAATCTTAGAGGGATTCAAAGAAGGAGGATATTTTTTTTTAATCAAACATCAAAGCGCCATATTTTCATAGAGCAGCCCTTTGGCGTAGAAACCACAATAGGATTTCAGTGTTGGTTCAGGGTGTTATTGCTTTCTTGTCTGGTTTTTTATTTTTAGGAAGATTACATTTTCTTTCAAACTCGCACATTCCCCCCCCCCTCCCCCCTCACTGGAGGGTGTTTTCCATTTGCACTTCCCCAAAGTACAGGAAAAAAACACCGTCTGTGAGCGACTAGTCTTCACTTAAATACGACCCTGACAATAACCGGACACCGTGGCCTGTCTATGAAAGAATACAGTGATAACTGAATATCCTGCTGAACTGGACCGTTTGCCGTCTCAACTCTCTCATTTACCATAGATTCGCCTTGATGATTTCCTGCTGAAAATCAATGATTCACTCACTTTCAGAATAGCAGCTCCTCTGAGGGTGTTGGCTAGGTTCTCCCAGTGGCAATGATTTCAATCAAGAGGCATGCGAATTCTCCTGCCTTTCACAATAGAACAGAACGGTCTCTAATAAATTGGACAAATAAGTAATTTCTCTCCAGAAGATGGCTTTAAATTGCTGCATGTAACGACCTCACAGCACACGTGCACTCTTAGACACATGCTGCATGTGCACAGATGTGCAAACGCCAGACGTGTACGCACGTTTGCTCACTGCCTCTGAAGGTGCATTTGTGTCTGCAACATTTTGCTTCGTGGTTAGTGTCGGGCTGCAAGCATTGGGGTAGCGTAGCGCAATACTAAAGGCTATCCCCGCGTACATACAGACATTTAACAATGTTGACCTTTAACAAGTGCAGGCATGCACTTTGGAATACTTGCAGCTTATAGCGTCAGAGGAAGACAGAAAGGAGACTATAGGAGAAGGTGGGCTGTGTTAAAGCTGCTGTAAATCTGCCAGCAATCCCAGAATGGTTTTCTATTACGGCGCACCATTTTTGTAAATGATTCATGCCAGTAGAAAGGTAATCACATTATTTTGCACCAATTGTTCTAGTTTTGATTAGATCGCATAAGTTCACTCAAATAATAAAAGTCATTATCGTGTGACTTTTATTACGTGCCACACGTGTGCTGGCCAGACCTCAGATTGTGGTTGTGCTAATATTAATCTGCTCGTTATCATTTGATTTCTTTTCTCCTAACTGAGCACTCTATGACCCAACATAGTTTTAAATATGCTTCTTAAATCACTTTTGTTATGAAACAATGTGACTAGGACCCAGATTTGGGAGAAACGTATGTTCCAACATGTTTTTCTTAAGGGATGATTTGTTCTCTTCAGTTACGGCTCAGGGTTGCCATGTAGTACTGTTTTAATCCTCTAAAACCACCGCAAAGTGCTTGCACTTTTAATCCTGTATTACTATTCAAATGAGAACGCGTTATCCCGCACAACTCATCTTCAGTCGTTACCAACATGTCTCGCATGTGATGTGACTTGACTGGACTGCTGCTTTCTCTCACTGCCGAGATGACGTAAATCTTACACTATGACTTGCAAAGACATGTGACTGCGGACAAGGATTAAAAACGCTTGTGGTCCTGAACTATTAAAGACACTGACTATAAGAAACGGGGAACTCTATATCATACTTTGTTATAGGCAAAATGACTCCATAACTCTAATTTTTACCAATAAGGTCACACAACCTTAACACTGGTTCTGAGCCTGTAGTCATACGCTGTGAAGAAATCTTGTTGCAGGCCTGGGTTTTTTTTCTTTTTTATATTAATGGAGGACTTGCTGCTCCTAGCCAGGTGGAAGCGGAGCAGTAATAAATGTGGCCCAATATATCATCCGCAGCACATTACAGGGAAGCTGGGGGTGATTATTCATGCCGGCAGGGGCATGAACAGACCTTTCAGGGGTTCATGGGCTCAAACTTTGAAAAGGGCGTCTCCCTCATCTTTCTCAACAGGGTAGGTAGAGTCTCCCCATGCCTCTGATATTGTTGTATCTGGTAGATCATATTTGGATAATGGCAAATGTGTATGATTTTCTTCTTCATCTTTTTGTTTTGTTTTTCTTTTTTTAGCTGATTACTTGATGAGTCTGGATTGGCGTGCACATGTATTTATCAGGGTCCTTTGTTTGTTTTCAACCACTTACTGTAATCATCATTGAATTCTTTAACCTTAATCATCAGTGTCAAATAAAGCAGTGTGCAATTTGTAATGTTCAGGCTGCATTGTTAACTCTTTGGACTGCAATTGCACGAACCGTTCTATTAATTCTCGCTGAATCCTAAATCCTAGAATTAGCTTCTCAGACGGGTGTAATCAAGACTTCAATTACGATGCTTGCAGCGAATCAACTTTTTTTTTTTTCCCCCCCATCAGCCACATTCTTGGACTCAGTTAAGACCCGACAACTCTCCACTCATTTAGCGAGGGGCTGGGGAGATGATGGTGTTGTGAGCAGCGGGACGCAGGGTGAAGGTAGTTGAAGCGTTATGTTTCGAGCAGCCTGTGTTTACTGTCTTTTTGTGGCTATCGGAGCACACACAGAGACAGATGAGGCACAACAGCTGGCTCTAATGCGTGTTGGGTAGCATCAGCCCGGCCCAGTCAGAGCACATCAATAGACCCATACGTTAGGTGACAGCAAGAGCACTAAACTGTGCTCGTCTAGCAGGTGCCACGGGCCTGGCCCCAGCACGGGCGATAGGAAAATAGGCAATCTGTCTTTCCACTGCAGAGGTATGGGGGTCATTTAGGTGGAGGGAGGGGGGTGGGTTGTTGGGTTGCCACTGGACATCAGAACTCTGATTTTTCAAAAAGGGAGAACAAAATATCATTTTTTACACAATGCCAGACATTTATATCCTCGACTAGCAGCACTTTCCTCAAATCACTGCAGGTGGTCACTGTATTTGACATTGTTGATCAGTCATGGCATGAGATGGATAGTTGATCTGCACTGCTTTGCTCATTAACTGTTTTGTTCTATGTTGCCTTTTATTTTCTTTGCACAAAAAAATTGCATGCTAATTCAGCCCTTTGTAATTGTAGCCAAATTAATACTGACAGACTTAAATATTTTTGATACTGTAATGTTAATGCCTTTGAGCAGCCGAATGTTAACACCAAGCTGTTGTGCAGTCTTGCAGTATAATGCTGTATTGTTTCTTATTCAGGTTTGATAGACGGGCTCTATTGCCCGAGTCTGTCCGTGTAACTCATTAGAGCCATATCACTTTGCATTAAGTCCCATTACCTCATTTAGCGCAACCGACATTTAAAAAAAATAAAATAAAACTGTGTTTAAAATAGTGCAGAATCCAAGGCGGTGATTTCTCCAGCTATGGAAGAGCAAAAACTCACAGGACTGCTGATGTGCATGTTAAAATAATGATTTATTTGTACTGTTGTGGTTATTCAGTCATGTTATGTTTGGACTTTGATTGGTGTGTGTGTGTGTGTGTGTGTGTGTGTGTGTGGGGGGGGGGGTTTTTCCATTGTTGGTAGTTCTTTATCTAACAAGGCCACCATTGACAGAGACGCCTGCAGTGAATAATAACATTGGGTCAGTTTATATGTTCAGAGTGGCTTTTGAAAGTCACTCCAAACACTGAGTCATATGTGAACCAAGACAAAGAGAATCTCATGTGCATTACATTGCAGGGGGGTTTATTTTAACATAAATAATTTCAATCTTTAGCTTCTAACAGGGTTATACTGTAAAGATTGTAATGCGCCTGCATGCAAAATCTTTTAAACATAGGCTAGGAGGGCTAAAGAATGATCACTTCTTTAAACTAAACTAAGCAGGTCTGCAGTGCTTGTCTGCGCTGCTCATGTATTAGAACACACATAACACATTTGTATTTATTTATCGTATAATTCTTTTTGTCTTCATTTTATTTATATATAAAGTCAGAAATAGCTATTCATAAACACTGAACAAATTATTAATTCATACATTTCTTCTTTGCAAGCTAAATATTCATTGTAAGTAAGTAATCTATTACAAACACTATTAGCTTCACTGTTGAACACATATTTAGAGATATGACGACACATTCCAGTGACCCCAAAATGTCGCTGCACTAAAATTTGTTTAGTGAAGCAAACAAACAACATGCGCATAATGTCACTGTTTATTATATAATATGACACATAATGTATATAATTTGTAATAATTTAAGTGTTATTAAAATAATTCCCAAATGCTATAGATGTTGATAATCCTGGTTGGAATTTTATAGTAAATCTAATCCAGACTGATTAGGAGGAGTTATGTAACAGAAATGCATAATTATGCTACGATCATTATGATAAGATGTAAATATAGTTTGTGGTAAGTGCTTTTGAATTTTTTGCCACTATTAACAAGTGTGCAACACATTCAGAACTAACATGTAAGTAGACAGTTTATACACTTAAGACATAATTGTCCTTATTGTATAAAATGCCGTGTTTTATTACAGATATGTAATATACAGTGTTATCCACACTCCTGTTTTGTTTTGGTTTTCATGCCTCTATGTTCATTAAACTGCACATCTTGTTTATCAAAATGGAAAGAGATTAATAATAAAAAAAACATGCAAATGTCAAAAAAAAAAATCACACATGGCAGGTTATCTTTATCCCCGTGAGGTGGACCTTGGCATATATGAGCTGTGCTGCAGACAAGCCAAGGCAGAACATCAGAGGAGCTGACTATCAGCCACCCTCTCTTGAGAGAGACATGCATGTCATTTCATCTAACAGGACGTAGATGAAAGGTGTCTGGTTACTTAAGCTTGTCCAACATAACCATCCAGATAGAAAGATTAGGGCATCCTGAGTACGACTAGACATACACCGTTTGTTTCATTGCCAACCTCTAATCAAACATCATCAGCCGGTAGATCAGCTCGGTGTAGTTTCTTTTGTTGACAGAAGAATTGTTTTCAGAAACTTTTCATTGTGCTGCTCGATGTCTAGCCAAGCCTGTTTAGCCAGCTGGAGCTCTGCAACCAAAAGTTTTAGACCAAGCACACCCCTAGTCTGACCTTTTGACAGATCGTGTTTTTGCATGACCCTGTGCAAAGTTTCCAAATCCTGCAAGTTTTCCAACTTTTTCTTATATGTGTTGAAATAAAAACACCTGGTGTCACCTGTATCGGGTGAATTTGATCTCTCTCTGCCCTTCTAGTTATTTAAAGCTGCTCCACAAGACAAAGTGAACTTCTTGTCACACATTTAAGTTGAGGTGATTAAACAGCGTCTTCCTGTTCATGATTAATCAGTTACCGCCACTTCTTAGTGCTTAGGAAGAAAAGGGTGTTGAGATCATTTTGTAAAATGTGTGTGTGTGTGTATAATCGAGACTGATATGGTAACAATGATGACTGACAGTGAGCGTGATCAAACATGCGCATCCTCTATCACTGCTTGACAGATCCCAGGTTTGGCAGTGATACATGGTCAAAACCAAGAAATGGATGAATTGATACCTTAGTGTGTTCCTAGCACTCATCAGTTGTTTGCCTGTGAAAGCATATACTCCATGCACCAGTAATGAATGTTAGTTTTTAGATCACAGTAGGTAAACTGTAGAATAACAGCTTCATTGTTGAAATGTGTTCTAGTGCAAGTTTTATGCATCACCTTCCCTGTGTACCCTGTATATTATTGCATGTGGAGACAGGCTATGATTTGATTAAAATGAAATAAAGTAGTGAGCTTTGTGTTGTGCATCTTTTTAAAGCTCTGTAATATTGAACATAATACAGAACAAATGACAACAGATTACAGGTCCCAGTCACTCTAATGGGAAAACGATGATAAATTGATAATTGGAAGGTAAAATGAAATCATTTGGAATTTTATGAAAGTGACTTCAAAGTGATCATTAGATCCTCTGAGGGGCTTATTTTTTTCAGCTATGGGTCACTAATATCTTATACCACTAATACAGTTATAATGATAACACAGCAATAATGGTCTCTGTATTTTTTGCACCATTTGCACTGTTTTACTGGTGCAATAGATCTAACATCATTGCCATTTTAGCCTGGAAGCTAAATTAATGCCGAGCAGACAAGATAATAACCAGTACATTTATTACAAATGTAGATTTAATTACAGAACTTGAGTGGCAATGCATTGCCACAGTAATACCGTAGTAATTTAAGGTTTCATCATAAAATTTGGTGGGAGAAAAAAAAGGCCCTCTTACTAAATCTGAGTGTGCATACAATCGGCTTTTATCTGATGAGATGCTTAACCACGATCATTTGTTCAGGGGATCTTAGAAACTGTGAAAATAACATGACAGTGGTGTCTGTGAAGCGTAATTCAAGTTGAAATGTCTTTATTTTGCACTTTGTTGTTTCCCGCACCTCGTTCTTTTTATATCAAACACTAGTGTTGGCAGAAATATGTCTTAATGACATTAGTACGCTTTATATGTAAAAAATTATTCAAAGCCTGGTTTGATGCAGACTAGACTATACAGACATGTGAAAAAGAGTACATTCTTTCAATTCTTAGGTTTCAAAAAGCAGGATATAAAAACATAATATGGCACTCAGCAGGAAAAGTAGTTAAATAACAATACAGCCTGTTATATTTAACAGAAAAATGTGTATCTCTGTGTGTATTGGGGTGGGGTGGAGTAGAATAAATATAAATACACCCTTACTGCTTACATAGAAATTAAGAGTAAGTAGGAGCCATTGCTGCTAACCAAATTCTCTTGATCATCAGCTGATCATCGCATGTTTGAGCACCTCTATAAAAGCAGAAGATTTGGCAGTTTATAGGCCTGGAGCATTCAAGCGTATGTTAACAAAATGCCAGTCAAGGGAGTGGACGTCCCAACAAATTCATCCCAAGGTCAGACTATACAATGCTCAAAAAAAATGAAACCTCGTGCCTCAGTTAGTATGTTAAATAATAAAGTTCATCAATACGATTATAAATAAACTAAAAGTTTATGGTCTGTTTGGAAGGGCTTCCAGGGGAAATGCTGCATTTTAACACACCGCAATGATGGAATATTGTCTTTTGGACAGAGGACACCAAATCCAAAGCACCAAATCTGGACATCAGCACAAACACCTCAAACCAGTAGTCGAGCATGATGGTGGAGGGGTGATGGTTTGCACTCATTTTGCAGCACCTGGGCACCTTGTAGTCATCGAGTGGACCAGGAGCTAATCTGTATACCAAAGTATTCTAGAGTCAAATGTAAGGCCATCTGCCCGACAGCTAAAGCTTGGCTGAAATTGGGTCATGAAAAAGAACGATGTTCCCAAGCAACACATATACAACAGAATGACTGAATAAGAAAAGAATCGAGGTGTTGCATAACAAGTTTTGCATAAACAAATGCCTGCAAACCTCAGTGAACTCGAAGCAACATTGTAAAGAAGAGTGGGCCTCCACAACATCTAATTTGAGACACAGATAAAGTCATGGAGAAAACAACTGTCTCAGATTGTTGCTGCTAAATCTGGTTCTACAAGCTACTGATTCATAAGTTGTACTTATAATACTCATAACACTACACAGTTCCTGGCGTATCTGTCTGTACTCTTTATTCCTGTTTTGGCCTAGTTTTAATGCAGACTTTCCCACACCCTAGGAAAATGCATTTAAACATTTCTTCAGTGTGCATAGCAAAATCCCTTCATCCACCCGGTGTCAATTAATTTTCCTTCTCTTTAGTTTAGCAGCCCTAAGGTACAGCCTCTGGTTGTTTCAATGGTTTCTGCAATTTTATTTCTTTCTTTTGCAATAGCATTTATCTATTCCCTACACTTGCTATTGATTTGTGCTTGAATTTATTCTCTCTGTTGTTTGATATGTCTGATTTGCCATGTTGCAAAGTTCAAACCAAATTCCCAAATGGGATAGTAATAGCTTCAACTAAGAACAGAAAAGGTGGAGAAAAAAATGCATGAATCTTTTTTTTCTTTTTCTTTTTTAAGTTGACCCAAGTTACATGTGTTGCTACTTTGTATCAGTGTTTTGCAGACATGTGACTGCTGTCCACATGACTTTAATTTGTCCATCTTTTTGGACAATCAACGTGACAATGTGAGAGCAAGTGAAAAAGACCCGAGTCACACTGGCCAAGAGACCAGTCAGCAATCATCTGGCAACCGCCAGTCATGGGAGACAAATGTGTACACCCCTTGACCACATTTAGCGACTAAACGAGCCTTTGGAACCACTAACAAGGGCATGCTAAGAGCTCTCAGGCAGTGGCCGAGCTCATATGGAGTCTTGCAGATGTGGGCAGGGGCCAGACTGTGTAGGGCTTTAAACCCCAGCGATAAAATCTTAAAATCAATTCAAAACTAACAGGTAGCCAGTGAAGGCCTGTTAAAAGCCTGGCTGCAGGATTTTTAATTAATTGCAGTCTGTGTATGTTATCACAGCTGATGCCTAAGTAAAGTGCATTACAGTAATCAAGTCTGGATAGAAATGAGAGCATAGATGACCTTTTCGAAATCGAACTGTGACAGTAATGGACAAATTTTTGCTGTTTGTCTAAGCTAAATGAAAGACGACTGCAAGACAGTAGACACATTTGTATCAAACGAAAGATAGGAATCAAAATTACCCCTAAGCAATGGTTTCCCTAAGTCTTGCAGACATTTAAAAAAAAAAAAAAAAAAACAGCAAAGCCCAGGCTAGAAAAGAGGTCAATAATCTTGCTAGTGCTACTGGTTAGCAAGTATTTGCAGACGAGCATGAAAAAGTACAGGAAACCAGAGCAATCACAAGGAGAATTTTTTGCAACCAATTTCACCTCAAGAACCACTGCCAACCAGTTGGGGAGTGGCTGTATCATTTCCAACATGGCGGATAACAAGCAACAATGTGCTCATGATGTCATGTGACAAACCTCAATAGCTAGATTGTTAGTTTCCCCTTACTTCCTGTCTGTTAGCTGCAACAGCCATATAGTATCTATTTTTCATTAACTGGATAAAGCCGAAAGGAAAGAAAAAAATCTAAATTTGACTGGAAACCTGATGACAGATCATGTAAAATGTCAACATTAATTGGATACAATTAGAACAAGTATTAGCTGGAGTGGTGTGTGTTTAAAAATGTAATGTGTGATTTGAAGCTTGTTGGAGCACCTGTCTTTTTTTTTTTTTTTCTCCACCTGCTCATCTAAAAAGGACTGGCAGCAGCAGGTCCACATTTTACCTTGAAGCCAAAGCACGTCCAGCTCTGAACAACGAAGTGGCTCATTATTTAGCCAAAGATCATCTGAAAGTGAAATCAGCTCTGTCATGCTAAATTTAGAACAGAGAACATTTCCCCTTTTTTCAAATTTTGAATTGTCATTAAAACCAAATCTTGTTGATGGTGCCTCTCGGGGTCTTCGTCTGCCTTGCATTTCAAAGCAGCTCCCCCCCCCCCCCAAAAAAAAACCTTGAATACCACTCCATTATCCAAATGACATTCAAATGCTCTCAAAGTGAGCCTATAGTTTGAGACTTCCATTTTCCTGCTAGTTTTACAGTCAAACAAGAAAAGCCCTAATTGCAGTTAGTCACAACGACTCTCCTTTCTATACTGCTTTCAAGAAGGAACAAGGTGACGTGCTGGCTCAATTTATAAAAAGTGTTCTTATTAATTTAGATAATGATCTTCCTTGCTGTTAAAGCACTTTGCACTGTTCATTCACAGTTTTCTGCACATTGGTCGACAGTCCCGATAAGATTACTGCACTACCCCCAAACCTGGAATTCTATTGGTATATTTTCCTGGAGCAAAGTGCCTCTTTTCAGATATTTATTGCTAGCCACCTAATGCTTTGCTATTGTTCATGTACATTACTGGGTAGGATGTGGAAGCAATTTGTGTCTCTGTGTAGTAGAGTGTGGCCATCAAGACTCCTCGTGGATTTGAAAAGGCAGAGGAAGAAAAACCCAGAAAATATATTGTTGGCATTGTTGGAGAGAGGGCTGCTTTGCAGAACCTGTATACTGCAATAACAAAGTATTTACTTATAGGGCCCTTTTGTATTCACAATGCACAGGTGACAGATTGAAAGCCACACTTCTCAATCGGAGGATCTCAGTGAGTTTCTGTGTTGTGTCCTGTTGTAAATCTGGTTGGAGGAAGGGGGTCCACCTATAAATTCAGATACGTTTGCTGTAGCCCCTGAAAGTGACTTAGTACAATAGCACCACTAAGCTTGAGTGTTTAGGCTTTGTTGAATGTAAACAGAAGGCACGCTTTAATTCTGGATGCCATTGTCACCTGCTATACCTCGGTGTATTTGTGGTTTGTTTATTTGTAGATTAACTTTGGAAATGTTATTACATCTTGCTATTTTTAGCATACCACACAGTAAATGATTTTCAATTTCAGAATGCTGGAAAACAGCCACTGCACAAGTTCAGCATGATAAATTTTTCAAGTGCAATTCGAGTTTACTACAGAACTGAATAATTGCATTTTAAACAAGGTCTCCGAAGGTAAACATGTAGAAATTCTACACCATCGTGTTGATTCAACGTACCTGCTGCTATTCTTTTTTTTTTTTTTTTTTTTTATTAATTTAAATTATAATTGCGCTGATAACTTGAGGGAAGATTGCAGAGACGAAAAAAAGGGGGAGAAAAAAAGGAAATGCTAAAAATTCCAGGCACCTTTTGCACATTGAGAGCTGCTTCCTTGTTATCAGATGGTGCATGTCTTCAGCCCTTATTTGCAGTGAGGTATTATTAGCAGCGTAGCGGCACTGTCCCACCTCATCACATCATCTGTCAGAAGATCATCAGTTGCTGTAACGGCCCAGGAGGAAGTGCCCTGTGTGCTGCTTATCTGGTTCAGGCACAAGGCCCAGTGTGTCTTGTCCTGGCGGATAAGGAAAGGAACTTGGTGTACTTTATTCCAATACTGCTTTGGTTTTGTTATTGTTAAGGTCACATGTTATTTGATCCAGAACTTGACATTCGTGTTCCTCTATTGTTGTCCAAAAAAGTCTATCCCAAAATGATTTGGGTACCAACAAATGTGTATTAGTCTGGAATATAATGAAGTCCCAGACAATGTTATTTCAATAAAATTAGCTAAATCCACCAGTACACATAGTTTATAAGATTATTCTGCTTCTTGTCCTTTTCTATTGCTTGTTTTTGTACAGATTGTTCAATTTTGTCCCTTTAATTTTTTTGAACAGAGTATAGCATCAGGTTAATAAACTTCTTGGATATTGCTGTGGTCAGTTAGGTAGCTGGGAGAGTTGATAATCAGTTTCAACTCCTTTGTTGTTAATGACATTGAAAATGAGACAACACCCAAAATGTGTGTGTGCTACAAAGGTTACACAGGTAGTCCAACCCCTCCAAAATGGTGTATTAATATGTGCCATTGCTAGAAGGTTTTGCTGCGTCTTCCAGCACAGTCTCAAGAGCATGGAGGATATTCTAGGAGACAGCCAGTTACTCTAGGAGAGCTAAACAGGTCCTTAACCCATCAGCAGGACTAAGCACCACCAGAGCCCTACAAAGTGACCTCCAGGAGGCTGCTGGTGTGAATGTCTCTGAGTATACAATCAGAAACAAACTTCATGAGGGTGCCCTGGGGGTCTGACATCCTCTAGTGGGCACTGTGCTCACTTCTCAGCCCGTGGAGCCCAATTAGCATATGCCATCGAATACCAGAATTGGCAGGTTCAGCACTGATGCCAATTTTCACGGGTGAGAGCAGGTTCACCCGGAACACATGTGACAAAAAGGGTCTACATAAGCCGTGGGGAATGGTATCCCTGTAGCATTGTTCAACATGACCATTTGGTGGTGGGACAGTGATGGCTTGTGGAGGCATATCCACAAAGGGATCCACAGACCTCTACAGGCTAGACAACGGCACCCTGACTGCAATTAGGTATCAGGACCCAATGCACCAGCATGGGTTCTGGGTTTCTCTGGGTGTGGGACAATGCCTGCACTAAAAGAATGCAAACATTTCTGGGAGGATGAAGGAACTGATCGACCTGGTGTCCAGGAGATCTTCCTGGACACCATCCGTCGTCTCATTAGGAGCACGCCCCAGAATTGTCAGACATGCCACACAAACTGCTGAGGACCATTTTGAGCTGTGGCACTGTAATTTGATCAAAGTAAGCCTGCCTGACGCATCAGTTTTTCACTTTGATTTACATGGTGTCTGTGAATTCAGCTCTCTGTAGGTTGATCCTTTTTATTTCCATCAAACGATGTGGCACTCTTTCATTCTTAACAGATTACCCAGTCCTTATCAGTGTAGATATCCCATTGAGATCTGATGTGCTGATAAAGCCTTCCTTTATTTGTTTTTTTGAGCAGTATAATAATGTCTAATGTCGTGTGTTTAGGCAAATAAAACATTACAAACCTACTGACATTTTGTATCTTTAAAGCAATTTTTATCAGGTGAAATCACACCTTTATTTTTCTCCAGACAAAGGTGGGAGTTTTGTGTTTAAATTGCATTGTGTAGGCATCACTAGTCGGAGCCTGAAGTAGCTTAAAGCCCACAACATCACATCTGATCTGCAGGGTTAAGGCAGAACAAGCACTGTGCTCAAGTGCGTTACCATCTTTTATCTCCTTTTATTCGAGTTTCATTGTTGTTAAAGCAAAACAAATTAGACTGTCTGGGAGGAAAAACAAGTAGAAACTCCATTTTTAGGAAGCAGTGGTTTCATTTGAATGTGTTGTTGAGCAGCTGGTCGTCAGATTTCTTTTTCTTTTTTTCGTTTTTTAAATTTCCTCCATTTGCAGTTTTTCATTTTTCGCCTCACTGATGGCAAATGTTTCGGTGACTGCGCATCAGCCTACGTCATTATTGTTATTAGTCACCTCTAAGTGTACAGGGTCATACTGCATGTTCTTAGGGCACTATTGCCATCACTCCTAATGTACATGACTAGGTAGGGAGTCACGTACAAATTACATGAGTGATTACCAATGCACAGTTAAAGGCCAAATAAGATGAGTCAGCCTCAAAGAGGAGAATATTCATTTAAGTGAGGAAGCTGAGCTGTCGAGCCAGCTACACTCGCTGGGATTTTGACTGAACCTTATCTGTCTTTTGTCTTTTCTTACATGTGGCTGCTGTCACACACTCGGGGATTCATTTTGTTCACTATTGTTAGCACTTCATTTGTAATATAACTTCCTCAAATTGGCTAAGAAAACTCACATTTTTTTTCTTAGGTAGATTAACCTGAAATGGAATAGACGGTGTGTTCTGAGTAATGAAAGCGGTACTTCTTCCAAAACAGATTTGTATTCATGCATTGCTAAGTCACAGCCGCCAGTGTGTCTTTGCTTTTGGTTGTCATGTCAGGGGGACTGGAAGGAGCTGCCGGAGAGGAGAGACGGAAAAAAAACTTAGAGAATAATCAGAAAGCTGTTCAGGTTGAAATGAGTTTCCCCACTCTGCACGCCGCCGCTGCCTTCGACTGATACCCTAAACACGCGTACAGTTCAGATGCGCTTTGGTTTGCTTTGGGGGAGAAAGTCATATCAGATAACCAACTCTGCCTTTCATTTCTATACAGGTTCACACTTATCTACATAATTCCCAGTTATATTTCTCTTTCAGGTCCAGATCCTCTGGATTTCAGTCTCTGCTGCTTGTGAACATGTGACATTGTGGTAAATGTGTTTGTTTTTATTGACGGTGCCTCTGCCACATGTCTGCATTTCTTGCCGTTAGAACATTCGTTAATCTTGTCATAGTCATGGATTATAGAAGCTGGGAGTTGGCATTTGATGTTCCTCTTTGACTTTCCTCATGTATCTGTGTTTATTGGCTCTTCAAATGAGGGATCAGGGGTGAACAGCCACGCTGGAGGCATGGCTAAAAAGGATAGCAGTTGCTGTCTGTCCACCACTTTGGTGCAAAATGAAATCTCATAACAATTATTGTACAGACTACCATGAAAATTTGTTCAGATATAATGGTGTTCAGAAGACACTGCAAGACCAGCAGTCCTCTGGCCATTGGCACTTGGGATTATTCTTGTTCACAAGGGGTCGCCACAGCAGTTAGCGTAGCCTGTTTGATTTGGCTGATCTTTCTGCACTATTGCCTTTCCTAACGCAAACCCAAAGGAATTCATCTCTTCCCAGGATAAAACTGTGAATCTTTCACTTGTTAGGTAAATGTGTAAACCGCTACACTATGGAAACATTTTTTATTAAGTATATTGTTCCTTTGAATTCCTGTTAGCCATTTGCGCATGCAAAGAAAGAATCAGGCCAATGGTATGACTTGATACCAATATCAGCTCCACACTGCTGATCACCTACTTTAGATCTTCACTTTAGGCCAGGTCATTCATTCTCATGGCTCTGATTCTTAAGCTTTTTCTCTTTATGACCATTTCCTCACATTTTTTATCACTCATTACTAATTAAAAATGAAAGTTGAATTCCTACTACACACCATCAGCCAACTCAACTTAGTTTCACTGCAGGCACTTTCCCCTAGACATCCACACATCACCTGCTGCCACAGTTTGAGAACCGCTGCCATATGTGAACAGTGTTAACTGTGATTCAATGCTTTCTTGCTGGCATAGACTGCATCCGGGAGATAAACTCCCCATTTGTAGTGGCATACTCACCAAGTCACTGTTGTCCTTGATGTCACTCAGCTGTCTGTCCTGCAGTCTCAGTGACTCCTGCTACCCTGTCTTTGACTACATCCTACAACTGTTTTTTACAGAGATTTGTATATAACATTGCTTTTTCATGTGTCCCTACTCGTTATGCTGAACTCACCAAGGATGCAGAGCAGATCAAAATGTGCAATCAGTTTTTTTTTTTTTTTTTAATCTTTCTTTAATGTTTAGTTTAAGAAAGTCTGGGTACTCCTCTACTGTGTGCACATGCATGCCCTGTCCCGTACTGCCAAAAATACAGTCTAAACACTGAGCATGTGCTTCCTCCACCCTAATGGTGAGTCATTAGCAGATCCAGTAGCATAGTGTGTCACCTCTACAAGTGCTGGTGGCATGGCAAATTGGAAAGCTGGCTCTGCCATTGTGTTAAGGTTATTAAAGTTGAACAGGTGATGGTTTGTCTTACCCTCATTATTGATCATATCTTCGTGTTGTGTTCTAATTTTCTGTCTAATGCCGAGGAGCCTCCGAGCTCCGTCACGGTAATTAGATAGAAGTCACCCTCTATTTGTTTCTAACAGGATCTTTACTGGGAAGGTGGTAAATGATGAGATGAGGAGGAGGAAGAGAAATGAATAGGCGGGTTAAGGTGGTTGGTAAGTGTCACAAGGGTGCGTTTAATATAGTTTGTGTCGAAAAGCCCTTGGAAAAACTTTAAGGAGCTTCTGCAGACATCAGCAAGTGTACGCTCTGCGTTTGGTTTGTTGCGTTGCCAACATGGTTTTTTGGACAGACACTAAAGTGATTTTTCTGTGTGTTTTCTGTGAGGACTGGTGCAAGGGCCGCGGAAAGAGAGCACATTTCCATCTAGTTTTAAAAAGGCATTTGCAGTATGAGCGTTGAAACATTTTACATTATAGCAGTTAGTGCCATTTTTCCAGCATCCCAGCCAAGCGTATGTTTAAATCACTAATAAACAAACAAAAACCTTTGGCTCTTAAAGTGAGGGGAGCATTTTTCTAGTATTTTTAGGGGGTCTTGTTGCCTTAGAAGGAAAGGTTAGAGCAATAGAATATTGCTCATATCTTTTCATGAAACGTTTCTATTCTGATCGGCACAAAAGGATCATGAATTAATGCTATAATGAGACTGAATGCCGATGGAAGAATTATGTTCCATCACCTCAGCAGGGTTTGAAGCTGGGTGCTAATACACTTTATTAAGTTTTGTCCTCCAGTAGTCGATGTCGCCATTCTGTATTTATTTTTTTATTCTTAAGTTTATAGTTTGGGATAATTCTGGCACTCTGGCTCACTTTCCTGATTGTTCTGCCCTTGTAAAATTCAGTGTGTGAAACCATTTTAGCTGTAGGCATACCTGGTAATTAAAGGATTAATTTGGTAATCTAAATTGTCTTTTGTCTTTTTCTTCCTCCTCCCTCTCATTATTTCCTAACTTCCATTTCAAAGATTTAAGGCCTCCTTTACTTCTCCGTCTGCGTTTCCATTTCTCCCAATGCCTGCTCCGAGTCCTATAATCAACTTGCTTCTGGATAACCTCGTTTCGGGCTAAGCGCAAGGGGACGACAAATCCGCAAGCGAGCGCGTGCCTCGCATGGCAAAGACTGCGACTGGCTCTGCCCCTCCTGCCAGCGGTGGATGTCTTTACTTCCTTTGAGGATTGTGTGCAGTTATTAAGTCAAATGTGTTTAAATCTCCGTGGCTCTTTTGAGAAACATCATGCACCGAAGTGCCAAACAGGTGAAGCTTTGAAGAATCGGGAGGCATTTTACATTGCGAGTCTTGCTACAGCAAGGCGTTTTGGATGTTCCTCTAAAATGAGCCAAATCTGTCAAGCGTGTCTCGTGTTTGTGCAGACTTTTACAGGAGAGCACTCAGCTTTTTAGTTTTTGAATTTTCCAAAAAATATTCAGTAGTTTCTTTTCATTTTCTTTTTAAAGTACTTGATCTTTGGCCTTTCATTGTTTTCTCAGTTGTATGTTTTGCTTGGTTGAAGTGACCTTTTTACTCCAAACACTGAAAAGCAGTTAGAGATGCTTCTGAATGATGATTTTTTTTTTTCCCCCTGCCTTTTATGCTGTTTCAAGGGAGCTCAAGTAATTTTTCGACATAAATGCTCCAAGAAGAGCACATTTCTACTCACAGTAATGAGGCAACTTGATATTTGCAATGCTCTGCTTTTGAATTACGTATTTTTCAGTTAAAACCAAGGCCTTAATATAAGGTGATGATCAGAAGTTTATTTATTTACTCATTTTCCTACAAAATGGCCAAGTGCTCTCATGCTTAATTTCCTGTGTACTCGAATTTGTAATCAAAGAGGATCGCATACACACATGAGTAGCACACCCAAGTAAGTGCAGTTGCTAAATAATCTTACTGGGAAGTTACAGCCAGCAATGAAATCACTGATATAAGAAGTGACTGTGTGAGAGGCCGATTCAGCCCAAAGACTGTTTGCATTGTGTGCAGAAACATCTGGAAATGAATGGCCACAAAGCATCAGCTGTGGCACTCGAGCAATGAATATGCATGTTTTCGTCTAATTTGGAGACCCTCAGTCCGCTCCGCCAACGGCACTTGCGACAATAAGAACGTGATTTCGGAATCACCACGGGCCTGTTTAAAATCCCAAGCTCTCTCTGCGCGCAGATTTCCACCTCCCAGCTGTGCTGCTCCTTTTTAAGCATCACTTTCAGCCATTTATTCACACACCTTTTGCACAAACTGCACATTTGCAAGGACAAGAAATCTTCGCATCAAGTCGCTCAACTTCCAGCGTGCTCTCACTTACGCTGCGCTCTCAAAATGTCAGCTCTTTTACCCTGACAGAAAACTTAAAATGGTCTCATAGGTTTCGAGGCAAATGCGCCTTTCATGATGGCGTCGCCTTGAAAGGTGAGCTGAAGCGAGGGGAGGTGGGGGGCTGACGCGGGGTGTCGGTGCTAGACAGCACAGAGTTGCTTCCCTGCCTAGATCCACCGCCACCATCGCCACCACCACAACCCCCCGCCGAGGTGTTACTTCAAGGAACAATGACAAGGAAAATTGATAAATAGGAATCAACAAAGCGGAATAAGTAAATGTGTAGGCTCCTGTTCAAAGGTGTAAGGCTCATTAATGGTGTTGTTGTGCACTATATTTACACAACAGCTCCACACTTGTTTTTTCTTTCCCCCCTCCTCCCTTTCCTTCTACTGACAAACTGTTTAATGACAAAACAAGCAAAAGCATTTAATCACATAAACAAAGAGACGCCTGTTTTTTGAGTAATGATGATTTATGTCTCTGGCTTTTGAAGGCACTTCTCAAAGTTGACGATGAGATTGAAGCTTCAGAAGCGCATCTATTATGGAAATGTTCTCTTCGGGAGCACTGTGGGCAGCACGTTATTAGTATCTAGGATGAATATATGCAAACACATGTGCAAGGGCCCGCATCACCGCTATATGCTTAGCATCCAATTTTGTATTCAATTAAGGGTGGGGGTGGGGGGGTTGTAATAACGTCATATGTGGTATGCGTGAGGACAATTTACATATTCATCCTCCTCGAGGCTCATATTCTCCTTCTGTCCTTCATACTCTTATTTATTAATATGGTTTTAAAGCATCTGCATCCTCCTACAACTGATGCTGATGCAAGTTTGGGTTGCAGTAGGTGCCGGTGCTAGTACATGTTTATTTAATGCATGAAAGCAGTTTCTATACTGGTGGATATCTGCTGACAGTAATTGATTGTTTTGCAGACCAACCTTAATGACCAGGGATATTGCATAGTGTGATTTTGCTTTTTAGCATTTCTGTTTTTTTGCATGCATAATTCTGCACCTCTCATTGATTGAAAGACAAAGCTGTTTGTGAGCAGCTTTTTTTTTTTTTTTTTTCGTCTGCTCTTTTGCATTGTTGTGGTCTTTTTTCTTTTTTTTCTTTTTTTTTGCATACATGCACTTTTTGGGGGTTCATATATGTGTCTCGGCTCCAGGATGGCGTGTAAGTGTACAGTATACGGGGAGCACGCATGCTCCTGATACCAAATGTGCCTGTGTTTGTGGTTCGAGTGCTTGTTGAAGCGTGTTTGTCTCATTGAAAAATGTACTCTGAATCCTCAGACATGTGGAGGAGTAAATATTTCTCATCTGGGGACAAACATACATCAGTCAGCCGTGCAGCAGATTATATATGATGGTGGAGGAAGCTTTTTTTCCTCCACCCCCCTATCACCGCACTCATCCCTTCGTTTTCCTGCATTTTCCACTCTCGATGTAAATGCCGTCACGGGCATATAGATAGCATTTCTAACTCGACCTGATCAGCGCTTCTCTTCCCAGAACCATTATGTACATACGTTATGTTTAGAGCGATCACTGAATAAAGACACTCGGTTGTTTAAGAGAGTCCGGAAACCCACTCGTACAAACCCAGGCACTCGGAGGGAAAACATCAACCAACAAAGCGGTCGAGACACATTTGATCTTAGCTTTGCTGTTAATAGCCAAACAAGAAATTGCATAATATTCTGGATTGTAATTTTAATTGAATTAATTTCAGAGGACATCGTAAGGCACTGATGGTGTCATAAAACACTTGTTATAGCTGCTGTTTATCACACTGATGTAAATTATGCCCAGTGATTGCTCAATGATGCTTTACTTCAGGGACCTTGACATGATGTTGGAGAAAAAAAAATGTAATTGGCTCCAAAGGGCATATGATGTGTTGGCGCTGTGAGGGAGAAACACAAAAGAGGGTTATTTCCTCTCCAGCTACGTTTTTCTTTTCCTTTTTTTTTTTTGTTTTGTTGTGTTTTGTTTTGTTTTTTTAGCCGGCTGACATCGCCGTACTGTGTCGCTTTCTGCTTTTCATGTAGATGGAAGCAAAATTTAAAAAGCGGAGCACATCTACAGTATGTTGGGTTTTATTTAGAAAAGAGACGTGAGCTTTCTGTGTATACGAGGGAAAAAAAGAAGCCTGCTCCTGCAAAGTAAATGATACTAGAGTAGAAATCATTATGAAGTATTGAAGATTGTAACGGTCTTGTGTTACCATCAAAGCTGCAAAATCGAATCCTGTGTGATAATATAAAACAAGCATATATAGTTGCAGTCGTTACAGGAATATAATTGTTATTATTATTTCATTTTTTAGATTTTAACATTTATATGTTATAAGTGACGGCATCGTAACAACTTTATCATCTTATCAGCCCCTGACTTGGGAGTTGATGTGGTCAGCAGGACAGATGAGTCATGGGGTCTGTGTGAAGCAAGAAATCTGCCCTGGACATCATGGCTCAGCACACTGACAGCTGGTGCACCCTTGTTGTTGTGTGTGTGCATTTGAGGTTGTGTGTTCTGAATTGTCTCCCAAGAGAAAAGCAGCTGCAGACAAATATCAGGGCAAAACTTGGCGTGTTTCTTTTAAAAACGACAAGAATTTAAAAAAAGAAGAAGAAGAAAGAATCCCCGTTTCTTTACAGGAAAATCTGCAGGAGTCCAAACAGTGGCCTGGCCCCAGGAACTCATCCACCATATTGTAGCAATTAAAACAGTGTCATGGCTATATGATCAACAAGGGAGACATTTAGCGTCCACTGTTTGTTGTTTGCGCGCGTACAGAATGATCTGGCAATGGGCTCGGAAGCATTTCACAATTAACAGCGGCCCGAGCCAATCACACTCAGCGGAATATAATGCAGGGCTGTACGTCTTGATTTGTGCACTGACCCGCAAGAAGTCAGTTAAGTGGCTGATACTCCCTATGTGTGCGAGCGAGCAAGCGCGTGTGCACGTTGACTTTGAAGTATGTTGTGTCGTGACAATAATCTAAGCCAATTTACTACGCATCAGCCCTCCATTATGGGTTTGACATAAAGCGGTGCGTGACTTGAATTCTCTTCCATAAAATGACAATTTGCTTCTCAAAAGAAATTACGTGTTTAACCTCATTAACCTAAAGCACATGCACTAAAACGGAAGGCTAACCGCCCTCCCTTGCACCCCTTGTGACACACTCAAAAACACAAATTGGCAACATCATCAAAAGTTGAGAGTTCGCTCTGAATGTGACCCCTTGCAAATGGGAAGTCAGTGGCGAGTTAACATCGGGAGTTCGTCGAGTCATTTCACAACTTGTCAGCCTTCTCGGGTGGCTTCGGTTTCACTCTGTTTCAATATCATCTGTCCTCTATGAGATGATTAACCTGGCAGGTGCGAGGTGAGTCTCGCCTACTGTTTTAGTGAGCTGTCGTCCTCGGTCTGCAGGGAGTACAGGGGGGTCAGCCCAGCCGGCTAATGGCCGTAGTCACAAAGCTGGAATCAGGCCCACTTGAAGAACCGGCCATCATTAGGAACAACACATTTTCAAACAGCCTGACCTGCCGGGCCCACGCTGTTTATTAGCAAAGTTTTTGGCTCTCCTTTAAAGCAATTATATTCTCCATTCAAGATGAACTGTGGCCTAAACGTACACTCGCATGCGCAGTCAGTAATGTCAGGCGCTCGAATAGAAAGCTCTTTTTTTTCCTCTGCAAATGCATGCAATAAGAAAATGTGTTCGGAAAATGAGGAAAACGGGGAAAATGGCAACGTGTCAGCAAGTGATGTATGTCGTTCATTGGACACAGAACATTTAGTTTTCATTAAGAGTTAAACATGTACACGCAACATTAATGGGGTTCAGTGACAGCAGCAGCGCCGCGCCTCACTGTATCTCATCCTGATAAATTAGCAACTCAGCACACAGGGGTACAAGGGAAAGAAAGGGAGAAGAAAGAGAGACATTAATATAATGTGTAGTGGGGGAGGAACTGACAGATAATGTCTTCATCTGAAGATTGGTATTTATGATGCAATGTAATATTATCCCTGACCCGGGCATCGGCAAGCTGTAAGGATGAACAAAGGCCGGGCGAGGGAGGACGACAGGAGTGGGGGTGGGAGAGAGAGGTCAGCACGAGTGCTGGCGTTTTCATTGTGTGAGATGTGGACCGCCGTCCTCTCCCTCCGCGCAGGGAGTGATGGAGAAGGTTGTTAATTCCTGGTTTGTCAGCCATATTGGATTCAGGGCAGTAAATTAATATCGCACTCCTTTTAGAGGGGTTTTATTTTGGGATTTACCGGTCTCCCTTGAGTGTCGGTGGTGTAAAGAGGTTATTTCCCTCTTTCTACTCCGTTCTGTGTCCTCTCGCTATCTCTCGCGTAAGGCTAATATGTTTAGAGAGAGCGAGAAAGTGTGTTCATGGAGGAAGGATGTGTGCGCTGCAGGCTCTTTTGTGTCACTCAGCATTTGGATAGCACATTTTTCAGCGAGTAGTCTGCCGTAAATTGTGGCATCATCCGAGCAAGGACAGCTCCGTATCTCCGAGGTGTTTCTCTCCCCCTCCCGCCTCCTTCCTTTACATGTCATTTATATGTCATGTGAGATTTTAAAGGAATGAAAAGACATCTACTGGATATAAGAAGTGATTTTAAGTTAACAGGCTGTTTAGCTGTCAGTCATCAACCTTCCCTGCCTCGTGCCCTGTCGTGTTTAATGTGGGTAGAGTTAGAGTCCCGGTTGAAGAACCATATAACACAGTGTGAAGTGGCCTAGTCGTTGAGATGGGGATTTATGGCTGCTGGTCCATCAGTGGTGATGTTAAAGGGCTGTGATTAAGAGCTGGAGTAAAGACATGGACTTTGCTATCCCCGCGACCCAGCCAAGAGTACGCGAGGCCGATCTCCGTCACTGCCAACTGTGCTCCACGCAGCTCCGTCTCTCTTTTTTTGCTCTTTGTCCATCTGTCTCTCTCTGTCTTCTTCTGCCTCGTTCGTGTGCATATGTATGAGCTCAAATTCACCAAGGACTCCCAATCCCTGCATTAGATATTTTCTTGCGTTTTCGCTCACCAGTCAAGCAGTCACAACAACGAAGTACGACAAGGTTCAGCTCCTGCTTTCATGACAACTTGAAATACTTTGAGAGCTTTTCTTTTTCACTTTTATTTGACATCTCTCTGAATATCTTTTTCTCCCCCTTCCTCCTCTTTATCCTCCAAGGTTCTGAGCACGCTGCCACGGCGACGCTTCCCGCCGCCTTCTCGGACCTGTTACCTCACTTCCTGGTAGAGCCGGAGGACGAGTACATCGTAAAGAACAAGCCGGTGACTCTGACCTGCCGCTCCACCCCGGCGACGCAGATCTACTTCAAGTGCAACGGCGAGTGGGTTCACCAAGATGACCACTTGATTGAACGGACCGTTGACCCAGCAACAGGTACACCAGACGCAAAATCTGTGAACCACATAGATAACCAATTGTCACTGAATTTTGCCTCTATTGGGACTCCTTCTGTGCAGTGTTTCAACCCAGATATGAGCCAGTTTTCTTTTTCTTTTTTTTTTTGCATTTTGTCTGCTACAGATGTATGACATGTGCAACTTCATAGAATCATTATGTAAAGTGTTTGTGTGCTGAAACCTGGATTTGCAATTTGCCAGTGATTACTGTGCTCCATCGGGCTCTTGGCTCATCCTCCAGCCTATTTAGCCTGCCAGTCTCATAATAAGCACATTGGTTTCAGTCTCAGAAATCTTCTCGATCACCTTGGAGACCTGTTTGTTTTTCTCTCCGTTGTGCTGCAGTCCCCCGCCTCCACCATCAGTGTCATAAACATGTATGACACTGATGTGGTGTGATTCAGCAGCGATCTGCAAAATTCAAACCACTCATTTACAGCCTGACAACTGATTGGGAATGAGAAACGTGGCCGTGACAGGTTTTTCTGGGGGTGGGTGGTTGGGGGGGGGGTACACGTGCACACAGGCACTTGTGGCTGGCTGTACATAGCAAAGCCATGTTTGAAAAGCGGATGAAGTGCAACAACTGAGAGATGCATGAAAAGATAGGCACATCAGTCGGCTTCTTCACACAGACACAAAGGGAATTCAGGAAACTCTGAAGAGAAATTTAATCAGAAATATATTAATTCATATGCAAACACTGCCGCTTTGTTTTAAGATGAAGAGCTCACAGTTTTAACGTTTTATCCATCTGGGCTACAGGGTTCGGAATTAACATTCAGCACCTCGGCAAATGTAGGCACAAAAAAAGGCATGCTTATCTAACTTTAAGTGTCTAGATATCAATTCAGCCTGAAACTTCGGTAGGTGAGGACGTCTGATCTAGTCTCCAAAATTTTCCCACAACGAGGCTTTGATTGGTGTACGTGCAGGCCTGTCCCTTCCCGTTCTGCTCTTTTCTTTTTTTCTTAATAAAACAAATCTCCTGTTTTTGTTTTCTAATGATCTCTTCTAACGTGAGCATCTTTGAGAAATGTTTGGTGATTTTAAACTTCAAATTCTCCCAGGTACACAGCTTGTTTATAGCTCTTCCTGTTGTGTCTCACAACCTCGCTGTCACTCACACGCCGTCTGTGGATGGCGGGCTGTTTTGGCTTCTTCTGTTTTTTCTTTTTGGCATCAGGGTCTTTAAATAATGGCAACAAAACAAAAAGTATGAAAAGTTGATTGTAGTTCTTTGCTGAAAATGGGAGGGGAAAAAATGAGCACACAAGGGAGCGCTTGTGTGATTTGCATCATAGAAATTCTCAGCGAGTCAACAGTGATAAAATTTGATTTCCCTTCTTGTGTTAACAGCTCTGCTCTCGCAGTTTGGTACAGTTGTTAATCGGAGTGATACGAATGAAAGTGCTTTAAAAAGGGCTTCTTTTTTTAGTTTGTCAAATAAATGGTCAACATCTACTAGCCACGGGTGAATGCAAACACTTAGCAAGCCGTGACGTGCAGCGGTTTTACTGCTATTCTGTAAACAAACTTCATAATGTCGCAGCCAATAACTGTCCAATAATCTCCTTTTAAAAACATTATTAATGAAAATGAAAAAATCAGAGAAACCTGGCCGCAGATTTCTCTCACGTGTGCACTGGTTTCTTTGCAGCTCCTTACTGGCACACGTGCTCGTGACAAAAGAAAGTAGAAAAAGGAAAAGTGTGGCAGCAGTGCAGCTGGCAGAAGAAGAGATAATTAATTAGAATAATTACACGAAAATTGCGACTGAAATTGAAATTAACACGAGCGCTCTAGAAACTTTTAAAGTGGCCTCTAGCTTTTGATCACTTTGAAATTCAGTGTTACACTCCCTGGTTATCGCGTCTTTTGTCGCTATCCTTCCATTCATCCGTCCACCCCACTAAATGCTTTTCCAGTGAGGTTGACGTGGGGCTGGAGTTTAGCCCAGCTGGACAAACAGTCCTATGCGCTCAGACAATCGGCCAATTACAAATGATCAGTTAATTTAACTTGTTATTCTTTAGTAAAGCCACTGGGCCAGCGTCTTTAAACAACATAGTTAAAATAAGTATTCATGTAAGCAATGTTCCTGGTTACCTGTATAACCTTGGGTTTCTCTGTTTAATTTATGGTCCGTCCACACTGCATTTCAGACCGTCTGAAACCCCCGCCTGCCAGCCCTCTCAGACGTCTGATAAGTGATGTCTCTTTAGCTTATTTTAACTCGGTGTCTGACTGGATGGGTTGTCAGAAAATGTGTTATCACTATTTTTACACAATATCTGCTCCTGTTTCTCCCTTCCAATTTATAATGGCTGTTCTTTTTCCCTCCCCCGTCCACTTTTATAAGAGCTAGAAAAACACAGTTGATCTCAGATCCGTTTTGAACAGTGCGTCTTAAGTTGAGTGACCTGTTTATTTAAATAGACACGCTGATTGGATGATGTACAGACGCTGATATGCAGCGAGCACCGGGTGACGTTGTGGAGGCTGCTCCTTAACTTCGATCTGCGGGATATGAATAGTTTTGTCAATAGCTAAAAAGAACATGACGTGCCCCATAAACTGCTGACTTTATGGGGAACAACATTACTAATGCGATGTTGCTCTGCCAACGTTTAATGATGATGGACCATTTGCCATGTCGTTATGAGCCGTTA
The DNA here is from genome assembly GCF_051167445.1 of Perissodus microlepis. NCBI lineage: Eukaryota > Metazoa > Chordata > Actinopteri > Cichliformes > Cichlidae > Perissodus > Perissodus microlepis. The sequence continues at coordinate 7,332,257 of NC_140462.1, read as the reverse complement.
TAGTTGGCATTTATTTGTCTATGAAACAAATCCGTCGTGCTGGGTGCCACAGACCCCCCGCAGCAAGCGAGGGTCTCAGTCTTTAGAAACCCTGTGAAGTTCCAAGGCTTCCTCGCAGCTCCGAATATCAGTCTGCAGTCCCGCTGCCTTTGATGAGGGATGTTTCATATGTGGAGCTGTGCAGTTATGAAGGACGCGTGGTTGTCCAGAGGTACGGCTGCTCCAAGGTACCTGCATCGATCTCTCAAACACTTGTGCTGTTTAATGTCAGCACTGCCCCGAGGAGTTTACTGATGGCTCCGTCTAATCCCACTTCTTGCAAGAAATGTGTATGGTGCACACATCAAACAGTGGTAAAGTGTGCGTGCATGTGTGTGTGTGTGTATGTAGCACAGGCTTGTCAGGTTGTTCTTACCCTGGATGTCACACTCACATCGGACTCTAAACTCGTACCTGTTGCCAAGCAACCAGGACTTCTGTCACACCAGAAGCTGCCCGATATCAACATCCTGCCTTAAGGAGGGAGGAATGAGGAGTTTGGACTTGTATCCAACTTGAAAAAAATTGATTGACAATTTATACCTGGTGGAGCAGGGGGAAAAATCACCTTGTCAAAATAACACATTTCTTCGAGAGAAATTTTGAACATTTTTCTGCGTGATTGCAGTTTCTCCTGCCCGTGTTTTGTACCCAGTGCTTTTGCTATTAAGAAGGCCAGAGATGTAAATGGTCACATGATCAGCTAAAAGCTGTCAGAGTTATCAGCCTCGGTTTAAGCTGATTAGCATTCTTGTCAAGGGTCCTCCTTTCTTTTCTTATGCAAATGAAAAGGATGCTCTTAATTGCAACAATAAATTAATAGAAATTGCACGCAAACACATCAAAATCAAGAGTCACTGTCGGAGATGTTGTGCAGATTTATTGCTTATTGTCCTCTATTCAGACGGGCTTTTTCTCCCAGTCTTTGATGGATAAGTGGCTGTTCAACAATGAGGCACACATGCAGTTTGAAGTTTTGATTGTGAAAGAAGCAGCAGGCCCGCTGTCGTGGTCTGCACTGTCCGTCGATTTTTCTCCATTCTTTTCTCATGTTTTCGTGCCTCCCTTGTATACTTTGACAGCATGCACAGTGTTGACCACCGATTTGGACTCTTTGATGTATTTATTTATTTTGTTAGCATCAGTGTTGTGTCCTGGTTGCACACGTGTGCACCTGTGTACACACTCAAAAAGCATGCAGGCTTCTAAGGGTCTCCTCTGCAAACATTTCATATCATTTTATATCATGAGCTGTAATTGAACATTTTAATCAGCTGCCTCTCCAGCGAGTCCTGTTGGACTGCAGCTGGTAGAAGCTGGTTGCTGTGCTGTGCAGGCTCGGTGAGATCTGAGTAGTTTATGTGAAGCAGTTCTTTACCTGCTGGAGATTCTGGTCATAAAGGGAACGGAGGCTCAAGCGTCTGAAAATAAGAGTGAGGGGATTGTCCGCTAATATGTCAGTTGTTAAAGATGTCATTCTCTCACATCAGCAGAGAAAAAAAATATGTGTTGGTGTGAGTTTGTGTGGTCAGCAACTCTTCCTGTTATATTTTGAAGGATTACTGCATTTCTTGCTGCTTTATCGTCCCCTCTAGTTTACCTGTGCTTCATTATTACCGCACATCCATCTCTGAGCCTTCCCTCCACATTTTCCCCCACACCTTTGATTCTCCGTTTGGTAATTATTTTTCCTAGTTTGGCTTTGCCGGCTTTTTCCTGCCTTTTTCTTTCACTGAAGAACCTTTCGTTAATCTCCAGCACTTGCCTGCCTGAAAAACCACCACCAGTGATATTGGTACAAAAATAAATGAAAGGTAATAATTAAGCTGTTTGTCAGCAAAAGTGTGAAAAATTTATTATTCATTAACCAAGAAAAACACCTCCACCTCCACCCCCACCCCCAAATGTTTCTGAGCCCGTTTGAGTATTTTGGAAAAGGTTTTAATCGGCAGTGAAACTTATCAGGGTGAAATTAGAGTTAAAACTTAACCTTACTTATTATTGGAGTTTCACTCAGAGCCCTACTGAAACCTTTTTGCAGCATGCTCTGGCTAAGACATGCAGACTTAACAACTTAAAGACTTGACTATATATATAACTAATAATAGAGTTATAACACATTGATAGGCAATAATAGTGTTTGTTATATGGTGTCATTAAGTCCATACAAATAAGTCAAATCTGAAACAATATCTTCTCAATAGCAACTGAGCATTTTAAACTAGCACATTAAATTAAAAGCTAGAAGAGACGGTGCCTGCTTTCTGCAGCAGCGATTTGAACGTGCAGAGACGGGAAGAGAGAGATAACATTTTCCAAAGTTTGAGCAACTGTGGGAGGTTTGAGGCACGTGGAGCCGCGTGCAGAAAGAAGAGATAAGGTTGGATTGCACCAAAAACAATTTGTGTTACAGCTCTAAATCTATTAAACTGGAGAGCAATTCTTATTTGCCAAACATGACGGAGCAACATGATTACATTCTGTGCACTAGCATGTCAATTTGACTCAACAGTTTTTTTTATACCTTTTTCTAATGTTGCAAATCATTAAGTAAGCTCTATATTGCAATATTGGACTACAACAAGTTGTGATTTACTGTCATCGCTTGATGTCATTGTAAGGTATCACTAGATTATGTCATATATTGATACCGCGGACCTATCCTAGTACTACAGACCTGCATTTGTGGAATACGGGCAAAACAGTGAGCACCAGGTTGTGTGACATAAGTTAAGTTGAAGCAGACTGCTTGTTCTGAGCATGTCTGTTCACCGAGGCAGTCAAAGCATTGAAGCAACCTGCCGTTGTCTGCTGTGATTACCGTGGAGTGAACATCAAGGGATTCCCTCAGTCCTAATCGCTTTTGGTCATGCTGTTGTTCCTAAAGAATATCAAATGGGAAAACAAAACTGATCAAAGCGAGCCCAAGAAGTGATCGATGAATCCTTCACCTTCACGCAGCCGAACGGAGCTGCAGAAGGAATACGGGATACGTGGCTGTTTCTGACACGAGCTGGTCTGACCCAGCGCAGCAGAGGTAATATTCAGCAAACTCCAAACATGGTCGGTCCCAGCGCTCAGACAAACGTCAAAGCAACTGGAAGGGTTTAAATTAATAACTGACCCAGGTCTGACGTGCCGGCATGTTTCAGTCAGACCGCTCAGTATCCAGGCTCGGGCTGTAGAAAACATGACATGTGGATAACTGTCTACGGGAGATGTGACCTCTGCCCTCATCAGACAGGTCTGCTTATTGAATCTGATTCAGAGCAGGAAAGACAAAAGAAGCGCTCGGCCCGACGCTGTGCTGTTTAGTTACAGTTAGACTTGCTCACGCACCTTTGTGTTTCATAACACACGTACACGGAGCTGCTTTCAGAAACTCCTTTGAACATGGAAAAGAGAAGAGATGTCACAATTTGTCCTTCCTCTCTTGGTTTCAGTGTCCAGTATCGATCCGTCCTCAAGTCTATGGGTTCTCATTACCTGTCCTCAGTAACTTATCTCAATTGTTATGGATGTGACTGCTTCCGAAGCCTCGGACAGCTCTGCGTCTTTCCCAGGTCGGCGAGAGGAGACGTCTGGCGAGTCCTAATAAAGACATATCCCCTCTGAACAAATCAATGCTGACAGTGTGTTTGCATAGATTAGGAGATTCTCCCACTCTATGATTTCTCATCAGATGCATGATGAGGAGAAGGGAGATTGGCATTTGAGCGGAGGCTTGTTGTATGGGGCCAGGCTGATTTGATTGTGTTTGCATTTCATCTGCCAGCATTGATGGAAACGATTTTGATCCACGCTCCGCGTTGTCACCCAGCAGCAGACCCTCTCAGGTGGAAAATACATGCATTTCACATTCCTATTTCAATAAACCTCTGCAACCGCCTTATAAAGATGGGAGATTATATTTTCTTTGTTGATTGAACCGGATGTCGACAAGGCTCCTGAAAATGAAAGGAGAACATGATGGAGAAAATAGCAAACACTTTCTTTGTACTTTTTGAAATAGTTTATCGTTGAGTCATACGCACGATATTAATAAACTAATATTCTCTTTTTATAACACCGCAAATCATTTAAAAGGCCTTTAGAAAGGGACTATAGCCCATCCCTAAGAGGGTTTATCAGCATCTGCTCTTGTCCTCTGTCAATCCTTTGAAGTCTAAATACCGCATATGACGTAGTCGGTAAATCTTTTAAAACCATCTACCAGTTTTGGAAAATAACTAATAATGTTATGACAATACAGGGCTAGCCCCTGATGCAAACCTGAGAGGATTCATTTGTATAAAATATGTTGGGGGGGGGGAGGTTTGTTTGGTTTTTGGTTTTTTTGACTCACTCCATTGGATTGTGATGTGATGACATATTTAATTTCTGATCTGAGGGGGAGATAAGCTAGGCTAAGCCTAAATGACCTGTAACCTTTATTTTAATACCTGAATACTTATCTGTGGTATTAAAGCAGCCAATTGCCTCCCTAACACCAGCTCCCACCCACTCTCCATGTCTGTGTAATACACATTTTCTTTTCTTTATTCCCTCACATCTGTATAGGTCAACATCACGGATGCCTTAGAGGAGACAAGCTCCTTTTACACAAATGGCATTTATTTGAAAGCGGTAACGAGCAGGCTGTCATTTCAGCGTTGTCAAAATTCGGGTGAAATCAGGACAAAGGTGTCCCAGTGGTGCTGGGGCCACACAAAAGTGATTAAACGTGATCTTTAACAGAATATCGAAGAACAGTCCCGTTGCAGTTTAAGCAAAGCCTGATTGGTCCGTGAGCCAGGATCTAATGAACAGAAGGAAATAAGAGAATCAGTGGGGAAGAAGACAATATAGTCCTAAATGAACAAAATGGCCTTGTACCACCTGCTAAGCATCGATCAGTAGCCAAGGGGACTAATTGATAATGCATTATTAGCTGCTTCCACATAATGGGACTTGTATTTCATCCTGCCCTTGATTGCAGGACGGAGGGGAAAGGATTTGGCAATGAAGCACTGAAAAACAGATGGCAAGGTGAATTGTTCCCGTGACACATCTGCCAGTGTGTTCTATTAGACTTCTCAGGCAGGTCAGCCTGAGCGAGTGCGAGCGTGGACGTGTTTATGTGCAGGGAAGCAGACCTTTTTCAAAGCACAGCAACACAGCACAGAGTGAGAGGGCAGTCAAAGTGGATTTAATTGAAGCCTGTGTTTGTCTGGCCTTGAGACAACTGCAAGTGTGTTTGCAGCAGTCAGAGTAAAGTGTGGCAGGCTGAATTAAAAACCAGCCAGCTGTGCTGATTGATCCCACCAATAAAATCATACAAGGGGCCGCTCTCTCCAACTTTGTGTAAGTAGTAGTGGGGGGGGGGGTTCTTAAGTTTCAAATTTGGTTGGGTCTGTTTCTTTTGAAGTTGGTCTTGACATGTAGGAATAATAAATTTCAAAATTAACTGCAATTAGTGGAACAAAAGTGGGGAAAAAAAAGATAATTACCATTTGTCAAACAACAACACCACTGTTCCAATCTCCCACACGCACAGCCTTTGTCCTCCCACCAAAACATATCCCACGTCAGCTCAGCGCCATGCTTTCTCTAAAGTAATTTTGCATTTGTCAGTCTCACAAAAGCTGTGCCCTTGGTGGAAGTTGGAATGCATTCAGCAGTCTTAGTGCTTCGTTCGTTTTAGAGCGGTTAAAGTTATTTATTTATGCCGTCTGGTAAAGATAGACATGTTATCAATACAGTCCTTCAAGCTCGCATTTGTGCATGGAGTTTTTGTTTTGTTTTGGGGTTTTTTTAAAAAAGAGAAATCTCTTGTTATGGCCAGTTCCTCATTTTGAAATGGAAATGCACTGCTGGATATTTTCTCTTGGTCTGGGTGTGTTAAGTAATTTATCCTTCTGAATGCTTAAGAAAAGGCATTTAAAATGCATTTTCAAAGGCTCTCGGTACCTTTGTGGAAAGCAGCTAGGTTCTGAGAGCTAAATGGAAATATTGGCTTGGATCCTTCTTAACTACTTCTGAGCTTTTCCTGCCCTAACCAAGACATCTGGATAAAATGTGCTTTGTATGCTGCAGCACATGCATTACCCAGACCACTCGCACTTCCCTTGTGCCAAGCAAATAGAGGCCAAAGTTGCAAATGTGCTTAGATTCCATAATGTACCTCAGAACTGGACAGAGAGGAGCTGGTAAACTCCATCCATGTCCTGGTGGTTTGGTGTTCAGCAGTAAAGTTTCGCATTTATATATTTATTTTTGCTACTGTAATGTAATTTTATCTCTCAACTTACCTCTGCAGCCTTTGGAAAATGAAAAGCGCTAGTGTTATGCTGACAGAGGGAGACAGAGTGGGAGTTTGCAGTGTCAATCAGCATCTGCTTTGCTCAGATTCATTTAAAAATAGTGGAGCTGCAGGTGTAGTGAGCTTGACAGCTAAATAGTCCTCAGAGATTTTTGATAGGCAGAGGAACTCTGTGGCTGGGAAGTTAATGCTTTGTGTGCTTGGCCCCGAGGAGACTTTCACTATAGGTATTTTACACAGTCCTCAAACAAACATCAAGTCGCAGCTTTTCTCCTTTTTAAACTAAAAGCTGCGGGGTGTCCCGGGTATGGGATAGTGGTGCCGTAGTGAAAGGACTGTTTTGTGCAGCGAGGGGAAGAAGAATAGCTTCAATTTTGTCATGAAGTGCTGCGTAAAATATGAGTGGGAGAGGAGAAAGAAAGTGTCACAAATAGGTATTTCAATGGAGGTGGGATGGTGCTTTTACAAGCAAAGACATCTAAATCTGTCTAGTGTGTATTGTGCTTTAAGAATTTATTTACTCTAAAGCATTAAGTAAACCTACAGTGCATCGTCTGTGTACTTTTTATAGAGGCTGTTGGACTTTAGGTCGGGTGGGTGACAGAGTGAAAAACAAGCAGGCAAACGTTTTCTCCCTCGCGTTTCGGGAAATAAAAACTGGAGTCGGCAGTCAGCGTTTTCCTGCCCACATGTAACACTTCTAGACTCTGTGTTTGCGGTCAGCGTGCTGACCACACGACACGGGACAAAAAGAGGAATGCTGAAAAAGAGCGTCTGAGGAAACCATTGCATTGAAGCAGGTGTTCAATGAGGCATGCTGACAACAACAGGAGCAGACGTCCCAGTCTGGGAGCCATCAGGAAGCAATCTTGAGGATTTTATGTGATTCAAATGAATAATTCATTTGTGTTGTTTTAGCGTTTTTTCTTCTGAAGATGGTTTTTCTCTTCCTGCGTCTTTCGAGAGATTTCGGAGCGACGTGTATTTAAAGAGCACTCAAAAGCCAATTACTTTATTATTTAGAGAATTATTCAAATTATTTGTTCATAAATTGGGGGGAGGGAAAAAATGTCTTGCAAGACGGCCCATCACTTCCTCCTTAACATTTGGTTCGCTTCGGTTGTTTTGTGCATCTGTGCTTCATGTCTGCATATTATCCCAACACCACCTTCATAACATCTGCTACCTCTGGTATTAAACAAGGCTCAGGAGGTCCACTCTGTGTTTTCACCCCAGTTTTTTTTTATTTTTCAGCGTCAGGTTATTTATAAAGTTCACAATTCGCTTTCTTGCATCCGCAGCATTAATAATTAAAGCAGTTGGTTTCGAACAAAGAAATCAATATTTAAAGGCTCACTCCGTGCTCGGTCTGCAGCGCTTCATCCCCTCATGCGTCGCATTATACTTGATTGTGGACTCAACAACGCGCTTCGTGTTGGAATGAGAGCCTTGTAAGCTCAGCATCATGTGACCGCTGTGGTAGTTGGAGGGGATTTAAACAGATTACACACTGAGGCTGTGAACAGTTTCCAGGTTTAAGTCGGAGCTTCCATTTCTCTCACTACAGGAAATATATGCTCAGACTTTTTTTTTTACCACCTCCCCATTTTTCCTCACAAAAAAGGGCAAAACACCAAGAACTCTTAAAAGTGCATAAAACCTAAATAAATAAAATTTCAAATAGGTTAGGTGTGGAGCAGACCAGTGGAAGTCTGCTTCTGGTGGTGGACACGCTGTAATGCAGCAGAAGGGTTGGTATATAGGTCTGTACAGCTCTGTACTAGGGCTGCCACGATTAGTCGACTAGTCACGATTACGTCGACTATCAAAATCGTCGACGATTGATTTAATAGTTGACGGGTCGTTTGAAGCTTTGTAAGATCACAAAAGACGCGGGAATAAGTAGTAGAATTTAAGAGTGTAATAACGGACTGAAACAGAAGATGGCAGCACTGCATGTACAAGGATGCCAGCTGCCGTTAAACCGCGAAGAAGAAGAAGCTGTGTCCCATAATTCATAGCGCAGCCCAGCTCAGTTTCCAACAATAGCAGCAGCTAGTTAGATTTAATATTATTCTTATTACTCTTTCTGGGTCACAAAATAAACGTTTAACATATTTTCAGGCGAGAATGTAGCTGTGCAAACCTCAAATATCTGCTCAGTTTATCAAGACACCACAAAAGCGCTCCGACGTTTTCGGAGACGTCTGTTACCCACTAGCTCGATAGCTAGCCGGGGGCAAGGCTCACTAGAGCCCGTGAGAACACCGGACTCCCGGCAAATCCTTTTCAAACCCACTGCCGTCTTTCGCTACTCAGGTTAAACATATATAAGTCACTTAGATAACTTTAAAAAATTTATTGTTTGGCCTTTTTTAGTATTTTATTTGTTCCTGAGTAAATCAGTTTGGCTGAAATTAAAGTTATAGTTTTTACACAGCTGAATAAACGTCAAGCAAACAACTTGATTATTAGAAGTGTGAGATGCTTGAGAATATACTCCGGTGTCCCGTTATATTTTAGATAGCAAGGAGTTTATTAAACTTCACCGAAACAATCTGCAAATTTCATTAAAATTTAATAAACTATCATCTTGTCTTTATTTTTAGTTAGCACATACCTTAAACACTTAAAGCTGTAAGCTAATAATAGTTATATAAGAGCAGATGGATGCATGATCTGATTAGTCGACTAATCGCAAAAATAATCGGTGACTAGTCGACTATCAAAATAATCGTTTGTGGCAGCCCTACTCTGTACCAGTCCCTGATTACACCTTTGGTCTCTTTGTCTCTATTTGCCTCCAACCTGAGACAAGAATTGGCTTGAAGTCACACGGCCCATCGTTGTAACCCTATTGACTGATGTATATCTTGATGCATATGATTGTTCTTATTTTTTTGTATTATATTTTATGACTACTGAAGACCCCAATCCAGAACTCATGGATTCGTGGATATAGTGGACGATATGCAGAGAGTTGGTGTGACTGAGATCGAGGCAGGTGATCCACTGTGACGACCCCTGAAGGAACCGTAAGAAGAAGGCCTTTGGTGGACTTTTGTTTTCTGCATTCTCAGTTCCTTCCCCATTCCTCTTGAGAGAAGGTGAACCCTTACCCCTTGTTGTTTTCATTGCTGTGAGGCTCCCTCATACATCCTATTTCAGCTGCTGTTCTCTGGTGCTCTTGTAACACGGAGAAAGGTTAGTAAGAGTTGAGGCTATTATTTGCACCATACGTCTTGAGGCAAAATTGATTCTGTGACAGTTATGTATATCCAACATGGCACAATGTTGACACTCACTCTCCAGTGTTTTCCCCAGTGCTTCACTCCTGGTTTTCATGCCAGATGTGATATAATAATAAATGGTTAATGTATCATTTCTTAAAAGCACAGTGCACTCTGGCTTTTGTCTCGACTTAGCTGATTGCCATATGTGAACATTTGGCCAGGACCAGAATTGAGTTTGTGGTTTTAATCAAATGTCATTGCTAAAATATTTACAGTTTCTAAAGGATTATGTTGCACATTCAGTGCCCTTTTCCCTTCTTTCTTTTTTTTCCAAATAATTAACCACTTTTAATTACTGAATAAATTACTTGGTATTCACCAGAGAATTTTCCTGCCTGACAGCCTTTTTTTAATGTCACCAAAACTGTCATTATTCAGCTTTTGGCTCCATTACTGGCACAAAGATAAAGAGAAACCGTCATGTGTAAATTAATAATATGGTTCTGTTTAAATGTCTGATGCCACATCTGTAGTATATGATGTGAATTTTAAGTGGAATTGCAACTGTTGTTATTAGGAGTTTTTCCTATAATTCCTGTCAGATTTCTCAGTCCTGAATTTGTCTTTTTTGCCTGAGAATGCAAATCCATCCATTACATCCATGCATTTAGGAATGTAGACATGGGCAAACCGATCAGAATAAGGAAGGAACGCTATATAGACTGGCTGTTGAGCTACAAAACCATCTCTAGGGCTTAAAAAAAGAGGAAATATCCATTGAGCAGGGATGAATGCTTCAAGGTGATTGAAGGCAATCAGGCAATTGATGGAAACTGATGCAAAAGAGCACACAACACTTCAAACCTTGAAGCAGATGGGCTACGGCTGCAGAAGACCACATCAGGCCTCACTCCTGTAAGCTAAGAACAGGAAACTGAAGCTACAATTTGTACAGGCTCACCAAAATTAGAAAACAGATTGGAAAATTGGAAAAAGTTGCCTGACCTGGTGAGTACTGATTTCTGATAAATACTACCAGCTGGAAAGCACATCATGTCACAAAGCTCAAATAATCTCAAACTGGTTTTGAACAAAACAATGAGTTCATTGTGCTCAAATGGCCTTGACAGTCACCAGATCTTAATCCAATAGAGTACCTTTGGGATGTGGTGGAACAGTAGAGTCACATCATGGATGTTAAATCAATAAATCTGCAGCAGCTGTGCGATGCTGTCATGTCAATATTGACCAAAATCTCTGAGGAACGTTTCCAGCACCTTGTTCAATGCCGTGAAGACTTACAGCAGTACTGAAGGCAAAAAGGGGTCCAACCCAGTACTAGGAAGGTGTACTTAATGAAGTGGTTGGTGAGTGTGTGTATAAGCTTTCTATACAGACAGCTCTCCCCTTTGTGTTCTAAAACTTTTGGACTCCCATAGGAGTTTTGCTCACAAACAGGAAACTGTGAAAGACACGACTGACTGTTATCTTTGTCTCTAGTAATTATAGAAAAACTGTGTGTGTAACTTTGTGTCTGTTTCTGATGATCATGAGTGTCAGTAAAATGTGACTTCCACATAGAGATTTTCATTTGCAGTTTTTATAGAACTGTAAATAATATTTATGTTTAATGAAGCTACATTCTGAGTCATTATCTGCAAAAGCTATAAGTTGATATTAATACAAATTATAATCTTAATAGTTCTTTCAAGGAAAAAAAAAATGCAGAAAGAAATGGAATTAGGTAGAAAGACTTTTAGCCTCTGCATTCCCCCAGGCGTTTTACTGAACGCTGGATGTTGTTCTCAGTATTTACATTCGCCTACACACCTTCATTGGATTACCAAAAACTCCTGCCTTCTAACTGAAACAACACTGCTGGCCAAAGGCCCGAGAGGGACCAAAAGATCGTCAGGAGGGAGGAGGAAGCCTTAATGTAATTTGTATGGCGCAGAGCACTCAGCAACCAGATGGGAGCTAGGCTGGCTTTACCTGAAGCAGCTTTCCTTATTTACTTCAGCGCCCAAGGCCATGTCAAACAAGGGGGAGAGAAACATGTTAGCCCGAGCAAATTATCACGGCTTTCATGTGGGTAAGCTTCTATCAGATCCTCCCACTCTGCAAAATGTAATGGAAGCAGAAGCAAAGTGCTCAGGGCCTTCACCTCCGACGTGTTCTCATTCGCAGTAGGACAAGGTGTGTGTGGGAGATAAAGGAGCAGGTCCCAGTCACTCCCAGCCAGAAGACTGTGGCATCAGGAACATTTTGCTGTTGCCAATCATCGGGGTTAGGATATTGGATGGAGAGTAATTACAAAAAGGGCACTTTGGTAAGGGCACGGTGGTAAATCACGGCACTGCCTTTGTGCAGTGTGTGTGTACACGATTAAGAAAGGTTAGGCAAACTAATTATGGAGGGACAGTGTAAATAGGAAAATCCATTGCTTTGAATTAATATCCATTTGATGTAATCAGTTCTGGCTTTTGTACGGTAGCTAGCAACCAGATAAAAATGTGAAATACATTAATGGAAACTCGATTTTAATGTCTGGTTTTTGATGTCTTTGCTCGGGTGCAGAGAAGAGCTATTCTGAAGTTTTTGTAAATCATTATCACGTTCTAAACCCGTGAACACCTGTGCAACTAAAAACAACTTGAGCGTCATTTATTCCGCACTCTGCATTCTTGTGAGAATGTGTGTGCACTTAGCGTAGTGTTGTGTCACTGACAAATATGGCAGTGGAGGTTGGGATATTTTTCGTGGGGTTTTTCTTGCATTGTGAAGATCTCGCTCTCCTGGGGAATACAGAGTGTGTACATGATTATTCATTACTGGTGAGCTCAAATCATTTTCACTCAAAAATTTCATTTTCTTCCCATTGTGTTGTGGCCTGCTCTGCAGATTTTTTTAAATTTTATTTTTAAATGTGAAATTTTGTTTAAAAAGTAACTGGTTTGAATCTAATTAAGCTGTCTCGCCTTAGCATTCCAAGTAATCATTTTTATTGTGTTTGATTGCAAGTTAACACTGGAAAAGGACACATGAGGAAGAATTATCTTAAGTGGTGTAATAGTTTTGTAACCAGACAGAATACTGACCTGCTGTTAGGCTACTGCTGTTGAGCTTTTATTACATTACTAGTGGAAACGTGATGGGACACTGAGGGGATTTGGCAAATTTTAATGGTGTAGCTCAATCGGAGTGCGATGATTTCCCCCTCTATACCCTCCTCTGCTAAATTATTTCTATGCCCCTTGTGGATGGACTGTTTCAATGCCTCTTGACTCAATGTACAAAACAAACGACAATAATATCAGAAATTAACTTTCACTTTCAGCACTCCCAATCCCATGACAGTTGATGACACTGCATAGATTGCATGCCAATCCAACTTTTCATCATGCAACCAAGCAACTGTTTCAACGTGAAAACTACCACTAACTAAATAAAATAGAAATTAAAAGGATTCATTTAAAAGTGATAATCAAAGCCTTATCACCAAGATCAGAATTACCCTCAAAGGTGAGATCTGAAGCTTCTTATTCAAATCAAATCAAATCACTTTTATTGTCACATCACATGTGCAGGTACACTGGTACAGTACATGTGAGTGAAATTCTTGTGTGCAAGCTTCACAAGCAACAGAGTTGTGCAAAAATACAATAACGTAAAACAAGCAAAATATAAGAATGGCTAAATCTGAGACTAATAAATATATGTACAATATATAATAGTATATGCATTACTGGATGTGTATACTAAATGTTTTTCTACGTGTGTGTGTGTGTGTGTGTGTGTGTATACATATTTTACAAATTAAATAGAGTAAACAATAAAATAAAATATATAAAAAATATACAGAGTTGGTAGTTGGATATTGTGCAAAACATGGCATTAATGTGCAGTATGTAGTGCATAATGTTGAAGTTCCAGTAGTGAAGGTGAGGTGTCTATGACGTGTTCAGCAGTCTGATGGCCTGATGGAAAAAGCTGTCTCTCAGTCTGCTGGTACGGGACCGGATACTGCAGAACCTCCTTCCTGATGGAAGTAGTCTGAACAGTTTATGGCTGGGGTGACTGGAGTCCTTGATGATCCTCTATTTTGATTCTATTTCTATGATCCTATTTTAACTTGATGAACTGCAGTTATGCACTGGAGCTGCTGTCTGTGACATCGTACAGTTAAAAAGTGTTGCTATGCACAATTCTGTGAATAAATGTTATGGACAGGGTTGTTGGCTTTGCAGACGATGGCACAGCTTCTGTGACGGGCTGATGAAGAGAAGCAGCCACGCTCTGTGTGAAAAGATCAGCCATAACCTGGCTGTCATTCAATGCATCAGTCACAAGTTAGAGCTTGCGGTCCGAGATGCTGTAAAACACGTTACAAAGCACAGTTACTTTCACATATTTAATGACTTAAACTCAGTCTGTTTTTGATCTCTGTAAAGGGAGCAGGGCCTGCCTCCCTCTCTGTCAGGAGATTTGCACATGGGGGTAAAAGAGGGAACATGGCAACTTGAAGAAATAAGCCATTATCACACTGTTTTCTTATCTATCTACTATATTTAAAGATTGAAGTCAATATCACTGTGTGGAAAGGGAATTTAATTCTGGTGTTTTCATTTTATTGAAAGGTTTGATTGGATCGTCTGAAAAGGGAAAAATGAGATGGAGGAAATTGCAGATATTCATTTCATGAAAAATTGTTATATTTGTAAACACTTTTTTCTATTATTATTTTTTTAGCATGTTTAGTTGAAGTTTATGATTCTTTAAATGTTATGCAGACAGCAGTAACAAACGGGCTACTCCAACATGATTATGGTCCCTGAATTTAATGGGGGACGGGCATCCCTTAAGCTCCCTACATAAGTAAAGAAAGCATGTATATTAAGAATGGCTGCATTCCACTTATTATTTTTGTGCATGCTATCCAGTCTTTAAGTCTGACATCATTAGCCGTTTCCGGGTCCAAGCTCTGCTTCAGGTCCCAACGTCGAACAAACACTGCGGCATCACTGAGAGTTACAAACTGTCTAAATTCTTTGATCTTTAATAAAATGATCAGTGTGGCTGCTCTACCAGGTGTAACAATTAAGTTTAACATCCAGGCATCCTGGAATTTATATAATTCAACTGAGTTAGAAGTTAGCAGGAAGTCAGCTCGCTATTTTCCACCCAAACATAATATACCATGTTCTGACTGAGATATTTCTGAAAAAATTAAAATGTACAGCTCTGCTATCACTTTCAACATAAATGAAGACAAAAAACTACTGAAGTTACTGAAGTTGGGCTAGCTGGTGTATAATGATGTGCTACGACGTGGTGGCTAGCTACACAGCTATGGTTAGCATAATATAAACACATTAGCACAGTGAAGCTGGAGGATGAACGCTAACTTTTTTCCACTCGATAAAAGTTAATGTGAAGGTTTCCGATGGTATGGGACAAATGTAATCACATGGCAGGATGCTGCTGTAAACAGACCAAACTTTAGGGTGACCAACTGTCCTCTTTTCGAGGGGATTTTCGAGATTGATTAAAATGTCTGGGTTTTTCTATGGACCTACAGAGGACCTGCATGTGTGACGTCATCCCCCTGCTCCTTTGTGACTGGTTGTTCTGCCTCACAGATGGGATGCAGCGCGCCTGATGATGTTTAAAAGATGCCAAAGCGCAAGTGTAGCCTTTCAGAGGAACTTCAAATGAAAATTCCCTTGTACTGTCCCGGTACTGGTAATTTTTCTTATACAGATGAGGCCTTATTTCTTTACCATAATTTAATTTCAGAGGGTTTTGAGTTATTATTTTTTTTGCACGTGTTGACTTGCAAAAGCCTATATGACATTTTTTATTTCACCATTCGTTAACCGCACAGAGAAGGCATTGTTTAATATGTTAAAAATTTCTTTAAGCAAACAGTATTATTAAAGTTCTTCATGACTGGGCCAAGTGTCCTCTTTTTTGGAAATCAAAATATGGTCACCCTACCAAACTTTAGTTACATCGTAAGGTTTTTAAAAATTAGCTTTAAAATGAATAGTGGTAGTAAAAACTGAGAGATGCCAACAGTGATCACTGCCTTTTTTATTGGCTTGTTCGGATTAAAAATAACAAGATACAAATTATTAAAACATGTTTGTCTTTCATGGCTCACCTGGACTCTTACAGTAACTGCTGGCATTAATTCCGCCTATCCTTTACCTTCTGTGACAAGTCAAAATATCAAAAGTGACAGCCATGACACAGAAAGGAAAATATTGCATCATCAGTAGCTCAGCTACTAGCATGCTAAGAAAACTTTGCGGAGAAATACACAGTTTAACCAAACGTCTGTCTGTTCTCTATTAAAACACCTTTAGTAAATGAAGGTTGTGAAATACATGAAATTGCTTTGTAACTAATTAGCCATACACTCATGTTGCCTTTGCCAATTAACCATGTGAAGCTGTGGTTAATCCTTGGTTAAAGCTTTTCAGTCTGATGAAAGCCATCGTGTTTAAAGGTCCTTCAGATAAAGAGTGACCTGGAAGTACATCAAAATAATGGAGGTTATTTTATTTGTAATCCAATCATTTGCTAAAATCTTTTTTTTTTCTCTTTTGTTTTTTTAAACAAAAAAAAAAAAATGTTATGACTTGAACCGTGGATTTGCAAAATCATTAAACTAATTATCCGGAAATATTATCCTCATAAATGAAGGTAGCCTTCAGATAACAATTATAATTATTTGTATTATATTATCTGTCTTTCATCCTGCGTCCTGTACTCTTTCCCCCTCTGCTGTCAGATTTCCACCTGAGTCTCCTTGGACTGGCATTGGACTCAACCTGGCCGGATTGATTGGAGCACTACCTGCTTGCCTGTTTGTCAGCCATGAATAATCTGTAACGACATTCAGAGCATCAGCAGAGGCCTTGCAGCATGCATTCATTGTGAAAAATGGACAGCTCAATCAAAAGAAGCTCTTGAAAAGCTGGTCATAACCGGAGGCAGAGCCTTGACCCAGAACACTGTCCCACTGACTCGAGTCGCAACCTCACCAACATCCCTGAATGGAAGGTCCTAGTGTATTCCTTGTGAACCAAGCTCCCCGCTTCCTTATCCCCTCCCCCAGCTGTTCCCGTCTCTCCTGCTCTTTAATAGAATCATGCTTTATTCGGAAGGCCACGTTATCCTTGTCAGGAGAGGCACGCTTATGGCGCCACCTGCCATTTTCAGCTCTCGTCGTCACCTAACGTGGCCCACTCATCACTGGGCTGCTTTACATGATAATGGAAGTTTGACGACTGGATAAGGCAGTTGTGCCCTTGGTTCAGTGACATGGGGTTGCAGCTGTAAATACTGTATAGGTTGGTAGGTGACTGTGCTTTTGGATTGATTTTGACAGGCTGTTTAGTGAGCTCCAAAGTTGTCTTTTTTGCCAGCCTAGCTTGATGTCTGGACTTCTTTCATGTAGGAGAGGTAAATTGGCCGGCGGAAGAGCACATTGTTGGTTTCGTAAAAGGAAGCTTTGGACACTTGTGGTGCCGTTGATGACACTGATGCCATTTGGTACAAAGAAGAACCACAGGAGGAAATAAAACCCTTAGAGTATGGCTTTGACTGGTTGCCGGGATGCGCAGACAGTGCATTCTTAAAAGCGTTCATCTGTGGTGCCTCCCATCAAACATTGTGAACTCTCTCCCTTGAAATGGTGCATTCCCCTGATGTAGAGTCACCCAACCCTAATCCTCCTATATCCACTGATGAATCCCACCCACACACACTGTAGGGATGCTGCCTAATTGAATTTCCTTGGTCACAATGAGCGCACACTCAGGACCTGCAAGTTCCAGTCCTTGCCTTTGATAAGCAAATGACCCCTATGGAATTGAGGTCAGAGACTGCGAAAACAAGAGTGAGGGAGAGAAAAATAAAGTCCTGCACTCAGACAAGCCCAATATCGACTCACCCGGGATTGAGTCCAATGATGTTTACCCTGTGAGTGTTGAGCCCCTGTTGGCTCAGGGGGAGATTCATCCTACCCACACACACACGCAGAGAAAGATGTCTGTGCTCTCACAGTGTGACCCCGTCCCTTTTGTTCATCGTTACACTCCTTGCACATTTGAATGGAGTGCATGTGTAAATAACCTTGTCTTCGTTGCAGATTAAAATAAAAACACAATACAGTAATTCTGGATGTGGCCTGTGTGCGTATCTGTGCGTGTGTGCCAGTGGATCTAGTAATAGCTTGTATTGTACTCTGTTGCCTGAAGACTCCATCATACAATAGTAAGGTCAGTTTATTCATGAACTGAACCACTCTGCATTTGCTTCGGTCTTTTTTTATTTCTTCCATTTCATTTTTTTAAATTCAGGCTTTCTCAAGGCAGAGCCATATGTGTTTTTTGTTTGGGGTTGGGTTTTTTTGTTAGGTTTATTTGTCTCTGAGCCCGAGCCCGTGGCCTTGATACTTTTCCCAATCCTCCTTTTTGGATAAAAGCATCCTCTCTCTCTCTCCCACTCTCTGCTTTACACAAAGATTGTTGATTACCATAACTGTTTGTGTTCAGGTAAACGAAATCACGGGAAAATAAGGATGCAATTTTTTCTTTGGGAAATTGGATAATTTTCAAAATCCAATTTGTCTCCTCATATTTTTATGTTTAAGTTTGATTTGGGCACTAAAATCTCTTCAAACACCGTTAACTGTCTGTTTGAGACTTGATTTAATACTGTGCACCTTCAACAGCTCAGAAGCAGCAGCAGCATGATTTGCCGACTTTTTCCCCCTCTGGGTTTTGCCTCACTGGCAGCATTACATTGCCCTATTAAATTATTTTAAATTGAGTTTGTAAGCACCCTGTGTGTGCGACTCTGCTAAAAAGGGCACAGTACTCTTCCCTGCATGTATTTCAGGTAAATCTACAAATGTACATATGATTATTTTACAGTTGTTATGTGTTTAAATTTGAATTTAAATAATTACCAAGGAACAACACTTCTCTATCAAAGATGCTCTGATTGGGTCGGTTTAGTGTTTAAGAATTCAAGTTTGCTAAAATTAACGTTAGAATTTATTCAGGTGGCACAAGTCAGCCTGTTTTCAGGATCACTTGACAAAAATCCAAGCGGGATATTGTCATTTAGGCTTTCTAAGAACGAGCTAGACTTCTGGTAGACCAGGCTCCATTTGCACGCCTTAAAAAAATGCAGCTCATCATGCAGAAAATATGAGTGAGTGAGTCCTTTAAAGTAGTACAAGTAGTGAAACGATTTGTGAATGCATCAAGCAGAAGATTAGCAGAATTCAAATTTTATGTGAAGCCAAAAGTTTAAGATGAAGAGCTATCTGTACTTCTTTTTTTATATCTATCTATTGATCAATCGATAGAGATAAAGATAAATATACCGTTGCAGTACAGTGATCTCATTGTCATGTTCAAGAAACCAGTTTGAGATGATTTGAGCATTGTGACAGCTTCGTGCTAAGTTGGAGCTAAGGGGCCCAAAGTGTGCCAAGAAATGGTCCCCAGAACAATTACTCCACAAGTGCAAACCTGAAACTCGATACAAGGCAGGATGGATCCATGTTTTCATGTTATGAGAAATTCTGTCCCTACCAACTCATTGGATCACACAGTGTTTTTCCAGTTTTGGTGATCCTGTGTGAACTACAGACTCTGTTTCCTGTTCTTAGCTAACAGGAGTGGACCCCAGTGTGGTCTTCAGCTGCTGTAGCCCATCTGCTTTAAGGTTCAACATGGTGTGGATTCATATGCTCTTCTGCATGTTTTGGTTGTAACAAGTGGTTGCCTCAGTTACTGTTAGCTTCATATAACCTTGTGTGGCCGTTCTCCTCCAACCAATAAGATATCATTTCTGTAAATCTTTGCAGGGAAAATCCCAGTAGATTCCTAAATGCAATGAGTTGCTGCCATGTGATTGGCTGATAACAAGCATTTGAACAGGTACACCTAATGATGTGCCCAGTGAGTGCATGTGCTTTTTCTTTGTGTCTGCAGCTTTAAAGCTTGTCAGGCAGGTAGTTGGTGTGAAAAGTGATATTAATTACCACAGGAGGGGACTCCACTGCTGGTGGCATTTGTGTTCATGTTTTATTTTTCTGTTTTTCCCAGTCCAATTTATTCCCATGCAGTGTTACAATAGTGAAGTGTACTTTCCAGAAATTGTATTCAAATGTGGCCTAGTAAGTTGCTGCTCTACAAAAATGTAGAAAGGATCCAGCCCTGGATTCACACTGTGTCAATCACATAATCACCCTTTAAATTTTTCTCACTCATTTCACTGAGGTTTGGGATGTGAGCTCATTTAGAAAATGGGCTGCAGATCAAACCAAAGGCTGCAGGAATCGTGCCATGTTTTAATTATCATTTAACAGGAATGTTAAGTGCACACTTTCAGGCAAGGAAGTGTAAATTTCCTCTTTTCCGTTCCTAACACCTTGAAGGCGGCGAGCATACTATTATAAATCAATATTAATATAATTGAGTCATAAATGTGGCGGTGCTCCACTTTCAGAAGGACGGCTTTCTAGGAATCAATAATGTAGTTTCTCCGTCAGTTGTCTCTGAGTCATTTTCATAAAGTTTTGTTTTACTCATAGCTGTGTTGATGGAGCAGACTTTGGGGAAAACAACAGTAAATAGCAGCCTGTCCGATCGTTATAAACTGCTGTAAAATTACAGACGCGTTTTGTCCTCAAAGTGATGAGATTATTTTGTCCTACTTATTAATTGGAGTGAAATTGGACAGAGTGACTCACAGCAGTGTTACTGGAAGGTGTCAGACACAGAAAGCAGGTAATTATGGAGACAGGAAAAGATAAGGAAACAGAATGCAATTACCCTGGCAAGCAGAGCTTCAAATTGCTCTTCTTAGGATTTCTCACCTCAGGTTGCTATTGTTCATGCTTTGCATCTCCATACTGATCTTTATTCCTTTCACCCCCTAGCTCAAAGAAGGAGGAAGGTTTGCATTAATCAAACGAATTGCTACTGTAATTTGAGCCATACCGAGCACTGAATATCACTTTATACCAAATTTCAAATTCATGTATTTAAATATATTTTTCTAGCTTGCGCGCATAAACTGCTCGCTGTGAGCTCAATGTAAGTCAGGACGATCAGATGTTTCTGTACAGATTCCTCAAAATAAACGTTCGTTTAATGTTCAGGTTTTAGTGCATGCTTTACATAGATTTTTTTTTTTTTTTTCCCCAGTTTTTGCTCTGCAGCAGGTACTCACCCATATATAATGTGCGCTTCAAAGATTTTATTACTTACATGCACAAAAGAACAAGTACACACTTGCTGTGTACACCAGCAAAAATAAAATGTGCAACTTCTCCCTCTCAAAGCGCTTTCTGGCATACAAGATAGAATTTGCACATTACTGCAAAAGTAAATATACATCCAATAAGAAACGCTGCTCTCCTGAGTTTGACATTTCATTCAGTACTGTGCTTAATTTTTTTTTCTTTGGAATCTATAAGATGTAGCTGCTGAAATAAGCGTAATCCTTAAGTGATGTATGTAAAGTTAAAGCTACTGCTGTTGCGTACACGTGTACGTGTTTAAGAGGAAAAGCCAATTTCCCCATGCCGCTTATTTGCAGAAGGAAGGAAGGTTTCTTATGCTCCATTTGTTCATGCTCTGCAGTGCCCATTTTGTTACTTTGGCCATTTCTTTAGCTTTTAGGTGCTCTCTCAGCCTGCGCCGAACACTCTTGCTGCACACACGGAGAACAAACGCACATACTTAATAGAGGTAGTGGACCTTCAGAAAGAATAAACGAGGATTTCTCAATTCAGTCTCCTGTTGGAATTGAGTCTAACTTTTTTTGACAGTCTCTGGCAGGCTTTGTAAAAAGGCAGTGTAAACATAAGAGGATCACTTTCTCTACTTTTTAAATTAACTGCGAGCGAGCATGTTGGTGAAATGTTGCACACAGCACGAGGTGTTGTTGATGCTCGGAGTGGTGCTTCGGGGATGGATTCACTGCACATGGACTCACATTTACTGTGATCACATATAGCAAAAAATCTGCCGCATTTAGACACTAATACATGGCGGTCTGCCAGTGACCCTCACAGCTACTTATCACTCTGTGTGGCCTCCGGCGGTGGAGCCCGTCCTCCTCCTCTCGCCGACAGCTCGTGTCATCATTGGGCCAGCCTGGGCTCGTGCAGAGTCATGTGCAGTACGCCTCAAATTATTTAGCAAAAAAAATATCCCAATTTATGCTTTGCTGGTTTGCTCGGATACTCTTTGCTGTGAAGTCGTGATGGCGTAATGGAGCACTCCTCACTTCAGTCAGGTTCAGTCTGGAGCTGGAAATGATTGTCACCGACAAATCAAGAGTATGTCAGAGTGCTTTTGTGTGAATGGAAGCTTTCCATTGAAATCTGAATATAGTGCACTTTGTATGCGGCTCCTGTTAGTCTCCAGGATGTGTCCTCTGCGACTCTAAAATGTGTTCGTATGAACGCCTCTCTCCAAAAGACAACAAAGAGAACAGATAAGATGGGGTGGGAGGGAGAAAGCTGGAAGCTCAAGGAAAACACGGCAGTCTCTTTATCAGGGCGAAGACAAAGTAAGGCACATGGTAGGGATCAAGGTCGCAGCTCAATATATAAGAAATACCCATGGATTACAAGTCCCAAGTAGAAGGTCAAAAGAAAATGAAATGAAAGATTGCTTCTCAAATATAAGAAAAAAGAAAAGATACGACTCTAACAACGCTGTGTTGTTTGGACGGTTTAGCGGGTTGGATTTTGTCCCAATTTTTCTTTGTTTAAAGAAGGCTTCTGTTTACATTCCTCTGGAAAAGCAATAAAGCCACTTTTGCCCTGTGTTCCAGCAGCGTCACTTATATCAACACGGTTGTTGGGAAATGCTGAACTCGTCCCTCCTCCTGGATTTAATAATAGAGACGTGGGTTATGTTGAGTATTTTTGTTTGTCGAGTGCTTGTTTAGCACTTCCTTGTTCCTTCCTAACTGTTGCTGTATTCATGCCCTCCAAATTACACCAAGAATAGCTGTGAGGCTCTCTTCTCATTTTCCGCAGTTAACAAGCACTCTGTTTATATATGATTATAGTTCTCTGCTTGTTTATTCTTCCTCTCCTTTTTCTAAATTACTTTGCTGGTTTAGTTCAAGGTACAAAATGCATTTAAGGTATCAGTTCAGCTCTTTGTTTTTGTTCTTTTTAAAAAAAATTTCTTTGAGAAGTATTTCTGGCCTCTTAGCTCGTTGCTGCTGTCAAAGCCGGGCTTGTCTAACATTTTGACTCTTCTGGGTTTTTGCTCTCCAGCGCTGCCAGTCATGCAGGTGACAATCGAAATAACCAGGCAGCAGGTGGAGAAGATCTTCGGACTTGATGAGTACTGGTGTCAGTGTGTCGCCTGGAGCACCACCGGAACCCAGAAGAGCCAGAAAGCATACATCAGGATTGCTTGTGAGTGCACTGTCAAATGAGCACTGCATCATTACAAATCCAAAGCCTGCTGCCTAACAAGGTGCTCGTGTATTGCATGTCGGCATGTAATAAGAGAATATTGTGTTTTCACCTTGGGTGGTTGGGAGACTAACTTTCATTTAACAATTAGCCCAGAGAACATTATGATCTGTTGCACCACAGTGCACTACTGTGATTACAATTTAGTTAAATCATCTTCCTGTGATGATACTTGTGAGAAGAAAACATCCAACCCTGGCAGGAAGAACCCCAGAATAATGTATCTGCTCGAGGAAGGTCTTAAAAGAGAAAAGAGTGAAGCTCTAAATTTGAGTATTCATGAGCATATTTTCTGCTGGATACAGTATATCAGAAATGATCCCTATGAAAGTAACTGAAATAAAAACAGATTTGAAATTTATTGCTGTGCAGCAATCATAAATCTGTCTGGGGAACGCAGACACATCCCTCGCCGCAGCCTCAAAAGCTTTATTAGAAGAAGCCATTTTACATTTGAGTATTTTAAAACATTCCGCCTATTAATTCCCACATAAATATGTATTATTCCAGACAGAGCCAAACACGGCACAGTCTCCAAACCACCAGACGTTTTGAAAACACACATTCATTATCCATCCGTGTGTGAGAGCTCAGCAAAGTCAGTTAGATGTAAGATAAGGACACGCACATGCTTGAATAACGATGCATAACCAGGCGATCGTATCGGCGAGGTTCCCACGCACGCGCCTGTTCGCTCGCGTAGGTTCGAGCCTTCCAACGCTGTTACATCTCAAGTCTCCTCCAGTCCAAATTTATCAGCTTTAATTAAATCGAATGTCGTCAGTTTCTCCCTGCCTCTCTTAATGTTTTCTCTCAGTGTGATTGGTCGGGACAGGCTCAACATCTGTTTAAAGGAATTCTCACAGCTGCACCCTCAGCCTCTTACAACACAATAACACATTGCTTCGCTCCGAGTTGAAACCCGGGGTGAGCACATCAAATTTGTGCCAGTCCCGCCAGCTATCGGCGGCCTGTCTGGCTCATCTGATACAAATGGATCTACATTTATTTCCCCCGCAAGAAATGACTGTTCCCAGTTTTTACCTGTGTAATTCACAGCTGGGGCTTACAGACAAATATATACTAGGACTTTGTGCAACAGTAAGTATTCAATGAGACGTAATGTGAAGCCCCATGCAGTCAGCCAGGCTTGCAGGAGCTCTTGTCCAGGCGCCTCAGGGCTTTGTTTTCGTGTGGCTGCTCCAAGCCGTCATACAGATGGAAGCTGGAGGCTGGCGGATGCCGGGGAGAGGAGAGTGGGTGAGAGTGAGGGGTAATGCAATTGCTTTTGCTTGATGCCGGGCCCCTCTGGCAGCAGACAAGCATCTCTGAACCAGCCAGGCAGCCTGTAATAAGCAACATGGTTGGTGCCACCGATCCCAGTGTGGCTTAGGGGCCAACTAGAGTGCAACATGCTCGGCGAGGCCACTGGCGGACATTTCAAGAGCTGCAAATTTAGACACATCACCAGGCCAAGTTATTTGCAGAGAGAAGTGTTTCTTTCAAATCTTTGCAAGCTTTCACATCCTAATTGGTTGTTTCTCTACTTTTTTTTCCCGTAAGACCTGAGAAAGAACTTTGAGGAGGAGCCGCAGGGTAAAGAGGTGGCATTGGACCAGGAGGTGTTGCTGCGCTGCCATCCGCCCGAGGGAGTGCCACAAGCCGAGGTGAGACACGGATAGGGGAGATATTTATAGGCCCGAATCTGCCATCCATTTACCCTTTCCTCACCGAGGGGACAAAGACCGCAGAGTAGCTCAAGCTCAGCTCCCTGGCATATTCCACCAGGGGAACAGACAACCCTGTTCGGATAAATTACACCTCTAATTATTTGCCCTTATTGATTTATTATCTCTCTTACATCTCTGGGAAGCTGTATATCACGTCGTCTCGTCACATCACTCAGCATTGGCTTGGAGGCTTCACTCCCCATTTGGCATCTCTAAAGGCCTATGCATAATTAATGGATCTATTTGCCTCACTCTTTCCTTATCTCATTCGGTGTATCTCTCCCGCCTCTCCATGCACCGTATCTCTTGTTCTGCTCAAGTCACACTCGCTCTCTCTCTCTCTCTCTCTCTGTTTCACCGTGCCGTGCGTGTGTTTAGAGGACCAGACCGGGGCCAGCTGTTTCACCTCATTCGCTGCATCCTCCCAGTCCCAGATAGGCACTAACTGCTCTAATAACAGCACAAGAGGAGCTCAGGCCAGCCGCTCAGACAGCCCAGAGACCAGAAACCGCAGACTAGCCAATCGCAGGGACAGTTTGCAGAGAAATAGGAAGGAAGGTGCCAGCCGCAGTTCAACAGAAAAGAACATCAGAGTAGAAGTCACGACGGGGGGGGAAACGGGGATGGTCCACCAGAGGAAGAAGGCCCAATTATATGCGGTATCACAACTGGCAGTAATACCAACAACAATGCTGCCGCACTGTTGCTCCTCTCGAGACACAACAAGGTCAAGTGAGAGCAAGAAAACAAGCAAGCCAATCTGAGAGAACACCAAAAAAGAAATAACATCAGTTTTGGCTTCTTGCAAGAGGGCCCGGAAACTTACACAAAGCACGATCAGTCGTGTTCGCGGACAGCTACAGAGACATCCAGCAGCTACAAAATAAAAGCTGCAATCTTCCCCCACAAGAAGCGAATAAATATTCAAATCAGCAGGGTGTTAAATAAATTGTATCTCAGTACCACACCAGGCCGCGTCTGGTCATCTTTTGTCTGTGTGATTGCATCAGAAAAGAAGTACCTCGCTGCTTCCCCCCTACACACATACACCCGTCGACGTAGAAGTCTCTCATCCACATCACGTCTGGCCACTGTAGAGCTGTATGGGGTGGTGGCGAGCTGCTGTCTGTCGAGTTGCAGTGAATTTTGACCGCTGAAATCTGTTTTCAGGTGGAGTGGCAGAGAAACGAGGATGTGATCGACCCAGCGAGTGACCCCAATTTTGTCATCACGCCCGACCATAATCTCGTCATCAAAAAAGCCCGGCTGGCCGACACCGGCAACTACACGTGCGTGGCCAAAAACATCGTCGCTCGCCGCAAAAGCACCTCTGCCGCGATCCTTGTCTATGGTAGGTGACGACTTCTTTCAGCAGGTGTCAAAACTGTGCACAGAGACTAGTGCCGGGGTCCGGGCTCGATTGAGCTTCCAAATATACAAACGCAGAAAACGGCTCGGATGAATCCTTTTAAGCTTGCACGCCGCTTCCCTTGTCCCACATTTCCACATTAACCTTTGCATGCTGCTGCACGGAAGATGTGTGGGCGCAAGTCTTCCCGTCAGCTCTTCATACTGTTACATTCAGAGTTTACAGTGTAGTTTTTTATTATTACACTGTGTTTCACATATTTGACATATGGTAACAAATTGCATACGTCAGCTCTGTTTTTCAGCAGCGCAAGAATTACACTTTGATAAATCACTACATAAAGAGAGAGTGGTGTATCTGCACATTAATTACCACAACTTAAAATGTTACTGGCAGCCATTCTGCCAAAGCTGGCAGTCTCTGATGTCGAGGCTGCCATCTTCCTCCTCCTCTGTAGTGGATCCAGTATGAGAAGAGAAATTGAATTAACAGCAAACTGTAAATAATGACTTGGCTTGATAAGCAGACTGGCCTTTATTAAAATGCAGAGAAACAGCATATTTACTATCACAGAGGGTTCCACGGCTACTGGCACTACAGAAGTTTTGAATACATTACAGCCTGGCGTAATTCTCAGCTCCACGCGAACAGAAGATGGAAATCACGAGGGAACGATTGATGAAAACAACATTGAGAATAATAAATGGATAATGTGACACAATGCCTGACACGGGGTGTGTGTTTTTTTTGTTTTGTTTTTTTTAGTTAAGGCTGCCAGAGAAAGATGATACTGTGATGCACTGTAGGGGCAGAGCAGCAGTTCTTGTTTATTATCTGACACATCAGCTCAGAAAACACAGTGCATGCCACAAATAAGAGGCACTACCTGTTCATTTTCTATATTTAAATCTTTCTTGTTTTTTGATACCTGTGTAATATTGTAATAGGAAGTTATATAGATTAGGTTTACAAATAAATTCCACAGAATGGGCAACTTGGGATGTGCGGTGGGGTTTTTAAAGCCTTTGAATTTGGTGTTTGACCATTCAACCAAAAAGTGAAATGTGCCAAACATGGTAACAGCTCCGTGATGGTGCCGTTGCAGTTCAAATAAAGCAATATCAAAAATAAAAGGCGGTAAATAGATAAGTACTCGTAAATTAAGTAGTGAAAGATGATGATGGCAATAGTGATCGCTAAACATAATCCACTGGCTCATAATAATGCAAAATGAGGACTCTATTCAGTCCTGTGTAAAAACTAAGTACACCCTTAATGCTGTTATAGGGTAATTAGCAGCCAGGTGCTGCTAATCAAATGCACGTAATTAAAGGACCATCAGCAAGTGTGAGCGCCTCAATAAAAGCAGAACCTCTGACAGTTTGCTGGTCTGGAACATGCAGGTGTGTTAACACAGAGTCTTCCTGGGAATGGACGTCCCAATAAATTCAGCCCAAGGTCAGATTGTGTAATGAGAAGAGAGAAAAATGTATTTTTTTTAACTCAAGAGCTACATATCAGATTCTGCAGTCAGTATAGTTAAAGAAAGACTGGGTAAAAGGGTCATAAAAGTGAAAAAGAGTATGGCAGCACGACCAAACCACAAGACCTCTGCTACAATGTTCTTTAGATCAATGATGTTTGGTCATAATGCACAACACCACATATGGTGAAAAGCAAACACAGGTTATCAGCACAAATACCTCCTACCAGCTGTTGAGCACGGTGGTGGAGGGGTAATGTTTTGGACTTGCTTTACAGCCACAGGACCTGAAACCCGTGCAGTCATTGAATCAACCAGGAACTTCTCTGTATACCAAAATAATATATACAGGCCATCTGTCTGACAGCTAAAGCTTGGCCTGGATTAGATCATGGCACGGGACAATGATCCAGAGGAGAGCTGAAAGTCTATAACACGTAGGCGAGACTGATGAAGTCATACAGAAATTATGTAAAGTTATACGATTATGTAAAGTTATTGCTGCTAAAGGTGTTTCAGCGACTGAATCATTGGGTGTACTTAGTTTTTCACAGGAATTCATGGAGTCCTTTGAATATGCATCTTTCTCACTGTGGAAAAATAACATTTGTCTCAACAGAAAACTATGAGGACTTTAAAAAGATGTGGAAGATGCCCGTCTGTATAAATCCTCATTGAATTTTGGCTTTTAGGATGAAATCCCATTAAGAAAACATGATCTGAATGTGGTTTTAGAGTCTTTGTGCATCAATTTAGATGAATTCGAGTGAGAGAAAAAGTGTTTGCATGATGATTTTGCATGAGTTAATGAACATAATCATCAAATCAATATTTAACAATAAAAGCATAATAAACAGTAAGTGAGCCAAGTATGTTTCAGATCTTTGTCAAAAAGCTTTCGTTTTATTAGGTTAATTCTCTCTTCTTTTTTGTAATTCAACAAACCCAAAGGGGGTCCGAGAGTTACGGCTTTAAATGCAGCTGCAAATTGAGTCGTGCATTTTCACACAAAAAATGTGTTAATTTGGAGCATGCAGTCAGAACACATTATCATACATTCCTCTAAGCTTCCAGCATAAAACTAAAGAAGCACAATTATTCCTAATTGATTAGCTTGTTGTTAAAAGATGTAAAGAAGCAATCTAGGGCTGAATTAACTGTGAAGGCACGACCATACGCACTCTTTCTTTTGTTTGCCTTTCTTGTGTTGTCAAACAATGATTTCCACTCAAAGACCCAGAAAGTTGGGAGCAAATTGCTGAGTTGCTTGCATGTGCAATTTTATTTATTTCCATCACACTGTTTGCTTGATGTCGTTTATTACTGTTGCAGCACTGGTTTAGGATGACAGAGGGTTTTTAGCTAAACAAAAAAAACCCTCAACCAAACAAAAGAAACTCTTGCTGCTTTTCACTTGCGTTGCTCTGAGTTCAAGAGAAAAAAATCAGTTGGCTGAAGGTACCACAGTCTACTGTGCTAGTTAATCTAGCTATATGTAGCAAGTCATAATAACTGCTACTTTTCAAAGGGGGTTCAACAGGGGGCCAGAGATGCATTTTAACGAGGCCTGGCTGGTGTGACTGCACTCTGTTCTAAGAGGTAATCAGGGGCCGAGTTGCCTGGCAATTTACCTCGCCGTGGTGGGCAATCAATCGCAAAGAGAGGGCAAGGAAATGATTCAGCCACGACGAGCAGAGGAGAGTGTTAGGGGGAAATTAGGAAGGGAGTATGTACAGAGAGAGAACGACAGTGCTGTTCAAGTCAATAAATCAGGAATGTCTGAGGAAACACGGTAGATACAGGATGATTTGATGTAATCGCCTGGCATGATTGAGAGACATAGTACCAATTAAGTGGCAATGTATGGTTAAAGTTTGCTCCGACAAGTGGCCGTAATAACAGAAATTCAGAGTTTTTTGAGTTTCTCGTCTTAAAAAAAATAACAAAAGAGGAATGAATTATACAGATGGTAGTCTCTCCAATTCAAAGATAAGCCTACTTGATTTCGTTGAATGATATGTTGTGGTGTGAAATCAGTGGCGGACGTGTGAAGGACGCAGTCCGAATTTGCGGAACAACCGTGATGCATTTATATCTCAGCAGTGTGTTGGCAGTTCCCAGGAGTAGACGTTGTTGTTGGTTTTGTTGCTTTTACGCATGTATGACTGTGACAGTGTGGTTTTAAATTGAACGGCTTTACAATTATGTTATTATATCCTCGTATTATCTCTGTGAAATTCAGGGGGGAGATTCTGATATGTAACGTGCCCGCGAGTTACTTCGCAGCGGCTGTGCCTTCCTCAGAGGGGAAACCGGGAAAGCGCCGTCAGATTTTTCTGCTCCCTGTTGAAGCCATTTTGTTTCCACTGCAGTTCGTGTAACTCCAGCTCAGACACAGGAAGCGACCCTTTTGCTCTCGCGCTTCCGTTTGTTCACTTTGCAAAGAGTGTAACAGCAGTCTTGATTATTCTAGTGCAGCGCGCCTATTTTTCCTTAGTGCATGTCGGGTAATCCTGGCTGCTCTGTCCCTTCATTCATCCATCCCTCCCTCCCTCACAACCTTCCTCCCCCTTTACCTCACCCCTCCATATCCCCCCCCTCCTCCCTTGGCACTGGTCTGACAGTCAACGGTGGCTGGTCCACGTGGACCACCTGGTCGTCCTGCAGTGCCGTGTGTGGGCGTGGCTGGCAGAAGAGGAGTCGGAGCTGCACCAACCCCACGCCACTGAATGGAGGCACATCCTGTGAGGGGCAGAACGTCCAGAAAAGTGCCTGTGTGGCCACCTGTCCAGGTAACTCCCAGGCAACCCTGTTTGTCCTGTGGCGCTTGGCTTCCTGTGGCTTCCTTTTTGCATTTTTTTGCATCTAGAAGTCATCACTTCATCTTTATTTTGGCTGCTTTTTATGTACCAACACTAACAGTCTATTTTATTTTTTTTTAGATGTCAGGCTTTATTGCTTCCTGCAGTTAGACCGCTTACACCGCAACGTCAGAGCCTATTAGTCTGCACAGTAAGGCTTCATGCTAAAAGTGATTTATTATTATCGCACTTTGTTCACATACCTCTTTATCTTTTGCACTGTATGCAGACACCGCTTTTCTTTCAGAGACCCGTCTGCTTAAGGAGACACGGTTACAGCCACGTTATTTTGTCGCTATTGTTTGCTGCTCAAATTATGTAGTAAATACGGGCACTAAAAAGCTGAATATGTCTGCCTTTGTGCGATGTTTGCGTGCGAGGAGTTGAGGGCGTTTCATTTGCTTGCCCATCCTCCCTCGTGAGAGCATCGGAGAGGCA
The DNA here is from genome assembly GCF_051167445.1 of Perissodus microlepis. Classification (NCBI taxonomy): domain Eukaryota; kingdom Metazoa; phylum Chordata; class Actinopteri; order Cichliformes; family Cichlidae; genus Perissodus; species Perissodus microlepis. The sequence continues at coordinate 7,301,272 of NC_140462.1, read as the reverse complement.
GAGAGTGTCCTGCCTGATAGTGAGCAACACATATTGATCCCTGGTAGCCTGAGATGGAAGTCAAGCTGCTTCATTTGCAGTCCCACATTAGGCCCCTGACAAAGGGAGAGATAGCGAGGGAGAGAGCAAGCTTGGGAAAAAAAAAAACGAGGTGTAAGGTGTAGGCAGGGATAGAGACAGGTGGAATCAGATACAGTGTAAGGAAGGCGAGAACAAAGCCCGGAGTGAGAGAGAGAGAACGGGGAAAGCTGAAAAAGAAGTAGAGAAAGCCTGACTGTGTGCGCAGGAGCTGGCTGTTTGTCTGCCAACAGATCAGTGTGCGGACGTATAGCTGGGGCACAGCAGCCATGCTGACCACAGGAGAAATCTCCCACGCGCAGTAAATAGCAGGGAGGGAAATACAACACCCCTGGCACTGGCAGCTTTTCCCTGTCTAAAACAGAGGTTATCTTCCTCAGTGAATCAGGGTGTTGTCTTACACATCTAGCATGTAAAGACATCACTAGATGTCAAGCACGACTGTAAGTAACATGGCCTGCCTGAATACGGCGGGAGGAAGACAAAAGGGAAGCAGGGATTCATAGTCAGTGAGGACCTGGGTGGATTTGGAATTACTGGAGTTGGAGCAACCAGTAATTGAATTAGAGGGGTGCCCAGGGATGCTTGACATTCCTCTACAGCAAAGCGGGATACTGACCTTCATGAGCTTAAAGAAATTAATGTCAGTCCAAGCTGCTATTGTTAGGCCAACCCACCCACCCACCCTCTTCCTCCCTCCCTCCATCTTCCTCTTGTTCCACAAAGAGAAAGTGTTTCATTTCAACTATTGGGAGTGCTGTGACAAAAATTACATTGTACTCTGTGAAGACAGTTTATAGAGATTTTGAGGGAGAAAGAACTCAATTTTTTCTCCTTTTGATGGGAGACATCTGAGCACCGCGACCCCGCTCGCACCCCTATCAGCCCTGTTCAGCAGACGCTCGTCTCTGCCCCCTTTTGTCACTCGTTACCTGTCTGCTGTGGGGAACATCAGTGAAGCCCCCAGCTGTCTGCTGGGGAGAGGGGTTCCCCCTTCACTCTCCCCCCCCACTCAAGGCCAAGAAGTCCACCGCAGCAAAGCTTGGGGAATGATGAGCTGTTGTTTCCCATCACAAGTGGCACCGACACTCGTGTACTCACAGACGTGCCTTTGAAGTTAGTCGAAGGTGAACCGACAGACAGCTCCTGTCGCTTTTGCCACCCAGCACGCACACACAAACAGATTCACTGCCCCTATGTACGCGTTTGTGTGTATACCTCTCTTTAATTAATAAAGAGCATGATTAACACACCTGCCTCAGGAAGGGGCGACAGGACAGAGCAGCCTGGCAGATGCATCACTTGTTACCGGATGAGAACTTTATTCATCCCCGTGCTTATAGCTCAGTCCATTTTAGGAGAAGGCAACTTGAGAAAAATGAATTGCATGAGAAGCTGTGACACTGCAGATAGACATGATGTTACTTATTTAGACGTAGCTGACATTTGGAGTCAGAAGTAGTGGGATTTTTTTAAAAGGCAACTTTTTTTACTATACCGGCTTTGTTTTTGAGCTATGACTTAAAAATTTCATGATTTAATGCTGGTCTTGTTTCAAGAGTTCATTAATTATCCAGACAAAGTTTTTTTTTTTTCATCATTAGTTCTCTCTAGTGCATTTAGCTCTCAGCATTAGGTCTTTGAAATGGTTTATAGAAAAAATATATTGAGTTTTTAGGTGCTTATACTGTGAAAGCCTATTATGAAGTGCAGAGATGGCTTCTTAGGTTTGCTTAACTCGTCCTTTAGGGATAAGAGCCGCATGAATATTGGCTGGAAACAAATCAGTTTTAATTTGGAACCGACGGCATGCGAAGGCTTTAATTTGTCTCTGCATCCTCCAGCCGAGCTTTTATGTATTTATTGGTGAAATGCTGATGGCCATGTATTGTTCCACAATCAAAAAGTAGCACGACTCCTTCAGAGTATAGTCGCTGAGGCATATTTCACCCATGGATTATATCGACCTCCGCGGACCGACACAGACGGCCTCTTCAGTAATAAAACCCTCCACGTATCTGTTCACAATGACTCTTGTATCCGAGCTCCCACCTCTCGTCAGGAAAGTGTGAAGCTCGAGAGGCTCATCTGTATTTTTGTCTAAGTCTCCAAAGTGTTTAATGAGAGTTGGCGGAGGCCTGTGTGGCAGATCAGATGGGCTCCATGCTGGGAGAGACACAGGGAGCTGTGGAGGAGGAGGCAGCTGAGGCTAAAGCCTGAGGCTCAGAGCAGAGCATATCAACACTTGAGACAGCAAGTAGCCAAGCTATGCAAAGGCTTATCTCCATTTCGCTTTCCTCTCGCTGCCTCCTTCATTTCTTTTGTCTCCATCCCAGCATATCCCTGCAGAAGTATCCCACATAATTCTGCAGTCCATCCATCTCCCTCTCATCGACTGCCCTGCGCTGACTTGTGGTCAGAGCCAATAGTCATGGCAAAATGTCAGATCACGCCAACATTTCCAGCAAAGACAAACATTAAACCTGAGCCAACAGCAAATAGTTAAGTCCCCGGTTTTGGAAGCGATTCAGTGACGCCCACCCCGCACGAATGAACTAAACTGTTGCTTGATTTGCGAGTGAACACCAAACAACCTGAAGAGATTTCGAACTCCTGTGAATTATTTAAATATAGCACAGATCCCTCAGGCTTGCCACAGGAGTCGTGAGAATTGAGCGAGATGGAAAATAAACAGACTCGGGGGGCTGGCGTATCCGTGCGCATTTCCGTGCACGTACGCGTCGTAGACATCCGAGTTAGCGCCCGTATGTCTGCTGTCTGCACTGCAGGCAAAAGTCTAATTCTACTCTGGGAGTAAACAGTCGTGTTTTTCTTCGTGTTTTATCATTGATTGTTGAGGCGACTCCATATTTTATCCGCGGAATAAATAAAGGCAACGGAAAATAAATGTGGCAGAAAAACACATTATTTCAGTGTGAAAAGATGGTGGCCATCTGGTGACAGCCTTGCATCATTTTTAATCACTTGGTGCCATTTGGTTTCTTTGTGTTCTTTGGCGCACCCTCTTCATATCTCACTCTGTCACTTTTTCGTCAGTTTTTGGTGGTTTCGTCAAAATCGGGGGTAAATGTTGCTTTTTCTCAGTTATAATTGCACACTACTCCTAAATAAGCAAGCAAGAAACATCTAATGTTAAGATTTCATTTTTATTACGTTTATCAGAAATACGGGCCTCCTGGCGGGCGATTAATCTCTGTTGCGTCACCCACTTCTGTGGCTGAGCTATCAAAGCCATCCGTGGCTGTTTTGTGGTTGTTTTTTGTCCCCCCCGCCACCATCAGCTTGTGAGCACTGGGATTAGTGGTGCTTACACACATGTGTGTTGACAGGACAGTGGAAGCAGAGGCCTGCTGGTCTCGGTGATAGTTGTCTACCTCCTCGGGTTCCCTCAAGGACACAGAAACCGTGGGTGCTTGATGATCTCGGACTGTGTCCATCAGCGGCGATTGTCATTTTTGTGAACAGCGAAGCTTTAAACAGGCCCTCCCACTGACCTTTAAAAAATGGTTAGATTCCTTTTGCTTCTCCCCTTGGCAACATGTCCAAACGGGCGCTTGCCACTGGGTTATTGTATTACTGTCCCTCCTCTGCGACCTGGCTGACCTGAAACCTGCGGTGCCAGATGATTGAAAATCAGCTGCGGTGCCTTTTGCAGGAGTGCTAACAATCTCTTTCTGGGGATTTGATAAGGAAAACTGTCTCTGTGGACAACCATTTTCTTATGTGGATTCTGAGAAGAAACAAAGTATGAGGTGTGGCTCTAATTTTAGTGTTAAATCTTGACTTTGTTGTTGTTTCTCGTTGCATTGTTCTAGGAGAAAACCTTTCGCCTTTCTTGAAATGGGAGCCGTGCGCAGAGTCGGCGTTCAGAGCCAGGCCATCAAGGACTGTTTATGCATCTTCATTTTTCTTTGATTTGCCTTAGCCTTGGGCCGCTGTGCTTCTGTCTCATCCACATTCTCACTTTGTTGCCACGCCAATCCTCTTGTTTGAAAATGTCATTTGCATGGCGATTAGTCTTGCTTTTGTGGTGGGGATAAGAGAAGTAGAATTTCATCACCTCATCAGGGCAGATGTTGATCTCATCCCTTTATTTCACCGTGGTGTGGATAAACTGAGGGGCGACATAATATATTCATTAGGATGTAATTCGCTATTCAATCATTCTCATTCCCAGCCTGGATAATCAGCCCACTGGCCCACGGATGGGTCCACTCAATGCCAAACAAGGACAATTATCTGATTGGTTCTGCACTCTCTGCCAAATGGATCTGACTGCAAAAAAAAAGGACCCAAGCTGTGTCAGCATCCTACCACACACATATGCTCTTGCACAAAAATAGTCTCGCATTCTCTGGTTGTCATTTCCGGACACGCACTCGGACCGACACATAGACTTGTGTGGGAGCAGGGTTTAATTCACCCTGTGCGCTCGCGGTGGTTTTCTATCTCATTTCTCCAATTGGAGATTTGCTTGCAAAGCAAATAAAATCATTAGTTGATACAGTTATGCAATAACAGGTACCCTCGCCCTCAGTAACATCTCACTTATGTTTTATTAACCAAAGCTTCATGACCTGCAGTGGGTCAGAGCTGCTTTCTGCAGGTCATGCCCCCTGCACTCTTTATTGCTAGGATTAATGAGCACTAAGGTTTCCTTGCCCTTAGGTCAGCCAGGGGAAGGGTTGCTGCTGTCATAGAGGTGTGCATTTACTGCGTGTGTGTGTGTTCAGGTAATTCTCGTCTGGTCCCCTTCACCCTTACATTTGGGAGAGAGAGAAAGAGTGAGACAGTGGTGTTTTTTTTCCCTTTTTTCCCCCATGAGAGCTCATTATTGCTCTTTTTCCCATTAGCCCTATAGTAACCTTCCCCAGACCTGGCGCTGTGTCACTCTCAATATTACTCCCGGCCACCGCCCACACCAGCCGCAATGCCAAATTACCCCCACCTTTGCAAAATGGCCTTCCTCTCTGTATGTGGTAAAGCTGCTGATATTTCTTACAGCCAAGCGTGCTCCGAACTATTACGGGCCCATTTCCATTGTGCTCATTGTGGGCTGTTTGAAGTTATGGTCAGGCTGCAGGTGTAATGTACTTTCTCTTCTTTTCAGAGTAATACCACATGTATTTTGTCATGCATTCGGATGCACTTCAGGCAACACCGCAGGTGCTATATTAGCATCTTGACAAAGAAATCAAACAAGGGTGAGATGGTTCCTTCTCTCAAATGTTATATTATGTTGTGCTGGGTGTATGAGAAATCTGAAACTTATATTCTTGCGTATGTATGGACCGCTTGCTCAGAGGTTACTTTTTTTTCCCTTGGTTTGTTGGCAGCTTGGTTTACCAGGCCGCACTTGCAGCAGTGGGGTTAAACTTAGTTGCATCTGATTTCCATGCTGAAAATAAACAAAGAAAACAGAATAGAGACAATATGGCTCTCCTCAGCAGCTCTACACGCTTCGGTTTCTCTGTGCAGCTGCTGGATTTGAGTGGGTGCAAGTGGATTTGCATGTCTTTAAAAGGTTTTCATTACCAGGTTTCCATTTTAGATTTACACAGGATGGCAACAGAGTGTTGAACCACTTGTTCTCGTCTCGCACGCAAATACACAGATAGTTTGGTGCCACCGTTTCCACCAGTTCACGTTGTTGCTGAAAAAAGGGGAGTTATGGCCCGGTTTATTGATGTTTTCCAATCAATAGTTAACCTCTGCGAGCTGAAATAAATTGTTTGAAGAGAATTCGTTTGAGTTTTAGCTGCTGTGCATGTGTTTCACCACTGTTATTTTTTTATTTTTTATATTGTTTTTTCTAGTGGACGGAGGCTGGAGCGAGTGGAGCAAGTGGTCAGCATGTGGCGCAGACTGTTCGATGTGGAGGAGCAGAGAGTGCACCCAGCCCTCACCTGGCACAGGGGGCAAAGACTGCCAGGGGCTTGATCTCCAGTCTCTCAACTGTACCAGCGAGCAGTGTCCACAGAGTGAGTGCACCACCACTCACGCACCACAAGCTAAACTCTCACTCTTCAACTCAGTGAAACAATACAAAACATCTACTTTAGATATGTTTTTTTTAGCCAGTTTCTGGCACAAGGATCAGTAGATGGTTGTTTTGTTATGTATTTGTGTATTAAAACTGAGCTGATGAGTGGCAAATGAACATTTTAAAAACCAATAAATGCACTCAAAACAGCATCTGAGAGCTTTTGCTAGATTATACACTGTTAATTTAAAAAAAAAAAAGAAGCATGCCACTCAAGGCTGAAGTGGAAAAATTTATTCAAAGGTAAATATTAAACAGGGTTCAGTCTCACAACCTCATCAGCTATAACAAGTAGATCACAAACAATACAAAGAGAACATGTGTACAACATTAGCATCAATTAGCCCCTCAAGTAAATGCTAGAAGGGGATAGGAGGGAAAGGCTTTTTACTTGATTTTTTAAAAAACATTTTCCATTTTGGGGGGAAAAAAAGGATCCTCTTCCTCATCCTCTTCCTTTTATCCGATCAAACGCTTGAAGCCTCCTTTTTGTCATAGATGTTGAGTTCATCTTACAAAGGGTTCGTGGAGGAAAGGTGTCCATCTCATTAAACACTCGTACAGACAAAAGATTAATCTGCAGCCCACTGCTGGCTCATCCCCACCTGTGTGACCTTTTCAGATGATCATTTCTAATTATCATTGGGTAATGTACCTTCTTTCCTACCTTGCATATTGGTGCCGTGTTGCTCTATGACCTGTTAATAAAACCAGGAATAAAAGCATCTCTCCTCTGATTACAACACAACCTATCAATTACACTGGTGCATTTAAAATTGTGATTAATCTCATATTGTGCGTATATTAAGACGTAGGGGAATGCATGTGCACTTTTCTGTTTAATTCAAGCCAGATTATACTGTGGTGCCACTCCCCTGCGTGTCATTAATAGGGCATGTGCATACTGTCAGGATGAGAAAGGGCAAGGCTCATATGGCCGGAGACGGCAGCTGAGTGGAAAAGTGACACCACGGGGTCCTCTGCAGAACAGATGGACATGAAGGGAGAGCTCTGTCACTTCCTACAGATATCAAAGACAGAAAGATACTGCATGTTGCCCACGATAAGTCTCTGGGTGGCGTCTCATAGAGAAAATGTTATAAATAGTGTGCTCTCTAGCTGATCTGCATGGTAAACACTGAGTTTTAATGGGGATTCAGTTGACATGGGCCACTGAATTAATAAACTGAATTATGTATTTTGCCGTGATTGATGTGATCAAATAGACCGATGCTTGGCTGGCGAGGATTGTTTGGAATTGCATGCGAATGCTGCATTGTGTGCTGCATGTGTTAGTGCAACGCGAGCAAGTGCACGTATGTGCGAGTGTCCACCGATAGCCGGGTTTGGCTGGTGCAGTGAACCAGGGAGTTCAGTCAGCCCATCATCAAAGGTCAGCAGCTCCTCCCAAGAGAAGCAAGATATATACACAAAGATGCCAGTCATTGTTCTTCTCACACACACACACACACACACACACACACACACACACACACACACACACACACACAGTCAAGCAAACGCACACACAGAGTCACTCAGTATTTACACTGACAGAGCAGAGCGGAGCGCCGGCCTCTGAAGAATGCCTGTCCCAATCTGTTCCCAGCAGATGCGTTTCCATAGACAATTGCTGTGTGAAGTATTATAATAAGCAAAATAGCAAGATGGTTTTGGCTTGTCAGCAACTCCCATACTTCAACCATGTCTGCAGGCTATTAGCTGAGATGGAAAACTCCCCCTCCTTGAAACAAAAGGCACCCTGCTCTCCCAGCGCAATCTAATACAACAACTGCACAGTGAACCACAGTCACTCTGCAACAAAAGCCGTCGTCCGTCTGAGGACCTCACAGACACGTCTAATCTCCCTCATTAAGCCAGAAATGAAACGCGTTCGATGAGGTTATTGTTTTTAGATGTCGCGTACATGAGAATAAATGTGCAACACAAAGCTGGAAAAGCAATCTGACCCAGGAAGGATCATTTTCATAAAGCAAACAAGTGAAGCCCAAACATATACTCTATGCAAAATCTGCGCAGGGGGAATAATAAATATGTGGGCAGCATGGCAGAACCAAAATGGGAGACAGGTGTTAGAGGGCAGAGAAAGGATAGTGGGGGGAAAATAATGGTGCTCGTTTTCTCAGGCGCAGGGAATTAGGACAACATAAAAACAATTATTCGGCTTAATGTGTGTAATGAAGGTAATGAACTTAATTTGCAGCAGCATCCCATTTTGGGATGTGTCACAAATTATTGAGCAAAACACATCGAACTGTTAATTTATCTTCAGCCTGTTCTTGGTTTTTTTTTTGTATTTATTTTTTTTATTTCAGAGCTAATTTGGCGGCGCGGAGGCTGAGATTTTCCGTCACCGCTTTGTTTGTCAGAGCGGGGTCACGGTGCTTTGTGAAAAATGGCCGGACATTTATTTTGGGCAATATTTCACCGGAGCCTGCTGAGGGATGGGACGACTGTATTGTGGAGATAGTAATAGTCACGTTCGCGTTGAGAGTTTTAGTAGCCATATTTCCCTGACCTTAAGAACTCCTGTGTTATTCATCTTCGGGCGAGTGACTAGGATTGGCCATGGGATGAAATATATTCTCAGGTGTCCTGATAAATGCCCGGGGAAGAGGCGCAGGAGGCTCCAAAACTCTTATTTATCAATGCAGGAGAGAGGGGGGGGAAAAAAGCAGGCAGAGAGAGTGGAGGACTATCAGGTGCGGTCATTGTGCTGACTGTCAATACAGCCAGAGTCCAAACTTCAACAGGAGCCAGATACACCGCCTTAGAGGAGATGAATTATACCGGCCCATCTCGAGTCAGAAACTGATCCCCTACCAGCCAGCCCCGGAGCGAGTCTGAGGAGCTGAAGCGAAAGCTCGTGGAGACGCAAAGAGAGATTGGCCTGAGGTCAACTCTGAAAAAAGCTCATCTCATCCACAGATTATCCTCAGGCGGGTGTCACTCATGACGAGAGGTCACACACAAAGAGAATCAAAAGTTTTTACCAGCAATTAAGTCAAGTGGAAATGAAAGATGGAATGACTGATGGCGGAGAGGAAGAGAGGTAAATTGGTGTGGAGTGCGATTGGAAAGAGAGAGTGTTAGAGAGGGACTAAAGTAAAGCCCATCCAATTATAAAACCTGATTAGCTATGTCAATTAAACTGTGATGGATGTCCTTTCAATTATTGGCTGGCATCATGAAAATCAATGAGTGGGGCCAGGAGGAGCTGAGAGCAGTTGTTGGTCAGGGTTGTTGTGAGCATCGGGATCGTTTCGCTAGGACACCTGGCGGGTCAGATAAAACTTCACTCAGCGATGCTCCGATAAGCCACTAGAGATTACAGCCAGAATAGAGAGAAAGGAAAGAAGGAAGAGCTGTTTGATTGACTGGCTGGCTTTATTGTCTGGGCGCGAGGATGCTGGGAAAAGGGAAGAGTCGAGATACTGGATCTTTGCATCTGAGGTTAGCCAGTTGTCTTTGGTGTGCCCTTAGCAAGTAAACAGCAACCGGCCAATCTAAGGCTATGTTTATCCAATCAGCAGAAACCAGCTGGCTCGTCTCCTTACTGACGGGTGTTGCTTTGTCTTTAGTCAAACTACACATCTCCCAGCGGACTGCACCACAAGAAGTTCAAATATCACGGCATCATCTGGCCTTTGGCTCGCCAAGACAATTGGATTTGGGAACTCTAATGAGAAGTTCAGCCAGAGTCTCTCTCATCCTTTTGTTCTTTCTTTCTTTTTTCTTTTTTTGGAGCTCATTGTGAAAGGGAGGGAAAGTTTAGCCCGGCTTCCTGCAGTTAAGCACCTCGGTGCTTCTCTAAGGCGAGCGAGGCAAAGGCAGGTAAATGGACAAGAGGAGAGGTGGAGGAAGGTTGAATGCATCAGATAAGAGTCCTCATGCTTTAAGTGTGTTATGTGCAGGTGTGCTACGTAGCATCACGAACAAAACACACAGTCTTGTGTTTATCTTCAGCCAGTCATTCGCGATCGATTACATGTCAAGAGATCTCTGGCATTACGAAGAGCTGCCATAGAGGTTGGCTGCATATAATCCGCTACTTAAAGTATCAGATTGTACTGAGATAATCACCCATGAAATAGATTCTGGCATTTCTCTTAAACACTTGGGTATGTCAGGCAGCTTTGTCCAAAGATGGATTTTTCAAGGCAAAAGGAGAGGCAAGGACAAATTGATGTAAAGAGATGAATAGAAATGAGATCTGCAGACAGAAAGGGAGCTTATTTTTTTTTTCTCCCTTTCTCTCTCTCGTCGACTTTTAGCGCTCCGCTAATTCAATTGTGGCGTTTTCGTGTCACAGATTTACAAACACCAATTAAAACTTGTCAAATCTGCGTTTCTAAGGTTGAGCGCGGCTCCTGTCATGCAGTAGGATTACACTGTGGTGACAGCCTGGAGATATTTATCAAAAGATGACAAACCTAATGGTAATCAGGTTGATTTTGACACAAACCTTTTGGACGTGTTACTGCTGCTCATTGCTGAAATGCAAATCCCACATGCTGTCAGTCGCAGGCACACGCTGTCTTCGCTTTAGTCTTCTTTAATTCTGCGTTTTCTTTCTTGTACACTTGCTCCCCTCGCGCTCCCTGCTCCTGTTCTCCTCCTTTTGTTGTCAACTCACCACATGCCAGCCTGCAGTGCTTTAACCTTTGCTGTTGTTCTCCATCCCTCAAAGCTGCGCTGTTCAGCGCGTCCCCTCCTTGACTGTGTTCAGTTGACAGCGCTACGCCCCCGTGGCTCACCAGCACAATGGCCCTCCACAAAGGCCCCAGGAGCATCCTCCACCTCCACCACCAAATTCCCCCAGCCCCGGGAGACAGCCATGGCAAATCCCATTCTGCTGCAAAACACATACTCGCACACGAGTGCATAGACAGAAACAAGCAGACACATTGATGTTTGTCTCAGCTTGGCTGTCAGCTTCATACTGTACTTTTGGGAGAAAGACACTCCTGTGCTTTTGTGAGACAGGCAGTCAATACGAGGAGTTAGAATTTCATAAGCAAATGCTTCATTTTTTCCCCTCTCTGTTTCTCTTGGGGTGTTGTGTGCTTAGAGAAAGAGAGGTAAAAGAACATGCTGGCCTAAGATATATTTATCCGGTGCAGAAATGAAGAAATGTGACAGTGAAACAGTGAAAACCTGCTTCAGAAACTGTTTTTTCCTGTTTAGCTTTTTTTCCCACAGCTTGACATCGAGACCTCAGAGTTTTAGAAATTCCGGCCTGCAGTATTTGATAATGTTGGCTCCCTTAACTTTTTATGAAGGCGTCAAGCAACATTAGGTGGCAGCGAAGGAATGCTTCATGCCATTAAACAGGTCCTCGAGTGAGACCTTTGCACAGAACATGTTGCAGCAGCTCAAAATGACATTAACACTGAACACCAGAGGGCATCCTCCAGTCTTGATTAGTAATTTTTCCTCCTCTTCTTTCTTTCCTCTTTTTGTCCTCCCCTTTGCAGCCGTGAGCGGAGCTGAGGATGTGGCGCTCTACGTGGGCATGGTGGCCGTGGCCCTGTGTCTGACCCTGCTGCTCATTGTGGTCGTCCTGGTCTACAGGCGCAAGAAGGAAGGCCTGGATGCCGACGTGGCCGACTCCTCCATCCTCACCACTGGCTTCCAGCCCATGGGCATCAAGCCCAGCAAGCCAGGTGTGTGGGCGCCGCGGTCACGCAGGGCTCCCCCCCACAGCAGTAGGACACTGTTCTTTGTTCCGCTTTCGTCTGTCCGTCTTCGCCACAGTGACTGTGCCGCACTCATCTACATGTACCACCGGTGCTGTTTGTTTGTGGTTGTGGAGGTGGCGCGAATGTGTTTGCAGTGGATTGTGGTCTAAGCGAGATTTATTATGTTGCGTGTGTGTGCTGCACGAGCTGTTTATTTGCCTGCCTGACACATTATGTTTCGCCAGCACCTTATTGTCAGGAAATGTACCCACTCTGTTTACTGCCTGTGTGGAGCCTCAGAGGTTTAACAGCGAGTAATAGAAATACAACTGTCTGAGTTGGATGGAGATGGGGGACTGGGTTGCTGTGTCTGTGATTCAGTGTGAGAGGGGGGGGGGAAAGCCTTTATATATTCTGGATGCTAAGCTGCATCTGAGTTCTGTTTGGAATTGATTGTGTGGTTGCTAAAGAGACAGACAGTGATAGAGAAACAGAGAGTGAGAGAGAGAGAGGATGGGAATTGACTGGCTTTGACTGGAATTTGTGTTTGTGTATTGTCGAGAGTGTGCGCGCGCGTGCGAGTGCTCTTGTTTTCTGCGCCATGTGTCTTCTTTTCTGTGTTTGTTTCAGTTTTCTGTGCAGCTCGCAACAGCTTTAGAGAGTGCGAGGTCTGTCTCTGTGATGTAGGGACCCCTTCCCTCCACTCCCCTCCCCACCCTTCCTCCCACCAGTCTTTGAGATTCACACGTTTGCTTTTGTCTTTTGCTGTTTTTGCTTTTTTTTTATCATCTAAACAGAGAACTCCCATTTACTCACCATCCAGCCTGATCTAACCACCACCACCACCAGTTATCAAGGCACCCTGCGCTCTCGCCACGATGCCACCGGGAAGTTTTCGATGACCAACGGGCCTCTGCTGGACCCGCTTCCCAACGGCTCACACACCTTGCACAACGGCAAGCTCAACTCTGACGCTGCTGCCGAGTTTGTAAGCAGGCTCTCCACCCAGAGCTACTTTAAAACGCTGCCCCGCGATGTGGCCAACACCTCCTATGGGACCTTCAACTTCCTAGGCGGCAGGCTGACTATCCCCAACACAGGTAGGTTCTTCATTAAGGTCTATTTAGGTTTCATTCTGACTCTCACACTGTTCAGATCAATTGGTTTGGCTTAAAAAAAAAACAAAAAACTTCCACTTAAGCTTTTGTTCACATATTGTAATCACCTGTAAACAAAAAAGCTCACTGTTGCTACATGTCTGTTATTGTTGTAAACAGAAAGTCATATTTATTGGCTATTTATTGGAGGCTTTGGTTGATGTCATATTGCATCATAATGCTCCCTTTTCTGAGACCAAATAACACCAGTGCAGTACATTACTGGGCCTTGATGTGTGTTTTCAGAAGAAATAATAAGGTTAACATCAGGAGGAGGTATTTACTACCCGGGGCAAGTAGTGTGGGATTACCAAACAGTTTTGGGTGCTTTCTACCCCCCTGAGGCTCTGCTGCTAACTAGGGTGGTCCCTCTGAGAACCTCGTACCCTTAAGGGATCTTTTTCTGTTTGCTTTCCAACCACCTAACATGATGTATTATCCTGACTAACAAATCCTTCGTGCCCACATTACCAGCGCGTGCGGGTCTGTGGCTAATGGTTTTCAGTAAACCATAGCCACTCTGCAGCCAATTTGACATAAAATGGCAGGGAAACACAGGTGTTACTAATAACATTAATAAAGGCTTTGTGCCTGAATAAAACAAAACCTCTGTTAATGGCATTAGTATGTGTGTTTCGCCAACATTTTATGGAAAAAAGCTGCTGTGAAATAGGCCTATTTGGATCCGCTTTGGTTGTTGTGGCCTTTTGCTTTCTTGTAATCCTATTCCATCCTCTCTGCATTTTCTCTCTACATTGCTGCACTGTTTGTTTGAATGCCCTAGGTAGCTGAGAGGAAATGCTAGGGAAGATTTTTTTATATTTTGCTTTGCTGAGTCAAAATTCCATTATATATCCTCTGCTGCATATAAAGGCTTAAAGCCTGGACCAATTTCCCTGTTTGTATCATTTTTAAAGCTATCTGTTGTTTACACAGCTAACATCAAAGTTCTACTATAATTGGTTTATTTATATAGATAGATAGATATATAAATATTATGTATATATTTCCAAATTGCTGTGCCACTCACCACATGAGGGGCATATAAGGCATAGACCAATAAATGTACATTTGGGTCACTCAAAGGTTCCCTTTGTGTGCATGTGAGAACTTGGCTAAAGTAGGAGCTAAAAGGACACAAATGGTGGACCCTGAGAACTTTGATACTTTCTTATTCCTGAAGTGTAAAAGTGCAAAAAAAAATGGGGAATTACATCAAAATAAATGAAAGTTATGACAAGAAAAAAAAAGAGTGCAAAAAGTAACATTGAAGAATTTAAAATGCATGCAAGCTGCAAGTTCTACAGACACGCAGCTTGCATTTTATTTAAAGGTTGCTCTAGAAATTGATCTTCACCTCAGTTCAGTGTTATTTGTATAGCACCAAATCACAACAGCAGTCATCTCAAGGCAATTTATACTGTAAGGTGACGACACTACAGTAATACAGAGAAAACACCAGTATTAAAATATCACCCTATGAGCAAGCACTTAGCAACAGTGGGAAGGAAAGATTTCCTTTTAACAGGAAGAAATGTCCAACAGATGAAGGCTCAGATAATGGCAGCCATCTGCTGTGACCAGTTGGGGATGATGGGAGACGGGACCTTCACAAACCTACTGTTATTTTTCAATAGCTCAGTTTTAACAGTAATTAACGTTTTGAATTTATCCTAAAATCAAATGTCAGGTGTTGGAAATGATCAGAAGGTCTGATCAGAAACCCGTCGTGATGTGGTTGCTGCCTCTCTATAGTCTGTGTTATTATGTCTCTTTGGTAACATCATTTGGATGGATGAAGGCTCACACTATCGCTGTCTATTATTATTTATTACCAAAGATGCAGTTGCTGGCTGAACTAATAGCACCCCATACATTATTTCTTTGTTAGCTCTTTGTGACAACAGGCAACTGTGCTGCAGACATAAGGTGCAGCAGACTATCTGTCAGTCTCGAGAAGTTGATTTTGCCCTGGAGGTCCATATAGCGGCTGATGCAGAATGACAGTCACAAACACTGCACAGAGAACAGCTAACCCACCACTCCGTATGTTTCTCTGTTTACAGCTCTTGGCTTCTTTGTAATAAGAAGTGAAACCTCAAACTTGAAAGCAATTTCCACTTTACTGCTCCCAAACTTATAAACGTGATTCATAAAAGTGGAATAAAAAAACAACAACTTTGGACTGTAAAAACAGTTGTTTTATTCGGGCCTTGTTTCACCAGACACGGTATTGTAAGTTTGTGTCATGCAATGGCATCTTTAATCCTCTGTAGGATGTTCCTCTGTTTACAGTTATACTTCAAGCTCACAAAGAAACATGATCTAAACAATTTAACATCTGCTCTGTGTTTGGAAATGCTGCGGGAGCGAGTCGGCTTTATATGTTTTATTACACCTGCTTTAGTGTCTGTGACTGGACATTTGCAAGGAGAATTGAACAATAACGGCTCAGTCCCATAAACATTACTGTCTTGTTGAAACCCACTCCAGACTATTCAGCCTTAAAACCCATGTTTCCTAATACGTTCATGCCAGGACAGCCATGAAGTGCACAGGCTGTATTTCTGTATGGGATACAAATTAGTTTCCATCAGTTATGAGGGAAATAAGACGGGACACCGAAAAAGTCACTAATCCAACATTAAATCACACAAAAAAACAGCGATTCTGCTTATATTTGTCAACAAGCCACATCTACACAGCAATGCATGAATAACTAAAAAGAACATTCAGTGCAGTGACAAGATGAGATATAATGAGTGTGTGCCGAAGACGCCGTGCCCCGAAAGAGATGTGGAATAAAATCTATAATAAATTATTCCAATTATTTCCTTGGCTAATGACAGAGCTGGTTGGGGGTTGTAGCCAATGTCCACAAGTGTCAGTTTTATGCTAAGAGAACAGACAGAAGGGGGAAAAAGACGGCAAAGATCGGCCTTATAAAAGATATAAAAAGTCCACCACGTCATCATTAAGTCCTTATTTTGCTTCCCCTCTTCACATTAGCCGATTAGAGCTTATATAATTATACTGGAAGACAGTGTTTTCATTTGGCTCATTGTAAGCTGTCCAGATTAGCCAATGCTGGTACGTCTTGTGGAAGAAAAGGGCCTTTTTTCCTTCCTGTTTCCTTGCCACCACTCTCTCTCTCTCTCTCTCTGTGCCTCTCTTCCACTCTCTTGAAGATGTTTTATGCATGGATTAACTCAAAGCCATGTTGACTATACCACGCATTGGCACCCATCTTCTCAGTGGGACACAGAGGGGGGAAAAAAATCTCACCACTTTTATGCTTCAACTCAAAGCAGATATACTGTCATTTAGCACAGTTTCAGAGTGGGCACATGGAAGACATGGTTTATAGATTCAGACAAGGCTGTGAGCATTTAGGCACCTTCGCCTTATTCAAACAGATGTTTTATGGTGAATAGAGGCCCAGTTTTACCATGCAGAGACTGTTGAGATTGTGTCACATAGTCTCTATTTGTACAACATTTAAAATGGGATTCTAAGTGGATGATTTTGGCACCGGAAACACAGCTCAAATGCCACAACACTCAAGCTATTTCAATAGCTCTGCCTATTCTCCAGTGTGCATTCCCACACTCTCCTGGGGAAGTGCAATTTTCCTGGAGTAGTCTGTTCCATGGTCTCAATTATCTACTTGGTGGCAGACGGAGGACATTTAAACTGCGATGCAGCGTGCGCTTTTGTCTCAGCTAATTGTTGACCGTGGGGACGTGTGCCGCCTCGGCTGCCGGTGCAGAGATTTGCATCTACTGTACCTGAAGGAGGCTGCCTCTGACCTTCAGAATAGATTTGTTTTTTGTTTTTGCAGCCTTACAGTTTTGTCGAGTAGGCTGGCTTCCTTTGTGGGATGACAAAAGCGTTGTTCACTCTGAACAAATGAGCCTGTCCCCCTCCCTCCCTCCTGCTTACCCCCCTCCTCTCTTCTCTCCCTTTGTTGTTATTTGCATTAGGAATCAGTCTGCTCATTCCTCCCGAGGCCATCCCCAGAGGAAAGATCTATGAGATTTATCTCACTGTTCAGAGGAAGGAAGATTTAAGGTGGGTCTCTTTAACGCTGTCTAACTGGCAGTCTTCCCTGCCACTAGGCTGTTTGTTTTGATGCTCTACTGTTCCATTAGGAACGGCTTAGCAATCTGTGCCAGTACTGTGGAGAAAGGATGTAAATAAATAACGTAGCCTTTTACCGGGATGTGCACTATTTAAGTTAAATGAATTGTTTGGGAAAACACTGTTTATCTGGCTTGCTGCACTTCAGTCTCTCGTGGCACAGCCACTGCAGCATGCCGCGGTAGTGTCATGTTATTACTCAGTCATCACAGCTTGGTGCGACAAGTCAGCGAGTCCAGCAGGCTTTTATGATTCTCTGTTACAGCTGCTAGATAATTTGCAGAGGTGACAGTATCATATCCTGCTTACAAGAGACCGATAAATTCTCACTTATATCTCAATGAGGAAAAGCATCCATCGCTCTCTCTTGCTCCTCTCCCCGGTGTAGGTTACCCGTGGCTGGCTGCCAGACCCTCCTCAGCCCCATTGTGAGTTGTGGCCCTCCGGGGGTGGTCCTGAGCCGGCCAGTTATCCTCAGCATGGACCACTGCTTTGATGCATGCCTGGATAACTGGGCCGTGCGCCTTAAGAAGCAGAATTATGAGGGCGCTTGGGAGGTAAGACGGCACTATCATTCCAGCACAAATCCTTTGGAGAAAGACAAAGTTGCCATTCAGTGAAGTCTTAGTAAACTTATTCAGAGCTTTTCTCCCCAAAAAAGTACAAACTTGCTCAGCAGTGACTTGAAAGGCACTCAGTGGTATATAGCGGAGATAGTTCTGACCCGGCACTCATCTACTCCATCGGGTTTAAATTATTGACCATCAGGTGTTTTCTCATCGGGGCTTGAACAAAAGCCTGGAAGCGCTGGCTCTCTAGCTGATGAGTTGCTAAGCAACATGTTTCTCAAAACAGACATTCTCTAAGCAAATTACTGATCCTCAAAGTACTCCTCTGAGTGCTCCTTGACCATTTCTGACCGCGGCTTCCAATTACAGAGTTCCCTCCCCATTTTTCTATCCATGAAATTTGAAAGTAACCAGAAGTGCCAGGCTCCAATAGGATGCAGTTGGGAAGAACCTGCCTACGCACACAAACAAGCACAGTTTGAGGTAGTGTAACCATCTCGACAATCCAGAGAGATTGGAAAGGGTGCTGGTGGGCTTCAGAGTGTTACTAGGTCTTCTTTCATGTTCGATATTGTGCATAAATTATTCAGCCTCCCCCCCCCCTGTGTGGCAGCGGTGGGGTGTCTGTGGGATGGATTGGCCTGTCTGAGGCAGAGGTTAGGCCAGCCCTTTTAATCATCGGCCGGACCAAATATAGCCCAACGGCCTGGCTTGCGTGGACACCAAAGGGGATAAAAGTGCCAGGTGGACAAGAGAATAGAAGACGAGAGGGTGGAAATAACTGCGGAGTGTGACGAAAAGTGGAAGGGGGGGAAATAAGATCGAGAGAGAGAGGAAAAGTAGACAGGCAGGTAATGCAGATCTAGAGGAACGCCATGCAGGCGAGGACGACGCAAGGCGAGAGAGTGAAAATGGATAACAGGCATGCAGAGGGAGAAAGAGGAATGAATTGCTCGTAGAGCGAGCGCTTAGTGGCGTAATTGAGCCACCTCGGTCTCTGTTCCACTCTGTAGAAATATTAAGATGATGAAAAAGTGAGACTCCATTGTGGTTGCATAGCAAATGAATTGTGTCAATACTAATTCTATTGATGTAGATGGTGTCTGGTTGAATCGATCCTACAGGGGCTCGCTGGGCATTTGGCAGGCAGAATGCTCTCTTCAGCTTGATTGGCTAATGGGTAGAGTCAGTCAACTGGGATGAAGGGATTTTAGAGAAAATGTTGTCACCTTGGGTCCAATTTGTCTCCATCAAATTATCTCAGAGAGCAGTGGAATTATCTCATGAAAAATATCCCGTACTGTGATGGAATGGGATATTTTCATAGGTGTCTCATCCTTATTAAGGATGGATTTGCGATGCAGGATTTCAGCTCTGTAACGACGATGAAAAATGCAAGGTGTTGTTTCTGAGGGGTTTTTTTCTGTTTTTGTTTTAAACCTGTCATTTTTTTTCTTCTCCGTGGCAAATTAAAGCACCAATTAATTCTTGTACTGCCTGTTAGTGTTTTTCAGCACTTTTCACCATCAGGCAAGACTGTTGTTTTGCAGATAAATTGGCAAGTTGTTTTCACCTTTCTTAACAAATCTAAAACAATCGTTGTAGGAAATTCCAGCAATCCCGATAATCCAATATTCAGCGCACCTCCAGTCTTTCCTTTCTGCAGAAGCGTCTGTTCTTGCCAGGAATCTGTTCGAGTCTCCTTTCATGTTAACTGAATACCTCGTTCATGCATTATTAAGGAAACTGATGGTGTTCTATAGGATGTATGTCTTTGTATGAGGAGGTGTGTGTCTTTACGTCAGGATGTAGTAAGTCATAGTGCGCCGAAAAAGGAATCTGAAGCGAGATCAAAGAAGACCTTTTTCCCCCTGATCTAAACATTACCTAAAGACCTTTTACCTTTGATGTTACTCTGTCACACAGCACGAACAATAGAGTTTGATACCCTTCTACTGCGCCAGTCTGCTTTCCTAAAAGCCTTTTACAAACACACATACACACACCAGATATCCAGGCAAACACATCGCCCTTGCCTCCTACATAAATTGGGTGCCTGACCTTCTATCCACACTTTGTTGTTTTTTCTTCCTCCCCCACCCCTGCCTCTTCCAGGACGTCCTGTTGATGGGAGAGGAGCTGGTGTCAGACCCTTATTACTGCCAGCTCGAGGCCGAGACGTGCCGGCTCTTCTCGGAGCAGCTGGGTACATTTGCCCTGGTGGGCGAGTCCCTGCACATGGGCGCCGCCAAGCGCCTGAGGCTGGTGCTCTTCTCGGACGCTTACTGCTCCACGCTGGAATACAACATCAGGGTATACTGCATGGACGACACGCAGGATGTCTTCAAGGTAAACTTGTGAAAATTGTGGCGCCGCCTGTTATTGTGTGTGACGGGCAGTTTGTGAGGCCTGAGATTGGCCGGTTTCGAATCAGCTGAGCGATAGGTGGACTATTATGTCTAACAGCTTCGTCTGTCACATTGAAAGGTTAGCAGAAACTGGCACAGACGTGTAGGAGGTAGGCACAGCCATGATAAATTGAATGATATCGCAGGCCTGATTACACCATGTACAGTTCGGGATTGTGCCATTTGTTCAGATGATGGTTGCCCCCTGCCACCACACACACACACTGACCCTAAGTCAGTTGAAACAATCCACACATCCAGCTTAAACACATAATATATATTGTATGTGTTTTGGGTTGTTGTTCTTGTTTTTTTTGCTTTTCTTTTTCCATCCATGTCAACGGAGACATCTCACTCCTTTCAGCCAAGCTGTGGTTCTGCTTGGCTGCCACAGGCCAAGAAGTTTCCCATCACTTTGTTCAACAGCATATTTCAACTTTGCTTTTTTCCCCCCCTCCACATGGACAGAGTATAATCAAGCACTAATGCCTTCCTCCCTCCCTCGAGGACTGCCTCTGAGTAGCCTGTTAAGATTTCATTTGCATGGTTAATTAGTAAATTAAAAGGAGAGCCTGTCCCAATCTTTTCCCAGCATCCCCTGTGCGCTCGCTCTCTTCTCTCTCTTGCTCTTTCCCTCCACACCTCTTTTTTTCCCCCTCCCTCTGAGCTCTTCCTCTTCTTCTGACACCACCCACAGCCACAAGTGCCACTTCCCGCTAGAGTCCACTTTCGCTGGCTTTAATGGCTAACCTCCCCTCCACAAGCGCAATCTACGGACGTCTGCGGGACATCGGCAAACGAAAGTCAATGGGAGCTTGCACTGAAATTAGCGCTCTCACAGTCAGGGAGTTGAAGATGAGATGGAAACTGTGTACAGACTCTCATGCCTTACGTCTGTCCGTTTGTGCTTCAGTTTTGCCCCTGCTGCTATCACATGATAGCCGACACACTCAGGAAAAGTCCTGGCGAAAAATCTCATGAATTGTGTATAAAAGAATGTGACACGGGAGCTAAAGAATCTTTTTCCTCAGATACATTTCAGCCCATATGTTTACTTGACATTAGAGTAGCTCTAACAGTAGCGTGCTCTCTTTATTCAGATCATCCGATGACCCAGTAGTGTGCGACTGTTGAAATGACCTTGTGTGTCTGCGTTGGATGCAGGAAGGCTGCTGGTGCACAAAGACTCTCTCTCTCTCTTCCTCTCCCTTTGGCTAGCTCTTGTTCTGCTATTCTCCGGCTCTCTTAGCCAAGAAAAGGACATCTGAGCTTGTTGACTCCAGCACTTGTGCTGCCATACTCTGCAGCTCCCTCGACGCCCTTGAGTGCATTAGCTCCCCGTCTCTCACACAACCTGGTGCTGTGGTAAGCCACGGCGTCTCCAGGGTTTTGTAGTTTTTAGTGAGTGATTTAGAACGTTGCCCACGCTGCTTAGTAATCTCGACTCCACACTGCTCTTGGTGCTATTATGGAGGGAGCAGTTCATTTAGCAAGTACATTAACTACTTTGAGTGGAGATTAAACTTCCCTGGAGAGGTTCAGACTAATCACTAATCACTATCTTTAAAATGCACCATTTATGATTAGACTTTCACTATGGCTACCATTAGAGTTAATTGTAGTGCATGAGAGTGGTGGACCAGCGGTAGGTGATGCAGTGAAGAGTGTATGTACTGTACACCTTCAGCACATGTGACTTTTATGACCACGCTTGCAACCTGCTAATGCACCGCAGATGTTAACTTTCCATGCATTAACCAGGCTGCTCAATGACGAGAGATAAAATGGATGTTCAGTGGCGAGAGGAAAGTGTAGAAACCAGAAGGGATGCTGAGCTTTTCTGACTAGTCCCATTGCTGGCTGTCACTCTGAGCTGACAAGCCTCCATCAGGGAGAATGACAGACACGCACAAACACAAATGCATTCAGCTACACTTATGCATGCTGTACCATTGAATCTCTTATCTCCCAATTACAGCAGATTAGAACCAATGTTATTGTCTTTGATCCTAAGTGTGCGGGGGCTCTGGGGAAACAGTGACATTTTCGTCTGATGCTTGCCGTATGTTAGCATGGCTCTGCTGGGACCAATTAAGTTAATATTTAATGTGTGTCCCACTCTTGATCGGCCCAGCCAAGGCTGGCACAGCAGCAGAGGCGACATAATCAGCGTTTGGTAGCGCCCTCGCTGTGCGCTCGCTTGTTCCAGCTAAACCTGTGGGAGAGCATCACTGAGGTTCTGCCATTCCACAACTGCAGTGAAGCAAGCCTCCAACTCGGAGCAGAGATACACCTAACACCTTTATCTAATTAACTGTAAGAGTGTCTTTCAGGACTGGAATATGGTGCAGCTGCTTTTCTTTATATGTATATGTTTAGCTGTGATATTCTTCACAATCTGACAGCTTTTGAAAGTCTGTATGTTTTTCTACTGAGCATAATCCAAATTTGAATAGCGGAACATTAATGAAAAATCTGTGTTTATTGATAAGTAAATGTGCTTCCTTTACACCCACATGTCTGTGTTTGTGAGGCCAGTGTTTTTTTGTACAGTTAAAAAAAAACATTTAAAAAATGATTTATAAACCACCCACTCCCTGTCAGTTTTTTTTTTTTTTTTTTTTTTTTTTTTTTTTTTTTTACTGAGGTTGAAGCACAGATTTTTTTTTCCGTATTAACCAGTACATTGTAAAAGAAACCATAATAAATACTGATGCAGTAGTGTTTCTAATAAATATCTGGATTGGATTTTTTTGTTTATTTGCTTGCTTTGGCAGTACTTGTCAGATTGAGCCACCATTTCAATCCACTCTGACTACTTGACAGATTTAAATGACATTTTATACAGCTAGGCATGATGCTCAGGTAGACTGTACGATAGCACCGTAATGTTGTTACAATTCAAATAATTTGTCCAATAATTTAAACTTAATATCCTCAGTGGCTTTGATTTTAATACTAATTAGCAAGTGATAGCATTAGCATTGCCAGTGACCGTTGTTAGCATGCTAATGGTGAAACATTGTGAAACGCAGCCTCATAGAGCATATAGTAAAGGTTTCTTGTTTAATTATTGTTGTAGCAGAAATAGTACAATTTTGTACTGTGTTCGACTTTTGAAAGAGCTCTTTATATGCTCCCACTGACATGCTTATCGGTTTTAGCTAACATTGCTAACAAGCGATAAGTATGCGTGTGTCCCAATTCCTTCAAAGACCACAAAGGCTGGAGCAGCTGTTAATTGGGACAGTCCTGCCTATGACATGCTGCTTAGGTTGTGTATGTTAGCATGACAATAGACAGTATAAAAAATGGACCCAGGTGCCTTGATAATCACCCATTAGTTTCTGAAATCCCGTGATGTGATAAGATGGGGTGGGACTGACTGTGAGACTGCTTATTAGTTGATTAACAATAACCAATGATTAAATGCAAAGTGGTGTATCTATGCATAGAATGAAAAAATGTAAATGAAGAAGAAAATCTCTTCCCTCTGCAATAAACCTAGACCTACTACAGGGTAAGTAATGGAGGATTCATGGTCACTTGATACAGCCCTAACTGTATGCTTTATCAAATAGGAAAGTTTTAATTTAAGCCTAATCTTAAAAGTAGAGAGAGTATGCCACCTGCGGTTAAACTGACCATCTTCCACATGAAAAACTAGGACCTACCCTATATCTATACAAAAAAGGTCACCACCTGGATTTAAGCAAATAGGCAACAGCCTTCCATTGCACTCAAGGTTTAGCAAGATGCCAGTGCCAGGATTTATCGGACAGAAATCTTGAGAGGGTTGTTCAGGGAGCATGACACATCATTTTCACACATGGATTAGCCACCACAGACCAGAGTCCAGACCTTAACCCCATTGAGAATCTTTGGCGTGGGCTAGAGAAGACTTTACGCAACAGTCTGACTCTCGCAGCATTAAGATCTTGGCACAAGAGTAATGCATCTCTAGACAGAAATAAATGTTTTAAATAACTCATCAAGTCTAAACATGATCCAGGGAAATATTAGTGGGACTTGTTTCTTCGAGCAGAGCAGTGTATATGATTATAATCTAGTGCAAGGTTCTCATCAGAGATGATTTTGGTGTACTTGTACACTTTCCCTATTAAAAATACTTAGTAGCTAAAATAAATTTGTGATAAACTAAACGCGTTGTGTAATATTGCACTGAAATACAAGATGGAGTTAAGAGATTTAAAATAACTTCAGTATCTTATGGTAGGGTAAGTTGGCTGGCTCAATTTAACTCCTGGCATGATGCTTACTTTTTCCCCATAACCGCTATCAATTCAGACTGATATTGAGCTTAACAGTTTGCATTGTTTCGTAGCAATTGCCTGTTATAATAGGCCTATGCTGCTAGGCAATTCACATGATGCACTAAGCATCTCTTCTTCTCTTATCTCTTTTCACACTCTGTGTTTATACACCACTTTAATCATTAGTAATTATTAATCTCTGGCTCTCGTCCACAGCGTGTCTTTCGTCCTGTCACCCCTAACTGTTTACAGAAGATGACTTTCCCTTCCATGAGCCTGGTTCTGCTGGAGGTTTATTCCTGTTAAAAGGGAGTTTTTACTTCCCACTGTCACCAAGTGCTTGCTCACTGGGGGGGTCATCTGACTATTGGGGTTTTCTCTTAACCTTACAATATAAAGTGCCTTGAGGCAACTGTTGTTGGCACCGTGCAACGATAATTGAAGTAAATAGTTGACAGATCACCAACATAAAAGATCATCTTAAAAAGCAAAGCATCATAAATACTTTTAGACTCAGATAAATTTGCTTAGATGTAGCAGCCATTAAAACTGGTTCCAAAAGGAATGGCTGCATGGCAATAAAAGGGCACGGTTGCCAAGATACAAGGGGTGGCTTACCTTGTGTGTCACGTGTGTATACAGGTGTTTGTCTAATTAATCATTGTTGTACCTTTATGTGGTTTTTAGAGTCATAAAATTCCAAGTCTTGATCTAGGAATTAAATGCTGAGGTAAAAGTGAACTCTCTTTGTATTCCTGGTGTTTTATTTCCAACTGCAGATTTACTCCCTCATCAGTAACACCTTACGAGTCCAATACATTTAGCTTCTCTGTCTCCCTGTTGTAGAAATGTATGTTCCAGGATTTAAATGGGTGTTTAATTGATGTCTTGCTGGTTAAATAGTGGCCCCTGGATTCTTTTTGTACAGTGTTTGACCTCAAGCAATGATTCTTATTTGCATTAAAAAAGGGCTCATAAACTGTTTATGTGCTCCCACTATGACGTTTCCTTGCTAGCTGCCGAGCAGCGAGCCATGTTTGAGCGGAAACTTTTTAGCTTTTATGTAACAGAGAAGAGAAAAGCAGCATGTACGGAGTGAAATACAAACTGTTTTTTTTTCTGATTCCTCCATTACAAAAGTTACTGGCAACAAATTCTAGAAGAAAAACAGAAGAGCATAGCCCAGTAATTGCTGGCATTAAGTTAAACAAGACAGTCAGCTTTATCACTGAGCCCAGCTGAGAAATTGTTTCCATATTATATTTCTGTGTTCCTGTGTGCTTTTTTTTCTCCCATCCTGCTCTGTGATTTATTAAGCAGAATGTGCATCTTTTCCCTTGCAAACACAGTCCCCATTTATAACTGAGCAGACAAGTCCCTTCTATTTGTAGTTATTAATCAGAGTTGACTGTAGCGGGCACGGCCACTGGAGCTCAGACCGATAGACTCTCAGTCAGAGAGGAAAAGCCTGTCACATCCTGCTGACAAATACACAGATTTATGGAGCCCACATAGCCAGGCTACTCTCTATAAACAAATGCATTTGCCTGAAAAGAGCAGCTCTGAAAATGGATCTTCACTATGAATGCACATTTTTAAACACGACGACACCGTGTCGCCGAGAGTGAGGGGCTGAGGACGAGTTTATGAGGATATTACCGCCCGTGTGCATGTATAGCTCCATGTTTCGGATGACATGTAGCTTGACTAATTAACTGATCAAAGGCTACTCATAATCTCCATTAGAGCTGGTTGTGTTAATCAGTTTGCTACACACAAAGCCGGCACAACACAAGGCCACAAGAAGCAGCTTGGCCTTGCTGTGAGGGGAAAGTCTGCAGCTTCGTGCCAGTCCGGTTCTTAATATATACGCCTCTGCTAATACTTTGATTTGTTTCGTTTGTGTTTCCACCCGGCATCCAAGGCTGGCTGTTCTTTTCTGTCGCAGGAGAGCGTTCGGTGCAGCCACTAACCTCTTTCTGTCATCACCAGCCCGGAGAGATTAGCTGTATGAGTGTCTCTTGTTTCCTGGTGGAGCCCGGCCCCCAGTCCATTACAGTCCCAGCTCTGGTCCATGCCGAGGGGATGGGTGGAGAGTGGGGTGGGGGGACATGAGTGAGCGTATAAAGGGGGTTGAAGTCATAGAAAACTGTGGCCATGATTGCAGTAATCCTGTTATCTCTCTTGCTAAAGCTGGCCACTCTAGTGACCTGGAGACACAAATGTTAAGCTGCCTCTGTCTCTCTCCTCTCCTGCTCCTGCTTTTTTCACTCCTCCCTCCTCTATCTCACTCTCTTTAGCCAGCCTCATTGAATGTCAGGGGGTGGTCTTGGCTTTGCCTGACTCTAAATTCACAGTCTTCACACACACCCCAGGCTATCTCGAATTCCGTCAGAACAAAAGGGGTTTTTCTCCTGCGGTACTTGAACTTCTTGCCCATCTCATGCATCTTAATGCTCCCATAGCTGTACAGGTTCAGGGCGCCTTAGGAGAAAACAGCTCTTATTATTTTCCCCCTGAATTGCAGGAAACAAAACTGAGCTGGTGCAATCATGATTAATATGTGATTTGATAAACTAATTCCAAACCTTGCATTGTTTTCCTCCCAGAAAGAGTAAATAATACGGTCAAATTTAGCTTCTCATCTATTAGCTCGCTCACACTGTCATTTGTTAACAGGATAATGGGGCGTAAAGAGGGCCATTATTCTCTCAGTCCAGAACATATGCTGAAATCCTGCAGAAAAAAGCCACTCTGCAATACACACAGTCACAGCCACTCGGACGCACACAAACAACATGCGGGCGAGACGGTGTCATTTTGAAAGCGAGGACATGAGCACACTTTAAAGGAGCAAATGCATCATCCCGTGTTGTTCAACCCCCCCTCCCCCTCAGTGTCCCTGTCAGGTAGCAAGAGAATCATGTCCCAGACCCTGTTTTGATTGTAATCCCAGTGTGCCGGCCTTGAACCTGACGTGCTGCTAGGCGGCACGAGTTAGTATTCACTCTAGTCGCCACATTTGATAATAGGATAATTGGCATTCTGCACTCGTTCTGCTGCTAGCGGGGCTATAGATCTGTTCTATAGGTCAAAACCTGATCAAAGTCCAACACCCAATTTGCAATGCTAATCGCCGCCCAACAAATAATTGTGCTTAAGAACTGTTTAAATGAACCTCTCTGGAAGCCCACATAATGTGGCTTTTGTATCTGTAAGAGACATAATAGCAGAGGGCTTTTCTGTGGAGAACGCGCTGCCCTCTGTTATTAACTCATTAGACCTCGACGCTTTGATTCAGCGCCATTGTCTGACCTTCCCTCTCTGAGTAAGTGGACTGGGTAACATCACAAGACTCTTGTCTGGCAGAGCATGGAGAAGTATATTCCAGCTAGATGCATACATTCAGATCATTTTAGATTTTTTTTTACGGTTTAAAAAAAAAAAAAAAAGTTAAACCAATGCAAATTCAGGAATCAATCTAGATAAACACAAGGGACATAATAATCACGTTAACAAGAAGATAAGCACAAAGCAAACATGGAAATTAACAATGCGATGAACAAACAGTGAAATTCAATTGTCGGCCTGAACCAAAAATTGCTCATTCGTCAAAGGGGAGAGCACATGAAATAACGCAGGTAGAGATTCCAAATGGATAATTAACAGCTTTCTTTCCATTATAATTGGAATCAGTCTAGCCTGTTCCTGGGAAAGAGGGCAGAAAATTGAATCAGTGTTGTGCAGATAGAAATTACCACCATTCTCCACCTTAATTGGATGTCTTTGCTGAAATCATACCATGGGCAACCATGCTGGCATGCAGCGTTCAACATATGGCAACCATCTATACGCACTTCGCCCTCTCAGAGCTGTTGTCTTTGAGGTACGACTCAGAGGAGCGCCCGGGCTGACTGTTTTCCTTCTGCTGCCATCTTGTTTCCCCTCCTCAGACAGATTAAAAGAACATGTCTTATTTTGGAGGTCTTTTCACACCACTAATTTCAGAGGCCTGTTTTCTCTGTTGTAGTATGCTCCTGTGATTGGAGTATGAGGCAGCACATGTGAATGGCAACCAAAGCGCTGGATTTCTGAGGACATGTTCAGCACAAAGCATCCAGCTCAAAGCGAATTGATAAATCAGAGGCAAATGTGCCGGATATTATCATCCCATTCCAGATGGTCATTTGGATGGCAACAAATGGTCCACTGAGCAAGTCCCACAGAGATTAAAATATTAAGCATGCATTTACAAATCTCTACTGGCACGAAAACAAAAATGAAATTAAGGAGATTCGCCATGCGAGAACAATGAGCAGTTGACTAATGGCTCGTTCACTTACTTCATCACAGCCCAGGTAGCCAGTAGGCTGGGAATGGCTGCAGTTCCTGCATGCTAATGCAGATGCAGAAAACACCGGCATATACAAACCGAGGCAGAGGATCAACCTTGCGATGACATTAAAGCACTGTGGAGACGAGTCGGTCCAGTCCTTTGTGGCCGCACGCAGAGACACTCTTCTTTTCCTCAGATGTACTGTACCCCTGCCTCATGCTCATGCTGTGTGTGTGTGTGTGTGTGTGTGTGTGTGTGTGCGCGCAAACAGGCCTTTGTGTGTGTCTCTCTCTGTTTGAGTTAAATCTATTCAGTGTCTCCACCATGTCTTTGTGTATTTCTTTGGACGTGCGCCCGTGTGTGTGTGTGTGCACTGATACATTTTCATTCCAAACCGGTACCGTTTTGTGTGCGTGAGTGATGCACCAGACAAAGTGTAAACAGGAAACAGTTATGGATTGTTTTTACACGTTTTCACTTACCTCTGCGAGTGTGTTGGTAAATGTACCCCCCGCATCCCCGAGCCCTGACACCTCTTCTCGCCTCTTTCTCTTTGATCAGGAGGTGATGCAGATGGAGCGGCAGCTCGGGGGTCGGCTGATTGACGAGCCTCACGTCCTGCTTTTCAAAGACAGCTACCACAACCTGCGCCTGTCCATCCATGACATGCCCCAGGCACACTGGAGAAGCAAGCTGCTAGCCGGCTACCAGGTGCGTTGGGCTGCCCTTGAGGGGCTGCAGGGGCAGGGAGTTGCTCTGGATCAGTGCGGGAGTAAGGAGATTTAATACAAGTGCCTGGCCGAATCTGTTAAATTTGTTTACCGGCAGTAATAAGGCCGTCAAATGTGTTTGTTTATGAGCTCAATTTAAAATCTATGCCGTTTGTTAGTTTAAATTAGCCATCCAGAAAAGTAAAAAATGAATTGAACGCATGTTAACAAAAGTTAAAAAGTTACTGACTATTCAGAAGCTATTTGGGAGAAACTTTTTTTATTGTTAATGAGGCTTCGTGGTCTCCTAATGTCTCTGGAAAGTTCTTTTTCATTTGAGTTGGGCCAGACTTTTTAATTAAGCATGTTTTGGTTTGGCTTCAGTTGATCACTTTAAAGATTCACACAAAGGAGTGTTTCTAAGTCTGTTACTGCAGGACTCTGCTGTCCAATAACCTTTTCTGTTCTTGGCACACTTTGGAACTTAGTCATTTGTCAGAGTAGAGGGAACCTTTTTTTTTTTTTTTTTTGGTGTGTGCACCCCTGTGCCTAGACCGCGAGTGTGCACGTAGTGTATACATGTGCATAGAGGACCTGAATTGCGTGCACTAACTCAGGGCTGCAAGCTGATTGATTATACTAGCTGTCGCTTTCTCAAAGGGGGCTCGTATAAAATATAGAGCAGTATGTAAATATCTCGAACTTTGCAACCTGAATTTTGGATCGGCTCCACCTTACTGCACTCCCCGCACCTGCGCGTGGCCAGTTACACTGCAGCCCGACGTATGCACACACAAGGGATGTTCCAGGACTAGAAAATGTTCTGGCTGTAACTATGTGAGCATTGAGTACCGGGTCCCCAATGAGAGCATGCAGACTGTGCCAAGCAAGCAAGGCGGCAACAATGCACCCAGAACAGAGGCTTATTCCTCTGGACTGTGCCTGTTCATTTGGAAGTGTTATTCCCCTCTCAGCAGTGCAGTCAAAAAGGCCTTTAGTCTCCCTGGGGCCCATGAAGACTTCTGTGCGTTTCACTCAGCTGCTCTGTTGCCAGTCTGCCTGGGTAACAGTGCCCCCATTTGGTTAGTAGGATGTGCTGCAGGCCACACTTCTTTTCGACTGAGAATCCTGGTAGCCGTTGAACTCGGGGTAAAGCGAGGAGTTAGTGTGCACTTTTTTTTCCTCTTTCTCCAGCATTACAACAGTGCTTCTCCTGGGTTATGCAAACAAGTCATGAATATGTAGCAGACGAGAGAGAGGGGTAGAAATTGCAGCCTCAAATGCATTCTCCCAAAGACTCCCTGGTATCCGTTTGCTAGACAGAAGCTGAAGCCGATACAGCAGCAATACTCAGAGCTATTGAGTATGCTTATGCATTTGCCGCATGATGTGCTTTAGCTTTAAAGTAGTGGTGTGATCTTTCAGCGTTTACACTAACGCCAACATTTGTATATCTGCCTGAAAGTTAGTACAAAGCTAAAGCAAGTTAATGAAAATAGATGAAAAGGGAAAAAAAAGAAATGCTTCCATTGCCAGCGTGACAGATTGCGTGTGTAATCTATTAAAATCCAAAGTTTGATTTCTTCTGTTATCAGCAGAGTCGGGCTGGCAGCTCTTAACTCCTATTAAAGATTCTATTTGTCAGTAACAGCGCATTTATTCCCTTTAACTTAATTGAACGTTGTCATTCCGCTGCCTCAGATA
Source organism: Perissodus microlepis (assembly GCF_051167445.1). NCBI lineage: Eukaryota > Metazoa > Chordata > Actinopteri > Cichliformes > Cichlidae > Perissodus > Perissodus microlepis. The sequence goes on along the minus strand of NC_140462.1, from coordinate 7,270,130 downwards.
TACTTAGCCATAATGATGACAGCTTATGTCAGTGTAATTAATGATAATCTCAGTGTATTCTAGGCAGGCGGTCGTGTTGTGGCGCGTTTCAGACATGCATTTCTGACTGTGCTGCTGCATGTGCTTCTTTTTTTCCTTCTTCTTCTACTGCAGGAGATCCCGTTCTACCACATCTGGAACGGTTCCCAGCGGTACCTGCACTGCACGTTCACTCTGGAGCGGCTCAGCCTCAGCACCTGCGAGCTCACCTGCCAGCTGTGTGTGTGGCAGGTGGAGGGGGAGGGACAGAGCTTTAGCCTGGACTTTAACATTGCCAAGGTAACGTTCGTTCTGCTCACTTAAAAGCTGCGGTCGATTATGCCGCGGCTACTATTTATCATTTTGGTTATTTGTAAAGGAGATGATTTTTCTGCTGAGCTCAGAAAACCTGTGTGGCTTTCCCCCCTTTCCAGGACACTCGAGCGTTGGACTCTGAGTTTCTGTTAATGGACAGTAACGCCACAGCTCTGGCGGGACCCAGCGCCTTTCAGATCCCGTACCTCATCAGGCAGAAGATCTGCAGCAGCCTGGACGCCCCCTGTCCCAACGGAGCCGACTGGAGAATGCTAGCACAAAGACTTAAACTCGAGAGGTAAAGATCAGCTTTACAATAACGCCTTATCTGATTGCTGATCTGATCGTTGTCAAGGCATGTCGGAGCCGGCGGCTTAGCTTTGAAAGCTCTGAAGAAATTCTGAAGAGCCTTATTTATCCAAACCTCTTGAGAAGTGAGGTTTCACAGCAAAGTTATGCACAATATGTGAATACAGCTCACTCAAAATAATGATAGTAAAGAGGTGTACTAATACAGATGTTGTCAGAAAAACAGTGAAATTTCAGTAATCAAGCACAATCGGTGTGGAGTGATTCACCTCAGCGGAGTGTTTTTCCTAAAGTTCAGGTAAACAGAGTAATGCTTTAGCAAGCTAATCCTCTTTTGACACAGCTAGTATTATAGGATTAATGCGGACTTGATGGATACAGCTATCATTTCTGCAAGAAAACATGACCCCCTTCTTCATTTCTCCCTCAGAAACAGGTAAGAAGCTTAAAGTCTGCAGCTAAACTTCTACCTGCTACATTCTGCTTAACAGCTGTAATTGGAAATGCAGCGAGCTAGCTGCCCATCAGCGGCAGGAAGGGGGGGGATAAAGTTGGAATAGGTTTGGATCTGTGCCGACCACTTCGTTGTCACAGCTACTGTACTCTATCACCAAAGCACTTGTAACAAGAGCGTAGTCGGGCATTGATCTCTTATCCTCCAATTTAATTTCTACCTGGTAATGAAATCAAATAGGTACACTTAATTTGTCCAATCAACTTTTATTTACCCCAATTAATCACAAATTGAATTGATGCACTACAGGTTTAATTAGCAATGTTTTGCTCAACATAATCAATTCTCATTTAGACCTCAGGAAGGAACAACTGCTCCGTTGTTTGATCTGTCCTTAACAACGCGTTTTCCTCAAAAGGCTGCAGCTCCTTGGCATTCTGTCATGCTGCATTTCTGTGTTTGTTTCTGCGCGTGTAAAGTGTTCAGACCGAGCGGAACGGGACCAATCAATAAAACTTAAAATGCCAAGAACCTTTTATTTGATCTTTCTCTCCCAAGACGGTGCGAGTGGCTGCGTCTGAGCCATACAAGATAAGCTCTTGTTTCACGCGGCGTGGTGAATAAGCAGGGTTGACACATTTTTTCTTTTTTTTAAACTTTAATAATGACACAGAGGTTCATTCCCAAAAGATTTTTTTTTTTTTGACCAACGTCTCTCTTTGTTGCGTTGTCCTGATGCAGAGCCAGAGCTGTTCATGTTCTATAAAATCCAGTTGACTTAAAATAGCACGGTGACGATGTGTTCCTGGTGCTTGTGTCCTACCGCTGCAGTCACGTGTTTATAACCTCCACATAATGCTTCACCAGGCAAACAGAAAGACACGAGGAAGTCGGACTCCGTCTGACCTTTCTCAAGGTGAAAAAGGCTCGGTGGCATTTTCCTGTCTCCCCTTTCCCCCCTCACTGAAACACCCACACGGCACGGTGATTCTTTGTGCTTTACATCGTTCTCCTTTTTAATGTCATGTGGGTTCTACATAAGAGTTAAAGCCCCGGACATTTGGAAAAACAGAGAAATGCCATTTAATCAAACAAGCATCTTCGGCTACCGCGGGGATAAGGTCCCACTCAACATCAAATATCCAGCTGACTCGGGCCACTGCTTTGTTGTCATTGATTGGGTTTGATCGTAAAGGTTCTGCTCCCAAAATAGAAAAGGTCACTTCCGACTTAACTGTGAAAGTCCATATAGGATTTACTATATGGGATTTTGGGGCCAATTTCAACATCAAATAAAGAGGGAATGAGGGTTGTGGAGTTAAGCTTCAAATGAGAATTGTTAGAGAGTCTGTACGTAACGGCAGTTTCGAGAGCTCCGACTGTGTTCTTGTAGCTTTTATCATTTTTTTTACTTAGTGCGCCGACACTAGATATCAGGATGTAGCAATATAACCCACAATAAAACCTGACATTGACAGAGTTAGAGGAAGAGGCAGCACAATAAAATACCTGGTGAAAGGTTTTCCTGACACTCTTTAGGTGGAGAGAAAATGAGAGGCTCTGCTTTCTGATGTGCGTGTCGCTTTATTTAATTAATTTTCTGTGTTCTCTGCTCTCTCTCACCTCGCAGACACATGAGTTTCTTTGCATCCAAAGCAAGCCCAACCTCTGTGATCCTGGACCTATGGGAGGCGCAACATTTCCACAGCGGCAACATCAACCAGCTGGCCACGGTCATGGCCGACATTGGCAAACAGGAAGCCATGATATTCCTGGTCTCCGATGGCGAGTGCTAACCTAGAAAAGAGGGACAGACTGGTGCCGAGGAAAAGTACACAACGTGATACACTAATACGCATTCTTACACGCATAAAAAACAATAACTGCAGCGGGAATCGAAGAACAGAGCTGTCCCAGCGTTCCTTTTCTTCACTTTAGAAGATAAGAAAGTGTTTATGTAGGATTGAGTCCCTATTTCCCATCAAACACAGTAAAAATCTTTAAATGACAGACCAAATGAGGAACAAGGGGGTAGAGTTTGGGTGTGTGTGTGTGTTTGGGGAAAACGTATTCACAGACTCAGTAGAGAAAGTACCTTTTATTTCCCATCAAAGACCCAAGTTAAATTAGTCCATACCCTAGTTCTGCTGCAAAGGTAACATCAAATTAACTCTTCAAAACAGGCCGCGTACGGCTTAACAAGGAGCAATATGCAAATGTAACGCTATTAGTAATGGCCAATATTGCAAATTCAGTCGTTAATTTTTGAACTTCAAAAACCGTGTGTTTTTAAACAGTCGGTTAAAAGGAAGGTGGCAAAAAAGGGTGCAGGTCATTTCAGGTTAAAGAGAACCAGCAACATATGCAATTGGCAGGTTCGTCACATGACATCAACTCAGAAGATTAGCCCAATTTTTTTTCTCTTTACCTTTTTTATTTTATTTTAAAGCAACCTAGTGAGACTGTGTGTGTGAGTCACATAATCTGTTTAACACACAGACGGCTTGTAGCGGATTCTGGACTTGCTGGTTTAAAAACAGATTGTGTGTCTGAGCCCCCCAAAAACCTATCTCATGTAGCTTGTGTGTGCGTTTGTGTGTGTGTTGTAGTCCAGCCGGTATCACTATTGTGAATCTAACATCTTGACATCTTGATTCAGTGAGACGCTTTTGCAGCTTTTCCTCCTTTTAAATCGATATATGTGAGGTTTGGGTTCTCTGGATCCTTTTTTTTTTTTTTTTTTTTGAAGTGATTAATATCTTGACTTAAAGTCATATTTTAAAGGAAATTTCTATTTAAAGCCTTCTGATTTTGATCCATAAGGTTTCCACATTTTATATTACCCCAATCATTCATCGTGGCGTTTCTCTGTTTTAAATTCCACAGCTTAATGAAGGAGCCATAGGGCCGAGAGGCACGCCGACTGCACGTGTGCGAACGCTGAATGTCGTCAAAGCTCATTTCTAAAATGACATTTTCCTCTTGATTACATTGATTTTTGTAGTCTAAAAACATGACCCGAAGGGTTATTATTCCATATGAATTATGTAGAGCACTTTCCCTCAGAAAAATCTGACAACAAATTCTTCAAAATCATCACAAGATTACTCATGTTGAAAGGGTAATTGTGCAGCTTTGTTTGTATTATTCATAAAGCAATGTTGGTGGGAATTCTGCATTTACTGTGTGGCAAACAGTATTTCCACATCAGAGAGAAGCCCGTCTCTCAGATAAAGTAAAGAGCAGCTTTTTCATAATGTCACCCCCTCTGCTCACAAATAGATGCTTTGAAAGGATTTTTTTTTTTTTTGGCTATCTGTATCCAGACAGCAACAATTATCCAATAGATTCATGCAAAAATCCATAAACTGCAGCGGCGCATTTGCATTCTGTTGTATTTCTCTAACAGTATTTTTCTTTTTCTCGTAACGAATCTGTCAAACAAACACAAAAATTTCTCGTTTAGCAATTTTCCTTCGGTGAGGTGTGAGCAGTCCCAAACTAGCCATAGGTTCTCTCTGTGTCTGCCTCAGGGTTGCATGTGAAGTTGTCTGTTCAAAGCTATAATGAAAACCCCGCCCCTTTTCATTCAAACAGCGAGGACGGCCCAATCCTGCGGGCTCGAATGGTTTTTAACCTTTAAGATGAAATGATTGTCAGATTTTTTGGAATGTACATTAGTTTCCTTGTAGCAGGCAGAAAGTTTGACTTTCTTTTTATACCGTCGCCCATCGCCTTGCTCGTTTAACTCATCTCGTTAAACCACATCTCCCCTCAGAGTCCCGTTACCAGTTTATATAAAGATGCCGTGAAAATGATCAGAAACTCAAAATCTTTTCACGTTGAATCAGATCGCCGTGCATAATTTGTAAATACTTTTCTATACCAGCCGTGTGCTGTCACTTTGCATACTGTATATCAGCAGAATTGTTAACCAAAGTTTTCTGAATATCATTTCGAGGGCCACCGCATCCTCACGCCGTGTCCACGAATCCACTGTTTTCTAGAGTAACTGTTCTCTTTCATTGTCTTTTCTTTTTCCCTCTTTTTAAGGCATCTCAATGCTGTTTGTTTACGCAGTACTCTGTGTCACCTTATCACTTTGTAAACAAATGTAAATTATATTTTAATATGAAGCCAAAAAAGACACTTAACTGGCGCAGCATTTGTCAAGTCTAAAACCGTGACGTGTTTGCCTATATACTGTTGTTTGGCAATCTAGCAGACTATTTGCAGTGTTAAGGGTTTCGAGACTGTTTCACAGGAAAGCTTTCTGTCGACGTTTTGTTCGTCCTTAACTCTGCGCACCTGATGATTCCTGTAACTGTAAGCATTTAAAAATCCAAGGTGGAAACTGTCACTTGTGCTTAACGAGTCACCGCGTCGGTGGGTGGGCTGCGTGGCTAATTGGAGAGCGAGGGCGTCGGTTCTCGGACGCTGATGAGCCGGCGTCGGTGCGGCACGTTTAGATGAGCCACGGCAGCTGTACAGTCAGAGCGCATGTGTGTTTCTTCACCCCCCTCCGTCATCGTCTTGGATATGTTGCCTAAGCACATTTCAGTAATGTAATTCACCAGCCGCCAGGATGTTGAGCATCTTAACTTCACATCTAGCTCGTCCGACAAATCTAACAATTCTGCTATGACTCAGTGTGTGTGTGCGTGTGTGTGCGATGAATACAGTTTGAGAGAAAACCCAGGCCTGATAATTCTGTGTAAGTATGTGTCAGTAACATACAAGCTTTGTTCAAGGGTTTATACTGTCAGTTCACCCCTGTGTTATGGGGAGAAATGTAACATCTCAGCACTGTACTTTTTGTGTCACTCATTACTATTCAGTGTCAAGGATGTATTTGAGTGTGTGTGTGAGAGAGACTGGGTGTGTGCATACCTCCCCGTCACTCTTACTAAACTGTTTTCTTTTTGAAGTAAGAACAATAGACTTCTGTACTTGTGAATGTTTTTTTCTCTTTAGTTCCTTGATTCAATGTTCCTTGCCTTTCTGCAAGTCAAAAATGCTGTATTTATTACATGCCACAGCGCTTATGCAATTGTATAATCCTCCTTTATGTTCCTTTGTTTTTAACCTTTTTTTTGTGTTCCCTATCGTTAATGTAAATTGTTGTCAAAACTTTTGTGGCGATGGAAAAACTTCTGCTAAGGGAGATTTTCTGTACTTTTTTGGACAATGATATGGATTTGTGGGTAGAATTTTGGAAATTCGTTTCTAAGTGCTTTCAAGTATTTACTTGGCCTTATGTATATATATCTATCTATGACATTTCAGAAAGGTATGTATAGTAATTCAATCCGAAAATTGTTGTAAATAAATTATATATTGTTAAATCAAGGCCTGGATCTTTTATGAAATGCGTCTGTTGTTCTTCTTGCCATGGGATTAAATGCAAAGCTTTTTGGCTGATTAACCTGGAGCCTTTCCTGCTACGGTGAAGGGATCCAGTGGCTCTGTGTGCTGTGTGGGAAATTTTGCTGTCATGGTTTGGATCATCTTGTCCCCTGAGATGGAAATGTCAATCACTACTGAGTCATCATTTTTACCTTATGATGAAACATTTCTGTCCTGATGGTCTCTTCCAGGATGACTGTGCTCCCACTCATAGCACACAAGGGCTCACTGAATAGTATGACTCATTGAGTATGACCTTCGTAACGTGACTGAGCACCTTTGGGGGAAAAATTTGGGACTCTGCTCTCCACCAACATGATCAAAACAGGAAATGAGGGAACACACTCAAGTCCACTTATTAGGTACACTTCCTATTATTGTGTTAGCTGTCCTGCCTTGAGTAAGCAAGGTGAACACATCGTTGCTCCACATTCGTCAGCTGTACATTCATTAGCTTTGTGACATGGCCTGTCTGGCCCATTCTGATGCTCCGGTTTGAACTTCCGCAGGTCATCTTTACCATGTCTGCATACCTACACGTACATCACCTTTTTATTAAACCTACACCGGAGCTTGTCATCAGAGGAAAGGGTACGCTGAGGGCAGGTCGCCAGTCTATCGCATAGCTAACACAGATGACTATTCACACCTAAGGTCAAATAAGCTAACAAGCATGGCTTTGGACTGTGGAAGGAAACTGGAGTAGCTGGAGAAAACCCTCTTGTTGTGAGATGGTGCTGATTTTACTAGATTTGAGAAAAACCCTCCTTGTAGCTCATAACACTGAAAGTTATAAGTAAAATGAAAAGAGCAAACTAAACCAGGAAAAAAAGAAAACTCCAAACAAAATAATTAAGTAGAAAACAGAACTATAAATACTCTGTTCAAAAGCCAAGTTTCAGAGCAAATAAAAGTTATTTGCCCTACAAAAATTATTTATTCAGTTTATTTTCAATCTGTATATATTTCCCCCTGGTCATCTACACCCCACCAGCAATAATCCTATGTCTTCCAGTTTGAGGAACCACTGTTCTACTGCCTCATCCTGCATTGAAGTTGAGCCAGAAAAGCTGATTAAAATATTCAAACTAAAATGTTTAGTAGACTGAACTTGCTCACTTGATCAAAGATACATTTTTGGCACATGTCATATCAATGCATGGTTCAGACAAAGAAGCAGGTTTTAACAGCTTGGCATCCATTTTTAAAACACCTCTGGGCACATAGCTGGGAATTTACTTTAAAGCTGTATCTAAACTCACTCTAATTTCTGTGGTGACCAGGATATAAACATTAAACAGAATCACCAATCGAATCTGATGAAAAAAAAAAATATATTGCAAGGGAAATCTTTTTCCCTGACAGATTTTGCTGTAAAATTTCAGGACTCTTTTAGAGGATTCCTCTCTAAATGGTAATGGTCTAAAACTCCAGTCCTCGAGGGCCGGTGTCCTGAAACTTCTCATGTGTCCCTGTTCCAACATACCTGAATAAAATCAGTAGGTCATTAGTAAGACTCTAGAACTTGACTGCATGCTGAGGTGGCAGCCCTTAACCCAAGTAAATTTAAATAAGTGTTTGGAAAAATAGTACTTCTGAAAGTACATTTTTTGCACCATGTTCATTCACTCATGAGCTGCTGTAACATGAATCAAATGGCTGAAATGCCACCTCAGCATGCAGTTCTATAGTCTTGTGAATGACCTAATTGTATTCAGGTGTGTTGCAACAGGCACACAAGTAAAAGTTTCAGGACACCGGCCCTCGAGGACTGGAGTTTGAGACCACTGGAAAATAAAAATAAAAATTAAGTGTGCAACATTTCATGAACTGTAAAACCTCTGATCGTCTCAGGACCCTCATCTTGCGTCTCCGTGACACATAACCGTTGAGCTAAAGTCTGTAACAATTAGCCTAGCTTAAGGTACAAATGGCTAGCTTAGCCCTCTCCAATGGTTAAAGATTAAAAGAAGATAAAACGCTTTGGAGTTACAGATATGCGTCATTATACCAAGGAGTGTTTAAAAACAACAACAAACATCCATTTGTGAGCTTCAACTTTGGCGTCAGTTTTTTGTTTTTTTTTTTTAAACTCTGGACTGCATGCTAGCGGCTGACCAAGTGCTACCACTGCTCATGCTAAGCTTTTAAGAGGAGCTTCTCACCTAAACAGAAATGTAGCTATTCCAGCAAGAATGATGGGTTAAGCACCTGGCTACCTACCAGTTAAGATAAAATGCCACGTATTTCAGTATCACTTTGTTGATTATATTTATAGGGAGCATACAAAGGCTTCAGCAGCAGTGTTGCCAACTTAGCGAGTTTTCAGACCCCTTAGCGACTTTTCAAAAAAAAAAAAAAAAAAAAAAAAAGTCGCTAAAAAAAAAAAAAAAAAAAAAGGACGTGAAAGCGCATATCGCTTTTACTCTCAACAAGCAGCGGGTGCTGTAACGCAGTCAGTTCTTCTTTTACTCCTATGCTGTTTTGTGGATCACAAGGTTTAAAACTACTTGTAAACACACACACACACACACACACACACACACACACACACACACACACACAAAGTAACTCCACCAGAGTGCCTATTTCGGGTCACTTTTGCCGGTCCAAGCCCGGGAAAAGGAGCAGGGTTGGAATTGTGACATTAAAAAAAACAATAATTGCTAAAAGAAATTTAATTTGTAGTTCTAAATAAACTCTAAATGCATTTAGGACGTTTTTTACTCACTTTATGTCTCTTCCACGATGTTATTTCTCTCTCCAACAACGTAGGTTAGAATTAGATTAGCATGACCAATTATGCAAATTAGGCGATGACGTCATTTAGCGACTTTTAGGACAACCAATAGCGATTTTCCTTACTGAGGAGTTGGCAACACTGTTCAGCAGGGTTTTGGAAAAAGAGCAAAGATGGCAATTGACAGTTTTAGAAATTGTTACAGATGGGAGTGTTTCCAAGAGAAACGAAATGACCCGGCACATGGAATTACTAAATAATTTTATTTGAAACTTTCAGCTGCAATAAAAACAACACTTACAGGCCACTTCTGAAGCAATATAAATACAGATTCAGTGATGTGAAAGTACTCTAAGGAATAATATCACAGTAACATGGGGAACACTTAAAGACTTACTTTGTCTCATTTAAAAAAAAAAAAAAAAAAAAAAGTCAAATCAAAGGAAAAGTTAAAAATCAATCTCCATCACCCGCGTGTATGACGATTAAAAATGGGTTAATTACTACATCATTCTAAATGACTCTTCAAGCTGGAGTATGCGCTCTGACTTGCCAGAGTCAAAGTAATAAGTAGTTAGTGATTCTGTGGAGGAGATCCAGTCAAGCAGAAATGGACACCTCCTTTTCTGCTCGACTGGCCCCCCATTACATTAAAGGGCGCTGCAGTGAGAGCCGATGAGTGGGCTGGGGTCCTGTATGGGGCCAGCACTTCACTACACTTAGTGCAAGAGAATTGCTTGATCATTACTGCAATATGAGAGATTATTAGAGGCTCAATGACTCCTTCAAGTTGGTGACTTGAATTAACAAGGACGAGGAGAACAGAGGCGGGAGATTACTCCGCTAACAGCTACAAATCGACGTGGCCTGCGGTGACATTTTTTTTCATGACCTAAAAACAACTTTGAAGTCAAAAAGTTACCGATGGCGTGACATAATTCCTCGTCTCCTTCCAGTTATGCAACACAGCATTTGGCATTAGAGGCAGTGCCATCAGAAGTCTCCTAACAGCAGAGTAAAGTGACGGTACGTGCAGCCAGCATTAAGCCTCGAGAACAAAAACAAAGTCTGCAGCACAGAGAGAAAGGACTTAGTTTAACAAGGTGTGTGGCAAGAAGGGATGTGGTGCGTCTACGGAAGTGTCAGGGGGTAAAGAGAAGGGAGAGAGAGCAGTGCTCCTTCTGAAGATGCGCCTCGCTCTCTCACACTGGAGCAAAAGCATGGCCTTTGCACAGGGGCTTATCCTTCTTCGAGTAGAACGTCTTCCCCTCCAGGTTGATTTGGCAGAGCTTTAAAGATGAAAGGAGACACACAGAGTGAGAGAGACGGATTGGGAAACGAGGGCAGAGTAGATATCAGACTTCAACACTGCTGATGTGAATTTACACAGTTTCTAGTGGCCAGAGCAAGCTTTACTTGACTGCATTTGCTTTCAGTTTTCTTCACAGAATGAGAGAGATATATAGAGAGTGATAGACTGCAGGTGACAGGCTGAGAGAGAGAGGGAGAAAGCTTGAGGTCCAGACATGGAGGCAAATTTTTTTCTCCAGGTGCCATTGTACTGGGACAGCTGCGAGATACAGGGGCAAAGAGAGCCCACAAGAAGCTATATCCATCAAAATGACTTACAGCACAGACGAAGCACGTATCGTGCCAGCTGTAGCCCAAGGCCTCCAGAAACCGATCCCCGGCATCAATCTTGAAGTCACAGCCATGGCATTTGGTGCCAAACATCTTCTCATAGTCTGGGGGGGGGGGGGGAGAGTGGCGAGCAGAAGAAATGTAAGATAAGGTGAATATAACATTACATTTTTAACTCAAAAGAGCTTTTATCGTTGCCCGCATCAGGCCAAGGAATCGCCCCGGCCTCCGCAATCGCCGTTTGTAAACATCGCTTAACCTTTACGGCATCCGTAGAGACTGAAATCCTTTTCCACATCTTTCATCTTTAAAAGAAGAAGTGGAGGCTGTTTGCCGCTCCGAGATGAGCAATCCTCACTACACGCTACACGCAACCACTTAAGGGACTGAACGGTGTAAAATAAAGACGTATAGAGCTGCTTTGATGCCAAATGCCGGCTCCTCTTCTTATTGGCCATTTGATATCTATACTGTTTGTGTTATTGTGTCCACCCACTGTACATTAGTGCCTTTCCAGAGTGTAGGGGTGGGATTAGGATGAGGTGGAAATTGCTCCAGATACTTGACTGGATTTGCCAGTCTCTTTCATCACAAGGACTCTGGGGGGGGGGGGAAGTGTCAGGTTATAATGCTGCTTCTCAAGAGTGAGTGGGTGAGAGCTGTACAATCCCTGAAAGATGCTGAGGCAGCAGAATGTTTATCAGAGCTGAAGGCATTATTCAGAATATGAGTACCCAGGTTCTGGCTTCGCCTCTGATAAAGCAGCAATCCACGTCAGATGCCCCGCTAAGTCATTTATATCATAATAGAAGAGCACGCACCATTCATAAAACCCAATAGAGGTATGTATGAAGTAAACTGGAGCTAAATAGATTACAGCAGATGAAAACGTCACACTTTATGATTGACTGCGGCATGTGCCAGGAGACTCTCAATGTAGGTTTCTGCCAAACCCCACAGCAATACTACAATGTTTGTAAAAATCAAACTATTTCTGACACGTTTTGTCAAAGAAAATAATCAAAATTATTTCAGACAGACTGGAGAGGATGCACTGTAGAGAGGAAACAATTTTATCACAAAATGCACGCTACACCTGATTCATGCACTGGCTGAATTTAAAGATTTTGTACCCCGACGTCTATGACGTGGGCCGAGCTGTAGCATCCATTTAAAACGTGCTTTGTGGGTGTCAGCTTGCTCTGTCTCATCTGTGGACTTGAGGCCAGTGCAGATTTATAATCGGGCTCGATCCACGTGTGAAGTCGCGGGGCGTCTTACATGAGTCGAGATGTTCTCAGTCAGTACTGGAACTAATCGATCTGCACACTCGGATTTTCAGCACGCTCAGGCAAATGCTATCTGGCTTGGACTCGGGTTTAGAATTAAACTTTTTATTAAAGCACAGGTTTCTGTGGGCGCTTCCATCTGCTCAGCAGATCTGACTACTGTCATTGTTGCAGTTATTAGTAGTAGTAGTATTTGAAACTGTTCCTTAGAACGACATAAATGCGACTGCTTTTATTTCCAGCAGAGGATTTTTCACCATGGTGACACCTTTATCTTTTGTGAAGCCTTCAGTGTTGTATTGTTTGAATGAATGAACAGAGTCCTTGAGAGAAAACACAGTCGAACACATTTGGTCATGACTGAGGTCTTTATTATAAGTAAACAATCCTTTTCTCACCAGACACGCGAGTCTGGAACCAAACTGTCCTAAAGAGTGATGAAATCGTAAAAGAAAGGCGGACATTTACCATCTTTTGGAGCACAGTTGAAGCACAGACTGCATGTTATGGTTTTTGGATCAGACTCAAACTCAGGATACTGCACGCTCGTATGGTAGCGACTTGTTAATGGTGAAATAGTGATGCCCTAAAGCTTGCCCTGCTTTATCGTCTATTTTACTCTAAATGGAACCATAATTTACAAAGTGAACACCGAGCTGTATTAAATAAGACTTGAATCTAGCAATTCAGAAGAAAAACTCATTAGGAAAGTGGTTACAGAGTTCATTAATCAAGACAGAAGTACACTCATTTTTTTCATGCACTTCTACAGAAACTGACTTCTTTGTCAAGCTGAGAGACATCGCCCCCTGCTGGCCTATAGGGAAAATGGATGTGTAAAATCACACTAGCTTCAATTTGAATTCAGCTTTTTATACTAGGTGTGAGTTCATCCCATATTTTACACAACAGAGGACATCCCAGCCATCACTACCAAGCAGAATAGTTGTATGTATCCTCCTCTGGCCCTTGGAAGACAATCAACTGTGTCACAGCATTGGTGTTGTTTCATGTAGGATGTGAAGCAGTAGCATCAGTTTGTGAATGTGGCTCCAAAAAGAGCCGTTTCGGTCTTTGTTTTTTGTACCTTTTCCAACTCTTACACAATAAATTGCACCATTTGCATTTAGATTGCCCAGGTATGCAATATAGGAAGTATAGTACGTGTGGACTGCAATGGTTCAGTTACTCACCTCTCTCACAGTAGGGTTCACCCTCCTCCATGTAAAAGGCTTGATTCCTGATAGGATTCTTGCAGGCTGCACACTTGAAACACTGAACATGATAAGTCATCTTCAGTGCATGCATGATTTCCTGATGGGGGGAAAAAAGAAAAAGGTTAACTTTTTTTAAAAAACTTTGAAACAGCTGTTTTGATTTTGCTGGATACGACAGAAGCCCGTACCCCTATAATCTTCTTTTTGCACTTGGCACAGTTCGGAGCGTATCGGTTATCGTGGCACTTGGTACAATAGACAGCTCCCCTTTCTTCAAAGAAGCCCCCCTCCTCCAGGACCGCCTTACACTGCGAGCATGTAAACTCTTCCGGGTGCCAAGACCGTCCCAGTGCCACCAGGTACCGTCCCCTGGAGAAAAGAAAAAAAAAAAAAAAAAAAAAAAAGACTCTTAGTAACACATAAATAGGGATTTTTTTTAAAATATAAATTGGCTAAATAATCCAAAGCTTCAACAGAGGAGTGAAAAAAGATCCAAAGGCACTCAGCAAAAATACACTAGACTGTGTGAAATGTGAGCAAACGCTAAAGACAAATTTGAGGTTTTCCAGAATTTGAATTTGAGTCTTCACTCAAAAATTAATGAATAAAAGCTCTTTGTTTGCAATGGTGACCAGAATATCAACCAGTTTCTTTGTTATTCTGAGTGATAACAAGATGTCTCCACACTCTGTGAAATATGCTGACTGGCTTAATTTGCTGCAGACAGGCAGTGTGTCGTGAATATTAAGAGTCTTAAATTGTCATCTCTAACAGGAGCAAACACAGAGCGCCTCGCTCGAGTTAAAAAGAATCTGTGTGTAGTGGCGGTGCAGCCTCACCTGATGATTTTGTTGCAGGCACCACATATGGGGGTCCTCCCGCTGTCTTCCGGCGCCTGCTGTGCAGCCTGCAGGATGGAACTGCGGCTCTGCATAGGCGTGGGCTGGGCTGGCTTCTGGTGCTGGGTCACGACGGTGCTGACCTTGTCTGGGCGAAAGCGGTCGGCAAAATTGGGGTCCGAGACCCACGGCGGTCGGCAGGAAGGAGCAGAACTCTTTGGTGCGGCGGCAGCACTTGTCGATTCTGCACACCACAAAAAAAATTAAATAAAAAAAAAAAAAAAAAAATCCCATAACAATCCACCCTTCAAACAGATGTCTGTGGTGACAGCTTTGAGTGTCGCGTTGTTGCTGCTGTATTGACACTTAAGACGTAGAATCTATTAGCACAGCCTCTCCCGGAGGCTGCTGGGGCTCTTTTTAACGCATCAGCAGGAGAAGAAACTCACCATCTGGTTTATTTGCTGCTTGGGCCGTGGCAGGTGAGGGAGCTGGCTCAAGGCTGTGGGGAGAAAATGACTAATTAGAAAAGGTAGACACGCGCGCGCGCGCGCACACACACACACACACACACACACACACACACCTCCGTAACTATAGTTACTTCTCAATGGATGCCATGTTTGGATATCTCCTGCCATGGCTGAGCTGTCACCATTATGCTGTGCCACGGATTACCTTGTGTGCGAATGATTCGAAGCATCATTATTAATATTAATTGGGATTAACAGGGTAGCGTGGTGCCCCCACCTGTTGTGATCACACATTCTGATTCAGTGTATTAGATTTAACTGAAAGCAGCACAATAATTGAAATTTCTCCAGTATCAAAGAACAACAGTGAGCAGTTTCTATCATGACTCAAAAATCAATCAAGCCGAACATGATTTCAGCGTCATCGCCCTGCTGTTCAAGAGCCGCAGCCTCTCATGAGAGCATAAGAAACACCAACATCTCCTCAGGCCGACTGACGTCGCTCAAAGTTAGGCAAAAGTTAGACGACTGGAAACTCAGTCGCTTTCAGATTTGGGTGTGGAAGAGTTTCGCTTAGAGCTTGCATGTGCAGGAGTGTTGAAATAAAGCGTTTTCTACATTTCAAAGATCTGTTACCCGCAGCAAGCGTCACTATATTCAGAAAAAGCTTCAAATCTTGACGGAAGACAGAAAAACAACTTCTGAGCCAAGACAGTGAGCTCTGGAGACTTTTATCTTGAGAAAAAGAACCGGGCGGAGATTGTAACAGCACCTTAGGCATCTATCGTGTTTACATCATCAACTGTGCCATCTAAAACACGCTAGTGAAAGGAGATGAAATCCCCTTTCATTAGCGTAAAGAAAATGAAAGAGATTGTGAAATCAATTACCCTACACCAACCTCATCCCATAGTTGTGCCTTTATCAGGTTAAGTCTGTATATGAAAGAATGTTATTTATGTCGCCAAACATAAATACACGAGAAAAAAAACTGTAGCTACAGAGGCAGACGTTACAGCTGGGAGCAATCTAGCCATCTGCTATTTCTGGAATAATAAAGAACATTAAATCCCTTTGCAATACCAAGAATCTGGCTTATAGGACTAGTGACAGTAAGAAAGCTAAATCTTTCTAAATTAAGGATCGCAAGACCTCCTACCATGAGATTTTTGCAAAGAACCCGCAGAAAGAAAGAAAAATGTGTAAGAGGAAGTCAGAAGGCTGGATGAGCAGGATGTGTGCTGATGGAGTCAAACAAAGGACAGAGGCTGTTTCTGCCCGTGTGTGACTCACAGACCCTGGGTCAGCTGCCCTCCACTCCACAGACACACTGACAAGCCTCACATCTGGGACCTCACCTAACAACTGACAAAACAAACTCCCATTCAACACCGCTGCCCCGGCTACATTCCCTTGCCAGGCTGCCCGTACGTGTTGAAAGGCCGATGGCTCGGCTGTCTCGCAACCATGAGGTTTCTTTCTTCTCTCTGCTGCACCTCACTGTGATGAATGTTGCAGGTGCAAATTGCGCTACACCTCTATGTCGGCTTCTTCCCACCTGGAGCAGCCTAGATTGTGTTATCCTTGACATTTTCCCTGCTTTCAAACCCCCTCCTCCCTGCTCAGCAAGAGGCTTGATATGATGCAGGTGCACATTTTCTCTATCAGAGGCTGTGCAGACGGGATTTTTTATTTATTTATTTAGCTTTTGACTGGAGCATTTCCTTTCACTTTTCTTGTTCATCCTTTGCAGCTCTGATTTTAGATTCATCTGTACCGGTTTCTCTTTTTTTCTCCCCCCTTTTTGGGTATCCACTCCTGTGGGATGCATCAACCTGAGCAATGAGGAAAGCAGAGAACTTTGCTGGCAGCTCAGCATCCGGCAAAGGAAATAGCAGGTTTTGATTTTTCATGGAGCAACAAGCCCCTGACATGTGTTACCCCTCCACCCAGTGAGGTGGTAAAGGTGATGCAGCTCTGCGAGAAGTCGAATGTGACTAAAAACCATGTGCGACAGTGGTGGCACATGCCTAGAAGGGCTGAATGAGAAGCCTCATTCCTATTGGCTCTTCACATCTAACCTTTGCACAAAGCTTTCTTCAGTATCTTCCTGCTTACTGTTATTTCTACAGATGTAAAGTAATATTTTTACACATTGATTTTTTTCCCCCTCTGCAATCCTCTCTTACAGTTGAAATTTCTCTACAAGTTGATGCTTGACTCGATTAACTTGTCTAATTTAGCACATTGGTCTGGGTACATTCCTACTCTAGCTAGTTTTCCACTAATTTTTCTTAGTCACTTAGTAATACCTCCAACTTCACTATACATTAAAACACATTTGTCAGCCATTTCATTAGATACACCTGCTTCTCTTTAATATAGATAACTAACCAGCCAATCACATGGAAGCACCAGAATGTATTTAGCCTTGTAGACATGGTCAGGATGACCCGCTGAAGTTCAAACTGAGCATTGGAAAGAGAAAGAAAGGCAATTTAGGTTTCTTTGAATTCATCATGGTAGTTTGTGCTAGACAGCACAGTCTGAGTATTTCAGATCTACCAGAATTTCCCACAAAACCATCTCTGAGGTTTACAGAAGATGGTCTGAAAGATAAAATATCCAGTAAGCAGCAGTTCTCTGCATCAAAAATGTTTTGTTGAAGGCAACAAGCAACTTAAACCGGCACTTTTACAAAAGTATGCACGTGTCACCAAAAATTGGAAACAAAAGACCGGTAAAATGTTGCCAGGACTGATCAGTCTCTGACTATGCTGCGACATTCGGATGGTAGGTTCAGAACAACATGAAAACATGGATCCATCCAGTCTTGTATCAATGCTTCAGCCGGGTGGTGGCATAACAGTGTGGAGGACATTTTTTTTTTTTTTTAGAGGCCTTTAGCACAGCCTACCTGATTGTTGCTGACCACGTCCTGTATGAACAAACTGTGTTCATCTTCTGATGGTTCATATCATCTCAAACTGCTTTCTCCTTGTACTCACACGGCCAGATCACCTGATCTCCAGATCTCAAACCAACAGAGCACCTTCGAGGTGCGATGAAACAGGAGATTCACGTCATAGATTTGCAGCCAAAAGAAAAATCTGCAGCAACTGTGTGATGCTGTCATGTCAGTATGGACCAAGATTTCCCAGGAATGTTTCCAGCACCTTGTTGAGTCTATAAGCACAAAGAATTAAGGATCTGAAGGAAAACACTGGGTCCAATCAGGTACAAGGAAGGCATTTCCAGTGAGTGTGCTACAAGCTCATTACATAAATCTGCTCTCCTCACTACTGGTGCATTTGTTAAACGAATTATTTGCCAAATTATAAAAACTCTGTCAGTATGTGCTAATAATTTATCTTCGTCTTCCACCTGGGTCTGTGCGCCTCAGACCAATCAAGCTGAATTTCGATGTTTATGGACCAGTGTTGGTTAACCAACCCTTTACATGACATGAGATTTGTTTGGACAGCACGAGAAACAAAGTATAAGCATGAGTCAGATGTGTGAGAGTGAGCACAGCTAAAGGGTTTAAAGCTGTATCCTCAAGCTCTAAATCATCTCATCTGTGGACATTTTTAAATGGGATTTATAGACGTCCTTCACTATGGATGTTATGGATTTTAAACATCCAGAAACATTACTTCAAGAAATACTACTGATGAAAAGTCATTACCTACCAAACCTATTTGTTTTAGTCTGGTGTCAAAACCTATAGCGCTTCAGGATTACATTTTTTTTTTTTTCGCATTTCAGGAAAATGCAAATAACTCGAGACAGACTTTCCTCACTGTTCATCTCAGCACTTTATAAATGAGTATGCACATTTGTTGGGTTTTTTTATGCCCGAATGCACAACAATTTTCTCTCAGGGGCAATAAAAGTAAACCTTGAACCTGGCTCTTTAAGACATCCCATTAATTCCAACCTGCATAAATACTGAATAAAGCCTCGCTTCTATATAATCACTTTTTGTCCAGCACACTGTAAGTAAAGCAATTGTGACTTAGCAGCAGGGGAAAAAAGGAAAGAACTGTTAGAGAGATATGCCCTTGTAAGCTTAAAGTAAACAAGAAAAGAAACACAGAAGGACAGAACAAGAGTTGCTTTTTTTTCCAGATGTTTTATATTTTATATATTTTTGATGACAGCAGGAAAAAAAAAAAAAAAAAAAAAAAGTACAGTTTTTTTTTCTTTAAATTGTGCGAGAAGCCTATTAGAAGAGGGGATCAAAACTGAGAACTCTAAAAGATGAAAACTCAATAAACGTAAACAGGCAGCAAAAGAGACAGACAGATCAAAAGGAGGGTCTGAACTTCACAATCAAAGAAGAAAGAACAGTGCTTCCCACCGCCGAGACCCCCTCCCCACCTTTCCACCAGTTTACTCCAAGTAACACAGTGTGAAATGGAAAATAGGGCTACAGACACAATGGTCCACAGTGTTGTCAACAATCATCAAGTCAGAATTTCAGAGGGAGATCTTACGCTTAGGCTCAGTATGCAAGGTTCCACTTTTGTCATCTAGGATACGTTTCTTATATTTTTGCTTTTCTTCGCTTCCCCAAATTTCTTTGTCAGTCCATCTGCATCTAAGGAGGTGAATTTGTTAACTGCCAGAAGACAGTCCACTATCTTCGTCGTCTTTATCACGTAGTCGTTGCAGTGTAGCTATCGCTAGCCGGCTCTGGCTGGGCTCTGCGTCCCAGGGCGTCTAGGATGTCGCTCAGGATTTAATATTGAGGGCGCGAGCAGACCTGTCGTGGTGCCAATCCCTCAGACGGGCATAGCGGGGACTCTGAATCTCAGTGAGGAACTTTTCCCTGACCGCAGGCAAAAACAGATATGAAAGAGAGATAGACAGGAAGGAAACAGATCGCAGGGGAGAGAATAAATGAGGTGAGAGGGATGGAGCAGAAAAGGGAGTAAAAGTGCACAAAGTGAAAAGTTGAAGAAGAAAAAAAGCAGAGGGATGTAGTAGTAACATTTATGACATTTAGTACTCTTAAATATAACGATTAGAAAAGTATGGAAACAGAAGGAACCTGCTAATCTCCTAATTAAAATAAAAGGGGACTTTTGAGGAACATAGCATACTGCTGCTGCATGCACCAAGGTAATTGGTCGATGGCTCCAGAAATTAAAATACTATCAAATGTTCCCATCTGCATTTTAGCAACACAGCAAAAAAGTTAATATGTTATGCTACTGAGCAGACTCAAAACAACAACAAAACCACACTATGAACAAAAACACACCACGCATTCTGATGTTCAAAGCAGCAAAGTTATGGTTGCTATATCTGTACAACACCACCATGGATCGTACAGTCAGGATGTGCAGACTTTTAGCTTTAATTCAACGAGTTTAACATACACTGATCAGAAACATTTTTTTCATTATTAATTAGTGCTGTCGCGTTAATCTCGTTAAAATGACGTTAACGCCATAACCGCAAATCTCCGTTAGCAAGTTAGCGGGAATCGCCCCGTGAGTGGGGCTTGACGGTGCTAACGCGTTAACGAGCTAACCGCGCTAACGAGCTAACTGCGCTAACCCGTTGACACCTGGCTAACGGAGATTTGCGGCGTTAATGCGGTTGTGACGTTAACATCATTTTAACGAGATTAACGCTAAAATCACTAATATAAATATAGTGTCTCAGTACCATCCCTTTACAGGCCCAAAGGTATGTGTACAAATTGGGAAGCATCATTTTTAAGGCAGGATCTGGAAACCATAAACATCCCCGAATGCCACATTTCCGCCTTTGAGATGCTTTTCTGGGCCTTTACTGGAACTGCCTTCAGTCGCTGCAGCTTTGTGGGGTTTTCTACTTTTAGTTTTGTCTACAGTAAGAGAGCAGCATGTTTAGCCGAGGTCAGGTGACCTAACTTAGCCATTCATGAACAGTTATGCAGCATTTGACTGAATCTCAGCAGAAAACACAGCTCTGCGCACATAAATTGTATCCTGCTACTTTCTAATGAGTGAACTCACATTTATAATGATGATCCCATCGCACTGTAAACATTGCAAAAAGTCTAATTATTGAATGATCAGTGTAATAATTCTGTTAAACCAGTTTAAGTTGATCTTCAGGTCTACACTTAAATCAGATCCGTCTTGTTTTTATTCATTGTGGTGGTACACAGAGGCAGAGCTGCACGATTTAAACTACACTGACGGGAGAGGTTTTTTGTTCCTTTTCTTTTTTCAAAGTAACTGCCAAGCTGAGGCTTCCACATATGCAAGTGTACAAACACAAACACGTGACTGGTCACATTAATGACAATCCGTTTACCTGGACCTCTTCATGTTTTCATCATCTGGGTCCTGCACTGAGAGATCCAGGAGAGACACACATCAGAATGCCTCACTAATACAAATGTTGACACACACCTCAGAATAAGTAATGATATTCCTTATATTTAGCTATGCAGTTTCTTCCTTTGTCAGACTGGTTACAGTCAGGGTAAAACAAAACATGAAAACATGTCAGTGAAAACACCAGCCACCTCTCTTCAGCTGAAAAATGAAGAAACCCCTCATCCACCTTTTCCGTGTCACTCATTCTTGCTGTCACACTCCGTCCCAGAGATCAAATCACATCAACCGTTTAGTAACAGCCCCCCCATCCTACACCTTATCTTGACTAACAGAGAGGCCCACCCCTCAAACCCATTACTGTCTGCTGTAACAGTCCATCACTTCTGTCTTAGGCCCTGACTTACTGAAGTCGGTGCCTGTGAGCTGAGCCAGGATGCGGAAGGAACGAGACTGGGTGGTGCCAGTGCGGGGCTGCCAGTCCTCAGTGTCCTCAATCAGCCTCTTCTTGCTGCGGTCGTTGGGAATAAAACAGGGGATGCTCTCCAACCTGAGGCCGTGCCTGCCGCGCACACACACACCCAACAGCAGCAGCAGGAGCAGGAGCACACAGCAGGTGTGGTTAACACAATCACATCCAGGGACTACCCACTCACACAAACGCATGGAGGAACGCTTAGTATCAGAGTCACGCAATAACAGCACTAATGGACACCCATTACTAAGATTTCTCATGGGGACACGGCAGAGGCTCATAAACGGAAGATACTCATAACTGTCATTAGAATCAGCGCAAGAAAAGCCACTTCACTTCAGTACCTGGCTTTATGTGAAGAGGAAAAAAAGAAAAAAGCTAAAGGGAGAGGCATTTATTTTTCATAAACAACTTAATCACTCAAATGAAATGCTTTTTAAGCTGCTCATTTTAAGCACAGCTGTAGGTCAACTGCAGCATGCGTTCGTAAACAAGCAAGAGAAATATCAAAAGACACAGTCATTAATGAACTGCCATCCTCGCTCTGTAAACACAGTCACTCAGTCTAACAAAAGGGCATCAGCATTTTCTCTCTTTTACATAAACGGCTTGGCCAGATTAGCCTACAAAGCCAACCGCACAGCCACCATGCAGCTGGCCCCTTACTTGGACTGTTGGTAGATATCATCATAGTAAGTTGCTTCACCCCTGTGGATTAGACCAAAGAGCACGTAAACACTAGGCTCGTGAAGTTACCATAGGAACGAGAAGATGGAAGGCGATATTTGACAATATTTCTTATTTTGCACAGACTGCAATCTAATAAGAAATAGTTTAACTGTGAAGTAGGAGATAAACTGCAACTTCATTCTCCTTTTTGGGGTCTCTGACTTTAAGGCTAATTAAAAATGTGCACAATATTAGTCTCGCATTCTTCTTTTAAATTAAGTTATTCTAATACAATAGTTTTGTGAAGTCACACCCAGTAAAGACATGCAACCGAACTACTATCAGGCTGTGCACAGCTTTGTTATGAGACTAAGTGTGAATGCCAATTTATAAAAGTGTACATACACACACTTGACTGCAAATGAAAACAAAAAAAAGAAACATACTAACTTGTAATGAGCTTCCATCTGTGGAGTTAAAAGAAGAAAAGAGTGAGAAAAAGGTTAGGGTTAAGATTTCAGGGGGAGGAGAAACTGAGCACGTCAATACACGACAAAGGTTTCACACAACAGACGATCAAAAACATTGCAAAATGCAGAAACCATGCGAGAGGTGTGTAGAGACATGCTGCTATTGTCAGCAGGCTCTGTGAGAGGAGGAAGAAGGACGGCATTGTTTGACTGTCAAATCATCCATTGTCACCCTGACCCAAAAGGACTCAGCAGACTGGCACAAAACATTTGCTTTTCTGCTCCTCTCATCCCCGTACACAAACGCCTCACAGAGGTACGTACACGGCTGTAGCCTTTTGAAAGGAAAATTAAACCTGATTTCTGTGCCATTGGGCTTCATTCACAGGCAACAGGAGCACAAGAGGGATCTGCTCATCATAAATGCTACAGCAGTGACGTATTACTGGTAACTCTGTCCAAACAACACAACGCTAAACCTGTTCTAACACGTTGGGCTTAGACAGCTTTTTGGATCCAACTATTAACTGTGGAGAATCAAAGAATAGATGACGTCCTCACCAGATTAACCTGGTGGTTTTGATTTCGCTCAACTCTTTTCAAACATGACAAGAAGAATTAGCGTTGCAGAGTAACAAGAAAAGTTGATTTTACAAAGAAGAAGAAAAGCAGAGCAGGAAAAGTTTGGGAACCCAACAGAATGTATGAGGCTAAATACAGCAACAGACCACATCTCACCAGCGGCTGGAGACAGAGCGCTGCCATGACCCAAATTAAAAGGAACTGGACCGGCCTATCCTTATAGACCATTTCATGCCAAACTTATACTTTCCGGATCATTTAAAACACATTTCTTGCAGGAATACTTGGAAAAAAAAAAATATTAAAAACTCAGCGGGTTAAAGGAAAAAAAAAAAAAAAAAAGCAATGAACATTTCAAGGTCGAAGGCTCACTTTTACAGCAAACTACATCAAATTGTTTCTGGGAATCTGCGTCTCAGGCGGTACAGCAGATTATCCCGTAAATGCAGAGGCCGGCGTTCATTCCCCGGCTATTCCACGTACCGAAGTGTCCTTGAGCAGGACTCAGTGACAGCTCGATCAGCATTAGCGTGTGAGATTTGTGCATCAGAATCATAATGTCAAGCGCCACACTGCATCTGTCAAACATTACATATTTCATTCTGCTAACTGTAGATGCAAGAGACGAGTAATAATCACGCCCGATCAATAACCCATCTGCTGAAATGGAAAATCTGTTATAAGAAAGAAATGATTTTGCAAGAAATATTTCGCATCTTCTTTTCAGTTCCCACTATTAAAAACAACATCAGTGCTTTTCTCTCCCACACATTACACCGACTTGCAATCATTTCCTAAAGACTCACCTCCACTGTCGCTTACTCATTTTAATCTATACTGGAATCCAGCCTTAAACAAAGTCTTTGTATAAATCTTAAAGATTTAAATCATGATGTTCGTTTTTTTCCCCGTCCTAAGGTTAGAGAAGACGTAAAAAGGAAAGTGACTGAGTAAACAGAAAAAGTTAAACACACAAAATGAGGATGATGGGAACAAAGATTAAACAATGCAGAAAAAGAAAAAACTCGTGACAACATCTACAGTGTCCAAAGAACACAGAGTTTAACATGGCTGTAAAACTGTGACTGATTATTGGCACATATAACCAAACTGTTCAAATACTTCTCTGTCATCTTGATAGATTTCACTGCAGCTGTCTTTCATCCACAGCTGGAACTGCATATTTCAGCTAAACATTTCCTGCTATACAAACACCACCAGACTTAATCAGGACACAATCTACAACAGCAACTACTACTTCTGGTGTGTTTAGCATTAGCCTAAGTTTAGACAAATTATTGGCACAGTTAATAATTGGATTTCCACAGTGAGTCAGCTTGCATTTGCCCTGCTCTCTTTTCTCTAACGTGCCCTAAAAGAAAATGTAAAAAATCTGTGACTTCACTTTGGCACCACACCGCAGCACTGATTGGACTAAATTCTTTAAATTCCTAAAGGCATTATTTTCTTTTTAAGTTTAAAACAAGAATAATGAGACGTCAGAAAAATGCCATTAAAACCACATTAGTCACGTTGCGGTTCCAACGGTAATAGCGTTTATTCATCCACCTACCCATTCTGTGGCTGGGGTGTACTGGCATGCCCCTGTGAGCGCGGGGTGTTGAGTTTAGGAGAGTAGGCCACAGGTTTAATAGCAGGTCCTGAGTTGGCACTAGCACCACCTGCTGCAAATGGCCTCGCCATCTTGTTAATGGTCGTGCTCGGGGCAAAGGAGTACTTTGGCGGAACAGAAGCTGTAGCAAGCGAGTCCTGTGAGGGTGTGGGAGAAGGAGACAATGCAGCACAGTGCACGACATGCAGTTAGACATTTGTGACACGCACAGAACTCCATCTGCCGTCGCACAAGCCCAAGCTTTTCCAGCGCAGTCCCAATATTTCATTATAGCAAAAAGATTACTCTGTACTGCGACGGCGGCTCTGTCAAAAGCCTCCGGGCTTTTCTCTACACATGGAAAAAAAATGCTTAAGAAGTGTGAACACAGATTTTATTTGTGTTGGCAGGCGGCCAATTGCTGGCCAATGTAATCTGCTACTGCTGCTAAAATGAAAATGCTCAAACTGTCGTCTATAACTGACGTGTCTCACTAATGAGATTTCCTCCTTGAGTATTGTGCATGGACTGCAGCAAGAAAATAAACAACTATTAAAATAGAACAGTGACTCTGCGTTTGTGTCATGTGCCGGCTGCTTTTCTAAAAACCGTTCAGTTTGATCAGCTGGCCGGGCGACTCCACAGACTTAAAGCGTCAGTATTTATCTGGTATCAGGGACTGTGCGGGAAATTCCAAATGCATCAGCGACAACTGCCCAGCAAACTGCTAATTTTGCAACCTGCTGATGCTTGGCTAATGCAGAGTGCATGGACTCTGTGAGAGCTTGACAAGGCAGGTGATTCAGATGAAATTGAAGAACACAAAGTGACACGAAAAACTGTGAGTAACAATTAAGTTTGAATTTAACTGTCACGGCACACCATGCAAACCATCCAGAGTGTCCACGCTGAGGTGAGCTCGGCGAGTCAGATAAATGCAGGCTTACCTTCTGGTCTCCACCCGCTTTGGAGGGTCTAAAGAGAAAGAGGGGAGGGGAGAAAAAAAAATAAAAAATCAACACGTGCTCATTATTCATTATATTTCCACTAGTTCTACTTCACATTATCGTAAGAGGTAACTTGGAAAAATTTGCTTAATTTTTTACAGTTTGCGTGCTGTACTTTGTTTTAAGGTTCACAAAGAAAAAAAAAGGATTTTCATTTTAATAAACTTATTAAGAGAGCCGAGAATACAGCGGGTCAATCAGTCCTGTTCAGGTCTTAAAGCTTCTCCCAGGATTAACATCCCTGCGGTGTCCCCCGCCCCCGACAGAGCACACGTTTATTAGAATATATCTTTACGCATTAAACATGGAGGCGGCCGGCTTTACACTTCTGTTTCCTCCTGAAATAATTGAACATAAATCACCACCACCCTTTGACCAGCGCTTACACGCTGCACAAAGCTCAAATAGGGTTAAGCCAGAATGAATCCACCCTGCAGTTACTCATTGTTTGAGGCTATAATCACCAACGAAAACAATGGGCCGCGCTTCCTGTGACACAGAAAATAATAACCGCTCATGCTGTTGCCTGCTCAGCCGCTAATAGAGCAGTGTTTAAGACAGAATGACAACAGGGCTGAGCAGATAGACAGGGCAGCAAGGGGAAGGCATACTGACATGTCTGCTCATGTCACATTTCTGGAAGACAAATCGATGTGACACAGTGCTTGAGCTCACCTTAGCAAGGCTGACAAGTTAATGAGACACATTTGAAATCTGGGACACAGGGAATTCGTGCCATGACCCTTCTGTTACCGTGTTTAATTTGGCAAGGTGGACTAAAATGAACAAATATGGAGATGATTTCATCGGTGTTTTTGGAAGAAATCAGTTTGCTTGTGCTGAAACCGAATATGCACGGTGTATGAGATCATTTCCCACTTCATTTCATGGGTCACTTATCTTAGCTGATGCACGTTTAGCTTTCAAGCTGATCTTAGATAAAAGTTAGAAATAACAAAAGACTCCCATGATACTGTAATCAACTTTGCACACTTCACCAGCATTCTCCAAACACAAGCCTCCAGTCCAGCGGCTGGCTAAAATATGAGTCTAACGTGTCCCCGTGGATGCTTTTTCTGTGAAGGTGAAACTCTACTGGACATATTTTTTGGAGGATTCCAGTCCCCATAAAAAGGCTCAGGATAAAGCTAAAACCTTTTCTGTTAGACAAGATGATCATTGGTGTCGAACAAAATGAGACGCCAAACCAAACAATAGACCGTATCTCATCATCGCGCAGCTGTCCTCCTCTCTAGGCATAAAAAGAAACCGTGGATGGCAGCCAAGATACGAATAAATAAGACTGACAATAGCTCCTCTCTGAAAAGTGTTTCAGGAAAACAATATTTGCTTGTCTTACAATATAATAACAATCGGACGGGGTGAGATGAAGAGAGGAGACTGGGGAGTCATGGGAAGAAGAATGTGAAATGTTTACAAAAGCCGGACTCCACAAGGAGACGAGAAATGGAGGAGGAAAAACCACAGAGTGCAAGAAAAGTAAACACGCTGACCTGTTACTGTTCTGTCGAAATATTACAGCATTTCCTGCGAAGCCACATTTTTAATTAAACAGATATTTTTCAAATACAAAGCAACGTTATATTTTGACATCCGTTTCACACAATATCCAGAGTGCAATACCGCTTACATTCACGGGCCACTTTATTAGGTACACCTGTTCAACCGCACCATAATGCAAATATCTAATTAGCCAATCAGACGGCAACAACTTGGTACATTTGGGCATGCAGACATGGTCAAAACGACCTGTTGGGGTTAAAACCAAGCACCAAAACGGAGGAGAAAGGTGATTTAAGTGACTTTGAAAGCAGAAAGAGAAAATATCCAGTGAGCAGCAGTGTAGACATCGTGAATGTGCAGCCAAAAAAAAAAAAAAAAAGTATCCCAGAAACTGTGTGATGGCATCATGTCAATATGGAGCAAAATCTGAGCAATGTGTCCAGCACCTTGCTGAACCATGACCTATTGTTCAAGGCATATCTAAAAGCAAAAGAGGGCCCAACCCAGCACGACCAAAGTATACCAAATAAAGTGCCAGGAGAACGTAATGTACACTATAATTTAATGAATGATAAGACTGATCTGATAACACATCAACAGGATGTAGCAAATCTTCTTATTCCTGGACATTATACCCTGTTTTAATTGGTTGTCCAATTAAAGAAAGAGCTTAAAATGCTTAGAAATACAGGTTAATGTCCAGCAACACGCTGATCAACATAATAAAAAAGGAAAACAAGAGTGGGAAAGCCAAGTACCCAAATCTATTATGTTGTACGAATGCAAGAAAACCCAGAATATTTGAAACAATATGCCGTAAACATATCTCCAAATCTCCCTTCTATTCATTCACGTAATGGCTCTGCCTTCTGAGCAGCCTGATAAATGACCTGTGGCTGCTCGGATTCAACTAAACGCACAAAGAAGATTTGTAAGAATTAAAGAGTCGAGTCTCTTGGTAGGAACAATAAAGCGAAGACGTTAACACAGCCATTTTCATCTTACTTATGAGGATCACAAAATCAAAATGAGTCCCATGACAGCAGCCGGCCCATCTTTGTTACTTAACAAGTCAATACTTCTCATTTTCTGAAGGTTTTAGGTCCTTGAATGATTACGTTTGATCCTTCATTGGAAGGGATTCCCCCCCCCCCACCTTCCCCTCGCTCTCTTATAATTAAGCTCTTGATGAAACATTCTGGCTTCGACTCTACTGAGAGACTTTGTCAAGTATTTCTGGCAGAAAGTATGTGAGCAGGTATAAGTGCTGCCTATAGAAGGTTACGCAGTGCTAATTAAAAATTACTGAAGCAAAATAAAAAGATTTTCCTGGTGCGCATTTAACAACAAAGTGTTGTATCTGAAAAAAATAAAAGTTTCTCTAATTTCATTATGGAACTGAGGCAAGTATGGTGCCCAAGGTTCCTCTGAAGATGGTGTATTTGAACAGAACAAAGGCCGGTACATCCACCCGATAGCAATTGCGAGCATATCTGCTGCAAAGTGCGCCGCTTTTCCTTCTTTATGATGTGAAGGACAGAATATTACTGTTAGAAGTAAGCTAGGATGGATTCAGACAGGCTGTACCTCTGCCAAATCCACGACATTCTCTGCTTTAATAAGTGAGAATGGCGCACCTAGCATTACTATTGAAATACATGCAGTGAATAATTCATTTGTATCAAGTTTAATTTCAGACCGACAGGCACAAAGTTAGTCTTTTAAACTGCCTGCAAGAAAAAGGCCATCATATTTTAATAGGGTGAAGTCAAGGCTGAAGTCTCTTATGAATGAGGCTGGAAATGAGGCCATTTATTTCAAAAAAATAAAAATAAAAAAAGCTTCGAATTGAGCACCTGAATACGGCTTCCACAACCCCAATTCTGTGAATCCAAGTGCAGCAGAAATGTCATAGCATTTCAATTGAATACACATGTGCAAAAAAAATGCCAGAATTCAATGTTGCTGAGAAGAAAGGAAGGAAAAAAAAAAAAAAAAAAAAAAGGGTCAAATCCTTTATAAATGTGCCTGAAGGTCTTTTTTGTTCGATGCTAATGAAATCTTCTGAATTATTCTCCAGATATCCTGTTAACTCCTCATTAATAACACCTTTCTGCCAATAAATATTTACTTTGCTTTATTTGAGCCGTGCCAGAATCTAAAAACCAATTTAAAATCCGTCACATTGGATCAAGTTTCACTCAAAGTATGTCGTCCTATTTCGTCAAAGTAAGGATGAAATCGGGCATTTGTTTTGTGGGGATTTGTGCTTCTGTTTGAATGAGATAAGCGTATCATTTCGTTACATCGCGCGATGTCGGACGGCTAACCTGCTGAGGGTGAGGGTGAGGGAGCCTGACGCTTCTCTGATCTTGTTTTGTGCCTCCACGTGGGTCATCTCCTCTGCGTTGGCGTCACCGATCGCCACCACCCAGTCTCCAACATCGATGGCAGCCTGAGCTGCCTTTCCGCCCGGCGTCAGCTGGAGGAAAAGAAACGAATTCAGACAGGAGGTTAGACAGCTATGGTAATGTGAAGCGTACATGGTAAAATCAAGGCAGAGAGGACTGTTTCTGTCCATGTTCAGACAGCAGTACCTTGTGAATGCCTTGTGCTGCCATGACACACCAAATATCCCTGTAAAGATCGCAGTCTCTTTCTTCTGAAAACATTTGAGTTTCCCATCTAGCACAAACGTTAATGGAGTTACAATAATTTAAAGGTGCTTGTAAAATGGGACCGCAAGTGGGCCCGTGGTAAACAAAGGGTTAATGTGAGAAACAGAAGTGCCGTTTAAAACAGTGTCTCTCAGTTTTTCTACATAACAAAGAAATGCTGCTGTAAAAAATGACAGAAATCTGTCAGCATGACTCTCTGGGCTTAAACTGTAACAAATAAATGTGTAAAATTACTGAAAAAGGAAAAAACCTTTCATTTAAAACAGGGGAGCTTTTTCTCAGTGGGAAAAGCCGTCCTTCAGATTTTACAGGGACCATCTAGTGGGCCACATTGAAGTCTTTGCTGGGCCTATTCTGGCCCCTATGCCTTATGTTTGACACCCCTGCTTTAGAGAGCATTTTAACTTTGCTTTTAGAGATAACGTCAAAGAAAGCTTAATAAATCCCCCTTTAAAGATCGAGCTGTGTGACTTCCATGTTCAGCTCAGCCCCCCTTCACACATGTCAAAGTAAAATAACAACCTAAACATAAAAAGTCATTAACAGGCTGCTTTAGTATGCCACTTTCTAGCCTTAACTCTGAACCCCTTACGTCGTGAGCCACATTCAGACACACACACAGACTTAGACAGCGCTTTATGCATCTCACACATACTGACGCATTGGGGGCAATTTGGCGTTCAGTATCTTGCCCCAGGACAGCTCAACAAGCAGCTCAGAAAAACCCAGGAATCCAACCTTCAACTTTGTGATTAGTGACAACCCCCTACACCTCCTGAGCCAAAACTGATTTTGCTGTGTTGATCATTAAAACTCGATGATCCGCTCACGGAGTCTGCGCTTCTGGGTCCATTTCACCAGCAGAGACAGGCATTATGGGTCATCATGACATTATCAGTCAGCAGCTTATGATTTACCGCAGACTGCCAGAGACATACTTGATAGCTGCAGACAAGGACCATGTGTTACCAATAGTCACATCATTTACTGGAAAGAACCATCTACCTTTTCCCACGCAGGCAGGTAAATCACTTGCTGACAGGAGTATGACATCATCCTCTCGGGCTGTCACACAGAACGCCGGCATATTGAGTCAGAGCTTGAGTCAAGGATATGGTCCTGTTACAACAGGAAAAACTTGACAGAGTTTAGAGAGGCAGTAATGGTATTCTACATGTGCACGGCGCGTCTGGCAACACCTCTACAGAAGAGAGATGACCCGTCGTGTTCAGTAAAGGCTTAGTCAGCTTTTCCAATGGAAAGACGTGTCATATTCTAAATAAATGAAGAACCAAGTGCTCAGCGTTAGATAAGTGAGGGAGTGCCAAGATTTGTAACAAAGAAAAAAAAAAAAAAAAAAAGGGAGGCCCCACAAGGATTACTCTCTGATGTCATGGATCCCTGTAAATGTTAGCTCATCAGAAGCTCAGGAGTGGTGCAATCAATAGCTTTCTGGCATGTTCGGCTAAGCTGTTGCACTCGCCGCTTTGATTACACGCTTTAAACATAAACAGCGATGTCGGTGGGGGTGGGGTGTAAATATGCATCATAAACAGATGACGGTTAAGGCTGAAAAATGACTGCGCCCCACAAAGACAACGCAAGTTAAAGCCAGTCTGGCATCAAAACACGGCAAAGCTAAAAATAGGAAGACATGCATTCCTAAGGCGCAATCCGAGTTACACTTATTTTACAGCCAAGTTCAAGCATCACTTTAATTGCCTTTGATTTTCACTCACTGGAAGCAATTAGAGGGGTTAAGAAAGATTTTTCTTAGTTTAGAAAGAACTTCAAAAGGCCTTTAACAGCTTACATTAGGGAAAAACAACTGTGACATGTGACGTGTTCGGAAAAAAGGGCCACATCCTGGCATAATGCCATGGAGGTTCACTACAGAGAGCTGCAGTACTGCTTCCCTGCTACACTGCGTAGTAAAACTCCAGCATCTCGTCGCTGTGCCAGAGCAAAACAATTATTTGATTACTGTTAAACAGCATGTCCTTTTAGTTTTTGGCCACAGAAAAGCTGGCAAAGCCACTTGGGAGCTGTATCTTTAATCTCCCTTAAATCAAAAGGGGTTTTAAAATGTTAACCAACACAGTAAATACCCATGAACCATAGAATATGGACAGAAAACCCCAGGAATTTTGGAAGCTTTTAACAACGAAGCTCCTAACAAGGGGTACATTAAGAAATTAAGGAAGCCCATACAACGGAAAAGCCAGCAGCTTTCCCCAACCAACAACTACAAAGCAATAAATGGCCATCTTCTTTAACCCTAGAACTCTAAGGTCGGGGATTTTTATCCACGCGATTAGTCATATGATTATCATGAAGCTCACTTAGTGGCAATTTCCAAGAGAATTCATATGATGGTTAGAGTTTAGGGTCAGTTGGCCATTTCCCCTCTCAAATAGATTCATTTTTGTTTTGTTTTTATCTCCGACAATTGTCAGCGATGCAGGACGACTGTGCCTTGACTAGACGAGGCTCGCGTATCCCAGGAATGGGTGGAACAACTTCCCAGCTCCAGGATTTATTTATTCAGAGTTTTTTTCCATTAACAAGTCCATAATTTGTCTCTAATTAGAGCCTTTTTATAGTGTCGCCACATAATACATTTTTTCCATTTTATAGGAGGAAATAAAACAAGAGTACTTCGATTCACCATGCTGATGTGAAGAATGTTTTATCGGGTAAAATATATTACTGACTTTAGTGATAGTGTTACAAAACTGCCTGCAGGTGTTCTAGGACAGCGGTCCCCAACCCCTGGGCCACGGACCGGAGTCATTTGGTACTGGGCCGCAAGAGTTGAGGCTTTATGGTTTTCAGGGATTTTATCGTTATTTTTTTAAATCGTTTTTATTGTTAACTTGGTTTCCCTGGGTCTTTCCCCATGTGTTATGAATAAATCTTCCTTTTTTTGGTACCGGTACTGGTTTTATTTTGTTGTATTTATCCACGACACCTTAAAGGCCGGTCTGTGAAAATATGGTCGGACATAAACCGGTCCGTGGCGCAAAAAAGGTTGGGGACCGCTGTTCTAGGAGGAATAAAAAGAACCAATGACATTGTTCGGGAGGGTCATGGTGCTCCTCCTGAACTGGTTTTGCTTTTAAAAAGATGATGTAGATAAAGTTCTAATATGTGTGTGAGAGAGAGAGTTAGTTATTGATGGACACGGACACCTGTGCTTCTGGCTCAGGTTCAGAGTGCAGCTGCTCCCTTACTTGAGAGGGCAGCAGTTAAAGTTGCTGTGCTCAGACCTTCGGTTGGTGGGGGGCAGACAGAAACCCTACACCCACCTCGTTCACTTTGCAGCAGTTTGTCAATACAGTTAACGTCAGTAGAAAACATGTTCTTGTTCTTGAAACGCACTCCACTGTTCCCCACAACAGCCCGGGCGCGGCACAAAGACGGCTGCGGGACAAGGCCAGCTCTTATCGTATACGTTTATTTACGCTCTACGTGT
Source organism: Perissodus microlepis (assembly GCF_051167445.1). Taxonomy (NCBI): domain Eukaryota; kingdom Metazoa; phylum Chordata; class Actinopteri; order Cichliformes; family Cichlidae; genus Perissodus; species Perissodus microlepis. The sequence goes on along the minus strand of NC_140462.1, from coordinate 7,236,599 downwards.
TACACGTGATTTTGTGCAAATACGATGGGATCTCACGTCATGCCAATGACACGACGTTTCTGCAGCTTCAAGTATTTGCAACTGCGAGGCTAGCCGAAGAGTTTGTAGCCAGTTTCAAGGCTTTTTGGCAGAGCAGCAAAGCTGTTTTGGAATGCTATTGAATTTCAAAGCATTCGCCAGCCTCTCAAAATGCAGCTTCTTGAATTCAACTTTGAAGTTTTTTCCTTGGGTAACCTCACAGGTGATCCAGGGCCCCCCACATTTGCTCTCAGCCTTTCTTTTTTTGGTTAAACTAATAATGCCCTCAAGTTTATCTGCAACTTCTGATATACTGACTGTGTAACTCTGCACCAGCTCACTTTTATTCTTTCCAGGGCTATTTGGGGGCCAAGAGACAGTCTGTCCTTACATCACTCACTCAAAAACACACACACACACACACACACACACACCACAGCTGATGCCAAGCCATAAATATCACTCTGAGAAATGGAAACTCAAACCTGTAAGTATGTGGTCACCCCCCCCCAACATGACTGCAACTGAACACCTAGTACCAACTCGCCTTAAAAACACTGCATCATAAGACATTTATTTATCCAACTAGGAGAAATGCCCCCTGCAGCCGATGTATCAGCAAGCTCTGAATTATTAAATCACCCCTCTAACAAGGCCTCTCTTCCCGGAGTTTGTGTGAGAAAGAAAGAGGAGTGTTTAAGAAGATACGAGTGATAAAGCAACAGATGGCCTACTAGTCAGACTGGGACACAGAAACCGGAATATAAGAGCCGATGACTCATCCAGCTGTGGTGGTGGATGGGTGTTGGTGGAGACGGTCACAAATCTCTCTACTTGCTTATTGACATGACATCATTAGTAATTTCCTATGAACATCTGATTTCAGTGGTATGGCATGTGTTTGTCAAAAGAAACCAGATGGCGCTCAGAAGCCTCGGTTATGCTATCATAATGTTTCTGGAATCACACTGGCACGAGATCTGGGTCAGATATATGGACAAACTCCTCGGAAGAGTTGCGTGGCTGCGCCAGAGCGCGTTGCACTCTACATGGAAAGTGACAAAACTGCATTACGACAACATCTTGCTTCCTATATTTCATGCCTTTCCTGTTGAAACAGGATACTGGCGTCAATATGCGGAGAGAGATACAAGTTGAGTCAAGAAGACGGCCTACTTCAAGGTCATCACAATCTTACATTCAAAAAGCAAACAGAATTTTGCACACTACCACCATGGCCAAAGAATTACATTATCCTAGTAAGTGAAGTTTGGCATTTTTCATCATAGACAAGCGCTTCCTTAAATACCAACATCCTCTGCAGCTTTAGGGGAATTCTTAGGAAAATTTAGTACGTCTGAGAAAATAATTCTGATGTTGTCACAGGGAGAGACTACATATTTATACGGGAAATTCTTCATTACAGTCTAGAGCTGTAAAGTATTAAAAAATGAACACACTACAAGGCAGGAAGGATGTAATAAAAGGAACCATCAAACAGCTTTATGGAAAATTTAGGACTCGGTCTTTCTAGAGTTTGACTCATACTTGGGAGTAAAGGTGGGGGTCTCTGAGCCTTTGGTGCGTCAGCTGTCTCTTGTAAGTCCTTTAAGTTAATGGATATGAAATAAGAACTAGCTGTCCCTTTAAAACCCACTTAAACTCAAGTAACGCTCAGGTCTGAACCAAAAAAGAAACCAAAGCCAAGCACCACTCAGATCCTAGTTGTTGAGAGGGCGAAGCAAAGTCCACTGGGCATGGCTGCGACTAGCATAATCTTGTCAGGTTTTATGGCTTATAATGACATGCTTTATAGATAATTCTTTAGCGGTATGGTGAAGAGTCACGCGAACTAATGATTTTACTAGCTAGAAATGCTTAAGCATCTATTACCACGAGGAAGAAAATTAGAACAGCTAGAAGAAAATCAGCTGTGTCCCAAGAGCTGAACATTGATTGACCAAAATAAAAGCCCTGCACATATTTCTTTCAGGATTAAATCAATGTGTACCTATTAATCCAAGGTGAAAAAGTTATTCTTCCTTTTCCCTTCACTGTGACTTAAAAGTAATGGCCATCATTCCTCTGATCTCACTGGGAAAGTATCCCTTTGAGACCGGAGGAGTCCATCACATGAATGAGAAAAGTGAGTGTGCAAGACGTATTAGACACAGAAAGGAGACAACGGGATTGTCTGTTGGCAGCAACAGAGTGGATATGAGAAAAATCCCTGGAATGCTGAGAAAGCATAGCCTTCCCCGCCTGCAGACGGAGGAAGGAAACAACCACATTTGTCTAGCATGGAAACCAATAAAACCGAGCGCCAAACACGGGGAGGTAGCAAGTCACAGAGCCGCAACTTTACAAATCGATAATTGGAATATCCACGTGCAGTACAAGAAACAATATCACTATCTGCCACAGCACGATCAAGCTCGAGTGACCTAAATAACCATCAGCTTCAACAAATCCACTCCCAAACAATGGCAACTGTCATCTGGTGTTTACCAAAAAAACAAAACAAAAACCACTTGGACACATGGATCCTTCGGGAGTTGCAATCTCGTCATCTCACAGAGACTCTAAGAGCCTTTTGTTCCATCAATCTACACTCTCTTCATTTTGTAATCACTTAACCGTCCGTCTGGGTTCACATACTCATCAGCTACAAGCCAGTAAACACAGACCACCCACCACATCCATCTAATGCGAACCCAGTAAGTGTAGGTCTGACTTCTCTTCCTGTTACTAAGGGATACTGTAGATCATTGGGGTTTACGGCCCCTTATTGGGCTGTTTTCAACCTCTGCGACTGTGGGACTCGCTGTCCCTACTTTTATGACAATCACGATGAGAGCAAACAGTCCCCGAGAGGTGAAAAGAAAAGAAAAAAAAGAGAGAAAACCTGTCACATCTTTATAACTTGTGAACCCCGAGGCCCAGTGCTGGAGCAAACAGAGATATTGGCCGCTGACCAGTCGTTACAGCTCCAAGCTTAGAGATACTAAGGGTTTTTTGTTCCTCGGCTAGGAGCGATTAGCTTAGACCAACCTGAGGGAAGGATATTGCTATACTATAAATCATAAACTATAAAATATCACACAAGTTTTTGTAGTAGGGAAAAATCACCAGCGTGTGATATGTACCTGGAATGCAGACAAACTGGGCTCTTGCGCCACTTCGGTAATCAGTCAACACATTTAGATGAGAACTCGTTTGATAGCCGTCTAGATCTACTGACTCACACATTGATATTCACCCTGCAGTACGCCCCGTCTGCCTGGACTGAAATTCCTCCAAGTTAACAGCTATGTCTCAGTTTGTTTGTGGCCGTTCGTCAAAAGAGGTTTCTACATCTGTTCGGTCTTTTATGGGTACAAGTAAAATGCTTCTTGTCATAAATCCAAGGGGAACATTGTGTTTCTGACTGAAATGCCTGGCAATAAGTAGAGCAAATACAAGACAAGTACTGACAGGGTTGGCGATAACGTTTGCCCTCACCACAGGATTAGATGAGCTCTACATGCACCTCAGTGTGATGCTACTCACAATACCCTGCAGTTCATGGGAACCTGCATTTGTCTGTTTTAAGCATGCAATCTTTTTTTTGCACCTACAAAGACAAAGAAATGAAAGCTCAATTCAATAATTACACCAGGGTCCAAACCTATTAACTCCTAATTATCTCTGAAATAATAAACTGCAAATATTGAACATAACTACAGAATTAATACCTGTTAAGTCAGACTGACAATTACAGATCACCCGGTTTATTTGGATAGCAGTGCAATAATGCAATAAAACCAGCGAGCGCATGATAGAAAACTAGATCTGTGTGAGCAATAGCTGGCAGGAAAGCTGGAATGATTTTATGTGTGTGCAATGTGCAGGCGTCTGTGTGCGTAGCTGCAAGTGCGAGTCTGTATGTTTGTCAGGCAAAGCAGCTCTGCACTTATATGGGCTGGAAAGTGGTCGCCGCTCTCGTCAATAGCAACAGAAGTTTATAAAAGAGTATCTGAAAATTCGTCCAGGGAAGGAGGGCAGCGAACACACAGAGTACAAAGCACACAGCAGGAGTGTCATGCAAAGAAACTGCATGTTAGAACAGATCAGGAAGGGTTACCAAAATGAGCCATAAAAACATTTGAATAGTATGGAAATGCTTCTGTAGACAAAACCCTTTACTATCTTACTATGCGTGCCTAATAAAAAAAAAAAAGTAAAAAAAAGTGATGTGACACATGCATATGCTGAGGCAGGGTAAGCCCTGATGACTGAGGTGGCCAAGCTGGTACTTAAAACCAACAGACTCTTGTTAACAGGCCGAGGCTTTCATAGAAGCTTAGAGGAAATCTCCGAGGAGAGTGCAAACACCTCAACTGCTGCTCTGCACAGATGCAAAAAAAAGTACAAAAGCTGATTCCATGTGCACTTTCTTACCCTTGACACGGTGAGAGGCATGTTGAAGTCCTTGCCACCCTGCAGCCTGAAGCCCCAAGGCGGCGAGCCGCTGAGGGTTACAGAGTACGTATTCATACCCTTGAAGAAGGGGAAAAAAAAAAAGGGGAAAGGAAACATCTTAATTAGCCAGAAAACCCGGAAAAGGTTCTCAAGGTCCTTTATTATTTTACTTTATCTGAAACAGTTTATCTGCTGGCTGTCAGCACCACCAGCCCACAAGAGCACGCATACACACACCATACAGAAAATGGCACTCAAGTTGTTTTCTTTTACAGCAGATAATGTCACGTTTTAGTTTTAGGAATAACCAAGTTATGGCAAGTCAAAATTAGGCAATAAAGAGGGAGCGGTGCAGGTTGGATGTGCCATTTTTACACATTTCAAAACACACATAAATAGCCTGGTGTCATAATCTAAAGCTAAACTCTAAGGTGAAGTTAGAGTTTAATTCATTTCAGTCTACTGCAGCACCAATGTGCAGCATTTAGAAGATCTACTGCACAACAATAGCAGTAACAACTCCTCCTTCGGGGGGGATAATGTGCCACTTGCTGTATTCAGCCAGGTAACAGGTATCGTGGCTTCACCGCAATTAATTACTGCCAGTCTGCGGCAAGGCACTAAATAACTAGGTAGTTTTAAGAACCAAAGGGCAACATGAGATGCAGCCCTCTGTTAGTGGCTTACACAGAGTTAGGGTTTGACCACTGACCTCTGTGCTCACACTGCTACTCTAGCCCTGTTCCTCCTCCACCTCCTCTTCCGCAAACCTACCAGGTGTCACAGGTCTCCGTGACACACAGCTATGCCACCTACCTTGTCCTCAAAGGTCAGCTGGTAGCCCAAACCTGGGAGAAAGCTAAAGAGTCAGTAAGCTGGAGCAAGCAGATTCCCTCTCTGTTGGCAAACCCTACCCCCTCGATCCTGACTGTGACACAGGCAAGCCGTAGCCTCTCCTCACTCCTCAGAGGCTATATAAGGAATGTAAAACTACACCAAACTATTTCAGCCCAACACCCACATGAGTCACAGGGAGAGAAGGAGGAGGAGGAGGACGGGGGGGCAGAGGAGGATGGAGAGAGGTAACGTCAACGACCCATGGATTCTGGCACGGGCCAGGAGATTTTTTTTTCTCCTCCTCTAAGTTCATTGCACTTGGGAAACGGCAGACGGCCACAAATGAAGCAAAGCACACAACCCTCTACATTCTTTCTGTAGGGCATGAAACATAGTACAAGCAAGAAAAAAAACCCTCAGCAATTATACTTTAACATCAAGCTCTTAAAGCAACAGAGCAGCTCACACGCACTGTAAAGGCTAGTGAGACAGTGGTGTGCTCACAGATAAGGAAAATCTAGACTTTACACACACAGCCTTTAATCCAGCCTAGCACCCCAAATAATCCCACTAAGAAAACCTGCAAATCTGCTAACGTTAATGGAAATCCTTAAAATAAAAGACTTGCATTCGCACTCATTTACTGGCAATGCAGCCTCTAGATCTGTACAAACCTGACTCTTTATTGGCAAAGCTTAAATTAGTTTTTCCTCAGAGCCAGGGAAAGGGAATTATGATACAGAGGGGCATAAGGCGACACAGAAAGACCTGCAGCAGGAGCAGCAGGTAATGGAGGCTAGATTTCACTGGTGACAAACACCACACTGAAAGCTGATTACTCAGACTGATTAAAGCGGAGGAAGTAACAGCATTAATGTGAATGCACTACACTTAATTAAACACCACCCTGTATGATAAGCAAGAGAATAAAAGCATCAGTTTTAAGCCAATAAATGTGTGGCACTCATCCCCATGCTTATGGTGTTGCTATTTATAATCTTCTATATTATTGCTGCTGCTGCATTAGTTCTATAGGAACTCGTGTTGCGTTTAATGAGAGCTCAAATACACGGAATTTTTGGTTAACACGCTACGCAATTACGAGCTTACACGGGTTTCTTTTAAAAAACTTCAATGCGTCTAGCACACTAATTTCCCAGCGGTAATTAAAGGCCACGCTGTGAACGCGGTACCCCGGTTAACACCGTCGCAGGCAGCCAGGTTTCCACTCGCGACAACACGGGACACGAAAACCGGACAAAACTCTCGGCTCTGACAAAGTAGTTAGCACAGCTACAGAGCAGCAGAGGCTCGGGGAAGATGGCCAGAAGCATGAGCCTGCACAGTTTGGAGCACCAGCTTAACCCATACAAACCTCCTCTGTGGGGGGAAAAAGTTGGTTTGAAGAAGTTACACAAACACACAAAGATGCATTAGCTTACCTCTTGTGTCTCTCTGTGCTCGCCGGACATCACGAGTGTACCGGATTAAAAATAATTTAAAAAATATGGTAATAAGTGGGTTGGCAAGCAGGCAACTTTTCAGACTTCCTTGCAGCAAACGTCAGGAAGCCGCCGTGGATCCCCCTGGTGAGCAGCAAACTCATTCCCTCAAATTCTTTTTAGCAGGAGACGCTGAGACGTCAGAAGTCACATGGGCGGAGGCTTCATTTCACTCAGAGGCCGAGTTGCACTCATCAGCTGCTACTACTAAAGCCATTCATCACAGCCGCCCTGAAACCGCTCTTCTCAATCACTCCGTCGGTTTTAACTAAAGGAACATAAATAAATAAATAAATAAGACTATGCCTCAGGGATAAACATGAACTAATCCAGGACACCGCCCCTGAAGAATAACTTTTTACACACGCTGTTTACTGTACTTACTAGCTAAGCCATTATTATTTAATAGTAGGTAACTTAATTTGACATGACTTATCCTAGATGGAGAGAGAAACAGATGTATACTTTACTAGCAAGTAACACTAGTACCGCCTACAATAACCAACACAGTTAAAATGAAAGTTTCACAGGTGCCTGCATGGTATGAGACTTATACTATGAAATAGCGCAAGAGTCTGTAAAATAAAAAAGAAAAGTGAAGTTAGTTTAAAAAAAAAAAAAACAGTCAAAGTTAGACTGACATTGTGTGTTGTCGTGCACATTTAGTTAAGAAAGTCCTCAAACCCTGAAATCAAGAATTAGGCCTGAGCATAGAGGCATGAGGAAATCTGCATTCGTGGGAAAGCAAGGTACACCCTATAAACAGTAAAATATTATTTGTTGCATTTAAGAGTGATAAGGATTTTTAACTGTCTATACTGCCTGTTAGCCTGTTGTTTTTTGTTTTATTTTGTATTTTGCATCTCCAGGCCCCCGTACAAATGTGCTTAAAGACAGAAAGATTGTATTTGCTTCTACTGCAAGTGCTACTATGTTTGGCTTTATATTTTCTTTGAAAATGCTTTTGTGAAACATTTTTGAGGGAAGCTCCTTGGTAGGAAAATGGATAAGTGGATAAACGTCTCACCAAAAAACAAAACAAAACAAAAAAGTTAAGAAAGTCCGCAGATACGGTCAGCTGCAATCAACACTCTTTATTATCATGCGCATGTCATCAGTCGCAGTCCCTGAAACAGAAGTGGAGCTCTCGCTCTTTTGTACCTTTGTACATTCCAAAGAAAGGGGAGGAAGTCACAAAACGATCATACACGCAGCTCGCTGTGAAACCTAACGGAACTTCCACTACAATGGGTATGCCGTTACAGGCGTTACGTTAAGCAACCCCCCCCCCCCAAAAAAAAAACAAAACAAAAACAAAAACGTAATTCTTTCTGTTCGCAAACAAAAACAGGTGTTAAAAAATTATTCTTTTGAACAATTGAGGAGGGTAATATTTATTATTAACATTCATGTGACAGACACTATATCAGTTCTAGCCAGATTTATGCAATAAATAATGTGTATCTTCTTTTTTCAGCTGCTTCCTCTAGGGGTCGCTATAACTTCCGTCTCATCCTATCCCCAGCATCCTCCTCTGCCACACCAACCCTCTGCATGTTCTCCTTCACTACATCCATGAATCTCCTCTGTGGTATTTTCCTCCTGCCTGGCAGCTCCATCTTCAATATCCTTTGTCTGCTATATCTACTATCACTCCTCTGCATGTATCCAAACCATATCAGCCTCGTCTCTTTAACTTTGTCCCCAAACTGTTTATCCAGTGCTGTTTTTTCCAATTATGGATTTTTAAATGGTACAAAACTCCACTAACCACGTCGACCATTACTGAAAGGTCATTACTAATGATCAGAAATGCAAAGCAATTGTTTTAATAATCTATAATACCCAGTGAGGTCATAGGCTGTTAATAAGATCCATAGCAGGAGTAAATAGCAAACAGGAGAAATATATAGAGTCAAGAGGGGTATATACAAAAATAAGAGAAAGGCACACTTTAGAGAACAAGTTGCAAAGTGCTTGGAAGCAGTGTAAAGAAAATACATGGTCTGAATAGACTGTGTGTGAGTCACCTGAGTGATGAGGATTACTCAAACCATGGTGAGGTGAGTGGGCAGGGGTGGGATGTGGCTGTTTGTTGAGTGTTTGTTAACAGTCCGAATGGCCCAGGGGAAGAAGCTGTTTGTGAGTCTGGAGGTGTAGGACCTGACTGACCTGAGATCTTGACCTGGCCTCCAGGGTTGGCAGAGGACAGTCAATGGTTTTTTGGGCGATGTTAATTACATTTGCACAGCCTTCCTGCTCTCAGCTGTGGCCCCTGCGTACCCAACACCCAGGCATTAGGAGAGCATGCTCCACTGAAGTGCAGTAGAAGGCCAGCGGAGGACAAGGTGAGCTCTTTTGTTTTAAGGACCTTCAGCTTCAGGTTATTTTCTGAGCACCAGTGTGACAAGTTTCTCTACCTCTGCCCTGTAGGGGGGGGGGGGGGGGGGGGGTTGAATGCATAACCTTTATGCTTTTACGAACCATTTTCCATTTCTGTTTATAAATTGTGCTATATAAGGTTTGTAGATATTTTTTATTACTGTCACTGCATTAGCACTACAACCCTTGGAGATGACAGTGCTGTGCTGCAGATGGCGACAAACTCCAACAAAATGTAAAGGTCCCCTCGGGGTGCTGCCCCTGCTCTAGCATCATACACATACTGGTTGAACAAGTGAAGAAATAATGAATCATCAGTTACGGCCTTTAATCGACGCGTAGATTGTTTATTCCGTATGCTTTACTAGCTGACTCTATTTTTCCAAGCGATATTTAGAATAGATAACACTCTAATCGAATTTTTAAGTTGTTACTATTAACGTTGCAGAGCTCGGTGGCCTGATTTTTGTGGCTTTAACGTTTAGCTAGCTAAGCAAGCTCAGTCAAACTTCTACACTTTTTGTGAAAGATGGCTGACAACGGAGCGCACCCGACTGAAGAGGACCCGGCCGCCGCTTTCCTGGCTCAACAGGAGAATGAGATAGCGGGGATAGAAAACGATGGCGACGCATTTGGGATCCTAGAAGGAGCCGGTGTTCAGCAGCCGCAGACCGACAACTATGGCAAGTTTGTCCCTGAGCTAACGTCAGCTAACGTTTAGCTAACGAGCAAACAAAGCTAACTAGAGCTAGCTAATATTAATACCGGGACTTGCATCAGTAACTTGCTTAGTAGTTAGCCAACAAAGGCCCCACCGCCATATGTTAACAACACCGCTGTCTGATATAAGTGGTTAACACTCTTATTGATTCCTGTTTAGATTCAAACTAACCGTACGTTAGCCTTGTAGCTTAGCTAGCTGCGACAACGTAGGTTTTGTTTAACGCTATCCCACATAACATTAGCTATGTGACACTAGCACCTTAAAACTAAGCAAGCGAACAAGTGCTACTGGCCTTCTAACCGACAAAGCAGCCCAGACAATATTAAGCAGGTGACCAAACAGGTGTTGCTGCATTTCTGAAGTCTTATCCGTTTCGAGACCAAAAGTTACACCACGGTAGTAGTAGTAGCGAGCATAAGTCGCTCCAGATAGCAAGGAAGTATAAGCGGATAAACTCCAAGAAGTTCATCTTAACTTATATCTGTGTATTTTTTTGTTTTGTTTTTTAAAAAAAAAAATGCTAGACGGATTTGAAGAGCCTGCCACGTTGAATGGAGACCTGTTTCAGGTGAGCTTCAGTCTTGTCTGTCTCTTTACATAACCTATGTGTGGTTGAGTTTTATCTGAACACCGTAATCATGTGATGAAGGAGTGGGTTTGCTGTGGCGTTCACGCATGAATGAACCGAATAGCTGCTTTTAATGGTGTACATGTTTTGCGTACTCCAACAGGAGTCCAATGGCCCAACAGACAGCTACGCAGCCATCGCCCAGGTGGATATTCAAAGGCAAGAACCTGAAAGTTTACGCAAATGGCGGGAGGAGCAGAAGGCACGCCTTGAAGCATTAGGTTGGTAACAATGTTTCCCTGACGCTGTCAGTGATTGTGTGTAATGCACTTAGTGCTGTGTAGCTCTTATGATTCTTCTTATTTTCCTTACAAGGTCCCAGGTTCATTTCACACCTATTTACTAACGCTTCACTGTACTGCTTTTTGCCCTTCTCTTAGAGGCTAAACTGGCTTTCAACACACTGGTGATAAAGTTTAAACTAATCAGAAAAGATCTGTGTCACACATAGAAACAGAAGAAATTAAATGTAATACAACTGTGTGACGTTTCTGCTTTCTTGCGTCCTAATAAGACTCGGCATCCAAGGCAGCGGAGGAAGAATGGAGAGTGAAAGCGAAGAAGGAGCTTGAAGACTGGCACGTACATCAAAATGAGCAGATGGAGAAAAACAAGACCAACAACAGGTTAGGATCTGACCTCCCCACCCCACCACTAATGTGCAGAGAAGTAATCCATGATGGGGATGCTGTAATCACTCTACTACCTTTGTTTTGAATTTTGTATTGGTAGTTAGAGGTAGTTGTTCTTGGTAAAACAAACATTGTGGTTAAGTTTGCAAACATGTCTCGCTCTAAACTATAAACGTTCAGTGGAGGTCCTTATAGGTTTTTCCAAGGTGTGGGAAATTGTGCCTTTCTCTACAAGATTACATCCTAGACCTGTGTATGTTTTACAGCTGACTGATAAATTGACACAGTTGTGGTATATGTGTTGAATTTACTGCACCAAGGTGATCACAACAGATTACAACACTATAATACTTAATACTTCATTTAGCCTTCTTCCCGTCAGTGTCATAAACTGTGCAGTCTCTCTTTTCTTGACCAAGCTAACCAGTTATTCTCTCACACTTCCCAACAGACTCTGTCCAAGTCTGGCACGGTATCGCTCTGCATCTGTAGCTCTTTTGTTTTTTTCTTCTATTTTTTCTAAAGCACTGAGAGGCAATACTCTGATGAGATATTAGTCTACAGCTGTGTGTCCAGTTCAAGTGTCCAGAAAGCAAAACAGGAAACTAGCTAGCTGAAAAGAATGCAGACAGCAGAAAGAAAATGCTGCAGTCGCCCCCTCCCCATGCTAGAGCAAAGACCATCCTAGATTGTTTATGACACTACAGGGCTCTAGAGTGCGACCAATTTGGTCGCAAATGCGACCAAATTTTTCAGTGGTGCGACTAAAAAATATTTGGTTGCACCTGTGCGACCAACTGTTCGGGTAGCAAAAAAAAAAAAAAAAAAAAATCTGCAACCTTCCCTGTGGTCAACAACAGACACACATTATGCCCCTATCGTGGACTAAACCAATCAGAGTTAGTAAGGGGCGGGACCTCTCTGATTGGCCATGGTCCAGTTGAAAGTGGGAGGTGAGTAGCTTGAATAAAGCGATATCAATTCATTAAATCCTGAATCGACTTTTAAATATAACTGTGTTTTGCCAGAAACGCCAGATTCTCAGATTAAAGCTCACAAAACCATTTCAACAACAACCAAACAGCAAATGAGAGCAGGTACACGGATTCCACACAAAGACGTAAACACAGAACGGACCGACGCATCAGAATCAACTTTGTCTTTCTCGGCTTTCTCACCCGACGGCCCGTAGACGGACACGCTGTCGGAGCTTAGCGATTCTGATGCGTCCGGTCCGCGCTGTGATTACGTCTTCTTGCGCTGATTCTGAGCTGCAGGTTTTGTCTCTCTCCAACCAAAATTCACCGAGCCAGCAGCAAAAGAAGCAGCAACCTGCGCTTCACATTTGATCAATGTCGTCATGAATTTTGCTGTTTTGCTTCCACGACTATTAAAATCACACTTCATGCACAGCTAGCTCTCTCTCTATCTCTCTCTATACTTCAAGAACAGTTTCCCGTCTCCAATCTCTGTTTTCTGTATTATTCATTCGCTTATTACCCACCAGTCTACCGTTGTTTACAGCGCTGTCGGCTGCTGTCTTTTTCTTTTTTTTTCTTTTTTTCACTTAAATGACCTCGGACAAGAAAGCCTATTTTTTCTGTTGTTCAATACTGAAGAAATTTAAACTTTATATGCAGAACATTGTAGAATATTTTTAAGGTTATCTGCTATAAAAAGCCAGACCAGGAAAATCTCCTTCATGTTTTTCTGTGTTTTATTCTCAGTTACTTTCACACAAAGGCATCTGCTGTGATGTTCACAATTCTGATGAAGTCAGTACTGATAAATGATCAGAATTATAATATTTCTGACTGTCTGAGGCTAAGTTGAAAACCGGAATCGAATGGATTATAGAAATCAGTGATGATACCCAGCCCTAGTGAGCAGCCTAGGCACGACAGAAGTGGATGTAGCTGTAATAGGAAAAGAACTATTGCTAACTTTTCTGTTAAGGTCTGATCCTTCTGAAATTCATAGCCAGTGCTCTGACACGGTGTCATCAATCTTTGAAAGCTGAAAAAGCACAGTGTATCCAGAAAAACACATCATATTATATAAATTATTATAAAATTTGTGTGCGCCTAACTTTTGTGCCGGTACCGGTACGCCCATGGCAAAAAGTTAGTCTAGAGCCCTGCACTAGTGCAAGATGTTTAGTCACTGTTTCCACCTCATTAGAAATGTTTCTCAGTTGCTTACAATAACCCAGACTCTAACACTTTTCTGCTTGTTGACTGACACTGAAACTGTTCTCCTCTCCTTCTTTTTTCCTGCTTTCTTGGCCTTGCCCTGCACGCTAGGATTGCTGATAAGGCTTTCTACAAACAGCCCAACTCTGATGTTATAGGCTTCGTGTACGTTTAGAACTCTTCTGCTTTCTAATATTGTATGATCTGCCCCCTGAATGACCTCTTTTGCCCACGATGCATGACCCAACACTGGAATTCTGTTTTTTTCTTTTTTGTCAATTTGTGTTCTTTTTGACTGATTTGTGCCCTGGATGTTTTTATATACCAAAAATAAATATTAAATATGTCAACAATGAAGTGTATGTTGGGTATAAAGTATAGACTGTATGAAAGATGGATGTAGCTACCCTTAAGTCCAGTTACGCTTTTCCATGATTTGATATTGACAAATTGTTAGCCAATGAGCTGCTTCAATCTGACCCTTAGAATAATCATGTTTTGGTTTTTTTTGTTTGTTTGTTTGTTTGTTTTTTAAATGGACCAAAAACTTCTGAGCCCATAAAGTCCTCGTGAAAAGTTCTACTGATGTCAAAGAGTGAGGCAGCCGAGGATCTTTTTCAGCCACTTCTATTTGCTTTCAAGTCCTTTATTAGTCTGGGATGTCGCCCCCTGCTGGCCATTAAAACAAAAGCAGGATTCGGGTTTTAGATCTGGAAGCTACATCCATCTTCTACACCATCTGCGGCATAAAGACATGCATGAGGTTTTTTTGCTTTTACTATCAAGTGAACACGTGCTCTTGGTGTGATTGAACTTTGTGGTTGGGAACCGTGTTTGGCTCAGGCTGCGTTTGCTTTCGTGAAATCCCTCTGATAACCTCCAGCTCACCGACACCTTTCTGTGCTTCCCTTCACATCCACAGAGCATCTGAGGAGGCTTTCCTGGCAGAGACGGACAGCAACAGCCCCGGGTCTGAATGGGAGAGAGTAGCTCGTCTCTGTGACTTCAATCCAAAAACCAACAAGCAGGCGAAGGATGTTTCCCGAATGCGCTCTGTGCTGATCTCTCTCAAACAGACACCTCTAGTTCGCTAGAGCATGTCGCTGGGGGGAGCTAGAAACATTGCCTTTTAATCTCACTTTGCATCAGAAGGATTTGTATGCCCTTTTGTGTACGAAAAACACCCTGGTATGTTTATAACCTTTAAACACTTCCTGCCTTTAACAATGCCTGTTAGAGTCAAATAATATACTTAAACCTGACGCTCGTGTGAGAGGAGGGATTACTGTTAAAACATCCTTTAGTTGGTCAGCTTCATCACTGCTATATTAAGAAAATATTGTTACTGTAAATTCAGTAATTTCCCTTTCTCCTTTAACTTATAAATTGTTACTAGGTCAACTTTATTGCATGCCTTCCTGATATTTTGGATGCACATTTTTAGTTAAATTTATAACTTAGCGTTACGGTCAAACACTTAGCGATTAAGCACTGTTACAGATTAGATTGTAACCAGTTTTGCCTCTCATCAACTATAAACCATTAACCGAAGCACATTAATGTTCACTGTATTATATTATATCCCTAATTACTGTTTTTAAGTTAGCATATTTTTCACTATAACATACCCAAGCTCGTGGCCTTTTTTGATCAAACTCTTTCTACAATTTGAGCACTTAGCCGGATGAATTTCTCTTCAATTTGGCAAGATTTCAGCTAAATTAAGAAACATTGAACTACAACCAAAGATTTCATTGAAATTTTCAGAGTTCACACATTTGACGGCTTGTTTCTTATTTTGCTACATTATACCATTTTCTGTTACGCCAACAAATTTTAAATTTTTTTTAAAAGAAATGATGCACGGGGTCATTTACAACAGCGATGTCTTCACATTGTTTCACATGTTGCCTATTTGGATTTAAGGAATAGTGAAAAAGTGAATGTTAAAAGGGAACTGGAAAATAAAAACAGTGTAGTATGATCACTTCAGCCGATTTGTCTTCAATTCTTAGCTGTGACTGTTGACACCTTCATGCACTGGTGATAATTGCTTCCTTATGCCCTTGTATTTTGACATACAAGCAACTTTGATAGGTGGTTCAAACAGAGCATCAGAATGGAGAAGAAAGGTGATTTAAGTGACTTTCAATGTGGCATGGTTGTTAGTGCTGGAGTGGCTGCTGAGTATTTCAGAAACTGCTGATCTACTGCGATTTCCCCACACAACCAACTCTGAGGTTTACAGAGAATGACCAGACTAGTTCAAGCTGATTGGAGGGCAACAGTAACCTGAATAACTGTTTGGTACAACCAAGGTATGCAGAAGAGCATCTCTGAATGCAGATCAGGAGACCACACCTGCTCTAGTCTCTGAGGAATGTTTCCAGCACCATATGTGCTACAAATAATTAAGGTAGCTCTAAAGTCAGTGCTAATATTATGACCATGTTTGGGTTATTTACAGATATTTTAAATCTTTTAAGCATAATTTCTTTTTATACATATCATGCTTAACTTGGCTAGCACAATTCTCTGAGAGGTGACTTTATAAAGTGTATAATTTACACTATTACACTACACATAACACCCGAAGGTCTTCTTAGGAGGATTTTATTCTGTTGTTTTAAGGTGGACTTGGGCCCAACTCAAGTCATTAACAACGAATTTCCACACTGAGTTTGTCAATATAACCTTATAGGTTAGCACACCAGGAAACTCAAACACAAGATATGGTGCTTTATCTTAAACATGACAAGGACACCAGGTTCAAATGTGACATTTTATTAGAATATAACAATAACAGTATGGGGGATACATTTGAAGCCGAGCTCACCAAATGAGCAAGAAGCAAGAAAACAATTTACATTTATCAGCAATTTGCTTCAACACCATTTTAGTAGTGTTAAAGAAGTCCAGTCTGCTTACTGGTAACAAGCCGATTCAACTTTGCTGTTCCACACTGTCAGCAAGAAGCGAAAATATTCATTTTTTGTGAGTGATTCACAGTTTTTCAACAGCAATAAATAATGCTGACATTTACATATGTGTCTGAAGAATGTTAAAGACCCAATACATTATTCAGTTCATTTAAAGAAGTCCGGAGTCTGCTGCGATTCCACACACTGAATGGACAATGGCAGAGATGTGGGATCGATCCATTTCACTGCTTGGGTTTCAGAGCCGTGGCAAAAACACCAACAATAATGGCGACTACAGTGAAGCCTTGAGCAAAGATGCGTCCCCTCATCAAGAGCTGGGACTGCCTGGTTTTCCCTTGATGGAAGGCACGGAGACCATAAACCAGCGCTCCCGCTGTTCCCAAACAACCTGGAAAATACAGAAATTATAGCTTATAAACCCAGTTTATTAGGACAGTTAACTGAATCCACAGACAAGGCAAAACCCATGGCTGAATAATGTAACTAATATCAAGTAGTATGGGGTGATGGAGATATAAAAGCTGCACTTTCCTTTGGCACAGACACTTTTTAGTTATCAGGGTGGCTGCAGTCAACGGTAAAATAACGGGAGAACTGCCACGGATTACAGTTTTGTTCATTTCTAATGACAGCATTATTGCTACAGATGTCAACAACAGATGACCTCAATGTAAACAGCTTCTAAATTAGAATCTTAAACGCTTCAGGGAACACAAAACAAGAATAAGCAATAATATCATAGGCATCAATGGACTATATGTATGATTTTGGGAGTAACGATGAAAGAAAACAGCGCAGGCTATTTTAATAAAGCACTCGTGAAGCAACAGTAAGTAGTTTATCAGATACAGAATTACGTAAATAACTGTTGACAGATGAACAAGAATGTGAGATACAGTCCAATTATATCCCAAACGTGTTTGTCCGGTTTTACATTATCCACCTAAACCAGCTTATAATATATTAACGGTTTTAATGTGCAGACCACGAGTTACAAAATATATGAAGAATGACCACAATGACCTCCCGGGGTTGAGAGGACGCTGCCGCACAGCTGGAGGAGCTCCGGGAATATTTCCGGAACCGAAAGCAGATCGTTGGGAAATATGTCATAGGTTACGTTGATCTAGCCACACGCCTCTGCCGTGTTACCAGCTGATCTCGTGCCCACCTCTCACCCAAACCTTTATGTTTTACATTCAACTGCTAACATAGTTGTGTGAAGTAGAGCAGCGGTCCCCGGGCCTCGGACCGGTACCGGTACGTGAGTCGTTTGGTACCGGGCCGCGAGAGTTGAGGCTCAGGTGTGAAATGTATAGTTTTCAGGGTTTTTATTGGTTTTCAGCGTTATTTTGTTATCGTTTTTATCGTTTACTTGGTTTTCCTTGGTCTTTTCACGTGTGTTATGAATAAATTTTCTTTTTTTCGGTACCGGTACTAGTTTTATTTTGTTGTATTTATCCGCGACACCTTAAAGGCCGGTCCATGAAAATATTGTCGGGCATAAACCGGTCCGTGGCGCAAAAAAGGTTGGGGACCGCTGAAGTAGAGGACATAGCGGACCGCAGTTGTGACTTTACAGTGCAGCGCTTTTCTCCGCTTGTGTAACTCACCTATCGGGACGAATGGGTTCTCCTTGGTTTTCCTCGCAAACTTTTCCTTGAATGTCTCATCTTTGACTTTAGGCAAAGGGTTGAAGCCTTCGATGTTTGGAGCCTGGGATAAATCAAACGGCACAGCTCCCCGCGGAGCTGCTCCGGGTGTTTGCTCTGCAACTCCGGGTGTTGCTGCCGCCGCCATGCTTACCTTGGGTATGACAACCCGGAAATCCCAAGAACTACACTTCCGGTTAAATGTTTTCCACGGCTTCACAATAAAGGTCCAAATATTTTAAATTAAAAAAAAGAAGAAGTAGTAGTCTACCTTGGTTAGAGAGGAATGCCTTGGACAAATTCATCAATCTTTCACTTCAGAAATATAAAACAGAAATATAAATTAGACTAAACACTGACCACGGCCTCTTAGTGCAGATATTCAAGTATTTTAGTATACAAGTATTTAAAATCATACCCAGCTGCAGCAATATTATGACCCAATATCTGATTGTGCGCAGTAAGTGCTTCTACTTTAGATATAATTGCGCTTTTTCTTATTTTTACTTTAGAGTACACTTTATTGCATCTTCTCAATGCACAACTTTCAACTCAAAGCTAAACTCCCCCCATCTGTTTGCAGGTGTGTGTTGAATGTGCAGTTTTTAACTTGAACAGAAGTCAGATATGTTTTAGAATAAAGTCCAGCGGATGTTAAATTCAAATTAGGTCATTTACTATCCAGTGATGTTACTGGATACTTAGCACAAACAATCGAGATTGAGGTTCTGTATACACAGCACTATGGTTCCATTTTAATAATAAAAATGTCATGACTTGTAATTACTTGAAATTGAAACCCATATTTAAAAAAAAAAAAAAAAAAAGTGGCCTAATAAATATTTGTAGCAACTGCTGGACGTTCTAATTTTCCTGAATGTGAGGTTTCACTTTCCAGTGGCACATTCCTTATGTGCTTTACAATGCATTGGCCTCAATGAAACAGCTACACATCAAATCTAAACGAATCTTCAAGTGCCACATTTTATTTTAATCACAAATTGTTTGCTATAGGGAGGAAAGCTACGCGGTATATTGGGAGTTTCACATAGCTCGAAATTTTTCACAAAATAAACCCCACTCTTACCACTGAGTGGCAGTATTGTACAACCTTCACTGATTCTCAAACATAAAATCACTTTTCCCCCCCTCAGTGAAACACTTGAATGAAATACTTTAATGCCTGCCTAAGAAATCATGCAGTCAGGAAGCTTGAGCCCAAAAAGGAATAAAAAAATAAAAAAATAAAAATCTAGTGGATAAAAATTTAAAAAAGGGAAAAAAAAACAAAAACAAACAAACCCCAAAACTTAACTGAAGACTCAGGAGTCATATTCATCAACAAAGATAAACAAAAAAGCTTCAGCACAAATATTTTTCAATCTTTTTATTGAATATTAAGGTAAATATTTCACATTAATACAGGCTACATAAAGTAGAGCCACTATACGACATGAAATTTACTCTCATTTTAACCCTTTTTAGTATGTAAACAATTATACATGTATTTACCACTCTAAAAGGTTCTGATTTCGCTCTTCAGGTAATCATCATCTAGTTCTGGGCCAAGTTTAAATAGCTACTTCATGTTGAGCCCCCCCCACCCCGCAGCCCAAGAACGGTGTACGCGGGTTTAAAGTCAAAAATCGCTAAACTACGCAGAGAATGGATCCTGTTGAACAGGTGATCGCGCATGTGTGTGTTTGCATCATTGGGACACTGATAACAGCTCTGGCCCAATTTCCTCTTTCCTCGTTAGATAGGCACATCAAAGAATGGCGTCAAAGAGAACTTCCAATTCTTCAACCTTTACTCTGCATTTCAGGTCTCTACTAAAGTTTAAAAGTTTACGCGTTAATTTTTTCGTCGTCTTATTCGGTCGTATCGGTCAGTTGGTATTACATGTTTGCACTGTGGGTCATGCTGTGTGTGTTTGATTGCTGTAGGATGCCGTCTAATTGACATGGTTCAGGTGCACATTGCCCACATGAGGTGCCCAGGTACCGGTCCACACCTGAAGGAGAGAGGAGAAAGGTCAGGGGGGTTATTAGTCAAATGCTGCTCCTTATAAAACGGCATAAATCTGCACAAGTGTCACAAGTCTGATTTTAATAAAGGCCAACTTTACCTGCTGTTGTGGGTCAGAGTTATCGGCATTGTTTGGGACCACTTTAATGATGGGGCTCCATGCAGGGTCACCAGCGTGACCAGCGTGCAAACCATTGTACATCGGCCCCCCTGGGCCTTCTGCCATGGTAGGATGAGGGGGCAGCATGGTTCCTCCATACATAGACATTGGCATCCCCTGGACACAATGGACACAGATAGCCAGTAAAACACAAGTAGACACAAACAAATGGGCATTGAAAGTCCGTCAGAACTGTTACTCCGAGTTACCTTTGGGAAATCCATGTAACTGTTGGGCAAATGCTGCGGCTGGTGGTAGTTGTTAGCAGGGTTTGCGATGCCCGTGTCGTCCTGCTCCATGGGCTGGTGCTGAGAGAAGGCCGATTGCTCCGCGTGCATCTGCGGGTGCATCATGTGGCTGTTCATCAAGGGCTGGGACCAACCAGACATGGCCTCTGTACCAAAACAACACAAGGCGGTTTTATCGCTGGACGCCAAAGTTACTGAGAAGCCATTTCTGTATATGGCTGTGTTCAACTCTCACATGTGCCCAATTTGCTCTTACCTGAACCACTGCCAACCCCGAATGACCAAATGCCTCCCTGTCCAACTGATGCCGTGTAGCTGGTTGTGAGCAGAGGTGGGTTTACAGACCCCGTCTGTCTGATCCTGGCCAACCGCTCTGTGCCGATGGGTGGGGGAACCTTCCGGTCCTGTTGCGAGGAGCTGCCTGGCTTAGGCTGAGGAGGTGAAGCAACCGCTGAGGTGGAAAGGGCAGAGGAGGACACCGTGGAGGGAGGTGGGACAGGAGATTCACCTGGTGGAAAAAGACAAAGCCAAGGTTAGAGCACTTCCAAATAATTTTTAAGAGACTGATTTTTTTTTTTTTTTTTAAAACAAGCATGGAAAAATGCTATTAAATTCTCTAATATTAAATTAATGTTAAAGGGATTATAAAAGGGGGCAGGGGTACATTTAAGGCCTAAAATGTAAAAGAATTAAAGAGAAGCAGTGTGTGAGCCTGGTACCTGATGTGGATGCACTCCATGGGTGGGGGGAAAAGTGCTGTCTGCTGAATGAGGGTGTGCCAGCTGTATGACCAGGTAGAAAAACAGGACTGCCAGAGATCCCGGTGGCAAAGTTAGGCAATGCTAAGGACACAGACAATAGAAGGAGACTGTCAGCTTTACAGTACTAAATATAAATAAGATCTTACATGTCAACATAGATTCACCACATCCGGTTGCATGTGTACTGTAATCGCCACCTTCTTTATTTCTCCTGAAATTATTCTGATAATTATTTTGATTATTAAACCCAAAGAACAGGAATTAAACAAAAATGCAGCCATACCGATGGGGCTGTTGACCATCCTCTGGGTGGTGGAACGGTAGCCAGGGGCTTTTGAGCTGTCTGGAGGAGGTGGGGGCATCATATTCTCCATCTGGCCCATGCTCATGTACGCTTGCTGAGCCGAGAAAGACTGCTCTGGGGGTGATCGAGTAGGCAAATGGCATGCACCCCACACTGGATTGTTTCCCACCTGCAAAGGCAAGCACAACTGATTACTATCACAATGCAGCTGAATGGTGCCCTTACCAAAGTAAATGCACGGTCAAGTAAAGTTGTAGTTGTGAAGAATTATTTACGCGTACCTGGCTGCTGTTATCAAAGATGCTGCTGAAACCAAAGAGACCTGTATGACCGAGGTTGGGGTGCATCTGCTGAGGCTTGCCTGCACTGGCGACATGCTGCATTTGAGAACCGTTCATCATTCCAAGATTACCAGAGACCTGAAGGGAGCCTGGGATCTGGGCTTGAGCTTGGGTCTGAGCTTGTGGAGGCAAACTTGCTGGCTGGGAAGTCGGGTTTTGGGTTTGTTTTGGGGCTTCTTGGTGAGTGCTGAAGGGTACAAACACAGACTGTTGTTGCTGCTGTGTTTGCTGCTGCTGCTCAGAAAGTGAATAATAAGGCCCTGGTGGCTGCATACGATGGGAGACTCTGGGCGCAGGTGCTGAGAAGTGGGGTACGGTGTTGTTGGGGTGCGCGACGTTGTGCGAGAAAACAGCAGCAGGTGCTGTGGGTAGGTGAGAACTGGGCTGTGGGTTGAGGTGGGGCTGTGGAACCTCTGTGGATGGTACAGAGGAGGGAGGGGGAGGTAACTGCTGGCGGGGTTCTGGCTTTGGAGCTAAGGACATGGCAGGGGCCACGAAACTCACAGAGTTGCCGCTCTCGCTGACAGCAGCGGGCTGGCTCTCTACGGGCAGAGACGACTTGTCTTTTCCAGCAGGGGGAGCAGCACTGGGCTCTGTTTTAACTGGCTGGATGGGGGGCTGTGAAATGGGTCCCACTGGCTGCTGAGGAGCATTTGCCGTAGATGTAGTGGAACTGTGATGTGCGGGAGAGCCGGTGCCTCGTACTGTACTACTGCCACTGGAAGGCAACGAAACAGAAACAGGTGTGACACCGGCAGGCTTGGGGTCTGGGGCAAAGAGCTGTTTTCTGACAGAGGAAGGCGTAGCGACACTCTGTTGGGGAATATATGGAGTAGGGTTAGGCGTATGAGGTGTAGCTATAGCAGCGGATGTGTTGGGAGCACTGGTGGTGGCGGTATTGGTGGTCGTGACTGGGACTCCTGAGCTTGCGGTGCTGCTGTGTTCACTGTGATTCGAGTTGGGTCTGGCCTGTGGTCCCGTGTTACTGGATCCTCCGCTGTGTTTGGGGGAGCTGTTAGCACTGCCGGGACTCACAGGGCGCACGGGGAAGGGTCCCCAGGTGCTAGCAGCAGGAGAGAAGGTGCCACCAAACTGCGCCATGGGTAGACGAGGGTGCCTGATCTGGTGCATGGTCTGAGCAGCCAGGAGCGCCAGCTGAGGGTGGGTGTATGCCAGGGACAGGGACACTGGGAAAGGCTGCCTGACGTTTGACGACAGCCCTTTCCCGATCTTTCCCCCGGCCTGAGAAGAGGATGAAGACGAGGATGAGGGAGGCTGGAACGAGACGCCTGTTGAAGTGGGCAATGAGCTTAGAGCCTTTGGCCCAGTGGTTGAACCACTGGTGGCCCCCGTTGTACTGGGGAAGGAAGCTGAGGTCGTTTTCGAGCCCGGTGCTCTGATATGAATTCGGGGAATCAGATCCTCAAGCTCTTTGGCTGGGTCCTGGATCAGAGCATTGATCAGCTGGACTGCATGCCTTGTAGACTCCGTGCCTCCTCTGAAACCAAACACCAGAATATGCTTATTCAAAAATATGTCCTTAAAAAAAAAAAAATCTGGCAAAAAAAAATGGTTTTAAAAAATATGTTATTTATTATTTTGCCAAATAACTGCCCACCAACTGTAGCTCTAGGTTCTGCACCTCATACAAAACACCAAACCCAGAAAAGCTCAATACACAACATTAAGCTGCAAAACTACACCAAAGAGGAAGTAAAGTTTCTAGATGTGCTTATTTTCCCTCTACACACTGAATATAGTATAGCTCGCCGCAATTTCGTAAGTCATTTTAATCACTCATTTTCATTTCAGCCTTAAGCATCCATGATGTGAATAAACAGCAGTAAATCTATTAAAGAGGCTGACCCATACTTTAAAAAAAACAAAACATGGATATTCATATGTAGCAATAGAGGCAAAGCTGTTTTGCAGGCTATGTAGAGCTATACAGGCAGGCTTTGCATACGTCTGCATGTTCAATCCCAAAATATGCTTCTTGCCTTTATTCTGAAAAAACGCAATGTCTTGAAAAGACTCCTTATGTGATATCTCACTCTTCCACCTCCTCTTTGTGAACTGGGAGTATCTTGAGGAAAATACTAGCAAAAGAAAATCTGCATATTTCGCACATTAAATATCAGATCTGTATTTTGTCATCGCCCCCCCCCAAAAGAAAAGAAAAAAAAAAAAAAAGCAGCCTTCATATACCAGTCCATCTGATATAATTTAGCTGTAATGGCTTTGTAGTCCAGCAGAGGGCGCTGCTTTTACCTTATAGTGATCATCCTCTCTCCATTCTTGTCCTTCTGCTTGTCCACGTCAATGTGAGCCCCTGTCACATCCTGGATGGCTGTTATGTTGCAGCCTCCTCGACCCATGATCCGAGACACAACGGACGCTGGTACAGAAAGCTTCTTTGATCTTCAAAAGAACACGTGAAATGATGATATTAATGTTTGTACTATAGCTGTCTCTTAATTCAATCAAAAAACATGCAATCATTGGCTTTGTGTGCAAGCAATACCTTGCCTTAAGATGTATACGTAATAATATGATAAAAGATAAAAGTAAAATTTGATGATGGGGAGAACAAAAATGTAAGTATTGCTCTTGATAATTTGCACACGTTGAGTCAAACTCATAAACTGACCTTCTGACGACCTCCTTCCAACCTTCTTCTCTTTTCTGGCCTCTCTTTGGACTCGTGAGGCTGAGCTTACTGTTGGGTGAGGTGACAGGAAGAGCCATGGTCTTGAACGGGGAGGGCAGGGAGTTGGTGGTGGAGTCGCTTGCATCTGCAGCTCTGGAACCAGACAGACTGTTTGCTTACAGACATGATAGGACGCAACAAAGTAGTAGTTGTTATGTCTAAAGATCCACAGTTACACACAAAAGTACATGTCAAACAACAAACGTGCCGGCTCGATCAGAGACTCACTTTTGCGTTGGTTTTGAGATGGAGACTGTGACTTTGTTTTCCACTTTGCCGTCACTCTGCGGCTGGGAACTGCGTCTCTTCTCTGGGCCGGACAGGAGGGCCTGGACTGCTCCTGAGGAGGGGGCAGAGGAAGAAGAGGACGACGAGGAAGAGGAGGAGGAGGTGCCGGAGGAGGTGAGGTCAGGGAGGTAGTTGAGCTCCTGACTCTTGCTCCCACTGCTGCTGCTCTCACTGGCACAGTCGGTGCTATCCAAGGGGTCAGAATCACTGTTGCCGCCTGTCACTCCCCCACCCCCACCCCGTGGCTCGCCGTGGATCTTGTTCTTGTCAGCTTTGTGCTGCGCTAGTGCAACCTGTTAAGAAATGCACACATTTTGTCATTTCCCCCTCTTCAATCTTTAGGATAAACTGGAGATGAAAACAGGGCAGATTAAAAAGAGTAGTGCTCACCTGCGGATCTTGCAATATGATGGGTTCATTGGGCACCGAATCCTTGGTCTTGTTCTTTTTGTTCTTCCGATTGGTGCTTGGGGTAGTGGCCACACTCGCTCGCTTCTTACTAAAAGCTGTAGTGAAAGTGGTGGAGGTGGCAGATATACCAATGGTGGTGGTGGTAGTTGCACTCGGAGGTTCAATTGGAACCTCTGCTTCTGAGGAAGGCGAGGGGTAAAATTCAGGCATTAGGAAGAATCGGGCCACAAGATTCTAGTTAAAATGTATCCAAGTCATGAAAATACTTCTGAGTTAAAAGTTTCAATGAAACAATACCTTCAGCCGAATCCTCCTTCTGCTCCTGCATCTCAGATGTCTCCTCCTTGGTTTTCTGCCCCTCCTCTTCCTCCTGTTTCCTCTTCTGCTCCTCCTTCTTCTTCTTGCGTTTCTCCTTCCTCTTCTCACGCTTGGCAGCTAGAGCCTGCTTCTTGCTCTCCTCTCGAGACTGCAAGAGTCATAAAATCTCTTTTTATCCATGTCTTTTATTCAAAATGCTTTTACCTCCTAAAACACTATCACATGTGACTGAAATTACCTTCTCCAAGTCTAACTCCTTGAGGAGAATCGTAGCGTTCTTGTTGGCCTCGGCAGCCTGCTGGTCTTTAGCTTTGACAATGGTCTCCATGCACTGGTGACACTTCTTCAGCAGCTCCTGCAGGGTCACATTTGAAGTTTTAGCTCTGCATATTCCTCTAAAGGTTCTGTAGGTTCAGTAGCTGTAGGTGACTACTGACTGAAATGCAAACAATACCTACCTTGTCAGCAATGGTGGCAATATATCTCATGCACTCAATATCTGACGGGAACTGGTTGACCTCCTTCACAAGATACTGCACCACCTTCACGTGACCCTGAAATTTTAAGTAAAGAATTAGTAACTGCAGTCGTCCTAAAGTGCAGCAGAACAAAGCAACGTTCTTAGGTCTTCTTCAACTGCGCACCTTACGAAAAGCAGCCATGAGCGGGGTGATCTTTCTGTTGTCAGCAGCATCTACATCAGCACTGGCGTGCACCAGGAGCTGGACCACGTCAAAATGACCACCGTTCGCTGCCAGCCAGAGGGGAGTGTTCCCTTTCTTGTTTCGTACGTCAATATGCGCACCTCTGAAATAAGACAGAATTGTTGTCTTCATCAGTTAATGAAAGCCACCTTGTTAATGAGGTTAGAAGACGGAATACAATTTATGGCAAGCATCTGGTTTTTAAAAGCAAAAACAAGAAAAAAAAAAAATCAGAAAGAGTGTGGCTTAAAACATCTGCTTCACTAAGAAATAAACTTGCATTCAACCCAATTCCCTTAAATGATGAATCACAGTGAGATTTAACTCAAAACAGTCCTCACCTGTTGATGAGCAGCTCACAGAACTTGTAGTGGCCCTTGTCGGCAGCAATGGTGAGAGCAGTGTCTCTGGATGAAGGAACAGGGGGAGCGTTGACGTCGGCGCCTTTGTCCAGCAGCACTCGGCCCACCTCTGCATAACCTCCTGATGCTGCCTCCATCAGCGGGGTAAGACCAGTCTGTTTAAACCGATCAGTTAGTTATTAAGAAGGCCAAGAGGGTAACCCAAAAGGATAAAAATAATGTTTGTATCGTCCAATAATTCATACATGACACGGAGTCAGTGGGAGAAGTTAGGGGGCTTAAGGTTGTATAATAAACAGGTTGTGTAGTCAGCACACACCATTATGTCAAGCTCTGTAAAAGGATGGATATGCGTGTAATAAGTAAATCCTAGCTCAACCATGGTGAAGATAATGGGTGCGGTCAACCAGTCCCAAAAAATTACTTCCCACCTTCTTTTGTAATTATTTTTTACCATTTTACAAACATCATAGGATAAGGAAAAGAAGAATTTAAGGATTTAGCAAAAGAAACGTGTAGTGGTGCTGGGACTCTGAGTCTGCTATGATGAAACTCAGGTCCTGAAATGGGACCAAAACGTCATCCCAAATAGTTTAATCAGTCTATTCTCATTGGATTGTTTAATCCATTTTACATACAAAGAAAAATGTCACCTCATTGCTCAGATTTTAAACAAACAGGAACATAAATGGTGAAATGCTTGTGATGGTTGATTTTTGTTCCATCTACTCCTAGTTTCTCCTGCTACGTTGCTCAACTCTGCCTTTAGATCATCTGTAATTGAAGTAAAATATATAGATGATTTCTTTTGTTGTCTCATTTCCATTCTTAAACCATGTTCATTTTGCTAAAGAAGGCAATGAAGGAAGCACTAAATAACTTCCCTTATTATTAAGCTAATTCAACCAGCTCTTATTAAGGTGTCCCTGCAGATACGTCACAGTGCACGCGACTCAGAAACCTCCCTGAGATATTTGACTATCTGAATGTGGCCGCAGAGTCCTGCTGTATGTGATCACGAGTCTTCACCTTAGCACGATGCTCTACGTTGGCCTTGCGATCTAGCAGCAGACTGACGACCTCAGCCCGCCCCTGAAAGCAGGCTAGGGTCAGAGCTGTGTTTCTGTTGGTCTCAATCTGGGCATTGATGTCTGAACCCATATCCAGCAACAGCTTCACTGCTGGCACATGACCGTTCATAGCTGCCAGCATCAGAGGAGAGATTCCCAGCTTACTGCCAGTCCTAAAAAGAGTGAAATAGAGTCTTTAGAAAAGAAGCGTAAAACAGAGAAAATGCTACATGTATGGTATCAGTTGTTGCTCACCTGGAGTTAATCTCGGCACCAGCATTGAGGAGTATTTTGATGATGTTGACATAACCCCCAGAGGCAGCCAGGCTGAGAGGCGTGTAGTCTGAGACATTGCGGTGTTCCTTATTGGCTCCCCGCAGCAGCAGCAACTCAACAACCTTACCAACATGGATGATAATGAAGTTAGCGGCAGGAGTATAGGAATGTCATGACTGTGAGAGTAAACTGAAACAGTTTTATACCTCCTGGCGTCCCCCAGAGCAGGCCAGGGAGAGGGGTGTGTCTTTGGTTCTCTCTGATTGAGCCTCGATATCACCCCCTTTGTCCAGGAGTACCTCAACCACGCCTACATGGCCAGCAGTGGCAGCCAGGATCAGCGGCGTAAAGCCTGTAGAGAACAGAAATAATGAGTCCTTTGTTAAATGAAACGATCTTGAATTAAAATCAAACCCTAACCCTCCAGACTGCCATACTATCAGAAGACTGTAATCATCTTTCTAAGATACCTTTTTTATCCCGGTGCTCAATGTTGGCTCCCCGTGAAATCAGGACAGACACAAGCTCCTCGTGTCCTCCTGCACACGCCAGCGTCAGGGCCGTATCATGATTACTCTCCGTCTGTGAAGAAAACACTCTCTCTTAACAGGGCATATTACTTTTTACATAAATGTATTAACTTGGATTATCAGAATATGTATACTGTCAGGTCAAACTGGCTTACATGTGCGTCTATGTCAACAGAGGGGTAAAGGGGTAGGACCGAAGGGGGAGAGGCGATGTTTGCGGGCGTCTGTGTGGGCGGCTGGGAAAGGGGTGTGGGTGAAGATGTAGTGTTCAGCATGGGCACGCGGCTGCTCACAGCTGCAAGAAAGAAACAAAAACAAATGTTAGCACCCCCCCCAAAAAAGGAAAAAACTTTGTAGAGCACAGTCTCGCATCTCACACCCAACAGTTAAACTTCTGAGTACTTGCCTGCCATGATGTCGTCCAGTGTGTCTGTGAGCGTCTGTGCAGGTGTAGCTACCAAGAGCCCATCTGGAGCCTGTTGAGGTATCATTCCTGGGCCTAACCCAGCCAGCTGCTGACCCTGCTGCTGCTGCCCCAACATCTGCTGCCCTACTAGTACCCTCTGCAGCTCTGGACTGGTACTTCCTGGGTAGTCTGCAGGGTTGTAGTCTGGCAGAGGTTGGATAGGAACGAAGGCTGCCTGAAGAGGGGGAGGAGGCGGCTGGGGCTGGGTCTGTGGCGAAGGGGGAAGAGGCGGCTGCTGTCGTGACTGCGACCCATCCCTGTGACCCATGATTGTGTCCACCTGAGGAAGCTTGGGGTAATCATCCTCTTCTCCATCTGGTTCTTCCTCTGAGCCCTCTTCATCATCATCTTCCTCTTCCTGAAAGCATACAGAGAGCATATTAAGTCTCTCGGATCTGTTAGGACAGTGCTAGTGAACAAACATTATTCAAACAAAGAAAACAAATACGAAAAATTCACCTCTTCGACGTCATCCTCCGGCTCTTCCTGTTCCCCATCTTTGCTTGTCTCCTCGTCCTTGTCAGAGCCACTGTGTACTTGTGCACCCGGTGTGGTGAGAAGAGGCACTGGAACAGACAATGCACATCCAGGCCCCGGGCCCGGACCCTGGCTCTGTCCAGCCTCCTGCTGCTCTAAGCCCTTTGCCTCCATGTACTCTTTGGTGAACTGTTGCTGTGTTTTCAGCTGCAGCTGACGCTCCACCTTCTGCAGCTCCTTCAAGATTTTCTTCTTCTTCTGGACCTAAGGAAGAGTCACATCCTTGTTTGACTAACTTGTGATATGTTGCTATGCATACGGGAAAAAAAAAAAGCACTGAAGGGTCAATTAGCTTACAAGTTAAAGGCTACCTAAACTTAAGATCAAAATGAGATCAGATCTTAAGTGGATGATGGATTATACCTGCTCCTCTCGGCTCTTCTTCAGCTCCTCAATCTTGTCTTTGGTGAGCGGCTCCCCCTGAATGAGTTCTAGCGACTCTAGCTGGGCTTTCTCAATAGCGCTAATTCTCTGGCCCAGTTCATTCAGCTTTCCCTCCGTCTCCTCCACAATGCACTCTAGGGGCTGGCACAAGTGGAAGGGTGGCAGAGGCTCTGCTTCAGGTCCCCGGCCAACAGAGCTGGGGACACCGGGCTGAAGGGCTGCTTGTCTCTGTTTGGACACGCCTGAATTTGAACAAAACACATCAAAGATGTTGAGATTTAAAGATGGCCAAATAAATATATCTACAGCTCAGTGAAGTGTGCACTTTGTAAGTAGAACTTTTTAAGTATACTGAGCGGGCCCCTAGCACAGTTTACCTTTACTAGAGACAGGTGGGGGCGTAGCAATGTTTGATGGGGTTCTGTCTGGCTCCTGAGGGGGCACTACCATGGCGAGAGCTTGGAATGGGACACGAGGAACCTGTTATGACAGAGGATATGTTGTGTTAAAGCAATGGAAAAAAGAAAGAAAACAGCCATGCTTGCAAGAATGTTAGTTAAAAAAGAAAAAAAAGGAGGGGGATCATGTTGCTGCATATACCTGAGAGGCATCTTGCGATGGGGGAGTGAGTTGGGAGAGGTCCGGGGCTGGGACAGACAGGATGTTGTTGGGGTAGTCCAACAGGTAGGAAACCACATTGGTGTGGCCACCCTTAGCAGCTTCTATCAACATGGTTGAGCCATCCTACAAAGAAAAAACATGGCATGTTTTTCTCTATCAGCATTATCATTAAACACATGCAAATGAGCATAATCGTTATTAAAGCAGCTGGTGTTAATCCAGACTGGGTGCATTACTTTGAGTCTGTGAGTAGGATCCGCCCCATGTGCCAGCAGCAGCTCCACCACAGCCAAATGTCCTCCAGCACAGGCCAGAGAAACCACCGTGTGATCATTATTGGCAGTGGCTCTGTTCACATTAGCACCTAACACAGACAAAGACAAATGCATATATTATAAGAGTAATGATAATGCATATCTACAGCCAGATATTCAATAATGCGGTTCATCATTAACCTGGACACAATAACAATTGCTGGTCTTACACTTTAAGCGTACTGGTGGAAAAAACAATTTTCAGGTGGAATTTTAAACTTCTCATCCCTTCATGCAATGACATAATTTATTCACTTCAATTAATCATAGTTTAAGTGACAGATGTGCAGAAAAAAAAAAAAAAAAACCCTCCCATATAAACAATCTACTTCCCCTTTCAAGAGAGGCAATTCTCGAACTCTACAGGAGGTTAGATATGCATTTTTTCCCCTCAAATACCTGTATTTAAATCCAAGAGCTACTCAGTTACGCACCTTTGCTGATAAGAAATTGCACTGTACAGAGATGCCCTGCCCTCGCTGCCTTCATTAAGGGCGTCCGTCCCCCTTCAGACTCATGCTCCTAAAGGAAAAAGATGAAGTGGATTTGAGTTCAACACAGAAGTTAAACAAAATGGCTATAATCTGTATTCATCTTGAAAACTGCTGCTGTAGGTGCAGGTTCTACAAGGTAAAGGTCTTGCTTTACACAATAGAAGATGCTCAGTTCAATCAATATACATTTACACACAAAAAACTTTTACATATCTTTTCTTGCCCCGCTGTCACTTGAACCAATGTTTATGTAAATACATTTTTTTTTTTTTTTTTTTTTTTAAAAGCAGGGCAAATCATAAGTGACTAAGAGGATTTAAGAGTACGGCGTACCAAATTGGCTCCAGCCTGCAGTAGCACGTCTGCCACATCAGTGTGTCCGTTCTCACACGCATACGTCAGTGCTGTATCGCCAGTTGCCGTCGTGGCATGAACGTTTGCTCCTGAACGAGAAAAAGTTACAGGAGTGTGAGCTCAAGAGTCTAAGACATTTTTGATGTGTCTTTTCTTTCTACCATTGCTGCATCTTCTTCCTTGCCCACCTGCAGCCAGTAGGTATTTCACCAATTCCAGATGGCCTTCTTGTGCAGCTTCCATTAGCGGGGTAGAGCAGCCCAGCTCAATGTCTGCCCCTGCCTTAATGAGGAAGTCAGCCACTTCTAAAAAGCCTCCACAACATGCTAGGGTCAAAGCGGTCTCCTGGGTCTCCTCTGTCTGGGCATTGATGTTAGCACCTAGACGACAGAGCAAGAGCAGTTTCGTTATATTCAGCTACTAAAATGGGAAAACATAATGATAACCGACTGTGATCATGTCAAAATTGTTAGTTTTCTTTAAAATTTATGGTGTTTCAGAGATGCAAGAACAAAGGCTGCTACCTTGAGCCAGCAGCAGTGCTACCATCTCCTCATGGCCTTCTCTGGCAGCCTCCATCAGGGGAGTGTAGCCCTCATCATTAACCTGGACACAAACAGAAGCATCATCAGATAAGAAAACATAAGGGTGAAAATGACTCTCAGGTTACACGGACACAACCCTGACTATGTGGATGGAAATTTTCATCCAACTGCATTTAGCCAGTTACATCAATGTTGTCATTTACATTTTAGATAACAGTGAAAAATTAGCCGTTTTCCAATTTTGGAAGCAAACACTATTGTTTAAAAGGACCGACACTTTTTGGTTTTGAGCATTCATAGTATATCTTCACAGCAAATCTATCTACAGCTATACAATTTTTTTTCGATTTGTTTTTAAAGTGTCTCTTTGCATACCTCCTCCAAGTTGGCTCCTCTCTCTATAAGCAAGGCTGCCAGCTCCACATGTCCTCCACAAGCTGCCAGGGTAAGGGGCGACTCAAAGGAATCAGCTGGCATGTTGACTTGCGCACCGCTGTCCAACAGCAGCCGTGCCACCTCCACATGGCCATCCTGGGACAGCGAGACACACAGAGAATATAGAGATAAGCACCTGAATAAATACACGTATCAATTTCTAGTCAAGCTACATTAATTTAAACCATCAATTTGAAAAAGTGTTTAAAACGAGAAAGAAGAAAAGTGACATTTTAGCAGACTGATGGAAGAGGCATCTAAAACCTTGCTGTACAGTTCCATCGACAATAGCACAATTAATGTTTACAGAAAACTGCACACCCCTTCCACAATTATTTAGCGCGACTGGTCTGCAAACAAGATAAAAATCAATTAGCACAGGGGAGATGGTGTAAATTATTAAAATCTTCTTTCAGTCCACTTTTCTCCCATTTAACCATGCGAGTACCCAACCATTAACAGAACTCTGTTGGGTTTGGACACTGAATAAGACCTGCTGTTATGCTTCTGATGTTATTTTTTTTTAAATTTAATATTAAAGTTTATTTTGTTTGAGCTGTACTGAGACACAAAAGGGAGTCTAAGATATATAAAGCAATTCATTCTTGACCATGCCGATTACTTCAATGTATGCACTGTCTGTTTATAGTTACAAATACAAAGTCATAACAAGTGGTTTGGGGTGTGAAATGTCAAGTGAGGTTTTAGGTCAGATGCTTACCATGCAGGCCTCCATCAGCGCCGTGTGCATCTCATCCGTTTTGTGTTCCTGGTCTGCTCCGGCCTCCAAGAGAAAACGCACCATATCCAAGTGACCTGCAGAGGACAAACAAAATCAATGTAATTAATCTTTTACAGGCCTTTGGACAAGGTTATGGGAGTAGCCTGCCACTGGGGGAAAAGTAGCAAGTTAGATCAGTTCAGAGTCGACTGCAAGTACGCCAATTTTACTGATCTTAAGATGTAGACTTTTTTTTAAAAAACATTTCATTAAAATGAAAAATAAAATAACCAGCTGAATTTTAAAGAGTAGCCGACTGTTAGGATAGCTAACAGAACTTATGTAAGAGCTTTATTTTAAAACAGTATTAGTTGTCTTGGTAAAGAGGGCGCTAAATTGCATAACAACTAAAAAAGTGAAAGGACAATGCACGTTTACTCCTTTCTAAAAATAAACCCTCAACATAAAAACTAACCTAGGGATACAAGTTCCATACTTAAATACTGACCTTTGTAGCACGCAAGTGTGAGAGCACTCTCCTTGAACTCATTGGAGTGTGTGTTGATACCAGCGCCATACTCCAATAGTACCCTGGCCACTTCTACGTGGCCAGCACTGGCCGCCTCCATGAGAGGTGTGTGTCCGTTCTCGTTGTGGTCCTCAATGTTAGCACCCTCTTTGAGCAGCACCTTCACCACATCCACGAAGCCACCGGCACATGCATACGTCAAAGCTGTGTTGCCTGAAAGACAGAAGTGAGATTATACCGTGTGTTTTGAAGTCACATTAAATGGTTTATAAATAGAGAAGTTAAAGTAGTCTTACCAGTAGAGGACTGGGCATTGACATCTGCCCCATGGACAAGTAGTAGTTTGACAATGTCCACATAACCTCCACTGGCAGCAGCCATGAGTGGTGTTATATCCCCCTTGATGCCCCTGTCCTCCACATTGGCATGCATAGCCAACAAAACCTAAGAATAGAGAGAAGAAAAAAAAGAAGAAAAAAATATATATATTCATAGGCTTGTCAAAGGAATACAGCCCCTTAAGTATTTAGCAGTAACTTAATCCGGACACCAATCTAACCTCTTCCATACCTGTGCAAGTTCATAGTAGCCAGCCGAGCAGGCGAGACACAGCAAGCTCTCCCCTTCCTCTGTGTGCTCATTGACGCTCCGGCCCTCATCCAGCAATTTGCGCACGGCGTTGACATCCCCATCCGAACACGCCTCTGCTAAACTACGGCTGAAAATAACCAGACTGCTACAATTACTGCCACTGTGGCAGGTGAACACACACACACCCCTCACAACAACACAATTACTTCCAGGCAGCAAAGAGACACACACGCATGCTCATATATATTGTTTATGAAGCAGAGAGTGAGTTGATGGTGTGAGCGAGATACATACTTGTCTGCTTGGCCGGCATTGAGTGTGTTTTCAGCTCTCATCCGGGTGAGGGCGGCTGCGGCCTCGTCCAGGGCACAACTCACAGATGACGTCAGTCGCCGTAGCACCTCGGGGTCTGCAAAAGCTTTACCATCGGCAGTGGACAGTTTACCGATGCCTGCCGAACACCAAAAGGGCAGAGGTGCATAGGGCAATGCAAACCACAGGGGAGCACAACCACACCAGACCAGATGAAGAAGCAAGTCCAGTCCAGCAAATCCAATCCAGGGTTAGTAGCAGCAAACACAAAGAGGAAAAAAATCAATAAAAAAAATAAAAAAAATTTTAAAAAATGAATAGAAAAAGAAAAAAAAAAAAAATCACACAGAAAACACAAGCATTTGTTAATGTGGCTTAATATATCTTTTTTCAATAAACCACCTAAGAGTCGCAATTTCTTTATCAAATAGTAAGGTACACAATAAAAAGGGGAATAATGGGAGTATCTACTGCGCTGTGCAAAAGTCTTAAGTCAGTCTTCATTTCTTTATGCTGGGCTAGGAAAACGGGAAAAAGGTGCAGCGATTTATTGAGATGTACAAACATAACAAATAGTTTGTACAAATCTAACGAGTTTTTAAGTCAGTATTTGCCATTTTTTCCCCAAACACAGCCGGAACTCTTAGTCAGGCTTTCTGTGTAAGACTAAGTAGTCTTCATTAATAGTTCTTGAAGGACATTCAAATCTCTTCTTTGGAGGAAAACAAATCCTCTGTAAAACAATCAGGTACAAGTACTGGCCAATGTCAAACGGAGCCATTTAGAAAGCCTGGAGACCTATTGCTCAAGATTATTTAAAAATAAAATGTGTATATATATGTAAAAAAAAAAAAAAAAAAAAAATGACACGACACTTTGGCTCATTGGAAACAAAATAAAAAGAAATGATTTGAGACGTTTGCACAGTACTTTGTGTTCAGAACAATAATACCAGTGAAATGAAGCTGTTGTATACACCAAGGCTCAAAGGTTTGGAGTCAAAATTTTGCAGTTTTCCTTAAGTCATTAAATGAACTGCAATGTGACACTGCTGAGAAACTCTGATATTTACTGAATATAATTTTGCCATAAAGACAAGCTTCTTGAAAATGACTTCAAGTTAAATTAGTTTAATATTAATGTGCACTTCCTGTATGTTACAGTCTAGCGTCCTACAATAGGACTGACAATTAGCATTACTTTGGTGGTGATTTCATTATTACAATACCAGCAAACTGGTGTTTTATTAAAACAAGTAGTTTGGAAATAAAACTTTTCTTGTTCAAATCTCACACTTTCCTAGACACATTTCCTCTACCTTGACTGACAGATGTCAGATCTCACAATTGATGTGCTTCAATTCAAATACTTCAAGGTTAAATAATGAACATGAAAATAAGATCCTTTCTCTTCTTTTCATACTTATTTAAATCTTTTAGCACGTTCCGATTCGTTCCAAACTTTTGATCAGTAGTGTATACGAACCGATGTAGAGTCAAGCTGTTAATGTTCGAAGAGAAAACCGTCTCATCCTGTGTGAATTATAGATGGGTAAAAAGCAGTGACCATGAGAGAAAATGCTGTGTTAGGAACAGTGGCCAGCAAGCAAGAGAAGAACTGAAGAAAACACAATGCAATATGACAGGAAAAAAAAAAGTCTGTGCGTCTATTTTGTCATGAAAAAGAAGAAAAGTCAATGACCAGAGTGCAAGGCAAGCAGCAGCAAAATGAAAACAACTGCTTTTGCTAATGACCTACAGAGGAAGATCTCTCAAGGGAAAACAATGAACATTTCCAAACCAGCAAACCACTTGTGAGAGGAGTAACAGTGTGCATTTTACAGACGTGTGTAAAAATGAAGAAAAAAAAAGGGAAAAAAATAAATAAAGTTGGCTTTAAACCTTTCGGCCTCAACTTCAACCCATCCATTAACCAGGCACAAGACCGCTTCAGTCCTTAAGGTTGTGTTTTCTCACCACTGACTCGGGCTAAACTTAGCACCACTCTCAGACAAAGATTTCACAACAGTCTCATATGCACAAGGAAAGAGGTCAAGGAAGTTGATCATTAATGTTTTATTTTATCGTGTTTTTCCTCAGAGAACACAAACACTTCATTCACTAAACAGGAATAAATTGGTTAGGTATCAGCCGTCACCAAATCCCTTCTCCTGTGTATAATCCTCTACATATAACTACTAAACAGAGCAGGAAGTAGTGAATGAGTCAAGAATTTCAGTCAAAACATCAATTTAAAAGACCTTCTTCACTGTGTTTACACATAAGCACTTGTTCCTGCTCAGCTCCACCTACAACGCTGCCATGTTTACACGTACAACACCATCTATCTTTTATCATGTTAAACTAAAATAAAATTTATCAGGACAAGTGTATATACACCAAATGCCTACTGAAAACATAACTGGCACCGACACCAGTCTAACAGGAATCATTCTTGAAGCATTTACGTGCAATGAAATGAACAACTAGATCAAAATGTAAGCTATCCTAACAATACGTCAGACGAAACCATTAGTACTATTTCAGAGAAAATGAGTTGCCTTCTAGGTAAAACCAACCAATAATACTGCTAGTAAGCGCTGTCTAATAACTTAGTGTGATATTTTGTGGCCATTAATTACATCTGAGCAACCCGCCCTTCCCCTCATTTAAGAGGTCTTAATGTAGAATTAAACTAGCTAGTGAGAGCCAGAGATCTTAAAAATCTCAGAATGGGATGAGCATGAGCTCATCTTAATGTTGTTAAACTAAGCAGACACTCTAGTTTAGACCACTTATTTCTTTGTGCGTCTAGGTACGTAAACTTTAAGTCAACTTACTTCAAATGAACATTTAATTGCATGTCATTCGTTATTTCATGAACTTTCATTTGCAGTACCAGTAAAGTCTCTGGTGTCTGGGTAATGTGGAATAAGAGCAGCCACTAATCTATTAAAACCAGTTTTTCAGTATAATGTTTGAATGCAAAATCATGGTGGCTCTCCTGTAGGAGGAAAAAAAAGGATCAAGTAACTGCCAAAACATGACAAAGGGGCAGGAACTGAATCTGAGGATGTAACTGTAATAAACTAGGCTTTGTATTTGCAGCAGCAGCATGAAAGCAAGCTCTTTTGATATAATTTTCCCCACACAGAGCAACAAGGGAACCCCAGACAGAAAATGAAAGGGTTTCAACTCTTAAAAAGTACACAACGGGATAATTGCTAGAAACAATTATGTTTTGATAAACTGGTGATCTCAAAAGTGCTGCTGCTGCAATCCTGAGACTTTTCAACAGGAGCGCTCTGGAAAAAAAGGTCTACACACATTTAGCTCTAAGGAATAATTTAATTTAAAATCTAACTTGATTATAAAAGAATTTGATAAACAGTTTTAAATGATTCTTATGTGATATGTGTATCATGTATATATTTATATGTCACTTCACTTTCATTCATTTGCTAAGCTCAACCACTGCCACCACTCATGAAATAGTAGGTGT
Organism: Perissodus microlepis; assembly: GCF_051167445.1. Taxonomy (NCBI): domain Eukaryota; kingdom Metazoa; phylum Chordata; class Actinopteri; order Cichliformes; family Cichlidae; genus Perissodus; species Perissodus microlepis. Next base: position 7,198,314 of record NC_140462.1, on the reverse strand, counting down.
GCAAGTCCATTTTTGATAAAAATACTGACACTTAAGACTTGCATAATTCACAATATATGTAGTTCCCATATTCATGATCTGTGTTTGATGGCACAGTGTGGGGTGGAGAAGATTTTTGAGTTAATTTAATTTAAAAGCGTTAAACCTGGATTATGCACTTTTGCAGACAAAGACAACTGGAGACCCAACAGCCGAGTACTCATTCCTGTTATACTTCTTCAAAGGCGCATGCGCAGTCGTTGCATTGTAATGTAAATTCAACAAGTTGCCGTAATCACAAAAACCTCAGGTAGGCACATAGACGTTTGGATAGACCCTCATGCAACTTACTCATGGCAAAGTTTATGACATTGGGACCTGGGTGGACCCCAGAGTATCAAAATAAAAGTATCATCTCTGCTTTAATCTATGTAGATCCAGAGTTCCATAACAACCTGGTCTTTTTAACAAACATCATCCGTCATTTTGTAGGAATGGGACAGTCACAGATGTTGATATATTCTATACATGTATACTGCATGTGAAAAGATGGGTCAAAGACACAGACTGAGAATCCTGGCTGCCAACACAGCCAAGCAAAAATGCACCATTCCAATATTTCCAGTTTTTGTTGTCTCAACTGTCTGCAACTCTCAAAACTGTCTGAAAAATTGTGGCTTATTGAACAGTTTCGAATGATTAAGTTGCAAATATTAACTGACAACATTGCCCCAAACCCTCTCCCAGTAACCCTCTGTGCCACAACTGAAAACTAGAAAAACTAAACTGTTCTGCACAGTCACACAGCACCAGTGTACCCTCCGCACTGCTGCAACATTCTACATTCCCTTTATTTATTTTTATTTATTTTATTTATTTACACTTGCCAGAAAGCACAGGAAGCTGCTGCAGTATTCTCCTGAACAACAGGTGTCACCACCAGAACAGCACCAATGTAGGAGAAGAGGTCAAAGCCAAAAGCAAAGACATTGGGGAAATCTTGGCAGAGTGTCAACCGACAGAGATACAACATGCCAAGTTAAAAAAAATTGAGGGATGCACGACCAGCTGACCTGATACAAAAACAGTGGCAGACACCAGCGGATATGACATCATTTTTCAATAACACCCCCATGCAACAGGGGTAAGCATAAAGTGGTATACATCTGGTCAGTCTGCTAGAAAACATTTGCCCCTTTAGTGATGCTGGCTAAAGGGCAGAAATACCACTGTGTAGACTGTGATGGTTAACAGTTTCTTGTAATCCTAATCAAGTTTTCAAATGATATGTTAAATCACTTATGTAGATGCTACAATGACCAAGCATCGTTACTAAATCATCACCTCCTCAAGTTAAAAATAAAAGAAATAAAATAAAACAAAAGAAATAAAATCAGCTTTTATGGGCTAATCTAGAAGTTTTGAAAGTTTTAGGAAAACGGCAAAAAAATAAAAAATAAAATAAAAATTTGGACTTGTGTCCAAATACACTTAGCAGTCAAAGATCACATTAATCCCACAGCATATTAGCAGATTTTATCCCAATACCTGGTGCGTGCATGCATGCATAGACGCAACCCTCCAGACCTGTGGCTACTAGCCATGATAGGCAGAACCTCTGATTTTAGACCAAGTGTGCACTCAGCAAGGTAATTCATAATGTGCCTGAGCACATTTTACCCCTTGATTCCAGTTAATTTGTCTAGTGTGCCTGCTGTGTAGTGGGCTGACTCAAGGTATACATGTAGTAACCAAGCCCAAACTTGGAGCACCAACACCCTCCTCAACAACAGCTGCCTCCATGTAAAATCAGTGCTATTAAATCTAAAAGTTCTATAAGAGAACAGCAGTCCAAAAGAAAATGCCCCACTTTAGCCCTGAAATACATTCCTTAGTTGCCATCTTTGTGCTTTGCAGCAGTGTTTCTTTTAGGCTGTGTGCATAAAAGAAGAAATGCAAGAGGTGGGAACTGAAATGCTGAGAAAAAGTGAAGTGTACTTGGGACCCAGATTGTTAAACGCTGTGTGAGGGCAGGCCTGTAGGGGGGTTGGGAGGGGTTGACAATCTTGTCCTGGCACAGTACAAGAAAACCACAACTGGTGTAAGTAAACCCTGTTTAATCTAGCCTGACTCATAACTAGCAACTCCTCTTTAAACTCTGGACCCAACTACAGTGATGACTTTACAGAGGCTGTGGCTTCATGCGGTTAAAGGTACTTCTGACACAGACATTTCCACATTAAGGGGCCACAAGGCCATCTTCTTAAAGGAAAAGGCTGAGCTGGTAGCATGAATCACTGTCACCACACACATTCAGAGGCCACAATTTCTACTGCACATCATGTTTGTTACTTTTACACCAAGCTTTGTTCAAGTTTTCAACATACAGTGTGTTACCTTGACTCTCTGAAGCATACAGGAACAATTTTTCCTACCCATATAAGACAGCCCAAGTTACATCTTTGCAGCAGTACTGATGGTTATCAAAGCCCACTACAGCCAGTGCATGCAAGCGTGCATGACTGCTGAATGCTTATTAGAGCACTTCAATCAAGGCTGATGACAGGATGAACTGATCTTGATCCCATCCTGAGTCAAACAGCTGGATCAGGTATCTGTGTCAGCAGGTAAATAAATGTGGACGATTTATTAAGTTCAGCTATATGCTCTGTTTACTATGTCACGGGTCAGAAGCAGTGTATGGGGCGCTAGCAAGAGAGGTAACATAGCATAGAAGAAGCCAAGAACAAAGCTTTAGCATTTTGGAGGCATTTCACAACAGCTACCTCAACAGATTTTTTTTTTTTCCCCCTTTTTTTTTTTTTTTTTTTTTTTTAAAGGCACAATGGTTATTTAAGAGTCTGGCAGTTTCACAGTAACCTGGTATCATTATTATTAATATTTCTGCACAAGTAGATATTTATAGTTTTTATATATAATAAGATATATAATAAACAAAATAACATTAAAAACTTTAATGCCATAACAGCCGAATTAAACAGAACAGGAATATCAAACCTTTTATTCCTGGCTTTAGAGTCAGTTATATGTACGGACACTTTTGTTGCCTCCGTTTCTAAACAAAGCCGACACATGGCTCCTTAGCATTCACTTCCACTGCAACACCAAAGTGTAGCTTTGAAACAATTACCATGTGAACTTATACTTCCAGATTTTATTGCACAAACTATTCTATTGTTTGGGGAAAAAAAACACCTGTTAGGTTCATGTAATGTGTTATCTTTACCTCACCTAGTACCCTGTTGCTGTGACAGTGAGATCAAAAACATAGCAAAACAATTTTTCTTTATTACTGAAAAAGTCTGAGTGTTGTGTTTTTTTTAAACTTCACTTGCAGTCCCTCTTCTTCATCTGCTGTTACTTTTCTAAAAAGAGCAAACCTTTAAACTGCTAGCAAACTGTGATGCTACCTAGCATGTTACTTCTGCAGTATAATGTTGTACCACATGTAATTATTAGTTCTTCAAATTATGTTACCAAATTGTTGTGCTGCCTGCCCTGTTAAAGATTGTGCCACCCAGTAGTTATTATTTGAACAATTTCTTACATCATGTGACCCAAAGAGTGAGAAACAAGGGTGAATTTTTAATTTTATGCAGGCAAGAAGAAAAGCTGGGGAAAGGTGAGTTCAGCTTCAAAAACACCTTTTTTTTTTTTCTTTTTTTTCTTTTTTTTTTTACATCTAGCATTAAGATCAACTTGCAAAAGGTCAGTGAGCTGATTTGGTAGAAAACAAACAATAGCATGCCACTGAGACTTAACTTTGCAGGAATAAAAATTCTGGTTAGCTCAAAATACAAACTAAAATAAAAAAATAAAATAAAATATTTGAAATGACTCAACATTCACTGGAAACTAAAGAAATATCTTACTTTGACAATTTATCAGTTAGGTTTGTCAATGTACAACTGCTATGAATTTAGGGGATTTTATGACATGTAGTACAGAAGTGTTTCTTTGAGTTGTGCCAAGACTGAAAAAAACAAACAAACTACTGAACATTACAAACATGAAACAACATTGTTGTAGAAATCATTACTTGGGTTTAGGAAAACTTCAGAAAATGTGTCACTATGAACTCAGTTCAGTTCATTGCAAATTCAAATTAAAGCACTATTGTGCTTCTATTCATTTAAGATGGACTATATCAGGGAAGTGAATATCAAGGAATCTGCCCCACAGTCTGCAAAATCAAAGTGTGGAAATAGAGGACAAATCATTTGGGCTGAAGACAAGAGGATCTGTAAGGTTGCAGTAGTGCCCATCTGTGAACATCCTGCTACCCTAACTATGACTCTTTGTTTTCTCAGGTTATTTTTGGTTGTTGTTGTTTATTTTTTCACTACATCTACATTAAGAAGTAAAGAGAAAGGGAGATATTACGCAAGTACATACAAGTATGGCTACTGGTAACAGTAGCCTTCATTTATAATCCATGTGCGACTTGTCTTACACCATGCATTTCTTGTAATTAAGTCTGAGCATTTACAGTCTCTATAAAACATAACACAACAAGGAACATTTAATTAAAACTACAGAAACAATTGTTAATGTAGTTACTAAAATAATCCGAATTTGCCACCGGCATATTTAACCTGATCAAACACTTATTTCATGTTTGCATATGACATCCCTGCAGGACTCAACCATGTATGCTTAGTATAAATTATTACCATGTCACAACTAGTAAAGCTAGTTCAATTTACTTAGGAGGGGTGTAAAATTCTCCTGATCAACAGCTTGGTTCAACTCATTTTTAGGCTATGGTTTCGTTTACAGTTTGCTAAACGTTATAAAAGTGGGTAATATTTTAACTGCTGAACGATAACAGAAGTCACATGTCCAGTTCACTCTTTAACTGTTTACATTTACTACCACATTTTAACAGCTCCAAAAGGCAAACTTGCATACCATTATACTGTGGACACTTTAAGCCATTTCTCATATGCAATCACTAATTTACCAAACCACAAAAAATCCTATTTTTAAAAAAAAAAAAAAAAAAATGTATGTATGTATGTATGTATGTATGTATGTATGTATGTATGTATAAATAAAGTTATATTTGGCCAAAATACCACTACACTCAATTAGGGGTAAGATTACGGTTGTTAAAATGATACTCAGATATTAAATCAATACTAAAACTAATATCAAATTACAACATTTATTTGTAACTATATCAATACAGACAGTGGTGTTTTGTCTCCAGTTGACACACGGCGCCACTGTGGCCAGATAGGCACACAGCTCCTCCCCTCACTAATAGCTGAAAAAGTTAACTTTCACAACGCTTTAGGAGGACTTTAAAGAGGTCAATAAAGCTCCTGTTTCACCAACATGTAAGCAGTAAACAGTGATCTTCAATCTTAACCTGGCCAATGCACATATTAGCCACATAACTATTAGCAATTACCCAATAACCACATTGGCCATCTGCTGTCATTAATTCAGCAGGTAGAAAACCGTGAGTCACGGATGGAATATTGAGCCTTGACAGAGCTAATTAAGGACACATGCAGAATTTGGGTTGCGTTTACAGAGCATTTTTGCAGAGTGTGGAGAACAAATCTGAGCAAATAAAGAGCAGCTAAATTAGATGGGTTTCAATTCTGGAGCGCAGAGCTGAGGATGTAAGGAGATCCAGACTAACGCAGAGCAGTGTGAACAGTGAATGAGAGAGAGGCTGGAGGCAGATGTTTGACATAATGGAAAAAATACAGCAACATAACTTGACCCCCACACCCCTCCTAAAATAGAATTAAAAATGTAAAAAAAAAAACAAAAACAAAAAAAAAACAGTATGGTGACCGCCATATTTTTTGATGGTAAGGTAGACTGTCACTGTTTGTCTACTTAATAGAACACTTTTCTTCGCCTCAATTTAAGCAAGCAGAACTGATAACATTTGCTGCCTAGCTCCAACATTGACATTATTGTTTTATAATTAACCATAGCCAGTCTTAATGACAACAGATGGCTAAGGTGACTATCAGAAAATACCTAACAGTTTAACAGTTAATGTTAAAGTGTGAGCTGACCAGGTTAGCATTTATGGCAACTGTTTCATACGTCAATGTTAATGAAATGGGAGCTTTATTGACCTCTCAAAATTCCTCCAAAAGAATTGGGAACATCCACTATTTCAGCTACTTGTAATAAGAGGTCCTGTGTGCAGGTGTTAACAAGAGGTGGCAAAGATGGCACTGTAGGCATGATGCTTTTGCAACTAAGTATCAATTCTGACAGCTTTGTTTAGTCTCCATCCAGATGGCTACAGCGATGAAACAAAGTTTGGCATTTTTTTTAAAATGTTATATCAATCCCTTTGTTAGTAACGTAATAAAACCTTGACAACAGCAGCAGTAGTTTTAGACACAACACCAGGGCTATTTTTTTAGGTTTTGCTCACCATGGCATAATTTATATACCTGAAATCTTTGGTACCAGATTTGTTGAAAAAGTTATACCAGATTGTTTGGGCACATTACAAAAAAACAAGCTAAGGAAGATAAGTTCATATCTATTAAATAATTTAATTTGGTATCACAATCCACAGCAATGGACTGAAAAATAAGAAGATTAGTTCCCATATATCAGACTTAGTTTCAAAGTGCATATATCTTTATCAAACACTCTGCAAACTGCTGCTCTTTTCTCCCCATTTAGGGCATTTCAGACTACATCCAAACAAATGTATTTTCAATTTAAAACTTAGCAGCTGTCAGTGAACAGCTTTGTGTTTGCGGTATCCTATCTTGTTTACACTTGAAAGAGCTTTCCAAAAATTCCACTTCTAGTGAGCCGAGTTTCCGTGTGAATGACATAGCAAAATGCATTGAAAAAGCTACATATACCTCCCTATGTGTGGACAACGTGTAAAACAAATAGGAAAAACTCCAAATAAGCCCAAATAATAAATCCATACCAACATATTTTGATATATTTTGCAATAAACAACAGCCTAAGTCAATATTCCACCAATCTCACCAGACACTTGGCATCTTTGTGGATGGTCTTGACAGGTTTGGTATTAGGCTAGTTTGCTCATGCAGGGAATGAAAGGAGGCTGTACAGATCTTTTTGCCACAATCATTTCACATAAACGCTACTCCTCTCTGCTAATTTTATATAAAAACAATACAAATAAGCTAACAAATCAATGAAAACATAAATAAACAACTTATTTTTTATTATTGTACATGGTTGTAGAAATCTCAAGTAAACCAGTAACGTGAGTTACTAGCTGTACTGTTTAGACCGGCCAGGGAGAAAGGGGAATAGAATGAGATTAGCCATTAGCCGTTCAACACAAGCTCTGTGCATGCTGTGGAGGCTCAAGCGTGTTCCAGCGTTAATCTGCATGGTAATGTTCACGTGCCCAAACGAGGCCAGGACACCCAGCCCTAATGGATTAATCTACACAGACCTTCTTACTCTGAGATTACAAGTTCTAATTGAACTAATTTATCCAAATCACTTTCAAACTATCTGCTGATATGACACTTACAGAACCGACAGTTTCTCCTTATTACAATTTCAGGCCTTAAAAAACAAACAAAAAACAAACAAACAAAAAAACATTTAAAAAACATAAGGCCTCCACTTTTAAATGCCTGGGAATGGATTAGGGAAAAAGACTGAGGTAGAAAGGTGTGGTTTGCTGGTTCTGTATGTTGAAGCACAAATTAAAACAGGTTGTATAAAAATGGGTGTGGTTAATGACATACTGATTGATTACATATTAATATTTGTCAAGAATTATGGCGAGCTGAGTTCAGACAATGCAGTCATACCTGCAGCTTCCAGTAAAGCTTCAAGTCTGGCCTGTGTCTCTGGATCAACTGTTCTCAAATCTACTCCATCTGTAGCGCTGGACAAAAGTAACTCTGACGCTGTCTTCATAATGGGGTTATCCAGGTCCTCCTGGTCCAGAATGAATGACTCCACCTGGGAGAGACAGGTAAGGGTCAGCAACAAAATCTTTTCCCCACAGAGCTAGTTTATGATACCATTTGGATTGCAGGCCATTAATTAAAGGGTATCAAACCTATACCAGGTTAGTATTTATAAAAAACACAAAAAGGCAAAAGGAAAATAATAAGAAATTACACTCCTGAAAACATTTACATTACTCTGTATAAAAAGCGGCCGTACACATACAAATGCACCACCTATAAAAAGACCAAGCATGTGGCTCTTGTTTATTTATGGTTTCTCTCAACAGAGGGAAAGCAAAAAGGAGCACAAGGATAAGAGTCAAAGCACAGGAAGTGCTACGGCCGGGAATTACAGCCCCTAAACACACACACGGATTCAGCTGAGAGTCAGCTGCCCAAGCAGAGCTCCACAACCTCATACCTGAGCTTTGGCTCTCAGATATCATAGTCTGTACTACAGAGTTTCTTTCACAAAATAAAAAAAAGTTTTTGTTTTAAAAAGGAAGGGGATCAATGAAATATTTTTGTAAATGTGACTACAGCACAAGGCTAAATTGGAGCTACAGTCACATATATTACTGAAAAACAGAAATTAAAGGTCAAAATGAAAAAAGATTGTTTTTCATCTGCTCACATTTGAAAATGTATACTCCTCTATCCATAACCATTAATGAGTATGACAAATCACAGATATAAACAAATAACTTATACAAATAACTAAGAAAAAATAATGTGTGTTTTTTTTTTAAGTCAGACTTTGACAGCTGGATGTTTAATTCTGTTTGCATCTTCAAAGTAACATCTTAACTGTATCCAGATAGCTGTGGAAATTATTTTTGTTAAAAAGCAGGTGAAGTAAATTAAACTGTCTTGACACCAACATGGGATATGTAAATAATCTGTGGAGGGCTTCATGCAACGGGATTCATTGCATTTGATCAAGTATTTATGGTACAGTAGGTCTGGTATACAGATTACCTACTGACCAATATAAATACCACAGACATTACCTCAGACAGAGAGACTACCAGGAAAGGTATGATTCTAAATATGATCTTGAATAAATTACTGGTCATTTTCAAACAACCCCCAGCACAACCTGAGAAAGAACCAATATCTCTATGTCCACACACAAGCTGCAGCAGACTTTCGGGGTCTGGTCCAGAGAGAAACTGTTGTGAGGGAGTCAGCATTCAGCAATGTGGAGGAATTCAGCTATATGAAAGGAGTGCAGTGCACAACAGTCCATGGGGGATGTAGTTCTACAGAGGCCTTTATCATCAACAATGGGTATCACTCTTCAGTATTAATGAACTACAGTTCCCAGTGTTGGTATCCACAGAGCTGGAAAGGCCTAGAATGGCATCTACTTAATCCTGGGGCTCAGATTTTTGCTACTACCCAGTGCAGCGTGTTCTCCACAGGAGTGAAACACCACAACAAATGCTCCCTTTCAGCCTTATAAAGTAGACTGGGTGAGCAAGAAAACATGATTGCAATGACATGCCTTTGCAATTTGAGGCAAGTGACAAATTAGATATTTTCTTCTGCCGCTGCTACACAACTGAGCTAATGCTCAGGCAAAAACAACAGGATATAGTGACAGCTGGATGAGCTAACACCCTCACTTGTCTATCAAAGGTGTAGCAGTGTGTCTTAGAGAATCCACTGGTCACATACTAGCCATCCATAAACAAGACAGCTCCACAGGTCAGGTCCAGTGCTCCTTGGTGCAGGTTCATTGAACACCAAGAACTTTTCAATGGAAGCGTTTTTTAATAGTACAAACTACACTAACCCTCACGTTGCCATGAAAAAAGTCACATGGACATCTGACAAGTTTGTGCAAATCAAGCAGTCTAACAACTTCCATTTCAGTGTCTGCTGCTGTCATACGATATGGTAAACTCAATTATATGGGAACAGTAAAGCTGCAAAGTCTCATAACGTTCAAACGGACGCTGTAAAAAAAATAAAATAGCGAGGCATTTGATGTGTGACTATAGCTCTGAAGATTTTGACAAAAATCCCCCAATATGTGGCTCTGCCACACGTGCAGTTGAAATGCATATATGACAGGGTGACTGAGGGTTTTACACACAATTTAAACTATGTCATCCCAGATGACAAAACATGTCTAAAGTGCGTTTAGCTGACGGGATGCAGTCACACCTGTCCGCCGTGTGTGACATTGAAAGTTGGACACCTCTCAACGTGAACTCAAATCGCCCTCAAAATGTGACAACGCAAATAAAGCTGACAGTCACCGTGGCCATCTGAACGACCTAGGTGAACGGCTGGAAGACCAGTTAGCTAATTAGTCGACACCGACTGTGGAAATACGAGCAGAAAAATTACATTTTTAAAAATCCGAATCTAAACCTATCGAAAAGTTAGCCTAAGGGACAATCGATGTTGATTTACATGGTGTGGTGGGAAAAGTGACGTAATTGCACCACAACTATGAAATGGTAGATATTTAGCTGGCCGTGTAAGTCCGTGGGTTTGTGGGCATCATCCATTTGCCGTGGCTGGAAAGCTGCTGGATAGCTTGCAAACTTGTGATGGGTGTTGCGAGACGACAGCTCCAAACGAGGCCGTCGTCGCTTACACCCGAACTAGGCCGTGGCCACAGCCTGCGCTGCATAAATAAAACATTTCAGCCGGTTGGCGTGAACAACTGCTCCTGTCTCACCAAACATGATCGACAGTAAACTGTCCATAAGCGTCTCAACTGACGAGGGGTGTTATTCTGTTGACGGGTTGGTTAATTTTACGTAATTTTAGCGGCCTGGGAGGGGGTGGCTGCCAACTGCGAGCTAATGTGCTAGCTAGGAGCCAGCTCGCGCTAGGAGAGGAATGTTGCCTAGTTCTATGGTTAGGCTTAGCTAACTAGCTTAGCGTAGCTACCTCTGAAACCTCGTCTTCGTCGCTGCCGGATCCTGGACCCGAAGAGAGGACGGCTGCGGCCGCTAGTTTGAAATCCAGTCTTTCGGCAGCAGGCCCGCCTGGCTCGCCGTACAAACGTACTTTCTTTCCACCTACACCAATCCCAATGCCCCCTAGTCCGACTCCTCCTGGTGTCGCTCCTACCCCCATCCCTGCCACTGGGGAGCGAGGAGTCACCGAGTCAATCTCGTCCTCGAAGCCGTCCGTCAGCATTGCCGTCCCGGCTACTGCATCCTGCATACTTGTGTTCACGATACGTGCGTTAACGTGCTAGTTGTTGACTTAAATGTCTGTCCAGGCGCGTTCTTGTGGAATATTCGCGTGATTTTACTTCAGGGAATCCAGAAACTCTCCCGAAGCGAGGGTTGAGGAGGATCTCTTTCCCCCAGCCATTAACTTTCTAACAACCTAACCCGATACGCACAGTTTCTGAGAAACGCCGCCCTTGTGGAAAATCCTCTCGACCGTATTGGTTCATCAGGAAAGACGTGTCTCTTCTATTGGTTTAAAGCTGATGCTTGTCAAAATGAGCCCGCGACGTCATGTTAGGTTTACCAATATCACGAGGCAGTAGAACGAACGTCAAGACATGACATGGTAGGCCAACTTAACTAGTTGCTAGTTTTATTAGTTGATGTAAACTCATGTTGGGATACCGTTTGCACATAAGGACTACTTCGAAAGTGTACTGACACTCTTTGTAAATTATAATGAATCATTTAGTGTGATTTTTTTTAATGTAAAATAACGGCTATCAAGTCATTATTGAGTGCTTCCAATTAAAAATAATGCAATTAAATAATGTATTAGTAATTATACATAATAATTTAAAGAAATAAAAAAATATTTTTTAGCAAAAATACACACACAAAAACAACAAAAATTAACAAACAATGCTGTATGATAAACAAACTTTTCATTCACAGATAAGTTAACAATTAAATTGATGCTCTGAAACTATAACCTCCAAAATGAGTGGTTCTCATTGTGTGATTTTAGGGGGGGGGACATTTTGCTGGTCCACTTATTTAATTTGGGTAAATTGTCTGCACAAATACATGTAAAGTAGTTCTGAGTGGTCATCTGACGGGAATGATGTCTACCAGAGAAGAGATCTGAGAATCTGTTCTGTTTTCAGTGTGTCCCGATAAGTCCTGAAAGTGAAACACCACGCATGAAAACAGTACCTTCCCTCCCGTGAGAGGAATGCAGCCAACATTAATACACCTGTATACCGCTATACCGTAACAAGTCCAAATGTCTACTGTGAAAGAAAGTCTATTTGTCACAAGATATCCTTGAGGCTTATTGAACTGTGCGTGCTTTGGCGACTTTTGTACAAGATTAAATACACAATGGTGACTTCAGTGATGAATAAATACTTCACTTGGACTGCCCTCTAGTGCAAAAGATCACTGTAATGTACTCGTAAAGTCAAAAGCCTACCTGGAGCCTTGTTTGTGTTTGATGTAATCTTACAGAACTACCAGTGAATTCAGGATTGTCACCACCATGAACCAAGACACCTGAACTACACAAAGGTCCTAGATTATATTTACACCTTACCTTATAGATCACATTTGATTCAGTAAGGACTGAGTGTGGTTAAAAACAGTGTATTTCATTACCTTTGGTTAAACCCCATGTGACTGTGTTTGATTATTGTGTGACTATTCATACATTTTTTGAAAGCATTTATTTACAGAATTGTGTGCTTTATATGTTTTAACTAGCAGTGTGCACCAATACTAGATGAGTGTAACCTTGAATAAGCAGCAATACTGAAATAATGATAATAAGTTAAAAAAAAAAAAAACTTACTCCACATATTTTTTAATGGTGTCACTGATTTGCAACCAACTCCCTGCTGCAGGTCTGGGTCCCTTGTGGTCTATATCTGGATTACTTGGGGCTGCTGACCCCGTGGCTAATTTCCCAGACTTGGATTAAGCCTAGTCCTATCTTAAAAGAAAACTCTGACAAAGCTCATAATTGGAAAAAAAAAGTTTTTACTTGAGGGATAAGCTCAATCCAAGTCTGGGAAACAGTCCCTATTGTATATAAACATGGTCTTTCAGGCATAGTAGTCACCAAAACCAGCAACTGAGGCTTGTGTTATCATTTAGTTCCAATAATCAAAATAAGCCTAATCGAACTAGGTTACTATTACAAACTACCCTAGCACGAAATTAATATCTGTTGAGGCTTGTAGCTAAATGGGTTGTTTTTAGTGATGTAGTGTGGTGCTTTGAGATGGCATTGATAAACATGAGCTCTTTGGCCTTGCTATAAAAAGTAGCTCATTCATATACACTAACTCAAAAAAGAAAAGAAAAAAGAAAAAAGCTGAAAAGGATTACTGACGAATGTAAACAGGGTTACTTGGATTTGTAGGCCAGGAGAAGTCGCCAGGACCTCAAGCAGAAACGTCATCGGTTTTGGGCGTGGACACAGGCCAGTTGGAGGCGTTTGGTTATTTCGTCAGGATTGCCAGGTGTGTTTAAAAATCCACCCTTTCTGTCACGTTATTTATTACACACCCTTTCACAAACTATACATTCTTCGGTTTTGATACAATTAAAAACACAAATAAATATTAACGTTTGTTATAAACGTATTTTATTTGCGTCATTGTTTGGCCGTTTGAAGCAGATGCCATTATGAGGCGCGACGTTTTGGTGTTTCTGAAGGGGGGATGGTTGGAGAATTCTGGCAACCCAGTGGAGAGTTTCAGCCGCACCACGCAGGTCTGATTACACACACTCCGGCGTGTTGCATCTGCGTTTGTATCAGGTATATTGATAAATGTATCTCTCGTTTTACTTGGTTATATCATGGTTTGAACAACTTTTCTCATAATGTGCATAGGTACAGGTTTGTATGTGTGAATCAGCTTTAATACAGGTAGCTTAGTTAACGGTACTAGCTTAAGAGCTAACTGCCGATGCTAATAACATGGCGCAGGCCAAGAGGGCCGCTTTTGTTCTCTTGTGTGGGTGCGGTAGTTAATATGCTAAGGGCCGTGCACTGCGGTTAAAGTAAGTGAGATATTTCGTAACAAATCAGCAACATGGCTCTTTTGAACTCTTAAGTAGTTGACGAAAGCCAACAATCGCGGAAATATTGTCGAATGAAAGTGGCTGGCTACTGATTTTGTGCTGCTAGCGGGCACCGACTCGGAGCTCCCGCTTTTTGTTACGTGGATGCCGGTAGTTCGCTAGCGAGTATTGATCGATAAGGAAATTGTGACGACTGCTTTGGACTTACGTTTGGACAACAACAACCTTTGTTCCGCGGAAGAGTATGAGCAGTAAAGCAATTTTTCTTAAATATCTGTCGAAACTGTCTCAAGATGGCGCTGCTACATAGGCCCCTTTTTCTTGAAATAACTCAGAGTAACTCAAGGGAAGCTTTGAAGAAGTATTGAATATATTTTAAGAGATTTATGGCGTATTGTAGTCAATGTATATGTATAAACCAGCCAGTCGGGTTTTTTTTTTAAATGCAGTTGTATTCAGAATTAGTCGTGTCCCCTTTAGAGAGACAGTGTGTTTTTAAATCAATGTGCAGCACGGGGGAAATAGTTCTTGTGAAGAGGGGATCAACGAAAATAAGAGTAAACGAAGCACCAGGGTATTGACTTCTGTATTATTGTATCTTTGTTAATTTGTATTGGTTAATCACATTAAAAGAAGCGTTTTTTCATAATCTTCAGGGATCGTGACCAGTCATGGCTGATGAGGGATATGTAGTGCGAATCCGGGGACTTCCTTGGTCCTGTTCAGTGGATGAAGTTCAGAGGTTTTTCTCAGGTATTTATGCATTATTGTTTTTCAAAAGAATACTTCAGCACATAACACAGTTAGAAATGATCTGATAATGCATTTTGATTGCAGAGTGCAAAATCCTAAACAATGGAAGTGGCATCCATTTCACCTACACAAGAGAGGGGCGTCCCAGCGGAGAGGCATTCGTTGAATTTGAGACAGAAGAAGACCTGAAGATTGCAGTGAAAAAGGACAGAGAAACGATGGGTCACAGATATGTAGAAGGTGCGTATAACAGCATACAGCTGAGTTAATGTCTGATAAATGCTATATAAGTTACCAGTTTGAGCGAAGTAATTTCTCTCTTCTCTGATATAGTGTTTAAATCAAACAATGTGGAAATGGACTGGGTCATGAAGCACACTGGCCCAAACTGTCCAGAGACAGCTGGGGACGGGCTTGTGCGGCTTCGGGGCCTTCCCTTCGGGTGCAGCAAGGAGGAGATTGTGCAGTTTTTCTCAGGTAACAACAAACCTTGTTCGCTGGTTAAATATAAACCCCCTTAATGCTGGTAATTTAAACTTCTCCCCTCCGATCTTCCTTTTCTTGTTTCTGGTTACCGACACCAAAACTTGTTGCATCTAATTTACGAAGAAGTCAGTATGCCATTGTAAATGACAATCTAATGTTGTTACACTTAAAAACAATGAATGAAGGAAATTATGCTGGAAAAGGAAGCCAGTTGAAGTTTAAATAGAGAATTTATTTGAAGACCTGATGTTTTGTACATGGGCAGGAATCTGTTATGCAAACACCCTTTCCTATCTTTGCCCCTCATTTTCATCTTCAGCCCTCATTCTTCACATTTTTCCCCCATTATGTGGAAACATTTTAAAATAGTCTCAGCCTAATGGTAATACACTAGTTATTGAGTGGGTCCCGCTCATCACTGATATAGCCTCTGTCTTCAGTTTTTTTACTTTTTTTTTTCCCCACCATGTATTAATAATTTTATCTTTAAAATTTTTTTTTAATCCCAGTATATCCTCCTGAGCACCAGCCTATTCACTCATGTCCTCTAGTCTATATCTTTTGACTTATTTGAGCTATCATACTAAGTCCTGATGTACTTAATAGAGGACATCGTGGGCTTTCCATTGATATGTGTTTGGGTGGCCTCTTTCAGCTCCAAAGAGGAAGGAAATCACCAAAAAAAAAAGTTCAATGGGAAGATTCCTGTTTCCTCAGTTCTCAGGAGGATATGCCAATTCTTAGATTTAACGAAAGAGCAGCCACAAATTTTACTCATGTCACCCACCTAGACCCTCCTCATCAGCACATTAATACTAGCACGATATCCCCCACACAGTGCCCTTCTTCATAGTCTTCCTCTATCCTGCCATTTCTATCTTATCCCCTAGAATACAGTAAATGTAACTAAATTAAATGGAAAGTCACTGGTTTAAAAAAAGAAAAAGAAAAAAGACAAAAAAGGAATGAATTGGTATGTGTGATGATGTATAGAGTTTTCCATAAGTCTAATATCTCTCTCTTTAGAGAAAGTTCTCTCTGTGATTGGGCATGTGATTTAATATGTCCCCTGCTGGGGTTATCTGTCCTTGGGTTGAAGGGTTGGAAATCGTGCCAAATGGGATAACATTGCCGGTGGACATCCAGGGGAGGAGTACGGGGGAGGCCTTCGTGCAGTTTGCTTCACAGGATATAGCTGAAAAGGCTCTAAAGAAACACAAGGAAAGAATAGGGCACAGGTGGGGATGGTTGGTTGGTTGGCTGGATAAGTTGCTTTTCTTATGGTGTGCACCTTCAACATCTGAACCAAATGCAAAACTGACACATTTATCTTGGCTACTTGAAGCATATTTGTCATATTTACCGCACACACACATACACACAAGTTGCTATGTTAGATCCACGTTTTTAAAAAATGTATATATTCACAATGTTCAGGGGGAAGATTAGTGCTTGGTCACCATTCAAAAATATGAGGTGAATCCTGAATTGGAGTGCATGCCCGATTTGGAGAACAAATGGTGCCTCAGCACTAAAAATGAGTCCAGGTTGATAAATGGTAAGGAGTCTCCCTGCTAGTAAAAATCAGAGGGCCACTGTACACAAGGATCTGGAGCCCACTGTCACAGGTAATGCTTAGTGGGTTGCAGAAGGGCTGGAGCTCTCTCTGTGCCTCTAAAACCAGGACAAAAGCTGTCATGGCAACGACACATACCACTATTGAAACACTGAAACAGATCTGAGTCGCTTCAGGTAACCATAAGAAAAGTGTAAAACTCACTGAGGCCCTTATCAATTTGGACAACTTCCTTATTGATCAGTAAATAAGTTATTTTTAATCTTCTTTATTAACGACTAGCAATAAGTACTTAAATCTATTACTACCTATGGACTACACCATGACAGCATCTGCATAGCCCAGTTTCACCAGTATTAAGCAAATGCAGTTTCTCACCCATTCTCCATGCCCTCACTGTGGTATCTGTATGCTCTCAGGTACATTGAGATCTTCAAGAGTAGCCGTGCTGAGGTGCGGACCCATTACGAACCCCAGAGGAAGCCTATGGGCATGCAGAGACCCGGCCCCTATGACCGGCCCTCTGGTGGACGCGGCTACAACATGATGGGCCGAGGGGGGTCCTATGACAGAATGCGCAGAGGAGGCTACGGAGGAGGTGGGTCCAAGTGGGACTGGAGAGCAGGTGAAATCAGATTTACTGGTCTTTACCCATGAAGTTTCTTTTAAATAAACACCCCCTCATGTCTCTTCATGCTTAACAATTCATAAGATTAGGATAAAATCCTCATAAGACCTTGTGTTAATTCCATTTATGTATGTTCAGGTGTATCGGATGGACGGTATGGCGATGGCGGCTCTTCCTTTCAGAGCACAACAGGCCACTGTGTACATATGAGGGGCCTGCCATACAGAGCCACAGAAACAGACATCTACAATGTAAGTTGTTGAGAGATCACTGAGAGTCCTTTGTTATCTTTTGTGTGTCGCTGCAGAGGCTTAAAAGTAGACAACACTTGTGATTTGTGCATTTATTTATTTTTTGTCTTAAGTTCTTTTCACCTTTGAATCCGGTGCGGGTCCATATTGAGATCGGCCCAGATGGCAGAGTCACCGGGGAGGCAGATGTAGAGTTTGCAACACACGAAGATGCTGTAGCAGCCATGTCCAAAGATAAAGCTAACATGCGTGAGTTTGCTTTAAAAAATAACTTGAGCACCCCACCCTTTTAAAGCTGCGTGTTAATTCTTATGATTTTTGTTCCTGTTCTGCAGAGCACCGCTACGTGGAGCTGTTTTTGAACTCAACAGCAGGTGGCAGTAATGGAGCATACAGCAGCCAGATGATGGGGGGCATGGGTGAGTCAAAGTTTTAGAGATATTGAAAATAGGGCCCTGTGTTATTTCCCTTAAAATGCTTGTGTATCTGTTGGTTTACTCATACAGCCCAATGGGATTTGTTTCCACAGGGAGCCAGTCATCCTATAGTGGAGGCCAGCTGAGCTCAGGGTACTCTGGTGGATACAGCAGCCAAGGAAACATGGGTGGCTACAGTGACTATAGTGAGTGTCAGCTCTGTTGTATTTCCTAAAATATATTTCTTTACAGAACCTTTAAAGGTTTGAGCACAGACTTACAGTCTAACCTTTTTCTCTGATAAGTGAAATTGAAGTTGTCCTAGGTGAAGGTGCCATAAAACCTTATTTGTGTACTGTGACTGTTTTGTTTATTTTTAAACTCGTGACAGCTGTAAGTGTATGCTGTCTGGCACCAAATGAGATGCTATTAAGTTGGGGTTTTTTTTGTTTTTTTTAAGTCATAAATATTCAGTAACATGTTAAACTGGCCTTGTAAAACACTTTTCTTTTATTAGCTGGCTAATTCTGAAGCACACAATTTGAAATAAATGATAGTTACATTGTTACTTAACATACAGTAGTAACAGTAAAGAAAAATCTGCAGCTAAAAAGTGTCCTAAAGTTGGGTTGTTACAGTGTTGCAAAGGGTGAAAGCAGTGGTTAATTACCAGAGGAGTGCTATTATTCCCCATCATTAAAAATAAATAAATAAATAATACTTGGAGCAGCTGCTTTCAAAACTGCTGTGTAATGTATTTAATGACACTGGCTTCTAAGAAAGAAGGTGCTGTGTAGTTCTATTATCTTGGATCCAGGCTAATTGAGCCCTTTAAACTTGGAAAGCTTTTGTCGTGAGGGACACAAATGAACCATTATTCTATTTTTTTTTTTTTTCTATGCGTGACACCTTGATGAACTCCTCGGTCCTATAGTGTGTATTTTCTCTCTCTTGTTAGGTAACCAGGGCGGAATGGGAAGCAGTTACTATGGCAGCGGTGGAGGAGGAAGCAGAGGCTCAATGAATGGACTGGGTGGGGGATGGGGAATGTAGTTTTTTCTTTTCGCCTTTAGTTTTGTTTTTTTTTTTTCTTCTTCTTCTTTTTTAACTCAGCATTTTGCTGAATGGACTGGAAATGCAAGTCTCTCGTAATAATTCAGATAGGGTCTGGTGGGGTTGTTTTGGGGGAAAACAAAGGGTAGGGTTTGTATTATTATTGTTTTGTTTTTTTTAAGTGGGTGATCTTCAGAGAGCAGTGAGATCATATGTTCGTCACAATAAATGTGTCAAAGTGATGTTTGTCTTCCCCATTCCTCACAGATTTACAAATAACATAAACCGTGCTTTGAGTTTCTTTCCCTGGAAGCGTGCCGTTTTGTGTTACCGTTCTTTAAGCACGGTTAACTCATCCTGTGCTGGTGGATTTAACAAAACGTTTTAGTGTCCGAGTGCATGAACAGAAACTGAAAATGTCCGGTATCTTCTAATGTTTGGACTTGTTTCACCTTTTACATAGTGTTCAGCTTCATTTTAAATTCCTGTACAAAATGTTAATCTGGGTTTGGGACTTAACATGGCCAAAGCATGTTTTGTTTTCTTATGGTGTGACTGTTAGTGCTCTTTTTCTGTTCCTGGATGAGGGCTATACAGAGCAAGTTCATTTCAAATCTGCTACCATGAAGGTTTCTACTGCTTCAGATGCTGTTTGTATTTCTTGTGCACAAAGTGAATAAACTAGTCTGGAATATCTAATTGACACAAGTGGTGGAAAAACAGGAGGCTTTATTCATTTATCAAATATCTAGAGTTAAAAAAAGTCAAATTAAGAAAATGGCTTTGTAGCAGTTGATGTGATCCATAAAACCCTGATAGAATACATTCTAAAATAGTTCTGCTGTTGTCAACATTCTACAGTCATTTACACAATTCTTCTTGCATCCAGCAGTGGGGTTAGAGCTGATCTTAAAAAGGGGGAGGGGGAAAAGTGCATAACAAGGCTGAATATCAAAGTCACTTCCAGAATTAAAAATGCACCCCTCTTATTCAGGATTTTCACAAAGGTTTAAATATAATCTTTTAAGACAAAGTAAAATATTCAGGTTATTTCTGTTAAATTTATTTTGAAAATCATCCTAAATAAAGAAAGCAGTGTGCCTTTACATTCTGTGAGTACACAAACCTGCAACAGCAGAGATTCTCAGCTCAAGCTGAAATCCCAACAGTACATCCACAGTTTGAATTAGAAAAACTGCACATATCAAAAGGCCAGTTTATCAAGAGATTACCAAATTTGTTAAACTCTGTTAATCCAACCCAGGGAAACACTGGTGGCAGATATTCAAGCCTTTCCATGTCTATGCAAAGTCTCGTTAGCATAAAGTCTGCATAAACTACTTTTTATTAAAATCCATCCTGTCAACGTTAAAGGCGACCATTGTCAGTACAAATAAAATGCCTGAATTTCAGGTAACTGCATCAATGGAACACCAAATCACATTCCCGTGTTTTTTTTGTTTTTTTTTCCTTTTCATAACGCGAGTATTTAAATTCATTAAATGAGTATATTCAGTGTTGGAGCGTGTGGAGAAAACATTAAAGCCTGTGGGTATGTCGTCAGGAACCTGTGGAGGAGCTTCTCTGCAGCAGCAGGGAGTGGCACACGTCGCACACTCGCACAGGCCGTGGATACGAAGGCAAGGCCAGCTCGTTACTGGAGCAGCTGTTGCAGTAGATGTCTCCGCAGTTTCTGCAGTGGTGCTGCGCATGCAAAACATACAGCGTGACGTGGCAACATTTATGTGACTGCGGACGTTAATAGAAGCGGCTCTCAAATGTAATGGGGGTGGGCAGAACGTACCTTTCTGCGTGAGATGGAGAACTCCTTCTGGCATTGTTTGCACTGAGTGGCTTCATCATCTTTCAGCCAAGCGTGGCCCTGAGAAGAGCAATGGTTTCTCATTCCAAGTCTTACAGCGTCAACAATAAAAGTAAACCACCCTCGACTCTTTCACATTTTACCTTCAGGGCCTTGTTGACCTCCTTGAAATCTTCCATCTTGAGTTTAGACCTTTGAGAAAGATGAAAGCGGCATAAATCCTCCTACGTGAAATGGCATTCGTTAGTAAGAAAAAGAAAGAAAAACATCGCAGTTACTGACTGGCTGAGATGCAGTCCCATTTCTTGTAGAGCCTGTTCCTGCTGCTCGCACTTCTGCTGCAGTTGCTGCTTCTCCTGCTTCAACTCCTGCAGCTCCTGCAAAGTCGATCCATAAGAAGAAGAAGAAAAAGAAAAAAGGTCATAACATCCCATTTATGTTCAAGAATTTGTAATATGCTCTTACACTGCTTACAAGAGGATGAAACAGGAGGGAGGCTTTGTTAAAGCTGTCATACAAATAATATTTTTGTAAAATAAACTTTCTTTAAGGTAATGTCGTCTGGCATAAATACATAATTCGCTGGCGATGAAGCTGAAAGGTACAGTTTCTAAATTCCTGTGTTTAAATATGAAACGTTACCAGCAGAATTGAAGAAATAACCAACAACAAACCCCATAACTTTTAATCTAAAACATCTATGTACTGTGTTGATGACATTCAGTGAAGTTGGATTGGGGCTGCACAGTACTTTCTTGTAATACCACCTTGTACCACAAGATGGTACATCAAGCCAATTGAGTTAATAACCAGGTAAGTCAGGATGAGCACATTCTCTTTTACAAAAGGAAAAGCTTCTTAAGAACCTTGGACACAAAGGAGTACCTAAAGTTAAAAGAATAGCACCACACATTCAAAAACATCTCAACACACCCACTGGTAAAACACTGCTCCCTGGTGGTGAAAGGCGTTGCTGCATTTTGAAGGCCATAATTACAAAAGGTACTTTTTAATGAACATAAGAATAAAAAAAGCTCTTATTCTGACTTGTAGCCAATTCAGCTTCATTGCTAGAGTCTAGAAGCAGTCTCTACAAAGCCAATCACACATTTTAAATGTTGGCATTGGATTACAGTATTTTATGCCTGTGTGTAGGAGTAATCTTAGCTGCAGCTGTAGGTTGCCTTTCACTTTGAAAATAAAACTTCATTTGTCAAGAGCGTACACATTTTTTTCCATCGCTATAATTCGGCTATTTAGATCCGAGCAAGCGTAACCTGACACAGGTTGTGTGTGTGTTTGAGAGATGCTGACCGAGTGCAGGCCCTGGAGCTGCTGCAGCTGTGTGCGCAGTTCGGTGCTGTTGTCCTGCTCCCTCTGGAGAGATTTTTGCAAGTTCTGTCTCTGTTCCCTCTCACTGCGCAGCTCGTTCTCCAACCCCAGCCTGTGCGCCGAAAACACAAAAACGTGACTCTCAAGTCATCAAACTGCAAACTACTGCATGGACTCGGGCTACACAATGTTTGAAAAGTTTGAGAACAAACATTTTAGGTGAATCACATTTGCAACTTTGCCCTTTTATGAACCTTTTCTCTACATACTGCTTAATACCACACTCACACACCGCCCACAATTGTATTTCTTCACCTTAGCGTATCGAGATCTGTTAGCTGTTTCTGCAGAGCATCGACTTTTCCCTGCAGCTCCGCCTTCATGTCTTCGTCCGACTGGTCGTTCTGCTTGCGCTCCTGCTCCGATCTCTGTAGTCTATGAGTCACAAAATATGAAGAAGAGCGTCAATTTACAGGAATGTAAACGCGAAACTGAATCTCAATCTAGGCAAGCACGCATACCTCTGCTCAAGTTCCTTCATGGTGTTCTCCATTTCATTCATCCTCTGCTCAAGCTGCACGGCCTCTGCCTGCTTTTTTTCTGCTTGGCGGTCCGAGTCCTGAGAAACCACATGAAATGGACAAATGCGCAATCTGTGTGTGTGTGTGTAAGTGCGAAAGACAAAGTTATAATCATGCTCATCTATTTATACCTGAGCTTTGTGGAACATCTGCACATTGAGAGTCTTGACTTGGTCAAGCTGGAGCCGTAGGGCTGCCAGAGTGTCCTGTTTCTCATGCGTATCCTTCTCCAGCAGTTTCATGGCCACCTCCATCTCCTGCTTCATCCCCACCTGCAGCTCCAGTTCACGCTCCAGCTCCTAATACACAAGGGAGTCAAATTCAGTTAGAGTTGAGTCAAAACCCAAAAACACCAGGTGTGAAGTGTTGGTTCAGACTGTCCTGGAGGTCACTGATACTTGACCTGGCGAATGCGCTTTTCCTCCTTGTACTGCTTCCACACCACATTGTACATCTCATCCAGGCCTTGTCTGGTCTGTTTGTATGTCTCCAGCTCTGCCTGGCTGTCCTGAAGCACTGCCTGAAAAATAAAAACATGGCATTTTTCATTCCTTCTTAAAATCTGGAGGGGCTTCAGCTGCAGTTAGTCCTAGACACTTTTTTCCCCCACACCTCCTCTTTTCTCTGGCTGGACTGCAAGATCGTCTCGTTCTCCTTTTTCAGCTGTTCCTGTTCTTCCCGTAGAGAGTTGATTCTGTCTGTGGCGGCTGTCAGCTGAGGAAAAGGAGAAAAAAAAACAAACAAACACACACAGATACCAGCTGATGTTAAAGAGGATCAATCCAGTGCGAACACAGTCCCACAGCTGCACACACAAAGCACGCCTAACCTCCTCTACAAGCTTGCTATTAGTCTTCTCTAGAGAGTCCATCTTAGCCTGAAGGTCAGTGACGGTGCCGCTTAGGTGACGATTTAGCTCCTCAATGTAGTGCTTCTGATCCAATATGGCTGTCATCTTCGAATCACTAAGGAAGGGAGCGATACAATCACCATCTTATAGTTGTGAGACATATCTATCCAAAGTTTAGTAAGGATTTTTTAATATGGGGTCATGCTTTAAACAGTAATAACGATATAGAACAGTCCAGATTAAAAAAATAATGTAAAGCAGTCTAGATGCTTACTCTTTTTGAGTCTCATTGCTAGCAGGGTCTTTCAGATAAAGTGAGAAGTCGATGACTGCTACCTAAACGGGAAAGAAGAGCAGATCACTCTGTATCTTGATCCAACTCTTCCTCAGACTGAAACTGATTCTTACAAAACAGCATCACTAACCTGTGAATCAAGGTCCTCCCCTTTAATGCAAAGGTTAGCATCAATTACGTTGAGGCCCACCAGCAGCCCCACCATTACCGACCCTTCCTCTTCCAACATCAGTGCTCCAGAGTCATAAAACTCACTATGGGATTTAAAAGGTAAAGTGGATGCTAGGAAGAAAGCCATGTTTATAATGCACTATAAAACAAATGTAACTGACCTCAGGAGGTCTTTGTGGTCCAGCAGGGCCTTCATATAGTCAGCTACTTTCTTCTGCATAAGCGCCAAATGCAGCCAAGCCCTTCCTCTCCCCAAACCGGTCCTAAGAAAAACAAAAAACAAAAACAAGAATGACAGTATAAGTACAATTAAACACAGTTGTGATGCAGTTTTATTATAGAAATATGTTTTTAATGGCATACTTAATGCCAGGCATGTCTCTGGCACTGGTGGCGATGTTGACAGACTCCGGGCATAACTTTTCTACCAGCTCCAGTGGTCCCCATATAGACTTGTTGTAACCAATGAAGGATTTCTTGGCTGAATCAGACGAACATGCAGAATTAACTTCAGCATGCAGGCAGATAAATATAGCACAACAGCAACAGTCAGATTTATTTACGTCTAACCTTTAAGGCCGTGTTTGAGGCAATGCTCCAGGACAACAAAAAACTGCTGCAGAGGAGGGTACTCCGAGTCAAGCGTCCTGCCCAGACTCATAGAAGACTGAATCAACACTCTGATACTGAGCTTCAGCATGCTGAGCAGGTTGGATCTTTCTATTGCCATTGAGTCTTTGGGGGGAACAACTGTATAGAAAGCATGAAAAAAAGCAGAAGCTCTGAGGTTAATTCTGTCAGATGACATAGCCGGAAAAACCCCAAACACATTGCCAGGCAAGGAGCACTTCACTAACCAAAAAAACCAAGAGTCTGATCTTGGAGTCATGTGATGTGACAGCTGACACTTATACAGTGTTTCAAGTGCCTGTGACAGCTGCAATGGTTCGATCTTAAAGTGCATTAACTAGCAGGCATCAGAAAAATCAAAGTCTACCTGGAAGCTTTTTCGCTGAGTTACTGAGGTCACTTTCGGCCTCATTCTCGGTCGGGGAGCTCGCCGCGGATCCCTGTGAGGGCTTTCTCTGGATAGCAGCGTAGCTGATCCCGCTGCTAATCGTCTCCGTGGCCTTACGAGCCAGAGACAGGAGAGGAGCCGACCAGCTGTTCTCCTCTGCGACCTGGGGAGCCTGCCTCTCGGTCCAGTCCTGCTCGCTGCCCCCATCCGGTTCGCCATTAGTCGCTGGTCGTAAAACTTTGGCCTCATCTTGTTCTTGTTTTTCGTCGCGCTCTGTAACAGCTGTGTTTACTTCCCCTGCTTCGTCAGCCATGTTTGCCCTCCCCCCGTCCCCCTTTCTCGCGTATAAATCACGTGATCGCCTTAGACCAATAACGGACGCTTGTGAGGCCTGACGTTCTTTTACTTTTGATTCATTGGCGGTTAGCAAAACACACTGGAGTTAAATCACTGCCACCTGTTGGACTTGGCTGGAGAGTGGCGGACTGACAAATATCTAATAACTAAAGATCGCGTTTTTATTTATTCACAGTCAATGAAATTTTAGTTGTGCCTTTTAGGTTAGTGTGTTGGGTTAGTGTGGTTCACAGGACAGGAGCCAGAACTAAAGATAAAGATTTTCATTGGGAGTGACCAGTAGGGACAAACAATTACTTAAGAGGGACACCTTGAGTTGAGAGGTTTGAAGACAGAATTAGAGAGGCAGGCTGAGATGGTTTGGAGAAGGGATAGTGGACATATGGGACAAAGGATGCTAAATGCAACTGCCAGGCAGGAAAGAATAAAAGAGAAAAGAGGAAGACCTTAGAGGAGTTTCGTGGATGTAGTGAAGGAGGAGATGCAGAGGGCTGACAGAGGAGGATGGTAAGGATGGAGTGAGATGGGTGCAGATCATTTGCTGTGGAAGCGGAAGGAAGCAGATGACAGAAGAAGATGGAGAAGAAGAAAAAGTTACTTAAGATTGAATGTTCATGTCACACAGTGGAAATTTGTATTTATCTTTTATATTGGCTTTATTCTGTTTTTTTAGTCTTTATTTGTGAGTTTAGTTTTTATTTGTATGATTTTATTCTGTTTGTATTGCATGGTTTTTAGTGGCTTATTTGACATTGTTTTAATCCACTGTGGACTGGCTGGGCATGGGACAAATTAGCTGATAGTGATCACCTGAGACATGGGTGTGTCCAGAGGTGGCCTATCAGCTGTTTAAGGGACCCTTTAAAAGGAAGCTGACTGGGGATTGGGATGACAGAAGCACACGATATGAAAAGGAACGCAAGAAGGCCAGGTCATAAATAAATAAATAAATAAATAAATAAATAAATAAATAAATAAATAGGGGGAATCACTGCCTGATCGCGGGGGTGCGACGCCTCATCTGGAGACGGACAGGTGAGCGTGACGTAGCGACGCAGTCCCGACAGCAGGAACGGCGACAATAGGAGACAATGCCTGTGATTGACAGCATTTGTGAGTAGTGTCTCCACTGTTGTTCACCAGGTGCAGCCGTGTTGGGAGAGGGTCGCCATGGCTATAAGCCAGGGCAGCTTCCAGGACGATGGTTGTGGCCCCTATTTGTTTACTTACAGGGCGATGACGCGAGGGGAGGCGCGATCGAGCAACGGACTCAGTGCAGAATGCGAGCTGAGCTGGGATGTGATGGGCCCAGTAAAGGGACGAGAAGGGGATAGCAGGCTCATCCTCATCTGCCTGGGACGAAGCTGCCATGCACGCAGCTCCGCAAGAGGAATTTCTGGCCTGTGAACCCATAACGAACATTCATCCTGGGTTGTGGGACTGGGTGGGATTTTTAGTGCATACAGAAAATTGCATTTTTACCCGTTTTAGAATTGTTTTATCTAGGCTCGGTGGTAATTTTAGCGTATTGACAACATTTTATTATGTTTTTAGAATTGTTTCTCATTCTTGCTCCCTGACCTGGAAATAAACAGTTTCTGATCAGACTTGCATAATCACTGTGCGTGTATTTAAAAGAATCTCATTAGTATGACATTCTGGCGCACCAGATTTAGTGTCACATCAGAGATAGTACAAAGGGCAGACATATTCATTACCCCATACGTGGTGAGCAGCCGACCTACATGTGACCTCAACACACACTACAACGTAGTTAAGCTTTAGCCAAAGAGGCTTTACTGTGACGGGAATCGTAAGAATATGCACTTAGTAGTAAAGCCCATAAATCTCCAGAAAACCAGCAGTAGTAATAACATCAAAAGCTGTGATACTGATGTATTGTGTATCTATTTTATCTTTATTTGATCCGTTTTGTGTTGCTTTAAATTGACTCCAACTTTAATTATTAATTCTAAGAATGTTGTTAACACAGCCATCCATGAAGTCAGACTATACTTTAATCCAGTTGAAGCACTTGTGCTATTAACCTATTGATGGTATTTTTTGCACTTGAGAGCTGAAGGGAGAATTTCACATTGCAATCAAAAGATATTTTTCTAGTGAATAATTTTTGTTACCTCAGAACTGCATGACACCAGTAGTAATAAGATCAACTGGCAGTGAATAAACGTATTAGGAGCTTGCCGTCCTTCCTTTTGCACTTAGAAAATCTACCATTACTCCTCTATGTAATGTAATGCACTTGCATTTATACAACACTTTTCTAGACTTACTGACCATTCAAAGCAATTTGAAACATACATTTATGCAGCACTTTATGCTATACACTTACATCCATTGTCGATTTAGAATCATCAATTAACCCTAAATTGCACATCTGTGGACTGAAGCTGGAGTACATGGAGAGAAGTAAGACAGACAAGAAGCCCTGGGAACCAAGAACCTTCACGTTGTGAGTTGACAGTTTTAATCACCTCATCACCTCGCTTCTCAAATTACCCAAGTCTGTGTGGAAAAACATTGTAGTTGATTGCAGTTACCTGAAATAAAAAAAAAAAAAAACAAGAGGGGAAGGCAGGGAGATAACTGAAAAGAACTTGTGTTATCACAAAACTAAGTGAAAATAGAAACGCACAGGAAAGGCCTTAAGTTTTAGTAACCTTTGGCATCACAGTGGCCTGATGATGCTTTGTAGCCTTTCTTTATTTAGATTTGGGAGGTCTACATTACTGTGAACCAGCTGCCCTTCAAGAAGTGGTGTTTGTATTGAAATGTCTGTTGTAAATTTTTGAAAACATGACTAACTGTAAAGCTGATAAAAAAGTAAATCAAAATTAAACATTTTTCAAATAAATAGTTAATTTCGCTTGTTTCTAACTCTGGAAACTACCTGAACCTAAACAGTAAAACAGTGTAGTGTAATTCTTGACCACGTGGTGGCGCTCACATTTCGTACCCGTTAAAGGCGCTTTTAATACTTGGAGGCAAAGTGAAGCCCATCATCTGATCTCCAGTTTTTACTGCAGAGTTGTATATTTTGTCGTGTATTACTACGTTTCCCGTCCTCCTCTTCAACAGCTTCGCTGTTGAATTATCTTGCTTAAATGTAAGTATGGACTGTTAATGTATCTTACTTAATATTTGGACTTCTGATTCTGTGACACGCATACTTTAAATCTGTGACTGCTTTAACCACCGGATTTACCTGGATTAAACACAACCAAACCCTATGACGGGACTCAGACAGAAAGAATGAGTCAATATGTACAAAAGGAACCAAGGATTAGTTTTTTTTAAAATTAAGTTTCAATTTCCTGTTTCTTTTAATTTCCCGACAGTTTTTGCATTATATTTTCTATCTTTGGGAGTACCAAGTAACATGATGGATAATTTGAGTTAAAATACGAATTAATTGGCGCAACATGCTCTTGTGGTTATTGGCAACATCACTGTTCCCTCTAAGCTGTGCGCGTGCGCAATTGCGCACTGCTGGCACGGTCTCTGCGCACAGAAAATCTGCGTTGCGCACAAAAAATCTAACCTGAATTGAAATTAAAATTAATACTTTAACAATTCTGTTTTGCAGTGTTAGTCAGTAAGTGACTGGCTGCTCCCGTATGGGATTAGAACGATGCCACCTTATCCCATAGTCCAGCCAATAATGCGATTCCCATTCTATTTACGCAGCTAATCAACGTCGTTGACAGGCTATGACAGCGTCCTTATGTGCGACACCTGTGTTTTAGTTGGCAAAGCGGTGTGGCTGATGTGGAGTGAAGCCACGTTAATGAAAATGTGTACAACCATTGGAGATGTGAGCAGGACAGACGGAACAACTGACGGAAAAAGTGTGAACTTTATTCCAGTTTTTAAATTGTGTTGATAGGCCACGTAAAACCAGAGTTATGATAAAAATAAATGCAATGTTTGGTTTTCTTCCTGAATACTATCGTTGTTTATATTTACTGCGGGAAGAAACGGTAAAAACGGCGTTTTATAAGGAAAACGCTCGAAAGCGCTCTCCGCCGGAGAGCAAAACCAAAACCAAACCCCCCCCCAGCTTTTTCTACTGGTCGAAAATGTACTATGTCGACCAATCAAAAAATGATATGGCAACAAGGCATTTAGTTGTTTAGGAAGGGGGAAGTTTTAGGAGGGACGGTGGTGTTTTGAGATGAGAGATTTGCCACGTTTAGCACAAATCTTGTGTAGTTAGTGTGTAGTGTAGTCGATAGTTTTGTTGTGTGTGTCAGAACAATGAGGCGACTGCTGAATGTTACAGGTGTTACAGGAGTGATACATCTCCTGTTGTCAGGCCTGCAGGTATCAGGCTGTTGTTCTCCTTTATCTCATAGCGGACAGAAATTATTTTTTGGAGTGGCACAAATAATTTGTGTGGCATCAGATTTGATGCAGAACAGCTGATTGTTCTGTAAATAGTTTGAAATGTTTATTTAAAAAATGCCTTGGCTGCATTTTTAGGTAAACAGCTGCAAAAAACTTTGTTGTTTGCCTAACAGTTACTTTTTTGAAGAAGTAACTATATAATTAATTGTCCAACATTGGTCATTATATACATATATTGGTATTTTGCAGACAGAGAGTTACAGGACTCTCTCCCAGAGTTTGGGAGTTTGTTGTGTGCTCAGACACATTGGTCAACACCCAGGAGGCGGGGATATCTATCTAGGCTAAAAGGCTCGTGAGCTTCAGTCGCCAGTCTTTCTCGAGAGAAGACAGCGGCAGCAGGGGCGCGAGGAGAAGAGAGGAGTTCTATTAACAAAAAAAGAAAAAGCATATTAAAAAAAGGGAAGGAATACTGAGAGGTGGACGGAATATAACTTTTAGATTTTTTTGATATTTTTTTTGTTAATTTAAATAATTTTTCTACTTAAAGCTACTGGAGGCCATGAGGATTTTCGCTGTTGCGCTCTTGCTGGCTCACGCGTTGGGTACGTTTCATGTGCCTGTGCAACTTAACCAGCGTTTCTTCTGTGTTCATTAATGGATCACTTAGCGTGTGTGTGTGTGTGTGTGTGTGTCTCTCTCTCTCTCTCTCTTTCTTGGCTGTCAGTGTAATCCTCTCTATAATAACCGAGCTATAACATGTCGTGTAAACTTAATCTTTTAGGCAACAGTTTTCATGATGCCAGCCTATTCAGGAGCTAATGGGGTCATCTCTCTTATTTTAGAGCATGCTTTATGTAACTGGATACATTTATTTTTAACTCATATTCTTGCCTGACATTAGCTAACTGTCTGCCCATGCATTTTGTGCGTGTGTTATGAGAGACAGAGGGGGGAAGGCTGTGTGCCAGGCCGATATCTCAATGTCCACGAATTTGAGGACATGGTTTTGGCGTCTTTTTGAGTGCATCCTGAGCTGGGCATTAACTCAATCAGTCCCCAAGGACAATGTCTGATCCGGTGTATTTCCTAAGAGAGAACAGCAGCGTAATTACTGCATCCCTAAAAAATCCTGCCTGAAGCTTCTTCCTGTACAACATGTTTCAACTTGCACAAGAAGGCTCACCCAGCTTGGTGCACTAACCTGTCTGCTGGTTGTCCCCTAGAGGAAGAGTTTTCTGATTGTGATTTTTGTTGTTTGTTTTTGTGGTGTATATATATGTTCAAAGCAGACCTCATTCATAACATTTGATTTTCCTGCTCCTTCAGTGATGTCCAGACTGGCCAGCGGTGCTGCAGTAGACCGTTATGAGAGCAACAAGCAGCGGCACACCTCTGTTATCAGCCTCCTGGACACAACCAGAGACAGGAGAGCAGAGGAGGAGGAGGAGAACCGGGGCGTGAGGGCGACAACAGCAGATTACAGCAAGGATGGCGAGGCGGAGGAGTACGATGATGACTACTACTATTATGAAGAGTATGAAGATGGCACATCTGGAGACTATGAACTGCAACTGCCAAGAGGTAAGACACTTAAAAAATGTCTTAAATTGGTGCTTTTAAGTGGCTTTTAACAAAGACAGTACATGTAATTGTTGGTCTTGTTTTTTTTTTTTCTCACTTTAGTTGCCATGTCAAGCAAACCCAAAGATCCTTCTACCATCCTGGAAGCTGAAAACACTGAGGGAAAAACAACGAGAGGAAAGGGAAAGAAGAGGGGAAAAGGAAAGGGAAGGAAGAGGAATCCTTGCCTGAAGAAGTACAAAGATTACTGCATTCACGGGACCTGCACTTACCTGAAAGACCTCCGTGAACCATCATGCGTGTGAGTATTTAGCTCTCTGTTTACCTGCACGTCATGCGCACCTCAAGTCGATCAATTATTAACCGTTTTCCCTTCACCATCCTCTTCGCAGGTGCCACCATAATTACTCCGGCGATAGGTGTCAGTTTATCCTGCTGCCATCGCAGTCCCGAGAGGGCTACGACCGCACCACAGCTCTGGCGGTGGTGGCGGTGGTGCTGTCGTCTCTGTGCCTCACCATCATTGGACTTTTGTTAATGCTCAGGTGAGCGAAACACACGCCCGGCACGCACTCGCAGCCATGCACAGGTTAGGATCTTAGCTAATAACGAGGCGATACGTAGAAGACTGAACAAGCTCCCTTTCCTTTCGTTTATTCCAGGTTTCACAAGCGGGGAGAGTATGATGTAGAGAATGAGGAGAAGGTGAAGCTAGGGTCAGCATCCAACCACTGAAGCAACAAAGAGAGGTGAGTGGTTAGGGAAAGGGCTACAAACACGTACACCGACTGACATCAGCCGCTATCAAGTGCGACTAGATTTCACTCATTCTCCCCCCTTTTTTTATTTTTTATTTTAGGCAAAGATGTAGAAATTCTACCTCAGCTGAAAATGAAAAGTGAACAGCAACAGGAGGTCCCTGAGGAAAAGAAAAGGAAAATAAAATGAACGTACGCAAAGAAGAGAACAGAAGGACGTCTGCCCAATGTTCTGCTGGCCGTTCAAATAAAGAGTGGGCACGTGAATGTATTCCTGATGGCTTCAGAAGAAGAAACTCCCGGTCTGGAACTGGAATATTAAACCGCTCAGAGGAGGTGTGTCGAGAATCAGGCGACGAGGAACGGGAAGAAGGAGGAACGCGTCTTGACTCTGTCTCTGAAATTATTTGAGATTTTTAACAACAATCAGAGCTCAATCTGGATTCTCTTTCTCTCAAAAGACAACATTTTGTATTTTCCTGCTCAATGCCGTCATGTGTTTTTTTTGTTTGTTTGTTTTTTTTGTTGTTGTTTTGTTTTTTCTTGTGTGTGTACAGTAAACGGTATATTTATAATTTTAATTTATTTATTTAAGCTAACTGTATTTATGGAGATTTTTAACCACCTTTTAGCAGTTTTTAAAATAAAACAAAAAAAGTGTTTTTATATTTCTTATTCGAGGCTATTTATTTATGAAACAGAAGCAAACGAAGCGAAAGCTCAGTATTTCATGAAAAATAATGCATAAACTTTAATTCTGGCACTCACTAGATGATCAATAGCACTGTGGTTAATAAATTGATCACTGAATACGTGAGATTTTATTTTATTTGATATTATTTTTAATGATCCAATGGTTCAGGTGATTTCCAACACTGACCACACTCACGATTACTCATAGTCACACCTGGAAACTGCCCCTGGGGCAACCAGTCTCTTCTGTCAGCCACTAAGTGGCTCCAATGTGGGTTCAGTGAATTGCTCAAAGGCACATCAGTATTGGTAATGAGGGAGGGCCAAGCCCTACTCTCTCCCATCCCCCCACCCGGCTTTATCCTGCAGGTTCGGGGACTGTTACTTCACGTTAGGTTTCAGTTTCAGAGGTAACGCTGATCATTAGGCACACTGCTATGTACTGATTATAAGCACCACAAGAACTGTGCTCTCAACATCTGTATTTCTTTTTTCTTTTTTTTTGTTTTTTAAGAAGGGAGTCACATATGAAATGCACTGTAGAAAGAATTGGGTATAAATATGTTGTGTTTATGTCTTATCATTGTTAACAGAAACTGTTAAGCTGTCAAGAAAAAAGCAAAAAGGAAAAACAATGTGAATTCAAGTGTTTTATCCATTCAAATCCTGCAGTTTTGAAGTGATTTATATTTGTGATTTTCTTTTCAGAGCAGAATAAAAATAAAATAAAATAAACATCTCAATATGTGAGTTCTGGAGTTTCTCTGTTATTTCTCAGTCCATCCATCCATCCATCCACCCGCTTTCTTATCCGATTCAGGATCATGGTGGGGCTGGAGACAATCCCAGATGTCACAGGGCAAGAGGCGGGTACACCCTGGACAGGTGGCTAGTCTATCGCAGGGATGAATCTTTATTATTCCAAGCTTATAGTCATTCATTTGCTTCCTGAGTTGGACCCTGCATTAATGCCTGTCTTAATAACGATAACACCGCTGTTGCTCTTCTAGCTCGTTCAGGATCCGCAATTAAAGCAAACATCATGTTTTTATTTCCTGTCTCTGGCGTGTGAGCAGTCGCTTTAAACTGAGACACCTGTATCCTGCACATTGGTGCTGTTATTATTTTTAGCCAGTGCTCATAGATCTTGAATCAGAAATCCTTCCTGAGTTATTATATGTAATTGGGGTTATCTGTGCGTGCCACTGTTTACAATCCAACAAATAACTGATGCCAGACTGTCTAAGCGAGCCGTGAGGAAAGTGAAGACGTCAGTCGTTTTTTTATGTGATGGCAACAGCATCGACAGACTCACTGACAGATCAATCGTGATACATACAGGACTCATTCCAGATGTGGGGGGAGGAGAAAGGCAACAGATCTGAGATGTGCAAGACGGCAAACACCTGATGTTTAGCCACTGCCTCACACACCATTACTCACGCAGCTGAAACAGATGTCGCACTCAAAGACACGCGATTGAGCGCAACATCTGAGGCCTCGACCAGCCCCCGAATACCACAGTATTCAGAGAGACCACATACAGCAAATAGCAGGATGCAGCAATGCTGTCATGTATGCCGCACACAGGTTTAATGGAGGTAAGGACGGTCAAAAGACCCAGCTGGACTCAAAGGCAGGTTGAGGCCCCGCCAAATGTTAGTCACTCCCTTGAAGTCACCTCCTACACAGATGTTGTTACACTGGCAGTGTGTGTTTGTGTAAGTGGGAATGTGGTACAGTCATGCTTCAGAGCTGACTCTGAGTGGGTTGAAGGGTTAACCGAACCATTACCAAGAAAAGAATCCACAGCAAAACATGCATGTTTGTTATGTGATCTTTTTCAGCACTGTTTGTGGGTCTGATTCCCATACGTTCCATATAGACTGAATAAGCAGCATACTGTGGGGAGCTCATGTTCGCACAAGGGGGTGGTGGGGAGGTGGTGGTGGCTGACAGATGTTCAGCTGAACCACCGAGGGCGTGGTACCTGATTCAGAATGCAACTTTCTTCATACCGCTTGTTGAGAAACTGAAAAACAGCACTTCAACTTTCATCATCCTCACGTGGCGTTTACAGGAAGGTGAAAATGTGCAGAAAACTCCAGTTTCTCAGTCACATTCTTTTGTGTTCAGGGGGATTCATATGTGTATTTACAAAGCACACACATGTGTTTGTGTGCGTGTGTGAGTGACGGGAGCTATTCATTTACAGTAGTGGGGGGCCACCTAATCCCGGCCTCTCAATGTCAAGTAGCAGAGCGCACAGAAATAGTGTCGTGCAGTCATGCTCACATAGCTGCTATTCCCGGGCCTGATCGCAGGCGGGAGAGCCAGAATGCTGAGAGAGAAGAAGGAGGGAGTTCACTGCGTTCTGTTTCTCGGTGGCCTCGTGGACCCCAGCCAGGAAATAATGGCCAGGATGGTGGACCATCATCAGCCATCAGCACTGCACTTCTCATGAATTTTCCTTTTTGGGCTTGAGAAACAGCTCCACACAGTCTACACTTTGAGCTTGTCCTGCCCTTAGAAGTTATTTTTTAATTCCTAGAGAGTCAAAGAGATTATTTTTCCACAGAGCGATAAGGCATTTCCTCGCAGGTTGGCCGAAATTCTTTAGAAGTGGCAAAATTTATTGCATGCCAGACGCTTGTGGGAAATACCAGCAAGCCTATTGTGTTTGATATTGTTTTTGGGGGCTGTGATTTTCCTAGAGTAAGTTGGTTCACACACACATGTAAGACTTCCGCTTTATTCTGAGGTACACACATGAAAAACAGTAGCATTAAACAGTAGCCAAATCAAAGGCTGTGGAGCGGACTACTATGCTCATTAAACAACATTCAAACATTAAATATGCTTCATTATATTAGTTATTTCTAACTTTTGCCAAAATGATCTAAAGCTAATAAGTAAACTGCTCCATTGCCTTCTTGTCATTGCCAAATAGACTTAAGTAATCAAATGCTAAGGCAGCTGCACTGGATTTAATGGGTATAAGGAGGGTAGGTTTGTTGTGAAAGGTGCTTCCTGCTCTGCTGAGAGGCAACAATGGGTAGTTTCCACACTAATATGGAAGTGCGCACGCCAGCAGTTGGAAATGTAATCATTCTCTTGCCGGATATCATCAACAGGAACACATTATTACCTGAAATTGATTACTTTGTGCGTGCCAGAGGTTGTTTTAGGTGTATATGCTTTTCACAGGCCCGTGAAGTCAACCTGAAATGCTGGCCCAAATGTCAGCGTGCCACTCCTGGTGGATGAAGCGATGACAGGGAGGGAGTGATTGTTGAGCAACAATAAAAAGCTGCAAAGGATCAGCGTGTTGCACGCAGTCTGTGTCGGCCCATTTGCACAGCGCATAGGGCAAAAGAGGAGGAGGAGGAGGGAGGGGAGGATGACAGAAATGAAGAGAAGGAATGAGAGATTAGGGCAAAGGGGTAACGTGAGAAAGAGGGATAGACGGGAGGACAAAGAATGGGTCAAGGTGACAACTTCTGCTCTGGAGGGTGCTCGCTTGTTTTCGCCTACAAAAGATTAAGAGTCACTCTGTCACTACCTGTGATTAAGTGGATTAGTCTCTTTTTTGTTATTCCTTCCTGTCATGCAGCCTTGTCTTCTCCATTTCCTCATCCTTTTCCTGTCTGCTCTTTCTCTTCCTCCTTAAGCTTCTAAAATTGACACGTGCAGCCAAAGGCAGGACATTTGGCGAAGGCAAACAAGACTGTCTGTGTAAGCAGAGCGGCCCTCAAGAGGCTGAAATATTAAGTAATGAAATCTCATTTTTCATCAACTTTGATGGCGTTTACTTTTTGACCAACACCCCTCATTTGTTAGATGAAATACGAGTCATTCTTGACTCATGCCTACTCTCTCCACTACTTCATCAGGCCCAGCTATTTTTCTTACAACTGCCCCCAAAAGCTGCAAAGATTGAGAGCAAACTGGCGTTTTTTTTCGGTCTCAGTCTTGCCAGTAAACTCAATGTTGTTCCAGCGTGGGGCAAGTAAATAAGGTGTTATTCACCTTCTCGTCTAATCCAGCCATGGGGAGCCAGTATATTCTGAGTACCAATCCCAAGCCTGTATAAATGGCAAGGGTTGCATCAGAAAGGGCATCTAGCTCAAATCATCGCCAAATCAAACATACAGATCATAACTGAGTAACACTTTCTTTATATGGGCTAGGCTGGGTGCAAGAACCTTGAAAGATTTGTCTGTTGATTCTATTTTGAGTTCTTTTTAACAGTAAATAAATTTTTCTCTCCTTAAAGGACATTTTTCAGGCGTCTTTAAGCTCGATATTATGTTCCTAGATCATTTCCTGGCTCTTGCTATATTTGTATCAGTGTTGGGCAAGCTACTTTGAAAACTAGTTACTTCTAGTTACTAGTTACTTCTTCAAAAAAGTAACTGAGTTAGTAACTGAGTTACAATATTCTAAAACTAACTAATTACTAGGTAAAGTAACTATAGTGTTACTTTAGGGTATAATTGGCTGTTTTTGACTACATTTGATTTTACCTCTGTATTTCACCTTTAAAAACTAACTATCTTGCCTTGTTTGGTATCATTCTTTTCAGCACAACCTCACATGTCTAAATTTACAGTTATTTTTTCATCTTGACATACTGTATTAACACAATTGATCTAAAATCAGACAAAAAACATCAATTCCGAGTAGAAAAAAGTTGTATTTTTTACTGTAACAACTGCAAAAACTAAAACCTATGCACAAGTTTTGCAAACAACAAAGTTATATGTAGCTATTTACCTAAAATGCAGCCAAGGTGTTTTTTTTTTGTTTGTTTTTTTTTTTTTTTAAATAACCATTTCAAACTATTTACAGCACAATCAGGTGTTCTGCATCAAATAAGATCCCAAACAAATTAGCCGTGCCACTCCAGAAAAATAATTTCAGTCCACTATAAGATAAAGGAGAACATCACAAGCCCAATACCTGCAGGCCTAACAACAGGAGGCATATCACTCCTCCTGTTTTCCCACCTGGAGACAGCGTTTACATTGCAATCTGCCTCTGGTGGCTTTTTGGGAGCATCTGTGACATTCACCTGTCGCCTCATAGTTCTGACACACTAAAGAAAAACTCTCCACTACACTAGACACCAACTACAAAAGACAACACACTACACTACGCACTCCAAACACGCTAAATGTTACAAATCTCTCACATCTCAAAACTTTCTCTTTCTCTTGCCATCACTCCCAAAACTTACCCCTCTTGCTAAACAATCAAATGCCACGTTGCCATATCATTTTTTGATTGGTCGATATAGTACATTTTTCCACCAATACGAAACAGGTGTTTTTTGTTTCGTTTTCTTTTGGTCTTCAGCAGAGAATGGGGGCTAGCGCTGTCCTTAGTAAACGTGACGATAGTATTCAGGAAAAAACAACGTGTATATTTTTATTATTATGACTGTGGTTTTACGTGGCCTATCAACACAATTTAAAAACTGGTATATAGCATCTTGTTGCTATGTCATCTTAAATTGGTCATGTGGTTGGTTTA
The DNA here is from genome assembly GCF_051167445.1 of Perissodus microlepis. Taxonomy (NCBI): domain Eukaryota; kingdom Metazoa; phylum Chordata; class Actinopteri; order Cichliformes; family Cichlidae; genus Perissodus; species Perissodus microlepis. Next base: position 7,159,839 of record NC_140462.1, on the reverse strand, counting down.
CCACAACTACTTCATTCTTCCTCAGCCAATCAGCAGGACTTGTGAGATTGTTTCGCCCCCCTAGCTCCGGTAAGAAGAAGACAGCTTCAGCTGTCTGTGGTGAAAAATAGTAACGTGTCCGCACCGCATTTTCTTGTTAGTGACGGTAACAGCGTTGTAACGATAGAAATAGTAATTAGTTAGATTACTCGTTACTAAGAAAAAGTAAGTAGGTACCGCTGTTATTTGCATCACTGATTTCTATATATTGAATTTCTTTTTTAACTTCAGGCTTTTCTTCTGTTCTTGAAACTATGAGGGATGCGGATCTGGGAGCGCTGATTCAAGATGATAAGGATGGGAAGGTCTTAAAGAGGGTGCATAAGTCTTCATAGGTTGTTATTTATATCTTTGTTGTTGATTTAAAAAGAACCAACATTTGTAACAATTAGATGAATAAAGTAAGTATTGTTATTCCACAAGCAAAAATTTGTGTTTTTCCTTCCCATTTTCGCCAAGTGCTTGCTCAAAGGAGGTTGTCTTAGGGTTTGGCTTTTCTCTCCATTACTGTAGGGTCTTTACCTTCCAGTGCCTTGAGACGATTGTTGTTGTTATTTGGTGCTATATAAATAAAACTGAATTAAATGGAAATGAATGGTCTCAGTTACTGGTTTTAAGTCTATTTAAATACAACATAATGATAATTTTGTAAATTATAGTCCTATTTGGAGTAAAGCAGATGATAAAACAGCGTATGATTTAGGACATGGCGACACACTGATGCTGAAAACAGTGCCGAACACGAGGCTTCAGAACGGGAGCCAACAAACCAGTGGATGATGTCATGGTGGCTGTGTCCATCTCTTCTACTTTATGCTTATTTGGTAAAACACGCAGTCAAGTTGACTTCCCAGAACTCTTTTCAAAATCACCTTGGAAAAGACAGTTGACAATGAGTTTTAATGTTGACTCATCCCGCAATTATTCACTGTAATTCGCCTGTGCAGGCGTGACAAATGCAAAAACTAATTGTTTTGCAGAAATCAAACACATTAGTTGCTGCTGACCGAAGGCATACCTTACCACAGAATCACAGCTTGGTGTGATTTTAACAGTTATTAAGGTAAAAAAAATGTCATGCCATGTTCACAGTTGGCTTCCACTCATATTGCTGCTTTCTATGTCAGTCGTGTTGAAAAAAGCAGCTCAGTTCACTTCTGCCCCTCTCCTCTTGCCCCCAAAGCTAGCAGGAACTCAGCAGGGATACCAGCAGATTCCCCGCTGCTGATGTCACCCTGCTGGACAGACACTTGTTATGTATCATGGTCACACTATTAAATTCTCACTGTGGTCTATTTAGGCCCAGAGGAGGCTGATGGCAGCATCACATTACCTACTGGTTAAAATGAGAGGAGAGAGAGCCAGAGGAGATGGGTTAAGAGGGGACAAGGAAGGGAGGCAGGCGAAAGGAAGGAACAGGAGAATAGAAAAAGACATGAGGAGAAAGCATACTCAGTCGCTATTGTTGTCTAATACACACACACACACACACAAAAAAAAAAATTAACTTGAACAAACAAGGGCAAATAGACCGGAAGACCGGATGACTGCATGCTTGACTCATCTGTTTTCTCTACCCCTTACAGTATGACCTGAAGCTCTCTGAAAGAAAATAACAACTAGAAATCTCTCCACCCATATCCGCTCAGCATTCATGTGTGTATGTGTGCATAAGCAGGCACCTAATGATGGTTTTAGAGGATCAGCTCAACGCGTGCTGGCTAGCTGAGCTGGCTGACGCCGCAGCGTATGACAAAGGAGGAGCGGATGGCTGTCATAGAGGCTGGAAGCACGTTGTGGTTACCGCAAGGATTTGGCTCCAGGGATTCTTATTGGCTGTTTCCCCTTTGTGGCTGGCTGCTGTTGAAATCGAAAGAACACCTCACCCTTCCACTACAACTTACAACCTCCCCCACCTCCCCAAAGAAAACACACTTTAAGCAATCATCATTGTTACAGATTCCTGTATGGATTGTAAGAAATGAGAGAAGGGGTTTTCCTTGTGGAGAAATACCTGCTCATTCCTAAGCTACGTACGTGGTGGAGTGGAATGTTGACAGTTACTGTCCCTCTGACAAATTGCTACAAAAACAAGAAGGGCATTTTCCATGAAGTGGTTCAGATACAATCACAAAACTCTGATGCCTAATAAAGAAGCTCCAAACTGCTCAGCAGGTGAACTGTTGTTGCAGTGTTCACTACCTCCAAATTCATGGAGGTCCATTCAGTAACTGTTGGGATATTTCATTTGATCAAAGGGCAAGGTGTCAAGCTGCCTTATAATGGAACCAAAGTCCAGTGAATTAAAGCAAGTGACTGAATAAGTTAGCCTCTTTTGAATTTCTTCATTTATGTGCTTTCATCTGTCTGACTGTCTAACAAATTGCCACTCCTTCGCTGAGGCCGTCTGAACTGCCCACAGACTATTAGTGGGGTCCATGACCTCAGCAAGACTTTCCCCTCTGCTGTTCTCCGTCTAACCATCAGCCCACTGTTCCCCTGTGTGTTCCCTCTCTCCTGCCACAGTTTGGAGACAGTGTGGGAGCTGTTCGGAGAGCAGGAATGCAGAAGCAGAGCTCAGAGCTCAGCTCCTTGAGGAGAGAAAAGGGAGGAGAGAAAGGCAGGAGAGGGGGATTTTTCCTTAGATGAGGTCATGGGTGATGTCGCTTTCAGAGCCAGAGCTGAGCTCGTGGCAGACGCGCCCCTGACCTCCCTCTGCCAGTTCTCGCTCACAAACACACATGCTGAGAAGGGCTGAGCCCGTGGAAGCAGAGATGACATCTAGTTTTCATCTCACCCCATTACACCACAGCTAATCTTCCAGATTGCTCTGTCTTTATCAACACACCACACAGCCGGCTTTGCATAAGGCAGTAAAGTCAAGCCCCAGCAGACCACTTTAGAGAGCTTAGCCATGTGAAAAGCCCTACTAAAATGTGCCCCATTACTGGCTGAGAGACAGAGTTGACCAGTAACACGCTACAATTAGCATGCTCAGCACAGACATATGCACTGACACAGCTGATTCAACAGCAATACTGTCTCATCTTGAGGAGTGATCTGAATTGTGTTATTGCGCTGATTGGGTGAGGAGAAGCAACTGTCGAGACGGCAGGATAATGATGGTTATTATTGTGATTAGTCAGCTCCTTTTTCTCCCTGTGCGTGAGTCATGAGGGGAGACCGCCGCTCTGTGGCTTTATGCCTGTGTGTGAAAAATAATAACCTTCCCTGAGCCCCTTACTCCAGCGTGGATTATGGGAATGTGACATAGCACTGAAGCTTTGTCAGGGCGACAATGGGGCCACCATCCGAATGTGACACATCAATGTGGGAGCAGATGTTGTTTTTTAGGTTTCCTCCCGTGAGCTGGAATAGTTGGAGTCATTTTTGATGGTTGATTGATATCCTAACAGTTGATCGTCAGCTCAATGTATAAACTGTATGAACATCACCCATATCTTATGTAGTGTGTCTGTCACTGTTCAGTAGTTTTCACTTTAATTTGGCCGACTAAGCATGTTTAATTGTTGACTTGGGTGGTCAGATGTTAGTACTCCAGCTGTGGTGGTCATTTTTTGTGCAGCTGAACTCATTGTTATGTTATCTGTGATTCAAGTAAAGTGGAAGTGATACTGACTGATTTGCTAAGACAAATGAAGCAATATCAAATGATGTAATGGTAGAATACTGTGGAAGATCCCACTTCACCAAATCTGTACAAAAGTCTTAAACCAACCAAGGAACCAGCCTTGTACCTGATCGTTTTTGTTTTCATTTATTTATTCAAAGTCAGATCTTTAGGAAACAGGAAAAAATCAGCAAAGACCTGACACAAGATCTGAGAGATCCATTTAGCTTTTCAGTTGATCCATTACTGTTCACTGAAGCCTCATCAGAAATAGCAACAGTATTGAATTGTATTGAAAATCAGTCGTCATTATGTACAGAGGAGATCAGGGAGGCAGCCAACATCCAAAAAAGTTATTTGAATGTCCTTCATGAAGCTTGGAGAACTATTCCTGAAGATTACTGAAAGCTAAGAGAGTTCAGGCTATGTTGATTAATAAACGTGGTCATACTAAATAATAACTTTCAAGCTTATTAGAATTGTACAAACTATATTTTTTGCCTACGATTACATGTTTGTTTGCACATTTCCTAGCAAAATATAAAGACAGAAGTTTTGGACAGTATGGAGTCCTTGTAAATAATGCAGTTCCTCAAGTGGTCCTTTGAATCTGTCTCCTGAATGCAAGCCATCTTCATGCTAGCAATGCTAATTATTACAACTATCCACTTTGAGTGACAAATTTAATATTTTTCAGTGTTGCACTAAAAGAATGAGTCAGTTGTTCACTAAGTAAATTATTTAAAGCCTGATTTTCACTAACCAAAATAACCATCAATTTATTTATAACAACAAATTAACAATACTGTCTCTAACTTAGCTAGCTAGCCAGTGCTAACTTTAGCTGATGACTCTCCAGCACTGGTCTTTTATCCAAAAATGGTCACGTCTGGTTTAAAACTCCCCAATATTAAACAAGATGGCCATGGTCAAAAACTCTCTAGGTGACTTTACCGTGACATTGTCCATTTTTCAAATAAAGTCTATTGAAAAGATAACCAGCAGTACATTTTGTGCTTCTACCGAGTCTTTTAAATTCTTCCTCCAAAAGATCACTTCCTGAAAATACCAGTTAAAGTCTTTATCAGACATACTTCCTGTTGGTTTTCTGAGCATGAAGCACATCCTTTTAAACAAACTGGCAGTAGGATAATTACAGGGAAGAAACCTTGAATATTACATGCTCTTCTTTGTGGTGTAACTTAAACAGAAGACACAAGGTCAGCCTTTGTTGCGTTTTCTCTTTGTGTGTTATGGCTTTAGGCAGAAAATGCTGTCTGAGATCACTGAATTGGCCCGGACCTTGTTGGGTTGTCCTTGAAATCAAACAGGCTGAGCTGGTGTACGAGTGTGTGCGTGCCTGAGTGTGTTTTCATGCCATTTTTGTTTCTGATGATGGAATTCAATCACTGTCCTTCCCACCTGTGTTCATTTTCTCCCCTGTCCCGCTCTCACATACACACACAGTAACACACACGCACAAACACACGTTGTCTTCTTGTAAAGCCTCGCTTCTCTTTTCTAAGACAGTGGTGTGATTGTTTGAGGCTGCAGGTGTGTTTTCAACTATGGGAGTTCCCTGACACTAATTATAGGGTCTACACTGTCATCTTTATTGGCACTAAATTCTCTCTCTGTTTCTCTTCAGACACTCCCTCCATATCTGTGTGTTGTTATATTACTTTCTGACCTAACGCTCAAGTCAGAGGCTGGTGAGCAATTATGTCTGGTTGCTGCGGAAGCCCCAGATTGAACTGACTTTGGTCAACCAAGCAGCTGCTATGACCAACCACAACATCCTCCTGCTTCTGTGCTCATTAGCTGCCCCGTTTCCTTTCTGGTTTCTTTCAGCTTACGTCCATCCCAGTGGGGTATCACCTCGCCCCCTCAAGCACCAACAAAGGCCCCACTTCAAACAGAGTTGCCAGGAAGTGACATTACCACATCACAAGTGTTTGCTCAAGAGGCTTGCTTTCAGCATGGACTCGCTTCAGTCCTACCAAGATCGAAGAGTGAGTAGGTCCTGGCTACCGTCCAGGATGACTATCAAATCCGTCTTGTGTGTAACTGAGTGTGTAAGTCCTCATTATGGCACATTATATAGTGAAAAACAGGGAAGGTGAATCAACAGTTGGGCCTTCAGTGAAGTCAGTAATGGTGCACCTATTTTTCACCCGGTGACCACCCAATTCTCTCAAGTCAGTGCCAGCCGTTGCTGTGCATCCCTATAGTTACCGAAAGCAATGCCAAGCAGGGAAAACAACATCATAAAAGAAAATTGCTGTTGTGCTTTAGTGTCATTATTGGATTCTATAGCTGGGTGGGTGGGAGTAATTGATTGCAGATGTTGCTCTGTGAGGCTGAAAGAAATGTTTTGTGCGCTTGTGAGTTACTGTAGGATTACAGTAGACAGTGAAGATCATACATATTTTTCCTCGCCAAGGTTAGTCAGTCATCTTCAGGGGATCCCACACCCAGTTTCCAAAAGACTGTCTCTTATCATTTGAGAAACTTCAAATACAATATTTTCTTTGTCCTGCATTTTTTAAAATGTATTTATTTATTTTAAACTTTTGTCATGCATTGTATGTGAGTGAGTGTAGGAGTTTTTTGTTTTGCCTAGGTATGTCCAGTGTAGGATGGTTTTTCAATCAAATTCAATGTAAGTTTTCTCAGGTAATGTTAACCGAGATGGACCCTCCTGTTCTTTTTTAAATTAAAGTTTTTTAATTTAAGTAATTCAATATAAACATTTGGTCTCCCTGTATTGAAATGCAAAATATCACAATATTATGCTGTATCAGTACTATATTAATCAATCAGAACTAAAAGGACAGGGGTAATTAACTTACAGTTATAGCTAGTGGCCACTAACAAACAAAGAAATGCCAGCGTGTCTCCATGTCTACAAAATGTGTAGGTAGTCAAGTATTTCTCAGCAATTTAAATGGTACTAAAGACGCACCACAGCAGGTAGATCTACATCTTCTGATTTGGCAATTTTTTACATTGGATACTGCTCCTGATACAACCCCAGATGAATCTGTATCTCCTCCCAGGTCAAACTGAGGACCAAGGATCTTCGGCTTAAGTGTAAACCACTACTATGAAGCCTCTATTTTAGCCTACACACACACACACACACACACACACACGGGTTTATTGTGAGGTTGTACCCCAAGAGGCACCCCTTTCGTCCCACAAAAAATAATTTCTGCAGCTGTAAATAGTTATCTGTGACTGACAGCACTGACAGTTATTTAAAGCAACAGTTAAATATATTTCAGATATGATTGCCAATAATGTCTGTAGATAACAGCTCCAAACTACTGAAAAACAGATAAAATGCAGATTATATCTTAATCACAAAAACATGCTTTAGGGTAACTCTTGGCCCTAAAGCAGAAGCAGGAATTGTTTTAGTTCATGTTTTTCTGACATTTGTCTCACCCCTCCCAAGCCCTGCACAGTTCTCCATTCCGTCCTTCCTAACACAGTTTTCCACCCTCTTATCTTGATATGTTGTTAAAAATAGGCCTTCTGTCAATACAATTGTCTCTATTTATAGCATACAAACAGCACTGCATGGTTGTCTTTCTGTTGCCCATTCTGTTTTGTTAAAAGTTTTTTAATAGTGTTTTCCGGCTGTTTTTGTAACACTTTTGTAATCTAATTCCTCACGTTGTTGTCTACAGTCTGTCAAATGGTGCTACCCATGCACAAGTGTGTTTTTAGACTTGTGTCTTAATAGTATGTCAAAACGAGTGGATGCACGCAAAGGGGAGATACGCCGTCTGCACTTGGACAGGCTCTTCCCCCTGGCTGATTACTGCACTGTCATAAACGGAAATACAACCAGGCACAGTGGCACACAAGCACCAAAACACATACACATATAAAGACACACACTGATGACACACCGCTGACCCTACACGCCCAAGAAAAGGCCTGTCTTGCATAAACAGAAATTCTTCTTTGTCTTTCCGTTTTTCCAGCAGGCTGTCCCTCACCAGGGTTTTCTTCCATCTGTCTGTCAGTAGTGCTATTTTCAGGAGCTTTCTTTAGAAGCTGGTGTTACTTTAGCAGCAAACACACTAAAAATATGAATTTCTAAAGGACCTAAAAATACACAAAAGAAGGAACCAGTGGGAGAAGAGGATGTGGAGGAATAGAAATAAATGTCTGAACACTGAGTTTGTGTTTATGATTAGGGTCACAGCTTTCATCTGCCTTTCATATTCACAGAAACAAACACAGATACGCTTTGAATAAAAGCTGTACACAGGTTCTTTTGGTGGATTTACAACCTCAAATCCAAAACAGTTGGGAGGCTGTATAAAATTCAAATAGAAACAGAAAATAAATAAATAAATAAATAATTTTTTATTCACAATAGAATACACAGAAATACAAAAAAAGAGATATTACTAGTTCATTAAAAATATTAGTTTGTGTTGAATTTGATGGGAGCAATGTGTCAAAAACATTGGGATGGGGAAAAAGGCTAAAGAAGTAAGGGGGTACTAAAAATAAAACAGCTGTAGGAACATTTTTCAACTAATTACCTTTATTGACAACAGGCCAGTAGCATGAATGAGTATAGAAACAGCATCTTAGAGAGGCTCAGTTTCTTAGAAGTAAAGATGGTCAGAAGTTCAACAATCTGCAAAAAAACGCATCTATAAATTGCGGAACAATTTCAGAATAGTGCTCCTCAATGCAAAATTATGAAGGCTTTGAATATCTCATTATCTACAGTACAGAATATCATCAAAAGACTGAAAGAATCTGGAAGAACTCTCTGATGAAGGTAAAAAATATGTGATCTTTGGGCCCTTTAGGCTGTACTGTCTTAAAAAACAGGCATGATTTTGACATGGAATGACTGCATGGGCTCAGGAACACTCCCAGTAAATCCCAGTCTGTGATCCACAGACTGGGATCAGCCATCCACAAACGTAGGTTAAAGCTCTGTGATGCAAAGAGGAAGTCATATGTGAACATGATCCAGAAATGCTGTATAAAATCGATCTAACAGCAAATAATTCATGGTTATTCATGGTTGGATTTAAAACCCATAAAACTACAAAATAAAGTGTTATTGTCTAAACACCTATGGACCTACTTGTTTTCCAGCAGAGGTGTTGAAATAATCTTGTTTATTCCCCAGACAGCTACCTGCTCTGTTCTCACTTGGGTGCAATCAAACATCACAACGATGTACTTGAAAGCTAGCAAACTAATATTTGTGATCTCACATTCAGCTCCACTACAATCTCTAAAACATACACAAAACAACTGATTGTCCAGTTATTGCCATTGTTATTGGTTTCCATGCTTTTGTATAGTAGAGGGGGAAAAGTAGATGTAGATAAAGGTTCAGTGCAGCTAGCGTCATTATGTCAGGTGTCTTCTACATGTACACGTCTGTTTCCATCCGTGTCATGAGATCACAATGTGATCTTTGAAAATAGTGCGACGTGCACAAATTATACATCTCGGTGTGACTAGATGACAGCTTAAGTACATGGTGACCACATGACACTCTTTATCTAACTTATATGCGACATTATTACTCCCAAACACAAGCTGCAGTGCCAAGTAGAGACCACCAGGAGCAACATATAAGCTTTTTCTCACCCAGAGAACAGTTTAGTCTTTCAGCAGCCATCCTACGACGTGTGGGATTTTGACTGTGCGCTACAAAAACACTGCAAACATGGTCTCACGTTTCTTCCTGTAAGTGTAAAGACCATGAAAAACCTTCATATTTCACTGATTAAGTGTGGGACAATGTGAGTTCATGTTCCTCAGATAAATGACAACTGGAGTTGAAACCACACACACTGACCACTTCCTTGCCTTATTTGAACCATTGTGGTCACATTAACGTCTTGACTTCCGAATACTGTAGTCTCACTGACTACAACACCTTTTTCTCACTCTTTCCCCTTCCTTCTTGTTCTAATTTGGTTTGTTTCTGTGTGGGAGCTCCGGCTGTGTCATGCCACTGTGCCACCACATTCTTCCCTGACCAGTTCCTGTCCTGTCTCATAACAGAGAACGAAAGAGAGGAGAACAGAGCCAAGGGCTGAGGCTGGCTGCAGTGACAAATGGAGAGACGTCAAGAGAGGGTGGCCCAGTGAGATCACTGTGCCTCTGTGATGCCATGGAAATGCCGGTGGCCTCCGCTGGCCCCTGCGTGATAATTTTCAGTGAAAAACCTAAATACATGTGACATAGCCAGTGTTCATACACTGATTGAGCTAACAGCAGAGCACAGTTTTAAGAGGAAATGGCCTCACAAGCTCCCCATTAAACAGTAGAGCTTCAGCCTATCCTCCATAAACACAGGGAAGCTGAAATAACAGTGTTTGAAGTGAGGAAGTTTAATTGTTGTGAGGATAAAAGAGCAGAAGTAGGCCCTTTTTTTTCTTTTCGAAATAGCTTTTTGTTTTGTTGGCCTTACGGAAGAAATTTTTGTGTTTTGCTGTTAAAGTCTTGACCTTCAAGTGAATAAATGGGGAAAAAATGCCCTGGCTGGACGCAATTCACAGACAGACAAAAACACAATACCACAATGGGGAGCCCTTTGCGGGGTGGTAGCACTTTCACATATTCCCCTCGGGTTTGGGCTATTTCAGTTTCATGTTAGTATTTTTACACACATGGTCAAAAACACACTTCCTGGTTGTTTTTGGCCTTCTTAGTATCTATTAAAAAAGGCTATTCATTTTTAAAGGTTTAAAAGCTGAGCTTCCCGTTAAAGAGAACTGCCTTCATGAGCTTTTGTGTTGTTTCTATGGAATACGTGTAAAATTATGCGAGACCCTCGTTTATAACTAAAGTAAGTGTCCACCTCAGCCAGCGGACAAGGCCGGCATGCCAAGCATTACTAAGCAGCATTACTCTTTAACATTGCTATGTTAGGAGACAGCCAGGCACCAGGCCTTTTAAACCTGGATATATTATGCAGCCATGTTCAAGCTGCTGTGCTATGATTAGATCATTTCAAACACTCACTGATGGAAAAAAGTGTAATGGAGTCTATTAAACATTGTCATAACGGAAGTTATATTGCAATTGTTCTTTCATGGCTTCAGTTTATGACTTTATTTTGATACCAAACTGCAGACAATCAAAAATATGCTGTACAAGCAGAGAATGATCAACAACCTCTGTTTAGATGTCAAAATGTATCCAATTCAATTCACCCATATGGTGCCAAATCACAACAACAATGACCTAAATGCAATTTTTATTGCAAGGTAAAGACCCTGCAATAATAATAATAATAATAATAATAATAATAATAATGATGATAACAATAATAATAACAGTAGAGAGAAAACCCCAGCAATCAGACAACCTCCTGTGACAAGCAGTGGGCAACATTATGATAAGTTGAGTGTTTTACAAATGCTCTTTCAAGAATTTTTGGAGATTGGTCTGTGAGACAGCTGGGTGTGATGATGGCTTTTTAAAGTAATGGTTTAATTCCTACCATCTAAAAGGCCTGTGGTATGTAGCCCAATACAGATAGATTGATAATATTTAATACTAAATCACTGATCAGTGGTAGGACTTCTTTGAGTATTCTTGTAGGAATGGAGGCTGATAGACACATTGACAGTTTTAATGGATAATAATAATAATAATGGATTGCATTTATATAGCGCTTTTCGGGACCCCTCAAAGCACTTTACAATACCACTATTCATTCACTCTCACATACATACACAGTTTTACTAAAGATAACTGAGAAAGATCACTCTGAGAGAAAGAGTCAGAGTAACTATTAATAGTACTGAAAGTAGTGTCTTTGAGATGGTTATTAATATTTTTTCTCTCTTTGTTATTTGTTTATGAAAAGAATCATGAAGTCATTACTAGTTAAGTTTAAAGGAATGTTTGGCTGAACAGAGCTCTAACTCTTTGTCAGTCTGGCTACGGTGCTGAAAAGGTTTTTTTTACATTCTTCAGTTAGCTATGAATAGTTTTACATAGGTCTTTTTTTTAATACAGAGGACAGAGTCAAATGCTCTTGATGCAACCCAGGTCCCGGCTGAAAACCAGAGGTGATCGTGCCTTTGCCATTGCTGCACCTAACCTCTGGAACAGTCTTCCAGCTGATATTCGCGCGTCTGGATCTATTCAAACTTTTAAAACACGATTGAAAACGTATTTATTTGATCTTGCATTTTAGATTAGTTAGTGATTTATCGGATGTACACTTTGTACTTTTATTGCATTTGTATGTAATTTTAACCTGTTGTGTTGCTGGGGTTTTCTAGTTGATATTTCCGTGTTGATTTTACCTAACTTTTACACTAGGTGTGAAATATTCCTTTTAACATAGTACTCATGGGTTAATTAGTGCTTTGTTTAATCTGGGAATGCATTTGTACTTTATGTATCTGTATCCATATCTAATTAATTTTATTTCATATTTTATTATTGAGAAGCACTTTGGAGTACCTCTGGTCTTTTAAATGTGCTATATAAATAAAGTATTGATTGATTGATTGAGAGGAACAAACTCTTTTTGTAGATATAATGAAGACCTTATTTGTAGTGAGGATGTAGGACTATTAACAAGGCAAGGGAGCTGTGCTTTGTACTGTGTGGCATATGCCAAGATAACTTGAACTTAGTTACAGCACTTTCAGAGACATCTGCTAATGACGTTTATTCCCCACTGCAGTGCATTCCATAATTGTAAATTTAAATGTTATTAAGAAATGAGCAGAGAATAGGAAATACCGTCAAGTGTTCAGTTTCTGTGCCATATGTCAGAACAAAAATTCATGTCAGCAGTAATGACACCCAGTGACATCAATGGAGCTTGCTAAAATTAATTTTGAATGAGTGTGTAACTTTGCCAGAATGAGAAGTGTGGAAAGCACTGATGAAGAAGCCATGCTGCTATTGATTCAGCTAAGAGTTAACTGAATTGCCACAGTAAGCTAGGAAATCTTTATAGATACACTGAGTGAATAATATGAATAAATAAAAAGGTTTACTCTGGAATTCCTTTGAAACCAATTACTACACTTTAAAGGTACAGAGACAAGAGACAAGGTACAATAGGCATCGCAGTGTGGTTAGCACTGCTGCCACACTGTCAGGTTTTGTGGAGATAAGTGCGATGAACCAAACGCAGGCATGTAGAGGGAGAGGGTAAAATGAAAGACAAGCCTTTTATCCCAGCTAAAGACAGGGATGCAACAATGAGCAACACATAAAATACAAAAGGTAAAGTAGAAACAAAGTGCCAGGAACTTAAACAGAGAAGAGCACTTAGGCTAGAAAACACAAGGGGAGACTGACTTGACATTGGAACAAGAAACTAAAGGAAGGCTGAGACATTATAAGCACAATAGGGAGATCAGGAAAGTGGAGACAACTGGGAACACAGCAGGGACAAATCAGAAGTAATGAGACAGAAGAGGCAATGCCAAACATAATGTGCATAAGACAAGGACTATGAAAATAAGACAGGAAACATGACAAATACAGAGACTCATACTCATGACACAGAAACTGATGCAGAATGAGAGTAAGAAACACCCGATAGACAGAAAGAGAGTGAGACAGAGATTGAGGGGTGTGTTGGGTTGGGGAGACCAAAGATAAGCAAGCAGGGAGACATGACATGATAAACTTAACTTGATAAGAATAAGGGAACAGGATGTAAACTGGAGATCTCAAATATAGTAGCGAACTGACAGGGAATAGCAAAACTCAAACACATGAAATGAAACATAATAAATATAATCTAGAAACAATCCCACTTCTCAAAATCCAAACCATAATGAAATAATAAGTGTCAAAAAGACTAGAAAACCAAAAACAAGAATCATGACACTCACAGCAAGAAGGTTCTGCCTTCTCTGGGGCCTCTGAGCTCAGTCTGCATATTCTTGCTGGGCGTGCAAAGACAAGCATAAGGTTCACTGCTGATTTTAAATTGACTGTAGGTGTGACCGTGAGAATGAATGGTTGCCTGCGTCTTTGTGCTGGCAATGTTAACTAGCAACTGGTCCCAGGGTGTACCATGTCTTCCATCCTATGGCAGATGCTCCAGCTCTACTATGACCCTAAATTGGACAAGAGGAAGTAAATATGTAAACATAACAACATCATTTTTAGACCTAGACGATACGTACTATAATTCTCTGCATCAAGTTTTATTTCCAGACTATACGCTGTGAGATTTCCGATTATGTCTGTGATTATCTTCATTGCCTCATCACTTCTTTTTCCTTTTTAAAATCAGTGTCCCCCCTGCTTTGAGATTTTGACTTGATTATGGTGGGAAGTTCAATGTCCAGTGAGCATTCACAGAGTAACTGTTTTTTGATGTTCAAGATGTTGCATCATGGTTGAAAAATTGTTCAGCAACAGAGTGGAGTGGCTGTTTCGGCCATTTCACAAACCAATAAACTGTCACTCAAATGTTGCTACATTAAAAATGCCATGCATTCACTTTTATTAGGGCATTATGACTAATATCAGTCCATATCAGAAAGAGGGTGACACGGGCACTATTGGATTGGGAAACACTGTCTCCTCTGACCAACTACCTGACAACCACCTTGTATTTTTTGACCGCTGTCGGCCAGGTTTTATGAAGTCACTATTTCAACAATGTTTGCCAACAGCAGACCGCGATAACAACTGTACATGTGTTTGATATCAAAATGTACTGGCAGGATTTCTGTGTGATATTGTCATATGGTGGCTCACTTGTGTATGATACATAAAGCACACAAACGGTTCAAATGCAGGTTCTGTCAGGAAATACAGGAAAGCAATAAATAAGGTGTGGCAGCAAAGTAGTATAGGGAGGGCAAGGAGGGGCGGAAGTAATAAATGTAACCTGGGGCCAGCTTTTTCTTCTAACTCGATACAGGTAAGACCAGAACAGGACATGATTTACAGAAGGAGGTCTCACTCACAAAGATAACACTGTTTTACAACCATGTTCCTTGCTCGCTTAATCTCTCTCTCTTTAAAAGCAGAGCTCTAGGGCCAGCTGTTGTAACCTGAGTAAACGTATGATGACGCAGCAATGCTCAGGTAGCTTCAAAGCTCCTGCACAGTCAAACGTATCACATTGCTCCCATGGAATGTTCCACTGCCATAGAAATGGGCCTGTGTTTGATTGCTTTTATTGGAAAAGACAGAGAATCCCTTTGTTCGCCGCCGACCCATCTCAGTGGGTTCAGGCTTCAAGCCACGTGAAGAACTTATTCGTATGCTGGGCTTTATTGAAGTTTCAGTTGCATAGTAGTACCTAGCCAGTGTATATGGAAACAAATGGTATGTTAGCTTTCCTTCAGAACAATGAGCAATATGTCTGAGGTTTCACAGCATTCCTCTAGCAGAGCAATCCAGGGATTATCTAAATTGTTTCCATACTTTGTTTACTCTAGGCGTTGTAAATGCATTTCAGAGACGGTTGAAATTTACATTCTTATCACTGAAACTCTGAAGGGACACGTAATGATCTTGGACCAGGGTTCCTGGTCGTGCTGGCAAATGCTCTCGTCATATTACATCAGCAGCAGCAGCAGCAGAGGGGATGTTATGCAATGCAGTGACTACTGAGAAGTCACTGCATTGCAGTGCAAAATGAAATTAGCTTTTTTTTTTTTTTTTTTTTTTAAATTACACCATAAGAAAAATACTAGGCCTTATTGTATGCATGCGGGATCATGAATGTTCCTCAACACAGAAATTGAATGTGAAATAATATAAGACCTGTAACCTAGCCAGGAGTTTCACCGAAAAAGAATATTAAACCTTTCATTGTTGCCACTGGGGCCAGTGAGGTCATCCAACAGTGAGCTAGAAACTTCTAAATCTGTTCTGTTCCGTGTTATTAAACATGCACAAAACTGATCTTTAAGCTACTTAAAGGAAATTTTGGTGAATTGATGGCCAAATTCTCAGTACCCTAGTCAATGACACAACACAGTACATTCCTTGCATTTTTAAAGTAAAAAATTACTTGATAGCAAAAACATGATCTGGTTAATGTGCAGCCATATTAACTTCCGCTTGTCATATGCCGTGGGAGTGTCTGGTCGGGTGTGGTCCAGGTTCTGTTGCCCATCCCCTGGGGTGGAGTTGGCCAGCTGTGATGGCTGCCCTTAAAGCCACACAGCGGTTAGTGTAGAGGCTTATACATAACATTGCATTCACATTTGTCTGTCTTTAAATATAGGAATTAATTTACAGGACAATAAATAACTGGTTTTGGTTTAGAATTAATTCACATATCCACATAACACTGCATTCTAAAATAAGTGCGCACATTTTAGTTTACACTGTTATGTATGATTAATCTTTTGTTTTCTGAGTTACCTTAGTTGCAGCTGTTCCAGTCCCTTGATTAGGGAGCTAAGAGGTGGAAAAGGGGCGGAGCGAGCTTTAAAGGAAGACTGCAAATTGGTTCATGCCATAACTCGGGACCATGGGGGGGAATTGGAATTCATTATGTTAGGTTTAGTTAGGTTTTGTGTGTTTTACCCCTTCTCGTGTTTTTTGTGGGCTGATCAGCCACTATTTAAGTTTCCCCTTTGTCTCGTTAAGTTAGGTCAGTTTGTTTGAGTTATCAGTAGTGTTGTCAACTTTAAGTAAAGTTCTGTTATTTTGACCTCTTTTATGGGCCCAAGATTTTATTTCGTTTTGCATGAGTTAACCAATTATGTTTTTTGGGTTAAATAAAAAATCTTTTTTTTTGGACTTTAACCTGTGCCTAAGTTTCTTTCACTGCTCGGTCCATCACACCAGCGCATCACTTGCTTCCAGTTTCCAGGCCTCCATCTGGAGGGTTTTTAAGCCCGCGCTGCCTGCCACTCCTCGCCAGTTCGTCCTTCTACCACTAGTGGTAAACTTGGCCTCCACTGTGTTTGGCATCCGTCTGCCTGGATCTTGGATTAATGTGTTCTCTGTCTCCAGTGTTCTCCAGATACATCACCCGTCGTGCTCACTTCTCACGTGTACACCACTTTGTGTTGGTCTTTCATGTGGAATTCCAATAAAATGGATTCATGTTTGTGGCTGTAATGTGACAAAATGTGGAAAAGTTCAAGGGGGCCGAGTACTTTTGCAAGCCACTGTAGTTCGAGCAATTGAGTCTGCTCTTGAGTCCACAGTATTCTTGTTTGTGACACCGCTAAGTCCTAGATTACGTCACGTGACCTCCCAGAAAACTAGTCTCGAAACCTGCTCGAAAGGTTGGTGATAGAGCCATCTTCACTCTCTTTTCCGGCAGTTTTTTACTGTTTAGGGTTGGGCAACGCTGAGCAGGATGACCCAGTGATTCAGGTAGGGCTGAGTGGATTTAGACACACCTGCAGGAAGCTTTGCTGTCCATGCCTGTGTCACTGCCATTATTCCCAACTTGAAAAACTCCCAAATCTAGATGACTGCTGTTAGGTGTTTTATTTCAGCATTTTCAGACAGTATGGTGATGGCGATCCTGATAAGACGTGCAGGCCAGAAAAACAAGTTAGCTGCTGTCAGAAAAGAAGCATTCCAGCGATTAATTATTTGCTTGGTAGTAGATGGTTAAACCATTTTATACAGAAATAGAAAGCATAACTCCGCCTCTGTGAGAGATCGATACTGTCAGCAGTCTCATTTTCGTACTTGGCAGGCTTCCTGCTGCTCAAGTCATTCCTGTAAATTAGTGTTGAGGCATTCTTCAGCGATGCTTTATAGTTTACGTGTGGCCAACAGAAGGAGCCATATGACGGTTTGGGTGGGAGACAAAAAGAGGAAGACACAGAGGAAGAAAAAATTGCACTTCCTTTGTATTGCCTGCCTTGCCCTCCCTGTGGTTAATTTGTCAAGAAAGTTGAAGCAATTCTTTTCTGTTCTGCTTGCAATCTAATGGCATCATCCGTATTACCTCGAGGTTTGATCAACTGAAACTCCAGTTACGAATCACTGAAACTGAACCTCTTCCCCACTTTCATTTTAAATTCAGCAGAACCAGTTGTGTGTGTTTGTTGAGCACGTGTATACAGCCTTTGTGAGAAAGAAATCAGAGATACACCTGCGTCTTACTCATTTGTCGAATAAAACGAGAATCCCTGTCTACCTTACATTCTGTGGCTCCAGCATTCACACACATGCACGCACACAGACACAGACACCAACACAGTATTAGGCCGCTTGCTTTTTATCCAGCTCTCCTCTGGTGCCTATGTAACAGGATCCGACTGACCAGCCTTTCTCACGGAATGGAGAATGTCACAACGATAGATCTCCACTCCACAGACTCTCCTGACCTTCACACAATGCTGCTTTTGAAACTAAATGTCTCTACACACAATGTAAATGAATGTGTGTGTGTGTGCAGTAGGCTATGAGAGGGGGAATCCCTGAGAAAAACAGATTTTTTTCCTTTTTACAGGCGCAATTATATGGTGCATTTTGCCAGCATACGCGTATGGAGCAGAAGTGTGTTGATTTGGAGAAGAAAATAAAGAGAAAACGCATTTGTCAGTAAGTAAGACTGTCTGCCCTGGGTTTCCTTGACTAAGTGTTGCCTCCCGTGATGCCTTGTTTATTTTTCTGTCGTGGGCCACACTCACGTCCTTCGTCGAGGGAGTCTGCACACAGCCTCAGCTGCTCCCTGTGGATTATGTGAAATATGCAGAGGATGTGTGGGAGACAGACATATTCTGTTTGATACTGGAAATGAAACCAGTCTAAGCAGACAGACAGTCTGATGACTTGGCTGAAACACTGAGCTGACTGCGATGAAATGACATAGCTCACCCCGCAAAACAGATATCAACACTTGCACACGCCCAATTCCAACAAAGTTGGGAGATTGTGTAAAATATAAATAAGGACTCATATGGATTTATGAGAGGCTCATAAATCCATTTTGTATTCACGATAGAACATAGAAAAAAATTGAATGTTTGAAGTAAGAAAATCTTCTTTTATTTTGTAAATGTCTGGGAATTGAGGAAACCAGCTGCTGGAGTTTTGGGAAACGAATGTTGTCTGATACAGGATTCTAGCTTCTCCACAGTCCTGAGTCTGATTTGTTATATTTTTAATTTCAAAGGTCTGGACTGCGGGGAGGCCACTTCAGCTCCATGACAGATGGAGTGTGCCATTTAGCACTGTCATGATGAAAAATGCAAGATATGGATGGGAGCATATGTTGCTGCAAAATCTGTATATACCTTTTATGATTGATGGAGCCTTTCCAGATGCTCGAGCTGCCAATTTCATAGGCGCTGATGCACTCCTGTACTATCAGAAATGCAGGCTTTTCAACTGAATTTTGAATTTGTCTGACCACAGAACAGTTTTTACTTTGCCTCTGTCCATTTTAAATGAGCTTTGGCCCACTGAAGAGAGCAGCGGTTTGGATCGTGTTCACACATGGCTTATACTTTGCACGATGGAGCTTTAACCTTGGTTTGCAAATGCCGCTCATTCAGAGACAGGGATTTCTGGAATTGTTCCTGAGCTCATGGTGTCTTTTCCATGGCAGGATCATGTCTGTTTTTAAAACAGTGCTGCCTGAGGGTCCAAAGATCACAGGCGTCCAATACTGATTATTGACTCTTTGAACCTACTAATGTCACCGACCTGTTGCCATTTAACCTAATTAGTTGCAAAATGTCAAAAATGGGTTTATGACATTTGCTAATCATTTACAATTTATACAGTGTCTCAACTTTTCACTTTATGAGTTTGACATTTGAGATACTTTGACAACCAGCTTGTTGAAAAGCCATAAATATGATATAGTAGGTTTATCACTGTTAAAAAATCCACCCAGTGAAAGCTAGTTTTACATGTTACGTAACACCTGTAGCAACTACAGGTCAAGTGCTTTCCCACTGTTGGTTTAAACAAGACTCTACAGCCATGTGAGCTGTGAACTAGAGAATTTGAACGTCTGGGAAACATACCATGTTTTTTTTTGTTTTGTTTTTTTTTAAATTTAAGCCTATTAATATGTAACTTAGACAGGATCAGAATGGGATCAACTCAAAAAAGACATTCATAGATTTCAGGTTTTCAGAACTGGAAGGTTTCTAGGCTGCATGCATGTAAATAGTCTGCGTGGGAAAATAGAAGAGGTTTGGCGAACTCCATCAGAAACTCTTATTCATTATTTAGAGATTATTGGATTATTGTCCTGTGGAACTTGTTTTACCATATTACCTGGTGGGAACCATCCATAAAGTTTTTCTTTATGTTGGTGGAGGTTTATCTGTGAACACGTAATTTAGAAAGACATCCAAAACTCAAAATCCCTTCAAGATCAGAGGAGAGGTCTGCTGAAATGTTTATCACTGTAATGTTAAAGAGAAATCACAAGAAAAAAAAAATCACAAAAAGATTTGAATATGAATCCAGAGGACAGCATGAACATTACATGTTACATTCCATCTAATAGCTGATGGCTTATTTCAGTCTAGAACAAACCGGTGGATTGACCACAGTTAAGGTTTACTGGTAACCTAATGATGTCAACTGCTGCAGTAATGCATCTTGGGAAACAAAGCTGTTACAATACTCAAGTAGAGAGAATAAAATGTTCTCTCCTGGATAAGGTGTGTAGGAAAGTGTTGAAACCGGTGTCTGTCTGGGCATGTACACGAGCGCAACCTATGAACCTGCTGTGACATCACCAGGTGATTTTGCGACTCAGGAATGCAGCATAGGCTTCCCCCGTCTTCCAGGAGTCTCCTTGTGGTACTTTTCCAAAGAAGAGCTTAATTACTTTTCCAAAACAACAGGAGAGACACAGCAACGTGCTTAACAGTTTATTACAGGATGCTTTGTTTAGTGGTCACTACATCCACTTTTACTTTTCTCCCTTTTACCTGCTGGGTTTTGTTTTTCCCCTGAATTTTCGGTTTCTTAAACGTGCAGCACCATCGATACCAACAAAAACACACGTCACCGTTTACAACAGTCAACAGATTCACAATTTACTGCACCGCTGCATCTGAGCCACTGTATCTGGAGAGCCTGTTCAGAGCCCAGAGGTTATAAAACATAGGGCTTGCCGAATGTGGCGGCTTAGAGCCCGGTTTACTCCACAACAGTTTTAGCTTTTTACGATAGGTCCACCTTTTTAAGACCTTTTTATTTTTAAGATCTCTGCAGCCTAGCAACCCGCAGCTTCCAAACAATGCGTGCAGGTGTGGCGAGAGACTCTAAAGATTAAAGAAGTCGAGATAGGGAAACCAAACATAGTAGCTATACAGTGCACTGTGTTTTCATAGCCAGAATCCCCACACCACCACCCCTACCCACCCTTACTCTGTATTTAGCACCCGACCCCCGCCTACATGACGGGGATCTACAGATCACCATGACCTCACCATCCAGGAGGCTTGTGCATCCACAGGGTCGGGGGATGACATGATGTCATTAAACTGAACACCTACACCCCCCACTGATCACGACCTAGACTTGACCCCAACGTTAACACGAACCTCATGTTTGGTCTTCAGTGGGAGGGTGTTTTTTCCCCAGAAATACACATGCTATTTAATGTTCTAAATAAGGACTTTGATGAGAAAATGATTCTTCTTGAACTGACATATAGCAAAAAACTTTCCTTGCTATCAGTGTTGATCAGTAGGTGGATGCAAGGGTGTATATGGTTGTGTGTTATTAATACCTCAAAGCTAGTCAGTTGGGGCCGATTCGAGAGGCTTCTTGGGTTTCAGTGTTTCTGAGCTCACAGACAAATGTCCCTACATGGATGGTTTCTTCTCCAACGTGCTAACGACTTGGCCGCCTGGCTGGAGATGCCAACCTAGTCCTGCAGGGCATTTCATGCAATCTATGCATTGTGCTGCCTGAGTAAGCACACATGCATGCCCACGCGTAGGGCAGCAGGAAACTTGTGACTGGGGTGTCATAGGTTTACTATTAATGTGATTTAATTACCAGCTTATTCGAGGGAAATCTATGTGGGATGGATGACAACCAGTGTCAACGGTAGTTCAAATTTACAATTGTTAAACAGGGTGCGGGAGCCCAAACTGTTCCCCTGGGGCTGTTTAGTGGTCAGCTAATCAAATGATTCTGATTCTGAGTCAAATGATAAAATTTGACTCAGAATCAGAAATATATCATCTTTCTGTATATTAAAGTTAATGCTTGTAATGATAATTGTAATGTAAAGAAAAAAAAACACCAAAAAACCTGCATGATGTGTGCACAAAAACTCTTGAGCGGTGACACAGCATGCCTATCTGTCAGCCACTCTCTGACCTTGTCTGTCTGTCTGTCTGCTTTAACACCATCATTGCAGGCAGCGCGCCTGCCTATCTGTCTAGCTGTCTATTTGCAGCTGCAGTCCTGTTTGTGTTTGACAGTTGATGCGCTATTTCATCCGCGCTTTTAGGTGATGTCATTCAGGTGCACTGTGCCAGGGCAGAAAGCTCAGGTGTCCATCAGCTTTTTTCAGACTGGACTGGAGCTTTCTGCTCTGATGCATGTGCAGCAAGTCTGATTTTGTGTTCCTGAGAGGTGAAGACACCTTCCAGGACTTGTAGAGACTTTTTTTTTAAAACAATGCAAATGCTAGTTGTGAAGATATAAATCATGGACGCTCTTGCCTAATGCACTGTGCAAATTCAGAGGAAAGTCTGTTACCATAAAAGATATTGGATTGCATATTAATGTCACAGATTTAGTTTGATAAAATAAATAGTGAGTAAAAGCAGTAATGCATAAAATCACATTACTGCAGCCTTTAGGAGACAAGACATTCACAGTGTTGCTGTTTCAGTACGAGCTCTGCAAACTACCTTGCGGCCCTCCTGCACATGTGCCTTCATTAATTTCTCCCTTAATTAGGAGATTTATGCATAAATGACTTAAAACATGAAATCATGGAAAGACAAATAAGAATTATGACATTAAATATGCCAACTTGTACCACCCACAATATAGCTTTGCTTAGTCTGGGGAGAATTTTAGGAGCAATGCCTACAACTCTAATGCATTTGTGCATACTAGGTGGCATGTTGTAAGGATGCAGATGTTTAACACTGTGCTGTGGGTCCGATAGCACAGCGTGACCTGTGGCACTGTTGTGGTCAAATTGTGTTTGAGTTTTAAATAGACAAACCCTTAGATTGGACTGTGGTGACTGATGGGCCACACTTTCCCTTCCTTGCTCTCTGGATGTCTGTGCATTTGCACCGCTATGATGGATGCCCATCCCTCCGTAAATATAGCCCTGCCGCAGCTAGTTAGCATGGCTGGCATGTTCCAGGCCGGCGGTCATAAGTTAAATATATATCCAAAATAAATACTTCCAGATTCAATTTTCAACTGTTGTTTAGACTAACTATAGTATAAATGTGAGAGAGAAAAGGGGTAAGAGAACCATTTCGTAACAAAGCAAAGTGCATGGTTTTAGCTTTGGAGCAATAAAAAGCTCTGAAGCCCACAGAGGGTTGCATTTTTTTAGAGAGCAGTGGAGGAAAACGCTGTGGTTCTGCAGCAGCCTACAGGAGCTGAGCCCAGAGCTGTGGCCACTGTGGTGACGAGTCACTGCAATAGTAACAAGTCATTGCCATGGTTTCCATCCAAACTCCGATTCTGTGTTCGAACGCACTGATACTGTGGAATGGATGCTGTGGGTGGGGAATAGGAGCCAGCCAGCCAGCAGAGACCGCAGCAAGTGACGTGAAATGAGAGACTGTGATGTTAGTGTTTCATTCAGGTGCTAAATGTAGATGGAAAACTACACCTGCTTCATGCAGTTGCTTCTTGGTACTGACAGAAGAACAATGGCACATCCCAAAGGTGCCCTCCCGAAGGATCAGATCAAACAGCCAACACTGAACACATTCATCACCATCATCAAATCTGTAAGCTGCTGTCTGCATACACACCACAGAGGTATTCAAAAGGGGAGATTTTTTTGATATGGCTCACAACAGAGTCTTTGAGATCTCTTCAGATGAAGCTTATCACGCTCCCATTGTGACCACACTGGTAGGATGGAATGTCACTGTGTGAGAGTTCCTTTTCTCTCTGCAACAATAGAAGACCTTCTCTGTTTGTTTCCACCCTGCATGACTCGCTGCGCTACAGTCACTCATACATATCTTCTGTTTTTTCCCTTACGCTGTTTTTCTTTTATCTTTCAGACTATTGTGCATTATCACTTATGAAGCAGATTACGCGGGAAAGCAAATGATAATAGTGTTTATACACCGACCCTCCTCAAACCACTTGCCTAATGCTGTGTCGGCCAATCTCGTGTTGCTACAAGTGGTGTTGGCATGGAACCTGTGTAGAGGTCCTTTCCATCTGGGACGTTTGGAGACCAGGTGGTGTCTTTGTTCCATCGACTGTTCCTGAGGAGTTTTTGCAAAGCTGCAGGGTCCTGAGGTTCGGTAGAGAAAGCTACTGTGGTTGGGGAGTGCTATTAGCAAGCTGGTTTTGACTGGGGCATCCCTCTCAGTGCATCAATACAAATATAACTATATAATGTTAAATAATATAATATTGTACTCTGAAAGCTTTACTTTATTCTAATTATATTATTCCTAACACGTTTTCTTTTCAATAAAGAACTTGAAACAAAGGTGTGTGAGACATTGTTCTTCACTTCTCAACAGGATAACAGTCTTACATTTGTAACCAGACTGCATTGTGTTAACTCCATCACCTCGTAGCTGAATGTTGCGTTTCATTGCTGCTGTCATATAGTTACTTCTGAATTATGCTTCTGCGGTGAATCTATTTAGAGATTACAATGTAGCCCATGCAAGTGGCCGATGCCTTCGTCAACATTTATACCTGTGTGGGCTGCATTGATGGCAACGTGTAGTTATTTTTCTAGGGAGGTGCATGTCAGGCCATGGTGTAGGTGACGGTGCTGGGTTTCAGAAGGGTTTGTGCTTATGGTCTGTGGCACAGATTTAACACAGAGGTATAGCTCTACTGTCACAGGGCCTAAAAATATTTGGAAGGTGCATTGTCTCTCCACATCTGCTGCTTTTAGTGATATTTATTTCTAATTTCAGACTTTTCTGATTTCCAGTGAGGCCTCCCTGACATCACAGGTGGCTGTTGGTCCCTGGCTGCGCCACCCCATTTTAAAAAATCCATGTAACATGCCTGGGTGAAATCAGCTTTTCCAGCACTTTATCAAGATGGTGACCTGTCAGTGGTTTTAATGTTATGGCTGACTGCTGTACGCACACTTTATCTCACAGGGCTGCAGTTGTTTCCTGTGTCCCAGCGTGGTATTACTATGTGTTTATTCTATCTTGGTTTTGAACATGGACACTGGTAAAAAGTACAAATATGTACCGTTTTAAGTTTTTTAAAACACACTGGTTTGAACATCAACTTTCTTTTCATGTATTTGATTTCTTCTTAGACATATGTATTTTAAAGCCTAATAAATTCTAAAATTATCACTGGATTTGCGCTAAAAACTGACTGCCATCTACACTGTGTGTGGCAGGAAAAGTTGCTGCAGGACCCAGCAGCAGCTGACGTGTCAAAAGAACGAAGGTGTTTAAAATACCTTTAACAATGACTCTGAGGTATTCAACTGGCATAATACACCAACTGTGATGAGAATATGCGCAACAGCAGCATGCTGTAACAATGAGTGAGAAAAAGAAGTGCTAAGAATTTATCATTTTCACCCCTGCTTCTCCTTTTTTTGGAGATCAAAAGCCATGAAACCTATCTATTGTTTGTCACTAAGGCGTCATGCTGCATTTTCTTCAACACTGGGTACATCCTCCTGAAGTTGTGTAAAATTTTCCAATACATACCTGCATGTTTGTATGTCCTTTCAGTTATATGCGAAAAATGCAAAGCTGTGCGACACAGAGCTCGTTTATCTGTTATCTCACTGTACCTCCACCCATCAGCTTAGTAGCGTAACACGTGTCTGACCTCATATCCTGATATGACAAGTTTCACATTCAGCCTTATTTGATTCTAGAGAAAATCACTGTTAATCTCAGGAAAACTTATGAAAATATTTTTTAAAAAGCATGCTTTGGATTTTCTTGGCAATCTGCTAATGTGTGGCCCAAATAAAATAAAACACTGGATGGAAAAAAAACATTAGCTGGAACATGATACATAGCACCTCTCTGACACTTACCACGAACAATCTGGGGGCAGTTTGCTTGGCAATTTATCCAATCAGTGCATCTAGTATGTTGGATCTCCTGCTGATCCTGTTTACCGCTTATTCTGCTTGTCTTGTCTTGTCAGTGTTATCATCAGTCCAGATGTAATCTTTATAATTACAAAAAAACAGTTTTTAAGGTCACATATGTACTTTGTGGGGAAAACTTAGAGCCTACTTTACACTGCATTCATCCCGTTGGAGGGCACTGCTACTTCACTGGCAGTTGTAATTTTGAGCCCTTATTTTGATCCTGTCACTTTTTCTCTTTTACTTCAAAATACCCAAAAAAAGAGGCTACAACATTCGGATGTTTCAGTCAAGCTTCGAAATCATGATTAAAAATCAAACAAATTCATCAAAATACCGCTTGATCAATGGTGACGTTTAATCGCTTTATATAATATAAAAACCTTACAAAGCTGGAAGCTAGAAAACCAAAAATAAAACCAAAAATTTTTTAACAGGAAGAGACCTTTGACAGGCTTGTGGCAAACAGCCATCAGCTGCCGCTGGTTATGGAGTGAAGGGAAAATGATGAAGGGAACAGCACAGACAGATGTCAAACAACAAACTATAGGAGACATATGTGCAAATTAAAGCCCGTGGAGTGAAAGTGAGGAGAATGGAGGGGAGACGGAGATCATCACAGGAGATCCCCTCTGCAGTCTGGGCCTAAAGTAGCAATAGAAAGGGTTGGATAACTCGACCCAGCCTTAACTATACCTATTGCTTTATTGGCTTTGATATGTTTATATTTAGTTGCCACTGCAACCTGTTACCTTTCACCTATTTACTCAGTGATTATTAAATATGACAAAGAGTGCAAAGTGCAAGTGTGGCGTTCACCCCTTTGCCTTTGTAGGTGCATGGAAAATTTTTTTTCTTAACTCTTACGTTTGCTACTCCCGCATATCTCCATCCCAGCGGCTTGATGCCAAAGTGAAATTAACTCTGATAACGATACACAGTTCCCTTTAGTCTATTGTGCTTGACGGTCATGGCAGTGTTTCTGGTTAGTAAGAGGGATTAATAAAACCTGTATATTTGTTTTTAATGACACAGATGGTCCCCATCTGCACATAGGCGCTTTGTTCATTTGTTTTTAGAGGAAATTCATTTGTTGGGCCTTTAGCCATGGATTATAGACTTCCTGTCTTCTCCAAATCCGACTTGGAAATCCTTGCTAGACTATTATGATGACCTTGTTTGAGATTCCTCGCCCATGATGACATACCAGTGGAGCAAAAAGTTCCTAAGTGAGAGCAGTGAAACATAAATATTTCTTTAACTGATGTATTAGTGTTAATGGGTGCAGCTTTAATGTCTGATACTTATATTATTAAATGTCTAATGCCCACAGTCTGCGAGGCCAGGCCACCTTTTTTTGACTCATTCTTTTTACTTCATACTCAAAGAATCCACTGATCCACTCAGACGACCCCACAGTGAAGGAGTTCCCCCAACATTAATGTTTAGCAGAGCTCTCTGCAGATGGTTGCAGACCACGTGGGATGTCCATCCCCCTGTGTGAAGCTCTAAGGAGCAAATAGCTGAGATGGCATGGTATCAATAAGAATTTAGACATGTCATCAGCCCTGAGTGATTCAGAATGGAGGCAGCAAAGAGCCCATTCCTGCCTATAACTCATGTGCCTCTTGTTCTCACCAAGCACTTAAACACACGCACACACATACATACACACACATTCACTCAGTGCCTCTTTTCTCATTCCTTCCATTCCTCATTGATCTGCCATCCAGGTCCTTGGAGAAAGAGGAGGGAGAGGACGGGTAAAGTGATCAGGCCATGACATCATCTTCTGGCTACCTCATCCTCAACACTAGATCCTGCAAGTGTGTTTGTGTGTATGTACGCGTATGTGTGTTTCAGCCATGGAGACAAGGATAGACTCATACTTTCAACAACACTTTCCTCTCTAGACGTGAGGGGTCCGGGGATTAAAAAGAGAGAGAGAGAGAGACTAGACTAGTCTACAGTAATGATTTCCACTATGAATGAAAACATAGTACTTTTTCTTTTTTGGTCATAGTCCATCATAAGTAGCTGTTGTAGCTCAGTGTAAGCTTGCCCAAATCAGATGCAGCGGTTACTGTACAAGATGACTCAGCCCGCCTCATGAATACGATCACTGAGGCTGTGGCTGAAGCAACCACAGGATGTGACATAAACAGACAGGTAGGGACACCACCTGGTGGAGAGAAGGTGGTCTGTCTGACACGCACAGGCAAGTGGGCGACTTGCAACACCCATCCATTATTAGTTGTGTGGTTGCTAGGCTACTTGGTTAATGCTGGAGGGTGAGGTTTTAAGTGTTTGTCAGCTTCTCGCCCTCCCTTTTTATCTTCCCTCATTTTCTCACCGTCAAAGATCACACGTGCTTGCATAGTTGTAACCGCGCCCACTTCCTACAGGAACAGCCTTTTATGGGCATACAGGTAAGACGACCATAGGGACGTGACTTTCCCTCACCTTGTTTCTTGTCCTTTTTCATAATTAATAAAAACAAAGTTTTTGGTGTCACACAGCAAGATTCCGCAGAGCAAATGGAAAAATTGGTATTGTAAGCAGACATCAAAAGAATGAAACATCTTTTGACACGTTGTGGCTTCTCACGGATGAACGTGTGCCTACGTGAAGCAGGCACATCGCAGCGGTTCACGGTGCTGGGGTTGAGCTTCCTCCTGTAGGTCAGAAATCCGTAAAGGGTTTAATAACAGTAGTCACATATAAAATCATCAGTGGATTTTAAACGTCTTCTCTTTTAGTCTAAAAATACTTGATTACCTTACTTGTTCATTTATAACTATGCAAATTATATAAACTGACTCATAGTTCTCCGATAAGACTGCCTTCTCTTCTGACACGGGTTAATTCAGGTCAATGCAGTTACGTTATTTTCAATTTTATTCGTATATCACCAAAGCCTCAGGGGGCTTTATACTGTAAGGCAGAGACCCTACAGAGAAAAACACAACAATCAAACAACCAAGTGTCAGCAAGCACTTGGTGACAGTGGGAAGGAAAAATGTATTTTTAATAGGGAGAAACCTCAGGTAAGGGCAGACATCTGATGCAACTGGATTAGACATTCATTTCTCCTTCTTGATTGATACATCTCTCACACACACACACACACACACAGTCATGGACAAGAACCGCTCCATTTTATTGTGTCATGACTCAGATATACTATTAGTCACTGTTAATCAATTCTTGGAGGCTGCTGACATCCACTAATATGAGTGACTGCACATTCAGGGGGCAATTTGTGGAAAATGTCAGCACACGGCACAATTTATTCCCAAAGACTTCATGTGTCATCACCTAAACCTCTGTCTCTTATCAGGCTGACCAAGCCTCCATGCCACCCACTCTTTTCAACATTCTTCATATTAGGCCCTGCAGAGAGGACTTTTCCAGTGGTCAATCAGTGACCTCCAGTAGGTCTACATCAAAGAGACAATGTAGGTGGTTCTTGGGTGGGGTGAGGATGATGGAACTCCTACAGTTTGTACGTGTGTGTATGTGTATATCTCTGCATGTGTCGACACACTGTCGGCTACAAAAGTGCCCACAGAACCATAACAATAACAGACACAATGGAAAGAACCCAGAGCACTAATAATGATGTCATGGTGTCTGTTTTGTGTGTACCCACGATTGGAATTCACCTCAGTCAAACACAACGTGGAGGACGTGTCTGGAAAAAGCTGATAAATGTTAAAAGATCATTAACAACCTAAAATATTAGTGAATTTATAAAATGCATTATCACTTTATTAAATGTCCCGACCACTGGCCGTCTCACCGATACCATAAGTGGTCTTGAATTTGCGTAATATTTGACACATTAAAGGTGTTATAAGAAAATGTGCAGGATCATCCAACGTAAAGAAAAAATGTTGCAAACCTTGGATTTTATGTAACCAAATGTATTTGTGTTTGTCTGGAAGTCATTTTGTACAAGGCGTGTCCGGAGGTTTACATAGATGAGTGTATGTTCCCAAGGTGTGTCTTTAATAGTTATCCAGGTTGTGGTAATGTGGAATCATGGCAATAAACTTAGATGTATGACATTTCAGTGACTAGTTCATAAAAGAGGAAGTCATAAGAATGCAGACTGGCACGTAGTTTATTTGCTGTGAACAGTAAAGATTCGCTGTGCAGCTCTTACTCATGGATTTTGTAGACACCCTCTTTCTGAGTTATACATCTTCAGTGTCTTCCTTAGTGACATCCGTGGGAGGAATTAAGCCATCTTATTTAAGTCATGCACCCTCTAGATGTGAATGCACGCAGTCTTAGGATAAACAGGTATTTTTCTCAATCATTCGAGCACATCTGTAGCTCAAATGATTGAGTGTCTGCAGCTGTCAGAGAGCTAGAGTGCCACCTGGACTGATTGTCAGTGTATTTCAGGGCTAGAACAGAGATACAGACAGCCATTCACACTCACATCCACATCCACAGCCAATTTAGAATCACCAGTAAATCTAACATGCATGTGGGAGGAAGCATAGTAGAGAAACACACAAGTAAAGGGAGACTATGCCTCTCTCTGTGGACCCTTTTTTGCTCTGAGGCCACAGTGTTGACCATGTAGCACCAACAGATCATCCAATGAAAGTCTCAGTGTCTCACCTGGCCCTCTCACAAAAGGTTAGTAGATGTTCACATACCTTCAGGATTGGAGAAAGAGTCTGTAAAGCTGTAGTGGTCTGTGGCACCCCCCAGTGGTCACAGTGTGATCTTACAAATTCAGACTGGGTACATTTTTTTGTGTTTTCTACGCCTTACCAAAAATCATAGTGAGTTAATCATTTGTTTAAATAATTTACACACTATAAGACCTTCTTACTCCAAATGAACACATTAATGGATCACTATCATATATGAAGGTTTATATAATCTCTTGTATCTTATGAGCTTAAGTGGTGTCCAAAGTTTCTGTGTTTTTTGGATCTCTTTAATTGTTTTTTAGACTATGAACTATCAAAATATATTTTAAATAAGTCTATTTTTTACATTGATGCATTGTTCCAAGGATGAGGAGTGGGGCAGTGTCACACTACCTAATTTTCTTGTCCGTTCTGGCAGAATATCTCACTGATGTGTGGAGCATTTCATTAAAATAGTATTTCGCCTCCATTTTTAATGTTTCATCCTAAAACAAAGCACTTTAAAACTAAGCTACTGATATCAGGAAATAACCTGTGAATCAGATTGCTACGCTGGCGAAATTAAAGGTTGCATGACCAAAGATTTCCAGTATTTTAAAACAGCTTCAAGATAAAGGCTAAAGTATTGCATCAGAACAAAAAATACAAAGAAAGAAAGAAAATAAAATTTTGTATGAGACATTTTATTGGCATTGATGTGTTGTTTTACAGCCATCGCGTGCACCAACTTAATCAAATTAAGAGAAACACAATCATAAAATAAATATGAGGTTCTTTTAAAACACTATTTTCAAGTTTGTTTTGTTTTTCGAGATATTTATAGAGAAAATACACACCTCAATTAATCAATAAACCTATGGATTTATAGTGTCTGCACATTACTAGTGACTTTAGAGTACGACCTGATTATCCTACATACACATTTTTGTTAGTACTTTTAAAGAGCGCCTCAAACACAAGGCCTTCTTGTTTGCATTTTGAATACCCTAGAGTCATCTATTTGGCATAGCACATAGCAGCAAATAAAAAATAAAACAACCAAAGACTTGCTGTCTTCAGTTGCAATGTGAAAACATTACAGGCTAACATTGGACACTCCATTTATACATTGTGTATTTTAAACCTAACAGGCTCCAGGAAGTCGGCCTCTACCCTCTATTTCAGGACCTTTTCCCCCCTGTTGGGGGTAAGTTGGGGGGATGTTTGTGGTAATAGTCTGGTGGGGTGGGATTGGGGCTTGTATTCATCCCTGTAGGGACATAATACATGCTCTCCAGGTAGCTGTGGTCCACTGGGGGATGATTCTGAGGCTCGGGCTTTGAACCCTGACCAGAGGGATTTCTGTAGCCGACCCCGGAGCCACTTGGGTGCATTGCTGCTGCAGCTGATGCTTCGGGGTACCGGGGTGGCTGGGGTTGGGCCTGTGGCTGGGCTGGGGGAGCAGGAGCTGCATAGGGCATGTACTGTGGAGCAGGGGCGTACATGCTGGGGTTAGGGAGGGGTGGGTAGGGGGCTGCGGAGGGCGGATACAGGCCTGAATGTGATATTGTTTGCTGTGGGATGAGAACTTCCACATATTGGCCAGTCTCTGGGTCAAACAGCATCTTCCTCAGAGGCTGAACAGGCACCTCAATGTAAAAGTACTTCCCTGTTTCAGGATCCAGGAGCACTCTGCGAGGCGTCTGCCCATAGCTGCTTTCTGAGTACAAACTGGAGCTGTCACCCCCGTATTCAGAGCCGTAGGAAGGCCCTGCTATGCTTTGAGTGCCACATAGAAACTGAGGATCCATAGAGGGAAGGCCAGGGGAGTGATTGTGGCTGGGATCGCTGTAAGGAGCCCCGGTTATCAGCCCCGGTGGCTGCTGGTGGGGGGATCTGTGCACAGGAGGCCGTCGAGGGTCAATGTGCTGGGGTGGGGGCAACGAGCGGTCCACAGAGCAGGCCTGCATGAGTGAGGGGTGAGGAGCGCAGGGAGCAGGCTGGTGGAGAGGCTGGTATATTGTTGGCTGCTGGCTTGGACCAAAAGGGCTTGATTTGGGAGAGCCTGGCTGGTAGCTCATTGGCTGAGCATCGGGTCTGCACTGGTGGGGCCGAAGAGGAGGCTGTGCCACTGCATAAGGTAGAGCCTGGCCCGGAGAATGCGTGGGGGCCGGTGGGGTGAGGTTATGGGGACTTCGGTGATGGTGAGGAGGGTGGAGACCAATGTGAGTGGGGCAACCAGCTGTGCAGGGGCAGGCAGGAGGACGGGAGGAGGGTTGAAAGCGATTTGATCTCAAGGGTGTCAAATCCGGGAGCGTCAGTGGACTGAAGCTCTCTCGTTCATCATAGCTTGGAGGGTCATCAGAGGCATAAAAATGCAGGTTGTCGGTCCTCTGTGAGCGCTCACTGGAGAGAGATCTGTGGCATGGCTGGTGCGTATATCTTGGCAGTTGTGTTGTGGAAACAGCAGTGGGCTGTGTTGTATTGTTTGAAGTCAGTGGCACAGTTTGTTGTTGATGAGGGTTTGCTGCCCTGGGATACTGCAGCTGGCTGTCGCGATCCATAACAGCCGGCTGGCTTGGCTGGCTTGGCTTGCTGACTCCTGTTGAGGCGGGTGCGGTAGTTTGGCTTGCAATCGGGTCAGAAACCGAACCTGCAGCTGAGGTTACACCTGAGCTGGTGGCTGATGTTGGAACTGAGGTTAAAGCTTTTTGTGCACATCTGGCAGTCTGAGGAGAGGGAGCTGGTTGCTGCATCTGCCCTCTGTCACTAATAGCCTCTGAGTCTGGAGGTTCTGCTGACTGGTTTGAGAGACTGGAGCTGGCAGTTGAAGTTGTTTTGCTGGGCGGAGGTTTGAGGCTGGACACCGCTGACACGGCTAGTTTTCTTGAAAAATTAGATGTTGCTGTGGAGTCAGTGGAAATCTTCCTGTAGATTGTTGGCGAGCTCACTACAATCGTCTGAGTCCTCTCGTCACTTTGTGACTTTGCAGTCGATGTTGCTGCCGACGATCTATGCGCTTCATTTGATGTCACACCAAAATCTGCAGGTTTAAATTTGCAGTTCGGCTTTGGAGGCACGACTGGCTTTTGGGAATTTTTAGCTATGGATTTAACTTCAATGATTTGAGGCCTGCTGTTTCCACTAGAGTTTCCAGTAGAGCTTCCAGTAGAGCTTGTGGGAATGTCTTTTTTCTGTGGTTCTTTAGACATTGATTTCACCTGAATCGGCTGTGGTTTGAATCTCCTTATTGCAGGTGACCGCGGGGGGAAAGTGGGATCTAATCTCTTCACAGCTTCAAAATCTGACACGTCCCTCTGCTTGGTAGGGAGTGGGTCTTGTTCCTGAGAAAAACTCCTTAGTTTTGCAGTGTCTTTTTCTGCAGGATTTATGCTACCTCCCTCGTCTTCCCTGGTTTTTGTGGTTGCATCTGTGCTGTCAGACACTGCTGAGGGGACGGAAGTGGTAGATGAGGAGGAGAATGTCCTCTCTCTTTGAGACTCATTCCAACCTCCGTCAGAAGGAGCAACAGTCTGAAGGGGGATCTCCAGAGAGTTCACATGCTTGCGGGGAACTCCTTTAACTCCAGATACATTCTGGCTGTCACCCACAACTGCTCCAATGTCAGCTTGGTAGCCTTTCTCCTTTAATAACATGGACACCGAGTGGCCACTAGTAGCAGGGGCACTACCAGGGGTAGTGGGCTTAGGTGAAATTGAAGCAGGCCTTGCTAGGATTGGGGTTTGGATCTCCATCTCCTGGGCGGGAGATGCAGATGTCCTGGTCTTGCTCGGTCCTTCCCTGATTAACACTACAGCAGTGGACACCTCTCTTTCCTTACTGGGCATTTTAGGGAGGTTTCCAAGCATGTGATGCTTCCTGTCTGTTCTTACAGCCACAGGTTTATCCTCACTGTCTGGAACTTTGTGGATTTCTGGCAGCGTCTCTCGTGGTTCTGCTGTAATGTTTACACCAGGCTCACATGGTCTGGATATTTCAGCATCTGACGCTGTGTTGTTTGGTGCATTCAAACACTGCAATTCTCTGCTCACATCAGTGACGGGCTTTGAAAAAACCTGGGATTTGTCACCTAGGTTCTCTGAGTCTTTTTTGACACGTGATGTTTTATTCTTGTCTTCTTTCAAGCAAACAGCTTTGTATTCTATTTGCATTGGCTGTGGACCAGACAGAGGCTTTCCTTTGCTGTGAGGTGGTGGAGATGGGGTTAACATTTTTGAGTCTTTTGCCTCCTCCTTCTCTTCCTCCGTCCTCTCCGCCATGAACTCCTCTGCTCTTTCCTCCCTCCTCTCCTCCCTCCTTATCCCTTGTCTTAAATCCATCTCCTCTGCTGCTATGGCCTCTTCTTTATGTTTTTCATCAGCAGTTTCTACACTTTCTTCAGCACTAGATGCTTTAAAGGACAGATTATAAGTATTCTTCACGAGCCGCCTCACATCTCTAACTTTGTGAAGTGGGCCTTTTGCTTTATTGTTCTCGTCTCCGTCTTCTTCTTCTGTTTTCTCATCCATGTTTTGGCTAAAAAATAAATCTGGTGAAGTACTCTCAGATTTGCTTTCTGCTTCAGGTGTGAGACACACATTTAAAGAGGCTTTCTTTTTCCCCACAGCTTTCAGTTTGATCTCTTGCGTTTTAGACATGAAGGCGCCGTTGTCACCCTGTTGCAACTGTTTCGGTTCCTCCCGGCTTTCACACACGCCCCCTCTCTTTGTTGGTCTGAACTGTGCGCTGTGGGCTGCGTCGGCAGAAGGAGTTTCTGTGGCATTTGCTGAGTCGTCACCCTCCCTTTTGTATGTTTTGCTGTAGTCTGCTTGTTGTTCTCCACTTCTGCGCTGCTTACTATCGAATGGCACCTTCAGTTCTGATCGCATTTCAGATCGCGACAGCACTGCATTCCTGCTTTGAGAATCGGCCTCTTCACTGTCAGTCAGGGAAAAGGTAACACTCCTGCAGCTGCTGGATGAGCTCGGCCTGTTACTAGATCTCACACCAAAGCTTCTGGGTGGTTTAGCTTCATCCTTGGCGCTTGGTTCCCCTCTCATGGGAATACTCTCCGATGAAAGGCTATAATCCGATTGAAAACTGGAACTTAGGTCATGTATGTCTGGTCTTGGTGATTCTTTAAGTGGTGCCACTTGACTCTCAGCTGGTGGACTGCTCTTCTCAAATGTGGGGCTCAATCCTTCGCCTGCTTGTTCATCAGGTTGTTTATCAGCACTTTGCATCTTTTTGGACAACACATTCTTGATCAGGCAAGAAGCCATCTGAGTTTTAGTGCATGTTTCATCCATAGAAGCAGATTTCTGGAGTTGGGATTTTCTGACATTGGGAAGATGGGGCTCAGGGCTGTGGTCAGAGGGGTAGTGCTCGTGCATTGCTGCTGGTGTACTGTGTTGCCTCACAAACGTCCCTCTCGATTGACTTGCCTGGGAGTTGCTTTCCACCATGCTTGCTAGCCCAGGACTGCTATTTCCACTGCTTCCGTCTTGCTTCCCATCAGCATCATTCCTCTTTTTCAGCTGGATCTGTCTCTTTGGGACTCCTCTCCTCAGCTTCCTGGAGTCCTCCCTTTCCACAGCCACATCTACGCATTCAAAGCTGCCCAGTTCATAGCGCCTAGATGGATCTAAGCCATCTGAGAAGTATGCAGATGGTTGCTGGGAGGAGAGTTCATCATGGTCCAACTTTGGCACAGAACCTCTGAAGTCAGCATAGGCTTGCCAGGCAGTGCCGATCCCTGCCGGGCTCTCCTGGGTAGATGGCTGGGAGATGTTTGCGGATGAGTGGTGGCTTGAGTTGTACATGTCAAGGTAATCTATATCAGGGCTTGACAGGCTGCGGAAAGCCACATCTGTAAACCACTTCACCTCATCGTCTGCCTCGTCAAGTTCACTCCCCATGCTGGAGCTGGAACTTCGGCCGGGCCTGTATGAGGCCGCACGTCCGGGAGCACTGCTCTTGGTTCGGGGTGCAGGAGGTTGAGGTCGTCTGCTGGCAGCACAGCCCCTGGTGGCTTGTTGTGAAGCGAGTCTATGAACACTCTGTTGTTGCTGTAGCTGTCTTGTGGCAGACGAGCTCTCCGAATAGGAATGCGCTGTTGGCAACCCTTGTCGGGTCTCTCTGCTTGTGGGAGCTGCTCCGCGACTCACAGGTCCTTTTCTATTCCTGGCACTGAATGACAGCTCAACCTGTTCCCCTCTGTAACTGGTGTCCCCCTGCAACCCCTTCTCTTCCGTTTCAGAAACCTGCTCCTCCCTCTTCCTATTTCTTTCCATCTCCCTATCCTTTTGCCTCTCTCTGCCTCTCTGCCTCTCCTGCTCCAGTGGCATTCCCCTTTCCATTCCCAATTGCCTTCCTGGGCTGACCCAGTGGGCCTGGCTATTATTGTCGGGGCTTTCCCTATTTGTCACCGCCTTCTTTAAATTGCCTCTAGGTGAGGATGCGCCAACATGAGTGGGACTGCGGCTTCTGTTCTGCCACTGTCTGTATGGTTTCTCAGGAGCTATGATGTGGACAGGTGTAAACCTGGTGAGTGGCGGAGAGGGGGTCCGCCTTCTGTTTGCATGATGGGACATGTCCTCTGTGAACCTCTCTCTGTTTTCAGGTCTAACTTTGGTTAACAGCTGTCCTCCCGAGGTCTCAGATGTAGATTTTAAAGAGCTGCTACTGTCAGAAGTTGGGGAATGAGCAGCAAACAGAGGCTGCGCAGGTGAATTTGATTTAACCCCGTGAACAGGTGAGAGGTTTGGACTTCTCTTCTTGGGAACTAGAAGATTAGGAGAAGGACAGTTGATTTCAGATGGGAGATTATTATCAGTGTCTTCTCTCTGAAAAAAGAGCGGATGAATATCAGTTTTTTCCTGAGGTAAAGAAGCTGCGCCTGATTTATCCTTTATATTTACTTCCTCTGGTGTTTCTTCTCTCTCTTCCCTTTGCAGTTTTAGTGGGCAATCTAACTTTCCCTCTGGTAAAATAGGTAAAGGAGGTAAAGAGAGAGGAGCTGGTGAACTGCCTTTGATTTCAGCAACCAAAGGTGGAGATTTGTCCCTTGTTACTGTCTCAAATGAGGGTGGCACACTCTCTTTTCTCAAATATGTGGGAGACTGTGTTTCTGTGATAACTGCTGAAGAAGAGTCCCTATCACTCAAAAGGGTATTTAATCCAAGGGGAGGGTTGCAGTCTACAGAGAGGGTTGCTGGTGATAGCTGACACCTGTGCGGAGAAGCAGCAGGTGATGGGTCTCTACTTTTGTGCTGAGGTGAAGGACTTTGAAATCTTGGTTCAGGTGAGGGAGTTTGATGATTTGGCTGAGGTGAAGGTGTTTGGTGCCTGGGATGATGTAGCAGAGTTTTTTCAGTCTCTGGGGCAGAGCTTGTGAAGCAGCCAATGGACTCTGCTATATCGTCTCTGCTTGTGGTGAGGCTCCTTTCTTCAGAGGGGATGGGTGTATTATCTGGCTCTGGGACAGGGAGATGAGAGAGTTCAGGAAATGGGGGACTGCTCCTGTCCTCGGGTTGAACAACAGAGTAAGAAATTCCTGTGATGTGAGGGGAGGAAGTGAGGCTTCTTGATGGGGATGTGTCAAAGAGAGGCTCCAGCAGAGGAGAAGCTGATAAAGGTCGCTCTTTCCTGCCAACCTCAGGAGAGGATGCTGTAATCCTGATTTCAGGTGAGGGAGAAGTATATCTGTGCTCGGTGGGAGAGCAGCTGTCTCTAAATGCAGGTGAAGGAGATAAACTATAACTTACCACAGGGGAAGTCGCCTGTCTTATTTCTGGTGAGCGTTCAGGAGAGGGAGTTGTTGACCCAGATCTGGTCAGAGAGGCAGCGCTGAGCAGGCCAGGCGAGGGAGCTGTGTTTCTGAAATCAGGTGAGACCGAACCCTCCACAAGTTCAGGGGATGATGCTTTTGAAATGACAGGTGAGGGAGGGGTGTATCGTGGGCCAGGAGTGGAAACAGAACTGCCTGCTTCCACTGATAACCTTTGGCTTTCAGGAGTAGCTGCTGTTTCTCTTTCTGCAGTAGAGGGACCTGATGTGCGGGGAGAATCTTTTATCTCAGGCGTAGAGCCTCTGCTGAAGAGATCAGGTAAAGAGATCCTCCCTCTTAGGTCAGGGAAAGGAGATGAAGCCTGAGTGTCAGAGGAGGAGGACCTGTGACTAAGCTCAGGGGAGTCCGGTGTTTCTCTTAAATTAGATAATAAATCTGTGGGTGAAGGTGAAGGGGATAAATGAGAGGTTCTTAATTCAAAGGCTGATTCTGTAAAATCCTGAGAAAAGTCTTTGGATGGGAGCTCAGCTGATGGACTGCTGTTTTGATTTAAGTTGGCAGCTTTTGGCTGAGGTGTGTCTTGTGCTACTCCAAACTCAGGTAAAAAATGAGGGTTCACCGATTCACAGCACGACTGGCTGATACAGTTTCTGGGTTCAAGAGAGGGACTTGGAGTTAGAGACTGATGTGACGGGCTGCTGTTGCTGTCTTTGAATGAAGGAGTTGTTCTTATTGGTTCAGGTTCTGAAAGCGTTTGTTTTGGATCAGGTGAGGACGATGAAGGCCTTCTTTCAGCCGAGGAGGAGGACAAAGATGATAGTCTTCTCTCTGGACTGAAGATACAGGGGCTGTTATGTTCAGGAGAAGGTGTCCTCTCACCAGTGCTGGGATTTTGGAACGAAGGGCTGGCTGTGCTAAGCTGAGGTGCTGGTGATTTACTTCTTGGTTGTGAATTTGCGCTGCTGTCCTCAGAAACTTCTGGATGACTAGAGCTCAGCCCTTTGGCCTCCAGAAGCCTCTGCAGAGGGGGACTGTAAAGCTTGTCTCTTGAATCTTCAAAGCCTTCCTCGCCTTCACTGGAGCCCTGTGCTGTGTGGTAAGAGCCAGAGGAATCGTTCAGCTCGTCCAACAGAGGTGACGCAGCAGCTGTCCCATCCACCTCACTCTGGGAAGGGACAAAGGGCCCTACAGCAGGGCTGCTTGAGAGAGACGCCGACTCACAGTCGTCTCCGAAAATGTCACACAGGCAGGTGGTCTCGGAGATGGCGCTGCGCTGAGAAGGGATGTTGATAATGTCGAATATTTCAACGTGGTTGGGGGTGCCGTCACGATGGCAAAGGGAAAAGGTGCGGGGGGCACTACGCAGGAAGGAGTAGCTGTCCCCCTGGAGAGTCCAGCTGTCCATTGCTAGTCCACAAGCTCCAAATTCTCACTGTGGCCAGTCCAGTCTGCTCCTCTTGCCTGTTCTGGGCTCCGTTCCTGGACTAGAAATAAGATACAGTCATCTGCACATTGTGTAGCTCATTCATTTGTAGCACCAGTAATAGCTGATAAATATATGTGAGAGGCAAAAGTATAGAAATTACAAATGTAGAACCTAGAATTGGATTGATTCCTTTTACTTAACTTCCCTAGAGTGAAATTATCTTTCGGTGCCCTAATGTTCTAATAATAACTCCATCTACAATACCTTTGTTATGTAACTTGTAATTAAACCAATACAGCAAGCTATATGAACATTTATTTCGACTCCAAATCTTTTTGTGCTACAGACTCAAAATCTCTTCTTGTGAATCTCACAAAGAGATTATCCTAGATCCATAGAGTAACAATATTTAAATTAACTTTCACCAAAACATATCCCTTATCCAAACTTTAGAAAAAGCCCTCTCCTTGTGCAAGTAGACAGAGAAAGGCTGGTACTCTACCTTTAGCCACTGATGAAGACTTCCCAGGGACATTGAATTCTTCTTTGTTGTGGTATCCGTCCCAAATCGGACAAACTACCCGTTCAATCCACAAAACACCCCAAGCTGACAAAACCTCTCTTCATAAGCTGAATCCAGGACTGAGAAGATCCGTCCAGCTCTGTCTGCCAGCAGCCCACTGACAGCACAGTGTCAGAGGCACTGCCATGTATCAGACTTGAATAGAAAAAGCAAAGAGGGGCATCTAACCCAGACATATTACATCTTCTGGACTGTATTTCTGCCCCTCCCTTCTGCACTGGCAACAGGGAAAGTGCTTACTGTATCTAATGTGGATCTCTTTTCTTCTGCAGACTGGGGTTTGGTTGGGCACAGACTTTCCTGTGTGAGCTGGGATGGGGTGCGGCACAGGGGTGGGTGGGTGTATAGTTAGCAGCAGGTGCTGATCCAGCCAGGACGGATGAGTGCGCCTGGAATCTGACACTTACAGCCAGCTCAGTCACAGGGCTCCTCTATATATAGACCAATACTATCGGGGCCAGATAGCCATAGTCATTTTACTGTGTGCTGGAGGAGAAAAAAAAGGGAAAAGTGGAATTTGAAGTACAGCACACACATTGTCCAGGTGTTAAATACATGCAACTTAACTTTTGCTTTGCTTATCTGTGTGTATCTGGGGAAAAGGTCAAAGTCTAGCACAGATTATCCAGTTTTAATAATAACTCACATGCAGACCTCTGCTGAATTGCATTTTTGCGGCATGCAACAAATAAAGGTCTTAAACTTTCTACATCCTGCTGTTTTCCCCTAATAATATTGTTAAATATTAAGCCTATTAGTATTAATAATATTATTAATAATATAATAATATATTATATAATAATATAATATAATAATATAATATAGGCCCTGCGACAGACTGGCGACCTGTCCAGGGTGTACCCCGCCTCTCGCCCTATGACAGGGGCAGCACGGTGGCACGGTGGTTAGCACTGTTGCCACACAGCAAGAAGGTCCTGAGTTCAATTCCACCATCAGGCCGGGGTCTTTCTGTGTGGAGTTTGCATGTTCTCCCCGTGTCTGCGTGGGTTCCCTCCGGGTACTCTGGCTTCCTCCCACCGTCCAAAGACATGCAGTTTGTGGGGATAGATTAATTGGATAATCCAAATTGCCACTAGGTGTGAATGTGAGTGTGAATGGTTGTCTGTCCCTGTGTGTTAGCCCTGCGACAGACTGGCGACCTGTCCAGGGTGTACCCCGCCTCTCGCCCTATGACAGCTGGGATTGGCTCCAGCACCCCCCGCGACCCTGAAAAGGATAAGCGGTAGCGAATGGATGGATGAATATAATATAGTATGAACATCCTTAGCTTTAATTAAACATTCATGAGTGCCCATCAATCAAATGCATGTAAAGTGTTAAGCCAAACCTACCAAACAAAAAGGGGTCATGTCATTTTACTGTTCTTATTACTGTTGCTACAACTGTATTGCCCAATGAGTCTCAGGTTGCCTAAACATGTTGGTTGGTAGTGAGTGTGGATAAGCCCTCTGTCCCATACCTAATACCTCATAAGATTATCATTCAATCTCAGTCATTAAGTCATCCGTAGGAAGTGGAAAATGTTTGAGCACACAGGACTGTGATTATGTTTGTACAGTGGAACGTTAATGACAGGTTTTGTGTATGGTATGGTAATATTCACTAAGCCTATTCTATTGTATTAAGCGACACA
The DNA here is from genome assembly GCF_051167445.1 of Perissodus microlepis. Classification (NCBI taxonomy): domain Eukaryota; kingdom Metazoa; phylum Chordata; class Actinopteri; order Cichliformes; family Cichlidae; genus Perissodus; species Perissodus microlepis. Next base: position 7,117,849 of record NC_140462.1, on the reverse strand, counting down.
CATTGCTAAATTAAATTTTATGGTTGACTGTGGAATTTGGAGTCACTGACCTCTGTGGAGCTGTTTACTGTGGCTCTAATCACACAACATAAATACAGATATATGCTTTTTTTCCAACAGTCATTGCAAAGATATCATGTGATTTTATGTGTAATGGGTTGCTGTAAAAAACAAACAAAACAAAACTGGGAATATCACTAGGGAAATGTGTAAAATATGGCTGTTCAGACCCATAAAGTATAAACCGCTGGACAGAAATGCATGCATACTTGCATCAATGCGTAAGGGTGCACTGGGTGTGAGATAAAGGGTAAAGGAGGGCTGATAAATTTGAACCTCTGCGGTTATGGCAGTGCAGCAGACTGGAGGAGGACTCAGAGGGAAAGAATGATGAGCACCTCGGCAATGGGGAGCTTTGGTCTACATCACTGATAGATTAGTCACGCCATACTGCTCAAGTCCAAAGACCTCACCCACCCTTGCCCTCATAAGTTGGGCATGAACAATAAGCTCCAGTTGTGCTCAGATGTTTACAGGCATTCATCACGGGCATGGATGTCGTGGGAATTTGGGTTTTTTAAAGATTTCTTTGAACTGTTCTTTTTCCAGGTTGGAATGATTGTACAAAATGCATCTTTAATGGCTTAAAAAACATGAATTGAGTGCACCAGTTTGAATATATTTTGGATTTCCTCTCATTTGCATGGGGTCAAAGCATACATGCTCAATTCACTAATATTTGGTTAATTGTCCAGTATCAAGTTGCACCTCGATTAGATGCTTTTGGTAGCTATCAACAAGCTTCTGGCATAATTATGCCTGGATATTTGACCACTCTTCTCAGCATGTTTGGTATACTTCATCTAAATCGGTTAGTTAACTGGCAAAGACTCTGCTTTCAAGCTTATTCCACAACCTATCAATAGGATTGCAGTCAGGGCTTTGGGAAGGCCATTCCAGAAGCTTTAATTAGCCCGTTTATCCATTTGATGTGTGTTTGTTATCACTGTCCCGTTACAACACCCAGTTGTTTCCAAGTTTCAACCATCCAGCTGTTGATTTAAGGTGGAGTTAAAGCAGCGGTCTCCAACCTTTTTTGCGCCACGGACCGGTTTATGCCCGACAACATTTTCACGGACCGGCCTTTAATGTGTCGCGGATAAATACAACAAAATAAAACTAGTACCGGTAACGAAAAAAAGAAGATTTATTCATAACACATGTGAAAAGACCCAGGAAAACCGAGTAAACGATAAAAACGATAACAAAATAACGCTGAAAACCGATAAAAACCCTGAAAACTATACATTTCACACCTGAGCCTCAACTCTCGCGGCCCGGTACCAAACGACTCACGGACCGGTACCGGTCCGAGGCCCGGGGGTTGGGGACCGCTGAGTTAAAGAATTTAAAGGCAGTCCTCCTCCTTCATTAATCTAACCATTTTGTGTAATATACCAGCACCAGTGGCAGCAAAATAGCCCCAGAGCATGATGCTAACACTACCATGCTTGACAGCTGGTACAGTGTTCTTAGATTGAAAGCCTCACCTTAACTCATCCAAACATACCTCTTCTCATTGTGGCCCAGTAGCTCATTATCTTTCTCGCCTGACCATAAAACTTTTCTTCAGAAGGATTTGACTTGTCCATGAGAGCAAACGTCAGTCAAGCTTGAAGGTGTCATTTTTGGAGGAAGGGCCTTTTTCTTGGTGGGTACCCTCTCAATACACGAAAATTCAAAATAAATATAAAATTTAAGCACCCAAATCTTGTGTTTTTTTTAAGTCATTAAAGATGCTTTCTGTACAATATTCCACCCCTAAAAAAGAATAACTCAAAGAAATCATTAAAAGCCCAAAATTACTATGATATTCATGCCCAAATTGAGTGCATGTAAACTTCTGACCTCAACTGTACATGCATAAAAAAACTAGAACCTTGCACAGAGCTTGGTACGGAGGCTGATGTTCAGTGTTCACATGCAGAGCAAATGCCAAATGCTGTCTGCTCACAGCACTCCCTTGTGTGTGAAGATAAACACGAGTTACTTAAAAAAAATCATTATAGGTAGGATACTTTTGCTGCTGGTGTTCTAACTGAGGGATATGATGCTAAACAAGGCTCTAGTCTCATGATGGGCTATTTAAGTGCCAGTATTTATGACAAACAGAAAGAATATAAACATATATATCACATTTCAAATCTATCTTTTTTGAACTGACCTAGTTGCTCTTTTAGGATGTGATTAACTTTGCACAGGCAGGGGCAACAGTAGACACACTTCCAGCTCTCTCTCTCTCATTATTATTTGTTTTCATCATAGCTGATTTATTAAAGCTTCGCCAGAACTAAATGACACTAAAGATTGAGACATAATATTTAAAACGTGATATGATAAATTTTCTACAAATAAACTCAGAAACTAAAATTGGGTTAACTATTTAGATTTGTTAATATACATCTAAATAATAATATAGTATCCCGTGCTAACCACTTAACCTATGAACCGCATACAAGTATTAAAGTCTTGTACCCTTGAAGTCGTGCTTGAATTAGTCTGTCGCAGAGACACTGACTTTTATTTTGAAACGATACGTTAGCGTAGGATGCGACGCAGGAAGATCCGCATTACGGTGCTGCCGAAGTGTTGTCATAACACAGAAGTGGCTAACGCTAATGTTTGCTAAGTAATTAGCACGGCAGGTGAGTGCATTTTTTTTATTTAAAAAAATATCTGTCAAAATTCAGCTGAACCGCGACTTGTGTGTTGACTGTTAGGATAAGGCAAAATAGTGCAGACAAGCGGGTTGACATTCTCTCCTGAAATTATTTGGGCCTTGTCAGTAAGCAGATCGCTAACATCTACTGGTTAACTAGCTGCTAGCAATGGCGAGCTTTTGTAGCCAGCTAGCGACTGCGATTCCGTTTGTTTATGTTAGCTGTGCGGCGGCTTGTGTTTTTTTTTCTTAGTTAACATATTAATTAATTACGTAATAATTTATGGTACTTAAAAAAGAGTAATTTTAAGTAAAAAAATAACAACGTAGGAAACTTGTCATTAAAATGTTAAAAGAGAAGTCCGTTTGAGCCTTAATATTGGCTAGCTCCTTTACGGTAGGTGGACATATTCTGTTGTCGGCTTACTAGCGGTGAGCTACGGCAAAGCGTTACCATTAAGTAAAGCTTTTCTATTTAAAAAGTCTTAATTTCAGCATGCAGACATGCAGTGTTTAATATCATCACTTGGTTGTTAAATTACAGTTACAGCTGAGACGTAAATAGCAGGCCGCAGCATACATTGTGTGCTTGTTTGTGATGTTGTTAGGCCTTGCTAATGTTATCACGCAGGCCAAACTTTGAATCGGGGTAGGACCGAACAGCTGTTGGAGGTATTTTAAGACATTATTACTGATCGGGCATACTTGTTTTAGAGACAGCTGTGAGATAGTCATGGTATTGTCAGTGTGAAATAAAATTTGTTAATATTTCTGTCATTAAAAACCTGTAGTGTTTTATCCTAAATCTTGTGTTTAGCTCTTAAAATGTCAGATAAAAAAAAAAAAAAAAAACTTTGTTCGGCTTATTTAATTACAAATGTTATTTGTTAAAACGTATCTTTATAGAAATGCACATTTGTGTTCACTGAGAATCCCAAAGATTCTTTAGAACTTTTAAATAATTTAAAATTTATTTAAGTTGGTGATTCCCAGTATTCAGCAATTCTCCAATTTTCTGTAAATGGTACTATTTATCGATGGTCATGGCAATTTGCACATTAAAGAACATGAAACTGACCTCAGGCAATTGTGCCAGTTTTGTAAGTATGCAAATGCTTTGTTATAAGGCTGGGGAACCCTCTAGTCAGTCTTAAGAGACTGAAAAAGACACGTGGATGAGTGACAAAACATTCCTCTCATTGAAAATGCAACTTCCAGATGATATGCAGTGCTGTGCAAGAGCTACCCCTCATTCCATTATAATCATGTAATTTTTTTTTCAAGTAGTCTAGTTCTCCAGGTTTTCTAAAGGGCATCTTTTATACTCATTTTTACATTTTTTTTGTTGTTGTTAGCTAACAGTGACCTACGAATGACTCGAGTGTAAAAAGGCACCAACAGAATCAGTATCAACAAGGTTTTTCCAGTGTTGTATCTACACATGAGTGAAAATTTGGCAATGAACCAATTTAGGATTGCATCTTTAAGCACTTGTTAGTAGGAGCCTGTTGCAGAATCACATAAGTTGTTGAATCAAAGTTAGATTTTTTTTTGGTTCAAATCATGGTTGGTATTTACAGAGGAGGTAGGGCGAGAATGTCAACTGTCTGTAAAACATGGTGGAGGCTGTCTGGGTTTGCATTTCACCCAGTCATGTCAAAATTGCTGGAATTTGAACCACCATGAAATAACATGTGATTGGAAGAACTTAATTTTTCACCATGACAATGATCCCAAACACACTGCCAGTACAGTAAAAGCATACCTAGATAGAGAACACCAACATCCAAAGAAGAACTTTAAATATTCCTTCAAGAAGCCTGGAGAACTATTCCTGGAGACCACACAGAATAAATTACAAGAAAGCTGCTTAAGAGGGTTCAGGCTGTGTTATTATAAGTAGGCATACCAAATATTTCTTGTAAAATGTAAACAAATGATTGGAGGCTCAATACTGCATGCTACTGTATCCTCACTCACGACTTCAAAAGTCTTTCAAATAAATATCAAAACATTTAGTTAATAACATATTTCTGTTTTTCTAGGTGTTATTGTTATTGTGTGTGCGGGTTCCAGCCTGAACCATGGAACAGTGTGCATGTGTGGAGCGGGAGCTGGAGAAGGTGCTGCATCGTTTTGTAATGTACGGCCACCAGTCTGAGGAGAGGCTAGATGAACTCCTGCGCAGCGTCTGTGAGATACGAGGACAGCTAGTTGCTTTTGGTAAGACTGAACACTTAGTTTAATATGTATCAATGATTGAAATTGTATGGAAGGTTCGTGGTCTCGCTCTGTGCTCCATCTTCTCTGGTTTGGCACATTAAACCTTTACCTTTTTTCTCCAACAGGAGTACAAGATGCAGATTTATCAGTCCTATCACAGACTATGGCGCAGTGTTGTAAAAATATCAAAGAAACAGTGCAGATGCTAGCCTCTCGACACAAGGACATCCACGGCAGCGTGTCTAAAGTTGGCAAAGCCATCGACAGGGTGAGGAACGGCTACAGGTTTCTCTTCAACTTTCCTTGAAAATGTTTTAGAACACGTCCGTCACCTCTGGCATGCTTTTCTGTAGAATTTCGATGCAGAGATCAGTGCTGTTGTGGCAGAGACTGTGTGGGACACCCCAGAGAGACAGAAATACCTGAGTGAATCCATTGTGGAACACCTGTACAGACAAGGGATGCTCAGTGTAGCAGAAGACCTTTGTCAGGTAAAGAGCTGAAACCTCCAACCTTTATTTTTTATTTATCTATTTATTGCAAAATATTTGCCTGAATACCTTTGACGTGATTCTTTATGAAATGCTGATGAGTGAAGAAATAGTTTTGGCTGAAATGTTGTGTAATGCTGTTTTTGTGAAGATAAGTCTTAGAAATTCTTAAAAGTAGTTTTTTTTTTTTTTCTAGGAGTCTGGTGTCGTTATAGACATGAGCATGAAGCAGCCTTTCCTGGAGCTAAACAGGATCCTTGAAGCTCTGAGGATGCAGGACCTTAGGCCAGCACTAGAGTATGTGGTCTTTCTGTATCGATTGTTTTAATCATCTGCTTCCTTCTAACACAACTGATAAATCTTTAGTTGAGGAGTGTTTACGTTCAGTAGCTGAGTGTTTCTTCCGTGTCTTTGTAGGTGGGCTGTGACGAATCGGCAGCGTCTTCTGGACCTGAACAGCAGTTTAGAGTTCAAGTTGCACCGCTTGTACTTCATCAGCTTGCTCAGTGGAGGAATCAGCAACCAAATGGAGGCCTTGCAGTATGCCAGGCACTTCCAGCCCTTTGCTTCACAGCACCAGAGAGGTAAGCATTATAGTATCTCCATGTAACAAGAATTTAGATATTTTCTTTTTATTTTTGTGTGTGTATTTTCCACCACTTTTATTTATTCATTTTTTGCAGACATCCAGATTCTGATGGGCAGCTTGGTGTACCTGCGTCATGGCATTGAAAACTCGCCGTACCGCAGCTTGCTGGAGACAAATCAGTGGGCTGAGATCTGCAACATCTTCACCCGGGACGCCTGCGCTTTGCTGGGCCTCTCTGTAGAATCGCCACTAAGTGTTAGGTTAGGAAAAACATGAACAGTGAACTAGATCACTTGTCATCAAGTTTAACACCAGAAGTGGAACAGTTTTTAGTAATTATTAGACATGTGTCATCTTTATGCTGTCTTATCAACAATCTGTTTCTCTGCAGTTTTGCATCTGGATGTATGGCTTTGCCTGTGCTGATGAACATCAAACAGGTGATAGAGCAGAGACAGTGCAGTGGAGTGTGGACACACAAAGACGAGCTGCCTGTAAGTCCTTTTAGAGTTTTTAAAATGCAGTTATCCCTCCTCAGAATAATTTCTGAGCCGTTAGCTCACTCGTGTCCTGTCTGTACCTGACAGATTGAAATTGACCTCGGGAAGAAGTGCTGGTACCACTCTGTGTTCGCCTGCCCAATTCTTCGACAGCAAACGTCAGAGAGCAATCCTCCCATGAAGCTCATCTGTGGACACGTCATCTCCAGAGATGCTCTCAACAAACTAACCAATGCTGGGAAGTAAGTCAGCAAAAAAGGAATTTATTTAATTTGGAAGTCGGTGTTGGTTAAAAGCACTTTTACTATTTTCCAGGATCAAAACGTTCAGTTTTACTAGTCACCCAGATGCAAAGAAATTAAGACTTATAAGTTACATGCTGAGTCTGATGTTGACTGTAATTTCAGTCACTGCTTTCCCAAAAGATTTATTCCTGAACAAAATTATAATTGCAGTTAGAAAATAAAATGCAAGTGGTTCACTGAAAGGTACAAATGTAGGATAAAAGAATTCAAAGATGCTAACACCTTGACTCTTGTCCTCCTCAGGTTGAAATGCCCGTACTGCCCCATGGAGCAGAATCCGTCACATGCCAAGCAGATCTACTTTTGATACGCTACTCTCTCCTCATCAAGGATGAAGTTGCCTGGAGCTGTTTGCGTCTTCAGGACCTTTTGCTCTGACCCTTTTCCTCTGTCCCTGGCCTTCTGGCCTGTTATGGTAAGCATTAAGGTTTTTTTCCCCAGTGCTCCTCTGGACTGCCTTGGGCATCCCGTCACCCACCTCGGACCCTCTAACTTTGCATAATATAAGGAGTCCAGAAAGGGATGGTCCATTGACAAACCTGTAGTAGAGTGAGGAGTCAGTCGGTAATGGGAACATCCTCACGAAGCAGCACCTATGAGAAAGGATCATCTATTGGAAGTCATTTGCAAATACCTGCAGAGTTATACGCTTATCTTTTTCAAGTATGTAATACTTGCTAGTGTTTGCTTTGTTGGCTTTATCAACTTAATTTGAGTTTGATGACTGCTTCTTTTGTTTCTTTTCCTTTTATTTTGTTGGACAAAAGCAGAATGATAATGAATGGGTGTAGAGTGTGGGTACATGGTGTAGATAAGCAGTTTCTGATTTCAGGTTGGTAATAAACTTCCGTTATACATGAAAGCAACACGCTGAGTTACAAACTATTGAAGGTGTATTATTTGCTGGTGAGGGGAAACTGAAGGTCTCTCTCGAGCCGAACTCTGATTGTGACCCATTAGTCCGCCATAGTGTAATAAAGTCCTCACGTAGCTTAAAACTCACTGTCAGCTGATGCATCTGTTCAGATCAGATTATCCATCGATGGTGGGAACAGCTTTTCTTTTGTGTATGACCACACCAGCAAAACTTTCCTCATTATAGAAGCCATTTGTCTTGTTCTATGTATGTATTTAACAAATACTGAAAAAGCAAACAAAAAAAAAATATATATATATCTATATATACTACTGTGAAATGTGTTTTGTTCCTGTTTTCTTTTGTTTTGTTTTTTTAATCACAATCACTGCAGTGGCTTGTGTAAAATAGTAAACAGAAGAGCAACAGGCACATTCAACACTACTACTGCGTAACTTTGAGATCCGACGACTCCACAGTTCACATCACGGCTGCGCCATCGCTTTACTGTGCCCCCTTGTCGTATGTCCTGAGCTTGCACGCCATGTGATTTGGAGATGTAAATTGGTGTGATGGTAGCCGCATGGTCTGGCTTGCAGTGACTGTAGGCTTGTGGTTAAGCTTTACTTTTTGTGGATACAGAAGCCCTCTGGTCACTGTGGCTGTTGTTTAATATATAGAAAACGCCTCTACTGCGTAGGGTTGGCTTTTATTTGAGATGGCGTCTGAATAAGTGACATTTAAAAACCCCTACATTTCCTCAGGGCTCATTGTAACAGTTCATACCACACTTTGCATTTAGTATTAAAGTTGTACATTTATAAAAGGAGTCTTGAACAAAGATTATACATCTATAGAGGCAGATTGCTTTGAAGGTTGTGGAACCTGTGTGTGTGTGTGTGTGTGTGTGTGGATAAACAGTCAATTTCTGCAGTCTCACAACATCCAAGGCAGTGTTTACCATGTTTAGATGTTAATAGTGCAAGTTCCTAGTGATGTCACCTCGCACATTAGTGAGGCTTTTTTTTTTCTCTCAGCAAGCACTGCACCAGCATTACTCAGCTTTAGGTTTGATTTTGAATCAGTTCGGCTTTGTGTGGAGTTTCCTCTCCGCTTTCCTCCTCTTTGGTTGACAATCATTCTCTGCTTCTTTGACTGTCCCTGCAGATAGACCGCTAGCGCTTCGTACTACATGTATTAACTTTTTTTTTTTTTTTTTTTTTTTTTTAGCTGAACGTGTGTGTTTCCTGCTTTTGTGTTATGCGACTTTTATTGTAAATATTTATCCTCTAACATGTTTCATATACTTGCATCTGAAATTAAAATAAAAATTTATACTCCAGTTGGTTTATGGAGGCTTGTACTGGGACTTGGTGATGGACTGCTCCTACCACACGGGGAGGGATTTGTGTAGCTACCACTTGGTGGCACTAGTGTCAATCTAAATAGCGTTTATGTGTTTGAGAAAACAGATTTGTATTCCAGTTTCACAGCTAGAAATGTTATCTTCTGAAATAATTCACTAATATTTAACCAGCACATTAATTTATTAGATAAACCGTGGTGCTGCCTTGCAGCGCTGCAGTACTCCCACAGACTGACAGCATGTGAGAGGTAAGAATCTTTCCTCATCCCACTTCAGTAAATCACTCAGCCTCTCTGGAGCTGCACGGTTATATTAAGCCTTAGTTTATATAATGTTTTAAATGCCAAGGTAAGGGCCTGTGAGTCAGCTGCAGCTCGTATCTATTCAGATTATCACCCTGCATTATGGACTTACATGTGCTCTGCCTTTTTCTCACTTTTGTGTTTCCATTGCACATTTTTTCACCTGGAAAAAAGTCAGGTGTTAAACCTTCATTCCTGCCAACATTTTCTTGGCATTCAGTTCAGGCTTGTGCATTTGTTGGTTTCTACAGAGGCACACACCCCCCCCCCCCCCCACACCAATCAGGGATCCTCCTATGTTTCCATCTGAGCTGACCTTCCACCTCTTTCCTGTCTGTACTGCAGGCGATGGTATGTGAGGGCTGGCTGAGGTAGAACAGGGAGGGCCTCAGGGAGAGGGTGAGATAAGGATCCAAGGATAAACCCCTAAAAGCCATATTAGTCCCAAAAGCCTGCACAACTCTGTCATAAAGCTCCTATCAGCGGGCTTTATTGGTATACTCTCTGTGGATTTTAAGCCCCTTCAAAGCAGGCAGGTCGAGTCCTTGAGCAAATACCATCAGTCACCCTTCTAACGTTTTCTCAAGTGATTTCTAGCCGTTCAGTTTGGGCTATGCTGTATAGAAAAGGGTTATTGTAACACTTTTTTGCAGCCCAGATTTACAAAAAGGGATCTGAGCTGATTTTGCTCTTCTTCAGGAATAATTCACAAACAGAAAACAAATATTTATACTGTACAGTTTTATTTCCAGTAAATAGATGTGAATCACAGTATGCGGAAAGGTCAAATGAGAGCTGGTTTTTGAATGTTTATAATATCAATAATAACAATATCAGAGGACATATTTTCACTACGGGCATGCATTTGATGTTATGTGCTGGGTTTGTGCAACAAATCACACCAAATAAGCATGGCAATCATAAATGCATCTACCGATTGATTTTCTTAAAGTATGCATATTTAAGACGACAGTGCTCTTGAAGTACCATGGCAAATAAAAATTACAGTTATGTACAAAATACATATTTATATATAAACCTCACCTGTCTGGAAACTGAAGGAAGTAAGGTGAGTATTTCCAGTTTTCTCTGCCTTGGCACCATTCTTCATAATTAACCCAAAGAAGCTGTTTGCACCAAAGGTCCAGGTGAACCCTGAATTTATAGATAGTCTGCAAACACTGAAGAGGCTGTGAGATGTTAACTACTGTATAATCCAGGGGTCCCCAATCCCAGTCCACGAGGCCCAGTGTCCCTGCAGGTTTTAGATCTCACCCTGGGTCAACACACCTGAATCACATGATTAGTTCATTACCACGCCTCTGGAGAACTTCGGGACATGTTGAGGAGGTAATTTATCCATTTAAATCAGCTGTGATGGATCGAGGACACATCTAAAACCTGCAGGGACACCGGCCCCCGTGGACTGGGATTGGGGACCCCTGGTATAATCGGTCAGGCTCAAACCAAATTAACACAAAGCAGTCACAATCATCATGTCAGTTTTCTCATTTACAGGTTTATCAATAAAAAGAAGTTTTAAGTTGGACCGTTTAGGTGCTTGGCTGTATTTTTTCTTTTTACAGCGTTAACACAACAAGGATAGAGGAACCTCAATATCACTTGGCTCTGTGTGAGGTTGGGGGTCCAGCTTTAGCAGGAAAAGGGTTTTAATTAAACAAGGGTGGAGTGGAAGAGATGGAAGAAGGGTGAGCAGTCTGTGGAAGTCCTTCTGTACCATGAAAAGAAGAAAAAAATCAAAGAAAAGCTAATTATGCTAAAAATAAATACTCTTCAGTAAGTCCAGGTTGACTTGCTTAATTTGGGTAATCAACTTAATTTATATCTATTTATAATAGATATAAATAGATAGATATAAATTTTGATGTGATAATTAAATTATAAATTTTGATGTGATAATTAAAAAAATGTAGCACATTAAATTTTGACCTATTTTTGTCTTTTTTATGGTCATCACTTGGAGTAGCGTATGATAGCGTATGATGCTTGTTTTTGGACTGAATGTTTGATATCACATGTTTTTGGACTTACGGTTCAAGTCAAGAATTGGATTACACACCAAGTATAAAATCTGACTAATAATTTTACAGTTTTGACTTGTTAAATCAAAATTTTTAATTATTTATCCTTTATTTTGACACAAGTCTTTTAGTTTTTATTATTATTATTATTATTATTATCAGTAAATATTTGCTTGTTATCTCACAATTCTATTACAGCAACATCAATTCATTTGATTTTTTTTCCCCTTGTCCTGGCAGATATGGTCTTCCATAGACACACTTTGCATTGCAAACAAGTAGGTCACAGTCAAATTTCCGATGATTCGATCCGCTCTATCCACGGCAGACCAGGGGAAGGTGTGTCCTCTTGTTTGTCACCTGCTCTCTCTTTCCTAAGCTCTGGCGCTTCTTTTTCCAAAGTGCCATCTCTGCTTCCTCCGCCTGCTCCTCCACCTTGTTGCTCGCTGCTCGCCCTCAGCTGTTGCACTTCCCTCTCGAGCGCTTCGTTGCGGTGGTACATGTCTAAGTAGCTGGCCTGCAGCTCCTTCTGGTAGCGGATGACCTTGTCCTTTTCCATCTGCCACGTGTGCCTCTCTTCCTCGAAAGCCATGGCCTGGGCCTCGCTCTGGCGTCGCTCCAGCAGCAGTTCTGCGCGCAGACGCTCCTCTGTGGGGCCCCCGCACCCTCCTGCAGAGAAAGTGGTTCACATGGCTTCAGCTAGAGCCATCAGGGGAGGGGGGGGGGCTATGATGAAAAACACTGGCTGATTTTAAATAATTTTAAATTCCTGCCCCGGTTACTCAAACGACCTGATTTTTGGGTTGACACATTGAAATGTCAGAACTTAAAGTAAGCCAATCATCTATCTGAGACGACTTGCTTAGTTTAATTTTAAAAACACATCTGTGGCCTACAAACACTGTGGTGTGAAACAGCTGCTGTGCCCAAAAGTGCAACTAACCCAAATATATGAAGACATGAGAGATGTAACTCTACCTATCGCCCGAGCAGATGGATTCTCTTCAGCTTCTTTTTCGTCTTCGTGTGCGGCCTGAGAAGGTCGTCTGTGACGCTGTGTCCCCTGCAGGACAAGCTTTAAAGCATCTATCTGGCGTTCCCTGTTGTGCAGCTCTGTTCGCGTCTCCCTGAGCTCTGTCTTCACCTGGAAGATCTCACTCAGCTTCTGAGTTACCTCTGCCTGGGAATCCCTCAGCTGCTGCTTCAACAAGGAGATCTCCCCCGACTTCTGGCAAACCTGAGAGGGAGAGAGTCAAAGGGAAATGAAGGAGGCTAGGGGTCGCCATGATTCAAAAAGGACAAACAAGGAATCCAGATATCTTGTCTCTTCCCTGTAGTTACTTTTATGTGCTTCTCCCTGCCATGAACTGTGACTGCCCTGGCCTTCCACGGCCTCACCTCCCACTGCGTCTCCTCCAGAGTCAGACTGGTTCGCCTGGGCACTGCTCCAGCCTCCCGGCACATTTCCTTTCTCATGCCGTCGAGCTCCTCTTGCAGCCGGTTCTTCTCCTGCTGGACCTTAAACAGCTGCAACTGCAGGCTGCGCTGGGAACGCTGGGCATGCTGGGAAACCTGACGCAGCTTAGCAGCATACAGGCGCTTCAGCTCCTCCACCTCCTTCTCCCACAGACGCTGCTTCCCTTCAAACACCTGAACGCGGTGGAGGAGATGAAAAGGTCAGACGTTAAAGGGTGATGAAGACGGGTGCGTAGACTGATGCTGAAGAAGAAGATGATTAGAGTCACCTGTGCGATGGCGCCCTCGCTCTCATCCAGGTTTCTCTTCATTTGCTTGAGTTCATGCTCTTTCTCCACCAGGCGCTCCTCCAGATCCCGCACCTGGAAAAGACAACAGCATGAAGCATTTAGGAATCTTTAAATCACACCCACCACTCATCCCCCCCCCCCCAGCACTCACCACCTCCTCCACAGACAGGGAGAGCGTCCATTCATAAGGAGGTGGAGCCTCCGCGCTATATGGAGCAATACGGCTCAGAGTAGCCATGCTTCGACATGCCATCTCCCCAATAGGCACGCCCCCTGACCCCACAGCCTTCATTCCCAGAGAGGTGCGGTCCAGGGAGCCGATGGTATTGATGTGGCCCATAGATGCACTATTTAAAAAAAAAAAGAAAAAAAAGAAATGAATCCACAAAGGCCATTAAAATCTCTTCTATTATCATAACCCACACAGTCACTAACCATAAAAAAAAAATCAAATATAGCAACACTGCTTTTCAGCTCAAAGTATAGTTAAGACTAATACTGCAGCAGACCTGATGTGAGACAGGTGTGGGCGGAAGGGAGGTCGGTACGGCGGCAGGCTGCTCATGGAGTTATGGCCCGAGTCTGACAAGTTGTCATCTTCCTGGCCCATCCCACACACCGAGGAGAGGGCCTACACAGTCATAATTATACAGCTGTTCATCAGTGTAGCATTAATGAGCTGAAAAAAGTTTAATTTTAGCCATAAATAATGGATGGAAATGAATTTTATAATAAGTCGCGCATAGTTAATTGTTGTGCACCTATGATCTCGCTTCCCCGGCTCGCAACTCGCAGCTTTCCGCCAAGATTAACAAAGGTAAACGAGATAATAATAATAACAGGATGGATGAAGGTTGTAGCGTTAGCTCACCTTGTTGCCAGCTGACGTCGGTCCTCCGTGACGTGACGGTGAGGAAGAAGAAGACGAGGTGGAGACAGCTTTGGGAACATGGGCGTACGCTCTGTGCAAGCCGTTAGAGAGGCCATGATCCACGTCCTCCGATTTGGAAGACGGGTAGAGGTTTTGCATTGAGCTAAAATTCTTGGGGGTCACAGGCTTAAAGGCCGAAGACCTCAAACGTGCCTAAAGGAGAGGAAGCATGATAGTAGCGAGAGGTGGCAAGGTTACGAAACATGAATCACAATGTCTCTTTTAAATCAATAGTGTTGATTAATTCAAGCAGGGAAATAAAGGTGATATTTGATTGGTGCAATAAATTCAGAGCAGGTTGTCAATCTGTGCCAGTGAGATGGAAGATGTTTACAGCTAGGTGACAACGCCATGGGGGTATTTCAGCATGCTGCCAGTGATGTATAAATGTGATATGGATCAATTTACCACAGCCCTAGAAGTATTTCACTGACTGTAAATCATTTCTAAAAAGGAAACAACGGGAAGTCATTCATCTGCATTTGTGCAGATCTGTGCAGAACGCCTCATATTGACTGTTGTATTGACCGTTGTAGAGAATGCTATAGGTAGTTTTACTCAAATTACTAAAAATATTGAGTTTTTTCTTATATTTACTGAGTCTCCTTGGTCATGAAGTTAACATTTTTACTCTTACAGTTAAAGTTTTAGTTGTATTTTGCAGCCATGTAATAAACTTGCTGAAAATGAGAATATCCTCCTTTGAGTTTCTTTGATACATCAAGAAATAATAAAACTTCTGAACGGATCTATTCGCAGTACTTTAAAGAAACATATTCACCTTTTCGTACTTGCCCGCGCTTGGCAGTGAGTTCTTTGTAAGATCTACCTCAGTGCCATCCTTATGGTAAACCTTAGCATAAACGTTATCCTCCTCCCGTGCACTGACAGCGCTGAGGCCTGGGATAATATCCTTCTTGCCGTCGTTGCTCGGGCTCGCTTTAGGCTCTTTTCTGTTTGGAAGCAAAGTAAGCCAGCTTAGGTCAAGTTCTATCATTTTTATAACACCTTGCAGACTTTTTCACCTTCAAAAACCTGCTGTTTCAAATTCCTACGAGGGAACTTTTTCCTCATCAGGACCCACCTGTTAATGTTGAGGTAGTTGAGCAGCTCTCTCTGGGTGAAGCCTTTCTTCAAGAGCCCGTTGCTGTGTTTCGGTCTCACCTGGGGCACTGCTCGGTTGCCTTTAGTCGGAGAAACATCCGGCCTCTCCACCAGACTGCCTACACTTCCCATGCCGCAACGCGGGGACAGGGGCGGGGCTGGGCAGGGGTCGCGGAAGTTTTTGCTGGGGCCACGAGTCAAAGGAAGAGTCTGGACCGAGGTTGCCATTGATTACAGGTCACAGTGGGGAGAGAAGGTGCTCTGTAAAAAAGAGAAAAACAAAGAATTAGTTAATTTGCTGTTTGTCCATAGCGTTTTCACTGTAGCCTCAAATGCTTTGTTGACCTAGAGTATCAGAGTTTTGTCATTCTTTAGTAGATAAACTGATCATAAATATTGCTAGTGGTAAATTTTATACATGTCAAACTATAGAAAATGAGTCTGTGACTGTGGTAGCAGCTCTGCAGAGCTGCAAAGTCAAGCTTCCACTGTCATGCCATAACAATAAGCTCATGTTTACCACCAGCACTGTAGAAGGCATGCATTTACAAGGCATCTTTTGCATTGCGATGCAAATGCATGCAAAACAAAACACTGGGAGTAAATAGGAAGTAGAGGTCAGAGAATGAGTCACTGGATTAATACAATGGAAACCGCAGGGGTGGCTGTAGCTCAGGGGGTAGAGCAGGTCATCTACTGATCGGAAGGTTGCTGGTTTGATTCATGACATCTATGTTTTCCAAGAGCAATTTCAAATTCCGGTTCTTCTGACCACATAACAGTTTTCTGCTTTTCCTATTTTAAATGAGCTTTGGCCCAGAGAAGAAGGCAGTGTTTCTGGATCACATTCACATACAGCTTCTTCTTGATAGAGCTTTAACCTATACTTGTGGATATAATTTCGATGATAATGACATATTCAAGGTCTTTGCAATTTCATGTTGAGGAACATTATAATGAATTTGATAAACTATTTGTAGACCCAGTTTTGTGCAGATTTGTGAATACTCTTTTTATGCCCAGTCATGTTACTGAACTGCTGCCAGTTAACCTAATTAGTTATAAAAGTGTTCCTCCAGCTTTTTTCTTTTTAGTACCACTTATTTTTCCATCTTTTCACTGCCCATGTTCCAATATTGGGGGGAATTGGGGTTGTAATAAATGTGCCAATCCATTTATAATGTCCTGACATATTTTACTGGAAAGATTCACATCCAGTATTTTTTTAGATTTTCACTGTGGACCAAAATGTTGGAGCGACTGACACTGGCTTTTCTCCTTTGCTGAAATAAACCCCACCTCTTGCCCCTCTTACTACTGTTAGTGGATGTTAATCCTCTGAGGACGTGGTTGAGCTGACACGCATTTCATCAGCTGTGTTTGTCTGTAGAGACAGCTGTCCCACAGCACAGCTAGAACAACGCAGCCTCCCACCGCAGCCGAGCACAGCACCGCACTAGAAAAAAAACTCGTAAAAGCTGAGCTCAATGCGCGCTAGACGACAGCAATGAAACTGAAATGATGTAAAAAAGAGGGCAAATCCCCAAAACGTGTTATCACGGTTATCTTTCTATCTCTGAGGCTTGAGTTATGTTTCCCCACAGGGAAAAGACCACAGGATTATGTGAAACGTGTACCCTGTCAGGGTAATGCTGTTTTCCTCTGAGGTCGGACAGCATATGTCCCATCGTAAGCCTGTTATGCAACTCTGATCCAGCTAGGTTACTACAACTCATTTCCTTAAAAAAGGCAGAGTGAGGTGCTTTTTGGTTGACAATGCACATTATGGAAAATCAAGTCCTGTGGCAGCTCATTTTCTTTGCAAATTTTCCTACCTTTCATGAAAGCCCGTCACACCGCGTGTTGTTTTATGACACTAGATTTACTGTTGGAAATACACTCATTTGCATTATCTGTTGCCAAAACGAAACAAGCTGTTAAATCACCAGAATACCCAAGTAAGAGGCCTGATTACTCTGTCAGCGTGTTCACCATACAGCCTCCCTGTCACTGCCGGCATATCCGCTCCTTTCCTTCTTTTCAGCAACCTCATTAAGGATCACTATTGATTTCACCCTTTTGACCCTCTCTCTTCCCGTGCATAAACACCCCCAGCAGCCATAAAACGTTCTCGAGACCATAAAACATGCAAGTGCGCCGCAGCCTTTCCGACTATAAACAGGACCCGAGGGAGGAGGGGGTTCCCTTCATGTTCAGCCAACTGATGTGGCACCTAAAGAACAGGTAGACTTCAAAGAGGCCATATAGGGACCTTTTACTTGTTTTAGCCCATTTACTACCAATCTCGAATACTTAGCATCGGTCCTGACCACACTTACTTGTCAGCAACTATTTGTATTTACATTATACATTAACAGACAGCCTGGGTGGAGGGGGGTGATAAATTTGCCTTCTTTGTGCAATTTGTCACTATTTGAGACGCAGCTGCCAAAAAACACTCTAAGGTAAAAGTATGCCAGCATGAGACTGAACCCGACAGAGCAAGCTTCTCTAAGAGAAGTGTGGGTATTTGATTATTTCTCTCCCAGGATGCTGCTTAGCAGGTGACTCATAAATCTCACAAGAGTCCCTAAAAGCATTGTAAAATGAGAGTTTTCTTGCTCTTACTGAAGCCTGCGTTAGTAAGAGCAATAATGGGAAAATAAGCAAAGACTAGTCAGTGGAACTGACTGCTAATCAGCAGCACGTTTCCAGTTATGCAACAGCAAAATGCCATCAAAGTCAACACTATGTGCATTACTATGTGCATTACTTAGCAGGCACAAGCATGAAGAAACAGCCTGTACTTATTAAAGAGAAACTTCATGTGCAATTTCCATTTAAAATGTTGTGTTGCTTAACGATTTAAATGAATCTTGAAATTAGAAAAAAATAGTCAGCGTGCCGGGCAGGAATATATTGGAGATCAGATCTAGGATCATCCCAGCTGATGACTGGGCCTTCCAGCTGTCGATTCACGCTCGTGACATACTCGCATCCTTATTTTATTCTTACTTTCTACCACATTTGAGAACAGACACCCACAGTGGCACTCCGGCATTTCCTCTCGCTTCTAATACAATCCACATTTATCAAGTGTTTTGCACTGCTGGCCTCGACAGTTATTGCAATTATGCAAATGGTTAAAATGGGCAGAGAGAGCTGTGCAAAGGCAGCTCCAGCCCACTCCATGTGGGGCTCTCAGCCAGGCCCAGATCAAAGCAGACAGACCAAGCTACTCATGTTTATATTCATGAGATACTATCCCCCCCCCCGAAAAGTTAAAAAACAAAACAAAACAAAATTTCCACTAAAACATCGGCTTCCTAATAAGCCGATATAACATGCTGAGCTCAGGCTGAGGAAAGAAACCCGATAATCACTGATAATGAATATCAGACGCTTTGTTAACAAGTGTGCTTCTCTGCTGCTGTCCATCTGAGACCTGGATCAGAAAGTGACATGAACTATGTGAGTCAGCCTAAATGAGTGTGTGTGTTTGAATGTGTTTGACACCTAATGAATAAATCATGAGTGTGCCAAACCTAATGGGCACTGGTCAAGGTCTGACTCAGTATTTTTAGCCCGACTACTTTACTCGGCACGTGCCTTCTATCTACCAAATATACGAGAGCCCAATCGATTCTTGATGGGAAGCCGAGCTCGGGGTGAGGGGGTGGGCGAGGCAATGCTATTCCTTTTGGGTAGATAAGAGGATAAAAATCCTTTCAGCAGGCAACCACAAGTCTTGAAGGACGGAAGAAATCTTGCATCCAGTTGTTTTCCATAATTGCTTTCTAGTTTATGGGCCCGAGTAAACTGGGAAACAAGGCCAGATTTACGGCCCAGCCCCGACTAGCCAAAGGGGCCCTGAAATGCAACACTCCCCCTTAAATCGCACACGTGCGTGCGTGCACATCAAAGCAGCACCTTCAACCAGCCTTGAACAGTTATAATCCGATTCAAAGTAGTCTGCTCTTGATTTATGCTTCCTTTAAAGCAGCGATCAGCTTTTTTTAAACCTTTTTTTAATTCAAGCCTTGTGAAGATAAGATGCTTCTTATGTTTTACACTTTCACATGCACACACATTCTTCTGATGTGTTTCTTTGCAAGAGATGCACAGGGGCTATATTTTGCTAGCACCACTTATCAACTTTGTTGTACAGAGCTGACCATCACGTCCTGTCTTCAAACAACATGTCTACCATAATTGCAATTTCCAAAATGAGAAAATATTTGTCAGGAAACACATACTTCACACATCTTGCTAAACGAAAAAAAACCCTGCATGCGCCTTTCTCCGTGTCCTCTAGAAAACCATACCCTTACCACTTTACTGCAATCACAAAGAAAACAAAACACGCCTTGAAGAAGAGCACTTCAAGGACGATCCGTCCTGAGATCTTGTAATCAGACCTGCTGTATGCTTTTCAATGAAATGCTCGAGTTTGAAGAGGGACCATTTCAAACCCTTACAACGGGTCTCCGACAGAGGAGAGAATCGCGGTGCAGCCAAATTCCAAAGATGCTTAGCAGAACACAAGCTCGGGCTCGTCAGTCTTTGATGCACTAAAGGCTCACTCCCACGGACATTCACTCACACTTGTGTGTGCGCCGGTCACTCAGCGCACTCCCGAAAAAAAAGAAAAGAAAGAAAGGCATGTGCACAACTCGCAGCTCCAGATCCTCTGCCCTCTTCCCTCGGCACTCACTCTCTCGCTCCCCTGCTCACGATCAAAGTTTGTTTACATTTGTGGGGTAAGTTTTACAGGTTACATCTAAAACTCCCACGCAGCACACACTCTCTGTTTCATTATATAAGCTCTATCAAAGCTGCACTCGCTAGATTTTCTGTCAGTTGTGGAAAATGCAGCTGCTACCATTAGGCCGAGTTCTTTTATTCTACAGAGAATTCTGCAACTATATTTAACACCTACTCTGACAGCCTGTCCTGAGGGACACTTCCCATCAAAAAATAAGTCCATGACAGCATCTTGTGGTAGTCATAATGCACAGTGCAAACACCTTATAGGAGCTGCTGAGCACAGTGGTGGGGATGTGATGATTTGGGCTCGTTTTGCAGTTGTTGAACTGACCATGAATGCCTCTGTATACCAAAGCATTCTGAAGTCAAATATGAGGCCATCTGTCTGACAGCTGAAGCTTGACTAAAATTGGGTCATGCTACAGGATAGTGATCCAGGCATGGCAGCAGATCTACAACAGAATGACTGAAAAAGAGAGTGTCGCAAAGGTCCAGCCAAAAGTCCAGAGTTCAACCTGACTGAAATGCTGTGGTGGGACCTTCAGAGAGCTGTGCACGAATAAATTCCTGTAAATGATAATAAACTGAAACAACATCCGAAAGAAGAGTGAGAGACTAATAAAGTTATACATTAAATGATTACTTCAAGTTAATGCTGCTAACGGTGATCTTTCAAGCTAATGAGTCATGGCGTTTACTTAAGGATATACCTTGATATACCCACCACACTGGTCACTTTGCATATGGCCAGCAACGTCATCGTTACAAAAATCAAGAGGTGCACTTTGTCCTACGGTGCCGTTCGGCAGGCACCGCACACCAGATGTAACAGAGTCCTGGGTGAATTTCCAGCACAAGCTCTATTCTTGTGTTAGTTTCTTGTGTACCAGTAATTTACAATTTAATTATAAATTGTTTAAAAACGTAATATACAGTAATTATTAATGTCCTACTTTAAAAACAGAGTCTAAGATGGAACTGATGTAAGTGAATGTGAGTCTCGTTTTATATGAGCATGCTTTGAGAGTCTAAATGTGTCAGCAGCAGGAGCAGCAGCAGTCTGGTAAGCTGTGCCTGAGGCCGATAGGGAAGGTACCTTATACTACACGTGAAGCAAAGAAGAGCTCCGCTCTGTGATTGACTGTTACATGCTAGCCTGTAATGAGTGAGTGTGAGAGTGTCTCTCTGGCTTTGGGGCATGACAGCACAGGAGTGCTACGCAGCAGTCTCTAATTGTTAGCAGGTTATTCATTACAGACGGGGGATGTAGTTCCTCTCCACAGGCCCAGAGGCCATTCAGAAGAAACTAGACACTAAAGAGCAGGCTCATTAAATGTTATATCTTCTGCATCTCCGATGGTAGCTTTTATGTCATTTAGCATCTGTGAAGTCCAAACGGATGCAACTGGAAATGGCGCCTCAAGCACAAGTGCTTCTGGGTGATTCTTGTCTGTTTTCTAACTGAGGGAGAGGGAGGGCGTCGCATGAAAGGTTAAACTTCATGTCATGAAACCCACGATGACAACTGGTCTGTCTGTGAAACATGGGCTATAATTTGCCTGATGGTTGGACGTGGCACTGCCCAGTGTTTGGTTTCATACTGCCCCTATTCATGATGAATACGCCAGAGGTTAACAGAGGTTAAAGGTCATATTTTGTCATGGCTATAGATATATGCTACTGAGCAGATAGCTGAGAGCAGACACAGACATTTCATTCTGCAATTTCCAAGAAGCAAGTGCCGATGGATTTTAGGAACCCTCGTCTGTAAACCCTACTATTACTGCACATGCTCGTTCATTATACGCTAAGCGGAAGGAAGGCGGCCGGGGACTGGTGAGTGTCAGTACCACAGTCTAGGATGAGACAACAAAGATCCACGAATACATCAGGAAGATGACCTCAACCGACCGCATGCTCAGTGAATACCCCAGGCAGCAAAAACCCAAGAAAGAGGAGGAAGAAGAGGAACCATCATGGAAGGATAGGAAGTGGCTAACATCCAGAAGTCCTACCAGTGGCTGGACTGAAAGACAGCACAGAGGCACTAATCATGGCAGCACAGGAACAAGCTCTGAGCACAAGATCCATAGAGGCTGGGGTCTATCACACCAGGCAAGACCCCAGGTGCAGGCTGTGTAAAGATGCCCCTGAAACAATTCAGCATATAATAGCAGACTGCAAGATGCTAGCAGGCAGGGCATACATTGAACACCATAACCAAGTGGCCGGCATAGTGTACAGAAACGTCTGTGCCGAGTATGGCCTGGAAGTCCCCAGGTCAAAATGGGAGACGCCCCCTATGGTGGTGGAGAATGACCGAGCTAAGATCCTGTGGGACTTCCAGATACAGACGGACAAAATGGTGGTGGTAGACGTAGTGATACCGAATGACAGCAACATCAGGAAGAAGGAACATGAGAGGCTGGAGAAGTACCAAGGGCTCAGAGAAGAGCTTAAGAAGATGTGGAAGGTGAAGGTAACAGTGGTCCCAGTGGTAATCGGAGCACTAGGTGCATTGACTCCCAAGCCAGGCGAGTGGCTCCAGCAGATCCCAGGAACAACATTCGACATCTCTGTTCAGAAGAGTGCAGTCCTAGGAACAGCTAAGATACTGTGCAGGACCCTCAAGCTCCCAGGCCTCTGGTAGAGGACCCGAGCTTGAGGGATAGACCACCCGCAGGGGCGAGAGGGGATTTATTTTTAATGATATCAGTGGCTGTTGTTTGATTTTAATTCATAAACTGTACCTATGGGGTCTGAAAAGCTGCAAAGCCAATGTGTCTATTAGCACCTATGTTTTAAAAGGAGGCTCCTCTGCCTTAAAATTGAAGTTTGACTGTATAGAAATCTACAAGAAAGAAACTCTTAGAATCTCGCTTGATTTATGACCTCGGCAAACACTTTCCTACTGAGCTTATGGTCTTAATCACTAGTTACAGCATGATATCCATTTTGTAAATTATAGTTTCATTTAGAGGAAAATTAATGATTAGGTAGGGTATGATTTAGGACTGGCGTACTGTGTGCTTGACAAGTTTCCACCATGCACTTAGATCCCAAATTTGTTGGAAAAAAATGCCCCACAACTTTATAATTTTGCCACCGCAGTGGTTTTGAAGTCAAACAATCAATATGTGATTGAAGTGAAGACTTTTAGTCGTAAATCAAAGACTTTAGCAACAGTTTTGCATTGACTGTCTAGGAATTACAGCCACTTGTATACACAGTTGCCAATTTTCAGACTAAAAATTAATGGACAACTAACTGATAAGCGGTTTTATGGCAAAATGAGGCCTGTTGCCTTATTATTTCACAAGCAGCAGCATATCTAAAGCTGATTCAGAGTGTTGAATTAGTAGTTTAGGTCTTTCACTGTTGCATTTCAGCCTCAGACAGTGCGAGTGATGGAGGCCATTATTAGGCTGGAGAAGCAAAATAACACTATCAGAGAGAGCAAAAACTTTAGGAATAACCAAATCAACAGTCTGATGCATTCTTAAAAGGTAGGAATGCACTGGCCTGCTCAGCAACACCAAAAGACCTGGACGACCACAGGAGACAACTAAAGTGTATCATTGTCAAAGTCTACAATCAAGAGACAGAGAGGGTTTAGATGAGGCGCAAACCACTGCTTACACTCAAGAGTGAGAGGACCAGATAAGACTTTGCCAGAAATAACCTGAGAGAACCTGCTTTAAAAAAGTATTTGAACAGATGAAACCAAAACACATGGTATTATCTGTCAAATGTGGCAGGATAAATGTTACTGCAGGTGCACGCATGTCTGCCTGTGGACCCTGGTCACTGGTGTTTATTGGTGATGTGACTGCTGACTGAAGTAGCAGGAAGAATTCTGAAGTGCACAGGGCCATACGCTCTGCTCAGATTCAGACAAATGTTGCAAGACTCAAGGCAAGGAAATTGGATCTTATCAATGGACAAGTCTGTCACCTGATCTCAACTCAGAAGAGCATGCTTTTCAGTTATTACACACAAAATTGAAGGCCGAGAGACCCACAAACAAGCAGCAACTGAAGGTGGCTGCTGTAAAGGCCTGGCAGAGCATCTCAAGGGAGGAAACGGAACAATGGGTGTCGCCTGTGGGTTCCAGATTTCAGGCAGTCACTTGTAGAGTGTTCATCCAAAAGAATCATCTGATTTTAAAGTTTCTGCAGCTGTTCTTTGGTAATGGTTGAAACACATAGTGTGCGAAAGAGTGGATTTGTACGTTTCAACACCACAACGGCCCATCTTTTATGTACTTTCATGTGGTGCAGTGCTTTACTTGAAATACCTCAAGATCTCAATACCTCTTTTAGATTCAATTTAGCCAGTGAAGAGAAACTAATATGGTAGAAAAATGCTCTTCACATAAAAACAGAAGCCACTGAGCACCAGTACCACCAGTACCAGTATCAGCTGCATGTGGCATGTCACATATATTTACTACAAAATCCTGCCATGCATATCATTCATCTTGTTTTCCTTTTACACTCAAAATTGATGTTGTCAGTGGATGTGAGCTGGCAACTTAATCGCTCTGATCCCTGAGTAGACAGATGAGACCTCTAACTAATAATTTCCACAGCTGGATCAACAATTACTGACCCAGAAAAGAAAACCACGAAACTTACGTGATACTCAAAGTTCAGCAGGGTTTTTTTAAAAAAATCTGCAGGATTACTCTTAAGAGATCTTCAGCTCAATACAGAAGTCTAACGTTTGTGATCTGACTGGCTGCGTCTGCCTTTCAGTAAATCAGGTGATGACTTCCTCTCAGGCTGATGTGGGTTTCCTCGCTTTGCATCAGTTTGCCTATCGACGCAGGCCTGCACAGTGTGCTTTGGCTATAATGCCTCTGTTGACTTCACAGTATTTCTGCAAAGAATCCAATGACCACAGCAGCCATGTTGGTGTTATCTGGATTGACCGGCTGCACCATATTGATCTGTAGCTGACTGATGTTACATAAATCAGTTTGATTTTGGCAAAACAGCACAAGGGAGAGCCCTCGCAGGGACCTGCCCTCACAGCGCCACGGGTATTATTTGTGTTATTTATGGGGGGAATTTATTCACCAACATCCCTTCTGTGGTTTTTATGTAACTGTGACTCAGTAATAAGAGCAGGTTTTGTTAAAATATGATCAATTTGCAGTGTGAAAAGAATTGCATAAGTTTGTTTGGACAAATGCCTGCGTTGCTCCATCTGTGAGGTTATAAGTTCAACCTCTACATGTGGGTTTGTCTATGTTCGTCTAGTCCTGATATGACTCATGTTTCGGGGACCCACATATGTTTACACGATCACAGTATGAATCTGCGTCTCCCTTACGAGGACAAAAAAAATATTTATAGGTGTTTTAGAATTAGGCAAGTTATGATTGTGTGGATTTGTTCTGCTGAGGTGTAGATACACAGCTGTGTGGAGCAGCTGACCTCACTGTTGTTTTAGGTTGCCCCTTTCACTCCTTTACATATCACACTTCCACAAAGTATACATGCTTATCCATCCCACAGAGCAACTGCATGTCGCACCAAATCATCAACATCCAGCCCCTCGGTGACCCTGATGAGGACAATCTGAAGAAGATGGATGGATGGAATATTTAATTATTACAAAAAAATTATTAATTATGTTAAAAAAATTTAAAATTATTTCATGGTTTAGGCTTTAAAGGGTTAAAGTATTGTTTTGCGTTTGTGGTCATTTCCATCTTTATTTTATCCTTTTATCCTGATTTTATTGATATTAATGGGAAGGTTAACGTGTTCAAAGTCGTTTCCTCTTTTAGTGTCTGTGTAAACGTGTCGTTTTTAAACACTGCTCAAAGGAGTATGATTATGACTTATAGGTAGATCAAGGCTCGCAAACAA
Source organism: Perissodus microlepis (assembly GCF_051167445.1). Lineage (NCBI taxonomy): Eukaryota > Metazoa > Chordata > Actinopteri > Cichliformes > Cichlidae > Perissodus > Perissodus microlepis. The sequence goes on along the minus strand of NC_140462.1, from coordinate 7,092,009 downwards.
CATAAAAGAAATGTATAACAATCAATGTAAATAGCTGATGATGATATAAGCTGTATGACATACAGGATGGGGCTGTTTCTATTCCATCTTTTCCCATAACTTACACGTTCCTATTGGATTTGTTAGCATTTCCATATGTTCACAAATATAACTGTAAAAATTCTGACTCAGGCTTTGGCTTGCATCTAATAAAAAATAGAAATGATACAGGACGACACGACTAGTTCCACAAGACGCTTTAAACGAAGCTTTAGAAAAACACGTGGATCCGCTATTCAAAACAAAAACTGCTTTTCAGCCACAAGAGACGATGAGTTAGATAGTAGCGTGGGAGCCGAGATGAAGGCCTTAATCTCTGAACAAACTAAACAACGTATTGTTCCATAAGCCCTTCCTATTACAGTACTTGTTGCTATAACAGTCGGGATTTCTTCTCCCACGTGAAATGCATCATAGTTTGCAATTACAGCAGTATCAGGTTTAGCAATCAGAAGTCCGGAGTTTACTGACAACTCTATGATGGGAAAAGAGTTTGAAACTAATCAGGAATCAAAGAGTTGCCAAGAGATTTTGCTGATTGTAGGTGTTGTTTTTAAAGCGACTTTTTAGCTAAGGTCTTAAATATGAAAATGACACATGTGGAGGATATGAAAATAAAGAATGTAGCACACTAAAGAGTGCTGCTATTTTTTTGGTAGCTGAACTCATTAAAAATGCTAAGATTTACTAGAGAATTGTTTTTTGAAATGGTGTAAAAACAAAAAAAAGGACAAAAAAAACAGAGAGAGAGAAATCTTATTTTCCTGAAACCAACAATATGCAGAGAAAGCCTTTTTTAGGCGATGCACTACGGAGGAAAAACTGAATCCTTGACCCCTTCAGTGATAGGATCCAGCAGCAGCTCTTCTTTGTTGGTAGGAGGCAGGTTACTTCAAATCAATACGGAGAAGAGAGTTGCTCTTTGTTCTAATAATATGCTTTTGACTTTTACAGTCCAGATTTACACCAAACTGAACATTTTATGGGAGAATTTGGACGTGTTGGATGTGTTAGTCAGCGCTCTCCACCGCCATCATCAAAACACAGAGTGCAGAAATATGGGGGAGAATGCTGCTCCCACCCTACAGCAGCGCTTTAGAGGAATAGAGAATAAAAGCCACGAAGAACTGAAGCTGTTCAATTCAGTGCAGTTTCATTTGTACTGAACAATAACCTCAAAGAAATCTAACTTTATAAAGGGAAACCCAACGATCCAACAGTGCCTCTCCGAGCAAGCTCCTGATGACACGTGCCATCGTTATGCTGTTTTTTCATTTTATCTATCAAGATAAACTTATTATGGTGATTTTCATGGTTCATTTCTCACTTTTTGCCTTCTAAATATGAGGTTCGCTGCTCATGAACTGGTCAGCATTTCGCATCTTTTAGTCTTTAGCCTGTGCAATTTCAACTAACCAAGAATGACACAATTTGGCGCTGGATTATAATTTTCTTACTTTCATACTTGGATCTAGTCTGCGTGATAATTTTGTATTAATATCCAGTTTATGATGCCTGACATGCTGAGAAAATGCATGTCCAGCATTCTGTAAAAGGAAAATATAGATTTTTTTCTGTATTTTCCGTATTTTAAAAAGGAAATCAACAGCTATAAAACCAGCAACATGCTAAAATATTTCTTTACTCACCTTCGCTGGCATTTGTAAGCACAACGGCATGATATTTATTACACTTGATTCTGAATCCAGTTCAAGTTCTGCTTGGTTTCTGTGGATAACACGTAAAGCCTGTATAGTGTTTGCCAACTGCTGCTATCAGCAGAGCCATGTTCAGCGCAGAGCATAAGTCCACCGAGAGCGGTGTGAGGAAACAAACCCACATTCCTTACATTTCTCACTGGGTAATGATTAAATGTGCCATGCCGTTACTTAACACGTGGAGCTCTGATGTGGCTGATGTTGTCCGTTTCCCCTGCTGGAGGACTTTGAGACATTTTTAATCTGTTATCAAAAGTAACTTTATTTCCATGAGAACCTGGTAACGGCAGCCCAACAACAACAACTCAGTGACCGATTATTCAGCCACATAATCATAGGCTGCAGGTAACATAATGTTAAACTGAGCTGATAAAGGCTTTTTATTAAATTCTTTACAGTAAGGAGGGGTGAGCAGAGACTCACTGTGGCTTCTTTGTTTCCTGGAGCGGTTCACGCAGGAGTCACCGTTCTGTGATTACATCGATGGAAATTGAGTGGTTCCCACATCGACCTACACCTGAACCAATTCCACTTAACAGCTGCAGTGAGTGTGCAAGCATCCATCGGGACGCCCTGGATGTTAGGCCACACACTCGGCACAATCAACATGGGAAAACGGATGCACCGCAGCTAAAAATTGGTTTGGACTCAGAAGCTAACAGGCACACGTGGAGTGACCCGTGTGCAGGTGAAACTGCTCTGCCGATCACATCCCAGCAAATCCTTCTGATCTCATTTGCACCAGAGAGAGAGAGAACTGATCAGGGATGATGTCGGGTAGTAAACACTGATGCTGACGAAGGCCGATGCCCAGTCAGAAGATCAGCGTTTCCCCCTCCTGGCTGAAGTTTCCCTGTAAATGAATTGAGTGCTACTGGAAAACACCTTATTCAGCCAAATGAGGTCATAAGTTTACTGTAGAGAGTTTACACTAACAACAAAAGCCGCAAGAAAAACTGATATGTGAAATATCACCTAGATGAGGTTGTTTTGTTTTGATTGCTGTTGCAAAAAGAAAAAAGAAAAATCTCAAAAACAATTAGATTTAATTTAACTGACTGGAGAACACAGTCAGTTAAATTAAATCTAATTGCTCAGCCTGGGTACAGAATTCATGAATAGACCTCAGGGGGAATTCCAGAGACACAAATAGACCATCAGACCAGAGATAATTCAGATATAACAGAAAAAGAAAGCGTGATTTTATTAATGAGCTCTCGATGCACCGCTCGCTGGAAGGCAAGTACCCCCGTTTATTATTATTTGAGGACCGTACGGCTTCATTTTGGACCATTCAATAATTAACCGTTAATTAGCACATCACTTCCAAGCTGGAAGGCTAATTCTGCTGCTCCGAGTGACGTCACATCCCCGTAGGGAAAAGATTCAGTTATAAAGTTAGCTAATTCCAAATCAGCTTCACTGCAAACAAGAATTCCTCGTGGGCAAAGTAATTAACAATCAGGATGCTTCCCTCTTCTCTCTGCAGCTTAGGCTGCTCTTTGACAGCGCTGCCTTAAATCTCAGTGCATTAGAGAGCATTTTAAGGTTACTGGCATGCAAATTAGTCAAGTTTTCCCTGGAGAAATCGGGGCTGTGTATTAAATGCTAGTAGATACATGGATCTTTGAGCTGAAACCAGAATTGAGGTACTTTCACTTTTATAAAAGGAACATTGTAAACAAATCTAAACCCAAATCATAAGCAGACATGAGGTGAACAGAGAGGCAAAGTTAACTTTTCACACTAAGAGTGTCTTTAAATAGTAGGAAATGTAGAAGGAAAAAACACTTGTTTACCTGTGTTTGTCCACCTGAAACTTCACTTCTCTGCTCCTGATCCCATGCACGCCCTGTTTCTCTCTGTCACCCTCGCGCTGCTGACGATGACATCACATGACTCGTGTTTCCCAGCCTGCGATGGCAGCTGGGAGGTGCGTGGATAAAGAGGAAACTGCTTCAGCCACTGACCTGCAGGAAGACTTTGCACTGGTCTAAACAGATGGTTTGGTCCCATATCAACATTTTGGACTCAGCTAAGCGAGCTCTGTACGTTCCTAGTTACACTACACCCTTCCCTCCTGCTCACTTCTTTGTGCACTGTGAGCCCTCTCAAAGGCCAGTGTGGTCAGACTGGTTCTTCCAGTTCCAGAAACAAAAGCCCCCGCATGTGAAAACGCTTTGAAGCCTTCAATGCAGACCTTAAATAAAACTCCCAGCTTCACTGGACAACGGCAACGCAGTGCGTCTGTTTGCTTGAGGATAATAAGACAATCAGGAGGGATTTGACTTAGGTTACAAAGCAGACAGCATAAATGGGGAAAGAAGGACAAGGGTATGAAAAGAAAATAAGAGGAAGATGGGAATGAGGAAGAAGTGGAAAATGAGTGCATGCGGAGGGGATGAGTCTGAGGGGACTGTCTGGACAAGAGTCTGAGTGTAAGTCTCCCTTCCTGAGAGGCTAAGTTACTGGACGGGTTTGACACCATATCAAGTTACACATCTCAAACTAAAGATGCTGGGATCTGAGAAGGAAGAAGAGAGAAGACATTGTTCCCTGCTCTGTAACCAGAAGAGAGTGGCTCCTTTCTTCTGTCCTCACCATCCGATGTGGGCCAATGAGCTGAGGTGGGTATCCGGACCAACGGGTGGGCACACAAGAATCTCAGCTCATAAAAGCACCTTGCCAGCCAGGGATGCACTATGTTGAGACTGGCAAACTATTAAAGGCATTCCAGTGGAGTATGATGTTTTATGGTGCCCCTTGGCCTGCTGAGAGTAATCTGAAGAAAATCAGCAGAAAAATGAAAAGAGGGGCTAACCCCATCAAAGCTGGACAACCCAGCCCAAAACCTGAGCAGGTGCTCCAGTACCCCTGTCATTACTGTATGTGTGGGCCCCCACAGGGCCTCAGATTTCAAAGGCAGTCACTCCCAGCTGGCTGATAGAGAAGTTCAACCAAAAAGAAGAAAAAGAAAAGAAAGAAAAACAAAGTAAGAGATAGAGGATCCTGAAAAATGAAGGCGGTGCATGCATGTGAATGGCAGCAAGCATTGCAGAAGGAGAGGAGACAAAGAAGAGAAGATAGGAACGTGTCAGAGCCTGCTTACAGTTACTGTACCTGTATGACCAATCAACTAGACGACAAACTCATTGTCAGCTAGACTCATTTCCTCTGGCTAATCTCTTCTGGACAATGTCATCACTGGAAAGTGCTATGGGAGGTATGCTGGCTGTGTGGTTCTTGAGAAATACCATTATCCTGTTTTAGACCGGAGCTTACTGTGTCTGCCACACAGGAGTTAGCTCTTGTAAACAAATTTTGCAACTCTGTCTGTAAGGATTCGGGAGACGTTAATGCGATTAGTTAATGCAACTTTAAAAACTGAAGAGTCACAAGTGTTAGACTGTTAGATGACAACACCGATGCCAGTCTCAGATCTGTACGGCAAACATACACAGCATTCAGTTATCTTAGCGTAAAAAACAGGAAACCATTATTCTGGTTCTGTCCGAAGGTCACATAATCCACTCACCAGCTCTTGTAAAGCTCATGCGCTGGCACACAATGTCTCATTTCTTTAATTTGTACCAAAATATAAGCTTTTGGCAGGGCTGTATTACCGATTCTTCCCTGTTTCAAGCATGCGGCAACTGCTGGGATAAAAAATGAAGCCAATGCAACAGTGTAGCCACTTGAGGCTGTAAGCAGATAGGTATCTGTGTTTGGCTCATGAAGTGTGCGAATACAACTTGCTAACCAAGAATACAAGAACATAGCCTGTCCACATACAGTGAATCAGACATTTTTGTGGTTACGTTTGAAAACTCGGCTTTAAAATTGAACCACTGTATGGCACACCACAAAACATCACGGCCTACATCATCAAATTCGTGCTGGTATGGTTCTGACCTTGAAGGCACCTAAAGGCTTTTACACCTAGTGTGTATATATATATATATATACACACTAGGTGTAAGAATGTCCATGATTTTTTTATCCATTACCCGTCTCTACTGTTTCTTGTAGTCACTTTCTTCTGTTGTTGAATGTATCAATAAAACAATAAAGAAGAAAGGGAATAGAAGCATTTTATAACACAATTTCAGCCTTGCTTGTTTAGTTGGCTGCAGTTCATTAAAAGTATATTATAAAAGAAATTATGTGTGTACAGATTACACATGTTAGACCTCAAAGTCTTTGTTATGTTAAATTAAACAAAACTTAAAATTAAAAACAATAAGGGGTCCATATCCTTAAATATTTGGTTTACAGAGTGAAATAATTATGAAAAGCTGGTACGCAATCATGAAGCAATATTAAATGGAATAATGTTGGACATCCACTCACTGGACACTTTTTACAGGTACACCTTGATGGTATTGGGTTGGACCTCCTTTTGCCTTCAGTGTTGCCTTAATTCTTCATTCACAGATTGAACAAGGTGCTGGAAACATTCCTCAGAGATTTTGGTCAATATTGAGAGGACATGTCATGCAGTTTGTTTGTTGGCTGCACATCCACAATGTCGCTCTATTGGATTGAAGTCTGCTGACTGTGGAGGCCAACTGAGTACAGTGATCTCATTGTCATGTTCAAGAAACTAGTTTGAGATGATCTGAGCTTTGTGGCATGCTTTCATGTTGTTTACATCAACAGTCCCCAACCCCCGGGCCACGGACCGGTACCGGTCCTTGAGTCGTTTGGTATCGGGCCGCGAGAGTTGAGGGCGGCTCGGGTGTAAAATGTTATAGTTTTTCAGGGTTTTTATCATTGACTCGGTTTCCCTGGGACTTTTCTCGTGTTGTGCGTCTTATTTTAAAAGAAATAGTTACACGTTACCATAGCAACCAGAATGCATTAAGGGGCAGAGAGGAGGCTGTTACTCTCAATGTTGTTGGCGGATTTCAGGAGGATGCTGCTAATAAAGTTAAACAATTACACAGGGAATTCGCGTTTATTATTATATTTGCAAAATACCACAGTTTTTGTCTTGGTCGTATCATTTAATTTTGTTGTATTTATCTGGACGGTCTGAGAAAATATTGTCTGACATTAAACCGGTCCGTGGCGCAAAAAAGGTTGGGGACTGCTGATTTAGATCACGTTCTGACTCCACCATCAAAACGTTGCAGTAAAAAATTGAGACCCATCAGACCAGGCATCATTGTTCCAGTTTTCTATTGTGCAATTTTGGTGACCCAGTGCGAATTGTACCCTCAGTTTTCCGTTCTTAGCTGTGGCGTTTGGTGCGGTCTTCTGCTGCTCTGACCCATCTGCTTCGGGGTTTGACGTGTTGTGCACTCAGAAATGCTCTTCTGCATAGCTCGGTTGTAATAAGTAGTAATTAGAGTTACTGTTGCTATTGTTCTCCGACCTCTGATTTCAACAAGACATTTTCTCCAGAGATCTGCCACTACCTAGATATCTTCTCTTTTTCAGATAATTCCTCAGAGATGGTTCTGCGGGGAATCCCAGTAGATCTGCAATTTTTAAAATACTCAGCCAATCACGCCAGATTCAAAGTCACTTAAATCACCTTTCTTTCCCATTCTGATATTTGGTTTAAACTTCAGCAGGTCGTCTTGACCACGTCTACATGCCTAAATACAATGAGGTGCTGCCATGTGATTGGCTAGATATTTGCATTAGATATTTGCAATGAGGGGCAGTTGATAAAGTGCCTGCTGAGTGTATATCAATAGCTGTCTGCTTGTGTTTGGTCTTCCAAACACTATGCAGGGAGTGAATAAGTGTAAAAGCCAAATACAGCTTTAGCACTTCACCCTCCTGCCCCCACATATCTGGTTCCAAAAATTAAAAAAGCTAAAATCGAGCCATAAAAACAGGAGTTCACTAACCATTGGGTGACATTACAGCGGCTATATTCATACTTTCATACAAGCTCCTGGTTTTAAATGACATAATAAAAGAAGAGAAATACAGCATCAACAAGTCTTCACCGCTGATCCACTTAACTACCTGTGAGACATAAGGGAGACACCAGGAGGTCAAGGAAGCTCACTGTAACCTTTAAAACCACCACGTTGATTTCTTTTGAGAGCACACGATGTGACAGCAAACTGAAATGGAGAGAACAGAGCCGCGGCTGCCTCGGCGACCGCTACTTGTACACGCGGATATAAATACAACAATGCCCACTCACAGAGGAGGGCTTTGACTCGTGGCCTTTTGTTCTGCAACACTACAACTCTTCAGAATAAATAGGAGACACGGGCTGAGCGCAACGCAACAGACACACACAGAAGGTAACCGCTGCTGCTGATAACTACAGGGAGGAGGTGAGTGTGAGCGCTTCTCACAGGGAGATAAGCCCGATCAATAAAAACAGAAGCAAGTGATAAGGCTGAGATGAGGTAAACAGGTTGCATTTGACTCACAGGAAAATGTTGCGTTCCATAAACGAGTCTGTAGTCCCAGGATGAGGCGATACCAGAGTGAGCGGCGGAGCTGTTCACGTCATCCTTCTGAGTTGGTGACATTTAAAGACAAACGGGTCTGTCCGGCCTCCTACACTCTCAGACCTTTCCCCTCTGAAGGTCAAAGGGTTCGGTCTGTCTCATGAGGATGAGGTAATTGTTAAGCAGTCAGTTGGGAGGTCAACTAACCACGCAGTCAGTTATATACCACCAAATAATGGGCAAAGTACATTTTTACAGGGATTAAATGTCAAAAAGTGAGCCTGGCAGTTAAACTGATTTTGATTGACAGAAATGAGTGTGGGCCACCAAGCCAACTCCCGATGATGCCAAATCCACCCATGCTCACTCACACTTACACTTAAAACTGTTATACATCATGAATCTGTGATGTTCTGTACTTTGCAGTACTTATGTGAAAGTGTGAAAGTTGGGGACTTTCAGAATATCTCTGGCAGATAGCGCTGGACAACTTTAGGATTAAACCTGCATAGCAGCCATGTTACCTCATAGCTAAACAATCGCAATCAGTGTTAGCCAACTGACACAACCGCTGCTCTGCAGGTTTAATTTGCGAAGTTGTGACTTTGCTGCATTTAAGTTTCAAAATCTGTTAAGAGGAAGTGGCAGGAACGGTAAAATACTCCCAAAGATTAATCTCCAGCTATAAGGAAACACCTGCCACTCGGGGCCAATGATTAACTTGGGTGTGTTCTCTGTATGGGCACTTGTAACTTGTGAGTGAGAACAGGGGCCATGCTAATGCAGCAAGCATTGTGGTTCACATGGTTAATACGCTGGTTAGAAATTACACAGAACTTGCTGCCAGTTACTTACACAGTTCCTGATAGAAACTACTCTTGACTGTGGTGGGTTCGAAAGCTAAACAGCATTAAATCAAACCGTGGCAGAATAAAGGCTGGCAGCCCTGCACGCTTGGCCAGGTCCTGCAGTGATTTTCTTAACCTGGCCTGGCTTTAATTGCAGTGACAGACGGCCTTGAGTGCAGATCAGGCCAAGCCACGGGGAGAGGGATGAGCGAAGGGGAGGAGTGTTGAGTGTAAGAACATGACACTTTCACCTTAGAGCAATCAGACATGGAGTTTTGGGGATGACCGCACACAAAACGGACAAGGAGAATAGGGTAACGGGATAAGCTCGGGATCAGGAGAAGTGAGAACAGAGGTTGGAGGAAGGGGAAATCTGTGGAACGCTGAGGCAGAGCAAAACCAGTGAGTGGAAGGAGAGCTGATTAGTGTTTGATTAGGTGGCTAGCCTGAGGGGAAATATCACATGAGGAGGACTGTGCCATTACTGCTGTGCTCTCCCCATTCCACCATCTGCTAGAGTGTAGTACACATGATTGGCTTTCTGTGCACTTTTGTGCCACAAAATAATATCAAGATAAACAGCATATTGAATCGTATGGAGCACAATGGGGGGGGGGGCATTCAGTTGCACCTTTGGTGCCTGCATTAAAACAAGCAAAGTATGAGAGTGCAGAGCTGGGAGAACCCACTAAACATCAGTCTGATTGATGGACCACAATCTGGATCCTCTAATCTTTACTACGCTCACCAAATAGTCAGCAGAATATGTGTTTCATCTGCTGCTTGTGCTTTAGGGAGACAGACACAGAGGCACACTCACAAACGCACACTCACCGGGGGAGCATCAATCCCCCAGAGCTCAAACAGCTGAACGAGGAGCTCTCATCAGCTGTTTGGCTGATTCTGCTGAGAGAAGAGCACCAAAGACTGACTGTGTCAAAAGAAATAAATAAAAAGCCCTAAAAAAAACCAACAATCTCCCGCATAGAGCTTAGATTTAATATTCTAGAGTGTACAATGTGCCTATAAATAGTGTCGCAGCCTTTTTTTTCTTTAATAGATCGAGAGCACATGATCATTTGGGATTATTTGAGCTTAAATCAATATACAGCGTGACAGCCAAGGTATTAGTTTTACACTGACACAAAAGAGAGATCGTTATATTTGCTCTGCAGATTCTTCAAATAGTTATCAAATTATTACTTCTCTGTACTGATTGGCATAACAAGTTTCTGCACACACACACAAAACAAACTACATGAAAGCAATCTGCTGTCACAGACACAGAGGTTAAAGCTCTGATTGCAGAATTTTATCTCCTGGGTGATCACATGGAGGAATGTGTTTTTATGTGGCGACTTGAAGCCTAAACAGCACTTAAGCTGTCTGGGTGATTGCCATGCAGTGACAAGCGCAATCTCACAGCAGCAGAGACAGCAGCATCACCCCGCCATCACCTCCAATCCTAAATTACAGGAATGGTTAGCGCGCAGTCTCCAACAACAGCCTGCACTTGTCTCTCTGATGTGCGCTTGCTCTTGCGTCAGCATACGCCCATAACCACGGCAGTCAAAGGACTCCTTCTGCAACGCTCCGCGACTTCTCGGGTCAGAGGTCACCTGTGGCCTCTGGTCTCCACGACGACAGCCTGGCAGTCCCCAAGACATCCCCCCCACAGGCACCAACCTCCTTCCCCCTCCCACGCCATCCAAACACAGACGCTCACAGAGAAACAGCTTTTGTCCCCAAACTCCTGGGTATCAAACAGAGAGCCAAACATTTACAACCGTGCAGGCCCAACAGTAGAAGTGCAGGAGACCACCAAAGCTGCAAAGTGACCAGAGTTAAAGGCTAAAAAGAACAAAAATATATGGGTCCACCAACCCCCCTTCTCTTTAACATACTCATTGACAGGGTGAAAGCACTGCAGACGGCTGGGTAGCCATAAGGATTAACCCTGATTTAGGAGCTAAAAACTTTGGGAGAGCGACACTGTGTCACTTTAAAGGCTTTAATCTGCACAGGCAGGCTTATCAAGCGCGGTCCTTTCACGTCTTAAGTTTTTATTTATTGATTGATTTATTGGATCATCATTGACCACAACGCACCATGCACTGACACAATTTCCAGCTGCAGCTCTGCATGCGCAGCAGTGGAAGCAGATCACGGCAAGATTAGGAAAAACAAACTGGCGCTCACCATATTCCGCATGCAGGACATCTCTGGAACCAGCACGGCCACTCTGCTGCAGTTCTGTATCCCGGTGCTTATAAGCAGGGAGGAAAAAAAGATTTTAAAAAAAGAAGAAGAAAAAATGTGGCTCCCCGGGGGTATTTTCCAGTACTTTGGCGATCGACCGGCGTGGAGAGAGTGGAGTTCAGACTGGGACTGTGTGGTTTCCCTCTCAGAGGTTTGAATAGCGGAGAGCAGAATGAGGGAAAACACGAGAGGCAGGGAAACATGCGCCTGTCCTGTCCCCCGGTAACACTGACACACTTAGCTGAGAGGAGGAGAGGCAGCGACATCTACCGACAGTAGAAGCTCATGCAAGAAAATCAGAAGCAGCGCAGATAATATGATTAATAATAGCAATAAAACAATAAAGTAATAATAAAAAATAAATAGATAGAAATCTTTTAGTTGATACCAGAGCTAGACTACTAGCAGGTAAAGAGGGCGAACACTACTGGAGTACTCACTTTTAGTAGTTTTAATCTATACAAATTTGTAAGAGAAAAATCAGCTGATTCAAGTTTAACCAGAAACTAACCTCTCATGTGGTATCGCTAAAACACTGGAGTGTTGGCTTTTCTGTGGGACTCTGTACAATAATAAAACTGTTATCTACAACTTTATTGTACACATGCTCCATGAATAATACTTTGGGGTTAATGGGGAACAAAAAAGGAAGTCATAGTGAGGGCCAGTTTCCACTTTTTTTTCTTTTTTTTTTTTTATCTCTGAAGTGCTTGTTAATTTATCACAACATCCATCCATCTTCTTCTACTTATGTAATTCAACAAGGAGAGCTGGAAGCCAATCCAAGCTAGTGAGAAGTGAGGTGCACAGGGTGACAGCACATCACAATACACCCGTTTATAAGGGAAACCTAGCTAGTACTGGGTTGTTGCTGCACAGCCACGACGTGAATCCTCTGTTCTGCCACATCTCAAAGGTGCTCTGTTTGATTGTGACTGCCGAGGCTGTTTGAGTACAGAGAACTCATTGACAAGCTTTATGATAAGGTCAATGGTCATAAAGGGAAAGAGGAATAGATATGGTCAGCAAGATGTCTGTGAAGGTTCTCAGTCATCCAGGTCATCGTAGTCAAAGGAGCTTGCAAAGAAAAGCGTCTGGACTTCTTTAAGTTACTTGAAGACGTTTCACCTCTCATCCGAGAAGCTTCTTCAGTTCTAAGGTCAAATGGTGGAGAGTCCCAGATATAAACCTAGTGGGAGTATCCCCCCACAGAGGGACAAAAGGACCCCCTGATGATCCTCTAATCGCCTGAGCCAAGGTGTGAAACTGGGTGTGGGTCCCAATCAGCCAGAGTTTCGGGTGTGTTCATTGTGAAACCTGGCCCCACCTTATCATGCGAATTCCTGAGGTCAGATGGCCCAGGATGTGAGTGGGCGTTAAGGCGTCTGGGAAGGGATCTCAAAACTGGATTATAGATGGCAGAGAGTTGGTGTCGTAAACCCCCGCCTCTGTTCAAAGATGGTCGCTCACAGTGGACATAGATGGCTTCTTTCACTCCTCTTTCAAACCATCTGTCCTCTCTGTCCAAAATGTGAACATTGGCATCCTCGAAAGAGTGTCCTTTATCCTTAAGATGCAGATGGACTGCTGAGTCTTGTCCTGTGGAGGTGGCTCTTCTGTGTTGTGCCATGCGCTTGTGAAGTGGCTGTTTGGTCTCTCCAATGTAGAGGTCTGGGCATTCCTCGCTGCACTGTACAGCATACACCACATTGTTAAGTCTGTGTTTTGGCGTTTTGTCTTTCGGGTGAACCAGTTTTTGTCTGAGCGTGTTGCTGGGTCTGAAATGCACCGGGATGTCATGCCTGCATCTACGGACTTCCTAAAATCCACAAGGAAGCTGTCCCACTCAGACCCATAGTCAGTAGCATAAACTCAGCCACTTATAACATTGCTAAACACCTTGCTACCATCCTTGCTCCTCTTGTGGGGAACACCCCACACCACATCAAGAACTCCACCGACTTCACTGACAAGGTCCAGAAACTTACCCTGGATCCAGATGAAACCATGGTGTCCTTTGATGTAGTCTCTCTCTTCACTTGCATACCCACCACGGAGGCCGTGGAGACTGTCAGAAAACGACTACAAGAAGACAGCTCCTTGGAGGACAGGACCAACTTCACACCCGATCAGATTTGCACACTGTTAGACCTCTGCCTCACCACTACATATTTCAAATACAACGAAGGCTTTTACAGACAAAAACATGGCTGTGCCATGGGCTCCCCCGTGTCACCTATTGTAGCCAACCTTTACATGGAGGAAGTGGAAAGGAAGGCTCTTGGCTCTTTCAAAGGAAGATTTATATCTGGGACTCTCCACCATTTGACCTTAGAACTGAAGAAGCTTCTCAGATGAGAGGTGAAACGTCTTCAAGTAACTTAAAGAAGTCCAGACGCTTTTCTTTGCAAGCTCCTTTGAATATGGTCAGCAACATTACTCAGGTAGACTATGCTCAGTTGCTACTAGAAAACATCCCACATACCATTAAATCAAGGCAGGATGGATCCATGCTTTCATGCTGTTTATGCCACCAGAAATCAAAATTCATCAGGGCAGTTAACCTTCTCCTAACCTTCTATTGAGCAGTTTAGCCTCAGTTTCCTGTTCTCAGCTGACATTAGCCACACCCGGTGTGGTCTTCTGCTGCTGTAGTCCATCTGCTTCACTTTTGTTCCTGCAAGCGCTTTTTATGCAATTTTTGCAAAGCTATATGTGGAAGGAAACCGTGACCTAGGACAAGCTGATGGCATGAGATGTAAGTACAACTCCTCCGGTTTCATATGCAAAAAAAATTATTGCGCTAGCTTACGTGGTTCCGGTTCTACAGGGATTTAAAAATAGTTATGCAAAACGGAGCGTGCCTGCTCCAACCGGCTTTAAAGGGTTAAAGCAGTCTGACCATTCCCCTATATCACCAATAAGACATTTTTTCCTCCAGAGAAATTGATATTTTATCTTTTTCTTTTCATCTTCTGTAAAGCTAGAGATGGTCGTGCAGGAAAATCCCAGTAGATCAGCAGTTTCTGAAATACTCAGACCACATTTGAAGTCACTTAAATCACCTTTTTCCCCCTCTTATCCTGCGTTTACCTTTGGGAGGATCTTTCACAATGACACGACTGTCAGGCTTGTGAGTGTATGGAAATAAAAGTTTAATATACAAACATTTACCTAAACAAACACATTTCTCTTCTTGAGCAATACAGTTTGGAGAGCATAATGTTTTGTTGTGATCATATATTCTTTAAAAAGAAGAAAAAACATTTAATGCTCAGACAGAGTCAAATCCCAGCTGTGATCTCTCACCACGACTTTCTGTCTGTAATGTCATCCAACTTATGGTTTCTTAGGTTTGGCTTTAGGGACCACTTTAATGGTTGTGGATGCTGATTTGGCTCCTTGCATGTTCTGAGCAGTGCAGGTGTACGTTCCCTGGTCCACGTCTCTAACTTCATCCACGAGGAGCACAGACTGAGACTGCTGCTGAGCAGTTCCTCCGTTGACCGGAATAACGCTCTCCTGTGTGTACGGAGGTCTCCCAATCTGGACCAAGCATAGCAACACACACACACACACACACACACACACACACACACACACACACACACACACACACACACACACACAGCACAGGAGTAAACATTACAATGAGTTATCATGTTGCAGTTTATTTCCTCATGGCTCACCAATAAATTATTATATCCCTGTTTAAAGGGGATAAAGTTCAGGCAGTCCATAGGTTGAATACTTTTTGACTAATAATAAACTCGTTAAAAAGGCAACGCAAGCTAAACCGACTGAAGATATTTGCCAACTGCAGGACTTTTTTTGAGTAGTATTTCACTTCACAACCTAGAATTCATGTTCATACTATTTCAGAAAGAAAGCTTATTAGAATTAATAAAAAAGCCATACAGAACTAAGCTAAGTTTGTATTAAAGCATACAAGTCCTGTTTCCACGAGTGTCTGACCTCTTGTCCTGGGTAATCCCAGGTGAACTCTATGGCCACGTCTCGTTCTCCTATCGCAGAGCAGGTGACACGTAGATTCTCCCCTACAGTCACTGTGCTCTGTGACGCTTGGATCACTGGAGCGGGAGGAGCCCTAGGATCTGAGAGCAAATGTGATGTATTAGTAAGTACAATGTTGTGTCATTACCAGTAATCCTGTAATTAAGGGTAATTTTCATCCTTCATTTTCAAAAGTTTTCATTGATTTACAATAAAAAAAAAACATAAATTCTAAAAAAAATTCTAAAATTTTGAAAACCTGAACTCACAGTTAACATAGATGAGCATGTACTTCATAGAGCTCTGCCGCAGGTTTCCCAGACTGGCAACACAGTACAAAGCTCCGGCATGATATGGCCGAGGTCGATGGATTGTGAAGCCCTTCTTAACATCAAAGGAGATCTCTCTCCCGTCCACGTCCAGCTCCACAGGTGGGTACTCACGGTGCAGAGTTACTTTAGCCTCAGGTGACGTCACCTGACAGGGTAGGACTGTAGGCCAGTTGCTCCTCAGCTGAATCACCTTGTAATAGTCAGACGATGGAACAAATAGTTCTTGTGGATCTGGTCCATACAGAGAGGAGATATGGCAGATTTATGATAAGATTGTTAGAATGTAAAAAAGATTCCTGTCAAGTCTGCAGTTCAGAGAAATGCAAGCCTAAGCATCAATAAAATGTATTAATCACACCTGGAAAGAAGACGAAGACTTTAACAGCTTTGCTGTATTCCTTCCTGCAGTCAGTGTCCTCACAGTACATTGGGTAGCATGTGTACTCCCCCGTGTCTGCACCAGTGGTGTTGACCAACGTCAGAACCCCATATCGCTCATACTGAACAATTCTGCACAGCCAGAGCAAAAAGGAGCGAAAGAACACATTTACTTCCTTACTTACTCAAGCTTATACTGCACTTTATGAGTAAAGATCTGTAGACATGAAAAGTTACCTGAGCCTCCCATCATTATCCTCCTCCAGGTATGGAGGGACGCTCCACTGCACAGGTTTGCCCCTGCACCTCAGCTCCAGAGTATCTCCTGTTTGCACATTTATGGTCTCACCCACCTTCTTAAACTTGCCTTTGTTTAACACCTTTATTAGTCAGACACAGACATGTACTTTAGTCGTGAACTTTGCAAAATCAAAAAGTTAATTTATAACAAACGTAATACCTGCGTGAGGAGGGTCTGCTCTGCACGTGCAGCTTTGACCTTTGGTTTGACTGTTATTGCTCTGGGCCCTTTGTTTGTTGATTTCTCATGCTTTGGTTTTCTTGGCTTTGGTGTCCTTCCCGGAACAGCCTTCTGCTCTTGGGCGTCTTTTTGGCAATAAGATACACAGTACGCAGAGCACATGTTTCAGAATATTTTACAAACAAAGACAAGGCTGCTGCAAGTGAGAAAAAAAGTATAATTTTTGCTTCTAGAATAAGCCACATTGTGCAAAAGACAGAAAGAAAATTGCCCTCCTCAGCAAATCTATGAATATCACGTTTACCGAATTGGATGACAAGGGACTAATGTCACTTACCCAACTCGAAGATTAAGGCACAAGTAAGGAGAGCAATGAGTACCAGCCTCCACTTTGACCCAGACATGTTCGCCAAAGGCATGGCTGATGAGCTGATTGTTAGTTCATGGAGTTCAACCCAGAGAAATATACAACAGAAATGAAAAGGAGAGAAGAAGAAAGAGAAGGAAGGAGGAGGGCAAAGCTTGCAAAGTGAGCAGTCTGCTGTTTATTAGAGTCACGCAAATTCCTTTTCCTCGGAGTGGCATTAGTACCCTAAATTCCTTCAGTGTGGCTCAATGGAGGCTTTCAAGCCTGTCCGAACCAATGAGGGTCCAGAGAATGAGGCCCCTCCAATCTGGAATGGCACAGCCTGTTTATTTAGCTGCCGGACTGTAAGTGTGCTAGCAGCATGAGTCTGAGCCTCAGAAACACTGGCTGGAAAAGGAGCATTTGGTGTTTAGTAAACTTTATGTCCTTGGATTTTGGGGGGTTAATAAAAGTTTTGTCTCAGTTAACTCTAGATTAATATGTTTTTTTAAAAAATGCCTGAAAAATTTGCACTTAAAATATTCACACATTGCTTAAAGTACATTTTTGAGATGTTGAATGCAGTGGAAACAATGTAAACCTTTCCTTGTGAGCGGCCAGCTAAGCTGTGATTTTGAACATGACACAGATAAGCTTCTTTTCAAAGGTCCTTTTGTTCTCAGTCGACTCTAAATAGTGAGCCATATCTGCTTCTTTGCGCACGTCTGCAGTGGGAGTGAACTTATAGTAGTCCTTTATTTTTTACCTCTTTATCGACACAGACTGCAACAAGGTAAATCCATATTTAAGTGTTTTACAAAAGCGAATCATTTAATTTTTAATTCAAGTGTACAATGGCAGTCGTTTAGTTAACAATCACAGTTTCCATATTTACAAATGGAAGATGAAATCCCATAAAAGGTTTTCTGTATCAGCTCTGTAAAATATAAGGTCTTCAGTCGAATTCTGCACATTTAAAAAAATATATTAAAATAAAATTAAAATAATGTAAAACTGAAATAAAAATAATTTACATTTTGCACTTGATAAGAAAAGTGTAAACCTGTTATTTCAGAATTATAAAAAGCAAATAATCTACAGAATATTTTTTCTTTGGAACAGGCTCACTAATACGACAACATATACAGATAAATATCGTTAACAACAATGTGAAAATCAGTGATAAGTGAAGGTCTTCTAGGTCCAAATATATCTTAGGGAGTGTTTCATTTTGGACCATTTAGATAACAAACCGACTGCGTTAGGATGTAATAAACCGTCAAGTTAACAAGTTATCTGGCCATTTGCTTCGGTGCTGTCGTAGATTGAAGACTGCTGAAAGGCAGCAGCACCGGTGCATCTCAAGCAGTGGTTATAAGTTAAAGCAAGTCGCTCACTGTAACATCTCAGTTTATCTGTCTTCACCCCACTTGAGCTCAGAATTTCTCTTCTTTAATGGTATCCTTGTCTGTTTTGCCGCTGACTGTTTCGATCTCTGCGTGGTCGGTCATGAGTCGCTTCCTCTGGACGCTGTTACGCATTCCGTAGATAAAATAGATAAGTAACCCTGCAGAAGAGAAGAAAAGAGAAGAGTGAGGGTCACCCAGCTAGATAAAGCCCCTTTAATCCTCTCAAACAAAAATATAGCCATCATACCTATTAGCATCCAGACAGCATATCGGATCCATGTTTGACCGCCTAACTGCACCATCAGGTAGACATTGATTAAAGTACTCAGTATAGGCAGAAGAGGGACTAAAGGTACCTGAAGAAGGAGAAAATGCAGAGATGTGAGATTCCTAGTTGGTGATTACAAGAAATTGCTTGAACCACTTCTTACCATGAACGATGCCTTCGTGGGATTCTCTGGGTGTCTCCAGATGAGGAACAAGTTGACCAGCAGGACCACTCCAAAGATACAGACAAGCACGATGCTCCATGCTTGAGTGTTGGCAAGAGCTTCCATACCTTGGCTCAGAGTAATGCACAGTGCAAGAATGCACAGAACTGCAGTGGGAAAGTAAAAGACGAGGAAGAAAGATTAGAGGCGAGAAAGCCCATCATGAACCTGTTGCTGGTCAAGAAAAGAACTTCAGTGCTACAGACGCATCAGTAAAGATACCTCAGTGATGTTTTCCTTACTTACCAGAAAATATGGTCAAGAGCGTGACTGTTCGCGCTGTGGAAGAGTTGGGTGTTTTTGGAGGTTTGAAGAAGCTAAACCTTTTCTTTGATTCTGTGATCTTAAGTTCTGTGTCTTCAGATGGACCCACCTGGTACCTACAACGACCACAAGAAAATCAGTCAATTTGCACAGCAGAGTGAATACATAGCTGCAGGGTGTTAACAGATAAATGTACCTCAGTATCAGGATGCACACTGCCACGAGTGTGTAAGCAAACAGAGTACCAATAGACATCAGTTCCACCAAGGCATTCAGATCAAACAGTAGAGCCATGATGGCTAAAGCCAGGGAGAAAAATGGAATTAAATTTTATTTCTAGCCCATAAACTTCGACCTCTGTGTATCATGCAGAACAGCATTAGCATAAGTACAAAATATTATACACATGACACCTACGGGAGCTGCTCAGCTATAGAAACCTACATCATGAAGCTCCTGGCACACAGTTTTTGTGCTGATGTTAATACCAGAAGAGGTTGGAGTCATCAGTGTTGGTTACTTTTTCTATGGTGGTATCCTATTACAGTACCACAGCATACCACTTAAGTCCAGTAAGCTCTTTAGAGCAATGTTCACACGCGATTGTACAGGCAGACTGCATGGCTGGATTCCAAACGCA
This sequence comes from Perissodus microlepis, assembly GCF_051167445.1. Lineage (NCBI taxonomy): Eukaryota > Metazoa > Chordata > Actinopteri > Cichliformes > Cichlidae > Perissodus > Perissodus microlepis. The sequence goes on along the minus strand of NC_140462.1, from coordinate 7,072,368 downwards.
TATTGCAATAACGATAAAAAGACCTGAATTCAAAGATTAAGAGTAAGAGTCAGAGAGACTTTATTTATCCCCAAGGGGCAATTAAGATTGCTCCTTGCCAACCGTACATACAATACGCAAACACACAAGGTGTGGCACAGTAGCTCTGTGTAAGCATCTGTAAGCATCATTAAAATAAGAGTTATTACTGGACACATTCAAAAGTATTTTATTACATGTACTATTTTTTGTTTTAGGTTTATTACTTCTATTATATTTACAGTACTTTTGTTTATAAAGTGTATACCTGTACCTGCCACAATGCCAGATGATATTGTAGCTATTGCTGGACTGCCTCTGGAGGTGACTTTGGACAAAGGTTTGAAAAGCAGCCCGTCTCTCGCCATGGCAAAAAGTACTCGAGGCATCGGGAACATGGAACCTAGCAGACTGGAAAGAGAAACAACAAAATGAATGCAGTGTCCGATTAATTTGTAATCTAAATTCGGCATTTCACAAATCAGTGTCAAAATGTCACTCTAACTTAACCAACTGATTTGACATATGGCTTCTTTTTAACAGCTTAATCTGCTATGATGACTGAAGTCGGAAGAATATACTGGCAATTTCACAATTTATCCACCTAGCAAACATCAGAGGCAGTGGAATCATTCACAGCCTCTGGAACCTGACACGTCCTCCACACCTTGTCTGTTAATTATTACTTAGCTGAGTTATTTTACGTTAACGTTACATTTTTAATGAACTTTTTGAGTTAGCTACTGTTTAGTAGCTACTTTTCTAGATTTATTTTTCAACATTTTGGACTTTTAAACATCCATTACAATTTTTCTATTTTTTTTTCCAAATAAGATACATTTATTTTTGCACCTTTTTCTTTCTGACTTTGAGCTTTAAACATCACTTGATCCATGCATGCACTACCCATACTGTCATACCTAGTTGACAGGGCACACAGTGAACCCACAGCCACGGCATATTTGGCAGGACCCCATCCAATGTAGTCAAAGGCTATTGGCAGCGGGCTCGTTTCACTTAGCAGATAGTAGGGCATCATAAGGGTGAGAGCAGCAGACACAGCAAAGTAGGCCAGGAAACATATAAGCAATGAGACCACAATGCTAATAGGGACAGACTTCTTGGGGTTCTTCACCTCCTCTCCTAAAAGAAAGGAAACCAAGAAGTTAGTGACCCCCTTACAAGATAAATCTCCTGCAGGGGTTTCATGTTTGTTACACAAAAATCATAAAAACTAGTGGAGAGAATCATCTGCCAATTATGTCCTCAACATTAAACTTTGTCAGTCTGTTTTAGCCAATAAGATAAAGTTATCCCACTTCAGTTATTATTATTATTATTTTATACAAAATGGAATTGTCAAGCATACCAACACAGTTACTGAAACCTGCCATAAATGTTGCGTTAAGACGGAGTCAATCTGCTATCTCACTGCAATTATATGAGGTCAGTTTGGAAATTACATGTAATCTGTGTCTGATAACACAGACAGAATTTCAAATCTAACTATTAATCTGCACTTCCTGTTCTATAGGAATGCAACCAGCTGCAGCCAGCTGAGTCCAGTTCCCTCGAGTTTTTCTCATTGACATCTGACTGATGGCAACATGCTGGCAATCTGTCTGCATTTATAAATCAGATGCAAGTTATTTGTAAATTTGTAGATCTCTCTGAGTGATTACAGTCGGTCCAAGTCCAACCGTGATTATTTACAGGAAGATTGTTCGTTGTTCATATTATTCCCAGAGTGTTGTCCCTGCATCGATACAATATTGCCACACAAAATATTGCGATACAATAGCGTACTGTATCGATTTTTCTAACCCTTTCCCAGCACCACTAAAAAAAAACCCCATAAAAATGTAAAGAATCTATAGTGAAATTTAAAAAGTTTTTAAAATTTTAAATAAAAAAGTGGATGAAGTTTAACCAAGTAAATTTTGGGGTCTTCTTTAAAAAAAATCAGCTGCTCTATTAAATCAAAGGAGATACTCGGCGATACTGAGGTAATATTTTTAGTGGGCTTTATTAATGAATGTAGAGGAAATACTCATCATTATAATTGTCATTTACTCCTCTCTGGAAATAAAGCACTATTTCATCCATTATTGCAATATTTTTTCCATCCATTCATTCTCTTCCAATTATCTTTGTCCTTTATGTTATAATAATAGATTGGATTTATATAGCGCTTTTCAAGGCACCCAAAGCGCTTTACAATGCCACTATTCATTCACACACTGGTGGAGGCAAGCTACGGTTGTAGCCACAGCTGCCCTGGGGCAGACTGACAGAAGCGAGATATATCGCGCCATCGGCCCCTCTGGCCAAGTAGGCAGTAGGGTAAAGTGTCTTGCCCAAGGACACAACGACCAAGACAGAGAGCCTGGGGATCAAACCGGCGACCTTCCGGTTGCAGATGCGCTTCCCAAGCGCCTGAGCCACGGTCGCCCCCGTTATGTTATGTTATGTTATGTTATGTTATGTTATGTTATGTTATGTTATGTTATGTTATGTTATGTTATGTTATGTTATGTTATGTTATGTTATGTTATGTTATGTTATGTTATGTTATGTTATGTTATGTTATGTTATGTTATGTCCTCCCAGTTTGATCCTGGGAGGAGATAAAAAATCCCTTTTGGGGTTGTGTCAGTCAAAAAATTTAATTTGGAAGCAGCTGAAAGAATCTTGAACTAAGCTAAACTGACAAATTGTCTTCTTACCTGTTGTAGCAATGCAGTCAAATCCAACAAAAGCATAGAAGCATGTTGCAGCTCCAGCCACGGTTCCACCAAAGCCATAGGGGAAAAATCCACCCACTCCAAACTGGCTGGTTGCATTAGCAATGTCAGTTCCGTTTCTGCAGCGGGTAGAGAGCAATACTTTGTGGTTATTTACAGTTAGCTCATCCAGGAGAACAATAATGCTGTAATTATATAGGTCGTGATTTACTTGAGTGTTTTTTTGTTTTTTTGTTTGTTTTTGCATTTATTTACATGGCAGTGGCGTTTAACACATCTTCTTTGCTGATTTTCCAGTTGGAGATGTCTCCCTTGATGAATCCAGAAATGATCACAAACAGCAGCACCAGGATGTTGATCGCTGTGAAGATCTTGTTGATCATTGTTGACTCTTTGACTCCAAAAGACAGGAGACCTTCGTGGAAAACGTGGTTAATTCAGCTATCTCATCCTCATTTGTGGTCACCATTTAACACCAGTTTTACTATTTTACCTGACAAGAGCACGATCAGAGCTGCAGCGAAGACATCTGGGTAAGGTGCTAAGCCAGACAGGCCCATGGCAGCATTTTCTGCAAAGTATTTTGATATGACTCCCCCAATGAGTTCATCAAATGTTCCGCTCCATGCCAGTGCAACAGTCGATGTCCCTGAGCAGATAGTGAATAGATAGTTAATGTAATAAACTAATTAATCAGCCATAATTTACCTGCAGCCATAAACAAAAGAAAAAGAAACTTCCTACCCTCTTTATAACTCAGGGTTTTGAACCACAGTCCTGGTTTATGGGGTTATTATTGGGATTGTTGCAAAGCAGTGATCCCGGTACGTGCTATTGTTAAAATTAATGTAGCAAGAGATATGACACAGTGAGGTAGAAAAAAGGCATTCAAGAATTCGTTGTTCCACTGGTTGAAAAGTCAAAGTGTTAAATAGTCTCTTAATGGTGGTTGATCATTTATGAGCATCAGAGTGTGGTAAAAAGATTATGTTAGGTTTATGCACTGTTTGCATATACAGCTAGGAGGAGAGATCACTAAATCATCAATAAAGGAAGAAAATATCATTGAATAATAGATGTTACAATTTGCATATACTCACCTATGACGTAGGAGAGCAGCAGATTCCAGCCAGAGATAAAAGCAAGGAGCTCTCCCACCGTCACATAGCTGTAAAGGTATGCTGAGCCTGTTTTAGGAACCCGGGCACCAAACTCTGCGTAGCATAGCCCAGCAAATATAGAGGCCAGGGCAGCGATGAAGAAGGAGATGATGATGCTGGGTCCCGCGGTGTCTCTGGCCACCTCTCCAGAGAGGACATAGACGCCAGCCCCCAGGGTGCTGCCCACACCGAGGGCCACCAAGTCCAGAGTGGTCAGGCATCGATTGAAGGTGGACTCTTCCCCGTCGGGCTCGAGGGGCTTCCTCCGGGATAGGCTCACCAGAAAGGACTTCACTACGCTGCACGACATACTTCTGTGGGTTTGGATCAGGATGGAAGATGAGTGAACGAGAGAGATTTAAGGAGTGACAAAAGGTGAGGAGTGAGTGAATAATTGTCAGGTCAGCCTCCGGAAGAAGATTTTTTCTTCTGACAAACATGATTTTCAAAGTCTATTAGTGTTTTTATTTGTGTAGAAAGAGAACAGAACGCTACTGTAATTAAACTGAGGCACTGAAGAGCACATGCAAGCTGTTAAGACTTAAGAAAATCTGTTTTATTAAAGCTTAATCATTATCACATGACAGCTAACATGCTCTCCTAACACTTGACAGAAGTGAGACTAAGAACACATTCACTTACCTCTTTGGTGTGATCTTGTACCTCGTAGATGTGCTAAGAAGTAGGAATAGGATGTGTCATTCGGCTCAGTTACACTATCCCTTTATAAATGTATCTCATTATCATTCTCCTGATATGATAGTGCTGATACCTGAGATTTCCAGAATGCCACCCCCAGCACAGAAATCCACGCCCCGGCTTCAGGATTGCACTTTAAGCCTTCATTCACAGCACAATTACTTCTTTGAATATTTCTGAAGAGTCCAAAAGCTTTATGTGTTAGATGTGTTCTCACAGCAGCAGTGCCTTTCAGGGCTGCCTTTAATCAACTACTGTTAAAATCAAATTAAATCAAATCAAAGTTAAGGCACAGTGAGAAAACAAAGATGACATAGCTTTTTCCTATATTTACTTTAATATAAGATCAAAAATTACATGCACCTATTCTTATTTTTTAAAAGTTTTCTACAGATTTCTATATTTTATTTCTTGTCTTGTGATCATATAATTTGTCTATAAGTTTGCTCTTCACTGAAAGAAACCTGTAAAAAAAAAGCATTTCTAAACAAAAGGAACACAAAGAAATACCTTTTTAATGCTCTGTGTCCAGGATCTATGAATAAAACAATAACTGTGTCTTCTCAGAGGGCCCTTACATTGTTGTGTCGCTTAAAAACAAGCCTGCGGTCTTATTACTACAGCTATGTTGTGGAGTTTGTCCGCTTGCACTGAAGCAGCTGTATCTCCATCTCAACATGAAGGTGTGAGCCTGCCGCTCTAATGGCCCGGTGAGTTCATGACATGGGGGAGGACAAAGCAGCTTTTATGACTTATTCGGGCAGGAGGCTGCACACTTTGAGAGGCAGCATTTACCTTCTCGTCTCCAATCAGGGGATTTGAGCTCTCCTAATCCCTTGTGGCATCTACCTCAGCAGGCAGGAGGTGAGTGGGGAGGAAGCCTGTGCGGTCAAAGTACTTTTGACTAAACTTAAGCATTCGTATCTGCGGATCTCACTTGCTGAGATAGCATATCGAGGGTAATGCTTAACTAAAAAAACATGGTTTGTTTAGCCAGATGTCCCATTAATCGTTGCAGTTAAGCAGTTAATGTTTATAATGTTGTTTTTCGGCTACCTACTGTGCATTTAAAGAAGCACAGTCATTAAAATGCACAGATTCTTATTAAAGAAAAGGTCAGGGATTTGAAACTGACGTCATATTTTTATGCAGCAGACACACAAGTTCATTACCTTGCGTTCAGTCCCACGAGGAGTTACTGGTGACTTCAAAAGTAGAGTGGAACGAAAATATCCGTGATGCTGACTTGGATGAAAGAAGCATGACTTTTACAGCGATATATACAAGACCGGCCTGCATGACCCTCCCACTCAGTGGAATTATTTACAAAGTAGCCTTTCTTACTCCCGACCAGTGTGGATCATAATGTGGTCATTATTGCAATGAAGGCACAGGGTGAGAACTGTGAATAGAAAATCCTGTTCAGAATGTGAAAAATGCTTTTGTACCCATTCATTTGTTGTTGCGTTTCAGATTTACAATTTTCTGTATAAAGTGCACGTATTTGATCAGAAATAACTATTACTGATGTTTGGAAATGTGTCGAAAAAAATATAATTATGTTTTACCAGATGCCTCTATAACTTTGTTTATTTTCTGCCATCTAATAGTGGTATAGATGTGGCTACTCCAAATAATCATGGCTTTGAATAATCTGTGTATGTGGATGTAATCACTGTGACTGCTCCTAATGCTTTATTTCCATCTGTTTTTGACTGTTTTTTACTTGTATATGTATGACATCAGTGAGAGTGAATAACTTAATATGGCACACAACTCTTGCTGTGAGCACAGAAACTCCACCCACCCACTGTTCAAGCCATTTGTTTGCAAAGGACAGCCAATCAGACTAGAGCTGCTTTAAAAACTTACAGGCCTTAAACAGTAAGGAGCTTGATTCAGACAGAGGATGAACTGACCTCTTAGGGACTCCTTTAAAGCTTAAACTGAGTACAAGAATAAAGATATGGTGCTGAAAGGGAGTATAATAGCTTTGATGCTTTGTTAATTTTTTTTAAACAAAGATTTAATGTTTCATGCAAAAAAAGAGAGAGAAAGTTTTTTGTTTTGGTTTTTTGGCTGTAAAAAGAGTGGAAACATCTGGGAAAAGAAAACAGCTGATACTAGTCAAAGACAACAAGACAGGGAGGTAAACTAAAAAAGAGCTGAGGCTCAAAATACAAGAGAATATTAAAAACAAATATACCAATAAGCAACCTAAGAACCAAGAGAAGACTTAATAACGAAGCATTAAAAGCCCCAAAAGACCTCAAAATTCAGAGCTAAAGATCCAGAATCCACAACCATAGACTCATCATAGATTAAATGTTTATTAATGATTACATATCTAATGAATACAGTTTACATAGTTTGAAAATGAATTTGTTTTCATTACAACAATAAATAAAATGAATATGCATTAATATATATTTCCCATCTCAGCCAGAATGAAATTGTTATGTTGGGTATGCAGTATATCTTCAAACCACAAGAGGTCACTGTGCAACAAAAGAAATTCCTCTCTGCTGCTTCACTGTTTCCACCACATGGACACCCCATTCTTTCAACACTGGTTGGGGGCGAAGATGAAAAGGGTACACTAAAGGAGAGGAAACCAAAAGAACAAAGAAAAACATATCAGTGGACTCATTTCATTCATAGATCAAAGCTAAAGCCTCTGACGCTATAGGTTTTTGCCCAATACAGCCACTTTAAAGTTCATAGTACCAGAGGCACAGACCAAAACATATTCTTCAAGTAACAAGGAGTACAACATTCAAATGTAAAACATACAGGGCCTCCAAAACAGGACATTTTTTCCTTTTAAACGGGTTGATCAACATTTACACAATGATCTAATTGGTCTAATCTAAAATGTTGCTGAAACATCACTACAGATGTTCATAACCACCTCCCCATCATCAATCTGTCTTTCCCTCCCATAGACATAGCGTGCTTATCTCTGCTCCCTCCCCAACCTTTAAAGAGAGCAAACAGGATTTGCATGTTAATCTTATCTCCCTGTCTTCTGTGCCTCACTGAGCATATGATGTGTGAATTGCATCTGAACACAATAAATAAGATCATTTATCAAGCACATAGACCAGGTGTAAACTTTTATCACATTTTTATTCACCTAATGAAATACTGAGTCATGCCCCCCTTTTTTTTCTTTGCTGTTGCGAAGTGGAGCACTGGACTCCCTGTCAGCGGCAGCGCTTCCTGTAAGTCACCTCTAGTTTCTCATCATCTCTTCCGTCACCTTTCTCTCCACATGCGGTGTCATCAGTATCACCATGAATGAATGAAGTAAAAAGCCCAACATAAAAGATCACAGGAAATACACATGCAACACGCACATTTGTGGGCAAAACATGCATGCATGCATTCCAGGAATAGAGCAATGAATGTGGCACTCGTTTTACTGTCATACCGCAGCTATGCTCCCCCTCCCCTCCCACTAAACACACACACACACGCACTCACACCCCCCTCCACACTTACTGGAGGTCTTCTGACAGGACAGAAATAGAACAAATTGTCACGTCAGTGTCAGTAAGCTGCCCTCTGTTAAAACTCAGACTCGTACGCATGTGCCAAAACTAGCTCCAAGTGGTGGCTTAATATATAAAAGAAAGAAATGTGTCTATTAATCGTTCATATATATATATAATTTTCAACATTAGGGTGTGGGGGAAATAATAGAAATAAGCAGCTATTACCCAGTCACATTTACACCCGTGTTTGAAGCATTTTCTTGCATTAAGCACGTATATATCAAAGCAGCGCTCTCTCTTTCTCTCCCTCTCAAGCGCGCACTTTCTCTCTCTCTCACGCGCAGACATGCGCGCACGCTTTACAGAAGCCGCGCGAGAGAGCGCCGCAGTCACCACGTCACTGAGGACGAGTAACTGGCCGGCCTGAATTCATCTGACCGGGGGGAAAAGACAGACCGAGTTTAGGGGCCGCTGTCACTCTGCACCGATACTTCCTGCACAGAGAAGGTAAGCTGCTCTCTGTCGTTCGCTGTCGGCTCCGTATAATGGGTCACAAATTAACAGAAAAGTTTGCTGAGGTGTCATTTTTAAATGTGCCCCTGGCACCCGTGGCTGCAGAAGGAACAGCTGTAATAAAATTCAACTCGAGGAAAGTTTAAAATGAAACTTAATTCAGAAAAACAATATACCATTAGATTTAAAGCCTCTGATTTAAAGAATATCCTTCGGTGTGTGTGTGTGTGTGGGGGGGGGGATTAACAGAGAAGGGTGTGGCCCTGTGTACATATATATATATAAAGAGAGAGAGAGAGAGAGGCCGAGAGGCCCTGTCCCCCAGACCTGTCTTCTGATATTAAGATAAACTGCGCGTGCTATTTTTGCCTCACTGGAGTCTTAAACAAACAGTACACTATTTCAAACCATGTAGAGTACTCTTTCCCCCTTCAATTTAGCATAAATTCTTTATTCCTTAAAAAATATTTGTGTGTAAATTCAGTGTAGCCTACTTCTGTGTTGTGATTCTAAATTAAGTATCGTCAGTCTAGAAGAAGTAGCTTCTCTGTACTGACACCTCAACATGTTTACCTTGTCTGAATGTCTGCATTATAGTCAGAATATAGCTGCATGGGGAAAATGTGGCTCCAGCTTTCCTGCAAGTTTAAATAAAACATATTCCATCCATCAATATATTTTTGTGTGAATATGAGGTTGAGTCTAATAGAAAGCAGGCCCTCGTCTGTTTTTTGCTCCTGCGCTCTAGCTAAGAACAGCCTGGTTACTGAATAACAGTACCTCTTTGTATTTACTCAGGAAATAGAGATCATCATTGTTTGCAACATAGTTTCATCCAAAGCTGAGGTGAAGGTCACCTTTCACATTGCAGGGATGTTTTCCAGTGCAACTGGCTACCCGTACCTCAGCATTTCTGTTTTCCCTTTAGGCCTGAAACTATTGATTCCTGAGCAGTGTTGACATATAAGACCAAATATAGACATGGTAAGTGGACAAGAGCTTGGTCATCTGGCCTTGTATCATGTTAGCTATAATCAAACTGCAGACCAGATCTTGTATCAGTGCAGCAGAATGAATTGTTTTGTGTGACACTGGCGTGGATAGAGTGAGGCTGCCATCTGCCACCATGTGAGCCCTGCGCAACATCAAAAACAGGAGTGTAGAGTGTCAGTGCTACCTGCGCCACCTCGTTATACCTAACGGCATTTTTCCAGAATGACTTTGTAAAATTATTTAAGGTTAAACACAAACTAACTCTTACCTCTTTTAAAGTTTGGGCACCAGATGAAACAAACTGCACTTATAGGGGGAGGGATGCATAGAAATCAACTTAATGTTATTAAATTCACTTTACCGCCCTTCTGAACTGTGATTAGTTTAGTTAAAGTCTGTTGCTAGGGGCTTGTGTTTGTGGCCTGTTGCCACGTGGGTGAAGCTTTACAGCTGTCCTGAGGAGTGATGTTAAGCAGAGCATATACAGTGGCTTCTGTAGCTGGGCGGAGAGCACAACTTGGCTGACAGCCTCAATGCGGCAGTAACCTCGAGAGCAGCTGCTGCAGTTTCATTTTTCAGTACATAGGCCATTTTTGTGAAGATCTTATTATTACAAGATCATAATGTTGATATTTTTCATCCTTTTTGAGCTATTGCATATTAGACGGTCTGATGTGTAAGTTCTGAGTGCAACCCGACCCTGTCTACTTTCCCACCCCTGCACAAACAGGCAGGCAACATACACACGCTCTGATCTGTTGGGGGTGAAACAGGTGCAAATACTCAGCTGCTGTCACTGCTGCTACACCACTCCACTACTCTCAGCATGCAAGGAGGTGTGGGTTGAGATAATGCATTGTTAGAGAATGGGACATAAAGTGCAAATTTATTAAAAAAGCAAAGTGTGCGGTTAAAAAAGGGTTTACAACTGGTCTGCTCTGCAGGTGAGCAGCATATGCAAAGTCATAGCAAAGCCAAGCCCACTGCTGTTTCGAGCCATCTGCAAAATGCAAGCTGTGGCTCAAAATGTGAGATCCTCTTCTCTCATACTAGCCTTTCTTTTTTAGTCTCCTTTTTTCTACAGAAAAGCTACACTGATATGTTGACATGTAGCATGAAGAATGCTCACATGTTTGGTTGTGTTAGCATAATTAGCACAGAAATGTAGTGACAAAAATTAGAGGAATTTATCCTGATGGGGACATTAATGTATCAAATTTCATGGCTGTCGACTAAAAACCCAATATTTTAATGACACATGGCAGTAGAGGAAAAATGTATGAAGCAGCAAAGTCATTGGACTTGATGACTGATTGTTTCATAGCAGTCCATTTAACAGTTTTAAAATGCCATCTCCAGAATCACATTGCTAATATAGCAAATAATCAAAAATACTAATGTAGTATATTTATGTTGTATGCTCTTGGCTGGTAGCTGGTGGCCTCACCTCTGTAACCACAGACCAGTGTCATTGCTGTATTTATTTATTATTCAGTTTATTATTAAAAGACACCTTTGACCTAACCATACCGAACAACAGAAATCTTGTTTCAGATGTACTTTGTGCAAAGAGGACTGATATCATATGTTCTTGTCACTTCTTATTTAAGCATGAAAGAGTAGCATGTCTGTGTTATTTATTCTTATCTTAACTGAAAATGTTTGAAATTGACTTGAACTGTTCACTCTTTCAGGTGTTCAGAGGTACAATAACAGACGCTCCCGATTTTGACCCCACCGCTGATGCCGAGGCCCTTTACAGTGCTATGAAAGGCATTGGTGAGTGCCCCGCTCCTCCGTGATTCTTGGCCACGGAGGTGTAAAGGTCATCGTTTGTCCTCCTCACTAGTCAGTTGAATCATCACTTGACGAATTTCTTGATGCTGTCTAAGATGAGTTTTTAGGTCTTTGTTGAAAATGTTTCTTTTCTGTTTCTCAGGAAGTGACAAAGAGGCCATCTTGGACCTGGTCACCTCTCGAAGCAATGAGCAAAGGCAAGAAATCATCGCAGCTTACAAAAGCAACTTTGGACAGGTAAACAAATACATTTTTAAATGCTACAGCTGTGGTCAGAAGTTTACTTGGCATTCATCTGTTAATTTCAATGATCTAATGATTTATTTTAACTATTATTTTTTTCCAGGTTGCAATAAATGTAGAGTATACATATTTAATGGGTTTAAAATAAGAATTAGGTGCACAATTTTGAATTTATTTTGGAGTGTCTTCAATCCATGCAGGGTCAAATGTATTTTACTGACCAATATTTAGAGAAACTCAGTGACGATCTAAGAAGGACAATTGTAGATTTATGCAGTTTGGGAAAGTCTCCTGGAGCCATTTCTAACCAGCTGCAGATTCCAGGATCATAACTACAAACAACTGCATGTAAAGTTATTCAGATGTGTCACCATTTTGTCAAGGGAGTAGACCAAAACTGCCATTCTCAGAACCCAGGAACTGCCGAGGCTCAAGCCTGCCATGAACTGGAAACTGTTGGAACACCAGCATCACTGTCTCCAATGAAGAGAGTTTGAAATCACCACGGACTGAGAGGATAGTGAGGAGCATCTACTCCAAAATCAGCACCTTCAGGCTTGACTGAAATTTGCATACCGTTGTAGAAAAGTCAAATACTTTCTCGAGAAATCTTTATGGTTAGATGAGACAAAGATTGAGTTATCTGGCCAAAATGATAAGAGGTATGTTTGACGGAGTAAAGCCAAGGCACCCAATTCTTGTTTTTGTTTAAGCCATTAAAGATCTATGCCATATAGTCATTTCACCGTGGGAAAATAACAGCTCAAAGAAATTATTGAAAGCCCAAAATGACCAGACATTTACGCCCATGATGAGTGTATGTGAACATCTAAGCACAACTGTAATTTCCAGACATTGCTTAGACACTTTAAAAGCTTAAGATAGCAGTTTTGAGTCCAGCATCACTGAAATTCTCTTTCATCAGGACCTGATTGATGATCTCAAATATGAGCTCACGGGAAAATTTGAGCGCCTCATTGTCAGTCTGATGAGAACCCGGGCCTACCACGATGCCAAAGAAATCCATGATGCAATCAAAGTAAGCCAAAAATGTGATTCGCTCTCACTCCGTATTAAATGAGGCAGAAACTGTTTCACATCCGCCTTCATACTCTGTTTTAAGGGTGCTGGAACAAATGAGAGATGCCTGATTGAAGTACTGGCTTCTAGGAACAACAAACAAATACATGACATGGTTGCAGCATACAAGGACGGTAAGATGTTTTATCTAAGACGTCACTTGAATTACGCATCTGATAGTATTTAGAACTGTCATCTGTGTACCCAGCCTATGGCAGAGACCTGGAGGAGGATGTAATCGCAGACACTTCAGGCCACTTTAAGAAGATGCTGGTTGTTTTACTTCAGGTGAGTTGACTAAGTAGGAAACTAAAACACGCTTTGATCGCTGTGCCTTTAAACTCTGACTAATCTGCAGTCTGTTGTTTTGATTCAATACTTCTAGGGGACCAGAGATGAGTCAGGAGTAGTGGATGCAGACCTGGTTCAGCAGGATGCCCAAGTAAGCATTTTATAGCCAACATAAAAGCTAAACATGCACATGCTGTTTGACCTTACACAGCCTTTGTTTGAAGAATACTTGAAGTGTCCTGTTGTAAGAGCATCCTTTACTTTCCTTTTAAAGTATCATATTGGTGGCAGTGCTGAATGGCCTCTGTGGAAGCGCTGCAGTCAGTTTAGCAAAAATTAGTTCAGCAGATGTGTATGCATTTTTTAAAATTAAGACTAAACATAAAAGCTAATGTCAATCAAGAATTTTAGGCATCCAGGATAGTACAGTGGGTATTTGGCTTATTAATTAAGGTCAGTACAGCTTCCTGTGACCCTGAGATAAATCTTGCACCAAGGTTGTTATAGTTAACTAAAACTCAACTAAGAAATAAATGTAGATGTGAAAAAACATTTTAAATAACTAAGATAAGAATTAAAAAGTAGAGATCAGAATTAATTAACTGAAATGATTTTCTGATTTTGTAAAATTAACTGAAATAAAATTAAAATAAAAATATCATTAGTTTTAGTGTTTGTTATTTTGGTAAAATTTCATCAAAATTTGCCTAATGTCTATAAGACTGTAAGTCAGCTGCTCAAAAAGTCACGTGTTTCTGTTGTAATACCTGTACTGATTTACTTAAATCTTGCCTCTGACACGATGCCCTGCTCACAGTAATAATTACTAAAGACTAAAACTAAGACTGAAAGCAATAGAAACTAAACTAAAACTAAACATTTTCAAACAATAAAAAACTGAACTGAAACGAGTAAACTCACTCTGGAAACCACCTGAAACTAAACCGAATTAAAACCAAAAAAGTTAAAACTAAATAAAAATGAAATATAATTACAAAATACTAAATTATAATAACTCTGCCCTGGACCCTATCTGTTTTCTAAACTCTCTGTAGGATCTCTATGCAGCTGGAGAGGAGCAGTGGGGGACGGACGAGGCCAAATTTATCATGATCCTGGGAAACCGTAGTGTGACCCACCTCCGCATGGGTGAGCTCAGTTCTCCGAGAAAATATCTCAACAATGAGGCGTTCCAGTCATCCCCACTCTGACCTCAAGTGACTCAGAAGTGGCGGTCCTCAGTATTAGCCTCCTGCTACTATGTGTGTTACATAAACTTGCTAACATGCCAGGACAACCATTTTAGTCAAATCTGGGGGGAATTAAAGCACACAGGCAAACTCGAGATTTTACACAATAATGACCCAAAAGGATGAGATTGATACTTTTGTGCAATATTTTCCTCTGTTTGTTTAGTTTTTGATGAATATGAGAAGATTGCAGAGATGAGCATTGAGGACAGCATTAAGAACGAGCTGTCTGGAGACTTTGAGAGACTGATGCTGGCCGTTGGTAGGAAATACACTGAATGCACCATTGTACTTTACATTGTGACACAACACAGTGCCTAATTTGGTCATTTTTCTCATAGTCCAGTGCATAAGGAGTGTTCCCATGTTCTTTGCCAAGCGCCTCTACAAGTCAATGAAGGTAAGCTCAAGTAGCCATTCAGTTTGGTTCCAGTGTGTTTGTAGGCAGAAAGGCCTTACTGTTACAGTTATGATGAATGAGGTGTTGTTAGTGACAGATTGTTAAATTTATTAAAATTGCTCAGGATTACTTAACTGTTGCCACAATGCATCGTCCCTCAATCCCTCCAGGGTCTCGGTACAGCTGACAACACTCTGATCCGGATCATGATTTCTCGCTCTGAAATTGACATTTTGGACATTCGAGAGTGTTTCCGCCTCAGATATGAGAAGTCGCTTTATAACATGATTAAGGTGAGAAAGAGAGGTACAGCATGTTTTTATATGCACTCTGTATGTGAATGTAGAGCACTTATATGACTTTGTGTGTGTGTATGTCAACCAGGATGATACATCAGGGGATTACAAGCGGACTCTGCTCAACCTCTGTGGAGGGGATGATGAGTAAGTTTTAGGAATGCTGCATCCAGAAGGGGGTGCTAGAGGACCACTGTATGGCGTTACTACTGTTACTTTGAACTGTATAAAAGCTTTATTATCTTAATGAATGCTGAGGCTAATGGAAACTCTTTGTTGAAGCTTATAATTGAGTTAAACAAACTTACGGTGCAGAAACTGTATTTTAGTCTTCTTCCTAGAAATGTTCCCACTATTTACCGCTTGAGGTTCTGGCTTTGCTGAGTGTGCTATGTTTTGTCAAACCGGTCATTGCAGCTTAGCTGGAGAATTCTTCCCTGAAGCTGCTCAGATAGCCTACAAGATGTGGGAATTAAGTGCCATGACCAGAGTGCAGGTTTGGGCTCCATCTGCTCCCACCTTAGATGTGTGATTGCATGTTTGCCTCAGCAGAGCCTTGCATCTCCACTACCTGCTGGCCCTGTAATGATGTGCTATGGCAATATGCTAACAGTGTTATGTCTACACAGTGAAGGCTTTGTCTAGATGTGATCAGAGTGCTGTTCACTGAAACACAAATAGTTTTCTGTTAGAATGAACTCTCCAAACCCCCATTTGGAGAGTGAATGTCAAAAAGATCTCAGCATTTTTGACAACAAAAGGCTGTCTCACTAATGCTTCCTGAAACTGAGCTGTTTTTCATCCTACCAACCTTTTGCATTGTTAGCGGTGTCATGAATTCTAAACTCAAGAGGGCACCCGCCCCCTCAAATGTCAAGAGATTATTATCATGAAGCCAAATGTGTTGCTTCATAATTTTTTATCAGATAATAAAAAAATCTTGAATAACAAATAATTTATTTTGCATGTTCTTCAGACCTCTTTGTGCTTTTAGTTCAAGCTTACAGATATGGATTTAATTAACGGATATTAGTAACTTTGCCACTCTGTGAGTAAATACTAATTGTCAGTCTTTCAATTTTGTAATGTACACTACCTCAGCTGAGGTCTACAGTCCGCCCGGCGCCTAATTTTGACCCTGCTGCTGATGCACAAGCACTGAGGAAAGCCATGAAGGGATTTGGTATGCAAACCCTGCTATATAAAACACACTGACACTATCCTGGCAACTTTGCAAAACTTTTTTTTACATATGGCATTTCCTTTTTCTTTACAACAGGAACAGATGAAGATGCAATCATTGATATTGTTGCATGGAGAAGCAATGCCCAGAGGCAAGAGATCAGACAGGCCTTCAAATCCCTACTTGGAAGGGTAAGACACAGGAATGATAGAAAATAGGGCTAAATCACAAAATATTACCTTTATTCATTTATTGTTATATGTCCTCCACTGGATACGACAGCTTTTAACAACTCACTGTGTTCGGCGTTCCAGGATCTGATGAAGGACCTGAAGTCTGAATTGTCAAAGAACTTAGAGAGGCTGATAATTGGGCTCATGCTGACGCCAGCTGAATTTGATGCCAAAATGATGAGAAAAGCAATGGAGGTAAAGTAGGAGTTAAACCAAAACACCCACTGATTTCTCTCTTAAATGACACTCCAGTGCTAATATGTTACATTTCTATGAGTAGTGAACACGGTTCACATTTAACCCTCCATATACTGATACCTGTTTCCCAAACATGTGGTGGTTGATATTTGGCCGAGATAAATTACATAGAACACATTTTATAGTCAAATAAAAATGTATTTATAACTTTTCAACCTGACTGAATTTCCTTATGTGGCAAACCTGACTCATCCTCTGCTCTCAGCAGAGAGCACTTGCGTGCAGATGGTGTTTCATAATTGTTTGTGTCCTCGTTTTATGCATTTTCAAATAGTGAACTATATAATAATTTGGTTATTTGAAGGCAAACAGTCAAATTATCACCTAAAATGGGAACTGAACAGATGAAACCTGTTTTGGATAAGTAGTAAGTCTTGGATGTTCACAACAGCTTGGAAGTCCATTGTGTTATTTAGAATTAAACAGGCAGCTAAACTTTGAAATGGGCTCTTGTACCTTTTTATATTTCACAAAGCACTACCTTGCTGGGTCCCACACATACAATAATCAGCATAGAGTTAGAAAGCCTATTTCTTTAAAAAAAAATGAAGCTCACACTAGCTTTTTTTCCTAGGGGGCTGGGACTGATGAACACGCTCTCATTGAGATCCTGGTTACCAGGAGCAATCAGGAAATACATGCCATGAATGCTGCCTATCAGGGTGGTAAGTTTGGCACCAGAATAAGGCTTAAAGAATCACTTGCTTTGTCCTAAAAACCTTTGTCAGGGCATGTAATATATCATACTTTGCAGCCTATAAAAAGTCTTTGGAGGATGCCATTCAGTCAGACACATCAGGCCATTTCTGTCGGATCCTCGTTTCTCTCGTGCAGGTAATGTCTGTCATCATCATGAGAACTCACACTGTGTGTAATTTCCACGCCCACTCACAAGTTGCAGTCTGGTAGTCTGGTTTGTGTTCTCTGTTACACATAGATCTATTTAATGACCTCCCTAACTGTCTTTTATAGGGTCTTACAAAAAAATGTATACGTTTTTGGTTAACCACTAGCCTTACAGAGCGGCACTAATTTGCATTTAACCTCCTTGTCTGTTCAGGGTGCAAGAGAGGAGGGCCCTGCAGATGTAGAAAGAGCTAATGCAGATGCTCAGGTGACTGAATGCATCCTTTTCTTTACTGTGTTTAAATATGAAATGGAAGAATGGATCTGAAGGTTTTGTGTTCCCACTGTTCTTCCTGAACAAACCAGGAACTTGCCGATGCATGCAATGCTGACTCAGATGACATGGTGATGAAGTTCATGAGCATCCTGTGCACCAGGAGCTTCCCTCATCTCAGGAAAGGTAAAGGTCATCACAGATATGTAGGTTGCAATGATCTTTACAAGTGTTCAACTAAATTTCTCCAACAAAATGCAGTGGATTCAGGTCACAATAACTTTTCGTGCTCTTTGCTGTTCACAGTGTTCCAGGAGTTTGTCAAATGCAGTAACAAAGACATTGAACAGATTATTAAGAAGGAGATGTCTGGAGATGTGAAAAATGCATTTTATGCAATAGGTAATAACTATTTTTCACTACAGACTTTATTCTCTTTTACTTTCAAGTTTGCCACAGCGGATGATACTGTTGATGAAATCCAATCTGGGTGACAACTTCTCAGCTGTTGCATGTTTCTCTTGTCTTTGCAGTGCGCAGTGTAAAGAACCAGCCCTCTTATTTTGCAGACCGTTTGTACAAAGCCATGAAGGTATCTCTTCATTCTGTTTTAGATGATTTAGGGTTAGATCAGTTATTCAACATGTCATCTGGATACTAGATGTCAGCCGTAACACGTGATTAGGTCACTTTTATTGGTGCAGAATCCTCTGTTGTCTAAGTCAGAATATACAAAGTATTTATTGATCTCCTCTGCAGGGTCTTGGTACAGACGACAGAGCGCTGATCCGCATCATGGTGTCCCGTAGCGAGATCGACCTTTTTAACATCCGAAAAGAGTTCAAAGAAACTCACGATGCCTCCCTCCATGAATTCATCCAGGTAGAAACTATGATTGTAAGTCTGACTCTTTGTCTACTAACACCTCTACTTGGTATGCTGTGTTCACATGTGACTTGTGTGTCTGTGGAGGTTTGGTTTAATTGCTTTGGTCCCGCTGTGTGCAGAGCATGCAGTGCACATCCTTTTTCTGTTGCTGCGGTAAGGTGGTGGGGTACGGTAATCTATAGCTCTCTGCGGTGGACTATGGGTCTGTGGCCACAACACAGCTGTTTAGGAATTTCCCTCTTGCATGCTTCCTCTATCTCTGCTCTGTGATTGGCTGACAGATGCAGAGACAGGAAGTTCCTAAAAGCAGTTCTATAATAACTTACAGATGAAATCAATGTGACACCAATAAAAACAAGCTGCCCTGGATTGGTTTGGAAAACACATTTCCACATTATGCAAGAGCAAGGATTGCTTTATCTTGTTTTTATGAGTTGTGCAGAGAAATAACTGAATTGATCATTTATTAAATTAATTCAATTTAATTGTACATTTTCAATTTGCTAGTTTCAGTTACAAAAGCGGTTTCGATTTGAGCAGTTTCTCAAAGTTTAAATCTGTGCATGTTTTGAGAAATATGCTTATTTATGTTCCTCTGAGAGTTTGGGGGAAAGCTTCAAATCCCAATCTACGCTATTAATCCACCTTCCAGCACCTCTTAAAGCCAACAGCAGGAGACTTATTGGTTCTGTTGCCTCTGGAAAATGCCAGCTTGTGTTACCCTTGTTTCTAAAATGTATACTAATATAAGCTAGCCAGTTGCCCTGCATAGTTTCGTTTTTGCCATACAAATGTGAAATCTTGATCGAGATTATAAAGTAGAAATCTTTATCTACTGTATGAGTGTCAGCTGATAAACAGGGGAAATTCCACTTTTAACTCCTTTGTTGATATAGACCGATTTCACAGCTTCTCTTCTGCATTTAACTATTGTGTGAGCCAGAAATAAGCACTGCCTTCCAAAACATGACCAAATGATTTTTCCACTATTTGTGTTTTTATGACCATGCACAGGGTGACACGTCAGGAGACTATCGCAAAACCCTGCTGATTCTCTGTGGAGGGGAAGATTAACGCAGTTATAGCCCTGCTGCAGCTCAGTTCACAGACTTTAGTGACCACAAGACTGTTGACAGAGTGAAACTGTGATGGTTCACGTCAGCATCTTTTCTCAGTGTAACTGCTGCCACTCTTCAGCCAAATCAAGTGACCTATGACCTCGCAGCCTTGCAAGCCAGTTTTCTGCTCTCATGTCTCAACTTCCTGTCCAGCAGGATGAGACGATTCTTTTTTTTTACAGTGTTATACGCTCACGATGAAGATGATCATGTTTGCATCTGTAGTGTATTTAACAAGTAGGTACTAAAGCAGAACCTTTAATTTATAGGCCATCCAACAAATACTGTGATTTGAAGGTAACACACACCTGAATAAAAAAATACACAATTGAAAACAGTTGTCTCTTCTGTTTTTTCCTACATGTTGTTATTACAGTTTTTAATTTGTCTCATCAGACCACACATTCTCTTGCTGTACCTTTTTTATGATGTGGGTTCCTGTATTTGACAAGGCACTTTAATAATTAACCATGTTGATACTGGCAACAGTACAGAGGTGAGCAAAATGGGAACTAGAATATTTAAGATCAGGAAACCCCCCTTCCATTTTAATACCTCTTCTGCTTAGCAAAAATACCCATATGTTATTGTTACTCATAAAAGAGAACTAGTGTAAATAAAGGCTGACAATGCCAGAATAGCAGCTTATGCAAAGCAAAGATTTAAGATATTGAATAGCAGCTAATAGATAGTTAACACGCTCATATTAGCTCTTCCACATTTGCGCGTATTAACACGTCACTTTACGCTTCATTTCACATGTGTCAGTTGCACTTGTACACTTGTCAATGCAGAGGAAAAGTGCAAGACAGCTGTCTTTTTCTTGTTAGTGTTTCAGCTCATTGCATATGTGTGAGCGCAGCTGTTGTCGGGCCACTGCAAGTTAAAAGAGGAAAGAAGAAAAAAAAGATGTATGTGGCGAGGAAATCCCCTGCAGTACGCCAAATCCAAGGCAACAAATAAGAGTCTGCAGCTCTTGCTGCTCTCAGTGGCACACCCAACTTGAAATTGCTCTATTTGATCATAATTACAGGAGATTAAGAGATTACTGCAATAACACTTTGTTAATGTCAATACATACACTGTTCTTGAATTTCCCTTTTGATAACGGGGGATTTTTTTTTTTTTTTGCTGTAGCAATGATGAGCTCGTACTGCATAAATTAAACGGATTCAAGTTTACATATTTCAAAGGTGCTCAGTTCTCAGAGGGAGTTGAAGATATTGCTTTAGCCGTTGACTTCATGTTGTTATAGTTTTCATAACTGTGGTTCCTTCATGCAAAGAAGCCAAGCACTGTTCTGCATGTAGGCCTACCACACTGTACATACACACTAGAATAAGTTGTCTATGCATTTTTCTCTGTTATACTTGTCACATTATGTGCCCAGTGGCTCTTTTGTATCATTGTAGGTTTTTTGCCATGCATCCTTATATGAAGCACGTGCATGTGCTGCAAACTGCAAGCTGCTGCACATAAATGATTTAAATGTATACAGCTTTCCATTCATGTGTTGGCAAAGGCAGGCCAAACAGTTGGACACACACCAGGTTCTGAGCCTTCAGTATCAGGCCATTTTATGGGTTATGGGAATTCCCCAAGTCTCACAGTGAAATCGCTTCCCCCAATTCACCAGTTTCCTTAAAAAGTGCCTCTCCGATACGAGCTAAATGTGTGGGTGAGTTGTTGTTTATTTGTTTTAACATTTGAAATGTAAGTAAAGAATATTTTAGATGTGTGAATATTTATAGATATGTGATTTTTTAAAATATAGTTTTGGGTGGGTCAGTTTTTGTTCTCAGTTGTAGGCTGCCCTTTGTTTGCAACAGAATGTTTTGGGCAAATGGAACAGAAGAACATAACGCTAGAAAAGAAGAGATTTGTGATAAATATTGTATAAAAATCTGTTGTATATACTGTATATATATTATCATCACTCTCAAAACTTGTTTTGCTTTTGTTTTTTCCATTTAAAAACAGTTTTCAATACGTTGTGGATTATAAAAACTGAAGATAAAATAACTCAAATTATACTTTAAAACTGATTTACTCACTATCATAAAAAAATCTGTTAGTATCCATTACACACAGGCCTAGACGAACTGTATTTGTCAAGCTAATACAAAGTCTTGGATTTTATAAAGTCTACAACTTTTTTTTTTTTTTTAACTAAAATTGATGTAAGTAACCTGTAAAATGTTAAAATACATTTGTATCTGTTGCCAGTGATATGTAGCCCAGTTTTTGAGGTTTTTTGCATTGCGATAGAGTCTCAGCAGCAATAATGTCCCTGATTTAATGCCTCGAGAACGATGGCTGGTCACTACTCGGCTAACAAAAGGACTTTTTGTATTAAGTAGCACAGAACTAATGACTATCAGCTGCTAATTTCCACTGCTGGGAGATGAGAAAGCGTCCCTGTCTCAGCAGGGTGAGGTGCCTACTCTGTGCTACAGACAAAAAGGGTTTAGAGAAGGGCTCAAATTTGAGGATTGCTCATTTAAAAAACAAACAAACAAACATACCATGTGTTCATTCTGCTAGCTTTGTGCAGTGCTTTAAAATATTGTCAAATGTTGGTGGGAGCATAAGAAAAAGTGTGCAGTTTGTCACCCAGCAAGACTGAATGATGGGTGACATTTCCTGTATCCTCAGGCCTGTAGTTTTTGTTTTCTTCTGGCAGTCTCAGAGTCATCAGCTTGTTTATCATTTCTGCACATCACAGCAGCCCGAAGTGGAAACACTTTGCACCAAAAAAATATGGGCAATGTAAATGTTGGCAGGCACAGGAATGAGGAAAAAACAACTTCTGTGTGTGTGACAGCCACATGAGCTGTGCTCTTGCTTTTTCCTGTAGACACTAAATGGCTCTCTGGGGACCACAGTCACACATTTTTACCAGACTTTTATGGCCAAAGGGATAGATACCCTTTGTGTGTGCATGTGTGCGTATGCCTATTGTTTCATTGTTGTACGTGGCTTTAGTTGAAGCATGTGACTTTTCACTTGACTTGAAAAGGGCATTTATAGCTGATTTGTGAAAGGATTTTCAAATAAGGCGTGTTGTCTTAAATCACATGCTGTCCACCCACTGTCTCTTGTTTTCTCACATATTCTCTTTCTTTACAGTAAGATTTTCTGTCAGCGAGGTTAAGTCAAAGACATCAATGAGTAAAAGGAAATTCTATTGAAAATCAAGCTGATTTCTCTGTTAAAGCAGTTTTAACACTATGTCAGTAACACACCAGTAGAGTTTTTACATGACAGGAAGTAACAATAATAGAAAAGCTAAACACAAGTATAAGATTAGATGAGGTTTGGTATAAATTATGTCATGTATGGCAGTTTTACTTGTTATTTGTGTAAGATTTTTATTACAAATTACGCAGGAGGCTTCTTAGCCGGGAATATCCTTGTGTGGTTCAGTGTGATTGTGTGTAGCCACAAGCTGAATGATCAAGTATCACACTTTATGTTTCCAGCTACCAGAGGAACAGCGTAAATTACTCCCTGAGGAAGAAACATAACCGCAGATTATCTGTTCGTCAATTCCCACAAGATGTCACTATTGCTCCAAGTGATTAATTTTAGCCTTCTTGGGGGGTCTTCAATAAAGTTGGGACAGTTCTGGTCAAATATAGTGAGCAATGTGTGATAAACACAGTTTTAAGTAAAAGTTCACTCCAGTAAATGATGAGTCTGTTAATTTTGCACTGTACATGTTTTCCTTGTCTAACAATATATGGGTGTTACTCCTTTCCTGGGACAACACAGATATAACTGAAGTGGACGGTTAATTAAAAAGAGTTAGGTCAGCACTGAAAAAACTAATATTTGGGGTTGATTGTGTTATAGGTACAGTGTGCACTCTTAATACCTCATATTAATGGACTGGAAAAAAAAAGAATATTACAACTGTAATATTCACATCTCACAGGCTGAACTCTTATACAAGCTCAAAAAACATAAAAGTCAGTTATTCACCTTATTTATAAAACATATAGTTTATCTTCATTTTATTTGTTATATTACAGTTAAAACTAATCAATTTCTTGATCAACTAGATAGTTAATCAGGAAATAGACAAAACACAGTGTGTTTGGACGTTTTTCAGGAAACTACTTTTTTTAAAATGTATTTTTTAACCACATTTACGATTTGCTGTTTTTTTTTTTTTAATGTAAACAAATGTTTAATTTATCCAGTATTTCATTTGCATAAAAATGTGGATGGAATAACAAGTTTTCTTCCAGCTCTAAACTCATCATTACACATCTCTTAACAATAATTTAGTTCAGCTTAAAAAAAATCTGCGTAACTCGAACTAAAACGTATTGCCCTCTCAGTTCAGAGGAAATATGTGATGCAATCACAGAAACCCCCACCAGCTCCATCTCTGAATTTATCAATGAGGGAAAAAAGTCACTGAGTGAAAAAGGTCGGGGTTTGTCTCATGACTTTGGGGGGATGGGAGTGGTAGTCGGGGTTCAGTGAGTACACAGTAAAAACAATAATAATATTAATACGAAATATAATTAAAATGATTACAATTCAAGAGAAAATGTAGGGGATTTTTAAAAAAAAATATTATTATTATTATTATTATGAGTCTTACTTACCATCGAATTATTGCATCATTCACTATTTTGCCATATATGGATATTGGTGCCTAAAAGTAGATCATGTGAACAGGTTTGGCAATTCTGGTAATACCGCCACGGTTAGAATACATGTAGAGCGTTTGCTCCAGTGTTTACATTAAGGTCAGCTGCTCCTGTTGGTGCCCCTCTGATAGAGCCGAGCTGCGATTGGCCACATTGCTGTCAATCATCGCTGTTTACCAAACGTTGCGAGGTGGAATTTCCCAGGTTACAGCATAGACTCAGTAGACCACTTCCGCAATACATGTCTGGGCAGACGAGAGGCCACTGCGAGCTGAAAGGTACCGAGCAAAAAAAGCCACCTCTTTGTTGTTTTGGCTTGGCGTTTATCTCCGCGTTTCCAGCGATTTACCGAATCGATTACAGTCTCTGTAGAGGAAAAATAAGGGGAGTTTAGCGCCTTCGTTTCCCGCACAGTCATCTAGTGTTAGCTAGCCGACAGCTAACGAGGATGTTGCTAGCAATTTGCATGACAACAGCGAAAACTAATATTAGCTTTCTTCAGCCAATCAAGGTAGCTGTCATTTGCTAGATTGTGGTGTATTTGAGCCTGGTCTCCTGGATAGATGTGTGTTACTTGGATTTGCATTACATTTTGTTTTGTTTTGTTATTTTTTTGCTCTGCTTTTGTTCCCTTTTTCCCAGGATAAGAACGTTGTAGTTGTCATATTTTGCCATCACCATAGCTAACACATTTTTGCCATATGTCCGACTCTGTCAGGGCTCATAGTACAGCATTTGTCCTCTCAAAGTCGTCGTCGGATTTTTATTTTCCGTTCAACGTTTCGCTCATAGTCTACAGTCGTCCTGTTAGAAATGATAACTTAGAAACAGGTCGTTAGTGTCACGCTGTATAGTATAAAACAAAAAGCGGGTGGTATTAATGTCATTTGAGCATATTTGCTTTTACTTTTGAGCTCCTGTTATAAAACTTTATCTTATGTTCAAGTGTTCAACTTTGAGAGAGAGTACGAGCGTATTTGGTGATCTTGTGGTGTACCTGTTATACTTTCAAATCACCTATGTCACTGACACAATTTTAAGTCGGAACTTAAATATAACCTCACAATGTAAAAATTGCCAAGATTTCTTTTTCCAGTTGTTTACTTTTTCAGCCTGTTAGAAAACTCTTTGTTTTCTGTAAAGGTCAGCTACTCCTGACTTCTTCTGTGTGTTCTTGTGTCTCCTGCTGCGTAGCTTCTGATATTTTTGTTAAGTTAAAAATACCAGTTTGTGTCTTCTTTCCACAGTTCAGAGGACGATGTGTAGGAAGTGAGCAACTGCAATGGAGGGGAAAGGACCATACCGCATCTATGATCCAGGTGGGAGTGAGGTCAAGGCCAGGGATGAGGCTGGAGGAGGGAGCAGCTATCGGCAGCTGCTGGAGGAGAACAGCATGCTGAGAGAACGGATGAAGGGACTTAAGAGCTTAGGTATGTTTCTAAAGACTAGTTATCTCAAGTTGAAGTTAAGGCCGTGTGTTTGTGTGTCAGTCCTTTTCAACCCCTGGGGGTGTGGTGATCCTTTACCAGAGGCTTGGAAGTTTGAGGGTTCTGTGAAGTATCTAGGGTTGCACTCCTCTGGACAGCGACCTCTGACATTGTGCCTGGAATCTGCTGGAGCCATTCTTCCAGTCTTGGGGTTACAGCTCCTAATGCTCCTGTTACCACACTGCTCCAGTTTTTCTTTCAGCCACTGGTACTTTTTTGTTTTCTTGTGAACTCGCTTTCAGATCGTGCTTACCACTGGCATTACTATGTCTATCACTGCTGCATTGTGATAGACGAGGCTTTTTCTGCTCTTTGTCGTCCACCACTATGGTTAGCAGCTACACGACTGTCTGGAACTTGAAATCCCGTAGGACCTTAGGCTTGTTGTTCTCACCCATCCTTGGCTGTATCTCCCATCAAGAAGTGTGGATTTTTATTCCATATGTAGCACAGATGTTCCTGTACACCATCCCAGCCACTTGATTGTGTCGACAATGCACTACATAGTCTCCGGGGCTCCTTTGCACAGCCTTCAACTTGGGTCCTTGGACCCAGTGCTGTTATTTCCAGTGCTCTTCTGATCTGCATGTATCATATATTGACTCATGTGGCCACTCAGCCTAGTTCATGAGACCCTGAGTTGATCATCCATGTTAAGGGGAAGCAGGTAATTGGCTGGCTTGTAGTTTGATGGTGTTGTACCCTTGTGGGGGATCCTTCATGCTCAGATTGTTCTGGCCTTTGTTATCCAGTTTGGAAGAGTACCTGCTGTTAGCAGTCCCTTTTATTTGTGCTGCCAGGTGTCCATGGTGTGTTAGCTTCTTCATCTATCATCTTCAATTATTTTAGGTCTTGGTGCTGTCTAGCTCTTCATTCTTGAGGCTCGTTGCTGGATGTCTGCCTTTGTGATCTTGATTGGCACTTTTTCTGTGAGGTTGGTGCTCTTAGATCCACCAGCCACTTGGCTTTGGTGTTGTGTCGTTTCTTCCTCCCAGATGTTCTTCCATTATTTCTCCAGCCTACTTGGACTAAAAGTAGATAAATATTTTTATTATTGTGGCAGTGACATATATAAGCTCATTGGTTTTAGTGCTATTGGTAGTCGGGAGAGCTAGAGGTAGAGCTGTGTTCACATCTACAAGTATCTCCTGTGATGGGATTTTGTCAGTGAGTGAGGGGAGTTGTGTCCTTTGTTTCGGGTCTACCTTTAATTTGGTCACGATCTTCATCCTCAGCTCAGTAAGATGGAACATCTACTTCAGTTAGACTGCTCTTTTCGGCTCATTATGTCCGTAATACCACTGGATTTCCAACTTCGATGAAGTTTTTTCCAAAATTTTCTACACAGAAAGTTGAGGAGATTGTTCAGCTTGAATTCTGTAGCAGCAGAAAGTTGAACAGACATTTTAAATAACACATTTGTTATTTAAAACAAATTTGACATAGACACAAAGACAACATGTGATGTTGTAGCATCATATACTTTTGTACTCAAAACAAAATCCTAAAGTGTCATTCAGCAATTGTGGTGAAATGTAGTGAAACCTGAAAATCTGCTTTGGTCATCCAGTTAAAAACTCACATGCTAACAACGTGAATGGCTCAGTGACTAACTAAACGAGTCCTTACTTTCTCACGGCGTTTCTGTCACACGTTGTGCTGATATTTTTAGTGACAACAGGGTTTGCCGGTAGAAACAAAGCAAGATTAAGTGAAGGTGTTACTAGATAGAGACGAGCTCTCTCTAATACCTGCAGGTGATTTGCTGGAAGAGTCTCAGTCAGAGGCGTCGAGGCTTCGACAGCGAGTGGAGGAACTTGTGAGAGACAACGAAGCCCTGAAATCGTCCAGCTTCGCCGCCAGTTTGTGTATGGGAGGGCCCATTCAAACTGAGACACAAAGTAGGTTTCACATACTTAAAGGCAACGAAGAAGACTTTTCTTCACATTTTTGGATTATTACACAGTGTGGCCAGCATTTGGCTGATTGTTACCATTAATATTCATTTGGTGTATTTCAGGTAATAAACCCTGTTTACATACCACAGCTGAGCAGAAGGAGGAGCAATCGAGCTGTTTAGGAAAGACTCTTCAGCCAGAGAAGCCCAATGTAAATAATTTGTTTCTGCTTTCTGTTCAGGTAGAAATGACCCTGTTATTATTTTAAGACTAGATGTAGGCATTATCAGGGCCTAAAATATAACATCCGACTGGAGAATGTTCACTTCGTCGTTGTTTTTTGGGATCATGTTCGAGTTGTGTGTTTGTGTTTGTGTATATATATATATATATATTTTTTTATAGGATGCCATGTCAGAGTTTGAGGTGGTGAATATGGAGGGAAAGACTTCAGAGGCATTGACAGTACGTACCAGATGAATAGCTCAAATCTGTTTGAATCATATGGTTATTTTTAGCATTTGTTCTTTACCCTTTAAAAGGATATTATTTTGTATAGGTTTCTGTTTAGTGAGGTTAAATTTAATCATTCCTCTTTATAGCCATTTCCTCAATATTGGACATACATCCTTGGTGTGTTGACTCACCAAAAAACTCAATACTGGTAGCTCCAGCCTGAGTCAGTCAGTCAGGGGAAAGTCCAGGATTGTCACTGACTAGAATTACACCGCTGATTCATTCACATACTAAATCCCAGGGGATGTGTTAACAGGACACGAGGCCAGTGTTGAGGTGAACATGTTAAAACCTATGCTAGTGGCCAGCCTGTCACATATTCTAAAAAATGTAGCCAACCTTGCTATCTAAAATATATGTTGGCGAAAGTAGAAGAGCTAATTGTAGTCTGTGGAGAGTAAAAATAAACCCAACAGGACCAACTAGTTTGCCTTTCATACAAATCGGCTGCTCCCTTTCATAGAGAACGATGACTCTTACAGAATGGTGTTTTAAATAATTGAGATGTAATTGAGAACACGCTCACTGAGTCAGCTTGAGAAGAACAGGTGACTGACTGGTTACTTGTGTGGGTATCTTCAGGCCGGGTCAGCAGTAGGAGTAATTCCCCTCCTTCCTCAGGAGAACATCGAGCTAGCAAGCCAGCTGAAGAGGCTTGAGAGCTCATTCAGCATATTTGCTGAGGAGTCCAACCCAAACCAGCTGTTAGCGCACCTTGGCCGCATGGCTGTGGAGTTTCATCATCTTTCTTCGAAAGTCCAAAAGAATGAACAGAGGACCTCCCTCCTACAGGTATTGCGCACAACTACTGTGTCATAAAACTAAAAAAAATGTGACAAATCACCACAGTGCTTATTATAAATAGTGATTTATAAGTGTTGTAATAGTGCAAGAGCATTCCAAGTGTTTATACAATGATCAGTCATGTTAAAGAAAAATCTAAAATCTGAATTTTGTTATAGCAACTCGAAACTATCACGCTAAATACTACTGCTACAGCACGCTTGGCATAACTTGATGACTTTAAAAGCATTTTTGTGTGAGATTTGATGGGTCGCGAGAGTAAAACTACAGATGCAATAATACTTCGTTCGGACGGATGTGGTTTCAGAACTTGAACAGTAATTTAAGTGTGTTTTGTGGTAGAACAAGTATTCTGGAGACTCAATAACTTAAAAAAACAAAACTAAAGCTGCACGTAGTTGGTGCTCTGTGTAGAACCTCTAAAACATTCAATAAAATATTTTTAAAGTCTCACTACTTTCACTACATGGAACATTAATTTTTCCTCAAAACCTTGTGGGCAAAAAAAGTGTTATTTAATGGGATGAAAATGGGAAACTAAAGCTTGATTTATCAGATAAAACAAATGGCATTTCCTTATCTGTTAGATTATTACACGTGACTTGTAATCCAACGTAATTTAAAACTCATCATAAGTTTATCTTTGTGCCACTGGGTTGATGGCATTTCTGGATATGTGATTGAGTACAGATAATAAGAAAATGTCAGAACGGTGTTTAATATTGTCCTCTCTCGGCTTTATAGACTCTCTGCGAGCAGCTCAGACAAGAGAACAATGAGCTTCGAAAGAAAATGGAAGAGGATCATCATATCAGGAATCGAGACTTGGAACAGCTGAGGTAATGTTTCTCCTTTTGATGTGACTGTGCTACAAATAAAACAATACTATCGCTCTGACATCTTGTTCTCTTTTCTTCTGATCTGTTTTTTAACTTTTTTTTGTGGGACTGTTTTGCTTCTTATAATCGTTTGATTTTATGTCGAGTCAAATTCTCATTACTGTTAATAAAATATTTATCGCCTAATCTTTACTTTGCCCTTGATGTTAACAATTAAGCGCGCTTTCACTTCTGAAGGGGATTACTCCAGGGCTTTCTGGTGTTGTAGGTTCTTCCCATAAGGCCTCCAGTAGCTGGAGCATGATGACGGCCATGCCTTAGAATGAGACCTAGTGCTCAAACACTATCATTTTCATTTTCATGCCGGTGTAGACAGGAAAATCAGAAACTTAAGGAGTTGGTCACAGGAGCGGCAGCAGCGGCGGCAGCATCTGCGTCGCCACCTGACGCTGAAACTCCAGAGGCCAAAGAGGAGCCGGTGAAGGAGGAATCTGCGGCTGTCCGACCCAAAATGGAGGCCACCACACCGCAGAAGGTAGTTTCAGTTTAATTAAAATTGATTTATTTAAATTTGTACACATACATTATTTGCTGTAGCTTCATATTTAAAACATTTCTATGAAGTATTTTTTTTACCTAAACCAGTTTTTAATCTGTGTTCTTTTTAAAGACTTTTAATTAAATTATTCTCAATAATCTTGTGACTGAGAATTTCCCACTCGTGACCTCTTACAACGTGCGTAATGTAGTAAAGTTGTGGATTTAGGAATATTTTATGTTCCCCCAACCCCCCAGAGTGGAAAAGCTGCAGAGAAAACCCCAACTAAACCTTGTGATGTCGAGGTGTATGAAAAGAAGATCAAGCTTTTGGAGAAGCAGAGAAAGGATGTGAGTCTTGCTTGCTTACTTTCTTACTTACTGCTCATCCTCTTTTGCCATAGGGGAAAGTCTGTGTATTTTGTTTCCTACATGTTCAGTGGTGTTTGTTTCGCTTTCTGGCTTCTTACAGGTGCTGGAGGTGAACAAGCAGTGGGACATTCAGTGGAACGCCATGAAGTCACAGTTTGAGCAGAAGGTACAGTAATGACTTTACAGCTGCTGTGACGGGTGTGGGAAGGCGTTACGGTGCTCTTGACTGCTTAAAAGAATTTTAGATTTCTTTTCTTTTTTCAATTTTTTTTTTACATTTCAGACCTTTTTTTTTTTTTTTTTTTTTTTTAAACATTTTCAAAATATTGTATCACCTGCATCAGTTAGCTCTGTTTGGTCCAGTTTAGTTCAAAGAGATGTTAAATGCTCTTTTGGACTTAAAGTAAATCACTTGTACCCAGTAACAGTGATTTAACAAGTGTCAGTACAAGTGAGATACCAGTCACAAATTTCATTGGGTGTCTCTCCATAACACCACACTCAGTGATTTGTGTGTAAAATGGATTACATGCTATGAAAAGCTGAAACTGAACAAAAGAGTTCCACTGTATTCATTTCAGCGTATAAAGAAGCTAAGGTTAGTTACCTGTGGGGTTCAAATATTGTCTTAATTACTTATTTTATGAATTAAAGTTGCTTCTGGTGTCTGTAGCAACACATTTTCCAAGTGATGGTTGAATTTAGTTTCAAGTGTTTTGCCAAACTAAGAAAAAATATTACTGATCACTGAGCATCGTGACATTAATTAGGTAAAATATCATGATTTAACAGAAAAACAAGCAAAAAAAAAAACTGTGATGGGTGAAGTGACAGATGGAAAGCATTTTATAATTTGAAAAAAACTTTAACAAACAGGACTTTGAAGTTTGTGTTTATGACTTGACATAGAAGCAGCTGTGTATGTGTCTAGTTTTTTTTTCTTTCTTTCTTTCTTTTTTTTTTTTTTTTTTAAATGTGCTTGTCCAGTGGAAAAGGTGCAATCTTGCAATAGCTTGCGATCTGAACATGCTTACCACAAGGCCTGTCACACTTCAGTAAGAATTCCCCTTACCTCTCCGGTACCCGCTGACTTCCTGCTGTGGTGCAGTCAGAGGGCAGCAGAGACACACAGACGTACACACTCTCACACTGACACTCACACACCTATGTTGTGCACACCCACAATTATGTATAAACCTACATTCACACTTCGTTCAGACAGGGACACCGTGCAGCTTTGGGTTATAACCACAGAACCCTAGATATATCCATTTGCGTCACTCGGTTCGTTCACATGTTACACAAAAACAGCAGTGCGTGTTTGCAAATTTGATGGCTTAGTTTTCTATTTAGATAACATTTCTGAAGCTAATACCGGAGGGTTATTACTTAATCGGTTTTATTTATTATTAGGCACTTTATGGCAATTTATAAAAAATTGGATCTTTAACAGTGTGATCGTTTCCTAAATTAAAAGATTGCCACTTTTCCTCAGATCACAGACCTCAGACAACGGCTAGCCGAGTCACAGAAAACTGTGCTTGAGCTGGAGGCTGAGCGGGAGCAGAGGCAACGCGACTACGACAAGAAGCTGCTGCTGGCCAAGTCCAAGATTGAAAATGTCCAGGTGAGAATAGAGATGTGGAAAAGGCCAGGTGAAACTGGTCTAAATGAAAGCAGGGCACAGAGTGACTGTGGAAAAGGTGTTTTTAAAGACATGGGGTGTGCGTGCATTCGTTCCAGGGGGAGAAGGAGTGTTTAAACACTGAGACGGCCGAGCTGAAGCAGAAGATCCGCTACTTGCAGGATCAGCTGGTGCCCCTCAGCAAACAGAGAGAGTACCAAGAGAAGGAGATCCAGCGCCTCAACCGAGTGAGTGTGGAAGAGATGCAAAAAGAGCAATCGGGCGCAGGGACGTTTCTGTCAGGGTAACATTGGTTTTTGTCTTATTCAGGCTTTAGAAGAAGCCTTAAACCTACACTCACCTTCATCCTCCCAACAACCTCCTGGCCAGGGCAACTTTGCAGATGCGGCCAACAACTTTAAGAAACAGGAGCTGCTCACTCAAATTGCTGTACTTAAAGAACAGGTCAGATAAACAGAACATTTACACACACTCCTGCAGTTACGTGTGGATTTCCCTTCAGCTGCTTTTTCTTTCTTTGCACTTCAGGTAAAAATCTTTGAGGAGGACTTCAGAAAAGAAAGGAGCGACAGGGAGCGAATGAATGAAGAGAAAGAGGACTTGAGGCGGCAAGTTGAAAGACTTCAGGGTCAGATTACTAATTTGACCAATCAGGTAAGATCGTGCTCATGTAACATATATTTTTTTCCCCTGTATATAATGTGACCAGGAAAGCTTTAGCTTTTGTATAATTTTTCTGCTAGTGGCTATTCTAGCTGACCTGCCCTAATATGAGGTGCTTTATTTGTCTTGTTGTGTACTTGTTGGTGTGGCGCAGCTTCATCAGGCGCAGAACGAGTGTCAGAGAGAGCGTACAGAGAGATGTAAGCTGGAGAGACTGCAGATGCAGCATCACAAACAGGTACTGCTAGTGTTACATATACACTGAAATGGTGGATTAAAGGGCGCTGTCACACTAAGTAGGTGAAATATTTGTTCAGTGTGGCTCCTGAAAAGAAAGTGCCAATAGGCTACAGGTGGTGGTAAAGCTTGCAGACTAGTGCCCCCTAGTGACAGAATGGTGGAAGACTAGATTGACTTGACTGTAGTAGGTTCATGCCGAACGAATCACAAGAGCCTCACTGCAGCTAGCTTGTTTCGGTCAGTGCATTTGGGAGCAGCGAGGTGAATACTGGCACGCCTCAGTGGGAGGCAGAACCGCAGCAGGGTTGAAGGTCAGCAGCGTCCCGTGCCACAACAGGGGCGCTGCATTCGCTGAGAGTAGCCACAAAGCACTGATTGGGGATCACATGTGTACTTGTGATCCCTCGTAGGGGCAGCAGCAGGAAAGACGTACCTCAGACCCCACGTCAGACTCAGTGAACGGCCCGCTGAGCCCTCCCTACTGTGGTCCCTTTGTGCAGGTGGGACCGCAGGGCCTTGAAGGTTGGCCCATACACTTCCCTCCCCGGATGCCCAATGCAGCAGGCGCCGCAGCCGCAGCCGCCGCAGCACCACCCCCTGTACGAGACTTCCAACCCGTTACCCCGGTAAGGGCGCTCTAAAGCCCCTCTGTCTTTGTCTCTGGAGTGACTCTGGTTCACTGAAGAAACAAGGCTTTCTTTTTTTTCTTTTCAATTTCTCTCTTACCTCTACTTCCCTTACTTGCTGGGGGCAGCACGCTTACATTCAATAACCAATATTAGGTTATGGCAAAGACTTAAGGGCTGCTGATTGCGACGAGTAAGAATATAAATTTTAACACAATTGTTCCGTTTTTGTTTTTTTTAAATCAGGGTTTCCCTTGGCAGTTGTCATTCAATCAACCTGAGAGGGGGTTAAGAGGGGCCAGAGCAGTAGGAGAAAGTTCACGACCACCACCAGAGAATGCAGGTAAGATACAACCAGTCATATGTAGTTTATTTCTATTGCACAATACATGATGGTGTGTATTCAAACAGATGTACTCTTAAAATGTAGTGGAAAAACAATGAGCCAAACTTTGTCATTAGTTATGCTTAAAGTTCTTCAGCTCAGAGGTGTAAACTATAGTGGGGTAAGGCTTATTTATGTTCATACTGACTATTAGCAGCACTATCCGTCCATGCAAATCACCAATGATTCTTTTGAAACATGATGCGATAATTTAGTTGTGCACCTTACTTTGGTGTCCGTAGATCAGTCAGCGGCAGCAGCAGCAGCGACAGGAGCACCTGGAACAGGATTTGGAAAAAGGGAGCGACAGAACATTGACCCTGGAAAGCACTAAAGCATCACCGTACCCACTTAAAAGGAGCCTGGGTAGTAGCATGAAATCAGTTTGTTTTTGAGTTGACAAGGTGTGATTTGATCTATAATTTTCCTACTGAACTGTAGATATCCTATTGTAATGTTGTTTATACTTGCGTTTTATAAGGCTATTTGTGACGCTATTCTGAATATACACATGAAATATTGTTTAGATTTTTTTTTTTTTTTTTATCGGCAACTTTAAGTCATTTGTTAAATAGGTTGGAATAATTAACATAGATTTTTTTTGTTTTGTTTTGTTTTCCAGACAATATACCTATGTGATTGTCTATCTGCAAGTATGTGACAAGTAGTTTGTTACTTGTAGGGTCACAGGAAGCCATTCCCCAGTAAGACTAAGACTACATATACTCATTCCAGCCATGAATGATTATATAGGTACACTGAATCATAGAGCTTACAATGTGAATGTTAATTGATTTATGAGGGTTTTCAGTACCATCGATGTTATAGAACTGTCCCATAACTGTGTAACTGTTCAAAAGTTGTTGTTGAAATACAAAAATTTTGGGAAATGAATTTTGATGGTATCATACCAAAAAAAACACGATTGTGATTACTGATAATTTATTTATAACCTGCTGTTTTGATAGTTGCATTGACTAAGTGTAAATCATTGTCTTCAGTAATGCTGTTCTTTCTATGTTGTTAGTGTAATCCCAATATATTGTAGCTATTGACATTGTATGTTTGTATCAGACACAATACACAGTACATACACACTTTTTTTTTTTTTGGGTAATTTCTCCCCCATGATGATGGACCTAATCTCATTAAACACTTCGACTTGATTTGACCACTCATTCCGATATTTATGCTCACCTCACTGCATCCTGTACCACTGCACACAGCATATCCCCAACACAGTACCAAGAGATTACAGCAGCAAAATCTTAAGGCAGCAGCCGCGTCCTCATATACCTGTTATGTCACATAACCTCGCTGAGTTGTACTTACCAGTACAAAATATCCAAATTCAGCTCAAGGAGCAGAATGAGGACGATTTTCATCAGAATTCGGAGGCCGTGGTTAAACACCCAGTTACAGCAGTACAGCCACCCCAGAGGATAAAACCCTCTGTCGGGACGTCTCGACTTTTTGTTTCCATCCACTTCAACAACCAGCAACCCACACCTTGCCGACTGACCTGTGAACTGCTCTAACGCAGTCAAAGTCGCAATAACAGATAGCGGATCCACACCTCCAGGTCACACTATTAGGAAAAAGTTCAATCTGATCTCCGAATCAACAAGCCTTGCCTGTTTAAACTGAATGCCAGTTACGATTACTTAGTATAGTGTATTTTGACTAGTCAGATGAAGGGCTTCAAAAAAAAAAAAAAAAGGTTTGAAATGGCTTACTTTTATCTAGCAAGATATCAACAGGGAACAAAATCAGGATGGGCTAGAGCTGAGATGAGACATTAACAGAATTGCACTTTGAAAGGTATGCTGTAATTTATGGCAGATGTATTTTCCTGGTTTTTAGCCTTTTTTCTTTTTTTCTCCTTTTTTTTTTGCTGTAGGAAAAAAGCACATGTGAGACTTTTTGTATTTGACTGGCTTAATAAATCTATTCTAAATGTCTCATTAGTATCTTACCGTGTCTTGTTCCACAGAGTACATTGTTTTTACCTTTCTGTGACACAACACATGTTTGTTTCTCATAAAAACTGCACAACACCGTGTTATTCTTGATGATTTATTGAAAGTAATTAACATTTAGACAGTAATGGTTAACAGGTCCTGAGATGGGAAGATGACATGGTGCTGTGGGATTGCAGGGCAGACTGAATGCACTGAAAGGCTGGCCTAAACCCCAGATTCCAAAGAGGCACCACAGAGTTCCTGTTTTCAAGCCTCCTCTTCATTCAACATGCCATCTTCACGATACAAGAAACTGTAACATTACTCGTTTTCAGGCTACCTTAGTTCTACTAATCATTTGCATCTGATTACACTTAATTCATTAGACAGACAATACTAAATGATCGATCACATCTAATTAAAGACATCCCTTGTGTATTGTTCGAGCAGGTATCTCCGGATGTCAGCTCGGACCGCAGAAATTTTGGTGGTCGGGGGCCACCTCATCACTGGCTTCCCATCCATTCCCACCAGAAACTTCTCAAAGTTCCACTTGATGTCGCTAATCTTTAGAGGCTCCCAGAACAACCGGCCGTACATGGGACCGAAGTCTTCTCCGACAGCGGGGCAAGAGCTCTGCGTGGCACAAAGAACTTTTAAGTAAGACTCAGAAGAACACCGCTCAGGGCCATATGTTTTCTCTGCCTTTTTAAATGCTCATGAAAGCATGAATTATATCTAGTGCATCCAGTCTGTTTCAAATACAGTGGGGCAAGTAATTATTTGATCCCCTGCTGAATTTCTAAGTTTACTCTCTTCCAAACAAATGAACAGTCTCTAATTTGGTTTCATTTTAATAACGAGGGACAGTCTCCATTGATATCTACCAAAATAACCCCCCAAACAAACCACATTGCATAACAGCTATAAACTTATTTGCATGTCATTGAATGAAATAAGTATTTGATTTCCAATAAAAACCAAGTTACCAAGCGGCAGCCAAGAAACCTAAAGGATTTGTTTCTGTAAAGCGGAGTGGCCCACAATCCCTCCTGAGATGAGCCAGTGACCAACTACAAGAAACAGCTTACCATGGCAAACAAGGTTCCTTCACCAAGTAGTAAGTCGTGGTTTACTTATGGATAAAATACTTATCCGCTCAATGATATGCAAATCAATCTACAGCTTTTATTTAATGTGATTTTTTTCTGGATTTGTTGGTTGATATTCTGTCTTTCTCCGTTAAAATGAAAATGCTACAATTAGAAAGCTTATGAATTCAGCAGGGTATCAAATAATTATTTTCCCCACAGAATATAACTAAACACATGTAAAGAGTCTAAGCATTGAGAGCAGACAGTAGCATTCATAATACACTTGGAAAAAAATAGTTTAATAACATGTAAAATACAAAATTTAAATGTAAGTTTCAACTTACAAAGACTCAACTGAATTTCACACACAGTTTCTTACCTTAAGGAAAGTATAAACCTCTTGCTCATTTTTCCCATTCACATCACCTTTCTCAAACAGCAGGAAGTTTGGAACGAATCCATTGCCAGGCCTAACGTATCTGGAATCCAGAAAAAGGACATCCTATCAGTGGACATGCCCCTGAGTACTTTGCTGCTTGGCAGCTGCCCTAGATTCCCTACAAGCCGAGTAAAGCCACATAGTGTATTGCAAAGGCTTTGCTATGGATCTGTGATGACTGATGCAATCTGAGACATACGTTCTGGGTGTGCTGCAGAGACTCTCGAACAGAAACTGCCAAAGGATGCTTTCATGCTTTAATGAAGTTTTGTTGATTGACAGAGGATTTACCGTTATTGCACATTCCTGTCTACATGCTGCTTTAAAGCTTCTCACCTTACAGAACATATATACGGCCTTGCGATAAGCGTGTGACTCAATACTAGGGAATTTAATGTTATCACATCAAAATCCTATCGAGTTCTCTGGAAAACCATGACCTTCATTGACCCTAATTCATTCATGAGTATTTTTTAAACAGTGTTTTCTATGTGGCAGACTTGAAGTGCAGTGAAAGACAAAGATTTCTCACTTTAAACCTGGCAGGATTTCATGCCTTTGCCCTGGTTCCTGTTTTCCAAACTGGTTGCAGGGGAAGCCAAGAATAGTTAACCCAAGTGGGTTCATCTCCTCATACAGTGCATTCAGTTCTGATGAAAGAAGAGAAAAGAGTTCAGGTGGAGAAACCTTCCCCCCCCCACCTCTTTATTTCTTTTTTAACTGCAGCACAAAACAACGCTGCCTGTGCCATCTCTTACCCACATACT
This sequence comes from Perissodus microlepis, assembly GCF_051167445.1. NCBI lineage: Eukaryota > Metazoa > Chordata > Actinopteri > Cichliformes > Cichlidae > Perissodus > Perissodus microlepis. The sequence continues at coordinate 7,033,650 of NC_140462.1, read as the reverse complement.
GATCGGTGAATCCTCAGTATGTAGCCACGTTGACAAAGAGGACAGCCTTGCCTGCGTAGTCACTGAAGTTCACAGTCTGACTACCATTTAGAGTTGTTGCTCTGTATTTGTAAATGGTGCCTTCCACGGATGAGTTGCATTGCTGCAGATACAGACAAAAGGTCGAAGCACGTTATGGTTGCTTTAACTCGCTAACAGCCTATACAGTTAAGGTGAGCAAGAACACAGAGAGTCTGAACATGAATTGCTTCAAGAGGAACACAATGTGCTCTCAGACTTCCAAACAACACACAATATGTATTGAAACACAAAAACCTGAAGCTGGACTTAACGTGGACATAACCTCTCACCTCACACAAATGTTTATGAGGGGTGTGTTTAACCTTTTGTTCAGTCACCCTTTAAATGATCTGCCACAGTGAGTGACTGAAAAATGACAATGTTTCATTTGCGTTCTTGTGCTAAATGTTTTTTCACCTAATGACCAATATAGCAAACGACAAACGACAGGCAATCAGCCAATAAGTAGAAGCATAATGAGTGGGAAATATTTGCAGGTACAGAACTTGCCATGCGTTAAGGAAGATATTTATTAGTCTTATGTGATGATACTGGCAATCTTCGGGATCGGGCGTCTCACTTGGACAAAACAACACATAGGAAAATCTCATTATCAGCTACTTTTTCGTCCCAGTCAAGGTCAAATAAACAATCACCATGACAGTCTGACCTGTATCCACTACAGATGTCAGGAGTTTGTTTGCCCAAATTGATCCTGAAGCTTTAACCAAATAAGCAGCATCAGGGACAGCTGCAATACTTCCCCTTCTTCCCCCTCCACACCTGCTTTGTTGTGTGGGCAACAGAGCTCCTTACAGTAAATATTAAGCTCTGTGTCAACAGGAGAACTCTGCTGACAGTTAAAGGGACTTTAGCTGTCAAATTACCCTCACCCAGCAAGAAATCTTTACCTGAAATTACCAATGCAGCAGATGTGACTCTATTTAAAATGGCTATCACAAAATTCAAAAACATGAAAGCAGAGGGCCATTACAGTTCCAAATGGCTCTGTTTTAAGCTATTCGCTTTTGTTGATGCACTTTATCTTGTCATTATGGCTGATGATTGCCAGATGCTTCCTTAGACGGTCATTTTTCACAATAAATCAGCACAGCTTGGAAAAAGGAGGCAATCATGCTTAGAAATTCACCAACAAAACAAGCCCAGAGTAACAGGTGTTTATGGTTCTATTCAAAGGCTTGCTGTGCAGCATAAGCTTGAATAAGCAGTAATAAGCAGAAGTTATTGAAATAGATGTGTGTTGAGCACAGATAGTGAGCAATTGGGGAAGTTATTGTCGCTCAAACTTCCTCATAATTTAACGCAAATAATTTGATCTTTGACAAAGAACATTCTGGAAAACACTGACACAGGGCCAAACAAACAACAGCAAGAGTAAAATAGACCTATGCTGTGGAAGACTGTTTTTCCATGAAAATCAAGCAACACTCACCTGATAACCTACAACGTAAACAGGTGAGCCGGGTAGCAGCAGACCGAGCAGCAGTAGCGGTAACACGGCCCACATCGTGCAGTCCTTCCCTCCGACACGGTGACTGCTCTCTGTGGATGTCTGTCTTCTAGATAAATGAACTGGCTGAGGTGTCGTCATCTGTTGACGTGCACCGATTGTGAGCGCGGATGAACGTGTCAGTAGTCTCCAGGTCAGAAAAATAACTATTCGTTCTTAGCGTTAATGTTGTGAGCAGAACAATGCTTGCGATTTAGTAATCAGTGGTATGGTGGCTTATATATGCCAAACAAATAATAAACAATTACAAAAAACAAACAAACAGGAAATTCTTATTTTATTCGTCTAACCAAGATTTAACCCACAAACAAGACAGGGAACACGTTACATATATACAAAGAAAAAATAATAGTAGATGTACGTTTATGTGTGTGATGTTGTCAAAGTTATCGGGGATTTTAGACACCTTGAAACCGCTGCAAAAGTTAAAGAAGAAGTACAGCCCTGATCAAAAGTTTAAGACCACTTGAAAAAAGGCAAAAAATCATATTTTGCATGGCTGGATCTTAACAAGGTTCCAAGTAGAGCTTCAGCTTTAGATCATGATATATTAATAAGAAAACTGGAACGTTAATGTGTCAGAGGGTTAGTTTTAAATTGGGTCCGGAGTTATTTAAGTGACAGGAAGCAGTTTGTGAAATTAAATGGTGGTTGCTTGTGGTGTACCCCAAGGGTCAGTTTTGGGCCCAAAATTCTTCAACTTATAGATTAATGACATTTGTAAAGTGTCCAAAGTATTAAAAATGGTACTCTTTATACTAACATTTTTTGCTCTGGTGATGATATGCAGAATTTATTGGATGACATGACTAACGAAATAAGTAAAGTGAAGTTCTGGCTTCATAAAAACAAATTATCATTAAATTTGAATAAAACTAAAATTGTGTTATTTGGAAATAGTACTTTAAATACAAATGCTAAGATTCAAATAAATGGTGTTGATATTGAAAGAGTAAGTGAAAATACATTTCTGGGGGTAATAATAGATGAAAAACTTAACTGGAGAGCTCACGTAATATATATTCATTCCAAAGTATCACAAAGTATTGCAATATTAAACAATGCAAAGCAGGTATTAGACAGAACATCACTTCATATTCTCTACTGTTCACTGGTTTCACTATACTTAAGCTATTGCGCAGAGGTCTGGGGCAATAACTATAAAACCACATTACATTCACTTTTTACTCTTCAAAAAAAAAAAAGCAGTTCGAATCATCCACAATGCAGGTTATAGTGAACATACAAACTCACTATTTTTGCAGTCTGAAATATTAAAAATTGCTGATCTAGTGAAATTCCAAACAGCACAAATTCTATTCAAAGCAAAAAATACAGAACTACCAGGTAATATTCAGAGTATGTTTTTTTTTTGAAAGAAGTAAGTTATAATTTATGGAGGACCACAAACAATTTAAGGGTTTTTTGTAACTTCAAAACAGGGAAGATATGTACTACAAGAAAAAGCATTTGTGTTTCTGTGCATGGAGTGAAACTGTGGAACAGTTTGAATATATAACAAATATAAAACAGTTAAAAAAGAGTTATAAAGACATGATCTTATATAAAGAAAAGGGAAATTAAGTGAATGTCTCTATTTACAAAATTTTATGATGTGATATTATAGTATATAGTATATCAGAAATCTGTTCACTTTTTATTACAGATTATATCAGTAAGGAAGCTGACTAAACATTGACTGATAACTTATGGCAAAGGGGTGGGATTAAATAAGTGTGTACCTTTCGACATGTAAATGAATCCGAACAGAGGCAATATTGAAATGTACTGACTTTATTTTGTATAGTATTTTTTCTCTAATTTTCTTTACTAAATGTACCTGTATATTGTTTACATGTTCGAAATAAATTCACAAACAAACAAACCCTGCTTATGCAGTTCAACAACCTGACCACGTTCAAAAAGGGAATGTTTTTTTGCCTTTGCCATCAGAACGTCATGACAGTGTGACTACCTGACAGAAAATGACAATGAATCCACAGTTTTGCACAGATTTGGATTTCTTCTTGTTGCATGTTGAAGCTCTACTTGGAACCTTGTTAAGTTCCACAGAAGACAACTAAAGTGGATGTTGACAGAATTATTTCCATGGTTAAGAAAACCAACTTTACAGTGTTTATCCAAGTGAAGAACACTGGGAGAGCTAAGACTATCTTGTTACACTCTACAATCAAGAGACACCTTCATGAATCTCTAACTTACTATTCAAACAGAGAACATGAGGTTCTGTGTGCATGGCCTTGGATTTGTGTGTGTTTGTCTGTTGGATTACTATTAAACAGAACACACTGGAATTAAGCAACAGGGGGCACATTACACTGAACAAATCAGGATCTTTCTGCTTGACTTATCAAGCCAGTTATGCAAGATTAGTTTACCCTAACCGAGGACCTCTCTTGTAATGTGTTGTTTTTCTTCTGTTTGGAGGATTAAATAATCATGTCTCGTGAATCTGAAATTGGAAAAATAAATACATGTAGAACTCAGTGTGTATTGAATACAAACCAGCTGAGCTGCACATCAATAATGAGTTGTACTTTCAAATCTGCCACAGCACCGACATGGCAGCAGCTTTTGACACTATAAACTCAGCACTAACCTGTTGTGTTTATAGTAGTTTATAGTGTCAAATCTCACCTATTAACAGAGATACTGCAGTGTGACATAGTTTCAAAAGTGCATATGTTACTATAACTGCTGCTTAACTGGTTGTAAAGATTCATAAAAAAAACAGTCAGTGTGCTTTGAATGAAACATTTATGCTAAAGTAAATGAATAAAAAGCTCCTGCGGTGTTACAAGTTGAACTTACCCGAATCTTCATGAATGCATGAGAGCTAAGCGGCCTACTGTTGGTTTATTTTATTCATGGATCATTTCTCTTCCTCTCTCCTCTCCGGGATCAGCTGTTGCCATGGTGAGCTGGTACTTGGCCATATGCCCTGTGGGTGGCTGACAGGAGTCTTTGCAAGCCTGTTCGAGTGTCTCGCTCACTGTATTTTGTACACAGCGTTCGGCTCAGATCTGCAGGCCAGAATAAGTTGTTATGCAGCGGGGAAGCAAGAGGCACCAGAAGGGCCAAATATCCCATGAATTTCTCTGGTTAAGGAGAAATACTGAAATTTAATTGATTATGATCAGTTGCAAGGGGCTGTGAGGACATGAATAAGTGCACATACAAATACTTTTATACAGTATATATAAAATAAAATGCAGCTTTGTCAAAACTCCAGGTAACACAACAGAAACTTGGGTGCAGATTCCTGACATATCTTCTTTGTGTCATCCTGAGATATTCTTGGACTTAATCATTACTGTTTAAGTAGAGCCAATTATAAGAAAAAATGTGATTCTTTCTAATATTATGTGGGAATAAGGGAAACAAATATTGTTTTTAAATCTTAAAGTTTAAAGCATAAAGATAAAGACCTACACTACTGCAGATGCTTTAGTATTGCATGGATCAAAATTTGACTGTTTCTTTCCGGGTTTGTTCATAATTCCATTCATTTTGTATGAGATCTACAACACTGCTGACTGAAATGCAGCCCCAAATCATGACAGAGGCTCCACTGTGTTTTACTGATGGCTATAGACACTCACTGTTGTACCTCGCCCCAAACCTGCTCCAAACATATTGCTGATAATTTGGACCAAAAATTTAAAACTTGGATTCATCACTCTGCAAGATCCGTTTCCACTGATTATCAGTCTAGTTCTTGTGTAATTTGATATACCTCAAACTTTTCTTCCTGTTTTTCATTCGGCTAAAGAAATGGGAACAACAGGCCACAAACACAAATCTCACACACAACTCTGGCCAAAACATAAACGTGGCGTTTTCTATATTCACCACACGAGGGCGACGATGAGCTCACTGTTTTCTACAGTCATTGGTTTCTCCAGCCAAACAACCAGCGGTGACATCAACACTAGCAGACGGTCCAGTGAGTCGCTGGGCTCGTCTACGTTCCTCGGAGATGGCGTCCCTTCTGCAGCCAGATAGAGTTGTCTATCTGGTTCGTGGGGAGAAAAAAATTAGAGCCCCCCTGTCTCAGCTTTATTTCTGTCGCTACTGCAGTGAGCTACGATCTCTGGAATGCGTGTCTCACGAGGTACGTTAGTGTTTTTCTCATCACCCTCCGCTAACAGTTAGCCTTTTCTAGCTACTTTGTTACCTGCTGTTAGCTTTGACAGGCAGGAGGGACTAGTTCAGCCATATGCTGAGTTGTCTGGCCAAGCCGTTTGTCAATCAAACGATCCCCTAATCTCATTGGTTGTACGGTTTCACTTCCGTTTGTTGAAAGAAGCAAGCGCAAGCTAATGAGCCGTTGCTATCTGTCTGCTTTAGCATTAAACGCACAGGTTAGCTTATATAAAGATGTGGGTGGCATGTTCTCTAATTAAAACAAGTACACAAGCAAAATATTTTGATGTCGGTCTGTCCTTGCTAACGTCCTCACTGTTAAAATCTTGTAAACCTAACTCAAAGTTACATACACCACGCCCAGAGCGATTTAGCTAGTAGCATCACCATCATCATAGGATACCCTGACGAATATTTGTTAATATACTACTACTTGATTGAAAGCTTAACTTTTACTTCATTGGAAAATAGATAAAAATGAAATAAAACGGGTTCCCCTGTTTTTCATTGTACCATACTGTTCTAAGGAATGGTACAACGATAATCCTATTTATTCCTCATAACACTGTTGGTAATCCAGCAGTTGGGAAGCGTGTTTAAAATACACTTTAAGACTGACTTCTCTGTGTTCAGGTGGACTCCCACTATTGTCCCAGCTGTCTGGAAAACATGCCGTCTGCAGAGGCTAAGCTTAAAAAGAACAGGTAAGATTGATCTGCTTTTCTTTGCAGATTCATAGAAAAAGCTTCGTGTTTATATTCCACCCCTTATGTCACTATGTAATTAGCGACCTTAGTTTCATTCTTAATTATTGGTGTGCTCTGTTGTAGGTGTGCAAACTGTTTTGACTGCCCGTGCTGCATGCACACACTGTCTACTCGGGCCACCAACATCCCAGCTCCTCTGCCTGATGATCCTACCAAGACAGCCATGAAGAAAGCGTACTATTTGGCCTGCGGCTTCTGTCGCTGGACCTCAAGAGATGTGGGCATGGCTGACAAATCAGTTGGTGAGTGCTAGTTCACTAATCCTAGTTAACCTTTTTTGGTCAAGGCTGTATTTGTTCTCTGTGACTGTCTAAAGTCTGATGTTTGCATTTTGTTCACTGCAGCCAGTGGTGGATGGCAGGAGCCGGAGAACCCTCATACTCAGCGGGTAGGTTTTTTTCCACCCTGTGGCCATCTAAATTTTTCTCAAGTTGCTCACATGTTTCCTGATAACACATTGCTTGCTTTTAAACCGATGTGTCCCTGAATAAGTGACACCCTCAATAACACAACCCAGGCTAAACTGAAATAGCTTAACATTTGCTTAGGCTACAAAACTGACATGCACAAACTGCACATGCTCCCATTTATTTATTTTTTTCTTGCAATGAGCGTCTTTACACACGTAGTTATTGCAGGAAGTCAACTGTATTAATTTTTGCAGATTATTATTGTTCCACACTTTTCCACAGCTTAATTTAAGTCTATCACATTTTAATACAATCATACGAACTTGTAAAAAAAATTACATAAGTTGCGTTTACAAAGACCAGTATCAGCCAATAATATTCGCCAAGCTATTAATTAAGAAAAAACTATATTGCATATAGGGACATAATAAATCTGTGTGATAATATAGGTATTGATATGAACCTATACGATATGTAGCATAATGTATCCAGTTATCTTTTAAATTACAATATAGTCTGTTTTTATAAAAGTACATAAAGAACTGATTCTTGTTTGTTTGCTCCAGATCAACAAACTGATTGAGTATTACCAGCAGCTGGCCCACCGGGAGAAGCAGGAGAGGGACAGGAAGAAGATGGCCAGGAGACGACAGTGCATGCCCCTGGCATTCTCGGTACTCTGCTCTCTCTGATCCCCACAGATGAACAGCTTCATGTTAGCTGTTGTCTCTGTGTGATTTGTCGTTATTGCGAATAGCAGCAATAAATTGCAAATAACAAACTAATTTACATAGACTTTGATTTAAATAATAAATACAGAAATATTTCTTTGTGTCAGTAAGGATGTAATTTGATTTGCATGCTTTAAGCCAAAGCAGGTGGGAATAGACTTGCTGTGCTTGGTTTACAGATTCACACCATGCCCATGCTGTTACCCTGCTTAAGAAACAAATGTCATAGTAGTCACCAGTGTGATTTGCCTGAACGTAGCGGAAAATGTGCACAATGAGTTTTATGCCCCCCTGCTTTGGATGTGGTCTTCACGCTTCGTTAGCTTGGTGCATTGTTCACACCTGCCGTTTTCTTCTTTGACAATTAACATCCATTAATGCAAACCCGTCTTTCCTATCGCGCAGTGGAGCCACTTAAGCTGTGATATCCTGCAGTTGTTTTCCATTGATGCATTTCTGTTGCCGTTGCATGTCACCAAATACCAGTAATGTTTTGCTTGATCGCTTTGGTTTCACCTTGTTCTTTATTCTCTCTTTTTTCCTTTTTTTTTTTTCTTTGCTTATGCACTCTGACATTTTGGTTTTTATCCCCCAGCAACACACTATTCATGTGGTGGTGAGTTGTACTTTTTCACAATTTGGGTATTCTCATCTTATACAGTAGCACTGTTTTCTATTTCTATCTGTTCCTGTCTGCTCTGTTACTGACTGACCTCACAGATCACATGAATGTTTCTTGGGTAAATGAGACCGAGATCCACACAAGGAGAGCCTTTATGTTGATTAGAGGGAGGGAAGCGACAGAAGATCTTTCTCTTTCAAGACATTTATTCATTAAATATGAGTTGATTCTCTTCCTCTAGTCTAGAGTACAAAGGCTCCTCTTTCTGTCTCTTACCACATGCTAATTTTAACAGTTTGTTCTTTATTTGTTGTTTTTCCACTTATTTACATTTTTTTTTATTTTCAAAACTTGCCATAAACTCAGTTTTTTGGGTCAGGATGTTGTGTTGTATTTGTCATGTAGATAAATGACTGTAGATGCATATTTATAATCATCTTGACATTTCAGTGTTCACTAGGCTAGCTCTCTGATCATGTTTTGTCCTCCAATTCTACTCAGGAAAAATATGGCCTTGGAACCAGACTGCAGAGGCAGAGGCCTGGAGCTCCACTATCAAGCCTGGCTGGCCTTTCGTGAGTTTTTTATATTTTTATTATCATGTTTATCTGCAGTTATTGCAGCTTTTAACACATCCCATCAACCGGTTTTGTCCTTTTGAACTTTTTTTGACTTTCAAGGTCAGCACCTGTTTTCCATGTCTCACGTCTTTGACATGCATATTATCAGTGACTCAGATTAATTTTCTGCCGTCCACAAACCATTAGTTTGATTAATTTCAGGGTGCCATAAAAATGAATTTACAGAGCCTTGAAACTTGTCTTTAGATACTTATTGTAGTTAATCCATCACAATGAACAGTTTGTCACCTTTTTTCTTGTTCTCAAGTTGCATCATCACCTTGTACTGATATAATTGTTAACAGAGATCGCTCACCAGAATTCATTCAAGGACCCTGCCTAACATTTTGGATTAATGATTAGCTGACAAAAGGCAGCGTATTGATAAACTATGCTGTCAGACCGAGGGGACGAATGTAAAGCTGGCGAGGACTCTCCGAAAAGAGTGATGTGTACTTGGTTGTCTCTTGTTTCAAAGGACTCTTGTTCAGTAGCCAAGTATGAAAAGTTGGATGCCCTTGAAGGCATCAACCTTAAGTTTTCCAAAGTTTCTTTGTTCTAACTGTAACCGTGCAACTTTTATGTGAGTAGGTTATTTATAAAGAGCTAGAGCCTCCAAAAATACCTGCACTGTTTGCTTTGCAGTGTATGTAATTAACTTCCAGTTACTTTAAAGACTGTCATTAAAGAGAAATAACAGCTGTTATTTCTCTTTTCTTTCTTAAAGAGAAATAACAGCTTATTAAGCAGTATTTATGTTAATGTAATTAGCCTCAAAGAGGGTGAAGACCAGAAGGAGATCACCATTGAACCAGCCCAGGCACTTGATGAGGTGGAGCCCCTGCCTGAGGATTGTTACACCAGACCCATCAATTTACCTGAAGGTAAGGTCTTATCTGGAGCTCGCTGAACAGTACCGAGAGCTTGTCAAAGTGAGGTCAAGTTGAATCTGTAATTTCTCTTGTCTTGCAGTGACCACGCTGCGACAGCGGCTTCTGCAGCCAGACTTCCAGCCTGCAGGGGCGTCTCAGCTCCACCCAAGACACAAACACCTCCTGATGAAGCGCTCGCTGCGCTGCAGGGTCAGCACCACTTCAGGCTTTTAGTGTTCCATATCTATCAAAGCCTCTCTTTTAATAGATTATATTTACATGAGTCTTTTTTTCCCCCTTCTTCAGAAATGCGAGCACAACTTGAGCAAGCCAGAGTTTAATCCTACTTCAATCAAGTTTAAAATTCAGCTGGTGGCTGTGTGAGTGCTGCTTTTCTGTTTATGTTTGAAACTTTTTTTCTCTCGGTGAAGTCGAGCAGTTTATCGTCAAGTATAAATGTCGTTTAGTTGGATGACTGTATAAAGACGTCGGGGCATTTTTCATGCAAATGCATGAGCACATTAACCCTCCTGTTATGTTGCGGGTCAGATTGACCCAGAACAGAAGAGATGTCACATGTCATCTGCGTCACTACAGAAAACGAAAAAAATCAAAATTATAAAAGAAAATTGTAAAATAATTAATGCCAGTGTTTCTGACACTTTTGGATGAGTAAATTTGCCCCGGGTCAAATTAACCCAGGAGCATAATTGGTGTTCCTGGAAACCAACATAACAGGAGGGTTAAGTGGAGACAGTTTTCACTGTGTGCTTTTTCTTCTTTTTGTTTTGTTTTCAGGAGTTTAGACATTAGGTCACTCTGACCGAATGTTTAGTGATCTTTGGTGTGTTAGTGTATTGACTGTCTGCCTTCCTCTTCCTCCCACAGGAGTTACATCCCAGAAGTGAGAATTATGTCCATTCCAAATCTCCGGAATGGGAAGGTCAGTGTCTGCACGAACTTTGGTAGATTATCTTGTATTTTAGATTTCTTTTTAAAATTCTATGCACGCTACCAGTAAAAAGTTTGTACATGCCTTCTCATTTAATGTTTTTTCTTTATTTTCATGGCTATTACATTGTAGACACATCTCTGCATGTGTACATGACATCTGCGATTTTCCAAAATGAATTTTATCTGGTCTATTTTTAATTAATGATGCATGAAAGCTCTGGGAATTTGAAGTGAAAACCATTTCAGGTGACTAACCATGAAGCTCACTGAGAGAAGGCCAATGGTTTTGCAGTGCTGTCAACAAAGCAAAGGGTGGCTACTTTCAGGAATGTAAAATAAAAAACATGTTTTGAGTTATTTAACACTTTTTTGTTTACTACATGATCCCATATGTGTTCATTCATAGTTTTGATACCGTCTGTGAGAATCTACAATGTAATTAGGCATGGAAATAAAGAAAAACCATTAAATGAGAAGTGTGTTCAAACTTTTGGCTGGTAGTGTACACATAAACTTGGAAACGATGACAAGCATTTGTCTTATCTTTTTTCTTTCCTGCCATTCGCTGTTTAGGAGAGCCAGGTGCTGCTGACCCTGACCAACCCAGTGGAGAACATCACCCGTGTCTCACTGATCGCTTGTGAGGAAAATGACCCCGATGAGATTAACAGCACTGCAAAGGTATTTTATTTATTTTTTTAACCGCTTCTATTGACACACAGGCACAACAGTCGTTCCGAAATTGATACAAAACTTTGTAACTTTAATGAAGTTTTTAAAATCTCTTGTAAGTTCTCAATTTTCTTTTGTTTTGGCTATTGACATTTCAGACTGCAAATATTAGACTTGTTTTCAAAATGATAACCAGAAGAGCCGCTCTTATAGATAATTAAAGACTTATCTGTTATTTTTAACGGAGGTTTGTAATGTCATTAATAGGTTCAAAGAATCCAGTTGTTTCACTGATTTCCTTTCTGAAATCTGTATCTTTGTGGTAAACGAGCCCAGGTGCTTGACTGGGTGTGTGTGACGGGTCACTGATAGAAAACATTTGGTGTCGTGTGAAACAAAAAATATGACAAAGGAGGCCCTCAAGCAGCAAGATAATGCATCAAGTGAGAAAAGGAAAGTATTTGGATTTCACAAGTGCAGCAGTTGGTCTCCTTAGTCCGCAAGCAGTGATAGAAAAACAGGTGATGCAACACAGTGGTAAACCGTTTTTTTTTTTTTTCCTAGTGTGCTGGCACCAAATACAAAATGTGCATATGTTAGCCATTTTATTCTATACTTATTTACCTTATTTATTCAAATTTTACTCAGCAGCTCGGCTGTTTTGCAAATTGGGTTGTCTGTAGCCTTCGCGTCATCTCTTCATACTGTTAGTCACAGCTAACAGTGCTGCCTGGTGCACTGAGGCTCTCTGACTATAGGCGTTTTTTTTATTACCAGCCTCTTTAGTGATGAGGGCCAGCTCGGGTAAGGTAGAGCTCCTGGGCTAATAAGAGCATCCTGATGACCCATTTCCATTGACATTATGGCCAAACGGAGAGTGCAGTCCCGGCTTTCTGCTCGATCTGATATACAAACACCTGAGGGATATTGTGAGCCATATCAAGCTATGCTCGGTTGAGTTTTATCGCCACTTCTCATGGCTAAGTTCACCCACCTCCTACATATATTTTATGTACTACATCTGTTCTCTCTGTAAGTCTGTTGACAGCTGAAAAGAAGCATCAATTTTAGCAAAAAGTGTGATTCAGTTGACTTATTTTCCCCCTTAAACACAACACAGATATAACAGTCAGACGAGCATCAGTTTTATGTGAGGTGTCAACTTCAGTAAAATACATCTTTTTATTTAATAACCTCCATTGTTCATTTTAAGATGCGATTAACTTAAAAAGAAGTGCAATAATTCATCTTAATGTGACTCTAACATTTAAAATCTTGCTGTAAACATTACTGCTTGTTATTTTTTTCAGGTTTTAGTGCCCAGTAAGGAACTACTCTTAGCAGGAAAGGATGCTGCTGCTGAGTATGATGAACTAGCCGAACCTCAGGACTTCCAGGACGACCCAGAGTGAGTTAATACGCAAACCCACGCTTGCTCTTTAACAGTAATGGCATGAGAAAACACCCTCACTCCACCTGATATCTCTGTCTTTTCCACAGTGTTGTTGCCTTTAGGAAATCCAACAAGATTGGTTTCTTTATCAAAGTGATCCCTCAGAAAGAAGAGGATACGGATGTCACCGTTTCTTTTAAGATCCGACATGACTTCCGCAACCTCGCTGGTCCCATCCGGCCGAGCGAGGAGGGAGCCGACACTGCCGCTGAAGCCATCTGGCTCACTCACCACGTGGAGCTGAGGCTGGGACCCCTCGCTTCCTGAACCCAAGTACTGCGTTCACCAGTGTTAGGCTCTTCGAACTAATACCTTCAAACTGGGATTAATTTAATTTAAAACTGATTTCTGATTCAGCTCATTGAAGCTTAAGGATAATTTGGCATCTTTAAGGCTTTCAGATGCTTTTGTTATGCTTTGGCTTAAGTCACATCAGCAGATCCCTATGCTGTTTATAAAACTATATGAAACCATGACTTGTTGCACACTTAACTGATAACTATAGATTCTTGGTCCGGTTTATTGTTGCCTAATGTACCAAAAACCTCCTCTTTCTCATCTTAAACACTATATAGTTCATCAGTAAGAGGCAGTTTAGCATGTGGTTACATAGAGAGGACAGATCCTTATTATATGCATATCGTTTCTGACTAAAATGAAGCTTTAATTTGATTAAATATATATGCCATATTTGTTGCTCCCAGCCTTTCTCTCCACACCCTTGACGTACATTTTGTCTCAGCTGTGTTGTGCTGTGGGTATTTTGTGAGTTTTTTGTCTCTGCTGTTTATAGATTATAGAAGTTTAAGTTCAAAGTCGAGGGAGTGGGATTATAGAAAGATGAGTCGATGAGCAGAATCAGAAATCAGAATAGAGAACAATCTGTGTGAATCCCAGCCATGAATCTCACACACACACGCCTCTGCGCTTTTAGCTTGTGTATCCTTCAGACAGCAGTAGGAGAATAACATGCATGCTTCACATATATAATAAAAAACCATACATGCTACACAGTATCATCACAATTACTGATTCCGTAGTTTTGTTTAAAAAGGATCTCCTTTGGATAAATATGATCGTTTTATTATTGTCTGAAGTTGCACAGTAACTTAATGGCACTGTGAGGAGGATTCATGAGAAACTGTACAAATGACATGAAGTTCAAAGTGCCCGTCATTTCTGTGTATTGAAACACTATTTTTGTCCGATTTGAAAACTTGCTTTTGGTTCATAGACCTCACTGACCTCAATGTCAGTGCGTATTGTTAGCTGCTGCCAGTTTTATTTGGTCTTGGTTAAAAAAAAACAAAAAAACTGTCCTTACATCACAGTTAATCATCTGTGCTGGCTAATAAATAATGCTGTCAAAGAGAAAGCGTAAATGTCTTATGTTCTAGGGTGATGCGAGTTTTAAAGTGGTTATTCCAGACTGTGCTCCACTCTGCTTTTGACATAAAGCTGGGTCTCTAGCACTTTTCCTGCTGCTGTGCCTGAAAACAGTGCTATTAAAGAAAATGGCTTAAAACTGTAAAGTTGCTGACTTGAGATTTATTAGACTGCCTGTTATAAAAAGAAAAAAAAAAGTATTTTAGAAATCTGTCAACAAAGTAAAAATGACTGAATTCATGTTTTTGTTTTCAAATTGGAGGCGTCACACTGGACTACTCTGAAAATCAAACATAACATCCAACCAATGAAACAAATTTGTCCAGGAATGCAAGTAAATGACTAATTTGGCATCTTAATTAAAAATAAAGAATTAAAAACGGTACCTTTAAAAAATTAATAGATAACAATAATTATATTTTGGCATAAAAAAATAGCATTTTGAATAAAAAACTCTTGCACATACTGGTGGATTAACTATTACAGAAACTCAGAAAATGGATTTTACCATTGTTGTTAATTTAGGGCAGCTGTGATGTAAACCTTACATTGGGATGATGGGCTAATAAATTTAGGCATTGCGAATAATCAGTTGCATTAAGGTTCAGGTGATATTTTTCCAAGTTCATCACTGCAATGAGCCAATGTAGAGCGATGGCTTTAAAAATATTGTCATATTTTAAAGCTTTTTTAAAATAAAAAAAACTTAATTCATATAATGGGAAACATGTTTGATTTGATCTCTCTAACTATTTCTCTATGATTCTTTATATATTTATTTATTTCTATATCTTCCTTCAATTTATAAAAGAAATGACCTACAGCAATGAGAAGAAGAGAGAAGTAAGATGATTCTGTTTTCAGCTGAAGTCTTCCAGTAATTTGTTCCATAATAAAGGTTTTTTTTAAAAAAATTAGGAAGGCAGAACTCTTATATATCAGTTTTGCATATATTGTATCATTTGGATGTACACATAATACATAGAGTAGTGGATCTGAAGTAACATCAGTTCCCCAAATCTGTTTAATCTTGTAAAAAGCTTTTTGATCACGTGTATCAGACTTGCATTTTTGTCTGTCATTCACTCTCACCACAAGATGGCGCCATAGTCAAATAGTTTTTAAACATCAGCCACACAAGGAGCAGCGGGAGGACATGAGAGCAAGCACAAGGCAACCTTGATCTTGAATTTCTCTGCATGCTGAAAACATCGATCGATAGCAATCGTGGCTGTGAAAACGCACAGTTTTTTCCTTTAATCTGGGAAAAATATTTTCATAATGAGCGCAAAGCTGTTTATCAGCATACAAATCATCAGGACGAGATGCCCTCTTATCACCACGAGGAGCAGAGAGTATAAGAATTTGTACTCCAGCAGATACCGTTTTATATTTAACACGTATCCGTCATGTTGGGAGGGATGATTTGCGTGCTTGTGTCGTTTATTGCTTCTGAAAAGGCAGATCAGATATGTGCGATGCTGGTATGTTGCAGCTCCCCAATGAGGCCCTCCGCTGTGTAAACAGACCCACTCTGTCTGGGTAATAAAGCCATGATTTTCTTTTATCTTCACCAGATATAAACAGCCCAGAAAAGTGGTCTCTGTGAGAGCCATAAATCACCACTGAAGATGAGGTAATAAAGCACACATGGGGCGGGGGAGTGCCAGACCACTGAAACAGCACAGGCTCCCTCTTCAAACACAGCTGACGATAGCAGTAGCTGATTTCAGTGCCCTGCAGTGGCGTACCAAGCAAGCACTTGCTGGGCTCCTGCTCTACTACTGGGAAAAAAAATGTACTGTGTTTCAAAAAGGCAAATTCTAAATGTGTAACTCGTGGCCATCATTTTTATTCGCCTAAACCGACGTGACCGATGGAGAACGACTGAATATGGTGATTTATGCAGTCATCTTTTAACTGACTCATGAGCAGCCCTTGAATGATCCCCAAACACACCGTCTGGAGGACAAATTCTGGATCGTTCTGGTCAGGATAATATTTTCCTGGATCAAGACAGGAATTATTTCACGCTCAGCATCAGCGTGTTCTTATTTGCAGAACCTCACACTGTAAACAGCACAGAAATCTGACCTGTGGCTGCGTTATCGGGATTAGAAATGAATATCATAGGGTTTTCAGCAGTGCCTGCATAGTAAGTAGGTTAGGCAAGGGCCTGCTCATTTAATGTCTCTCCTGCTCCCCTATCTTTTTTTTTTCCCTTTGAAGACTTAACAACTTTATTTATAAAGACACACGTAGCCAGCTTTGACCAGATGAAAAATTCCTCACTGAATTACAAGTCTGACTGCACCCAGGACCTTTCCACAATTACGTCATCGCCCAAACCGCCAGTAACTCACCCACAGAGGAAGCATGACACAGACAAACAAAAGAGGAGAGAAGCAGTGCATTAGTGGAGGAAGAAAACTCTGTTAATCTAAAAAAAATAATAATACAGAAATATGTGCAACTACTTTTTCTCCGTGCCCCTTATTTCATAGGCCAACCGTGCTAAGCTCGGGGATTGAGGTTTGTTTCCTTTGTTAGCTGTCAGGTGAAATGATTCTGCCACAATACTTATGACATGTCCTTTACTGGGCATTAGCCCAGGTACAAAAAAAGAAGATTTCTTTTCAGTCTCGTTTTTTTTTTTTTTTAGTTTTGTGAGCAGGAAGCCCAAAAGGTGCTCAAAGTGATGAATCACCTCTTCCATTTTCTGCTCACCAGACCATCATCTGGTTAATTAGTTGTAATTGATGATGTCTACCCAGATGAATAACTGTTGAGGCATGGGGGATTTCAGAGCTGGGAAAGCCAAAACTGTGAAACCTTAGCTTTTCAGGAGGCAAAAAAAAGTTCACTTTCGCCTCCGATGTGCTTTGAAATTCTCATTCCAATTTCTCTTGCTTTGCTTTCGCTCTCTCCGCAGTCTGACGACTGTAGGCTGGATGGAATGTTTATTTTGGATGCAGGGTTGAAAAAGAGAAAGCAGCTGACCTTCAACACTCTCTCGGAAACTCTGTCTGCCTTTAACTGACACACATGCAGCTACGCTCTCTGCTTTATTTATAATCTGATCAATATGTGTGTCTGGACCCCAGACTGGGGCCAGTGCTAAGAGGGAACCCTGTGAGGTCCCCGGAGGATGGAAAATTTGCTTTTTGCTGGACATCTTCTTGCTCAATTGAAAACTTAAGTAGAAAAGAGATTTGAGAAAAAGTGTAGCTAGTGAAGGAAGTAATGTCTTTTAAAGAAAAAATGTACAATTTAGGAAGCCCTAACTATGTTACCTTATCATCTGATCGCCTTCAAGCATAGACTCTATAATAGAGGAAGGTTTTGTTTTGGAATGAGAAATGACAATATTTGAATGAGAGGGTGTGATGCTAAAACAGATATGCTTAAAAAGGTGCCGACATGAGCAGAGTCTGTCTGGACTCACCTGTGACACTAATAAACTTTAAAGGTACAGTCAGTCATTTATTGAGCCTATTTAATAGAAAAAAGAATATTGTACTCATAAATGCACATTGATTATTGTGTAATTACGTCTCCCAACAAATTGATGTGTTCTCATATACTTAGAATAAAGTTTTGATTAAGAATTAAGCCACCATGTTGACCCACCATCTTTATTACAGTGACTGAGGTGGGCGTCGCTGTTTGCTTTATTGTGTTTTATGTGTGCGTTTGGAGACCAGCCACATATGTAGAATGCCAAAGGTGGAGGAGAAGGGAACTCGTAGGTTTTGACCGCTGCATTAAGGCAAATTTTGATTCGTTTCAGGCTCAACATATGAAAGATCACATGTACTGTATGTTTTATCATCTGTTAGGGGGTCTCCTTCACTAAAGAAGGAGAAAAAAGACAACATGACAGGTGTCTTAATAAAAAATGTCATGTTCTTCCTCCGCACCTGAAGCCTCATCTCCTAAACTCAGAGCTCCAAATCACAAAAACTTGTATAAACATGCTCTTTTATTCCTGATATTGTTTCAATTACATTTGTACAGCTGACAACGAACTGGCTAAACATCAACAGTTAACAAGTGAACAAAGACAGTTTCAATAATGCTGGCTAACAGCAGCTAATAGACACTAACAGCAGCTAACAGGGGCTAACAGCAACACCCACCATAAGAAAAATTCAGGATATCCTGAACAACTTACCTCAGTATCTCTGTTATTAGACAGAAGTGAGATTCACTGACTCATTAACTTGTATCAGACTTCTTTCACAAAGTTTTACAGCCTCCTCCAGAATAAATACATGTGGACACCACAGGATATAGACAGCTGAGGTAAACAGTGGACTGACAGCCTCATTGCAGATGAATGGCGGCCAGAGTTGTTTGTCCTTCAGCAGCCACCGCAGCTGGAATTATGCACTTGAACTGGGAGGGTAAGAAAACAGAATTTACTTGACTGCAATTTTTGACATTTATTGGTGAAATTTTACACATTGTAACTTTAAGCTTTTATACAGTTAAAAACATATGAATATTTGCGACTATACAGTTGTTATAAATGGACTATAAACATATTTATTTCTGCTTTAAGTTTGGCATTTTAGCATTTTAAATCTATGGGGATTGACTTTCTTTTTGAGCAGGCCTCAGGTAACTGCATGTCTGTGTTGTGTTACAACTTTCAGCCGTGACGGTTGCTGCTTGCCAAACCCAAGAAGAAAAATAAAATAAAATACAATAAAAGTTTACCAGAAAAATGTTTTTCTTTGCTGGAGCTTAAATTAAAATCCAACATTTCTACAGGCACCCAGGTAGCGCAGCACAGCTTGGCCAAATATGGGATTAATCAATGGCTTCGCCAGAGGCAAACATTTTGTTATTCCGGCAGAGAAAATCAGAGAGAATGAAAGAAAGATCACAAAAATAGGCTGCTGGAGCTGAATCTTACTGCTGGATAGATAAAAACACAAGGTTTTGGCTACATGAGGAACAGTAATGACATATTTGACTAAATGACATTAAAAATATTTGTAATTAAATGCTTTCTTGGCAAACCTTAGATGAAAAAAGCAAAACAAAACCACTTTTACATAATATCATCGCATTCTTCATCCAGATGTTCAGCTCAAATTCAAAACAGGACTTAGTGTAATCCAATGACTAGCTCTAAATAAAACAAAATGAAAGACTAAAAAAAGGATAAATATGTTACCCAGAAATAGCCAAGGTAGCTTTTTCTGTGTAGACTAAATACAGCCATTTATTTTCTTAAATCACAAAAGAGAAATCACGTCTATAGACAAGTCTATAGGAAAAGTCAAGTATCTCTGCACCTGCTTCAGCAAGATCCTAATTGAGCAATACAAACCACAACCTAATCCTCTGTGGTCTACAAGTATCATCCAAACAAGCTTCATTAATTAGAAGAATTACACGCCCTGGAGAAAGTCAGACACACACCAGCGATAACGCATTGTTAAGTAAATAGATGATTTCAATTAGGACAACACTTACAAAAGAAGTACTGTTGTTGTCTCAATGTAAAGCCGCAGGCTTCTTGGGCAGCTAAGGCCCATTAGGTTCTGATGAAAGCGCGCTTGAAGCTGAGAATGTGTGCGGCTGGGATATTCGAGAACAGACATGATTGGTTTCCGCAGAAGACCCACAGAAGCCACAGAAGTCCAGCCCAACATCACACTACAAATACTGACTGTCCACATTCAGCATAGGTAGACAACACACACACACAAGCTCCCAACGAGTGCTGTATTTCACCCCTGAGAAGTTAAGTTAAATCAATGTGTGGAATCAATGAGAGCATCACTGGATTTACAGTGCAAGAATATGAAATGCCAAACTGTAGATGTGGATTTGTGACTCTATCAGTGGCACATTTCACAGGGTGAAGAACCCCTAAAAGGTAGAAGTCCATAAAAGTCTCAGTGAATGAAATGTATTTCACTCTCTCAGACTCTGCTGCGTGCTCGGATTAAAGAATGCATTTCCTTTTCATACGGGGACAATTTTCCACTGATCTTTGTTTATGGCATGCGGCTACATTTGCTAGAGTACAAACTTGCTTTTAAACCGTATTTGATCCATGATGTGATTCAGTATGGAGGCCATCTAAACGTTTTCCTATCCAGTTAGGATAAGCTGGGGTCACACTATAGACAGGTCACAGCTCATCACAGATCACACTCAGGTTCAGACTGCTAATATGATCTCTAGAGTTTGGGAGTGCACAGAAAAGCCCCAGTGAACTAGCAGGTTTTTCTGCAGAACCTGTGCACCCATGTACTGAATTAAAGAAAACACGGTCTGCAAATGAGATACGTCAGCTCAGCTGTGGAAACACAGACAGCTTCGAGATCTCATAGAGTGTGCAGGGTTGAGTCTCAAACAGCAGTAATTTCTAGTGAATTTAAGAACGGAGACAAAAAATGAGCCTCACAACAGAATGGAGACGGCATTCTTTCAGATTTTATTTACACAAGGATGTCTGCAATCACAGAGAGCCAATGCCTCTGTTTATCCACGGACTGGACGGACCTGAAGGGTGGTTCTTTGTGAGGACATCCTCGAGCATTGCCAGGGCTTGTCACCAGTTAATGTTGCTGCCGGGAGAATCTGAGTAGCCTGAGCTTTGTTTGCTTTTCTCTAAACCATGTTGCTCTCTTTAATTTCCTGTTGATGAGACTCGCAGATCTGATTTCCTGCTTATGCGGCACAAATAATCTTGTTGCCAGTGAACCGACTTTAGTAGGGAAAATTTCTTCCTCCTTCTAGACTTTATCTCTAAGACCCCCCCAGCTCTCTGCTATATATATATATATCATGTTTTTATAATTTCGTTTTGACAATTAATCATTTCATTTTTAATGCCTACCACTAACAGCAAGATCTGTTTCTATGCAATAAGCCTGAGATTGCACGGTGCATGAAGAAGGTTAAAGGAAAGAGAAGGATAAAGCACAAGGGTGGGGTGCTAAAGGAAGAAAACATGTCCTCAGAGGTGGGGGATATTTTGTTCTGGGACCAATCTGAAGCATCTGTGAGGTCTTTCCTGTATCACGTCCTCTGATATTACATGTGTCTTCTTTCCACATGTATCTGCGGCATGAAACTGTCATTTCCATTCAAGTCAAACACAAACCAGTCGGGAATAATGTCAGCATTAGCAGTGCAACAAAGTGGAAAGCCGGGACTGGACTGCTATCTACACACAGGAGCTCACCCACAGCTACAGATAGGGGAGCACACGGCAGATTTGACATCTTTCCATTTGCTGGAGGATGGATGAGCTTGACCCCTCTGTGCTCGACCTTGTTCCCCACCCCGGAGCAAGAGCAGCACATTCCCCACTGGATCAACATCTCCTGGAAAAGTTTCCGTTGGCTAAATGTTAAAAGAGAGACCACCTCTGAGGTGCAGCTCTGTACAGATCAGGCTCACGTGGAGAGCTTTGGGTTGCCGTCGAGATAGTCCTTTAAAACTCAAGATTATGAGTGAAACAACATGTGGGATTAAAGCCTCGGGACTCTGATGACTTCACGTTTCTCGTGTTGTTTGCGCAACATTGTTAGCAGAAACTTTTTGCCAGCGAATGTCCAGCGTGATTCGATGCTGAGGTCCCTTTCCTCCCTCACTTCACTGAGTTCGTAAATATTTTCATGCGGAGGGTGATCATAACATGACCTCATGAATAACTGGACGAAATATTCCCTTCTCCTTCTGCAAAGAATAAAAACATTTGCATCTCAATCTCTCTCTGTCTCTCTATAATGCTCCCTCAATCCCTCTCATTAAAAATCATCCTCACTCCCTTTTTCTGAATTTCTTTGACTAGCTTTCCATTTCTCTCTTGCTTTTTCTCCACCCAGCCCGTAATTAGAGGGAAGCAAAAGAAAAAAAAAGAAGCTCGGAAGCTGACAAGAAACCTTTTGGGCACATCTGCCAACACATAGCTTTTAAGTGGGTCATAGAAGTGAAACCCAGTGTGACTTTTTAGTGCTGAAAGAGGCTCTCTGGAGGCAAAGAGCTCCAGGCCCAGACAGGGAATCCAACCAGAAGGTCAAACATCCCCTTAATCAGGACGCCTCAAATCCCAGACACCTTTGGGGAATGCGGTGCTGAATTTATTAGCAAGCTTTTTAGCCTGGCTTGATCACCTGTGGGCTGGAACAGCAGAAGGTGGTTTTCTTGAGTCAGCCCGAACAGGAACTCGGTCCTGCTAGCTATTTATTTTCTCATTTTCTTATTCAGCACTGCAACTGGATATGCCCACATGGAGCTCCTGGCTAGAACTAACAGGCGTGTATTTCAGGCTGTTTATATTTGGTCTTGTCTCCAGGGATACTTTTCAAACTTTCACGGCTGTTACACGAACACCTGATGAGTCTACACGTTCATCAGCACACGCTCGCTTCAAGTCATTTCTCGATTGTTTACTCTTTGCAGCTTTGCAACCTGTGGTGTGGGTTTTATGCATTTTCTTCTAAATAAGGTATCGTTCACATGAGTTTTCCGCACTTGTTTTAATTGTTTCTGTGGTGTTGCATTTCAGCTCTAAGGGTTTACGAAAGGAAATACATTACAACCCAAGCTGCCAGTTAACCCTAAATTAGGCTTGCCAGTGGAAATCGCACACTGGTTACTGAGTCAAGGCAGAATGCTGGTCTGGATGAAATCCCAGAGAGAATGGTCGCTTTCTTTGGTTCTGCAGAATATAATAACATTGCTGTGTTGCACTGGTTTGGGTTCAACCTCTGTGTTCAGAGGTTTACGCACAGGAAGAGGCGAGCAGTGATGTGGTCATCATAGACCAGAGAATAATTGCTCAGGGGCGTGTAACAATGAAAAGACAAAGTAAAGCGGTTTTGATGTTGCTCCATTACTTTGTAGCTGACAGTTGGTTGCTACAGAGTCTGGCTGAGCAGATAACTCTTGTGTATTTTTCAGCCCTGTCGCATGTGTTCCCATTGAATCATGTTGATTTGTGTTCATTCATGCTCCTCAGAAGGCCCCTTTGTCCAAGATTCAAAATGAATCCCTCTGAATTTGACCTTCATGTGCTTTTAAGCTGGAATTTGGAAGCTAATCTTGGTCATTTTGCTCAAACAGCAATGAATGCATAAAATTTAATGCCACATGCAAATTAAAAGCTTGCAAAAATTATCAGATTTAACAAAATGAGCTTACTCTCACCTACGTATTTACTTCCATTCACTGGCTGATAGCCCTACTGCCATGAACACATCAGATCTCATCTGATCTCTGAAGCTAAGCAGGGTCAGGCCTGGTTAGTATTGACTGGGAGCAGGTCATCTACTAACTAGATGCTTGATAATTTAATCCCTAGCTTCTCTGGCCTTTTCCAAGGTATCCCCGGAAAAGATACCTAACCCTGAACTGCACCCAGTATGAATGTTACATAGAAAAGCACTTAGACGTAGAGAAAAATGCTTGTCTGAACGGATGCAGAGGAGTTTTACTTGCCACCATTTATGTTTCATGTTATTGTTGCAGGTTCCATTAAAATTTCTTAGTCTCTGTTCATCACATCACTGCTCATATCGCCTCTTTTAGGCACTGTTGTTCTTCTGTCAAGCCAACCCCCTCGAATAAAGAAATACCTCAAACCTAAACAATAGCTTGAAATTACACATTGCTTCAAAGACGGGGACCAACTGCTTCTTCAAAGTGACTTCAGTTGGTGGAAATGGTCATAAAACGTCAATAAGATGGACTCAATCTGCTATCAGCTGGCATTCAGTTTACAATTGAACAGGGAGAAGTTGGCAATTACATGCAAACTGTTTGCAATAATAACTACAATAAACTGGCAAAAATCTGTTTACTAAAGAATCTAGCCAAAACATCATAGATCCATATCCATCCTGTATGCTGCTGCACCATCCTGCAGCATGTTGATTCAACTGCAAAATTAGCAACCTTGCTTTTACATCAGAATATAAGCAGAATACAACCAGTTGGCAACCAGGTAAGAGATGCATTGCAAATGAGTCAGCGCAGACTGACTCGGATTGATTCCAACGTGTTGACAGTCTGTCTGTGTTTATAAATTATACGGTGATTATTTGCGCACCCTCACTAATCTGTCTGAGAGTGATTGGAGTCAGTCTGCCATGGAGACAAATTGCCTCCCGCCAAGCGATCTCTGCAATCACCTTGCATTTTAAAGCGGTTGCTCATTGAGGATGAGGATGCTGCACAATCATGGTGATGACCAGCTGGTTGGTGCAACTACTTGCTATTAGTCGCCAACAGAAAATCACTTTTAACTGTGGTTGACTCAACCATAATGCATGTTACTTTGAAAAGTGTCCAGCTCTCATCTGTATGGTGAAAATAAAGCAACAGCTTACACTGATTTCCTTAGCTTAACAGAAACAAGTATCCTAGCTGTAAGACCAGCTTTTAAGGATCAGAGCTAATCACTTTACTTTTGCTTTTTTTTGTCCCCCGTCTATGCTAAATTAAAGAAAGAGGCTGCTGGTGGTAGATAAGACAGCACTATTGCTCGTCTCATGTGACTCGTAGCAAGAAATGAATTAGCATAACTCTAAAATGTCCAAGCACTTCCGAGAAGCAGCAGGTAAAGTTGAATTTTCTTTTCTCTTCTCTTCTCTATCTTTCTTTAGTTTTTTTCTAGCTCCCGATCTTGTGATAAGCTTTCATCCCCTTTAAATGACTTCCTTAACATTTCAACTATTTATGGTTCACATGAAATACTGGGGCTATGAGGCACACTAGACTGAACTGAAAGTTTAAAAAAAGACAGCCCACACATGATTCAACCATTTTATTGGAAATGTTTGGCCAAATGACTAGTGTGGGTCACAGTTTTTCTCAAATGGAGTCTGACCTAGTCTGTGCTGGAGTGCTCTGAGAGGAGGAGGAGTGGGAGGAAAGAGTGCTGTGGGAGATGGTAAAAAATAGAGAAGCACAATACTTTCCTATTCATGCTAGCTGGCACACAGGTGGCCAGGAAATAGCACAGGGAAAGTGCTGCCGAACATACACCCATTTTATTCAGCTAGTTAGCACGTCCTTGTCCACTTTGTGTGTTTGTGTGTGTTTCCCAGTCACAGTCGCTCATCTTGGTTTTGACCTACACCCAACTGTAGTGGGTGTGTTTCTTAGTTCATGGGTACAGCTTAAAGTAAAAAAAAAAATGCTGCTGCAGCTTGGTGTCTGTGCGATTTACCAGGAGTACAGTAGAGGATGCTGTTCTCATTCCAAGTTTGAATTTGGCCTTGATCGAGCAAAATCGAGCTCAGTCGAGCACTAAACTGCGGGGGTGGGGTCATTCACCATGACAGCCCTGTAACTTATTTTCTTGACTGGAAAAGGAAAGAAAGGGGCACTCCCATGGTAACTCATACTGCTAACATCTGTTTCAACGTAATGTTGTGTAAATCATTTTTGTATTCGTCTGCCATAACATAATCTAGATAAACCGCCTATCATCAAAGACAACTTCAGCCCGTCTGCTTTGATGTATCTTGCATAATTTCTGCCGTAGCCGCCGCCGCCGCCGCTGCGACTCGTCTGATCAGAGACATTTTTCCACATTTTGCAGTGGTTTGTTTGAAGGCACGAGCATGACAACTGCTCGAGTGGAAATGCGAGTCAAAAGAAATTGCATTCTTCGTCGGGCCCTCCTCTTCTTCTGGAAAGCACTGGGATTGAAACCAAGAAAGACAACATCGGGGCTGATAAGATGCTTGGCTGCCTGCCCTGTATACACACACACACACACACACACACACACACACACACACACACACACACACACACACACACACACACACACACACACACACACACACACACACACACACACACACACACACACAAACAAAATGTAAGGTTTCAGAAATCGAAATGCTCACGTGCAAATTTTGACATATCAGTTTTGGAAATACCCACCAGGCCGCGGCTGTCTGAGTTCACCGTGCTTTGGGTAGGTCAGTTCAGAAAGCAGACGTGAAAGATTAATCAGGAAGTTGTTGAGAAGCAGATTTTGCACCCTGTGTCCAGTTAGTCAGCCTTCCCAGTCTGGGCTAACTGCATGCCCATTTGTTCTACACATCTGTAAAAACTTAGGACTCAGTGGGCCGGATCACAGAGACAGAGCTGTGCTTTGTCAGACCTCAGCCTCTGCCAGCCCTCAACCTAAATGGATTAGAGACACTGTTAGAGAGCACCAGTGGAAGACCGAGTTCACTGCTCCCAACCAGCAAGCTCCAGTCCCTTTAGTTCATCAGAGCGCAGTATCAGCCACTCAGGACGGCTCTCCATTCCACTTAAAGGCTTTTATTAAGAGCAGTGGAGAGTAGAGTCAATGGAGTCAGCAGAGCCACGGGTACGAGAACAGGACAAAAGACCAAACAAAGGTGGCGAAGGCGGTGAAAACAGACATCTCTTTATTAGATGCCATGTTGTCTTCATGCCTCCTCCTCTTCCTCCTCCTCCTTTTCTCTCTTGTTTTTGTCACCTTCCCTCTCCTTTCTCCTCGTCTTTGCCTGCAGGCCTCTCGCCCGGCTGCCTTATAATGGCATGTGTTTTGATTGGTGCAACAGGGGGAAGCGGGGCATTGTCTGGACAGGATCTAGGCTGAGATCAGTAGATAGATCGACTGGTGGTTTAGGGCAGTACTCAAACTACCGTCATCTTTGTTTTAGTTGGACCTTGCAAACACTTAGCTAATCCTAGAAAATAGGCAGACTTGCAGGAAATAGGAACTTATGAAAACAAGTCCAGCGGTATTATCATGCCGAACTTGTTCGTTCATTACAAATACTACTGATTATTGGCAGAGATATTATCAGACATCTTGTGTTCACTTTGTTAAGAAATTAAATCAAATGTTAGTGGAAGGAATGACATCAGATGTTTGGAGGTTTTGAACTTCACCTTTACCTCCCCGGCATCTTTTGTCCAGGCATCCTGAACGGCTGATTTCATGGTGGGTTGCGGCCCACCCCAGTGCTATAATTGTCAGGAATTCACAAGGCTGGCCGCCTCTCGTTACGCTAAAGGCGACTGACACTGAAAGGATGTGGACAACTGATTTATGTTTTCTGGCAAAAAAAAACAAAAAACGCAGACAATTAATTCCTGGTGACAAGCACAAATTACAACATGCTTGGGTTGCTGTGGCAGGGTACACGACCTGAAATAGCTGCTCTGTCAGTGCCATGAATCTGCTATAATATAAGAGAGGCCGGGAGCCAGTACAATGCAGAACATGAATGGTAATACCTCCCATACAGTCTGGAGAGAAGTCTGACACTTCCAGGGCTTCTGTTTGAGTTTGTCTTAAGAAGAAACACAGATTCATCTCAGGAATCTGTGATGAATGCTTAATACACGGGCTAAACCTCGAAATAAGTTTTAGTGTCATGCTCCCGGTATTTTAACATTTTCTTTTCATCATTATTTGAGCAGCATTAAGCTCTAGTCTTATATTACTTGTGAATTCTGGTTCTTGAATTTAATTTTATTGTCTTTCTACCAAGTTCTGGGTTCAGAATCAAATTCAAACTCCTTCTCCTCACATATAAGGTCTTGAGTAATCAGGCCCCATTTCATCTTAAAGATCTCATAACACCACATCAAACCAATTAGAGCACTTTGCTTTTGGACTGCAGGCTTACTTGTGGTTCCTAGAGTTTCTAAAAGGAGAATGGGAGGCGAAGCCTTCTGTGGGACCAGCTCCCAGTTTAGATTTGAGAGACAGATACTCTCTCTACTTTTAAGATTGATAAAGCATATATTTTCAAAAGGCCTAGGCTGCTAGGAGCTTCCCATCTTCACTCTCAGTGTACTTACACACCAATCTGCATTTAATCATTAGTTATTATTAATCTCTGACTCTCTTCCACAGTTTGTCTTTTGTCCCGTCTGTCTGCCTTACTCCCATACTGGTCGTAATAGATGACCGCCCCTCCATTAGCCTGGTTCTGCAGGAGGTTTCTTCCTGTTAAAAGGAAGTTTTTCCTTCCCACTGTTGCCAAGTGCTTCCTCTTGATTACTGTAGGGTGTGTACCTTACATTTAAAGTTCTTTGAGGTTGTTGTGCTATATAAATGAAACTGAACTGAAATGTTAGGTCCTCTAGAGCTTCTCTGTATGTTCCTCCCTCTGTTTTGTCTGTTTGCTGTTCCCATTATCATGTTTCGTGTGAGCCTTGATCTGTTTCTTTTTTGTCTTTTGGTTATTCCCTGCTTCACTACAATAGCTGATTTTCTTGTGTGCCTTGCTTCAGCTTTTACTTCCTGTTTATCTAATTAGCTTCACCTGTGTCTACATGCACACAGGTCTATATGTTGCTAATCCCCAATTCCTCCTCAGAGAATATACATGATATATATATACAAGGATATGTATTAGACCTGGCATTTTCTGACCACACAACCACTGTCTGAAAAATACTGTTCGTTTACCTGAAAAAAACAAAACAAACTTATATCAAGAGCTATTAAAAACATGCAAAAGCAACAGGTGGCAATATAGCCTTGACCATATAGAAAGTTGGGCCAATCAAAAGCCAAGAAAAAGCTCTTTCCCCCAAAAAAATATCCTTGTAAGAGTGGACAGACCACAGCTATGTCTCCTCCTTTTTCTTTGTCAGATCCTACTGGTAATTTCCCTGTTCGTGTGGACTCTGGGACTCCTGGTTTGTGGCTTTTTATTTGCTTTGGATTTTGTGCTTCGCCGAAATAAAGTTGTCTGGGTCATCTGCACATCATTTCATCTAGTGATATTAAAGTAAAAAGTCTAGCAGGTCTGGTTTGCAGAAGAGCATTTCTGAACACACAACCTTAACCTTGAAGCAGATGGACTGCAGCAGCAGAAGACCATACAGGGTGCCACGGGGTTTTTAATTACATTTTTTACACTTGGTTTCAAAACCTTGTATAAATCAAGTTTATGTTTATGTATTTATCCTTTTTGTTGCTCTCATGTTTACGTCTTTTGAGCCTAACAACTGCTGGTTCACAAATACGGGCTTCAAGCGAGGCGGAGGGATCTCCTGTAATTAACCGTGAACGGGAGCTGGCAACGCAGCTTAGCAATGCTTTCTGAGATAAAGAGTCAAAAGGGCACGCAGTGATATTCCAGGAGAAAATTGAGAAAAGTTCCACTGTCCTCTGCAAAGTAAGCAGCAACCAGGTGAAAGACAAATGGAGCGCGGAGTTGTTTACTATTATGCTCTGCGACTGAGGATGAATTCCAGCACAGATCATCCGCAATCCTAGCTGGTCTTGCCAGCTCAGGCCGCAACAGAGTTATTATCCAACAGTTTTAAAATTTGAAACTGCTTTTCTGAAAGACTTCAAAAGCTATTCTGTACCAGGAGGTAAAAAAATCTGAGTGGTGGACTGACTGATAGTCATCCCTCAGAGTAAGAGACACAAACAGACTTACACACATATTTGTGCTGTAGCAGCTTAAGGAGCTGTGTCAACTGAGTGAACATGATGTGTTGTCCTCATCTCTTCCAGTCTGTCAGCATTCATCTCGTCTCAAATGCGCAATGAACTCCTGTCAGAGTGACAATCTGTCCCAAAGGACAGTCACACAGGCATTAGAATATGTGCCCAGCTTGTAAAACGACTGTCTCTCCTTCAGGGGTGGACTCCACATCGCTGATCTTCTGTGGGATTCACGGCCTCAGAGGCTTTCCACGGCGTGTCATTTCCTCCCTGGAATCCGTGGATTAGTCATATCACATCCTATTGTCCTTGCCAGGCAGTGAACTACTTGGCAGCAGCTCATCTTTGTCCTGCTTTTTATGGGCCAGCATTGCCACAGTCCAAACATGCCCACAACTGTCAGGGACACTTTTTGCTTTTCTGTTTCCTTTCCCATTTAACTGCTGGAAAATGAAATTGTGAAATGTGAGCGTACTGGAACTGTCATTCATTTCAAAATTCCCAGGCTCTGAATGGCATTTGGCCGAGGGCTTTGTTGTGTGTCCAAAGGCCGACTTTTCTTATCCAACAATCTTTCAAACCCCGGTACGGCCAAGTCATTAAAGCATTTTCAGCTCACTGCCCTGTGTAGCTAAAACCGGAATGTGTTAATGAGAAAACAGTTTCCTCGACACTTTCTTATAGCCCACTGAACCTTTTCTGCAAGGGAGTCTCTTTACCTCAGGCTCAAGTTGGCCTCTGGTTTAATGAAAAAAAGGGGGGAAGAAGAAAAAAAAAAAGTTTTCCATCCAGCTCCAAAGGCAGTCCCTGGATCTGAATGTGGAAGTTTTAATGGGAGTCAGATGTGCTTTTAATCAAAGGAACATGGCGGGAAATGTTACTGAGCTCAAGCAAGAAGAAATGCGACTACAGGAACTGTGATAAGACTCATATGACAATAACATACACTGATTTCTTGATGTAAGAGCCAGCTAACAAATCCACTGCAGTGTTAAAGCTGATTTTACCTCTGCTGTGATCATGGCCGTAGGGTGGTGTTAGGAACCATTTATGAGGTATTGTACATGTAAAGACAAAACCGCTCATAAAGCAGGGACAGACTGGGGATCTTTTTGTAGTGGTTGCAGTGTTTGTGGTCACGCGTATTAGCATTGCACATTAATTTTGTTTTCATGCACTTAAGTGTTTAAAGCAGCTTTTATGAGTAGTTTAAAAAAAATAGGATAAATTGCTATGTTATATATAAAATATTGTATTCAAAATGCAATGCTGCCATCTGTCATTGAGCTTTGAAAAAAAAAACCCTCTTTTTTTTAAAGTTAATAATTGCATCACGGGTTGAATAAAAGCCACACATTAAAGATGAGCATATATATTCCAGCATACAGACACATAGTCCACCGCACTGGTTGTGTGCACCCCCACCCCTCTCACTTTAGTTTTCCCAGTCACAATAGACCAGTCAGTTTTAACAGCTCTTAAATTAACATAAACATTTTTCACCACCAAATTCAGTTCAGCGGGTCGTAAAAGTGGGTCTTTCATTTGGTCATTTCGTGGGCCATTCAGGGGGTCAGAGGCCAAAGGGGAATATGGGGGGTTGGCTTCCCATTCATTTCCTATGGGAAGTCACTTTTGATCGGGAGCACCACAGATGTAACCTAAGTTGATTAAAACACTTAAAATTCAACGAAAGAGGTGGTCATCACCTTTATATGTTCAAGTACATAGTGTGGAGGCTGTCATAAGGCCTCGAGGCAATCGGATGTAAAACACAATATTTATGAGTTTTTAAATTTGTAAATCGGTCAGATTTGACCCGAACACGACAGGAAGGAGGCACAGGACGATCTTCGCACTAAGAGGACTAAGTGACCTTTTTACATGGACTGTATTTAAAAGGTGGAGGCAACTTTTCGGTCTGAAAACTGAAGCCTAAAACTGAATTCTTTCAAATGGCCAGCGGCCAAAGGGCGGTCCCTTTAGCTGCCAAACAACATAGCTCACTTGATCTATGACTGAAAATAAACAGCTGGTGAGTTTATGGTCCCAGTTGATTATTTCATGGCTTACTGAATATGACTTAATGTTTATTTATTTTTAAATATGATCCCCGTTAGAGTTAAAAAAATAGATTTTATGGCAGATTTCTGTAATCATTCTTTAAAGGCAGGCCAACTTTGTGGCTGACAAATCATCACGCAGCATTGCTCAGTTTCACAGAACTCGCCTCTCATGTCTGGTTTCAAAACAACAACATGACGAGGTCCAAAATGCTTAGTACGAGGCTTCATCGTAGGACTTCACTAACGGGTGATGGTGCTACACCCATTTATTATATACAGTCTCAGTAGCAGTACAGTTTTTAATTAGAAAAACTTGTACTCTTTTCTTGGCCTAGTGTAATAAGATTATTACTCAGCTCGGCTCCATGGATAAGGACCTGGATCCTGTTGAGATAGGACAAGCTCAATCTAAGCTTAGAAAAACAAAAACAGGATACAGGATATCAGTGATTCTTCACTAATAAGACACAAAGGGCCAGATTAACTAAACAGAGCAAAGTAACGTGTGAGCATAATCCCCAAATAGCACTCACAGATGTGGCGCTTGATTTGAATATTCTCTCACTTTGAGAAAGGATTTTCCATAAACACAACAAGGTCAAAAGTCTCTGCGTTCACACCAAACTTGTCAATGTGCTCTCGGTAAATATCAGCGCTACTTTTATTAGGCCAGGATCCACTTTACGCCTGCACACTGCGTCACTAAATCTGGCCCAATACCATCTAAATGATTAGACTGCTAATAGAGCCCCCTAAATCCTTCACACTAGCCATTTCCACTTTGCCACAGTAGTTGAATCAAAGACTGTTTTTAAAACACAGATGAAGCTATACACCAGTTTGTGTTCATAATCTTAATTCACTAGCTGGGCCCATGTCCTCATTTTAGGTTTGACAGTGTTTAAGTGGTAAAGGTGAATGGCTTGGACATGAATTTTTTTTTGGGGGGGGGGGGGCCTCAAAGGGGACTGGCGGCAGCTCCTGGGCCTGGCAGATCCCCATGTACTACACAGAAGTGAAGAAGTTAAAGAATTGAAAAGGGGAGGGAGGGTGGGGCATGTAAATGAGAATGAACAGCTTACAGAACTGGGGGGACCTATATAGATGAGAACCGGAATGAGCGTGTTTGGAGTCATGGTCTCGCTCCTGAAATTCCAATACTTAATCTCCAAATGAGGATTTTGGCCATCGGTATTTTGTCTCTTTGAAATTTTGAGGCCAGAAGTTTTCATATTTGGATGAGAGGGTGGAGTACTAACTTCTCAGGTAACCTTTTAGAAAGCTTGGATAGCAAGCTACACCCATAGACTGTATGGTTGGATTATGCCAACACAGATAACAACTAATCAGTGTTAAGTACTGTTAAAGTAATATGCTTGAATTTAGTTACCAACCCCCCCTAAAAAAACATTAGCACAGACTTTTTCTTCTTTTGAAGTTCTCAAAAATGCTCCAACAAAGCAATCATGGTTGGAAGTTCAACTTTAAAGCCTGTGCGACAGCTGGATGGTACAAGCGATGATGTACTCACCTGCCACCAACTCTAAAATGGGAGATTGTAACATTGAATCATCCCACTTTTGAAGCCTTAGATTAGATTAGAGATTAGATAACATTTTATTAATCCCTCGGGCGGGTTCCTCTGGGAAATTCAGTTTCCAGTAGCACAGCACCGAAAGAAGTTGCATGTTACAGATACAATAAGGGGAATGAGAGTAAGGATATAAGCATAAATACACCATATATACACATATACACATATATAAATACAGAATATACAATATGGATAAATAGGATTGCACATTTGAGTGCGTATATTGCACAGTGATTATTGCACAGTCGGATAAAAGACCCCCTCCCCCCAAAAAAAAATAAAAAAATAAAAACAAAAAACAAACAAACCCCAAAACAAATATTACAAATATTGCACAATGTAAAAAAGCACTACAGCTCAACTGTTCGCGCCCTTCCTTGTCCCCCTGTTTCTCCTCCCCCTCCCCTCCAGTGAGGAGTTAAACAGTCTGTTGGCGTGTGGGACAAAGGAGTTTTTAAGTCTGTTGGTTTTTGACTTTTTCGAGAAGCAACCTGTCGCTGAGTAGGCTCCTCTGATTGTTTACAATCATGTGCAGAGGATGCCCAGCATTGCTCATAATGTCCATCAGGTTCTTTAATGTCCTTTTCTCTGCCACTGTCACCAGAGTGTCCAGCTTCATCAGCCTTTTGAGGAACTCTAGTTTAAGCGGTGACTGTGGCACAGGTCAAGACACTGATCCCTGAGTTGCTCCCAGTGCATTCACTGTATGTATGTTTGCTAGAAAAAGCACAAGAACCGGTCCATTTAGTTGTTTCCATGTTTCTGACTAAATGACTTTGTAATGCTATTCAGGGTACATAAAGTTAGTTTGGAAATATTATAATAACTGAAGAGGTAGCTTTTTTGTGACTGTGCACATGTGGCTATTTTCTGCACAGCACATACCGGTGCAAACGCTATTATATTTGTTGAACTTTCAAAAATACCAGCAATAATGATTAGGAGGTTCATTTTTGGCCAGAAATATCCACAACTTTATTGCTTTGGCTCTCTGTGACGTTGTTTTCAGCCACTGCAGATTTTGAACTTTCGAATTGAGTCGCTGCATCTAAGAAGCAATAAGCGGGAGTAAGAACTAGTATTGGCACGGACTGCATTTTACATTCACAGCATGTGTTTGCCATTAACTTGTGTGTATTTTCAATGTAATGATTTTCTCTCCACAAAAGAAACCGTCACTGCTGCTCAGCATAATTTCGCGCTGATGTTGCACATGTCGCTGACACTTAATACCCCAGAGTAGCTCGCTGTATGCTGTGACAATGGCATACCGTCTATCTAATCGGGCACTGCGCCGGGCCTCGCTCTGTCCTCTCCTCTCTCCTTTTCCAGTTGTGCATCCTGCTCGTTGCGGGCGGTATACCAGGGCTGTGCGCATGCACGGAGCACGCTGACTGCCAGCCAGTGAAAACTGAAGAGGTGATGTCATGTGCTGATACAGGTTCAGTTCACAGCGGAGGAACAAACCCAGCTATTCGTCTTTGTCAAACCACGAGCCCCTTTTCCTCTGCCTGTAGACTAAACATGCTCACTCATAGAGAGGCACGCATTGTGCAGCATTCATGCACACTTGTGAGTGTGCACAATCAAAGTCAGCCACACACACAGAGATAAAAAAAACAAGCCCCTTTTGAGACTAACGTACATGTAAATCAGGCAGGCAGAGTGACAGAAACACACAAACTATGCGGCATGTGAAACATCCTCTCGACCGTAAAGTATATCTACTTTGTCATTCATCTGCCAGTATGTGGGGTCCCCCTCTTCTGTGGCGACTTTTACTGTTTCTGCAGCTCGAACTCTCACAGATAACTCTCACAGGCAGACAAACCGCAGAGTTCTGGCAGCTGTGACTTAAAGTTACATTAGCATAAAATAACCCTAGGTCATGCGCAAACAGCTCATGGGAAAGTAGCGCTAAGTTCTTGGGTCCCTCCAACCGCTCGAGCCTCTATTATAAACGGGCATTTCCACTGCACTCCGTTTTCCTAACCAAGCTGGCTCAGCCCACAGAGAATATCTGTGGTTTTGTGATTACTAGTACAGCAGGAATCGAGAAAAAAACACAAGAAAGAAGTCAAAATAAAGACAAAAAGTGAAAGAAACCATTGCAAAAATGGAGACGATGTAGGAAGCCTGTCAAAGCTTGTTTTGTCTATTTACAACACAGTCATTGCTGCCGTCTGGAATCCCTGGTTGTGACTAGAGTAATAATCAAGAAGGCTGCAGGCTGTGGGTTTCACACAAGAGCATGCATAAACTGCATTTCTCCTTGTGAATGGGGCAAAAGCTTAAACCAATGTTGTGCAGGATGGTTCAAAAAATAAAAAAAGAGCCTCTGGAGTCTGTTTTTGTTTAGCCCACGCTGAATGTCTAAGCACGGAAGGGCCACGGTGGTATCATCCAGGTGGGTGGCTGCTAACAGCAGCGGATGAGAGGTTTACCCGAGGCATAGATGTGTTTTCCATTACAAACAGTATCAGGTGGAAAAACACGTTTTGTAAATTGGTCTTTTTTTTGTTCTCAAAGCCATGTGCTGCACAGATGGGATAAAACTCACTAACTGGTGTCCACAAGCAGTTCTAAACAACTTGGATGTCTTAAGGTGCAACCTCTTATTAGCAATAACAAACGAGTTTACTTAAAAATAGGAAAGAACACTTCCTCTGCACGCTGTGTGAATAATTTGGGTATTGATTCCACATTGCCCTGCCTCGCTAAGTGCCCGTCGTGGGGTCTGAAAGGCGTGCGTAGTGGAGGATCTGGTATTTATGGGAAGTGAGGATGATGTCAGAGCTCCAGAGTCCTCTGCAGACATTTAGGGCCACGGCTGCTTTCAGCACGGGGCAGCACCCATACACCTGAGAATCATTTAAAAGCTTTGGTAATGGCGTGCGTGTGCTAGCAAGTTCATATGTTCGCGCACACCTACAGGGCGCAGAGTGAAGCTCCAGTCATCTAAATCACGGCGGCCAGCATCAGAGACAGCTCACAAAGTGGTAATGTTCATCTGCATCATGCTTTCTCAGACTGAATCACCCACCTGTGGTATTAAAGAATGTTATTTGGTCCTGTCTGGTATTTAGTTTCCCACGAAAGCGATTTTAAGAGCTATGCATCATTTACGGAGTCACAGTCGATGGTGAAGAACCAAAAAAAAAAAAAAAAGAAAGAAAAAAAGCGGACTTTGAGAAGAAGAAGAAGAAGAAAAACAAACAAGACTAAAAATCTGTCATCGTGAACGAGGCCCTGTGAGGATGGGATTCTCATTACAAACCAGAACAATTTGAAAGATGCTGTGCTTACACTGTTTCCACCAGTGGCACATAAAAAAATATTAATTTGTCAAGGTGCTGATGTGGGGCCACACTTCTAATCCCATTGCCGCACCATTAGAAGTTACATTATACACTTGATTACAGTCTGGGTGAATGGGACCACAACACTTACCATCCGGGATGCTGAGAGACTAGATGGAAAAACAAATGATAGGTTCCAGCCCCTCGTGACCGTCAGTTGAATAAGTTGAAGATAACACACCTTTAGTTTAGCTATGAAACAACAGGTAAACACAGGTGTTAGTAATTATATTAATTAAGGCTCGCTCCTAAATAGAAGAGAAGCTTCGCTGTTGTCATCAGCGGTGTTTATGCCGTGGCCCCAGGGTTTTTTGGACTTTTTAGATTCTGCTTTAGCGTTCTCTATTTAGTGGTAAGTTTGTTTATGTTTACATGTGGATTTTCATGCTATTCTTTATTACCTCGAGCTATCAGCTCTTAGTTCCTGTTCCTGTTTTTATTAAAGTTTATGATAATACTTTCTGACTTTCTGAGTTTATTTACTTCTTCAGTATTCCCTCTATCTCTTCCTTGTGTCTTCCCCTCTGTCAAATTATTCATGTCCCTGCATTTCTCCTGTGTTTTCATAAAATTTCTTCTTTCCTCTTTTACTTTGTTAACTTCTGTCTCTTCTGTGAGTTTTATCCGACATCATGTCTGTGCCTAATTCTGTTCACCTCCGTCTTGTTCCCTTGCTATTTCCTCTAATTACCCTTAGAGTATATATAGTCGTCTCCCTTGTTCTTTGTTAAAATGTCTTCGTTATTCCTCTCTGTGCTTCTCCCCTGTGAGCTCTGTGTTAATCCGTGGGATTTTTGGTTTGTTTTCTCTGAGTGGGTTTTTGTATTATGGGGCTTAAGCAGCTGACCTAATAAAGTTTAGGTTTTTGTCTTTTGTTGTTGTTGTTGTTGTTGTTACATCTGCCTTTGAGTCCTTAACCCGAATGCTTGTGAAAGATTACCCACTATATAACAAATATCAGCTGTAAAAAAAGACGTGCCATTCAGCTGGATACTCTTTTCTTCTAAGACCTGTACGAGGCTCCACGATGTCATTGTCAGGTAATCTGATAAACGGCTGGGTTTATCAAATCAATGAAACTGTGGCTACATCAAGATTAAATTTGTGTCCAACAGTAAAATAGACACACGTGAAACAAAATGTCGTGGGTATATGTGCGAAGGAAATAAATGACAGATGATCGGCAATAATTTTGCTCTTTTCAGTCTAAATTTTCTAAGTGACATTTATGCTTCCTGTTTAAAAAAAAAATGTTATCTCTATTGATTTATAGAGTTAGCACTGAAATACCAACTCTAGTTTACTCTCTTTCTGTGTTATAATCTCCCTGCGTATAGATGCTTATGTAACGTCGGGCTGCTAATATATACAATTTATTATCTCCAAAAAAAAAACTCAGTCTAATAAAAGAACTGTATCTTTAAGAGCCAACGATACTTTGCAATGCTTACACAACCAGTGAGCTGTGACTGGCATTGACAGAAGTCCAGAGGATACTGAGCACCACAGAAGCTGATCCCCCTCAACATGAGTCGACAGTAATATCCCCTCCCAAAATACTAAGGCACATAAAGCTGATTAGCCATCTAATAAATCAGATTTACCAAACAGATTATCTGAAATGAAATAATAGACCATGAGCCAACAGTTACAAACAGCTATAATCACTGTAATTACAATACATGCCCCTGCCCCACAGACAGGAAAGTCTGCCTTTAGGTTAAACCAAGCTCAGTGGAACCAGTTTACTTTCATTCATGATGCAAATCCATACAAATTTTCTCTTGATACATAATTAATAAATCACTTTGTTATAACTGGCTCCCACTTGCTTAGTGATTGCTACAGTCTGTACAATTAGACCTGTTCCATGTTTCTGTGGAAAGCACTGTGAGAAACATTAGCCTCATGCTGACCCATAAAAATCAACATTATAAAGGAGTCCATCCACACACACACACACAATCCAAACCCTAAAAGTGACGGCCAATGCTTTGGTCTGTCATCTGGCTCAGCGGCACCTTCAGGATTCAGTAAGTTTCTAGCAGTCCCATAAAAACTGGGAATCTCATCCCTAGTTTCAGATTGATGTTCACCCTGCTTTACTTTGTGTGTGAGTGTGGTGAGTGTGTCAGAGCTTTCCCTTACATACAAGTGTGATCAAGTTGCCTGCAGCTTTTACAGAGGAAATTCTTTCCTAAGACTTTCTGGATTTTGACCTGGGGGATTTTTCAGAATCTCTTTTACTGGTGCAAACCATGATTGAATAAGTCATTGTGGTAAAATGAACCAGTCACTGAGGGGGTTCCCACAGCTTGTGGGTAAGTTCCATGACACAAGAGTCTTCATCGTAAATACCTGTCAAAATGCCCCACCTTTCATGGATGACGTGCACCATGTTTAATTATGCTGGCTATCACATACTAGAGCCCTGCACCTTCCCTTCTCTTGTTAATACTTGAGTAAGAAGAAAACTTTTATTCATCATTGTTCAGAAAGGAAGGGAGAAGCTGGCGAAATGGGAAATGCTGCCCATTATCAGTCCTTGGGTTATTTTTTCAGGCTGTTGGGCCAGCTGTCGGTGCTTCTGTTTGTCCCGACTGTCAGAGCTCCGAGGGGTTCTTGTCAGCCATGGCTATCTCCTGTGGTCACCCGAGCCTGGCTGAAGAAGATAAATAACCACCTCCACCCTCCTGTGAAGCAGTTTCACCATGACCCGTCTATCAGCCGCCTCCTCGGACCCTTTTAGCACTTTCTCTTTAATGGAAAAAAAATGTCCTTGCCAGTGTCTTCGCTCGATTCAGAGAAATGGGATCTACCACAGGCCGGTGAGAGACCATTAAACCTGCGGAGTGACAGTGATGAAGAAAGCACACTGTGGAGACTCTGCATAAATGTGAACAGCAGGAACACCTATTACAGCCCGACTTACCGGTCTGGCAAACCTTCAGGCAAAGCCTGGCAGCTTAAATGACACAGAGCTTCAGCTTTTGCCCTTTGATCACACTTCTCCGTGAATGAGTCCTGTAAACTGATTTTGCATTATGAATGAAGTCATTCTAGGTTATGCCTCTCATTTGGATCATATTATTACAGCCATTTCACATGAGTGTTTTTGCAGCTGCCTATACTTGTATGTTAACTCTGAAAATCTTGTTACAGTAAGCTATTCCCAGGTGGGAGAACTGAACCTTCTCTAGTGGGTTATTTTCCACTGAGAAAGGTAAAAAAAAGGGCAAAGAAAAGTCTGAACCAACAAAGCCTATAGTGTGCTGGGAATAAATATGAACCCACAGAATGGAAAATGATTCGACATAGTCTCTCAATTCACAGAGTAAAAAAAGTGAGAAAGACATGTAGAGCACAGATGGCAGGAGGAATGAAGGTATGAGTTTAATTACTTCCAGACACGATGCAAGCAGAGGGAGGTACAAGGTGCTGTAGCTGCACAAATGCACCCTGGGAGAGACGTCTGATGGAGATGAATATTATTACTAGTCACCTCAGTATGTTTGGTCTGAAATGAAATGTGGCATGAGCAGTGCCATCGATCTGAGCACTTACTCGTAATCTCAAAGTGTTAATTGTTCAAAATGAGGTCAAATCGAGGCAGAAATTAGACTGGAAGTTGCTCCATGACGGTTTTTTGTTTAAATCGACATCAGTGTGAAACACTTAGGCAGTGCGATGACAGCTTGCTGCTGGTGTCACCATAAATGACAAATCCAGGAATGGCTCTCTTCTACTCTTCATAAATCCATCACTATGTTTATATGAAAAGTCCTTCCCAAGTTTGCAGTAAGTAGTTCCATCTTGCGATTTACTCGTCTGACGTGCACCGTTTAAGCTAAAGAACTGTTTTAGTTTTCTCACGCTGCCGTAATGTGCAAAGCAGCAGCTAGGAAACATCTGAAATGCTGTTCAGTCAGAAGTAATCAGTAATGAACGGAGGAAGCCTCTGTAGCATCACAAACTATATATTTGTACTGTAAATGTATACAGCCTGTGTGGTCTGAGCTGCTTTCATTTAAAGATGAGTGAATCATAATTTAGTAAACAGTGTAATTATAACTAAATGAATTTAAAGCCAACCTGCATGTATTTACCCATTTACCCTGAATTAAAGAGCTTTTCTTTCACTACAGGAAGATGCGCGCTTTAGTCAGAGCATTTCCTTTGCTATTACTGCTCAGTGACGAAAATACTGCTGGGTGAACTAAATTCATCTTTGCAGGAGTCTGTTTTTTATCCTGTTGCTAAGTACACCCTATAACAGTTATTAGTCACACAGTAACTGGCCACTTCATTAGTTACACCTCACTACTACTGGGTTGGACCCCCTCTTGTCTTCAAAACTGCCTTAAACCTGGCATGATATTATCACAGTTGCTAAGGGTTCCACATAATGCGAATGTCCTCTTCCACCACATCCCAAAGATGCTCTGCAGCATTATCCCTAACAATAAAACACCACCAGATTGAACTGTTGCTACAAGGTAAGATGGTCCAAATCCAAATGCAGCAACAGAAAATTGAGACTCATCAGACCAGCCAATGGTGTTCCTCAGTTTCCTGTCTTTAGCTGGGAAGAGTGGCACCCAATGTGGTCTTCTGCTGCTGTGGTCCATCTGCTGCAAGGTTCAATATGTTGTGTGCTCTTCTGCATACTTTGGTTGTAATGAGTGGTTATTTGAGTTACTGTGGCTTTCTATCAACTCAGCAGTCTGACCACCCGACTCTGACCTCTAGCATCAACAAAGCACTTAACTGCTGCTCACTGAATAGTTTCTCTTTTTTCAGATGATTCTCTGTAAATCCTAAAAATGGTCGTGTGGGAAAATCCCAGTAGATCTGCAGTTTGTGAAGTATGTGTCTGACCTGTCTAGCACCAACAAGCAAAGTCACTTAAATCACCTTTCTTTCCCTTGTTGTGTTGCTCAGTTTTGAACTTTAGCCGCCCGTCTTGACCATGATACACGCATAAATCCACTGAGATGCTTCGATGTGATTGGCTGCTTAAATATTTAACAAGCCATTGCACAGCTGTTGGACACACACACATACAAACACATCCAACTTTTTTTTTACTACTTTATTCTTTCACAACAACCTTGGCTCATATTTCCGGCTTACACGCTAATATCATTTGCACTGGGGAGGACGAATAAATATTTTATTAGGACCTTGCACTGTGTGACACAGATTAAGCCCTTAAGTTGCACGTCAGTGAAGCAGATCAGCATTAGGCATTTTGTTTTTGTCCTCTCGTAAATTTTGATTACGTTCTCTGGAGCGTTGATCCAAACAAAGAGCGAGCCTCTCTGTTGGGAGAATAATTCCTGCCTTGTTCCTACCCTATCTGCAGAGAGGCCTGGCAACTAAGCAGAAAGGCATTTGGATGGAAACAGGCTGAACCAAACAGAATCAGACACGACAGGATGTCACATCAATCGATCTGTAAGCTTTCGTGTATGCTTGTTTAATGGTTGAAGCGCTGCACAATGTTGATGCATGTTTATTTAGTGTGTTTAAACCCTGATTGATTGCAAGATGCAGCGTGTGAAAGAAAGAAAGTGCGACCGCAGCCGAGTGACGGGTTACAGCATGCGTATGAGGGGTGTGAACCTCTTGAGATCCCACACATTTCCTCTCATTCTTTAACCTTTGACATCCTGATATAGTGAATTATGATTAACAGCGCTGCATGACATTCCTGTGAATCAAGAAATATCCTGTAGCTTTCTAACTGCACAGCGCTACTCAGTCATTGACCTGTGATACAGACTCACTTCACTCAGCATGATAATCATTTAGCTTATAAAATGCGACGCGCATGGCCTGCTCGGTGGTGTGTTGTCCATAAATGAAGAGAGGGAATCAGAAGGTCTGTATGTTCTTCCTCTAATAAACTCAGACTAAATCAAACCCACCAAACTCCTTTTCTTTTTTGCAACATCCGCTGTTTGTTTGCTTTGGCTGCTGCAGCCATGTGAACACTGATGAGTGCAATTTCAAAACTGTTTAACACCAGAAACTTACTGCATTAAAACATCACAAATCAAAAGCACGAGTGCTGGCAGTGAAGAAACCTCTATTTCCAGGGCAAGCGTCGCAGACTCATCTGCAATTATTATTTCTGATTCCCACATTCCTGAGCTGCATTTCTTTCCCCCCCCAAGAGCTTATTAAAGAAGGTAACAACGTGGGCATATAGCTGATTTACTTTTTGTTATGTGTGAATCTTGGCTCTTGGCTCTTTGCGATTTCGACTTTGCCCAGACAGACAGACAGA
The DNA here is from genome assembly GCF_051167445.1 of Perissodus microlepis. Taxonomy (NCBI): domain Eukaryota; kingdom Metazoa; phylum Chordata; class Actinopteri; order Cichliformes; family Cichlidae; genus Perissodus; species Perissodus microlepis. The sequence goes on along the minus strand of NC_140462.1, from coordinate 6,990,655 downwards.
CTGAGCCAGCTGATTGTGGTTTGGGTTCAGTCTGTGCATTGGTGCACCGGGGCTCCCACCATATGCTTATGGTGCTCTGGGCCCAAGTCTGCTCACACATACAGTTTATAAATGAGCATGCACTCATACACAGCAACAAAGCAACAACAAAATAGTACTCTGGGGTCCACTGGCAACTTAGATTCCCTGGCCAGTCTGTGGAAGCAATTTAGGCCACTAACTGCTGTAGTGGGACTTGTGCCATGTAGTATATTTAGTGTATATATTGGATTTGGAAACTTTGTGTGTGTTTAAATGTGTTACAAGGCGCCAAGCTGGCATCCAAAACCTGCTTGCACTTCAAATGCGAAATGAGTGTAGCCTATTAGGCACTACTATGTACTGACACTGTGGAGTAATTAGGCTTTTGGACTGTCTTTTTTATACGCCTCAGACATATAAACATCATCAGACCACAAGCAGACACACCCTGATTCTACCAGGGCTTACTCATCTCTGCTTCAGACCGCAACTACCCTCTGAAGTAGTTAATGAGAAATACAGATGTCCCATTCTCTGAAAATAAACAGAGGCAGAGCTGAAACATGCGTGAGCCTCAACCGAGTTAGTGCTACATACATACCGTATCCTTTAAGAGCAGCAATCAACCCGTTTTAATCTGGAAATGGCGTCTCGAATGAGATGTTAGGAGCATGCACTTCAAAATATTCAAAAGCATGGCGAATTGTCCCGGTGTTTTTGCCTGTGTTTATAGTAAAGCCGTGTCTGTGCGTGGCCTTGTAGCTGTATCTCATTACATGTACTGAGCTGGTACGGTGGGGAAGAAAGCAAAGATGTATGATTTTAATCAGTTAAGGCCAGAGCGTGCCCCTCTCTAATAACTTCTGGAGATGAATCCAGCTTGAGAGGGAATATAAACCAGATCACTTTGGAAATTCCACAACGGTCCGTTTGCAGCAAGTGCCCCTCTTCTGAAGGAATGCGAGCTAAGATTTCCCCCTCAGCTCCCTGGTCTCCCACATAGACAGCTGCCCTTCAGAGAGTCATGCCACAAGAGCAGAACTGAGCAGGCCGCTGGAGAGGCAGAAAGGGAGAGGAAAGACAGATAGACACGACGGCTAATGGCTCCTCTCCCAGCTGCATGGGGTCCGAGACATATAAACATGTCAGGAGAGGGTCAAAAGGGAGAGAGCATGGTGATGCAGAAAGGGAGACCGAAGGGTAAAAATAGGAATAAGTTGCATGAAGTTGGAAAATCCAGGGCTGATAGATATGTGAGGGAAAGAGAGGAAAAAGATATAAAAGAATAGAGGTTGGGAGCAGAAGGAAAGGCGTTTCCCACTCTCGAGGAGATGGACTGACAGGACAATCCAGCAGGTGACGAGAGGTGGTGAAAGTCCAGACATGTCGCACCAAAATCACCAGCAAACCACACCTTTGGGATTACAAAAGATGCTGAATCTGTGCATTTGAAAAACACGCCCATGATCACAAGCCCGATTTGAGATGTAGAGACGTGCCTTTTGGTAAACTTTGGGTGACCTGCTCTTTGAAAGAGTGGTGAACCACAATCAGAATAAGTGCACCATTAAATAAAGTTAGCTTGTCCTGTGGCTGAAGGGTGATTAAGATGTTATTCCTAAAGCCTGGCAGCTGTTCAAGATACATTTTTCAAGCATATGACCTAGCCAAGCAGGCTCCATTGTGTATCCAAAAATCCAGTGCCCGCAGTCAGTCCTCATCTCGCTGAAGGCTTTCAGGTCTCTGCACAAAGGATTTTGAAGAAGAAGGTGAAACGCGTTCCTCTATAAATCTACAGATCTAATCATTTTAAGGCTCAGACACTTACCAGATGTTACTGACATTTTATGGTACTTGAGGGATACTTCGAGTATGTAAATCTTTGGCGATATGGAGTGCATGTCCATAATCTTAAGATTAACATCCCAGAGGAAAAGGCCAAATGTCGTGTGCTGTACATCAAATATGAATGTAAAGTTACTATCGTGAGGAATCTGGACGTCTGAGGTAAGACGCTCTGTGGAGTCTTTATGTTTGCATATCTCAAACAGAAATCTGTTCCCTTGACTTTTAATATTTGGAGACATGTAAGAAGTGCATCGAGAAATTCTTGGAGTTTAGAGGAAAACCCAGCCTGGCATTTTTCCTGCATACTTTTCACTCTTTCTTTGGATTTTTTTTTCTGCCCGGGTGTGCACGGTGGGGAAATGGGTCAAGAATGAAACAAAGAAGTGGGGAGAGAACAGAGCGGGGGCCTACTGGTCCCTCAACATCCCTGCGTTGAATATGAAAATATATTATGGCATAATGTGTTCAGTATGCAAGCTTGAAGGAAACCATATGAAAAAATCCCAGACAAAGAGCCTTCTGTGTTCCAACTGACCCCCCACCCCCATCCTTCGTCTGCTTCGACTGAGCGAGAGAGAGAGAGAGAGGGAGAGGGAGAGAAGAGGTAAAAAGGGGAGGTGTGCTCGCACACTTGTAGGAACTGAAAAGGGGCAGTACACACCCTCGCCGCCTCAAACAGCCAGACGCACCGGAGTACAGGTGAGCAGCAAACCTAACCAACAAACAAAAAGAAGAAAAGAAAAGAAAAGGGAGGGGGTGTGGGGAGGTTGCTTTAATGAATCATGGAATTTTATCTTCGCTTGCACCAGACTTTGTCACTCGCAGCCTATTAAGTTTATCTTTATGGGGTAAGAAGACACTATCTTTGCTTGGGGAAAGAGGAGAGAGAGTCCGGGGAATGCGACGAACTGGGGCAGAAGAGGAGGGAAACTCTGAAAGTCTTTGTTTGAGTAGATGACAAACATCTGTGGCTGCTGTTTTTTCCCTTGGCGAAGGCTGTAGGCTTGCAGGGGTTGTTGGGGTGGGGGTGTTGGCTGGCTACATTAGCACTGTGGTCACTGATATCCAAGCCTATTGTCCTGACTGTGTGGAGCCTGCTCTGTGGCCATGTTATAGACTTGAACTTCACTGTGTAACATTAGAGGGTGTATCCAATTAAAGTCATGACTGGAGACTGTATTGACTTATGCATATATAAGTAATTGCTTCCTGTTAACACAACAGGTGAGGCCCATTAACTGCTTTACGGGGGAGCAACAGGAGGCTTTGTTCTGCTATGTGTTACAGTGTGTTACACAGATTAGCAAACTACACTTCCTTTATTTTTGCTGTAATGGGAGATGCTTTGAAACAGCAGAAACCTACTTTGTCAAATGTCTCAGTGCGAACAGATTCCTGCTTGCAACTTTACATTTTTAAAAAGTGTTTGTGCCCGCTGCCTTTGATGTCTAACGGTTTTTCAGATTATGACTGATTGTTTCAATGAGGTGCCTCCCTCTTGGCACTGGATGACACACACCTACTTCAAGTATTTATTTTCACCTCTTCAAGTTCCCCACCTGTGACAACGAGAGCAGGATGAGCTGCGCGCGAAGCAGACGCTTTATTACAAGGTCTTCCCACTGCATGATTTATGATCGCACTCTCTGCAATGGCAAACAGAGAGAGACATTTGTTCGTTTCATTGGGGACGACTCTTTGCAATGTTTTAGATGTCTGTCATCAGCTTGCACAAGCTGCAGCATGTTAACTATCACAGCCTCTTGAGGAATTATGAAGCAGGAATGCCCATTTTGGAGCACTAGCCCAAATTATTTTGTAGTGCTGCGAGGGCCCTTGAATAGCTCTTTGTTTAAGCAAGAGAGAGTGAGCGAGAGAGAGAGGCCCCGCTAAAGCCTTTAGCCTTTACTGTTAAATTATATATTTTATTTTTTTTTGCTAACTGTAAAACATCCCAGCAAAAGACAGACAATAGCAGACACACAACAGAGCTTCCCCTCAGGGATTCAGTCATAAAGGCTTGCAGTTCAAGTCAATGCTCTGACCCGATGCCTCATTATAAGCTGGGTAAATGATACACTTCAAGTGACAGAGTAGGTGGAATGCGCGCTCACCTGACATCCGCTCATGTGCGCCCCGAGCAACTGATGATGTGCAGATGCCGTTACTGGGGTGAAACTACATGCGCTTTGTGAGCTATTAGGTGGATGACACGCATTCTACAAGCTGACTACTGATGCAGATGTGTAATAAACACACAAGACAACAGCCATGAGGGACAAATGAGTGATTAAGGTTTTGTAAGGGTGCCAAAAGCAATTTCTTTTGTGCGCTGTCACTATGTGAGACACGCCGCAGAGGGCAGAGGGATAGATTTGCTGTCTGGTATGAATCCATCATGAGCTGACGATGGACAGGAACTCTGTGATTACACATTAAAGCAGCCTGCGGGGCCAAACTGTACATTAGATCCCTGATTCCTGATCACGGAGGCAGATGGGTGGCATAGGAATATTGTGCAGGGGTGGAAGCCAAACGGGACAGGTGGGCACTGCGAAATACTTTTTGAACTTTAAAGTAATTGGAGACCAGGTGGTGGTGGTGATGGAAGAGATATCAGACTATTACGTATGGCAAGCACATAATCGCCAGAGTGGGATAGATATCACAGGTTTGTTTGGGAGAAATACAACGTCAAGCTGCGTATTAACAAGCCGCGATGAATAAAAAGGAGAAAGAAAAAGAGATAAAGAAAGGATTGGGACAGATGCAGATTTCAAAAGTCCATATGCTGGTGTTTTGTTTCCTGAGCCAGAGCCTCTGCTCATGTAGAGTTCTTACATCTGTTCCTTGCCTGTCACTTAATAAATATTTGCAGACTGGATCAAAGTTGGCAATCAACCCATGTTTAAACCAGGGGTGTTGGGACATGTCCTCCACACGTGTTCACCTATGTTCTCTGTGGAGACAGGAAACAAATCAACTGCGAGTGAAGAAAAATATCATAGAACCACTGCAGGAAAGTGACACGGTGAAAGCTAATCTGAAGAGACAGTGTCGCTTTCTGAGTGATCCAAGCACAGATCGCACATCTGGAGGAATCAAAGAGCGATTGTCAGAGTGTCTAAACAACACCAGCCTTCATGTCACTTGACACGATCACGCCAGTAAGCTAGGATTGTTGTTGGGGTTTTTTTTTTACAGCAGGGAGGTGGGGCAGGGTTTTGTTTGGGCTGATTGTGTCCAGGGACTAATGTGCAGCCCTGCTATGAATTTTCATGACTCAGTTGTTATTTTACGAAACAAAAACACAGCCTTCAAACGATCCAAACAAGTTTACGGTGCTTAGACATCTCGAGAAAGCAGCATTGCTTTGCTTCTCAGGAATCTCAGAAAAGGCATTTAAAAATAATAAGTGTGAAATGTGTGTGTGTGCAGCTTTTGAACAAGCCTCCCACTCATGAGCAGTGACTTACAAGCAAAAATGAAACCCCAATCAGCTTCGAGGTGAGGCAAGTCCGATCAAGGACAAGGAGATGTGCAAACAGTGGTTTACCGTTACAAATGTTGCCAGTGGCTCCTGTTGGCTTTGAAGGAGGAACATGACACTGCTGATCTAAAGAAATACTCTACAGGGTCAGAGTGAAGGAGGATGTGTGCCCACTTAATGTCACTGCAAGATATTCATGTTTCTCTCTTTACTTCACGCTGAATGGAAAGCTTAAGTCCACATTCACTTTCTCAGTGTGCTCTATCGCATCGCAGACCCTGAGGCAGGGATAAGTTGTGTCTGACAGGTTTAATACACAGTAGATCCCAAACACTCAAACCTGAATGGACTGCAGCCTTCCTCCCTTCATGGGAGACAACAGAGTTTATCAGAGTCTTTTTTTTTTAAAAGGCGCCTCTCGTTTCCGACTTCGCACCATTAGTCTGACTGCACTTCAAAGTGAGAAGCCTGATCTTTATCTCCGAAGACAGAGAGTCAGACTCCTGCCGTCTTACAAACTGAGATAAGTTGAGTTTGATGCTGTTATTTTTGGAAGTAAACTAACTAAACTTTCATCAGAAGAGTTAGGTAAATGATGTTCTTCAGACCACGTCATTAAAAAGTCTTTAAATATCAGATGGCCTTCCTGAAATCGTGTACGAAGCAGTGACATTATTTAAAAAAGACAACACCGGTTAGATGCATCATACAGTTTTTATTTGACCTAAAATAGATTTGACTTTTGACATAACTGCATATTCTCCTTTTTCTTGCAGGCGCTTCTGGGCATACAGTGAACACAGAGCAGAGCAGCGATCTGTAATCCAACAATCAGCCAAACTGGTGGAACTGTTGAAGTCTTAGCTGCAGCCCACTGATGTGTTTCAGTGGAAGTCAGAACATCCGCCGCATGAAATAGGAATCTTCATCCTCACATATGGCTTTCCTCAAAAGCAGAAGAATGAAATCAATCATTTTACTTTCAGAGACCGTGTCTGGCTTTAATGCCTGAGAAATAACACGGGACAGCAGATGAAAACAGCCCTAATTGAATGCTTTTGAACACTGAATACAAACCAGCCTCTGCAGTGACCTTTCCAGTATGAAATGCTATTCCTCACACGCACCCAAAAGCAGGAAGCCGCTCATATACACAGCTTCCCTGCGAGCCACTCAAGAGTTATGATCTGTGAGATAAAGGCCAGATCCCTTTTCTCCAAAAGAAAAGTCATCTGCGAGTTGAAGATTGGGGTGCAGGCGAAAAACTTGTTTTTGTGACTAAAATAGAAGAGAAGGAAGAGCAACATCTGGGAAAGAAAAAAAAGGAGGATTAGTGAGATGTGAGTAAAGAAGCTTGGACTCTTTCTCAGCCCTTCGTGCCAGAATTTTAACACAGCACAACAATCTTGTGCAATTTTCGTGGCATTTATCCATGGGAGCTCATCCAATGCTCATCGAAGCTGACCCTCCTGGGAGGTCCCATTAGATGCAGAATAATACTTCATGAAGACCATAGCAAGAACACGCTTCTTCCGTCAAATTTCGGCTGTCTGCAGGACAACATTTGGAAGAATTATTGCTGAAAGGGGAGCCATGACCGGAAACAGAAACTGGGAAAACTGAGCTACTACCTTTCCCTCATCTTCTGCGTGGGTGTTTTCTTTCAGCTAATTCACTGTTTGCCAGTAAGGAGTAAAACTTCATCTTTCACCAGTTGCTTCATCCTATCGGGAGAGGAGACTGAGCCGAGCGGGACAAAGCACTAGCGTTTCTCCCTCCCGCGTTGAGGGCTTGTTCCTGCTGCGACAGACGGCGATGGAGATGGAGAAGGGACATACGTCTATCAGGAGAGGGGTGAGCTGGAGCCCGGGGGGCTTGAGAAAACCTCTCCAGTTAACTCAAGATGTGCAGACCCGTGGGACAGACTACAATGCATCATGGGAGAAGACAGGATTCAACAAAGAACACATGAGCCGGAAAACAAGTAAGTGCTTGTTTATTTGCTATTTTCTCTCCTTATTTGGACTTCTTACAAGAAAATGTAACTCTAAATGCACATTCAGTGGTTTGTTTCTGTGTCTGGACTCATCAGAGCAACTTGACACAAATAACTGGTCTCTGAGACATCTGTTTCCGTGTCATAAAAATACAGGTTCTCGTAGCAGCTGTGCCAATGCAATCAAGCCTCACTGCTAAAGGGCTGTCTTAACAACCCGGCCACAGGCAATAACAGGCTAACTTGTGGGAGACGTTTTTTGGAAATGCCCCTTTGCTTTTTACCTCTACAGCTGCCAACTTAACTTCAAAAAACCTGTTTTAAAATAGAAATGTTGAATCCATGAAAAGACACAGAAAACATGACTACTGGTGGGTGGTGACAAGTTTTTCAGATGCACTATTCAAAGTGAGTAAAAAGGCATTGTGCATTAAAAACGTTCCCAGCCTTCAAATAATTGTTCCTGATATGGATCTATAGCCTGTGGGCTTCCAATACCCTTCCTATCACTCATTACTCACTAGTTTCCTCAAATGAAACAGAGATCACTAGAACAACAAAAAGGCGGCGAAGAAAGTGGGCAACTGCTCCGGTGGGATCTTTCCTAACACGTGAAACAGTAACGCTATGAGCAGGAGAGCTTGGTTTCCACCTCTGAACTGGATTTCTTTATTCCTCCCAGGGGAATCTGCTGAGAGTTTAGGTCACATTCAGTCTGGTAGGATCTCAGGACCTCTGTTAATCCTCGTCTTTCCATACCGCTTCACGCATCACCCGCAGGGGCCGGTGCTGTCATCCATGCTCACCCCACAGCCATCACCCGGAGAAAGATAACATCCGACAGGGTAATCTGACCTTTGATACACAAAAGCAGGGTTGGCCTCCCTGATTTAAATCCCGCTGCCGTGAGGGCGGGGGGAGCTTTCCTGTCTGATCTCACCCGTGCTGGGATGAGGTGATGGGGCAGAGGGCAGAGGTAGAGAAAGTTGGAGTTGGAGGAGTAAGGAAGGGTAGGCAATATGATGTAGGGGCTCTTGCATCGCTGTTGAGCGCTGAGTTTTGACTCTAATGTTGGACAGGAAATTCCTATCCCACTCCTGCAGGTTGGAGGCCTTAGGGTTCAAAGAGGGCAGACACTTAGTTGGAGCGAGTGCGAGACGTGCACTGAGGGCAGCAAGGGCAGAGGACATCAGACAGAGATAAGCTGCTGACTACTTACCGCTGATTGCACCCATCTCCTGAACTTTCAAAATAAAGTGCAGCCTCTGTAAAGCTTTCTAAAATGAAAGACCCAGATTTGTCAAGCAGTCACGTCCCAGTTTTTTTTATACACATATATATATATAATTAGGGAAGTGGATGTGGAAGTGGAAGCGCGATGGCACAGATCTGAAAAAGTAAAACAACGCTGGAGGCTGAGTGACAGACAGCACAGCCTCCAGCTACACGCCCTCCCCGCCTTTCCCCCCTTCTTCCCTTCCTTTCCTCCCCTGCCTGCCTGCCTGTCTGTGTGCTGGACTGCAGGGAAAAAGAAATCCGATCCCACCTCGCTCCAGAAAGGGGGTGTGAAGCTATCAGGCGCAGTTAAATTGAAAACTCTTGTGGAAGTACTACAAAACAGCGGAGCCCTGAGTTTTCACTTGAAAAAGGTAAGGGATTAGACACTAGAGTGGATCCAGCAAGAGAAGCAGGCTTTCAGAAAACTCAAGAAATGTGAGAATATGTTAACATGTTGAAGCAGCTTGTGCTTGTCTGTTTTATGAAGAAATATGACTTACTATTGGCACTGTTTCTGTAGAAGACGCTGGCTCATAAGCTTAAAGTTATTTCTCCTTATAACTAAAAAGCTAAAGATCACTGAGATTTGTGTGTAATCATGCAATCTGTACTTTTGAGCCTAACCTGAGCATTTTTATGTATTTGTTGTTGATTAAAATATACATTTTATGCAAAATAACTGCAGCTGTTTTTGTTGTTTGAGAAACTTGAGAATTTAACGCTAATTAAAATCAAAATTCGAATTAAATAAAAGGTACCGCTTGGGATTTGCTCCTGAAATGTTACTTGATAACAGAGCTGGCTCCCACTCAAGGTAGATGTTTATAGCGAGGACACTTCATTTCAAGCCTCTCTGCTCTGGTATATTCAGGTAGCGTGAATTATAAACAGCAAATAGCTCATAAAAATGGTCACTGGGACCCCTGGTGGTGCTACTGCTTACAGTGACGACAATGATAAAAGGCAGCGAGTCTACATAAAGTACCTGTGAGATAGGTAGGCTCATTTCTGTATAGCAGTCTATAAAAGAAGGTGATTTATGCTCATGCCAGTAGTTATGAGAGGACTGCTTGTCTAAGGTGTGGTAATGTGTTTATCCTTGTTATACTGGAACAAATATCTGATATGGGACATGATCATGTTGGTGTCAGGTGCGTGATTTAACATAGTCTATACTTATCCATTTTTTTGCAGACATAACCGGCATCATCATCGTTATCATCACAGAGGATAACTTTGTTAACACGCTGCTTGTTATTAGAGCAGGTCCAGGGTGCATGGTTCATGAAAAAAATAATAAAGAGTGGATGGCACACGTATGCTCTTGAACTTTAGCTAAGTTTATGTAAAAAGAAGCTCAAGGATACCTCACAAGGAGCTGATTCAATTACTGAGGGCCAGATTTAGTCTGTCAAATCAGTGACAGACGCATATTATTCCTTTTAACTGGGGGGAATGATCGTGTTGGCTTTACACTCTGTGCCAGGGAAAACTGCATGCCGACTCAGTTCTATAGGACAGCTTTACAAGTGACTGATTTATGCATAATTATTATGATTGGCACATGATTACATCAAATAATGTAGCTGTCTGGATTCATCACCTTAATAAATGAAAAAAAAAAAAACAGTCATGGCTGAGCTAGCTGTCTGAGAAACGTCCTGCAGGGATTTTAAATATCTTCCATCAGAGTAACATGCTTTCGGTGAATAATCTACCAGATGTGTCACCATAACGACAAAGAGACTCTGACTACAGGTTTTTATAGAGCTAAAAAAAGGCAAAAGATGCAGCTTTGATTTTCCTCTCGTGGACTTTGAAGAGTGATGTGTTCACTATACTTTAAATGGGAACACTTAATTGTATGGAATGTTTATAGAGGGCAGTGAAAAAATGTGATTTTTCTGGGTTAGTTTTAGATTGTAAAAATGGTCTATTAAGGGTTTGAGCTGCAGTTCTGCACAAATTAAGTACAGAGAGAAACCAAAGGCATGCTGGAAGCACAGGCAGGGAGTTTTCTCAGTGGTGGAGGAATGCTCAGGGAGGGACTACTGCAGAAGGAAATAGCTCTGCCGCCTAAAAGGGAGCTCTCAAGCTCAGAAAACAAACTATCATTTATTTTATAATTCCAGTAATCAGCAAACCTATGAAATCAAGGTAAGACACCGACTCGCTGTAATTTCCCTATTTTGCAGCTTTCGACATTGACCTTGATCTTTTTTTGTTGTTGTTTGTTTTAATTTTTATTAACTTTAGTAAAGCAGCTGTTGACATGTTAATTTCAAATGCTTCTCCGCCTACGTCTCCTGGCTCATTGCCTACAGCTCTGGTCTGCTGAGTCAAATGTCCACAAGGTCTTTTTCCCCTTGCTAGAGTGGTTGAAATCAAAAGTACTCAAAAGTAAAAAAGGGAAAAAAAGCAATCAAAACCACATGGTGCCAAAACAGTTATGTGGGTTTTAAAGAGAATATTTCTATCCCACACTTGTTAAAAATCGCCCTTTCTGGTTCTTTCTATTTGTACATGAAAACAGTTTGGCAAACTTTAATTACATGCTAGGGAGTTGTCTCTGCATAGCAGCACGTTGCCAAGTCTACAGAGGTCTTACTCCTTTTATTATTTAATATAGACAAGAAGGCAAAACTCCTTTGTCTTTTTCTTTTAGCTGAACTTGCTTTCTTGTGTTTTCTCCTGTGTGTTTCGCTTTAGATCTGACCAGGAGTGCCAGTTTGTCAGAGAAGGAGCTAAAGGAGGCTCGCGTCAAGAGTCAGATCATTGCTGCTCAGCTCACCGTCCCTTCCAACTCCAAGTCCAGGGGTGTTCAGCTCTTTAATCGGCGTAAGCAGAGAGTCAACGCCTTCACACTTGAGAGCTGTGGAGAAAGGTCAGAGGAGGACAGAGCTGAGAATGTGAAAACAAACCCCCCATCCAACAAACTGACATGGGCAGAGAGGAGCAGTGAGGAAAAGGACAGAGACCTAAACTTAAAGAACACGACCGCTGACAAGTCGGGCTTCTCGACACCTGCAAGAGTACGCTCAGTGGGAGATATCATGGATGAGCCGGCTAAGGATTTCCACAAAGAAGAAGACACTGATGACAGTGTTGTACAAGAAAGACACTTCCTCCCTGTCAAGGAGGAGCAAGAGGAAGAGGCACGACATCAATTTCACGAGGATCTAGAGGATGAGGCCGAGCGTGAGACTCCGCCAGGGAGTAAAACCACTGATGTGATAGTGTCAGTACATGCTGAAGGAGAAGCAGAGATAAATGGGAGGCAAACAGGGCCAGATCCTGCTGGAAAGCTTCCTAATGGCTGTCATGGTGGCTCTGGTCCTGAGAAGGTGTCTGTGCCCACATCTAAGCAGGGAAGCTCCTTCATCAATAGAACTGCCAGACCTTTCTTCTCTCCGCCCACGGTGCAGTCTCCGGAGACCGTCAGGCCTGTCATGGACATTCCCCCTCCTCCTTCCTACTCCACACCTCCTCTCCCTGCTTTTACTGTCCCCCAGCCTGTGGTGGCCTCACCTCCTCCTCCGCCTCCGTCATATCCCACACCACCTCTACCTGCTTTTACAAACCAGCCTCCACAGACTTACTACTCCAGTCCACCTCCAATGTCTCCTGTCATGTCTCCTTCTTCTCCTCCGCCATCCCATTTCTCTGCTTCCCAGTATTCACAATTGCCCCATTATGGCCCTCCCACAGCCCCGAAACCCTCCACTTTTGTTCCTAAGCCATCAGGGGAGAGGAAGATGACAACACCAATCAAAACAGGAATACTTGAGGAGGGTGCTGCCAGGAGGGCAAATAAAAAGTCAATGTTCACATTCAAAGAGAAACCGGTGGTTGCTCCAAACCCCGAGCTACTTTCTCTAGTGCAAGGGGCGGATGAAAGAAAGAAGCATGGACACAAATCTGTCCCTGAGCCAGGATCTGAAGAAGAGTTACTGGCTCTGGGTGCAGAAGCCTCCAACTTCCTCACCAAGGAAGAGGACAGGACAGAGGGAGCAAGAGCTCCAGAATGGGCCTCCTGTCTCAAGAGCTCAAGGACCCGACCGAGGGCAGAGCACCAACCGGAGCAGTCGCTTACAAACGTGTCCGGAAAAGGTGCTGAACTGTTTGCTAAGCGTCAGTCAAGGATGGAAAAATATGTGGTTGAGAATCAGAACGCAGGCCAAATTAGATCTCCTTCTCCTACAATGTCTCTGCCACCATCTTGGGTTTACCCATCAAACATGCCTGGTAGGGTCAAAGCTATCGCTAAAAACTCTGACATGTGTGCTCAACTTTCACAAAATCTCAAGGCGCAACAAGCAGTCAAGCAGAAACCAATGAAAAAACCTCCACCACCAGAGCCAGTTCCAGAGCCACCGCCTTTGGAAAATGGTTGCTCCAAGATAGAGATGGATCTGTCGAGGCATCAGCCATACCAGCTTAACTCTTCTCTCTTCATCATTAACCCAGTCAAGGACCCCATCAGTACCCTACCCAAAGGAGCACCACAGGCCAGGAACCAGCTCGCCACTCCAACTTTCTCCAGACAGACTTCACTCCCTAACAATCCTCCCTTTAACTTCAGTGCCCAGTGCATGTCTCCTCAAATACCTCTCAGCCCTACAGGAGGACCAGATTATCCTTCAAATCCGACATCTGGTCATCCGAGGATCAGCTCTCCAATGTCTGCTTTTTCTCCAGACAGGGTGTCCTCTCCCCGGTCATCAGTACAGGCACCAAGGCCCACATTTTCTGCCAAAAAGGCAGGGATTGCACCGCAGGTGTGGAGACCCTCTTTGTACCGTTTTTAGAAAATGTGTTGAAAGAAAATGTTTGTTTTTTTTAGATACTAAACACATGATTGCAGAAGTGATTTTAATAAGGCTAAAACTGCCTGTTTAACGTGTGCCTTCTTCTTTTTCTTGTGCCTCTTATTACTATAATCCCACACATTATAGAGAATTTATGTGTCTCTTAGACACTATGTAACATCTTCATCAAACTACTGACAGATTAACAGTTTTAGCCATGGCTATCTGTGTCTTATCTTCTGTTCAGTGCATATTATTTGTCTTTTTTGTCAGTAAAAAAACCCAAAGACTGGTAATTATCCTTCGAAAATGTAAAATGTGCCTCAGCGTAATGAAAATCAACTGCCATTCCCAAAGCCGCGAAGCACATCAGCACTCAAGAACGTCCATTTTCAGCACATTTTAAAATATGATGAGAAACAGCCTCACACTTTTTTCCACTGGGCACTCGGGTGATGCTGCTTCACAAAGCACTTTAACAGATGGTCTAGCATCTGCTTTATGATCTACGATTTGCAATTTAATGCTGTTCACTGACATGAAAGTTGCAGCAAGAGAACTACTTTTCTATCTTTATGCCTTCATGTTAATTTACTCTGCTTTTCAGCATGCTCTACTTAACTATATGGTGTGTGCCTGAATTCTTTGGTGTTTCAAATCTGCCTGCTATATACATATTTTTGTTTTTCATGACTTGAAGCAGTAATTCCGTCATCAAACGCTGTTGTTTCAGAGCACAGGGACTGTGTCTGTTTCATTTCACAAACCTTGATTCGCTGCTCTTTTCCGTCTGTTCTATCCGATTGTTTTATGTACGACTGAACCTTTTCTTCCTCTGATTAAAGCTTCATGCTAACCCTCTACACGGATTCCATTCTGACTGTTTTTCCTCATTTCCTGACTTCACTGGCTTTTTCCAATGTTAATTGTTTGTCACTTTCACTCTTTTGCCTTTTAAGCAATCAGTGGAAACACACTAATAAAATTTATACCTCCTTGAAGTACACAGATAGCTTGCGGCAGGGGGGCAGATCTATTTTGTTACACAGCGTGTGACATTTAAAGTTCTGGGGAAAAAACTGAAGCTTTCCATTACAAGATGTTTTTTTCCCCCATAACAATTTAAGTTATGCGTGTTCGTGTTAAGGCCTGAACTCTGCCCTGGCTGACCTTGAGGGGGTCAGAAATTTAGACAAATGCTATGACTCCTGACCTAGGCCCTGTTTTCTTTCAAAGTAGCCTCGAACATTTGAAATATGACCATTAACATTCATCTTATGAGACCATAACTTCTCGGGAAGGTGATCCTAGCAGGTTAGTTTCATCATAATATCATACTGAGTGGGAGTATTCCCTAATTAGAATAGACATGAGATGGATGCGAGCCTTGCTTCTGTCAGGTAACTTCATATCTCTGCAAAGGTTATCCTCTACGGGAAAGCCAGATGACAGTAACCCGAGAGAGACACTTAAGACAGGGCCTGTGTGCCAGGGGAGGCTGGATAAACACATACAGATGGAGGGAGTGCACAAACATAACCTGAATGCTGCTGAGGCACAGGCTGGGCACAGTTTTATCATCACAGGTTCACTTATTAAGTTTACTTGGTTGATCTTCTGGATGTATTGTGTGAAGTTTCATCTGAACAGACTCTCCGAACAACACATCCTGACACAGTTTAACTAAAAACCTTTTAGATTCATTTACTTATCCCCATGCTTAACAATACTATAGCCTAACTTTTTGTGTATTTAATATACTGTGTTTTTGAATACATATTTCTAAGAGATTAAAGAAACACTTGTCCTGATCCAACAGACACCAAAGGAGTCCACTCCTGCTGAAGTTCCCAGTGAGACACCTACACCAACCAGGACACCTAACCTCACAGGCAACCCGGGCGGCCCAGCTACTGGAAGCTGGACTTCTAGCCTCCAAACAAGCCCACCACCCCTCACTAGCTCCATCCGTTCAGTCACGTCCCCTGTATCGTTTCGTAATAATTCAAGATGCCAATCGCCTATGAGCACTCAGAATATCCTGTTTTCTACAGTTACCTCCACTTCCACATCCAGACCCTCACAAACATCTACAGCCACCTTTCCACGCTCTCCTCCTTGGGGTTCAAGATGTCAGTCCCCAGTGGTCAGCCAGTCCGCTATCATTTCCCCAATTCCTGCTTCCCAAACTTCTACATCTCCTTCTCCCCTTTCTCCTCCTTGGGGTGTAAGGTGCCAATCCCCAACGGGGACTCAGAACAACAAGCCCTCCACTGGTTTCTCATTTTCTTCATCTAAACCTCCCCAATCATCTACAGCGACTTCACCACACACACCTCCCTGGGGATCTAGATGCCAATCCCCAGTGGTGAATACCCAGCCTTACACTAGCTCCTCAGTTCCTACGTCCAGACCTTCCAAAACAAATGTATCCACCCCTCCTCCTTGGGGATCAAGATGCCAATCACCATTAGTAAGCCAGAAGGTTCAGTCCTCTAGCTTCTTAGTTTCCACATCCAGACCATCCCAGCCATCTACAGTCACATCTCCTGTCTCTCCTCCATGGGGCTCACGTTCTCAGTCTCCTTCACACTTTCAAACCAGTTTCTCTCTCTCTACCACTAAACCTCTGTACACATCCTCCGTCACCTCTCCTGTTTCCTTGCCCAAAGACAGTCGCTGCATGTCTCCCACAGTTAACAACTTGGACTCTAAAGCCAACCATCGCCTGCTGGCCAAAAATATCATCAATGCAGCCAAACGTAAAAACAGCCCTTCTCCTGGTGCACTAAGCGGTCACAGTCTTCCCATCTCATCACTGAGCTACGACGGTCAGAAACCACCCGTCAACCTCTTCCAGTCACGGTCACTGGGGGCACAGTCCCCTACTTTCACCAGCCCTCCCCCAACTCCAACTCCAACTCAGAGAATCTGTTCTCCTGTGCGTCTCTACAACACTCGCTCCCTGACCGACTCCGACGCCTCTGTTGAATCCGAAGACTCAGGCCTCCGCTCGCCCGGCCTCCACTCCTACAACACTTGTCCCCGCGGCTGGGGCGGCAGCCTGAGGGTGAAACGAAGTACCATCTCCACTGACCTGTGAGGGCGTTACTGAGTGTCGACAAAAGCACAATTTCTGATTTCATAGAGTTTTGTGGAAGCAGATCACCAAGTAACCAAGTTTCTAGAGACATTTCATCAGACTAATGTTAGATGAGTACTACATAAGTAACTTTGATTGCAGATCCTATAATGGTATATGTTGTATCGAGGTAGTTTATAGTATTTCATATGGCTCACATTCATAGTATGGCCTGACAAGAACAAGCTTTTTACACAACACAGTTGCTGTGGCTTGTATGCTTCTTACACGGCAAAAAAAGTGCAAAGGACTCAAAATAACCAAAGATTTTTCAATACATATTATACTTTCACAACAAACATACAGAATCTTCACTGTCGATACTGTGTTTGAAAAGTGTTTGAAGAAATAGTATCAGTTTTAAACATCATTAATAACTATTGTTATGACGCAAGTAGAAAATTGGGGTTGAGACCTAAAAATGTTGAAGGAAATGAGTAACATGTAAATATACCCCTCAAGTGAGTCTAAACTGCTTTGGATGAGGCATTCTCATAGTACTGCGTAAGGAGTGAATTGATAAAATGATTTAAACAGTACTGATTATGATGGGTTCCCTTCCCTTTTCCACAACAAAAACACAGCAGTAGATAGGTAGCACGCACTCATTTATTACCAGCTGTAACCACTGCAAAGTAAGTAAAATGCATAAATATCACAGTGCAATAATGAGTTTAGCAAAGCGTATAGATGTTGCTCTGATTTGCTGAAATGAATGTAAGCTTTATAGACAGACTGACGAAGAATGACAGAAAAAAAGGGAATGTTAAATACAGAGACTTATGTGGAGGTAAGACAGGGCATTGATACAACTGTTCAATCAAACACTGTTTCCGAGTTCCAAGAAAGATGTCACAATTGTTGTATTTTTTGTTTCTTTTGCTGTTGTCAACAGAAAAACGGTTGATTAAGGTTTGAGACAAAGAATGGATTAAAATTTATATATTTCACTGAGAGCCTGTTCGAGAGGGGTTTAGAAGTAAAAGTGGATGTCACACAAGTGTGTGTGTTAAGCTTTTATGGAGAGGAGGGAAAAAAGATTTTGAAGAATGTTGTACGTGGTAAAGTGATTGTCAGAAGATGATTGGAGGACCAGTATGTATTTGAAATGCATATAAAAAATCAAATGTATGTTCTCGTTCATTTTTATTGTTTCTCTTCGTACTTGATTTGCACTTCTTTTCATTCCATTTCAGCGGCTAAGAAGGGGTTGTTCAAAAACTTGATTGCTTTGAGAAGTGTCACTCAAAATGTTACCTTCAAACACTTCTATACTGTAAAAAAATAAAATAGCCCACAGCTGGAGAATGCAATATGCTGACATGATGATGGTGGCACTTAGCCGCAAACATAACTGCTGCCAGAACGAGCTTTATGTTTCAAGCGTGGAGCCATATTACACCACCTTCTCAAGTCGTTCGCTAGCACAACAGATCATTCCTTCATTCCCTGACACGCAGGCCAAAAGCATCAGCACATTTCTAAATATTTACCCTGTTTGTCTTTTGAGTGACGGGGACTCCTGCTACACAGTGACCCAGCTCCTTCAGCAGGATTAGGCCTATCACTGTCACGGCTTGAGTTCAACCTGGGTCACCACTATGTGGACTGCAGAAGTTCTCAGACTTTAACAAGAATTGTTATAGTTTTGAATTTGAAAGCAGGGTTTTTTTGGAGTGCTTTGGGAGGGGGGGGGGGTTGATTGCATGCCTGCATTTTATAACCCATGTTGCATAACTGTATGATCTTTGAATGATTTTATGCAGAATAAAAAAATGCCACACTAGATTAAATATTTTCAGTTTGTCTTTGCTATTGTCTTTTATAAAACCATCACCCTAATGAGGAATATAATTGAAAATAACCCACCGTGGCCAACTTGTACACGAAAGAAGCGGAAAAGAGGGCCCGTTATTCTACCCTGGAACACCACCAAGTCATTGGTTCAGGTATGTGGATGACACCTGGGTGAAAATCAAATCTCAGGACATAACACAATTCACTGATCACATAAACTCGGTGGATCAACACATCAAGTTTACAGAACTGGTGAACTTGATGTGAACTTGAGTCTAAAGACTGTGAGATTTCCATGAGTAATGGGGATATTTAAAAGTTAATGTGTACTGTAAACCTACGCATACGGATCGATATTTAACGTTTGACTCTCATCAACCACTGGAATACAAACTGGGTGTCATCAGGACGCTACAGCATATGGCGAGCACCATCTCCACGGGTACAGCAGCCAGGGAAGCAGAAAAACATCACATCAAGAAGGCCTTGAGCAAATTTAAAGGATGCTCTCGGCATCCTTTAAATTTAGTGCTCCCTTATGTGTCAGAACAGTTGAGATGCATTTTTTCTCAACACCACCTCTCTGTCGCTTTTAAATCCCGAAACACACTGCCCCCAAAATTGGTCCACCCCAAGAATCCGGTCCCCCAGCACAGAGTAACATAGTGTACGCTGTTAAGATCCAGGAGGATTGCCACGATTTTTACATCGGGGAAATCAAAAAACCTCTGGCTAAGCGGATGGTACAACACAGAAGAGCTACCTCATCAGGCCAGGACTCTGCAGTCTATTCACACCTACGGGCCAGTGTCAACTTTTTCAATGAAGAGAATGTTCACATCCTGGACAGGGAGGAACGCTGGTTTGAACGGGTAGTCAAGGAGGCCATTTATGTGAAAAGGGAAAGAGCTAGATCAAGAAGGGGGCCTAAGGGTACATCTTTCAATGCTATGATTGTAGCCATTTCCCAACTCTTTGTGAATGGTACTCATGGCAATTGATCAATGGTCATTGATCAATGGTCATGACAATTTACATATTAATGATCAAGAAACTGACCTTACAGCCATTGTTCATCAGTGGTGCTAGTTTCAGTCATTATATAACTGTAGTGTTTATAAGGTGGTGGAAACCTGCAGTCAGCTGAGACTGAAGAAGTCCCTTGGATTAGTGGCGAAACGTTTCTCCCACTGAAAACACTACATCCTCATGAACTGAATCAACTTTTGGGGAACTGAAAATAATGTAGGCTGGAGTAACATTTCCCTAGCTATGATGTATCTAAATAAAATGTGAAGCTGGTCACGGAAGATAAGTAGTAACATATCCGCATTTACAATGTTAAATTAGTGTTTTTATTCTATAATCAATAAAACTTTATCGGCCAATAAATATACTATTAAATGTATCACTACAACATTAAGGCCCTTTAACAGCCGCTCCTTTAAAATTATATGACAATGTGGACAGTGTATTTGTAATTTCATAATATGTCTTTGTCTTGTTATTAGGTGCGGGTTTATGTCATATTGAGAAAAAGTAGAGTACCTGATGAAAATATTACATGTAGCTAATAGCTAATGCAGGCTAATACTGTTTGGTTTTACAGTCTTGTGCTGTGTTTACTGTCAGTACAACATAATACACATTTCTGGCAATAGTTAGAAGGTTGGCATGCCCCAGAGTGGAGCACCCAGAGGTGAAAAGGAAATGCATTTATCGCAGGATCATAGACTGCCATCTGTAGGACTCCAGACAGAAGTTCAAATGAGGCAAAGTTGTTCAGAACAGATTGTTCACTTCCTTTTTCATTTGATCACGTTGCACAACATTTCACATATTCTGCAGTTATCTATATTTCTCCTTCACTGACTTACTTAAAGGAGTGAAATTACTCAGCCTGTCATGCCAGAACATTATGGCTGAAATTATGAATATATAATTGCGCTTGAGTACCCCCGTTTATTAAAGTGTCATTCCTAATCGACCTTTCTCACCGCAGATATTTTAATGCGTCGTGGCAGGTGTAGGCAAAAGTGTAAATAATGAGCTAGAATCTAGCTAATTATTAATCATTATACATGATTGTTAATATCATTACTCATACTGTCCTGTCCCGTTTTGGTTTTTTGTTTTAAATTACTGTGCACTCCTTCCATTTGAACTCACACTATAAACCTGGCCACTTCCTATTGCAGCTTTTAATGAAGCAACCTCGTACATACAGTGCTTATTCTCTGTGTGGTCAAGCTAGGCTGAGACACAAGAGGCCGCTCTTGAGGTGAAAAGGGTGAAAGCCAGCGCAGTGGTTTTCCCGTTTGACAGCAGGGGCTTGTTTTACAGCACAAAACAACAAGGATGAAGACTCACAAGCGGCGATGCAGCAACACAGATAACATTAGGGAGGTGTAGCTGAAGTACCGCCAGCTTTATTTCGATCCTCCAGCAAGCGAAGCGACGTAAACACCAGGCAACTTGAATGTCGACGGAGCTGCAGAGCCGCATCTGTGTGCCTTAGTTGAAGTGCTCCTGGATTTGTTGTTATTAGCAGCTAATGCTAACTATAGAAGTTGCGAGCTAGCTGGCCTAGCAAGCTAATAGTCAAAGCAAGTTAAAGACAATTTAGCCACATATGTCTGAGTTTTAACCTACCCGGAAGACTTAACGCGGGGTTTGCTTAGCTGATGGAGCCAGCTAACCTTGTATTCAGTTGTTTAAGAACTGTAGCTTTGGTTGAGTATCAGTCATAGTAGTTGCCTAGCTCGTCAGTTAGCCACCACTTTCCGTGGAAGAATGAGTAGAAAACACCGTCATTTTAAAGGAGCCGAAGTCAGCTGCTGTGTGAAATACGTTTTATTTGGATTCAACATTGTATTCTGGGTAAGTAAACACAGTGTTGTTACTCGTTCCTTTTGGTTTTATTAGAAATTTCACGTAAATAGTGAAAACTTGAAGTACACATTCGTGTAAACGTCGGGAACGTTAGCACCGTTGCTGTTGGCCAATGGAAGTTGATCGCTGAGCTCCATCTAGTATGTTTTTTTGTTTGTTTGTTTTTTCTTGAGTCACTTGATTTTAATGAAAGTCACGTTTTTTTCCATCCAGCTATGCGGTGTTGTTGATGTTTATGTGTGTTGTCATGCACAGCAGATTAGCTTGTTCTAACAGAAGTAAATTGTTGTAAATGAGGAGGAAATTATTTGTTTAATGTAGGACAGTGTTCATGCCCTAAAATGTCAGCTGCACACTCTATTTATTTAGGATTTAGATTTTTTTATTTTCTTTTTTTTTTTGCGTGCCTCTGTTTATTACTTGTAAACTTTACAGTTTTCCATTTAGAAACTTTTGGCCATCAGAGACAGATTACTTATAATTGTAACTTCTCAATTTAAATGTAAAGTTTAGTAAAGAAAAATAAAGGAGCAATTTTCTTTTATAATAGTTTCTGCTCCTAGTTGAGCTGAGCAATAGCATAATTCTCACCAGAACTGATGGGGCAGTGGCAAGTGGTTGCACGTCTACTTTACAATACCCCTCCCTCCATCTTTATCCCGTCTCTGAAAAGTTTCTCTGTTCAGTCTTGCCTAACCTCCCTCCTCACTCATCTGCATCGCCTCTGTGGGCTGGTATAATATAATGTCTGTGGGTGAAGGAATGGCGTGTCTGTCTGCCCCAGGAGGTCTTCCCACACACAGTTTAAAGGAAAAGGCCATACGGTCTGAATACCACCCAACCCTCCCCTTTCCATGCTTTCTTTCACTCTATACTATAGCACCCAGACTGTGCGGGACAGCATTGTTTGTCTTCGCTCACACACCCACAAATGCACAAAGAGTAATGGTGAGAACAAAAGCTGGGAGGGGGGCTTGTAAGTCTGTGTTTTCTCCCGTCATACGGTTGCTCTATCAGACTCACAAGGAACACGGACTTCACGTATATCTGCCTTTTCTGGCATTGCTCAAACTTTCCTTATCCCTTCCTCATTCCACAACACTTTTCCTTCAAAAACAAATATGAGTGCACCATACCTGCCACATATTTCCATGAACATGATATTTGTAGATACAGAGGCTACTATTATCGACAGAAGTTTATTGTAATTTCATCTGAATGAGCAATCAACAAGGAAATATTGAGTCATGGGCTTTCAGCATTGTATCTGACTCATTGTGTTCTTTTGCAGTGTTTGACACTTAGGCCAAGCTAACAGTCATGTGTCTGAATTCTCTGTAAAACAGTGGAACAAGTTCCAGCTCGCTGGCTGTTTCCGTTAATAATCACTAGAAGATGTTCTACTCTTGTCTGTGTGCTGCAGAACTGGATTTGACAGACAAGCCAGTGCATTGCTGAAATAGAAAGAGATGGGGTTTGTACTCCACAAATCAACCCATTTGTCTTTCCTCTAGTGATCTTGTCAGGCTTGAAAGGGCTGCCTAAATTGAGACAAAATGCTTGTAAGGCCATAAATATTGTGAACAAAATGGAACAATACTTGCTTTTAGTGTGAGGTTTCGCAGTACCCAGGCTTGCTGTTGACAGCCAGGCATTCTCACCCACGAACAACACACCTTCTCTCATCCTTAGAATAGACACATTCCCCACATCCAATTAATTAATCACATTTTCTGCCTGAGCTGCTGAAATGTTTGGGAGCTCTGCACGCTGTAATTAAGAGCTTGTTAAGCTGTAACCAAGTTGCTGAGTTGGTTGAATGCAAGTGAGAGTGTTATTAGCCAGCTACAGCTCTGTCTTTTCACATTTGGCACCAAAAGGCAAGCTGCATGATTACAGCTCTGGAGCACACCTGTAAACAACCAGGTGTGACGTTATTCGGAGACATGCTCTGTGACTTAGTCATGGATAAACTTGTCTAGTTATTGCAATGTTGATTGCATTACTGATAGCATTTAAGGAGATAAGGACTTTTTTTGCTTTACCTTTGGCACAGAGGACAGTTAGATTTTCTCAGTATTTATGAAATGAAGGAATAAATGTTGATAAGCTACCTTATTTTAAAGATCCCATTGTGTGTGTGTTCCTAGAACATATCTTCCTTTCTTTGGTTTTCAGCATTTCTCATATCAGGCCGTTTCAGTGACTCTACCTTAAAATGGAGACATGGCAGTTGATCAGTTATATGATATATTATTCCACTTCTGCCCTTATCTCTTATTGATCATCTTGAATTGAAATATAGCCTTAATCACTGAACACAATATGTAAGTAAATTTGTCAGACAGCTTTGCCATTGTAAAGCTTGAGAAAGGTTATAATGTAGTTAATGGGCTGTGTTGGAGTCAATATTTCATTTCTTGTTCTGTTCTCTCATTTAACAGAACCCAGGACCAGTCTTTGGTTAGTGGTTTTAGATCAGTCTCAAAAGTTTTTCCACTGGGCCAATGATGAAAGCTAATGATAATGTTATTTATATTAGCCATAACACTGAGGAATACCACACTGATGTGGGGATGTTGTCATCAGAAATTAAAGTGCTCAGCAAATTTATTAGACTCTCATTCGATGCAGGGCTCGCAAAATTTCAAAATCCCTGGTAGCCCTTCGGGCAGGGACTCTTCAGTTTTTGGTAGCCCAAAATAAATTTAAGTAGCCCGAATAAAAAAGAGAGCAATTTTTTGATTGATGTTTTGTTTCCTGTTTTGTTTCCGTTACAATATTATACATTAAAGTATAATATTGTAACGGAAACAAAACATTAATCAAAAAATTCTTTAAACACAAATTACAACATTGTATAAAAATTACAATCATCAACTCAAATACTTGGTTCTAATTGAACAGAAATTTCTATGAACTTGTAAGAACTGTGTAGGACATGAATCAGTCTGTGTCAGATCCTGAAGTTGAAATTTCCACTGAAGTCACGGGAAAGAGGCAAGTGGAACCAAGATCGAGGCCATTTGCTTTTTGAAGTTTGCAAAGACTGCTAAATTTTGCCAGTGGTAGTTCACTCTTTGCAACATAGTACGCTATTCTAAACTGATTTTCAGGTTTATTTTTAGTATGTTATTTGCAATTGGTGTTTGTTCTGGGAAAGATATTGCAGACTGAGCAATAATGCATTTCTTGCATTTCTCATGGGTTCTAATGGGGGCCTTTCTTAAAATGACTGGTCCCAGTAACAAAGGCGCTTGTCGACTCAGAAATCGAGGGAAAAGCAACAACACACCCGGCAGAACATTATGTTATTTACACGGGTGCACATAAGTGGTCCGCATGTGCGCATTCGCTGTCAAAATAAAAGACGCGCACCAGATAAGAAGTTGCAACGCGCGTTTGCGTCCATATAAAAGGCACTGTTTTTGTCCGCTAGAGTGGGATTTTCACGGCACATTCTGCACCACATCTCTGTGCGTTCATCATTTGTTTGAAGCCAGCTCACCTCCTGCAAACACTTTTCCGAGAATACGTGCTTCTTTTGTGGTTCGGACTCCTTCTGACATTTCTTTGGAGGTGGAGGAAAACCAAAGTAATTGCTTAAAGGAGCTTCTTCGACATCTTTAAGAGTTCTAAACAAATGTCTGTCCTCCTCCAGAAAATCTTATGTACGCAAACACGCGGTGCAACTTCTTATCTTGTGCGCGTTTTTTATTTTGACAGCGAATGCGCACCTGCGGACCACTTATGTGCAGCCCTGGTTATATAGCTCATCATATCGCAGCCACAGAAATTCTTTTGTCCATGAAACCATAAAGCTGCACTTTCTTTTTGCCTCATAGTCTGATTTGTCATAACCGTTCCGTTTTGTGGTAAGCTTTTCTTTGGCTGTCACTTCTTCACCCTGACCTGTCTTATTTGGCTCAGCAGAACTAAAATATATATCCTGCTGCTTTTACACACGGACTCACATAAGCTCAGCGATTCTCTGCGCGATCAACCTCTCACATGTTTAAGCTTGCTGCGGGAGATTTCACTTGTCATGTTTGCATAGTAAGCTAACGATTGATAAGACGATGTCAGAGGAATTGGTGCGCAAATTATCATCACTCACCAATCAGTGCTGTCGCTCTCTATAAAACAGTTCGCGCGATTGCAAAGTGAAAGCAAAAAACAAGCGCAAATTCAAACACGATTTCAATATGTCACATATTGACAGTGGCTCACCGATGCCAATGACATAATTACCCAGCTACATTTCCGAAAGAATGCAAAAGCATTGAAATATATTTTCCTATGATAGCCCGACGGGCAGGGCAGAGACAGATTTTGGTAGCCCGACTGGAAAAATCGCTAGCCCCGGGACGTCGGGCTAGCGATTTTGCGAGCCCTGCGATGTAAGGTTTATACCACAAGTAAATGTGCAAAATTGATGTTTTTAGTAATTACCAAAATTATTTATGTTTCTGTAAAAGTTCATTCAGCAGTATGTGTAAATGCAAAAATATTTTTAATGTTAGAATATAATTATTGTTGATGTCCATGAATTTTCAAAAACACTGGTTTATAAAATAACTGGAGAAAATTGTATTTGAAAATAATCCAATGTATTCTTAACACTATTCAACAGGACCGTCAGAATAAAAATGAAAAAAAAAAAAGAAAATGTTATGTAATACGAAATAAAAGTGCCAGTAGTATTTAAACAAAAGACGTGCTAATAGAAAACTAAAAATGGCTTCTGCCCACAAACTCAAATAAATATTTAAAAGAAATCAAAAAGATTTTCTTTTCCAGTCCAAAATAATAAGTTTGCAAAAGTTTACAGATGATTCAGTTTATGACTTCATGATTGCAGTGGATGTGCTCTGGAATGAGGCTTGCTCTTGTCTTTGAGATGATGTTCCCAGCTGCTGATAACTAAACAATCCTCTCTGTCATGACTTCAGCCATTTGAGAGGTGAAAGAGCCCCTTTTTAAAACCAACTCATCTATACGCCTGTGCTTAATACTAGTAAAACAGAACAAAACACAATTAGAAAAGACAGTTACTAATCACTGTGGTTGTATATCACAGTTTCTCAGTTTCTCTACCTAATGTAAGGTGGAAGAGGTTTAATAGAATAAATGCTAATATTAGAGTGAGAAAAAATAAAAGACTAGGGGACAGTGTAGCTACTCCTGTTTAATGGTTTACTATCACGTTTCACTCATTAGCTAACAAAACTGAAATGGTGTTTCTTTAGCAAGCATCATCCTGAGAAGTTTCTGAGAGGTAATATAACATAAACATTATTAACATAAACTTAACTCTCTAAAATTGACCCGTTTGGAGTTGACATCACAGCTCGGGGTACGTTCGTGAAAGGAAAGCAGTGCTTTGCATAGTCTACATTTAAGTTTGTTTTCTGTGAAATGCTATCATATTTTTTTTTTTTAATGTCTGTTTCCATTTTCTGCCGTCCTCCTGTTTTGTCGTTTGTGCTACATTTCCTATTTTCTACTTGTGTTCTGCTTCTTTTCACAGCTAAGACCAACACATGGTGTCAGAGTGCGCTTAGTGATATTTCTTCCTTTTTTTTTCTATTCATTCATTCTGTCTCAGAATCTGGTGTTGAATCTTTAAAGTTTATTTTCTTTGGACGTTCGAATTATGTTTTGATGTAAAGAATTAATCTGCAAAATTAGTATATATATGTTGTAGCCATGTGATGAAAGTATTAGTATTAGTAGTAAAGATATATGTTGTGGAATGTGAGGAGCTTAACAATTTGCTCACCCTGTTGACATTGCTGCTGAGATTGAGAATCACGGTGTCACACTATCCCCCTCATTAAATATTCATTTTTTTAGGGAGTCATGGAAAGGGGATTCACACTATATCCTGTGTGTGTATGTGTGCATGCGTGTGCAGGAGTGGGGAGCTTGATTTGTCTGCCAGTTAGTAGAGGTTAATGGGATCAGCTGGCTTAGGGAGGCATCTTTTCAAGTGTTGATAATCTCTTAGTCCACATAGAGAGAAAACCCTCGCTCTGGGAAGGACATATTTTACAAGCAGCACTTGACACTGAAGGAACCTTGATTTGAATAATAACGCAAATAAAGAGACATCTAGATTCAGACTTTATTTAATTAGTTTCTGGTAAAATACATAGGTTTGACAGAATGATCAAATTAATCAAAAGCAAAAGAAATGCATTATCCATGCGGGTGAGATTTAAATGAACAGATCCTGAGTGTTTTAATAACATATTTTAAAAAAACCAAAGGTGGTGACTCGTACATTGTTGTGTTGTACAAAGAGATTAGTGCTGTAACGATTTATTGAGTATTTCAAATAATTCGATTGTAAAAGAAAAGTTTTCGACAGAAATTCTTTGTGTCGGCGTTTCATTTAACACATGGCTCTGTAGCACACTACTGTCACCATGGACAGACAAACGCAAGGGTTTAACCCACATTTGCGACTAAAAAGACTTTAAACAAAAACACTGATAACACAACAACAGCAGTCATGATGATGCTGGCACAGTTTAACGTGGAGCTGGAGTCTGTTCACACACAAGAGCAAAGGGTCGGAGTCGTTACCCAGATGGTGAGCTCAGGTTGAGTGAAAGAAAACATGTTTCTACCGTCCAGAACTGCAGCGCTGTTCCTGTCCTCTCTGTTAAAACCTTTACTGGGGAAAAGGTAGCAGGTTTCCTTCATCAAAGCACCTGATCAACAAAGTCCCAAAGCCAGCTGTCTTGTTTAAGGAGTTTCTTAATAAGGTGAAAAGATTGTCTGGAGGACGTTTTGCCACAGAGAGTGGTATTTAGAGATTCGTCTCACATAGCTAATTCTAGTGCCACAAGCTCACCTGAATTTGATTCAGGTTGTGAGAAAAGTTAGTCAAAATAAGGATGTTACGCAAGTACTATACAAAGACAGTTTGTTCTTTTTGTGTTGTGTATTCTTTCAGTAAGTTCAGTCTAAAATTTACTGGTCTGTAAAGGAAAGTTTGATTTACAGATAAGGTTCCAAAAAGCACAAAGCACAAACACATACTGCCAGTTATCACGGTAAATATTTCACAATACTGCTTAGTTGATCTGTCCTGTCAAATCTCTGCAATAGATTAAAAAACAAACAAACAACACATTCAGTAGAAATTAAATTTTTAAACTAAACAGGTGAAAAGATTGTCTGGAGGACGTTATTTAGAGAGTCTATCTCAGGTAAACATTGATTTAAACTAAACATTGATTTTGGGCTTTTTCAGGAATCCATCCTGTCTGAAACTTACATTAACTTTATAAAGTATAAAATAACAGTTCACAGACCCCCCCCCCCCAAGAATAAATTAGTACCAGGCATAGATGTCTCTTTAACACTGTCTTCAGTGCCACATCAAGCTGTGGCAGGAGGAAATACAACCTGATGTGTTCTGAAGTACTCTTGAACGGAAATAAAAATAATAATAAAATTGGTTCTATAACCAAACACCATGCAGACACCACAAAATACTTTTGTGGTGTCTGCATGGTGTTTCTGCGTACACACACATACACAGTCGTAGCCAGAAGTTTTGGTAGTGGCACAGATTTTGCATCATGTATTTTGCCACATCAGGTTTTTTTTTTTTTCTTTCACATTTCAGTGATCTAATGAATTAAAAAACTTGTCACATACATAAATCAAAAATTGGTCAGAGAAGGTGACTGATGGAATAAGGTCTCAGCACGGCTTTGTATGTCACTAAACATTTAAAATAGTCTTCAACGGAATTTTAAAATCCAGTTGAAGACAATGCAGCGAAGCAAGAATAAGGATGAATGTGATCACTTGTTAGTTTTTCTTAGATGCCTAGCTTCTACTGCCTAGACCAGCAGAAGCTAGGCTGGTTGCAGAGGACTGCAAGAACGAGTGGGGTGCGTTTAACCTCCTAAGACCCGAACTCTTCCATGGCATGCATTTTTAATATCTCTTTGATATTTGGGCATATTGGGACCTCATGAATGTAAAAACAAAGAATTGGCAGATTTTATTTTATTTTTTTTACCTGATTTTTGTTTCTAACAAAAAATGAGATCCAGATATAAGGACATTCGTTTTAAATTTTGATAGAACAGTGGCAGCAGAATGTCCTCGTAAGTGGATATCAGGCCCTTGTAGAGAAAAATTAGTGTTTTTAGGTCTAGACAACCCAAAATGTGATGTCCACGTAAGTGAACGCCAGGTCTTAGGAGGTTAAAAATGACTTGCAGAATCTAGATGGGAGACGTTTTGATTATGTACTAAAGGCTTCCTTGGTATCGACTGATGAGGTTGGTTTGTTAGATTTCTTAGGTGAAATCAAAAAGACTGGATGAGCTTAAAGATGCAAGATTGAAAATTTTAATACTATGCTCAACAAAATAATACCAGGATGCTTGGCAAGTTATTTGATATTACCCAGTGAGGAGGCAGAGTGACATCCCTAGTGAAATAACAACAAACACTTCGAATGAAAGGGGTGAAAAATGTTGGTGTCTGTATTGGGTTTTGGACATTTAGTTATTTTAAAAGGCTGTGTGATGTACCTCTCTGTGTTTAGACAAATGTTTGTGGTGTGTAACTCTGGGTACTGGTACTATTACCAAATGCAGCCTAAAAGTGATATGGAGTTCTCTTGTAAACAAATCAAAGTAATGTTTTTCACTGTTACTCAGAATGCGTTGTGGTTTCCAAGGTCTGGTGAGCCAATTAAATGCATTTCCGTGAAAATATCTGGTTTTCTCTGTTTACTGGCATGAACTCTTCCTGATTAAGCGGAATATTGCGAAAGCAGTAGCTGGACTGAGCATGTCCCGCTTGACCCTCTCAAATAAAAATGTTTCCATTAGCAGAACTGGAAAAATGCCACAGCTTACCATTCAGCTTGTTTCTTACTGCATAATTGAATTACAGTGATTTTGGTGTGGTTTAAAGCATGCGTGCCAAAGATTAGGTACATTTTCTGACTCCTAACTTTATTTAGATTTCTAAAAACATGGCAATGGGTTCATTGAAAATTGGCAAAAACAGTATTTTTTTTGTTTGTTTGTTTTTTTTCCTTTTCCTTTTCTGCCCTGGTTTTTGAGGCTGAATACAAGTTCACTATTCTGTTGGGAGGACAGGCAAACAAGCTACTACTGATGAGATTCCTGGATAGATTATGTACTGCTCTTTTTGTGTTGGTGCACAACTGTGGTAAAGCGGTGTAGTGTAGGGACCTACAGGAACCATTATCATATCCAAAAATGAACACAGGATCAACAAATAATGTTTTTTTTTTTTTTTTAAAAATAAACTCCTGAACCATGGAAAAGAACTGGAAAACAGAGCACTTATGAGCAAGGCTTCTTCTGGGTGTAGTCACTAGAGGTGGAAACTGAGAGCAGGCTCCAAAATGTCCAGTCTATTGAATTGCTTTGCCTCCAAGCTTTTCAGTTTCTTTCATCAGTGCGTCAAAGCATGCTAAGGTTGCACTTTGCAAAACAATGATGTGAAACTGATTGGAATTTTTGCACACCTGAGTCATATGTTTGCCTTTTTCTGCTCTGGTCCTATATGCTGTTCAGACTCGGATATTAAAACTGTTGTATTGATGCTAAAATGCCTTCTTTTTTGCCTAAAAATATTGATCAGCATTGAAGTAGAGAAGCAAAATGAATGAAAGCTTCCATAGATTCCATTTTAGGGTTGAAGCCAAGCTTGACAAAGCTGCTTAAGTAGTTCAGTGCCCCAAATTGGTTATTAACATTCAAATATAGAAAAATGAAGGCAGCATTCTACAAATGTCCTTATTTTGAAGAAGTGAACTAGTAGTTATCCATGTTGTCTGGCGACTCTGATGCATTGTGTTGCTGTGCATTTCATGTCGCAAGATGCAAGTGGTTTCCTTTGTCACGGTTTTCAGCTTCTTTAATCTGCATGAAAAACTTGAAGTCAAAGGCTAAGTGCTGTAATACTCCCACTCTGTCAGTCTAATCTCTTCTGATGTCTGCCTGCATACACTGACTCTTCCTGCTTGTCACTTTTCAGTTGAATCTACCACACCCTTCGCTACAGACGCTTATATAACTACCAGGTCAAGGCAGCCCCCCCAATCCAACTGCTGACTGCTGTTGTTGTTTGCAAGACTGTCACGTTGATCTTGTTAGGTGTGTGCTAATGGGCTGCCATTAGTTTACCTGCTTCTCGCGATTTAATCAGCTTCCCAACAAATGATTTAACACAATTTCAATGGAGCTATTATATTTCAGGCATTACCATTAGAGTTTGCCCCAGCTCTCTCCATCGACATCCTAAAA
This sequence comes from Perissodus microlepis, assembly GCF_051167445.1. Lineage (NCBI taxonomy): Eukaryota > Metazoa > Chordata > Actinopteri > Cichliformes > Cichlidae > Perissodus > Perissodus microlepis. Next base: position 6,959,067 of record NC_140462.1, on the reverse strand, counting down.
CTCTTATGAATGCCATTTTGTAGCAGCTAAGCAGCTGATTAGACAGTAACATTTCTACGTGTAAACACCAGAAACCGGTGATTTTTCTCATCCTGTAGCTATTCTGTTGTTTTTGTGTCATTTTTACATCTTTAGACACCATGGGCTAGTAACACAGCCACTTGGCTTTCAGTCAAGTTGAAGCAGTGAGCCTTAAACTCGTCCTACACCGGGATGAAAGACTAATATTGGACGGATTTTCTTTAACCCTTACAGCAGCTCAGTGTAATATCTCTGTGACTTAATCTTTGAAGAATTCACTTTATTTAAAAGCTCCTAAAATCAGTTTTTCTTTTATTGGTCTCTTTCCTGTGTGATTCTCTCTGTTTTTTTTAAGTGCACTGATAATTAAAAATGAGAGATCCCTTTGTTCTTATGTGAATATTGTTAGAAAGGATGCAGTGGATGACAAAAGATGAATTAGATTTTCAATTACCACAGTAAAACTCTGAATCTAAAGCAGTTCTGCTGTTTACATATGTTGCCAGGGGGACACCAGTGAAATCCGCACCACTCCCAAACCATTCCCGGTCTTGCTACAATAACAACCGTATCATCTGTAATAAACTGCTTCAGTTTGTATCAGTTGCCTCCCGTCTCACAGCCGCCTCTCTGTGCTTTGTTTTACAGTTACTAGGAGCTGCATTCTTGGGTATAGGCTTGTGGGCATGGGCGGAGAAGGTATGTATAAACACATGCACACAAACACACTGGCTACGGGTTACCACATAGCTAAAATTCTTCCAGATATCCTAGCTGTAATAAGCTGGAAGTATAATTCATCGGATGGAGTTTGGATGTAAACAGAGCTTTTGAGAGGAGTGGTGTGGAAAATAGAAGCTCCATTCCTGTAACACTTTGTAGCACTTAAAGGCATATAACCTCATAATGTTCCTGGTAAACACGTCTCAGGATATGAATTATGCTCACTGTTGCAGCTCCAGTGTGATGTGTAACTAAGTTTTGTTGAGCCAATATCGAGCTAATGGTTAAATTGTTTTTCCGGTGATTGGAGCTTTAAATGGCTGTGGCTGCAAATAAGGAGCCATAGGGTCCAAATGACACACTCATTTGACTTACAGCTACCAGGATTTGAATGCCTTGTGCTTCGTCTCGTATGAAAGCCTGTTGCACGATAAATTGGATCGTATATTTGCACAGAAACTGGTTCGCTGTTTATTGTCCACGCTGGACAGGCTACAAAGATCAGGTGTTGCCATTAACCTCTCGTGTGCAGTGAGTCTTGGCTACGTTCAAAACTTCTTTCAGAGGAGTTACCAGTCAATTTGTTCATTAATTAGCAAGAAATCGCTGCACAAGCGTGGAACCATGTACTGATTAGTAACGTCTGGTCATGAACTCTGTGCAAATCGGCCTGCGCTGGAGTACCTTTGTGGAGCAGCGTGAATAATTTAAAGGGATTAGGGTGAATGATGAATAGTGGTTGCTGGAAAGTCGTAATGGTGAGTTTGGGTCTCAGTGACTAAGATGATTAGTTTCAAGCCTGCTGTGCACAGCCAGACTACATTATTGTTTCAGGGCCTCCTGCTAAAATTTAAATGCGTGCAGTTTATTCTGCAGCAGTGCCATAAAAACATGAGCATCCAGCATTGCCTTCATCCTACAGTTTTGTCCTTGCTCAATGCAGAGGGAGATTAACTCAGTACGAGAGCTGTCTCGGCTTTAGCTGCAAGTGTTGGGCATGTTCACTATAATATATGACAAGCAAACAGGATGTCAGACTGAGAGTGGATACACACAGTAGTTTCCTTTTTCAAAATAACTGAAAAATATAGCAGGGATCAGGGCTGTACAAAAACATGTTAATAAAACAAGCTTGAACTCGTTTTTATGGAGCTTTCGCAAAGTACCTTCTTTAGCGTGCTATCCAGAAACAATAACGACGCCCACTGTTACTGCGGAAGAAATAATAATTTCATTTCCGGCTGGATTTGTGTGATGTTTGCTCACTTCCAAAGAAATAAACTGTCTCTATTTTTCATTTTAATAAAGACAGCCAGAATAAGAACCAAAAATGCAGGGGAAAAACCCACATTTACAGTTATAAATTGATTTGCAAGGCTTTGAGTGAAATAGGTATTTGATCTCCAAGCAAAACATGACATAGTACTTGGTGGAGAAACCTCTGTTGGCAAGCACAGCGGTAAGATTTTTCTCATTGCACTGAGTCCCAGACTGAGGGCGATTGATGTTCATTTTCTATTTCTTTCATTTCGGAATAATCGCACCAACAGTTGTTACATTCTCACCAAGTTTCTTGGTGATGGTCTCGTAGCCCATTCCAGCCTTGTGCAGGTCTACATTTTGTCCCTGACAGACTTTGACAGCTCTTTGGTCTCGCCCTTGGTGGTGGAGAAGCTGGAATGGAAGAAATGGCTTCTGTGGACAGGTGTGCTTTGTACGCTTTATACGCTTAACAGGCTGAGATCAGGACTATCCTTGATTGATTGATTGATTGATTGATTGATTGATTGGCTCTGTGCCCACACACACTCGTTGGAGCCAGAATTCTGGCTGGTTTGCAGGGGATGAAATACTTGTTTCACTCAATGACATGTGAATAATTTCATATGTAATGCAAACTTTATGTAATATGTTTTTTCTCGAATTTTGGATAATATTCTATCTACCTCCCATTAAAATGAAACTATCATAAAGATTGGACACTAATCATTTAATTGAAAATTTTGGAAAATTCAGCCTAAGATCAAATTTATTGCATCAAAGTTGCAATATACAGTATAGTTAAGAATTGGGAATGATTACATGTGAAGTCTGTCTTGTTGTAAATAATTCTAAGAACGCAGACGCTGACAAAATAAGATGGTGGCCACAGTGTGGCTTTCAGAGAGGAGAGTAGAAGGACAAATGTCTGTGTTTTCAGGAGGCTTTGAAGTTTGCCTCTCGTTAGAAGTTACTTGTTTTATAATTTTGCCACAAAAATGCCATAGAGTGAGTGTATGTTGCATTTAAACTGATAACAAAACCTCAGTGAGGTTCTTTATTTTATTTTGAAAACATCACATTGATATATAAGAATGTAATGGAATAACAGTATTTCAGTTTATTAAATTTCCCTGCTACAAGTCTGCATCTATGAACAGGGCCCAGCAGGCTGTGACATTAGTTAAATCTCACTTTTTCTCTTTGGCATCACAGGCTCTTCTCAAGGTTAACTGTGTTTTTGTAAAAGGCGAATTTTTACTGAGACCTTGTCATAGGGATGGTAAGGATTGATTTTGGAAGTATTATGGTCTGAATTTTAACCACTCTTTTGTCTTCCCCCTCAGGGCGTGCTGTCCAATCTGTCATCCATCACAGATTTAGGGGGCTTTGACCCTGTATGGCTCTTCATCGTCGTCGGAGGGGTCATGTTCATTCTGGGCTTTGCTGGATGTATCGGAGCGCTCAGAGAGAACACCTTACTGCTTAAATTTGTAAGCCACCTCTAGGCTTTATGTGCACAGACACTGTTTTAATTATTTCACACCCCTTAGATCTGCACTTCACACCAGGGCTGAAGGTATCTGTGTAGCAGGTGACACTTTGACTCGCCTGAGCCAAATACTATGAATGACGGTGTGGCATATCATACCTCATCAGTAAACCAAATCCTGTTTAATGATCAGAAAGGTATACTGATCCACTGAAGCCTATTTTTTTGTATGCATATTAGGCAGTTCTTTCTTCAGCCACAACACCACCAGGATTTATTTGGGTTCAGCTTTATTGATAAAAACCTGTGACTGACAGAGACAAACTCGCCTTGTTGCTGCCTGTGATTCTGAGTAGCTATTAACTCCAGCAGATGTCCATTAGCAGCAGTAAATCAGGCATCAGCGTGAAGAGCTAATGCAGCTTTTGTGCATTTATCATCAGCATCTTCTCCTACATTTACTGTAAAGGGATTATTCAATAGGACCTGTGGGAGTGCAGTTTTTATTGCCACACTCTCACTTAGCAAATCAGGACAGGCCCTACAAACTGACCTGCACAGGAACATTACATTAAAGTTGTTCTTACACTCATTTTCCAGCAGAAGGAAAGGCACAGGATTTTCTTTGGTGCTCCTTGTTCCCTGCTTGAAGTGACAGGTGTATTGTTTTCTGTTTGCATGTGTTTACTTGTACTTTTCAGTTTTCTGTGTTCCTGGGTTTGATCTTCTTCCTGGAGCTGACTGCAGGGATCCTTGCCTTCGTCTTTAAGGACTGGATCAAAGACCAGCTTAACTTTTTCATCAACAATAATGTCAAGGCATACCGCGATGACATCGACTTGCAGAATCTCATCGACTTTGCCCAGGAATATGTGAGTTCACCCCCACCGATGGTATCTCTTATCTTAAAATCGTTCATGTCTCTTTGCTGGAAGAAGTTACTCCCTTTCTTAGAAATGCGGCTGTACATGTGAGCTCAGAAAATGATGAGTCAGCCTTGTTATGGTAAGAATGAAAAGACTCAGCTGCTGCAAATGTGGAGTGGTTTTTCTGATTAATGTGATTGTATTTCGGTCAAATGGCTATCCAATTATGTGGAGGAAGCAGTTGAGATAATTTGCTCCTGTGTGTAAACGCTAGGTTCTGTCATGAGGCACCCTAAAGGCGATTAGATTGGCTTTTGTGGTCATACTTGAATCTCACTGTTTGTAGTCATTACCTGCCATAGTAAGCTAACAACCTAGGCTGACCTGAGCCAGCCTGTTAAGGGCTCAGATGGCAAGATCAAAGAAGGTACATCTGTGTGTTTACTAGAGTTAGCTGTTTAATCTCTGCTTGTTGTTGTTGTTTGTCCCAGTGGTCATGCTGCGGAGCGCACGGGCCTGACGACTGGAACATGAACATCTACTTCAACTGCACTGACAGGAATCCCAGTAGGGAGCGCTGTGGTGTTCCCTTTTCGTGCTGCATCAAAGACCCTGCAGTGAGTCGCGTTTCAGCAGCACAAACAACTGTCCATAATCAGCTTTTTGTTTCGTGTAATATTCTGTAGCCACGCATCATGTGTGTCAACATAAGAAGTTTCTCTCATGCAAAGAGTCATTATTTCAAACCTTCTGACCTTAGGTAAAATTGTAACGGATGAATGTGGTAGAGGATCCCATTTTAATCTCCATTTGGTTTGGTTTTTTTGCAGGAGGATGTCATCAACACACAGTGTGGTTATGATGTTCGGCAGCACGTGGTTGGTATCTCTTCTATTTCCGTAGATCTCTTTAGACAAGGAAATCAAGGAAATCTGTAATTTAGAGTCCCAACGAATTGCAACGCTTAACCAGTTCTCATACGATAGAGTCAGTTGCAAATGTGGAGTTCTGCAGGAAGAAAGAAATCTTGGTTAAAATGATGCAATGCTGCTGGAGAGAAATACTCCCGAGGGCGAATTGACTGACAGCCTGCAAACCCGTTTGACTGAAACGGTCTAAGTTGTCGAAGGCAGAGTGACAGTCGGGTTCATTTGTATTGGATTTGATTGTCAGTCGATCAAAAAGTGAATTTGTGTTTGAAATGCAAAGGAAAACCAATTAAATGAGAGATTTTATGGCATTCTCTGCATTCTCTCTTTAAAACTACTATAGGTAAAACCAGATGGCTGGTGTTAGATATAGAGAACATAGTGGGTTAAGTAGCTCACACAGACTAGTCTGTATGCTTCTTGCCTTAATAACAGATTGTTCTTCTAACAGGGATAATTAGGCTCCAGTTATAGCCTCAAGAGCAGCCATACTACACTCTGTAATTGGCGACTCAGTGGGTTATGCCAGTCCGTTCCCTTTTCCTCTGTGTGTGTGTGTGTGTGTGTGTGTGTGTGTGTGTGTGGGTGTGGTGGTTACAACTCACTGCACTGCAGTCAGAAAGATTGCTGTTGCTAGGCGAGCTGCAGTACAGTGAACCACCTGTCATTGAGTTGCTATGAATTCATTTTCTGTGCGCTAACGCCCTGGCCATTGACATTTTGCTGAAACTATCAGGGATGTGCAGAGAGTTCCTGTGCAGCACCTGAGCGGGGAGCAGGGTGGGAAAGAGGAAGAGCAGGAAGTATGGCAAGGACAGGAGCACAACAAAGGCAAAGGGCTGAAATAGCTTTAGAGGAAGTCCACAGCTATAACAACATTGCATTTCCTGCTATTTTTTTTGCCTGCAAAGTGGCTCTCTCTACCTCATTGGTCTAAAACTAGATTTCAAGTTCTGGGAGAGAACAAAAGATTTTCCTGGTTGACTTGTCTGAAGGATAACAAAGAATGAATTGTACAGCGGCACCAATTCTTAGCCCCTTTTTAGTTTCGTTGCAGCGTTAATTAAACCCGTTTTTGTTTTGGTTTTTTTTTGTAAAAATGTTCGTGTCTGAGTAAAGCATGTACATCATCAGCTGGATCCAAAAGCAGAAATGGCCATCTGTCAGGCAACAGGAAACAGCTTTTGTCTGTTCAGTCCACCAGTGTCCTTGGTGGAAAAGAATACACTGCATTGATAGTCAGCGTAATTGAGAACACTGACATGTTGCAATCTTAGGCTGTGACTCAGCTTATCGTGAGGTCTTCACGCCCTCATCAACTGTGATGGAGTCAGTGGGCAAAACACTATCTTGTGTTTGTGTCCAGCATTAGTCATAGGGCAGAGTACCAGTTTTTGTTTAAATAATGAGCAATGCCAGCATCCTCTCAGAGAGCAGATCATTCAATATGCTGTAAATTAAACACGTTTTCTCGCTCAAAACTTTAATGCACTTGAATTATGCTCATGTTTGTGAAAAAGGAGTTGGACCGGCAGAAGTATATATATACGAAGGGCTGCGTGGGACAGTTTGAGAAGTGGCTTCAAGACAACCTGATTATTGTAGCCGGCGTCTTTGTTGGAATTGCACTTTTACAGGTAATGAGCTGTTGTTTGGAGATTTCTCACACTAAGAAATCTGCTGTATCGCAAATGAGGCCTTTAATTAAAACTAACAATAGTTCTAGTTTTTTGATTTTATGTCTTCGCTTCCATCTAGTGTTCAGAACATGTAACTGTAGTTTGTTTTTGTTTGTTTTTTTTGTTGTTGTTTTTTTTTTTTTTGCCTTAATCCAGTGACTTAAAATCCTGTGTGGCCTTTTTAAAAAATGTTTTTATTTTCTTCTAGATTTTTGGTATCTGCCTTGCTCAAAACCTCGTGAGTGACATCAGAGCTGTCAAAGCCAACTGGTGACAGGAGAATTGAAGTGGGGCGGCCCCAGCACCGAACTCGCATAGCACACCGTCCGGCTGAGGCGGATGGCCGACAACTTTTGCCACTGAGCTAAGCAAAACACACACACGCTCTCACACACCGATATGTGTGTGAGTGACGCTTGAAAAAGAAAATATATTTCACAGACAAACCAAACAGTCAGAACTTTGTTTACCACTCAGCTGGGATTTTAACCCAAATATACAGAAGAGAGTCCTGCCTACTTTTTTTTCCCCTCTATTATTTTTTTTTTCTTTCGACAAATTTATTTAAGGCACGCAGTTGCACAAGGACTCCAGAAAACTCGGAGATCAGAAGCCATGGATAAAAGACAACAACAGCAAAAAAAAACAAAACAAAATGAGGAAAAATGTCTCCTTTTTTCAAAAAAAAGAAAGAAAAAAAAACTCAAGCAACATGTTGTCACAGAGCCTTTGTCCTGCTCAGCAAGGGGGCTGAAGATCTTCCCTTAAAGTCAGCTCGCACCCACCCCCACACTTCCTTCTCCTCCAGAGGACGATGACTGGCTGGCCGCATGGATTCATCTGCGTGTCATTTTTCTCCTTTGTGACCTTTTTTATGACCACTAAAAAAACAAAACAAAAGAGAGACAAAAAACTGAACACTGGTCGGTCATATCTGCAAATTTAAGTCACTTCAAGAGTTTTCTGTTCAAGTTCAAATGTAAAAAGTGCCATTAATTTCCAGTTTTGTGTCCTTCCTGTTCTTTACATGGAACTTGTGCACCTCGACCGCCCCCTTACCTTATACCTCAGGGCCTGGCTAAAAAATGTGTTTCCTGCCGCCAGTTAAAAGCATATCTTATTTTTCCATCCGTGTCTGTTGAATTTAGATAAACACCAAAAGTTACCCCATTCGGCCTATGGTGATTGCATCATCTGTTGATTGAGTGTATTGTATGACAGGAAATAGTAAGGATTGTAAGTGTGTGCTATACAGAGAAAGGGGGTTTAATGATAGAGGTTGTTGTTTATCCCGAGCATCCCTCAGGCACATGGGATTGCTAGTTTGGGGCCTTTTTATCTTCTTTTTTTCTTTTTACTTGACTTCTGTATACCATATTTGTCTTATATTTTTCTCTTTGCAAAAAAACATATGTCTGTTGTTAAAGATGTTCTTTTAATTCTTCATTCATTTTCTGTCATTTATAGATAAATCTGTTCTCGGGTTCATTGTTAAGCTTTACAGGCACCTGTTTTACTTCCAGCTCATCAGTCAGCTGCAAATTAGCTTCGTATTGTGAATGTTAGCAGTCCTAATGGAGACCAAATAATATCATTAGCTAACTGCCAAGGTTTTGTCTGGCCACAATTCTGTTGTTATTAGGAATGCCAAACGATAACAAATGGCATTTCCACGGCCAAAATGTGAATTCATTGTCCCTCCATGTGGGAAGTGCCAGTTGAACCTAGAAATCAAAGGACAATTAAACAATGTTACAGTAACGCTTTTATCTTTTAATTCAGTGTTGTCTTTTTAATTTTTTTCCTTTGGATTGTTTTTTAAAAAATAGAATAGCAAATACACGCCGTACCTTTTTAATATTAGCGACAGTCTCAATATAACATGAATGCTGCTTTTAACTTTGACTAGATTATTGATGGTGTATTACAATAGTCGAGCTAACAATCTATCTCACGTGGCGCCACTTGTAGAAATCGGTCTGGCCGCTACGGTTTCCATCTGAGGAAATAGTCACGTTGTTTTTCATGTTAAAGTTTACACATTATACGTCACCGCCTTTTTAATTATTATGGGGTCTCTCCCCCCCCCCCCCATTTATTCAGTCATTCAGAAAACACTCTTGGAGTGAGTTCAGTTCTGCTATAACTGGCTTCACTCAGTAATTCTGTATATTATTCAAAGCATTTAACCACAACAGCTGTTTCTGGCTGTCACAATGTCATTTGGATACATTGCACAAGCTAGATTAGGAACGGATTTACTTGACTGCACACACAGGTCCATATATGCACACTTTAGATATACACACACACTCTCAAAAATGAGAAAACATGTTTGGAATTGCAATGCAGACTAGCTGAAAGATGAGTAGCATTAATATTCTGTGAACAGTGCAGGAAAACTTTCCCTGCTTCTCTCTCAGAGTCGGTCTGCAGAATACATATACATAGGAGTTCTTTCAGCGACGCCACCTTAAGATCGTCTGTCGTGTGCACATGTCACATGTTGCTTTTCACCCACGCCCCCTCCCTTCAGAAAAAAAAGAAAAATCAAAAATCTACCTGATCATAGTGCACCTGTTTCAGAGCCTCTACCATTCTGATGTATTTTTAAACATCGGGCTCTTTTGACAAAAGAGGAACACACGACACAGTGGGAGTCATTTGAGTTTAGGCGCCGCGAATGCACAAGTAGAAATATCGCCAGCGGAGAACAATGCATCTGCACAAGAGCGACAGAGCCTTAATGACTTCTCCCCGGTTCAGGTAGATGCGTGTGTATAGGAGAGGCTCATTTATATCAGCACTTTAGGTCTAATCAGTGAGTAACAGCTTCCAGTAATCTCCAAAAACAGATTTCATTTAGAATAAATATGGAGTCGTTTTACAGGATGAACTTGCAGTTAATTCTCACCTGGAGTTATATTTTCGTGACGTGCCGCGAAAGTTGTTTGTCATGCTTTGTGTGTGGGCTTCTTTGATTTCACTTACTGTTCAGTCTGTTAGATGAATCTGGATGAAACTTGTGTGTGTATTTTGTTGTTTTCTTTTTTCTCTTCCCTCCATACATCTGTGGGTTGAAACGAATGTGTGCCACTAATTAACAAATGAGAAAGTTTAACAAATCTGTGAAGCATTTTCATGTTTTTTTTTTTTTTTTTTTCTCTCTTCTAAAAATCTTAATTGGAAAGTCTTTGCTCAGGGTCTTTAACACACCGTTCCCTCCAAAGACCAAAGAGAAATAACAGAAGAGTGCATATGCATAGGATGAGATCCTGTGTTATGTTTGATGAAATGGAGACCTGCAGCCGTTTGAGTTATGCTGAGGATCTGGCTGAACGCAGGCGGAGGCCGTGAGTGTCAATTCTCCTGGACTACAGGGCTGCAGCTCTTAAATAAAAACCGCTCTGCAGCCAACATCATGCTTGAATGGATGTGCCAAGACAGTCACCTTGGTAATAAGGATAATGATGCCATAATAATTCGCAGTAGCCGCCTGGCAGGATTTAAATATGCAGACTCCACAGAGGTGAACTTGCTCGAGTATGTTTGTTTTTAACGGCTTTGGCTAATTCTGCTTTTGTATTCCTGTAAAGCAGGAGGGAGAGAACGATGCTAATTACGCTTTGTCCTTTATCATAATGGCCTTGCATCAAGAAACACCTTCTTAATTTTCTCTGCTTCCCCCCCTGTGGGTGCTTAAATCATTCCCGAGAAGGAGCCTTATACATACCATGAATGTACAAGTGTGTTATCAGCATGGACCTACTGCTCCACATTCAGTTTGAACTTCCCTTTATCCTGATCAGTGCAATGCATAACATGAATCGAGATAAGGAATGTGAATCAAGAGTATGCGGAGATGTTTTAATGTTCTTTTCTTGAAGATTTTTACATTTTAAATATGTTGTAGCGAGCATGAAAGCGGATGAGCATTCCTTTTCCTCAGTCTCCAGGTGTGTGTGTGTGTGTGTGTGTGTGTGTGTGTGTGTGTGTGTGTGTGTGTGTGTGTGTGTGTGTGTGTGTGCGCGTGCGTGCGTGTATGCAGACCTACATTTATATGCAATCACAAAACCTTTTTAATTAGCAGATACAACCAGTTAACATCGTCCTGGTTTCTCTGTGCAGCTGAATATGTGGATCTTTTTCTTTAAATACACAAACTCGTCTGTTCAGGTTGGAATAAACCATTATTGATTATTCATTTGTACTGATTGAATTATCTGAATGAGCCTTTTAAAAATTGCTTTACAGGTATAATTCTGAGTGGCTGCCAAGTGCGTCGGATGACATGTCCCGCGAGCATGTTTAACAGAAATGAGCAGCACATCAGACATTTGTACGTCTTACCTCATCGTGTGCACGTGCTCATGTCACACAGAATGCAGCTTAACTGGCTCGTTTGCTAGCATACGAACAGCAATACCACACGTGTTAGTACCGACATTCCCAAATCGAACACATTTGTGATTTGAACTGGTATGAAAACGCATTTGTGTTGATCTGGTGGGTTTTACAGAGATGACATTTATGAAGACAACTTGTTTGTTTGTCAGTCGGATATAAACCACTACAAAAATTTCTGAAGATCCTCTGTTTTCTTTGTTTTTTATGTTTAAAGTTTTGTGGATAACAGCAGAATAATACCACAATCGGCTGTATTTTTCCGATCTGCGTACTCCGAAGGGTAACCTCGTGAAGAAGTGTTGTAAATGAAAACTGTGGGACTTGGTCTGTTACACTGTATATTCTGTTAATACATGCCTCTTTCATATATTAAAGGATTATTGATAAAAGTGTCCTTTTTTTTCTCCTTTGTGGTTTATGCAAATAATCATGAACGCTGGGCCTTATGTATTTATTTCTTTTGTCCGAAATCCTTATTCATCATTAATAACACATGAAAAAGGAATGAATGGCTAGTACATGAATACGTGGCCTTATGATGAAGCCTAAGTAGCAGTAATAACATTTTTTTTTATGTAATAGGTCTTTCAGCAATCCTAACCCATTAGTTATTTCTACTTGTACATGAAGTCTAATGTTACAGAATATTGTTTATGGGGAAGCAGGCCTACCTAAAGGGCAGAAGATGAATGCTAAACCTACTCATTTACTTACTCTGGGGGTGTTGTTAATGTGTCCTATGATTACAAAGTCCTTTTAATTCATCATATTTGGATAAATTTAGCCAATAGAGGGAGACAAATAGTGACTCAGAGCTCAGATGCTGACACAGTGCTGCTGTGACCTCCTCTGCTAATCCTGAAAGTCAGAGAAAACGACGTGCAAAAAGCTGTGCGTTTGTGTATTATATTCTTGATGTTATTAGCTTTTGTAGAACAGCTCAGATCTATACAAACCCATCCCGTCGACCTGCTGTTGCAGCTCTGCCTTACGATATCGAGATCAAAGAGAATTAATCAACTAGTTTAATCCGTGAACTTCAGAGACATTTTTTTACGCATCTCAGAGATGAAACACTTCATAGTTATGCACGCACTGCTGTTCTTTCCCTGGCAGTAAACAAATGACTTAACAGACAAATGTCACTGGTCTTTTCCGTCTTTGTTACCGTTTCTGGCCACGGGGGAAAACGAATACACTGAAAGTCTTAACTTATTACCAAAAAAATAAAGCATGCAGCTTCATGGACAGAAGACCAGCCAGTACAGCTCCCTCTTTTCTGATTTGATTTAGAGCAGCTGCTACCATGCTACCATCATCTGTCCAATAAATTTGACTGACCTTGTGTTTTTATAGGCGCAGGAAGCATCTTAGGCACCAACAGTTTGCTTTCATACCATACGGTAGGTCATCACTGAAAACCAGACCAATTGATATCATTTAAAAGACACAGTTCAGAGAGATCACTGCTCAATGCATGCCCCATTTCCTTTATGAGAGACGTTTAAAGATTTAATCTCCAGATTGTATCTCACATCTGGAAGGCTACATCAGACTCTGCTGCTTCTGCAACCCCTATTGTTACTGCCTTTCATCTTTGAGAGGAAAGCAGAGCGCCTGACCTTCTCACCTTAAATAATATTAATCACAAGTGTTATGCTTGTAATCTTTTAAATTTGTTTTGATATTATTTTCCCCCCAAGTTCAGTGGAAAAAGTACGGGATGTGCCATGATAACAGAACAATAGGGATAGATTTAATAACTTACTTAAGTAAAGCCTCTTGTTATATCCTTATCCCCCTTGTCCAATAACAGCGCTCACTACACCAAACCTTTCCTTCAATTCCCAGTGATAAAATGAACAGATATTGAGCATTTAGTCTCTGGCAAAATAACTCAACAATAAAGGTTAAACAATAAATGACAATCAGATTTTTCAATAATAGAAATAAAGCAAAGATGCAGTGTGAAAAGTGACCAGGACTACCAGCTTTATAATACTAGTAGTATTGATATGAACCCACCCTTTTTTTTTGGTCTCACATCAACTCACTGAAAGCTGCCTGCTTGGAGTCTGGAAAAGATCATGGTCTGAGATTCATGCTACATGTGAATCATACTGCTGAGTCAGATCTACGTCGTAACTCACGCCATAACTGCAACCCAATTTTAATCCTGGACCGCAACCTCCTACGTAACCTGACGTGCACCTCCCGAGAAATCTAGCTACATGTCGGGCTGATGCATACCACAACGACTTGAAAAGCATGGGAGGTTACGCTGTAGGAATAATAGGAGTTTCCGGTCATCTAAAGCATTTTTAGAAAGCTCTATTTCATGTTCTTGCACAGTGCCAATTCCAAATCTAAAGATGCCAGCACCAACACCCATCGTACATACACTTCTTCAGACACATACATTAAACTAATAACAGCCTGACAGACCTATGAGGTCTCTTTCTGGGAGAGGACATCTCTGTATCCACGTAAAATGAACAAATGAACAGAGCTTCTCCAGAGGCCTGTACAACAAAGCAGGGTTTGGGTTAGTGGGTTAACTGCAGCTTTTGAATGAAAGCTCTGAATGGTTTAGGACCAAAATACATCAGTGACCTCCTGACCCAGTATGAACCTTCCACATCTCTCAGGTCATCTGGATCCGGTTTTTTATCAGTTCCCAGAACCAGACACGGAGAAGCTGCATTCAGCCAGTGTTGCATCTAAAAGGGTAATAAGTCTAGTCATTAAAGTCATTATAGCTATTATAGCCCACGGGTGGGCCCTGGAAGGTTAAAGAGTAGCACGGAAGTTATGGGGTTAAACTATCAAAATAACTTTTAAGTAGCTGGTACAGTTATTCTGCTGAGCGCTGGGAAAAATGGGGACTTTATTCTGTTTTTGGCTTCTTTTTGTTTTCTCTATAAATCTGCTAGCTTTTTATTAATAAAATTGTTAAGCCTGATCCATTACTGAGTTAAAAAAAAACAACTGTATTACTAAGTATACGTTTGACTTTTTTTGCTGCTTTCTTTTTTAGAACTATAGGAGAATAAAAGCAGTAGCTATTAAAACCAGCAGCAGTACCACTCATTGCCTTCAGGTGGCACAATAGTTTTAAAAACTATTAGCTTTACCTGTAGGTGGCACACTGTAGCTTTTAGTAGCTGGTCACTGCTCGGATCCATGAGAAGCTTGAAATCTAAAAAAAGTTTTTGTCTGAATTCGTAAACATATGTAATGATAACCTGTTGCTGAATACTGCAGTTGGATCTTATTTACATAAAACTACAGGGCAGTTAAATCTGATTAGACACTCTTGTTGTTTGTGTTTAGGCTTGCAAAAGGTTGTGCTGAGTTATTTCATAAAGTGCAGTGCAGTGAGATTTCCCCTCACTGCACTGCACTATAAAAGCTCTGCAGCCTGACTCACACCATAGCCCCCCTAAAAAACATCATCAACAACAACATACATTTGTGTTCAGGTTGCCTAAATATGCAGTTAAGCAGCTAAATTGGATGCACACAGTTAGTAATTAGCTAATTAAATGGCACGGTGGGGCCTCTGTTTACCATCTTAAAGAAGCCAAATGGCCCCGATGTGACACTCAAGAAGAAAATCATCTTGTTCCTGAAGGCGTGACACCCTATAGCCCAGCCTGGATTTCTTCTATCTGAAATTGGATGAGTCAAAAACTCATGAGCAGCAACTAAGCTCCTAGCACAGATGAATGAAAAACACAAACGTTTCACAGTCTAGGCCTAGCACAGCATTTCCTTCCTATGGTTCACACGGGAATGAAAGGCATAACTTTCCAGTGAAAGGTGTAAAAGTTTAAGCCCCCTGCATCCACTCTGATTGATCTGAACAAGCATCGAGGAACAACATCATTATGAGGCAGTGGGAAACCTTGCGGTTCTCCACAAGGGGAGGGATCATGTCAGCCTGCAGAAAGAGATGATATTGCCTCTGGCATGGACAGAACTTGATTTCATTGATGTGTTCTATAGAAAAAAGCTTTCCCCAACAAACTGTCAAAGGCACCCATTAAATAGCCGGTGACGTCACATGTGCGTAAGCTAACTTAGAGAAACAGACATCACATGACCGCACTCTCGCTTTTTCATGTGGTATCTTCATGGAGGGGGGACAAGGGAGTCATTGACACATACTGCAGTTAAATAAAAATCTTTGAAGTTTTCAAGTAAAAGCTTTTATTTTTTTTTCTTTTGTGATTAAATGAAACATGCTGCTTTTGATTTGTTTTCTTATCTAGTGTGTGTGAGGAAAATGAACATCATTATTTTATCTTTTATCCTGTAATCAGAAACTCCGCATTATTAGACAGCAATGGCCTCCACTTAGTCGAGACAAACACAGACATCAAATGATGTCATGATGTCTGCCCTTTGTTGTGATCTAACAGATCTGATTGGTTGTAATTGAATGAGTATGTTTCTCTTATTACCACACAAACTGAGATTGAAGCAGGGGCCAGTTGAAGTAACGTCAAGAGGGATTACAATGGCCCAAGCAGCAAAATCGCAGAATTGCTCTTTAGCTGCTGCCTCCTCAGTCAGAGGAATGTGCCGTAGGGTTAAGTTGAAGGAGAGAGCTTCTCAGGCCAACCATAAGTCACCCAAGTGGCTCTACTTTAAAGGCAGAATCCCACAAGAGCTAATTGCATGTCACCCATTTTTAGCCAGAATATTTATCTGAGCTATATATATTGATAGTGCTTCAAGGTGCTCGAAAAGAAGAGCAGGATGTGCGTGTGTGTCTATGAAAAAGGCCACTGTATTTTTACCACTGCCAGCATTCAGCTCCTTTAATTAAGCAACAGTATTAATACTGTGCTGTAGAAATGCTCTGTTAAAAGCAAATGTTCTGCATTTACTTTACAAAAATGAACTCAAAATACTAAAATTATAAATAGTAAATACATAAACTAGCATCAGTGGGTACAGTATGTTGAAAAAAGCAATACAGTTACCCGCTGTTAATTGTTAACATTATCAAAATTATATATATTAAAGTTATTAAATAAATAAGAGGAAAAAGAGAAATATCATTTTGTGAAGCTGCAGCCAGGAAATACTTTCAAACAGAGTGACTTAAATTGATTAACAAAATAGTCGGCAATTAATCTTCTGCCAGTCAGCTTAATTGATTTTTAAACTGTTTGTTAAAAACAAAACATGTCTTTTTAAGATCTTCTTTTGTGTACAAAAATATACAAATTGGTAACTGAAGTTGTCTCTTACTAACATTATTACTGTTAAACTGTTTTTTGTTTTTATTAAAGTAAGAAAATGGCATTATGGTTATTGTCAGCCTTTAAAATCTCCAATTCTAACCATATCCCAAAATGCTCTATTGGATTGGGATCTGGTGAATGTAGAGGCCATTTGAGTACAGTGAACTCACTGTCATGTGCATGAAAGCAGTTTGAGATGATTTAAGATTTGTGACATAGTGTGTTATCCTCTTGGAAGCAGCCATCAGAAAATGGGTAAACCGTGGGCTGAAAGGCATGGATATCGTAACCAACGATACTTAGGCAGGCTGTGGAGTGTGCTCAGTTGATTCTAAGCGACTCAAAGTGTGCTAATGAAATACCCACCATAAATGTATACAACAACAGGGTGGATCCAGGCTTTCAGGTTGTTTACACTAAATTCTGACCTACCATCTGAACGTTGCAGCAAAAATCGAGACTCATCAGACCAGGCAACGTTTTTCAAACTAAAGGTTGTCTGATTTGTGGGAGGCTGTGTGGACTGGAGACTCAATTTCCTGTTCTTAGCTGAGAGGAGCGGCACTCAGTGTGGTCTTCTGCTGCTGCAGCCCATCTGATAAAAGATTCGATGTGTTGTGTATTCAGATATGCTCTTCTGCATACCTTGCTTACAGCGAGTGGTTATTTAAGTTACCGTTGCCTGCCTATCAACTCAAAGAATCCCTGATGTCACCAAGGCATTTTGCCCAGATAATTGCCATTCCCTGGACACTTTCTCTTTTTCATAGGTTCCTCTTTAAATCATACAGATGGCTGTTTGGAAAATCCCAGCAGCAGATCAGCAGCTTACGAAATACTCTGACCAGCCCATCTGACACCAACAGCCACATGTTCCTCAAGTACCTTTCTTCCTCATTTTCATGCTAAGTCCAAACGTTAGCAGCTCTTCTTGACCATGTCTTCATGCTTAGTTGCGTCTTGTGATTGTGAAACAGTTGAACAGGTGTACCTAATAAAGTGGCTGGTAAGTGTCTTTATGAAATACCTCTGTATTTTGAATATACCACACAGTACTGCTTACCTAGTAAACATTAGCATGCTAGCACTGTTTAGCATGCTAACATTAGCATTTTGTTCAAACTGTGCCTTCTGTGCTGGCAGGCTCTCAGACTTTGTTTTAGGACAACACATTGATGTCATCAGTGAGCTCATCTAACTCAGAAAAAGGAAGTACCACACCAAAAGGTCTATCTGTTGGTTTCAAAATAACTAAAGGAACCAGCCTTAGCAAGGAGGCTGATGTATCAAACTAGCATTCGGTACTTTACACTTTATTCAATGTTAAAATGCAATTCTGTTTCTGCTTTTCATTCTGGTGCCGATTAAATTTTAATGTCACAGTGTTAGTTGCTCATTGATCACTGTATGCCAAGTATCCAAGTATCATGAGAGGAAAGGTTTAATCGCTGTATGCCAAGTAGTATAATCTATGTTGGTGAACATCTGCAGTCTTTTTCCAGCTTTCTTCTATGCTAAGCCCATTACTCTCCTCAAAATACAAATTGAGATGTTTCCCTTGAGTGTTCAAAAGTCATATTTACCATTTTTTGCACTGTAAAAATAAAGCTTTTTAAATGCTTTGAATGATGTTAATTAACAATTTAATTTCCAGGATATTAATCATGTTTAGCTCCACCATGAACACATCAGCCAATGGCACTTTCAATGCAGCTGAAAGTACAGCGAAAAGACTTCCTTACACACTTTATGCACTTCACGTTTAAGCTTTTTTCGGCATGAAATACAGAATCCCATCTTTGCAGCAGTGCAGTCATAATCACATCATTTCTCCACATATCATCAAGGCTAGCTTATATAATGCACACACCTGCCAACAAGTCCCACTTAATCATATTAGTGAGAAAGCAAGGGTTGTGTATGTCTGACTTCTTCCTCGCATTCCTTAGTTCTGCAGATTTGTTTATCTCCCACCTTAGTATATGTTACTACAAGGCAATTTAATCACACTCCTTTTGTGTTGGTTTTTTAGCAAAGTCATGGTATGATGGCTTCTGTAGCTAAGAGCGAATTGAACCGAGTCACTCCTCCTTGTGTGGGACAGATGCCCAAACACTGTGGCAGCCTTGTTGAAAGGGACCTTTGTAGCTGTCAGGAGTGGTGGAGGGGGCTGAAGAAGCACTTACATGAACATGTTCAGACACTCTGACAATGTGCTTCATTTACATGTCAGGATACAACTTATTTATCAATTTGCTGTTCTGGAGCTTTCAGTGACATCATGTAATCTTCAGCTGCCGATTGAGCGCGCCCAGATGTGAACCAGAAATCCCTGAGCTCCTTTAGGAAAAAATGGATGTTAAGAAAGCTGCATTTCCACGACAACTCGGGCCAACTCTGTCTGCTGATAAAGATCATGTGATGCAATCCAAAGCTCCAGAATGGCTTTTAATGGACCTCGGGGCAGGGTTTTCTGAAGAGCTTTATTCAAGGTCAAAAAAACAAAGAAGTTGTAATATTATTACTGCATGTTTGAATGTAGGCTATAAAGTCAAATTACATGCTTTTGTGGGGTCTTTTCATAAGCTCTATGTGCTGCTTATAATAATAAATAAACCGTTTAATTTGCCTGAACTTTTTTTAACCAACGAGAGACAGCTCAGTAACAATTAATATTGCGGCAATGAAAAAACATTCATTTTCAAATCACGAGTATCAGCAATACCAGTTCAACAAAACAAAATTGTTCGTTTTTTAAAGCTGATTGAATAGTAAAATGTATGATCAAACTTGACAGTCATCCTAAAAGGCCACTGGACACTTACTTAAGATGTTGTTTTTAATAATTTTACAAATTAAATGAAGAAAATGCTTAAAAATTTTGCCGACTTTCCCTCTAAAACAAACTGTTTTCCTCTGTGCTGAATCCTCACAATCCTTTACTTACCATAATACAAAAAATCCGTCCAACAACTGCTCCTACGCAATCAGCATTTGAGCAACCCAACTTGACACATTGGTACATCTTAGGCCCCCGAAGGTTCTCGTCAGATGCTATGAAGTCACCACGTTGCCTAGCAACCGCCTACCAATGGACTGAAATGACCCATTTGTTGCATTTATGCACATTCAACACTTTTTTAAAGCATTGTGTCGTGTCAGTAACTTCTTACTGATGTTCACAAAACTTGAAAAATACATGAAGACAAGTATGTATTATGACGCCATCACCTTGCCTGACAACCACCTAACAACGGACTAAAATCACAGACCAAGAAATACGGTACTGCATGGGCTTTTACTAGCAGACTATGTCTCTCTCTTATAATGTTTCTGATATGATATCTTTTCATCATCTAACATCTAACTCTAGGCGCCAGGGCGAGATTAAGTACAGAATCTCTATATGCTGCCAGATCTCTATTCACCCAGAGTCTCATTAAACTGTCATTCAAAACTATTTAAAACAGTACAATGGCCTGTCTGCTACATATCTGTTTTTTTAATGAGTCCACAGACAGGTACTGTCTCATTTGCATTGATTATTATCAGAAGCTTGTCACTGATGTCTGTGTGTTACCAATGAAAATGATGATACTGTGCAAATACTACTCAAGCATAATAAAATTAACTTAAAGTTCAATTCTTTGACTTTTGTTTGACAGCAGCACTTGAACTAAAGTCTGATGAACATATCAAAGTCAGGTGGCTGTGATTCACTTGGCAAAGCAGGTTGTGCTTTTCACATGGCACCCACACTATACTGGTAAAGAGCTGAATCACAACCCCTTAAAGACTTAAATTGCTTGTAAGAAGCACAACTTGCTTAACATTTGGCATCTTTGTCTAGTTTTAGGGCCCATTTTTATCTCTATGTCTAGACTCTGAAGCTAGTTTTGAGAATTATAGTCCATTAAAACTGGCGTGCCCTATTGGCAGATTTCTTTTGTCATTTTGCTTGATACGGGACAATTTGATTATATTTAAGAATATTTGGCTTCTTTCTAGTGGGGCTGGTGCCATCCTGCCAAGATCTATCGAGCTCTCTGAGGCCTTCAGAAAAGGCTATCAGTGGGTGTCTATCAGTCTGGCTGTGGGTTTAAAAAGATCTCCAAATTATTTGAAATGAACTATTCTGCATTAGGAAAGTCTTCTTCAAATGGCTCAGATTTCAAATGAATGCCAGTTTTTCCAGGCTAAGGGCAGACTGGTGATGGATGCATAATCGGAAAAATATTACAAAAAAATGCATTAAAAAAATTGCATTAAAAAAAGGCTTTGCCTTCCAAAAACATGGAATGGACATTAAGATGATGAGCATGTGTTTTTGGAATAATGTGCTGAAAGACAGAGTTGTCTGGCCATGGGAAAAGCAGAAATATTAGGCCCTGACCCCCAGACTTCAGGAGAAACTATGAGAAATGGTGGTGGGAATATTAAGGGTTGAGGTTGTTTAGCGCCTCGGGGACTGGGCAGCTCACTGTCAGTTATTCAATTATTAATCCTGCATCGCGCCAAAGGGTGCTTGATGATAATGTGAAGGCATCCATCTGTCTGTCTGCAATTTTCAGTGAAAATGTAAATGGGTTTATCAGGAGAATAATTATTCTAAAGCACACAGAGACAGTAGCGGTTTTTGATAGGGGCGACACGGGCGGTTGCCCGGGGCGGCATTGTGGTGGGGGGCGGTATCACGGGCATTGGCAAAAAAAATAATAATTGCTTGTACTCATGCTGCCCCGATGTCAGCCAGCGCATATTGGGAATGGCATAGGCACCAATCGGTTTTCTATCGCCCATTTCCTGGGAGTAAGGGCGCCCTCCGTTTGCGAGGTGCGCCTGCTGCTTGCAGCACAGGGAGGAGAGGGCGGGGCTGCGGGGATTCTCTGGCTGGCTGGAGCAGCATCTAATAACCAACTCGCAAAATAAAACAAAATAAAAACAAAACAACAAACACGAAAACACCAGACATTATAATACAGACTTATAATTTGCACCGATGTTTTTTCGAAATTCTATACGCGAAAAGTGAGCGCGAGAGCCCTCGGTGTGCCTGCTCGCTGCTGAAGTCAAAGTAAACTTTATTGTCATCTCCGCTACATACAGTCCAGCATATAGAGAGACGAGACGACGAGGCTCCAGTTACAGCAGTGCAAGTAAACAAACAATAAATATAAGAAGAGTAAGAAAATAAATATACACTTTAGGACTCGGGGTAAAGGGATCAATAACAATTTAAAATGTATAATTTACAGTTTGATGATTTAAAGTCTCACACACAACCCGTCAAAAAGGGAGGGGGGCCGGCTGCTTCCAAATAGAGCACATTTCATTCATAATGATGTAAATCCAAGCCCATTATGTATTCCTGATTTGAAATCTGGGTTGTGCGAAATCCCAGAAATACACCCTAGACAAAGCGAGTCTGTGAACTAAGGTGTAGGTCTATTAGGTTATGTTGTGGCGATCCTGAGCCAGAGGGAGTGTTCGCCCAGGGCGCCAAACAGGCTAGGACCGCCATTGCACAGAGAAACCTATCAAGAAAAGGCTCAGGAAGGAAGAGATAGAGCCAAAGCCCTGATTTCAATCCCTTTGAAACACACGGTACATAAAAACACTCCTGAAGGACACGAAAGTGGGGTCAAAATGTAACAATTTTGCAAAATAGCTACAGTAATGGTTTTTTGTTGTTGTTTGCCACAGAGGGCAATACCGGCTTTCGAGGCTTTATATTTACTTCAGACTCTCTGGATGTTTTTGATAATCAATAATTGTTTAAGTCAGCGCTGCTTCAACGAGGACTGTCCAAATTTATACATAAAGATCACAATTTCCTTGGGCTGTTCTTACTTTTTTATATTGTGCGTATTATATTGTGCATGAGCACACCCCGCCTTGGCTGTGTCACTGGTGCATTTATTCTTTAAGCCTCGTAGCAGATTTGTGCACAGAGTGTCTGCACCTATTAAACTGGTCTGCTGGGTTCTGCTGCCAAACCTCTCGTCTTCTGGCTTTTTTTATTGCCTCCTCTAGTCTGAGCCAATTGCTGAAACCATATTGCCTCCTTTAAGCATCCCAACTCAAACAGTATGTTCTCTGGCAAGTAAACCGCAGCACGACGAGCTCTGCGTGGATGGATTTGCACATTATTACAGTTACGAATTAAAGATGCGAGTCACCAGAGCCTCAGCTTCTATGAGGACAAACAACAAAAAAACACTGACCTTTTTATTGTCGCACTCTAGAAAGGCCACGCTTTAAAGCTATTTATGACCTTCTGTGGGGGCCAGGTGGGGTAGGGTTTAATAGAAAACACTGCACAAGGAACAGCAAGAAACTTTGTGAAAGTGACAGTGGGCGTCCGCTTCCGGCGCGCTCTGTGCAAGGCCCACAGCAGGAGTCCCTCTCAGCAAGACAAACACCCTTGCGTCTGCCTGCGTGTATGAAAGCGGAAAAGTGTTTTTCAGCGTTTAAATTGAATGTCAAAATCAATGTCCAGATTTCGTTTTGATATGGCTGAGGGTTGTCATATCACATTAAGATGGATGCCCTGTGGGGAGGTGTTGCCAGGAAGTGCGATGAGGAGGATCCTTTCCTCCAAGAGGAGCTAATCAATATGCCTCTCAGACACTCTCTTTTCCAGTCTAAGCACCGCTTTTTTTTAACACTGCTGACACAGTTCAATTAAACTTGTGCTGCAGATAAAAAAAAGTCCCGATTCAGTGGATGGAGCCGAGTCTAACTCATTTCAATTTCAGAACACTCAATCATTTCCCAGCTATTTAATCTCCATTCCACACCTTTTTTAATATAGATGATCAAAACAATTAAGTTACGATGCATCTGGATCAGCACTTGAATGTAACCCGATCGCTCTTTCATAACCTGCGCATGCATGCTAGTGTGTGTGTGTATGTGTGCACTGAGATATGACAGATAACACCTTGCACAGCGTGGTTGCATCCTCTGTCATCACTCCATCAGGTGTGCCCCGACGGAGGCAGAACAAGTGTGGAAATGATTATATTGAGGTGCCTCGGGGCTGTACAGAGACACCTGATCAATATTCAATCTCAGTTATTTCACCCCGCATTACCATCTCACGCGGCGCTGCTCGATGACTGGAAGGGCCGCCTCTGCTCGTTGAGACTGAGAATCGCTTAATCAGAGAAAGTAACTAGATTTAGTGGCGGCAATAGGAACATGTTAGCCAGTGTGTTTGAAGCAGGTCGGGATATGTTCAGTCTTTGATGCAGGAAGACAAATTGAGGAGGATTCTTCCAGCACCTCGAGACAGAAATCGTTTCAGTAGTTGTGCCAGTGAGTGGGAGAGATATGAGGTGCATTAGTGAGCTGTTAGTAGTGTTTATTTATTTTGTGGGTAGCAATATTAGCTTGATGACAAAAGTAAAACAATAGAAGAGCGCTTAGAAAGTGTACTGAACACCGAGGCCAGAGGATATCTTTTATGGTGGATTTGCTTCATAGTACTTGTGGTAATTATCCAAATACAGTTACTGAAGAGTTTTTGGATGTGTTACAACCCTCTGGCATCAGGAGACAACTTTCTTCCAAAGCAAAGATGAATCACAAAAGTGCAGCACTAAGATATTTGCCCATTTCTGGTTGCCGGTGGCACCAGGAAAATCTATTTATTGGAGAACCTTAGCCAACTGGTTTTCATGACAGCAATAACTTAAAACAGACGCTTTCTTTGTGAATTATTGGTCTCTCATTGCTGTGAAACTCTCTGCCGCTTTTCTACTCTGTTTCAAAAAATCTGTTGTAGAGTTGCTGCTGTGCTTGGGATCACTGTCCTGTGGCTCATTGCAGGCCAAGCTGTTGAACAGATAGCCTCACATTTGACTCTAGAGTATTTTGGTAAACAGAAGCGATCGCGGTCGACTGAATGACTGCAAGGTGGCCAGGTGTGGTGGTTACAAAAAACAGTCCAAATCATGCTGTGCTTGACAGTTTGTACGAGGGGTTTGTGCTCATATCCTGTGTTTGGTATTTGTCAAGCGTGGAGCTGTGCATTATGGGTAAACACCTCTACTTTTATCTCGCCTGTCTTGTGGTTTGTTTAGATGGGACTTTGTAAACTACACCGTGCTGTCATGCTCTTTTTAGAGAGAAGAGGTGTTCCCCTGCAAACTCTTCAAACAAGCCAAACTTGTTCACTCTTTTTCTAATTGTGCTGTCATGAACATTTCACATGCTAACCAAGGCCCGTAGAGCCTGAGATGTAGCTCTTGGTGTTTTTTGCACTTTCTTTATGCAGTGCACAGTCTGAATTTGTGGGGATGTCTACGGTGGCCCTGAGAGGCCAAACGGACTGATCTTAAGAAAACACCAGCAATAAGAAAAACGCTGCAAAAGCACACAGAACACAATGGAAATAGGAAAAACGACAACGGAAATAGGAAAAAAGAAAACAGAAATAGGAAAAATCAGATTTCCAATAGCACAAGGGAAGTGTTTCTGGGGAGACAATAACCAGACGGACCAGTTCCTGGAACCCAAAACATGCTAGGTGTGTTTTATCATGATTCATATAATACTGATGACAGATTTTTAGGCTAATAGTTAGGCTAACACACTTACCTCTCATCTTTTCTTTCCTCATAAAACCGATAGATCCTCCACTTCTTTTAAGTGTCTCCCAGCGCAATTCTTAGCATATTTTGGTTCCTGCAACTGGTCCGTCGGGTTATTGTCTCCCCAGAAACACTTCCCTTGTGCTTTCGGAAATCTGTTTTTTCATATTTCTGTTTTCGTTTTTCCTATTTCCATTGTGTTTTATGTGCTTTTGCAGCGTTTTTTCTTATTGCTGGTGTTTTCTTAAGTTGCAGTCCGTTTGGCCTCTCAGGGCCACCGTAGATGTCCAATGCTGGGAAGATTGTGGGATTATATAAAGACATACCTAAAAGCTTGAGACCAGCAAACTGCCAAAACGTCTACTTTTTTAGAGGTGCTCACACTCACTGATGAATATTTAATCAAATACATTTGATTAGCAGCACCTAGCTGCTATTTGTCCTTTCCTATGGAGGGAGTATGGGTGTACTTATACATAGATATGGAGAGCCGATCCCGATTCAGACCAAATTTTAACTGGGTTCCACTTTCCCCCATCTCTTCCCCAAGTTTCATTTGCCTCAGGAGCTTTAGTCTTATTGTAGCCCGGGTATATTTTATGGGGCTAAGTTTTATTTCCAGTTGGATATATCTGAATAGTTCTGTTGTTCATTTTACTGTGTTGGTAGTAGTAATAAGGAAGTGTGTTTAGGTGCTTTTACTTTGAAAGGGAGCGAGCGGAAGGAGAGAGGAGAGAGCGGAGGGAGCCACGAGAGAGCAGAGGAGAGAGAAAAGCGTGCGCGAGATGCGGCTAGCGTCTACAGAGACTTTTCCCAATGGACAGTGAGGATAAATCATCCCACGCCCACGGCTGAGTAATAGAGCGTGACTGTGAGGTGGTGCAGCCCGGACTGGTTTGCACTGTTGCCTCAAAATATCCCTAGTTAGCGGCGTGCTAACTTGGCTAATCGGAGTTAGCCATAAAGGCGGACTTCGCTGGGCGTCACCTGACCTGCACGGAGCGGGAGGCTACTGACTGCCAAGGCGGGCCGATCAGGTTTGCTGCTTAAAAGGAGTAAGTGTGCAGCTCGGCGACCTAAAGGACGGACCTCTCAGCGTGCCGTGAGTGTATTGTGGACAAAAGACTAAGGTTTCCAGGTAGGAGCACCATTTTGTTTTCTTTTAGGACCGTTGGTTCCTACGCACCCTAGCATCGATCCAGGCCTGCACCGAGGGGACTTGGGAAACTGGGTGGTGTGAGAGTGTGTGTGTGTGGGGCCCATTACAGTAAAGAACTGTGTAACTGTTATTATTGTTATATTTTGTCATTGCAAGAGACTTCTTACTTTATTGATTTATTGGGTGTTTACCAGTTCATTCAGTAAACCTGCTTGCTTTAAACATAAGATTTTGTGTCTAGTACTGTTTCTTATCTATAGTTCAAAGTAAGGTAAAAGTGTATCTGTGTGTTATACGTGTGTAAATCAGGGGAACTTTCACTGAGGGCAACTAAGTAAGTTTAAGATAACTAGAACTCAGGGCGTACCCGGCTATAGTGGAGTACACAGTCCGGGGCGCTACATAAAATGGAGGCACCGCTGGGATATTTTATTGTTTCAGTCTGAAGTTCCCAAGCACGTGTATTTTGAGATAAAAGCAGTAACTTTGATATTGTTTGGTCATGGATGTTCAAGCTATGCACTCTGAGTTCTTCGAGGAGCTTCAGGAATGGAGTCGTGGAGAGACCTTAGATGAGGCTCACACGCTGATGGTGCTTACTCCCGAAGGAGTGGAGATAGACCAAATAGAACACACTCTGGAGAGTGTTAAAGCTTTGGGTCGAGTGCGGGTGAGAGGCCGGAGATACAACAAAGCGCTTGATAGGCTAACTGTCCTGTGTGAAACCAAAGAGAAAGTAGATGCCACAAGAATCCCACCTGAAGTGTACCCTACGGGGGCTGGTGAGCCGTGGTCCATCATAGTGACAGCTGAAGCTTCGCCTCGTGAGGATTTTTCCCAGAGTAAATCGAAACGCGGGGCAGAGGCACAGGAGAATGGTAACTCTGCAGAGTCGATAATCCGTGCTGTGGGCGATTTGTTGGCAAAAATGGAGAGACCCTCCAGTGAAGGCAGTAGTTATCGTAGACTCAGAATGTTCTCAGGCACAGTACCAACACCGGTTGGAGAAGAGACATTCGAACAGTGGGTTGAACAAGCACACCTAATGGTGGAGGAGAGTGACAGTTCTGCTAAAGAAAAGAGGCGCAGAATCATTGAGAGTCTTAAAGGTCCAGCACTAGCGGTGGTGAAAGCTGTGAGGACAGCTGATCCTGATATTAGCCCAGAACAATGTCTAGAAGCTGTTACAAAAGCTTTTGGCAGTGCTGAGACGGGTGAGGATTTGTACTTTGCTTTTCGGTTACTACAACAACAACCGCAGGAAAAACTATCCGACTTTCTGAGGCGATTAGAGCAGTCGCTGAGCAGGGTAGTGAGTTGTGGTGGAATTGAAGCCCACCGTGTAGATAGGGCCAGAGTAGAACAGCTCCTTAAGGGTGCCGTGTACTCCGACATGATGTTGGTGCAACTCAAGCTGAGAGACAGGAAAGAAACCCCACCCAGTTTTGTAGAGCTCTTAATTGAGATCAGAAGTGAGGAGGAGTATGAAGCCTCCCGGGCTAAATTGCATCTGGTAGCACACAAAGTCCAAGCACAATCAGAACAGGATAACAGACAGATTGAAATTCAGAATCTGAAAACTGAGATTCGAGAACTGAAGTCTATGGTTTCATCCGTGGTAAACCAGTCATGCCCCGCACCAAGAGAAGTTGCAGAGTCTGTTCCAACAAGCAAGACTGACGGTGTAGAGAACTCAGTAGATGGCGAAGTGGTTGCGCTGAGAAAACGGGTTAAAAGGTTGCAGCAGAAGCTGGACGCCAGAGAGCAAAGGTCTGTTGTGTCCTCTCCAGTTTTGAGAGTGGAGCCGTCCAGGTCTGATCTGAACTCTGCACGGACAGGTAGCACCAGTGATAAAGAAAGCAACTTTTGTTACCGCTGCGGAGAAAATGGGCATTTTGCTATTAAGTGTGGAAATGCCGCAAACCAGGCCAAGGTTATCCAGAGGTTCATTCAGTCACGGAAAAAGCCCAAACGACGGGAATCATATCCCAAACCCCCTGATGCAGGTGATACCGTGTGTTCAGTTAAGAGGAGTGAAGTAGTCATGCTAGAGGACAGAGGGATCCCTAAAGGTTTGATAGGTCCATCTAATGTAAAGCAAGTCAGAGTGAATGGTAAACCGTGCAATGCTTTGTTAGACAGTGGGTCAAGAGTAACCATCATTTTTGAGAACTGGTATAAGGAGCACTTGTCAGGTGTCCCAATTTACCCAGTTTCAGGTCTGGCCATCTGGGGTTTGAGTGATTCTAGTTACCCTTATCTCGGCTATGTCGTTGTGGATGTGGAATTTCCTGAGCAAGGCAAAGGAGGTCACGAGACCATTTCGGTCTTAGCTTTGATCTGTCCCAACTCCAGAGGTCCGGACCAGACCCCCATGATCATAGGCACCAATGCCTCCCTTTTCCAGAGATTGGCCACCTTGTGCCAGGACACCGTAGGCGTGAGTAGCGTGCAGACTGTAAGCCCAACAGCTGGAGTTTTAACCCCATCAGCTCCTGTGGAGATCCCTGTAGAGGATGAGGGTGGAGTAGGCTGGGTGAAGTGGGTTGGGCCCAGCTCCCTGTCACTCCCGGCTGGTCAAAGCTGTCATGCTATATGCCGGGTGGAGCTAGAAGAACCACTCAGCAAAGGTATATTAATGGTGGAAGCATCCCCAACCATTCCGTTGCCAGCTGGCGTGCTGCTGCAGCCCATGGTGTTGCCTAGCTCTGCGTTGGAGGTAGACCATTTTGTTGTGGCAGTGCAGAATCAGTCCTCCCGGGATATCGTTCTCCCAGAAGGGACCGTTATGGGTCAGTTGTGTACGGTTGATACTGTAACTGCAGCAGTTGAAGTTTGTTCAAAAAAGGGGAAAGATCAGAGAGAGCTAGATCCCCTTCTCATAAATTTTGGTGACTCACCTTTGCCAAATGAATGGAAAGAGCGGCTCCGACAGAAGTTGTCCAAGAGGGCTAATGTGTTTTCCCTCAGTGAGTGGGATGTCGGTCTGGCAAAGGGGGTAGAGCATCACATTCGGATGTCAGACTCCAGACCATTCCGCGAACGGTCACGGCGTCTTGCACCAGCTGACATTGACGATGTGCGTAGACACATACAAGACCTATTACAAGCTGGCATTATCAAGGAATCTCGCAGTCCTTATGCCTCTCCCATTGTCATTGCCAGAAAGAAAAATGGCAGTATCAGGATGTGCATTGACTATCGAACACTAAACCGCCGAACCATTCCTGATCAGTACACCACTCCCCGCATCGATGATGCACTTGATTGTTTGTCAGGGAGTAAGTGGTTCTCTGTCCTGGACCTTCGCAGTGGCTATTACCAGATACCCATGGCGGAGGAGGACAAAGAAAAGACCGCGTTCATTTGTCCGTTGGGTTTCTATCAGTTTGAGAGAATGCCCCAAGGTATCACAGGGGCACCCGCCACTTTCCAGAGATTGATGGAGAAGGCAGTAGGGGACATGAACCTCCTGCAGGTACTAGTGTACCTCGATGACCTAATAGTCTTTGGCAGGTCACTGGAGGAACATGAGGAGCGACTTTTGAAGGTGCTAGACAGACTGGAAGAAGTGGGATTAAAACTCTCATTGGATAAGTGCCAGTTCTGTCAGCCGAAAGTGAAGTACGTGGGACACATTGTGTCTGCAGAGGGTGTTGCCCCCGATCCGAGTAAAGTAGAAGCGGTTACTAAATGGCCGGTGCCCACAGATTTGAAATCCTTGCGATCTTTCCTGGGGTTCTGCGGCTACTATCGCCGCTTCATAGCTAACTATGCTTCCATTGTAAGGCCACTCACAGAACTCACCAAAGGCTATGCCCCTACGCAGCGCCGTAAGAAAGGCCAGGCAGGACAAGGAAAGACCTACTTGAAGGAATCAGAGCCCTTTGGGAGTAGATGGGATCAGTCGTGTGTTGATGCTTTTCACCACATCATTCAGTGTCTGACCACTGCCCCTGTGCTAGCCTTTGCCGATGTAAACAAGCCATACACCCTTCATGTGGATGCCAGTCTGAAAGGTCTTGGGGCCGTGTTGTACCAAGAGCACCCCCAGGGGCTGCGGCCTGTGGCTTTTGCCAGCCGGAAATTGAGCGGCCCCGAACAGCGGTACCCAGTGCACCAGTTAGAGTTCCTGGCTTTGAAGTGGGCCGTCGTGGACAAATTCCATGACTATTTGTATGGCGCAAAGTTTACAGTGCGCACTGATAACAATCCGCTGACGTATGTCCTTACCACTGCAAAGCTAAATGCAACAGGGCACCGATGGCTCGCGGCTCTAGCTAGTTATGACTTTAATCTTCAGTATCGGTCTGGCAAGACTAATATAGATGCTGATTTGTTATCGAGAAACATGGTTGATGACTTGAAGGAGACAGAATGGGATCAGGTCTCTCAAAGTGGCGTAAAGTCTATTTGTAAGAGAATATGCCTGGATGATGCAACTGAGACCAATGCGAGATACATCGATCAGTTGGGGGCACCTCCCGAGTGTGTTCCAGCTGTGTATGCTACTCAGTTAAGTCTGTCAGCAGTAGGGCAGGTGTCAAGGCCAGAGTTGCGACAAGCTCAAAGAACAGACCATGCCCTAGGCAGAGTGATCGATGCGCTGAACACTGGTACTTGGCCAAAAGGTATCCATTCTGACCCAGAGTTTGTGTTAATGAGGCGGGAGGCCAGCAAACTTGTCATGAGAGATGGGTTACTTTACAGGACAACCCGAAAGCAGTCTGGGGATGAGCTGTACCAGCTTGTGTTGCCTTCTCAATACAGAGAACAGGTATTGCGGTCTGCTCATGATGATATGGGACATTTAGGAATAGAAAGAGCCACTGACCTTCTGAGAGATCGGTTTTATTGGCCAAAAATGGCAAATGACGTGGAGCAGTATGTCAAAAACTGTGGGGTATGTGTCACCCATAAAACACCCTACAAGAGAGCAGCCTTTTTGCACCAGATGAGCAGCAAGGGTCCCATGGACTTGGTTTGCATGGATTTTCTGTCTATGGAGCCAGACTCCAAGGGGATAGGTAATGTCTTGGTGGTAACTGACCATTTTACCCGGTACGCACAGGCTTTCCCCACCAAAAACCAAAAAGCCACCACGGTTGCCAAAGTGTTGGTGGACAAATATTTTGTGCACTATGGATTGCCTGCCAGAATACATTCTGACCAAGGACGAGACTTCGAGAGCCGATTAATCCGTGAGCTCTTGCGGTCATTGGGTATACGGAAGTCTCGGACAACTCCCTATCACCCCCAGGGGGATCCGCAACCCGAGAGATTCAATCGAACCTTGTTGTCAATGTTAGCGACACTAGGGGATGAGAAGAAGCGAACTTGGAGTCAGCATGTAGGGTCGCTAGTTCATGCCTATAATAGCACAAAGAGCGATGCCACAGGGTATTCTCCCTATTTTTTGATGTTTGGGAGGGAGGCTAGGCTTCCCGTGGATGTTTGTTTTGGAGCATCTCCTGATGGAGCTGAGGAGAAGACTCATTCACAGTATGTGACGAACTTGAAACAGGATTTGCAGAGAGCTTATCAATTAGCCAATGAGGCTGCTGATAAGGTACACAAGAGGAACAAAAGAGCTTTTGATCGACGAGTCAGTTTCCAAGCCTTGGAAGTGGGAGACAGGGTACTCCTTAAGAATCTGGGGTTGAAGGGGAAACATAAGTTGGAAAGCAAATGGAACGCTGTACCACATGTGATTGTGGGAAAACTGCCCAACCTACCGGTGTATAGGGTGAAGCCACAAACGGGTCAAGGTAGTGTGAGAACCCTACACAGAGATCATTTGTTACCGATTGGGACAGAAGTGAGACTGGCAGAAGGCATGGCCAGAGATGAAGTGCCAGTGAGACCACAGACTCGCAGGATGGGAAAAGGAAAAGAGAGGGTAGAAAGGAGAGACGTGAGTCAAGACACTGGGGAGTCGACTGGATCGTCAGATGTAGAATACGAGAGGCCACATGCCTGGTACAGAGACTGTGTGGAGAAAGTGTTGAGGGAGGAGTCATTTAGTGACAATTCTCCATTGGCATCGGAGGATGACGCTCAAGCTATGTTTCTATCTGAGGGCAATGCCGAAGAGTCTCAGGAGGAAGCAGATGACATTGGTGATGTAAAGAACACCGATACAGAGTCAGAAGTGGAGAAGGAAAGACCTCTCTCAAAGAGGTCTAGGGGAAGACGGAGTATTGGGGAAGAGGTCAGCAACTGCCTTAGGTCAGGGACGACTGGGAAGAGAAGAATAAAGCCAGTTTTGAGACTGTCCTACGATGAACCAGGGAAGGCTAGTGACCAACCTATTACTATTGTTCACAGAGGGGTTGTGATAAAGTTGGGGAATGTGTAAACGAAAAAAAAGTGAAGTTCTAAGAGTGTCTGTTAAACATTCAAGATGTGTGGAGTTTTATTTGTTTTCAGTCGCCTTGGGAGATGTCTGATGAGGACATCCAGACGATTAGAAGGGGGAGGATGTAGCCCGGGTATATTTTATGGGGCTAAGTTTTATTTCCAGTTGGATATATCTGAATAGTTCTGTTGTTCATTTTACTGTGTTGGTAGTAGTAATAAGGAAGTGTGTTTAGGTGCTTTTACTTTGAAAGGGAGCGAGCGGAAGGAGAGAGGAGAGAGCGGAGGGAGCCACGAGAGAGCAGAGGAGAGAGAAAAGCGTGCGCGAGATGCGGCTAGCGTCTACAGAGACTTTTCCCAATGGACAGTGAGGATAAATCATCCCACGCCCACGGCTGAGTAATAGAGCGTGACTGTGAGGTGGTGCAGCCCGGACTGGTTTGCACTGTTGCCTCAAAATATCCCTAGTTAGCGGCGTGCTAACTTGGCTAATCGGAGTTAGCCATAAAGGCGGACTTCGCTGGGCGTCACCTGACCTGCACGGAGCGGGAGGCTACTGACTGCCAAGGCGGGCCGATCAGGTTTGCTGCTTAAAAGGAGTAAGTGTGCAGCTCGGCGACCTAAAGGACGGACCTCTCAGCGTGCCGTGAGTGTATTGTGGACAAAAGACTAAGGTTTCCAGGTAGGAGCACCATTTTGTTTTCTTTTAGGACCGTTGGTTCCTACGCACCCTAGCATCGATCCAGGCCTGCACCGAGGGGACTTGGGAAACTGGGTGGTGTGAGAGTGTGTGTGTGTGGGGCCCATTACAGTAAAGAACTGTGTAACTGTTATTATTGTTATATTTTGTCATTGCAAGAGACTTCTTACTTTATTGATTTATTGGGTGTTTACCAGTTCATTCAGTAAACCTGCTTGCTTTAAACATAAGATTTTGTGTCTAGTACTGTTTCTTATCTATAGTTCAAAGTAAGGTAAAAGTGTATCTGTGTGTTATACGTGTGTAAATCAGGGGAACTTTCACTGAGGGCAACTAAGTAAGTTTAAGATAACTAGAACTCAGGGCGTACCCGGCTATAGTGGAGTACACAGTCCGGGGCGCTACATTATCTTGCTGTCAGAGTAGAGTGACAGAAAAACAACAGACAGGCAGACAAACGGTGCTGAAAATCTGCCACTGCCTCAGTAGCTGCGCTGGCTGTTTCAACTTTTTTCAAGGAAAATACTCCTGTGAGCAGAGCAGTTGAGAAGAAAGATGGCTGAAAAGGGGTTTAAGTTTGCTTCTTAATGGGGAACAATAGGCCTAGTATCACAGCTCTGCATATCTACGTCTATGAGACTGGACATTACACTGAGTAATGTGCTCATAAAATTTGTTACAGCAACTGTACTGAAACAGAAAGTCTCTTTATGTTATGAGAAAAAAGTGTAATTGTGAAGTTACCGAGTCATTTGTATTAAAAATTGCTTGGGGAGTTGATTATGTTCAGCCTGTTAGAACAGAGTAGCAAAAAAAAAGCCAGAACACAATGAACCAGTGCCCTAGCACGGACACGAGGAGAAGTACCTGATAATAGTTGGAAAATATTACCCCATCTTCCCCACAGGCAGTGAAGGAGACAAAGAAAAGAGGTACAAAAGGTAACACTTGAATTGGTAAGCATGGAAGAAATAGTGCGCCATCATTTTCTGTTACACCCATGACTCTTTAAAATTAAATCCATAAAATACTCAAACTTGTTGTAATTTAAATTAGAAACGATCATCTTGCACATTTGACCAACTTTCTTATTAAAAATCAAGAATTAAAATAAGCTTAGTGCTTTTCTGATAGTTTAGATAATAACAGTTTTCCTCCAAGATCCTGGTAGACAAAGAAAAGAAGACATGGAAGAAATGCTCTTATCAAGCCACAGATAAGTCCCCTCCGTCACTATAAAGCATTCAACCTTGTGACTCAAATGACTCAAATTAAAACTCAAAATAATTTGAAAGTTTTCTTCTTTTGATTAAATAACTGTTATTACATGATAATATAATATATTAATTATACTTATTTATTAATATTTAAAATGATAATTTATATTAATAATTCTTTTGAAATGTTACAATTATAATATAATACCACGTTTTTACGGTTATTTTTTAAGGTTATGTCACAGCTGTCATCTCCTCCTGATGTTTAAGTCATCAAACAGTCACGAGGTTTTAAACTACAGTTCTTTTAGGAGTTAAGATGGTCGACAAAAGCTAAAAACTGTGTACATGCATAAATAGCTTTGGGTATGTTACACTAAAACACCAACAGCAGGAAACACAAGCACAGTGTTCTCATGTTGCTTCGATTGCTGTTTATAGCGTTCGGCCAAGATGTATCTAAGAAATTTGTTTACTTGACCTGGCACGACAACGCTGCCGATGAGTTTGCTGTTGAGTAAGAAGCAGGGACTGAGGGTTTACGTTGTTTGGAGTGTGTTTTTCTTGAAAGCCTTCATGAGAAAACACTGAATCTTTAGATCACGCAGGAATTACACAAAACCTTCATTCAACACAGTGTCCTATATGATTTTTGTTCTTGCAAATATGCATTCTTTTCTGTAGTTGAAAAGTCATGTTAGGCGAGGCCTGAAGACCGAGCTTTGTCAGTACAAGGCTCCTCTTTATGTCAATGGAACAGAGGCCATGACTTATACTTTCAAGCTTATGAGCCTAGATGACTGCACAAAGAGCTTCCAGCGTGGATCACTGATGTGCACAACTGACTACATTTGAGCAGCTCTGTTAGCTTCCTGCTTTAAGCCCAGAGTAATGTTCTCTAAAAAAACCCCAACAACAACAAAGGAACAGTCACACATTTACTCTGAGAGGTTTTTAATTTAGAAAACCATAAAGAAGCTTTCTGTCACTTTAATATTGGCACTTGAGTGTCAGCTTGCTGTCGCACATAAAGAGGTTTATATAGTGCTTTAGTGCAAATTGCTTTGCATACTACAGTATGTGTGCAGCAGTACAGCATAGTCTCATTTGTTGATGATTTAAGTTTGTCTGTCAGTCAAGTTTTTTCCTTTATCAGGCTTTAAAAATCTCATTAATTCAGTTTATTAAAAAGAAAAGGTGCAGTTTGAAAAGTTGCTGCATAGAAAATTAGTTCAATAATTTACATAATATTTACATAATATACTGTCATGTGAAAAAGAAATTACAGTATACCCCTGCAAAGTTGTGGTTCAGAGTTTGCAGTCTCAGTCATTTTCTAATTTTTCCTTAGAACTAATAATTGTTTGTGGAAACCCCTGGAATTTCACAGAAACTGCAAATGTCCTTTGCAGCTTGGCATGGTGAAGTTTGAATGTAGCCAATTTGAGTGCATCAGTCATGTCTCCTTATTATTATCTCTGACAGATGTCCAGTCCAGCATTCCCAAAATTTGCTGTTTTTCCACAATTAGCAGGTGCTTTAAGAGCGTAACACCCTCCAAATTTCAACTACATATCTGTAATTTCTTTCAGTTCATGTTTTTTCATGTTAGGATATAATGAACACATGACACATCCCACTGTGTCGCTATTCTTTGGAACAAAGACTAAGCCAAAATAAGCACACCCAATGATTCAGTAGCTTATAGAACCACCTTTGGTGAAATAATCATTTTCAGTCTCTCACATCGTTGTGGAGGAATTTTGCCCCAATGTTTTCCTTACAATGTTGCTTTAGTTCATTGATGTTGCTCTTAACGTCTCTCAGCTGTCAGACAGATGGCTTCACATCTGAATAATCTGGTATTCATGGTCGATCCAGTGGTTGCAAAACAAGCCCAAATCATCACCGCTCCACCACCGTGCTTGACACTTGGTGTGAAATGTTTGTTTTGATATGTTGTGTTTGGTTTGCTCCAAATGGGATACTGTGTATTATGACTAAACCTGTTCACTTTGGTCTCATCCATCCAAAGAACATTGTTCCAGACATTTTGTGGTTTGTTCAGATACAATTTTGCAAATCTTTGAGAGAAGAAGCTTTCTCCTGGCATCCCTTCCAAACAAGCCATACTTGCTTGGTCTTCTTATAATTGTAATGTGATGAACTTGAACACTTAACATGCTAACTGCAGCCTTTAGAGCCTGAAATGTAGCTCTTGGGTTGTTTGCAGTTTCTCTGAGCATTGCACGGTTTGATGTTGGGGTGAACTGACTGGGACAACCATACAGGGAGTGCAGAATTATTAGGCAAATGAGTATTTTGTCCACACCATCCTCTGCATGCATGTTGTCTTACTCCAAGCTGTATAGGCTCGAAAGCCTACTACCAATTAAGCATATTAGGTGATGTGCATCTCTGTAATGAGAAGGGGTGTGGTCTAATGACATCAACACCCTATATCAGGTGTGCATAATTATTAGGCAACGTCCTTTCCTTTGGCAAAATGGGTCAAAAGAAGGACTTGACAGGCTCAGAAAAGTCAAAAATAGTGAGATATCTTGCAGAGGGATGCAGCAATCTCAAAATTGCAAAGCTTCTGAAGCGTGATCATCGAACAATCAAGCGTTTCATTCAAAATAGTCAACAGGGTCGCAAGAAGCGTGTGGAAAAACCAAGGTGCAAAATAACTGCTCATGAACTGAGAAAAGTCAAGCGTGCAGCTGCCAAGATGCCACTTGCCACCAGTTTGGCCATATTTCAGAGCTGCAACATCACTGGAGTGCCCAAAAGCACAAGGTGTGCAATATTCAGAGACATGGCCAAGGTAAGAAAGGCTGAAAGACGACCACCACTGAACAAGACACACAAGCTGAAACGTCAAGACTGGGCCAAGAAATATCTCAAGACTGATTTTTCTAAGGTTTTATGGATGAGAGTGAGTCTTGATGGGCCAGATGGATGGGCCCGTGGCTGGATTGGTAAAGGGCAGAGAGCTCCAGTCCGACTCAGACGCCAGCAAGGTGGAGGTGGAGTACTGGTTTGGGCTGGTGTCATCAAAGATGAGCTTGTGGGGCCTTTTCGGGTTGAGGATGGAGTCAAGCTCAACTCCCAGTCCTACTGCCAGTTTCTGGAAGACACCTTCTTCAAGCAGTGGTACAGGAAGAAGTCTGCATCCTTCAAGAAAAACATGATTTTCATGCAGGACAATGCTCCATCACACGCGTCCAAGTACTCCACAGCGTGGCTGGCAAGAAAGGGTATAAAAGAAGAAAAACTAATGACATGGCCACCTTGTTCACCTGATCTGAACCCCATTGAGAACCTGTGGTCCATCATCAAATGTGAGATTTACAAGGAGGGAAAACAGTACACCTCTCTGAACAGTGTCTGGGAGGCTGTGGTTGCTGCTGCACGCAATGTTGATGGTGAACAGATCAAAACACTGACAGAATCCATGGATGGCAGGCTTTTGAGTGTCCTTGCAAAGAAAGGTGGCTATATTGGTCGCTGATTTGTTTTTGTTTTGTTTTTGAATGTCAGAAATGTATATTTGTGAATGTGGAGATGTTATATTGGTTTCACTGGTAAAAATAAATAATTGAAATGGGTATATATTTGTTTTTTGTTAAGTTGCCTAATAATTGTGCACAGTAATAGTCACCTGCACACACAGATATCCCCCTAAAATAGCTAAAACTAAAAACAAACTAAAAACTACTTCCAAAAACATTCAGCTTTGATATTAATGAGTTTTGTGGGTTCATTGAGAACATGGTTGTTGTTCAATAATAAAATTATTCCTCAAAAATACAACTTGCCTAATAATTCTGCACTCCCTGTACATTCGCTGCTGGGAGGATTGTGGATTCACACCTGAATGTTCCAGAGCAGCTGCTTTTATAAAGGTGATCATCAGTTAATCATTTGCATTTCATTAGCAGCACCCAGCGGCCACTTACCATCCTTCCATAATTCCTATGGAAGCAGTGAGGATGCACTTAGTTTTTCCACACACTGCTTCTTCATTATGCATTTAATCTTTGTTAAATGCATAATGATATAATATAGTGTTGTTCATCTCAGGTTATATTTACCTACATTTAAGATCTGATTAGGACCTGATTATTTGTATTGTCTCCTTAAATGTACTTTCCTTTTTACATGGCTGTATGAGACATGTGATATATTGTCTTCTCATATATTAGTTGCCTTTAATAGTGCTCTAAAGCCACCATAATGTGCTCTCAGATTTTTTTTTTTTTTTAACTATCTGCCGGGACC
This sequence comes from Perissodus microlepis, assembly GCF_051167445.1. Lineage (NCBI taxonomy): Eukaryota > Metazoa > Chordata > Actinopteri > Cichliformes > Cichlidae > Perissodus > Perissodus microlepis. Next base: position 6,920,121 of record NC_140462.1, on the reverse strand, counting down.
AATCTGACCTGTGTAGTTTTTACTATTTGCCACAAAGGACTACAAAGCTTCTTAAACTTATAAGGATTAATGAAGTAATGCAATCTAGTATATGCAGTATATGCAAATGCAAGAAATGAAGAACTGAAGCTAAGCAGGGGAAGAGGAGATAAAACATAATTGGTAAAGTGCCTGAGCTTGATCGGGGACTTCCACTGCAACTGTACTGTTGTTATTTATTTTTATTTTTTTGTGGGTTTATATCATTCTCCTGAGTGTTAAAAAGCACCAATTGTTTTAAAGGGCTTTACTTTGTGCACGTTTTTTCCAACTAATCACAACTTTGTTTTTACCCAGAGAAAGTCATGACGAGCTTACTTACTGCTTCCTAGCAGAGAAATGTCAAGATGACAATATACAGAGAAAATGCCATAGTTTCTGAATGTCACCCTCTCTTTCCCCTGTGATTTTCACCTTTTCTCCAGGGTTTCGATGTGTCTTCAGTTTTCCTTTGTCACAGGGTGCTAAACCATGCTTCTTCATCCCCCTAAACTGCGCTCTTTCTGATAACGTAAAAAAAATGTCTTAGTTGCACTCAAGTAGAGAGGAGGATTCTGGAGGAGCAGAATCCTGAACAAAAACTGTAGAGGCTTTGTTTATTTTCACAGAGCTTACTTTTCTGTGTTGTATATATGCATCAACAGATAATATAGCTGATTAAAGTACACTGTCACACCTTATTCAGATTAATCTCACACAGTGCAGTGTTTCTACCCTTGTGCAAGTTGATCATCATGTTACGGCTGCTCTGAAAGTCTAGTTTATTCACTTTTGTATTTTGATAATAACAAACATTAATCCTCTCCTATTCTTCAGATTTCCATTAAGACAGCAAGTTTTCCTTCCATCTTTGGTTCTGTCACTCAGTCTCACTCCACAACAGTCTCCCCACCCATCTAAGACCAGCTCTGCCTTCAGCATCCACCTCCTTCTATTATTATTAAATTTCCCAAAGGCAGTATTGTTGATTTGACTGTAGCGTACTGCTTTCGGGTGACCTGTTCCATGAAAGTAAACCTCCTCCTGTAAGAGCATGCTGGTTTAATATTAAGAATTAGGTTCAATAAAGTTATTAGTCTCTCTGAAAAAAAAATTGAAACCCTAATTTCAAAGAATGCATTTAATGATCCAAACTCAAAGCTAACTTGAAAATGTTGCACACTTATAGTCTGTAATTTGATACACATTCATCAACATGTGTATTTGCAAAGCACTTTACAGTGGTAATACACACAGACGCACGCTGGACCGGAGGCACGTTGGAACAAATTACTAACCCTTAAAAATTGACTGAATTAGTTGTCACTTTTTTATTGGATCTAGAGGTTATATTCTAATTTAATTTGGTACTGTGTTTTACACATAAGTTGTGATTTCAGTCTCTCTCATTTGTTGTTTAGACTTCAAAACTACTTAGTTAAGATACATGCTTCTAAAATGACATGCATTAGATTTCAAATTGTGATAAATGGCACCACTGTACACGAAGGGAAAGAAAGAGATCCTATTCTTAACTACTCTGTGAAATGGAAGCGAACTAGTGAGCCGTACTGTCGATTCCTCTGACGGGGTTCATATTCATACATTTTATTTACACATGTTCAATAAGTATGTGGATGTTGACGCAGCCTTAGAATATGCAATAATAATGTGAGCGAAAATCATAAATGTGGCAAACAGGGAAGTCTTAACCTCCTAAGACCCGAACTCTTCCACGGCATGCTTTTTGATATTTGGTCACATTGGGGCCCGATGAATGTAAAAACAAAGAACTTTATTTTTGTTTTTAAGAAAAATAAGCGCCACATATGAGGATATTCGTTTAAAATTTTGATAGAACAGTAGCAGTATAATGTCCTCGTAAGTGGATATCAGGCCCTTGTAGAGGAAAATTGAGTGTTTTGGTCTAAATGACCCAAAATGTGATGTCCACATATGTGGACGCCATGGTCCTAGGTGGTTAAAATAACTTGTGAACTGGCAATAATAACGTTTTACCTTGAAAATGACTGAAAAAGAGACAAAAACCTTCAGGAAGCCTGGAGAACTGTTGCTGAAGACCACTTCTGTCACAGTCCTGAGTCTGTGGACTCAGTGTTTTTCTGTTATTCTCTATTAGTTATCCTTGAATTCATGATGTGTTTTTGCTAGCCTCTTGGTTTTGATTTCTGTCTCTAGTATTCCGAGCTCCTTAGTTCCTTAGCATTTCTTGTGTTCTAGTTCTTAGGTTGTGGTTCTGTGCTACTTCTGTTTAGTGTACAGTCATTTTTGCCAGTGTGTTCCCTTTGTTCTCTGCCAGCTGTATCCCCTAGTCAAGTCCTCGTCTGTTATGTTTCCTGTTTTACTTTGAAAGTCTGTGTATTATATCAATGTGTTGCTTTTTGCTTCCCCTTTGTCTTGTCATGTCAGGTTACTCCCAGCTGTGCTCTCCTCCTGTTTCACATTCCCTAATCACCTCAGTTTGTATTCAAGCCCTGTGTTTTTTCCCTGCCAGTTGTTGCGTCCTCCACGTTAGTTGTGTGTGAGTCCCTTGTCTTGTATCGTCAGGTCATATCAAGTCACCAAGTATTCTTGGTTTACTTAACCTTCCTAGTCGGAGTTTTATTTTTGTGTGGCCAAGTTTCTTATGCCAGCAAATAAAGCTGCCACTTTTGAGTTAACTATTCTGTCTTGGAGTCCTGCACTTGGGTCCAGCCATTGCCAGCCACACAGCTCACCGTGACAGTCTCTGAAAAATATAAAGAAATGAGGAGTGAAAACGTTTGCACAGCACTTCTTCTTCTTGTGGCTGCTCCCTTTAGGGGTTGTTACAGCAGATCATCTGCTTCCATCTCCTGCTATCCCTAGCATCCTCCTCTGTCACATTGACTCTATGCATGTCCTCCTTCATTACATCCATGAATCTTCTCTGAGGTCTTCCTCTTTTCCTCCTGTCTGGACGCTCTAGCTTCAAGTTTCCATCATTTTTCCTCAATCTGCACATGTCCAAACCTTCTCGAACTTGCCTCTCTAACCTTATCTGTGTCGATCCTTGACGCCCCCAATGAAAACCTCCTCATTCTCTTCGTAGCTGCCCTCACTCTCTTCTTACTAATCCTCTGAACTTCCTAATTCACTAACCGTCCTTCCACACCATCCCTTCTCCTGTCTCGCATTGTATTGATTCATAAGTGTTAGTTAATTTCCATCTCTATCCTTAATCATCCTAACCTACTGTACATCCTTTCCAGTTTAATCTCTCTGCCAATCAGAACCAATCAGTACAACTCCTGCTCTCTTTCCTTAGTGTTCAGTCTCACATACATGCATACCTTTTCCTTTGAATACTACTGCACTTCCTCATTTTACCACCAGGTCTCCTTGCCTTCTTTCCTCTGCCTTGAGACTACACCCAACACCTTCCTGGCAGTTTCCCTCACCACTTCAGCTCTACGTTCCCAGCCATCTGGTATCGCTTCACTACCACCTAGAGCCTGCCTCAACCCCTCCCTGAACTCTGCACAGAATTCTTTCATCAACATCCACCATTTAACCCCTGCTTCTCACTTTACTTGCTTCGTCTTCTTAGTTTCTAAAGTCATTCTACACACTGCCATCCAATGCTGCCTAGCTACTTTCTCCCCTGACGCCACTTTTCAGTCTTCTATCTATTTCAGATTGCAGCCTCTGCATAAGATGTAATCTACCCATGTGCACCTTCCCCCTATTCTTATACATCACCCCATTTTTCCACCCTCTTCTTCAAGTACATGTTCACCACAGCCATTTCCATCCTCTTCACAAAGTCCGCTACCATCTGTCGTTACAGGTTTCTCTCCTCAACACCATACCTACCTAACACCTCACCTCCTCGTTACCTCTGTTCCCTTCACCCATATGTCGCTGCAGCCTGCTCCAATCACACTCTCCACCTCTTCATCCAACTTACCATACAATTCTGCTTTTACTTTTACTTGGCATCCAATTTGTGGGCATACAACATGACAACATTTCAGCTTCAAACTTCATGATTCTCATTCTCATGATTCTGCCTGACGCTCTTCACCTCCACAAAACTATTCAGATACTCTTCCTTCAAGATTACTCCTGCTCCATTTCTCTTCCCATCTAAACCATGGTGGAACAGTTTGAATCCACCTCCGATGCTCCTGGCTTTGCTTCCCCTTTTGCACCGTATTTTCAAGACACCCTGAGTTAAGATTTTGTGATTAGATATAAGATTGCAATCCTGGTTAGATGGGAGTTTTTCCTCAGTGAAGAATGTTTTTTGTTTTTCAACTTATGAAACAAAGTTCAAACCTAAGTGCATCCGTGTGTGTGTGAGGATTGAAAAAAAAAAAAGTGCTCGTAATCAGAGATGGGCAGTAACGCGTTACTGTAATCTGATTACTTTTTTCAAGTAACAAGTAAAGTAAGGGATTACTGTTGCAAAAACGGCAATTAGATTACCGTTACTTTCCCGTAAGCACGCTGCGTTACTGCGTTACTAACACCGTGATTTTTTTTGCGAGAATGTCTCATGACAGTGACGTAAGCGAGTGCGACGTTCTTGACAACAGCTGTGTGCAGATCAACAATGGATAATATATCGAGTCCGGGAGAGAGTATCAGCGTGCAGCGTTTAAAGCGTGGAAGTACCGACCTTACTTTGAGTTTGATTCCATAAAAAGTGACAAAAACATAAGTGTCCGTTGTGCGTGGGAAGAAAACTTCTCTTTACAGCGAAAAAAAACCCCTAAACTTCCGAGCAAGCACCGAGTGCGCTACGACGGGAAATTCACAGAGAAGCTCGCGGATTCTTCAACTGACCGCTGCGGCACACCTGCACCAGGGCAAACCTCCGCCTACCCCACTCCTGCTTTACAGGTGAAAATAGAGCAACAGGACCACTAGATTTTATTTATTTTCTGCTGTGTTTTACTTGCATCTATTTGAAAGACTGAGTGTAAACACAAAAAGATATTTTATTTTATCTGCTGGAATGTGCAGAAAATAGGTTTAAATGTCAGAGAATGTTGCATATAATTAAATTTTTCCTTGATGCATAAAGTTAAAAGTTTAAAACTAATAAAACAAGTTTTAAAAAGGGACTTTTCCATTTGATTACATTTTATATGATGGATTATGCAGAAAAAGTAGAATTGGGCTGAAAGATCTATCCTTTATCACCTATTCAGGTTGTAAATCGTGTTTTTAAAAAGTAACTAAGTAATTAATTACTTTTGAAAATAAGTAATCAGTAAAGTAACGGGATTGCTTTTTGGGGGGAAGTAATCAGTAATTAGTTACTGATTACTTTTTTCAAGTAACTTGACCAACGCTGCTCGTAATGCATAATCAGATTCCACCATGGAGAGTGTGTTTAGCATATTTAGTCTGGTAATTTTTTATGGATCATCTCCCTGCAGTGCAAATAGAAGTGGGCTCTATCCCGGGGAAGCTTGCTGTAAAGTCCCTCGTGCCACAACCTCCTGGTGTTGCATTAAGATTTAATTTCCAGTAAAACAATGAGTCTTAACATGCATCAGAGCTATTTAAAGTCCAAGGGAGAGCAACAAGTGTTGCTCGCATGGCTCTCCATCAGCAGTCACAAGACCTCAACCCCAGTGAATATTTGGCATCATTTGAGGAAGAAAATTTTCAAACAACATCACAAGACATGCTCTGGGATGCTCTAAAAGCGAGCTGGAATTTTGTGTTTTGTGTGGTAGAAGGGAAAAAAATAGTGACGTGAGGAGTGAGTTCTGATAAAAGCAAACAGTGAACAAAACCAGACTTTTAAGAGGTTTCAAACACTGAGAGCAGTATCGCTGTGGCAGAGGCGGAGTGGAAAATCTGATTAGTGACCAATTGCATGTAATCTGGGGTTTTAGGCTGTATCCACACTGATAAACCTGAAAACACATTTTTTTTTCTCCTGCTGGGCTTTGTATCCGTGCCAGAACTGCTCTTTGCAGTTTCGAAATCGAGCTTTTTGGGACTGCTGACTATATTAGGTGAATCTGACAGCGCACGTTTCTTACATAACTTAGGAACGAGCCTCATGGTCTTTTATAGATGCTCCAACCATGCTCTGATCATAATTATTCATCCCTTGTCAATCTTCACGTTCATTAAATATATTTCTGACCTTGACACACACCAGTTTTAAACTATGATTAACTTTATTCACTTCCACCGAGGTTGGTTTTGGTCAGTGGTTTTGCTTCACAGACATAGCAGATCAAAAGGAAGTCAGCTTATTTTGCCTCCACATCTCTCCGCCTCTGTTTAATTCTCTAATAGCTGATCACAGAGAGTAACGCAGGGAAGCTGCTATAACCGTAAAGTTGATGATGTCCGTGAAGATGTCAGAGCCTCGGAGTGGAAAATTCAAGACAAATACACATCTGTGTAACACTTGGCAGCAACATGTTTGATAGGTGATCTCATCACTGGTACGGGTTTGAATGCAGATCCACTGGGGAAACAGATACACAGAACCAGCATCAGCATGTGTATGCACAAGCATCACAATGAAGGATGATCCACTCATTTACATCCTCTGTGTACACAAAAGTACGTACTAATGCACAGCCTATAGTGATGTGTTACAGTGGACTCAAACTTTGAATTTTCAACCTCAGGCTGCAGGCCATGTTTATTTGCACAAGAGACATGACATGACGTCCCTTTAAACCAACGTAGAGATGCATGTTAATGCCAGATGTGAACAGGGTGAATGTAAGGCTCCTTGTAATTCAGCACACTCTGTCATCTGTTATGACTTTGCAGACTTGCTACATTTTAAAGGTAACAGCTATGCATGTCAAATTCAGTCTACTGCTTAATTATGTTGTCTATGTGCTCATCTGCAAGCCACCGTAACATCTTAATGTGTTCTGAATTTTGATTGATTCGACTGCACATGTCACATCCACATTTTAAACTTTATTCTCTTAATCATCTGATTTACTTCATGCATGCAGGCAGAGAAGGGCTCTCTCTGCGGATGGCTCTCTAAAGCACCGCATTCAAAGCGGCTTCCCTCTTATTAGTTCTGGTGCTCATCAAATTTTTACACTGTGGTGCTCGAGGGTTTAAAGTCAATACTCTTAAAGTCACTGAGTGCCATCGTGTTTAATTTGTACGTGAGCGGTCACAGTTGTTGGAGATCAGCTCCAAATCACCCAACAATCTGCTTCCCATTCACTCGCCAGCTAATAAACCCGCGAGGCAGGTTTAAGACTGCTGCAGTGCACGCTCGTGTCACATCCACATCCAGCGCTCTCCTTCGATCACCGCGGTGCATGTAAACGTTCGCTCTACCACGAGATCTGCCACACTGCTCACCTGAAAATTATGCTGACGTGCGCTGATGTCGCTGGCGTCCGTACAGCATTCAGACGCCTTCCTACACCCAGGCATCCAGTCGCATTTTAATACTTTCAAATGTCTTACATCAACACTGTGCACACATGTTCCCATAATCATCTTTTTCATTTGAGTCGACGTCCTGAAAGCTAAGCCCTGACTGTGCTTCCTGCGTGACTGAATATTTTTATGATTGTCTACAAATTCCGCATTAAGAACAAAACCAGTTTTGTGTTAGAATTTGTGCTCCGGTTTAAAAAAAATAAGCCAAAAGTGGCTCATTTATGTGTTCAAACAGTTTGAGCAATGACAGAAAGTTAAATTAAAGCAGATTGTGGCTCCACAGATGATCCCTGTTAATGCTTTTGGTCTTCAACATTATTACTGAATGAATTCAGGCTGAGTTTGAGTTTGAGCAGAGCTCCAAACACAAACAGTATTTTTTTTTTACTGTTAGAGAGATAGATTTTCAAGTAGCATCAGCATTACTGTGAGAGAGCTGTGCTACTGCAACATTTTAATATTCAGTGAAGTTTTTACAGTCAGTGCCGGCCCGTCAGGTTTAACTCCAGCAACTCCGGGGGAGCATCAGCTCACGTTTTCTGCATTCTCTGTAATGTTTCAGCAGCAGAGTGGAAAATGTGTCAGATGTGCAGCTTTTCTGATATCATCATAATGCTGGTTTCTTCTGTAATGCAGGCAAATAAAAAAGAAAGAAAGATTTTGGCTTCCTTTCTCCCAGCAGAGACCGGAGTGTATGGAATCCATAATTGAATTTATGTTGTCTCCGGTGGGAAAATATTAAGTGAAGCTGGGCTGGAAGGGATCTGCTTCACTGAGATAGGAGGGAGAAGTCAGTGCAGATGAGAGGTGAGGAGGAAAATGTGATTTATATGTTAGCCTGGATCATAAAAAGGACTCCTGTCAAACCTTTGATTGAATCACAGCTGGAACGCATTCAGGTTTAAGCGCTGAACAGGTGCTGCTTGTACCAAGGATTGCGGAGGAAGGCAGGATGACTCGTCTACCTTGACCGGCTTCAGTAACGAAATGTGAACACAAGAGTGAGATCTCCCTTTGAAAAGAGCTGAAAATCACATTTTAAAAGGGCGAGCGGGGCAAACCCCTATGAATAAGAAAAGTAAAGGTGGACTGAAAGTTATTTTCATTTCAGTCTACTTCAGAAACATAATCATATAAATACACATCCAGTTGATGGACCTGTTCTCTAAAACTGCTACTTGTTCGTTTCGTACCATGATTTAATGCACAACATTTCTGTTTCATATAAAGAAATTTGACCGGTGGCTTGGTTAATCATTGCTTGATTGGGAGTTTGCTTACTAACTAATTTCTTTCAGGACTCTAAGAAAATACCTGACATTTATTTAATCACTTTTTCCTGAGCTTTGGATGAAAAGGTGGACAACACTTCATTCAATGGGGGATATAGTGATTTGATCCCCTGCTGGTTTGGAGTTTGCTCACTTACAAAGAAATGAACAGTCTGTGGTTTTTATATTAGTTTAATATTAATGAAGAGAGAACAAATATCAACCCATAATCCAGAAAAACAAATGACATAAAAGTTATACATTGATTTGCATGTTACTGAGTGGACTAAGTATTTGATCCCCAAGCAAAGCACAGCTTAGTACTTGGTGCAGAAAACCTTGTTGGCAAGCACAGCAGTAAGATGTTTCTTGTAGTTGATCACCAGGTTTGCACACATCTCAGGGGCCACTTTTCTTTATAGAAACTCTCTAAATCCTTTAGATTTCACCCTCCACAGATTTTCTATATGATTCAGTTTGGAGACTGCCCACTCCATGACCTTAATGTGCTTTAGCCACTCCTTTGTTGCCTTGATGGTATGTTTTGGGTCAGTATTATGCTGGAAGGCTCAGCCATGACCCATCTTCAGTGTTCTGACTGAGGGAGGATGAAATCTTCCTGGACCCTCAGCAGAAAAAAGGCCACAAAGTAAAATGTTTCGATCTCTGTGCGTACCGTTTCTGAGCGCACCAACAGTCGTCACCTTCTCACCAAGCTGATGATCCACTGACAGCTCTTTGGACTTGCTCATGGGGTTTTTTAGTAGATCGAATGCTTATTTCACGGCATGCAAATTAGTTTTTAAGTTTTATGTAATTTCTTTTTTTTTTTCCCCATTTTTGGTTGATTTTCTGCCCCTATTCATTAAAACGAAACTACCATAAAAATTAGAGACTATTCATTTCTTTGTAAGTGGGCAAACGTATGAATTCAGCAGGGGATCAAAAAATTATTTCCCCTGTTGGATCAGTGCAGCTGGAGTGAGCAGACAGTTAGACAGACCAGAAACAGCCAGCCAGGCCCTGTCTGATGATTTTAGAATTTCGCCTACTAGTACTTACAATGCTCACTAATTAATTCTGTTAAAATCCCTATAAGCAGTTTCCAGCTGTCATATTAAACTAAACTAGCAGTCTTATCCTGTCTAAAGATTAAGAATTTTACTTTCTCCTTTAATAGGAAAAAAAAATCTGTAAAACTCCTGTTTTAGCTATCAGGAAGATTTTGTTCAACTGTGTTCCCAACTTTCAAATCAAAGAGCCAAAGAAAAGAGGAGTGGGGGTGGTGGTTGTTGATGAAGTCCTCTGCAACTTCACTTCACTTAACTAAAACAAAGACAGAGGTCGATATATAATTCAGGGTCATTTCAGTGCACTGGTGTGACTTTGAAGCTGTTTTGGCTGCTGATGCGCTGACTCTTGCTTCGAAGAAGGCACACAGGCATGTCCCAAAACACTAGACTAACCTGGGCCAAGCACACTTCCCCAGTACCTCCTTTTTTAAGCTGGCACTTTCAACTGTTCCTTTGGCATTACTGGCATGTTGCTGGAGTGCTAAATAACACAAGAGCTACTGTACGAGCGTCACCGTAAATAGCAGAGGCAAGTGTTTTCGCTTGATGCGTCTGAAGATAATCAAAGATAAATCTGAAATATTACCACTGCACCAACTGCTGATTAAAAGTCTGACTCTCCATGGATACTCTTTATGGTTGCTAAAGTGAGAATCGAGAGCACCGATGTATTAAATGAAATGCTGCTTGAATTACTGGGAAATGATTTGGAAGGATGCAGTTATACTGTAATATATGCTGCAGGTCTGAACATTTATAAGAAATTCACCAAGAACTCACAGAGTTCATATATATGATTGACATGCAAGTCATAACAAAAGCTAGAGAAGCCACAGAAGCTTTAAAGAGGTTTTTAAAGCTTTCATTGGCTGAGTAATTCAGCATAAAGAAATGAAAGAAAGAAAATAAAGAAAAAGCACTTTACAATACAGACAGTGAGGAGACCACAGCAAAGCAAGGTCAGGGCTGGATAAACCCAATGTTGAGGTCCCTGGGCAAAAATCAGTTTTATTTATTTTTATTTAGATCATTTGATTTCACTTAAACTTGTTTGTTCTGGATGTAAGCTCAATGGCAACAGAAACAATAAAGGGAAATGCCACCAGTTTCACACATTAAAGTCAGGTAGTGAGCCCTAGTCTGGTTCAACCTGTGAAATTGAGACTCCCAGCAGAAACAACGGCAGCGCTTCTTCCAGCAAATTTCCCAAAACAATATTTTTACAACAAGCTAGTGGTTTAGAACTAGTGTCACTATTATAGAGTCAAGTACCAAAGAGGAAGAGAGGATCGGGGAGGATGAGCAAACTAACAAGATGTGAGAGACGGCAGACGGTCTCCCATTTCCTGTGTCAACAAAGTGTCTTTTATGTACCATTCTGGTCATTTCTGGTAGAAGGATTTTACTGTAACCATGGTTACGAAGATTTGTTTACCTTAATAAAGCAGCAATTTTTAATCCAAATCATAGTCTGTCCCTAAGATGAATCAAGCTGCTTAAAGCCAATTTCTTTTAGCTTTCACTTGAAATTTATATGGAAAAAAACCTTTATTGTTATAAAGAATCGTAGAGTTCAGAGGTTGTAAAATGAGGGAAGTGTTGCTTACATTGCAAGTTACACAAGGTTTGTCCCATCAAGTCTGAGAAAACATTGGGGGAGAGTTGCTATCCCAAGGGAAGGATTTTGACCATCCCCGAGTGATGCTAACACCGAGTTTGAGATGGATGGGTGGATTGATTAATTCCACTGTGGTGAAAACAGACCCGAGTTAGATGACGAAGCTTTCCATTTACCAGTCCATCAGTTTTCCAACCTTCTACAACAGTCACAAGCACTGAGTAGTTCATTTTCCATTCGGTTCACGTTTATTTGCATAGCACTGAATGACAACAACAGTCCCCTCGAGGTTCTTCATACTGTACAGTAAAGACATTACAGTATTCTGGAGAAAACCTCAAGATAACACTTTGAACCAGTGGGAAGGAAAAACTCCCTTTTAACAGGAAGAAACCTTCGGCACAACCAGGCTCAGGGAGGAGCAGCCATCTGCTACAACCAGTTGGGAGTGAAGGGAAAGAGAAAAAAAGAAAAGAAAGAGAGGAGCAGGAAACCAGACTAACACGGAGTAACGAAGAGAAAAGAGAAAAATGTAACGACATCCTGCAGGGGTTCATAAACACCTAGGGAGTGAAAAGAGGTGAGTGGAGACGTGCTAAGTGCATCGCATGAGGTCCTCCAGCAGTCTGAGCATATAGCAGCATTACTAAGGAAGGATTTAGGGTCACCTGATCCAACCCAAACTATAAGTCTTATCAAAAAGGAACGTTTTAAGTCTATTATTAAAAGCAGAGAGGGAGTCTATCTCCCGAATTCATACTGGGAGCTGGTTCCACAGATACAGGCTCTGCTTCCCACTCTACTTTTATAAACTTTGGGAACCACAACAAAGCCTCAGTAAGTCTGAAAGCAAAATACTCTGTTGGGATAATATGATACTATAAGATCTTTAAGCTATGATGAGGCCTGATCAGTCAAGACTCTGCATGCAAACACAAGGATTTTAAATTCAATTCTAGATTTAACAGGGAGCCAATGAAGAGAAAGGGGTCCCTGTTGGTGCTCTCACTGCAGCGTTTTGGATCAAAAGGAGAATTTTTAGAAGAACCTGATAATAATGCATTGCATATCCTCTATTGGGTGGCTGTGCTGAGCTTTCGAGATAAAGTGACAAATCTGGACATGTAGAGGTAACTCTGCATGTTCAAACTCTTTTGAAATGAGCTACATAGTTCAGACATCTAATAATGATCTCTTCCAGGGCACATTCCCTTTGAAGGTAACTATGGTGGCCTTGACAGGTCAAATGCACAGTAATTTAAGAAAACACCAGCATGTAGAAAAATGCTGCGAAAACACACGAAACACAGCAGAAGTAAAAAAATATAACACAATGGAAATGAAAAAAAAAATGTCACAAAACACAATAGAAGTGTTTTTGGGGAGTCATTAGTGCAGAAATGACAGAAGCCAAAATATGAGAAGGACTCCACTGACACACGCTTTAAAGGAAGAAGAGGAGGATGCATCGGTATCGGTGACACAGATGCCTGTTTACTGTTCACTCCACGACTGTTCCTTCACGTTATCGTCTCCCCCAAAAACACTTGTGTCGTGTTTAGTGAGACTGCTGCCATGAAAAAAAATGGACAGAAACTGGGATATTCCCATTTTTCTCTTGTGAGTTTGTATTGAAATGCAACAAGGAATCACTTGAGGGCCGTTGACAAAGATAATGTGAGCTTACTCATTGACAAAGGCTCCCTTTCACAATACAGGGCCTCGACATGAAGTCAGACTCTGAGAGCCACTTCAACACTTTGAGCTCGGTTTGTATTTTGAGTTTCCAGACGAATTTACATGTCGTTAAATTACCACAAACTAATTTTCCACAGAACTTGTATGCATCCAGGGCCCAGTCACCTAATTAAGCACAGCTGGCAATCCACAGCGCAGAGACAAACACACTGAAACACACTGTGATTATTTACTGAGGAGCAAGTGTGCGAGGACTCAGGAATGACCTGTAATTAATGAATGTGCGTTCCTCTTTAAAAACTCACTAGGCTCCTTCACCTCAGTTGGCACACAATGAATAAACAACACTCAAAATTAAAAGAATTCATTTTAAAAACTTATGAAAGAAACCAGTGATGATCATCTACTGTGCAGTCATAGCTATTTCCAAACTATACAGTGACAGTTTATTCCTCTGTGTTTATGCTGCGTCACAGATCTAAAAAGTTATAAAAAGAGTTATACTTATAAAACGTTCTCACTTTTCATTGTGCATTTTAACGTTACACTGAAGGGAAATGAGTTTGCTGTCTCTGTAATATCACTCTGAGCCCTTTATGAGAAAAAACAACAACTTCTTATCACAAAATTACATGTCAAAGGCACAATCTGAAGCACATATCAAATATACTTTACATGGGAGGAGAGAAGAACACCAATATTAAATCAACTATCTCAACTCAATATACAGTATCAACACTGTTTCTCCAAATCTGACACTCAACAAGAAAAAAAACCCCAAAACAATAAAAAAAACATGCCAGTTTTCAGACGTCTGCTTCTGCGTCCACGGCCTTTCTTTGAAGCTTTCTTTTAGGAAAAGCAGGACAGTGTTTGTGAGCTGTGTGGCAATAAATAAAGAAATAAAACACAGAATGCCTGATGATTTGGGAAACCATTAAGGCGGAAACCACAACACTTCTTGGTCTTACTTTTTGGGTTTAAATCAGTCACTGGTGTTTTATGCTGAATTTACCAGCAATCTGAGGGTAAAACAAACAGGCTGTTCACTGGGGGCGTTGGGAGTAGCACAATGACAGACTTTGACTTTGTGTTTGTGATTTTTAAAAAAGTCTTTCTCTTTAAACACTACATTCATTCCAAACACATTTCATAAATAGTGCGCGAACCACACCCTAACAAATACTTATGATTTACAGTACTTTGTACAACAATCAGGTAGTTTGTAAGAGGCCGCCTGAGCTGCTGTAGGATTTACATGACTGAGAAAATCATCTCTGCTGTTGTTCTAAAGTTTGTCTGCCATAAAATAGTCTTAAAATGTTTTCTTATTCTGTTTCCTTCAAATATAAAACAACCACATATTGGATTATTGGGTCCCACGATTAAGAAGTGTGTACATTTAGTAGTTGTAACTAATGCTTCAATATTTACATTCTATATGGTGAATATATAATTTGCTCTTGCTCTTCACACCATTAAAAATTGATTGTGGGTTGGCAGGATGTTAGAAGCCTACGTCCGACTGCTCTGGGAGACAAACCAAATAAGTTGGACTTAAACCAGGGAAGTTCTGCCTGTCTTTAAGATTGAATTAAAGAAATATTAATTAGAAGGTCGGCTGGATGATGATTAACTCATGGATTTGTGTCCTGTTTGGAGTAATTTTGTCTTCTCTTATTTTTACCCCTGATTAATCTCCTTTTCGTGTGCTTTTTACTTTCACTTTCTCCCTGGTTAGGCTTAGGCATCCAAAACTACTCGGTAAGGTTTAAGATCAGGATTAGCTACTTGAGGTAACTGTTGTTCTGATTTGGCTATATAAAGAAAAATGACTAATTTACAGATCAAAATAACACTCTACTGTTATAACATAACCCATGATGAAAACAGACTTATTTTGATTTCCCCATTACTAATTTCTAATTAACCCCTTATAGTCTGAAATATGAAGTAATTGCCATATATGACTTTTGCTTTATCTGACTTTTTTCAATTTTTTCATTGCTTAAAAATGTATTGTGATTTTTTTCCCAGTGTTTCGGGGGGAACAAATCACACTGGTGATGTAGATGTTTCAAAAAAACTGTATGTGTCAATTATGATACAGTAGGGGTTGATGACCTATTTCTTTGGTAACGTCTGAGCTGCTGGTGGAAGAACCATGAAAAATTATTAGTAGATTGCCAACCAAGGCCTCATATAAGGTGGAAAGTAAATGGATGGATATGCAAAATAATGATGTAAATTATGTATTCACCATTAGTAAAGCCATCGGTTCAACACAGGAGCCCTTATAAATAGCTCCTTCTTGGAAAATGGTGCTGATAGCTATCACATACGCTCAGAATGAACATGCCACCATGTGTGTTAACATTATCCGTCAAACACACAATAAAGCTGACTCCTTCTATCACCCTCCCATGGAAAGAGTCCCGAACATCACATCATTTCACACACTCAGCATGTGAACACTTATCCAGCAAGCTGCACTTCAGTGTTGCAACTGACCAGCAAGAGACTGGAAGTACAGTTTATGAAGGCTAATGGAAACACTGAGGCTAAAAGAGAAAGAAAGAAACATTACTTCCACTTTCCTGTTTTTTTCAGCTGCGGTTGCTTTTGCTGCTCGTGCTTCAGCTGCTCGTGCCATTACGTTAAGTGGTATGAGTTTATGGTGATTCCATCCAGCCGAGCTCCTTTCTTCTGTGTTAAGCAGCAATATATTTACATGTACATATGTGTATCTATATTAAAAAAAAGTTAGATGACCGTACAGCGGTAGTTGGGGTCGTTTGTCGTGCTGGAGCCATCTGTTTTGACCACCGTCACCTTGGAGGAGTGCTGGGAGCTGTGCAGCACGTTCTTTCGGCACAGACGCTCACGGTAATTCTGGGCGAAGATGAGCAACATGAGCGGATTGATGCAGCTGTGAGAGTAGCTGAGGCAGATGCTGATGTTGTAGGCATAGACGAAAGCGACGGTTGGCTTGTTGTTGCTCAGGTTGATCACCTGGATGACGTGGTAGGGCGACCAGCAGATCAGGAACAGGGCGATGACCATGAGGACCATCTTAGTGGCTCTTTTAGCCCAAACAGACTGCTTACGCTTGACCCGACGTATGGAGCTGAACACGTGGTAGAGGGTGAGCGAGTAGAAGGTGCTGATGATGATGAGGGGGATGATGAAGCCCAGGATAGACTGGTAGAGAGTGTACCAGTACATATCTTCAGGCCCGTCCAGGTACATCATACACACCTCCAAATGCTGCCTGCTCACAACCTTGGCGTACATCATGACGGGGACGGAGAGGAGGAAGCTGCCCAGCCACACCAGCATATTGATGATGATGGTCCACTGCACGGTCCTCTTTTCTGAGGTGGGATGGACAATAGCTATGTACCTGTGAGGGAGAATGCACTGTGTAAAGAGTATGACCACTCTCTTGAACACAAATGGTAAAAGCAGCTTTGCCAGAGTGCATGCAAGTGCAGGATTTTGCTTGGATGGTCATTTTCATGCTGGATGAGCTCAGGCTACCCAATGAGATACAAGGTACTATGTCAGAGATACACAATCATTAAAGTGATGATTGCATTGATAAATCAGCATAATTTAATAAGAGTCATTTAGCGAGAGGATGTAAACACATTTCCATATGGATTGTGCTTCAGTTTGAAGAGCCAGAAAAATCATTTTGCCAATACATGCAATCATTGCCATTTAAGTAGAGCCAGTGACTGTCCTCATGTTTGTCCCTGACCTTTCTGTTGCGATTTAGCAGGCGTGGACACAAAAACACTCCTGTAATTTCCTCCATGACATGCTGCTAAATTGCCATTGCTCTCTTATCATTAATTTAGTATACTGATCATTCAGAGCCATTCGTGTCCTGAGCTCAGGTTGAATATGTTTGCTATATGCCCAAATACCCCACTTCAGACTGTCAAAACACTAGATAGCCCTGCACTATATTATGTGCTAAAAGGTTGTCCCTAGATGATTTTTAGGTTTGCATAGAGGAAGAATACTACAGTTTACCTCTATGCAAAGAACCAACAGCCCTTCGGGTATTGTGTTTCAAATAAACAAACACTTGTACGTATCTAAAACCTATAAATCCAACAGCAGTGGGGCATTAAAACATGAGTCACTCATCTGTAAATGTTTTTACAATTATTTAGGTCTTCTGTTAATTGGGAACATGATCATGTTGGTATCCACAAACCTCCCATGAAATGAAATTACACAGCAGCCTGACATAAAGTGACCTTTGTTGGGATAAACAGCAGGGAATTCAAAGAAAAGCACCGTAATGGCAGTTTGGACTTTACCTAATAAGAAATTAAGGAAAAAAATTCATGCAATTACAGTATGAGCAGATGTTGAGCAGATAATGTATGTTTTCTTTGAAAGGTAACATTGATATCAGAAATATGGGGCAACTCAAATAAACTCAGATAATCAGATCAAAAATGTGATTTGGAAACTCGGGAAAATCAGCTGCTTTTTGTTTTAGGTTTCCATGAGTTTCACTGCCATTTGACTCAAGACTACAGACTAAATTTATTTGCCTTGAAAGGGAAGAAGTTTTAATTTTTTTAAAAAGGATTGTTTGATCTTTTCCTCAGTGTTTACTACAGTTAAGCCTTTGTCTTTGTTTTCCCCGTTAAAGAAGTGATTTAAAATGATGAAGCTGAATTGATGTGATATAAAGCTCCGATGATTCACAACCTAAATGGCAAAGCAAATAAGAAACCTGTGAGGAATTCTTCCTGTGGAGGTGGTGCCGCTAAATCGGAGCACATTTATCCGGTCCAGTGACCCCCCTCGCAGAAATGTATTATGTGTATTATTCTGAAGATGTGTGCAATCATACCTCTGTCAAAGCCACCTGATCCAGATTATGTCTAAATGGAGATGTTTATCACTTCAGCTCTTTGGCGTGAGGGCTCATTTAATGTCCTGAATGTGTTCAGCTCACAGACCCGACACATTTATATAGGGAAGATTGTGTTTTCATGGGTTGTTACTCGCATGAAAAAACCCACTCAGTGGTACATTTTTAGAAGGACTGCCTTTCAAAAGAAATGAAAGCTTCACTTACACCCACTGAGGCTGGCTATGCATGAGGCTGAACAAATGAGCATGAGCATGGATTTCTGTTTTCAAACAGAAAACTCTGGAAATGAGATTTAAAAACACCTACTGTGGAATAAAATAAAGACAGTGAGTGCAAAGTGGATACCAGACAACTACTTTTACTTATTTTCAGCTAATATTGGGTTTTTATTATCTTAATTTTTGCACAGATAAATACATTTATTTGTTGTTAGCATGCTTTGGAGGATATCTTTTGTTTTGTTCTTTCCTAAAAGAAAAAATATTAAAATATCTTCATGGATTGGGAACAACTCTGTGAGAAGTGTGGATTTCAACGCTTACCGATCAATGCACAACACAGTGACAATCCCCACTGTGGTGAACTGGTTGCTGACATCCACCACAACGACCGCTTTGCACATGAAGTTTCCGAAAACCCACTGCCTGTCTCTGACCAGCTGGTGAATGTTGAAGGGCATCACAAGCAAGAAGAGCAAGTCTGCTATTGCCAGGTTAAGCACGTAGATGTCTGATACCATTTTCTTCTTGCACGTTGCCACCGCGTAGATAACCAGCCCGTTGGCAACAACTCCAACTGAGCACAGGATGCCATAAATGGAAGGGAATATGTGCATGAAAGTGGTGATGTCGATCTGACTGTAAGGCGAGGGAGTTGAATTCTGACATGACTGATCAGCGAAGCTGTCTGTTTGGTTGTTTTTGCACAATATGCCAGTGTCATTCATCTTCAGCTCGTCCTCACAGTCACCTCGGCGTGGTCGGTAATTAAGTGGCGCACCTTGAGCTCCGGGATCCCCTCAAGCCCGAGCTTCAAACTTAGGGCGGCAAACTTTGGCTCTCTCTCCAAACGCGCGTATCCGCTTCTCTGCCCTGGCTTTCACTTACAAGGATTATATGATTTAGCACAAGAGGAGGGAAAAAAGCAGTGTCCAATCCAGGCTGACTGCACTAGCAAAGATATCGTTCCGAAGATGTTTATATGTGGGAGCAAATTAGGATCCAAATGTTTACTGTGCGCTTCTGCCGCGAGCTTCAACGGACACCAGTGTTCCCTCCCTGTAGAGGATCACGCTCCGCGTTGTGTAATGAGAGGAGCAAATCACAAATCGGCACTTTAACCTCATGACAAGAAATGCTGATTTGGGGGGGGGGAGTTTAAAAAAACATTTAGTGAGGCATTTTTGATCATAGGGGCGTTTCCAGGATTTTTTCCCATTTAACGAGGCGGCACACCCACAGTTTCTGCGCCTTTACGCTTCTACTTCTTTCTGGGTGTAGGTTAAGATTCAAGCTTCGTGGATCAAAGAGGACTTCCTGCTTAAACTTTAAGATGGCAAACTGAAAGAATCTCTTTTTAAGTTCTTTCAAATCGTTTAAGGCGTTAAAAAAAGTTGGAAACAAATCTGAGGTTCAGACTGCAGACAGCTGTAGCGTGCCCCCCTTCCACCCTTCTCTTGTTTCACTTAATTTTTTTACATAAAACAAAAGATCTGTCTCCCTTTGGGGGTTTACCTAGATTTCCAGACGATCCTTAAACATTCTTCTCTTTTGCTTTCTCTAAATTATGATAGCTTCAACTTCAGCAAATTAAGGCTATCGCTGGCAATTAAGTTTCCCGGTGGTGAATAAGCCCTAAAGGCTCCTGTCTAACCCTGCTATCAAAGATGTGATTTTCTTCGGAGCTTTGTTCTGACATCGCTGGGAGCAGCTATAAAGGACAGGAGCTGATCCAGAATCTGAAGCAGCTCAACGTAGAGAGGGCTCTGCTGGGATCTCATCACAGGTCATCCGGCAGGAATATATATTGGAGGTTTCCTCGTGCCGGTTTCAGGGGCTGTTTGTTCATTCCCCGTAGTGCTTTCTTTCTGCTCCACCAACCATTCAAAGACGCATATAATCTAATTATTTTTCACACAGGTCCTCACATAAAATATACATTATACTTTTGCCAGTTCTCTCTTGTCCAAAACACACAGCGCACCTGCCTCAGCGAGCTCTTTAAACTCAGCTCTGAAATGAGTTTTGCATTTAATTATCTTGATCCTCCACACCAGCCCTCCTTTGTGCAGAGATGGACGGGTAATTGCTGTGATCTAGAGTACCTGTGCAGGTTCTATCTACAAGTCAAAAACATGCAGAGTGACTAAAAGCAAGGCCGTTCGCTGCGTTTTGACTGAGGCCCCTACACTTTGATATCAGCAATTCAAGGACAGGAGATGTGACTACGTTTCAAATAGAGGATTTGCATAATAATGTCCCCCCGCAGTATCAGAAGTCATTTGCTTTGCTTAAATGTTTTTGAGCAAATCCTTAAGATCAAGGACTAATCCATTGTTTGCATTTATTTCATTTAGTGTTGCATAACTTTATACTCTCTACATGGGCTCCTGTGGAATATTATATAAGAAGTGCGAGTCCCTCAGAAGGTCCTGATTTCTTTTCTATATATTTCTTCGTTGTATATCTCACTGGGTGGATGCTACCCTACACAAGTTACTCCTAGAATGAATTCTAAGGACTTTTATTGTCCTCTGATAGTTTACAGATATCAGCATCAGTGACGTCATGAGTCATGACTGGACAGCTTCTTTTTTGCCTTTCCTTGCGTGGGTTTCTTCCACAGTCCAAAGGAAGAGTTTGTTGGTTTAATTTTCTAAACTGGCATACTGGCTGTAGGTGTGGGTGTGAGATGAATCAAGCTCTCGAAGCACAGAGAATCAATGTATGTGTGAATGGATCAGTTTGGCTTGTTGTGAAAGATGGCTTTAGGCGGTTAGTGTGACTACAAAAGCTGTCCATTTCCATTCTTTTCAAAATTTCCATTTGTGCCCTGCACATTGTGTTTAGTGCAGATTTGCTAATGTTAGCGGGCCCACTTGGCAGGTAGTTTGTTCCAAGCTTGCCACGGTTCTTCTGTGGATTTGGGCAGTCTCGCTGTCTTTTGTCTCCTCGTGTAATCCTAGACTGACTGCAAGATGTTGAAATCAAAGGTCCACGGGCGCAGTGCCATCTGTTTTAGGACTCATTGTTCCTCTTGTAACAGAGGATAGTTCAGCTGCAGACTGAATTTGGGACCAGTCAGGCAACATCCTGATGGCTCTGCATCATTGATAACAACCAAATACATTTACACAACACTGTGCGGCTCTGTGTGTGTGTGTGTGTGTGTGTGTGTGCGTGTGTGCGTGTGTGTTTTAATATCTTGTTTAGAGAATAACAGTGTTTCTCATGTGACTATCTGTTTCTTAGAAGACTAGTAGAAAAATAGTACAAAAAAGACACAGATCTCATTGTTTGCAGCAGCACGCTTCTTGTGCTATAAATGATAGACTACTGTGGGCTGAACGTACCCAAAGCTGTAAGAGTTGGGCTTGTGGCCGATACAAATCTCCAAAGGCGCGCAGTGTTTGATTCTCTCTTTCGGCACCTGCCACTGTGAGCGCTGATGCGCGACAGGGTTAGTAGGGTCTTACCTCACACCTGCTCAAGTGGTCGAGCGCGGAGGACGGCGCTCGCCCTGGTCTAGCCCACGGATTGTGAAAGTGTGTTACTCTAAAAAGTACACTGCAGAAAAAAAGAGAGTGACAGACCAAGCCGGGATCAAGTTAGGATTAGCTGACAGCTTGTTAAAGTTTGGAGTGTGCCGACAAGTTTCTGGGTACAGATTAAACCAGAAGGGTTAGATGTATTAAAATCACTGGAAGATAATGCGTTACCATGCATTACCATCTTGAGCAACTTTGCATCAAGGCATTCATGCAGAACACCCACATGAACATTGTCTTAGATCAAGAATCCCACCAATGTATCCAAACGTGCCAGATCCCAATCCATGCAAGCCTCTGGTTTAGGATGAACTGACACAAACTGTTGAATGTTTTTTTTTTTGGTGACAGCATGAATTGGAAACTCACTCACATGTATCATGCCTGCCCCACTGACTGTTTTGCAGCTTTTAACCCAAGTGGTGGTTAAATGTAACCAAACAGTGAGCAAAAAAAGAAGTGAACAAAACAAAAATATTGTCTTTAGTGTGACTCAGTCTGTAGTATATTAGGTAATGATCATGTGACCTATGCCACCAGTGTCCTCAAAGGCTTCATTATGGTCTCATGTTGTTGTCTACTTCTCCAGCCTGGATTACGGGAATTGAGCCAATGTGAATGCTTTGGAGGTTCACTCGGGTGCAGTCTTTGAACACGCAAACAGCAGGTCTCCTCAGGCCAGTGATACTTTGCACACTTTGCAGACACTGCCCAGACGCCATAGGTCAGGTAGGCTGCCTTGAAGTGGAAATAGAACAGCAACAGCAGAGTCTAGTGACAACAGGAGGGAAAACAAACAAAGAATGAAGAACAAAGAGTCGGAGATGAGAAGCGGCTGCAGCGGACAGCTTTAATCATTTTTATGTTGGGTTTCATTCCTTTACAAAGAAGTTCTTTGTACACGGTTTCTGTCGGGACAAACAGAAGGAACACATTCAGAAACAGAACGTTCTGATATTGATCTACACACGGACATTATTTTTTAACCTGATAAAAGCAAATTACCATTTGCCTGTCAATTGCAATTTCCCTTTTTGCTCTTGAATGAATTAGTAAAATAAAGTAATCCAAATGTCATCCATGTGACAAACACCATTTACAGCATTCAGTGAAATTACCCATGCCTCTTAGAAAGTCCCTCAATGCAAACACAGAAGTGGTTTCAAGTCTTCTCCAGACAGTTTAAAGACATTACATATTAGATGCTACCCTGTCCTATTTTTTGACATTTCATGCCCTCCAGAATTTTCTCACATCAGTACAGATGAGCGCTCATTATGGTGAAGTGTATAATTGCTGTGACATTGAATCATTTCAAAAGAGCATCGGGGAGCTGGCTCTGAGCTGCGCACAGCAGGTTTTTACCTGTGTTTTCATGGTATCGCAGTCAGTATCAAATGCGCATGTAAAACACATGCAGGTTGATTTATATCCATGCAGATAGGCACTAGATTATCGCCTGACATCATAAGTGTGTCAAAAGTGTGGCCGCAACTGCACTGCAGCATAGCCTAGAAAATACACAGATTGAGCATAAATCTGTATTAGTAGAGTACATCTACAGAGATTTATACTAAGAAACATTTCGACAAGCATGCACTGTAAACCTGTTTTGACATCCCACTCCTCTTTTCACTTGGATTATTTAACAAAATCCAAAAACAGACACTAAAACCAATCAATACCTTTCCACAGCAAACCATGCTCCATCACATCAAAGGACACAAACCTGAGTACATCCTGTGCTCTGTGCCCGTGGTACACTCTGTGGACATGGAACTGAAAGCAGTGAGTGGCAAGTGTAGCAAAACATAATGTAGTGTCTGAGTAACTTATCTAGGAACATCTTTTATGCAATATAGTGCTATGCCTTAGGCCGATAATTAAATTATGAAAATGTGAAACGCCACAGAGAAACTGCCACTGTATCTATACGTCAAGCTGAATGTATAGTATAGAAGGAGACTTCAAATTAAATTAATTTTGAAGGATCATGTTTCATTTCCTGCACATTCTGAGCAGGCTGCAATTTACTGAGCAGATACAGTAACGCATGGGCTGTACGTATATTGTGCTCAACGCTAAACTAAACCAGGGTAGAAGTGTCTGTTTGCAATTCAATTGCAAAACATGAACCAAAGAAAATGAAACTCCAGCCTGTCCACTGTGCAGTTAACAGTATCACATGCCTGAGAGGTCGCATGATACTCTGCAATGAAAAGATGCATAAATGCATATATATATACTATCATGATCATCATGATCATCATTATTATTATCAGTAGTAGTAGTAGTAGCATAAGTAAAAGTAATTACTTAAGAATAAAGACAAGTCAGAACATGGTTGACTTGGCAAGGTTAAGGCAAAAGGGTGCATTGTGCATTTAAAGTTGCCAACAAAGTTGAAGCTGGAGTGGGTGTGCTGGGTTTATTTATTAGTGTGTAAATGTAGAGAAGCAGCCAAGAGTGTGTTTAGGAAAAAAAAACATCAAAAGGTTTTAAAAATACAGGCACAGATTTGTTGGTACACGAAGCAGCTTACATTGTGAGGTTTTTTAATATGATTTTTAATATGATTTTTAGTCTTATCCTGTATTTTTGAATTGCAGCTAGTTTACCGCAAAGCCATGATGCAATCTTTTACTTTAAAGTATTACAGTGGAGTTATCTGTTTACTTGTTTGCCTTAACAGAGTTTGCATGTTTGCCCTGTGCCTATGTGGTTTTCCTGCGGGCAAAACACCAGAAATGGTGTTTTGTAGTATAAAATGATCATTAGCAAATATATGACGATCAGTCCTACAGTTTTTTTTTTTGCGAGTGGGGTTGCCACGCAGCGGCAGAGCTGCTGTGTTGGATGCAATCAAATGTCAGATACTGTACTGTCTCTCCTTTTCATTACTTTCAAATGCAGTAAAAGTCCCTGGAAACTAAATTTAGTCCCCTCTAAAGTTCAAACCCTCACTTTCTACAGCCATGGCTGGCTTTCATTCTACTTCCAAAACATATAGAATTGAAATACATCCAACTACTGGTTCTACTGAATTTTCATTGGCCGCAAGTAAAAAAAAGAAACTTGTGAGCTGTGAAAAAAAAAAAAAAAAACGCTGACAGGCAGAGATAAGTACTCTACATTGCTACCACCATAATTAAATGTGGCATTAGGGTATGACTGAAGCTTATAATGATTTTATTGCCCCTTGTGACATTTCTGATAATAGATCTTTGCCAGCTATCGAAGGCAAAACTTCAGCTTAGCACAAATTTCCCTCTGATAGTCCTTCCTTAATAGTGGATGTTTACTCAGAGTTCTCACAGATGGATGCTATATCTTACTAAAGGCAAAATCCCCTCATTATGGAAGACTACCCAGCTTCACAAAGGTTGTGACTTTTGTGACAGAAGCAACTGTGGATCTACAGTTTCTCAAAGCTGCCCAGTCTGTTTTTGACTTCCTCGATGATCAAAGCTTCCTTCAGTGACAGTATTCATACTTTAGACCTGCTCAGGGAGCACTAACTTCTGCATCTCCTCCAGAGCAAGAACTCAGCTCATAAAAAGTAACACTGTGCTGCAATCCTTGCAGATTTGTCCAAAGTTACAATATCATTACGTTTTGTTAAATAATCTGCTTTCAGCAGGCATTGAAGCCGCTCGTTATTCCAGCTTAGACATACAAAACACACAAGATAAAGTAACATTCAAACATCCCTCAGATGAGAATGAGCCCCTTGTTACTGTGGTCACTGGGTTAAAAGGCATCCACCACAGCCCCCTGACCTTATTTATAGAGCTGCCTCTCCTATTGATCAAATGCTATGAAAATTCCTAGAATGGGACCTTTAGTAACAATTTGCCCTCACAGCTGAGACTAGATGCTGGAACAGATAAAAGCTATTCACAAACCATCTTTGCCATTAAGAGCTGATAAAGGGAAAGAGTGTAAGGAGCGGGGTAGGGAATAGGATTTATAAGAGATTATTCAGTCCTCTAGTGCAGCACTGCGGCCATGCATCACAGTCTGATCAGGATGACAGCAATATTTCAAATACTGATGGAAAGAGGATTCGGTCTGCATTTGATTATGGCATTAGTGTGTAAATAGATGCAAGAGGACTACCAGCCAAAGGTAGTTTCAGGTCACAGTTTGAACAGTCCCTAAGAGTTTTTGTTGTGGTTCAC
Organism: Perissodus microlepis; assembly: GCF_051167445.1. Lineage (NCBI taxonomy): Eukaryota > Metazoa > Chordata > Actinopteri > Cichliformes > Cichlidae > Perissodus > Perissodus microlepis. Next base: position 6,894,156 of record NC_140462.1, on the reverse strand, counting down.
AGGGAGCTGGAACAAGCACATGGGAAACACTTGACCCGCTTGGCCACATTCAGACTCATTAAGCTTAATAAGAGAAGTATTTATCTCATTAAGCTTGAATTTGGAGGCGGCTAGTTTGTACATTCTTGACTGCGGTGTGTGTAAAAGCTAACCTCATTTTAGACCCGTGTGTGATTTCCTCTCAGCCACAAATCCCACGATTCAAGGAAATGTGCCTTTTATATTTTCAGCTTCTTTGTTTTATATTTATTAAATGAAATTGTAGTTTGCGATGTAGCTACCCTGCCATGGATTACCACAGACTCATGGAATTTTGATACCATTTTGTGACTGATAACAATCAGTTAACATTTAATACCTACCTACCTAAAAGCTACATTTCTAGGTCATAGATTTCTGCATTGTTACATATTTGGTTGTCTTTGTGGGAAACCAGATTTAAATTGAGGTGATTAATAATTTAATCTTTCATATGGAAGTGGTTCAGGGTCTTGACATCAACACTGGATGAAAGTGCGCTGCATGGCAGGCAGACTATGCTGGATTTGGATGAGAGAGTGAAGTACTGAGGTATCAGCTAATGCTTGCAGCCTCTGGCTCACATCTGCCAATTAGTAATTAGTGATATTAAAAAAGCCACTTTTGCAAAACAAAACCTGAGAATCCTGTTTGTAAAATTAACAGTAGAGGATAGTAAAATTTAAAAAAAACTTATAATTTTATTAAAACACCAAGACCATCTTGCATCTGAACCTAATCATTGTAGCCTTACATACAGCATGTGACAGATTTGACCTGCTTTCCTAAAGTATTTGGAAATTCAATGCAAATCTACAGGTGCTACAAGATTTTGTTTACTGAGGCTGTCAATATCTATTCAGCTGGACTTTAGATCCACCGGCGTGGCTCACATCAAGAAATCTATGGTTTCAGGGTTTTTTAAAAAAACTTTATTACATGCCTGTCCACGTCTGTATGTTTTTTATGGGACAGTGATGGCCGAGTTTGCACAGGTTTCTACAGAGACAAGCACCCATGGGTCTTAAAACTGGTCTTAAAAAAGTAAAATCCTTTTATGGTACATATAGATTATTCTTTTTTCAGTGAGGACAGTGTTTAATGTCTGCAATGGTTATCTATATGTCTGTGAAGGTTCTCAGTCATCCAGGTCATCGTAGTCAAAGGAGCTTGCAAAGAAAAGCGTCTGGACTTCTTTAACTTAAAGAAGTCCAGACGCTTTTCTTTGCAAGCTCCTTTGACAATGGTTATCTATATATTATAAATCTCAGCAACTTGAGAATTTCCTTGCTACTTTGACTTTCCGTTAAATATATTTAAATCATCAGCTGTTTTCATGCTTCGGGGAAAGCAGGATGTGCAGGAAGTGTTGTAGAAATGTAAAAGTACACTTTTCCTGCTCTCTGAAACATAAATTAAGGCTTAATCATTCATGTATTAATGTCAGGTTGGCTATTTATACATTCTAAATACATCTGTAGTTCGAAACTTGGCACAGAGACTTATTATGAGGGAGTTCTTGGCCGTCTAATGTGAGGGCATGAAATATGAACAGTATGCAAGCTTTGAGGTTGACTAAGGAACCGTGAACACATTTATAATGTGTTGGATATGAAAGCTATGTTTATCAAAGCTGTTCTGTCTAAATGGAGAAATACTGCGTGACTGTATAACGAGAGTGCACAAAACTTTTTTTCAGTGTTTTTTTAAATTTTAGCACAAAAAAATGAAGAAATTATACATAAAAGCGAGAGGTCAATCTGAACTCGGTAGGATTCATATCATGCATTCCCACATGTTTTTATTTCTTATTATTTTGGGGGATTCCCAGTGGTGCACCACCTCACATACATGTCTCCTCTGGCTATTCAGTATGAATTTGTGTTTCTTCCTTATGTGCTGTTTTCAGCTGTGTGACACTGCTGGCCACAAGGAAGCTTTTTGTTCGGCTTCTTCTTCTCCAACTAAGCCTGATGAAATATTCATGGAAATTTCACCCGGAACAAAGAAAAGATCCGAATATAAATTACATGTTATTCCGCGACTATTACAAAGCATGACTCCAGAACAACACTGTGGCTTTAGGGTTTTTTCTCATTACATATAGCAACGACGCTCCCTGTATGTTTTGTCCCACGCGAGTTGTCATTTTAATGTGCGATTCATTCGGATTAAATAGTCGTTTAGGCAATGACTCACTCCAGGCAAGAAGAACGAACGATAGGTCAGCGCATGTCAGCACAAACTTACCAGACTCAGACTCAGCCCGAGATATCTCATTCTGTGTTTGGATCACAGAATGAATGACGGGCATGTCTTTTAAGAAACTCCGATTGTACGACTTGTCCTTCCATGCTTGTTTTGTTCTTCTCTGGTTGTTGGATGACACAGATCTTGTGAAGGTTCTTTGGACCATCATATGATCTCCTTCAGGGGAATGAGCAAGATGAATTCACATACTGTATGCAGGGAAAGCATCCACTTATAAAATACCCACACATCTATTCTGGTATTACAAATAACTCACTTTACTAGCATCTCATTTTCCAAGAATTAACAATCAAAACATTGTATTTTCCTACGAACTCGGGACAAAGTTTAGATTTGTGGACATTTTAAATAGGCTGCCATTTAAGTTATATATGCTGGTAATTGGGGAAATAACGACCAGAAGAAAAGTGGCATGAAAATACAGCAAGTGAAGTGAAAACATGCAGACAGGTGCTGAGCTCGAGGAAAATGTCACCACTTTCCAAGAACAGTTTTAATGCACATTGGCATTTACTGTGCAAGTGTGCTCAAGTCTACTGGAGCGTTGGAACACAATAAAAACTAAATAAAATAAATAATAAGTTAAGCACTTTCTAGCATGTCAGCAGTGTTAGTATTTTGGTAACTTTTATTCTGGAAAAAATATCTGAGCCTTACATTACAGTCTGTTAAGAATAAATCAACATTACTATAATACAGGTTTTTACAATAACACTCATACATTCTGAAAGTGTTACCATCCCAACAATATGCATGCCATTTGCAGTTTATATGACCACGCACTACTACACTCCTGTCCACAGTAGTTGCTTTATTTTATTAATTTCTTCTATGCTTATTATTCTTTTATTTTAGTTTTTCTTAGTTATTTGTCTTATTTATTTGTGTACAGTGAACTTGTAAGTAAGAATTTCCTTGCTGAGTGTAACCACTGTTCTGCAGTGTAGGTGACAATAAGGAAGACTACAATAATACCATGTTTTTATTACATTTATTAAACTATACAATAAGAAAATGATTTAATTTTAATGTTTTAGCTATTTTTGAACAATTGTGAAGTGGAGGGAGCTGTAAAAAGTAGCTGCAAAGCTATGCAGTCCACTTTAAATTAGCTTTTAAATGAGCCTTTAACCCAAGCCAGTTGAACAAAGTGTGCGTTTCATTATTCTACCTCCATTTATGCAAATGAATGAAAAATAAAAGAACTGCTTTGATCATAATTAATACATTTAGTAGCCTAATAGCTTTGATAGTTTCAGTTTAATTCTGGAAAAAAGTCCAGCTACACGTCAGGCATACTGAAAAACCAGCAGTGCAGCAGTGAAAGCAAACAAACAAACAAATCTAGCCTCGAAATTGCTCCCAGAAGTTAGCGACATACGGTTGCTGAGTACTATAGAAAGCAGCACTGATGTTTGAGGTCATTTTTAAAAGGTAAGATGTTTTTTTGTTTGTTGAATGAGCAAGCCTGCATGTTATCAGCAGAGATGGGCAGTAACGCCTTACTTGTAACGCGTTACTGTAATCTGATTACTTTTTTCAAGTAACGAGTAAAGTAAGGGATTACTATTGAAAAAACGGTAATTAGATTACCGTTACTTTCCTGTAGGAACGCTGCGTTACTGCGTTACTAACACCGTGATTTTTTTGCGAGAATGTCTCATGACAGTGACGTAAGCGAGTGCCACGTTCTGACAACAGCTGTGTGCAGATCAACAATGGATCATATGTGCGGGAGAGAGTATGAGCATGCAGCGTTTAAAGCTTGGAAGTACTGACCTTACTTTGAGTTTGATTCCATAAAAAGTGACAAAAACATAAGCATCCGTTGTGCGTGGGAAGAAAACTTCTTTTTACACCGAAAAAAACCCTAAACAAGCACCGAGTGCGCAACGATGTCATGGGAAATTCACAGAGAAACTCGCGGATTCTTCCACTGACCGCTGCTGATTACTTTTTTCAAGTAACTTGACCAACACTGGTTATCAGCACATAAATCAAATTAATCTGTGTATTGAAACACAAAACTGTGGCTTACCTAGTAACAAATTACTACACTGTGGACATATTAGGCTAGCAAACTCGTAAAAGCAATGAGGAACAACACATTCATTTATCAAATAACCAAATATTTTATCCTAATGTTATTTCATTCATTGGCATCATGACATGTTTAAAAAAAGACTGTGAGTTCTTGCTGGGTTGCTGGATTGAAATATTAGCTAAATATAACATTAATAAAACATTATGTGCTACGGCTGTCTGCTCTGTTTATCCTCAAATAATGTTTTCAATGTTTTCAAGCTTTGTCGTCCTGTTTACTGTTACTGTCTGTATTACAGCTGAGCTGACTGCTGAAGGAGAGCCAATAAGACTGAAAACACAAGGTAAGTTTATAATATGCTACCAGGTCTGAAACAAATACTCAAGTCTAAATGGATGAATTAGACTAAATACATAAAACTTATATAACTCTAATCCTGTATTACAGTATTAGTATTTATTGAATATGTATTGAATTACACAAATTCATAATAAGTGACGACACTCGTCACAAAGTTCTATCATTAGAGTTTTCCTCCTGATGCATTTACCTGTCCAGGTAATGTGTTTATGTGATGCCATCAGATGACATCACCGACAACCACCCGTCAGTCTCTTTCTGTCCGACCTGCAAGTCTTAAAATTAATTTGTCTTGGAGATTACTTTCACTCTGAGATGTGAATCATGGAGATTACTGAAAACACAATGAAGAAAAAATGGTAGGTAGACAATAATTCATTGTGAATTATTAATTTTATTGCATAAAAATATAACAATTAGTTATATCACAGTTAATTGTTATTGATTAGCAATATATTAACAATAAAAATTACCAGCATCAGTGTGCTGCAACATACGCTTCACTGTGAGGTAACAATTATTATAGATTGATTAATTTATTTACTATTAATTGCCGTTACTATTACGCTCTTCCACAGTGTCTTGTCTGTCTGCCTTCTACCTGTGCCTGGTTCTTCCTGTTAAATGGGAGTTTTTCTTTCCCGCTGTTGCCAAGTGCTTGCTCACTTGATTGTTGGGGGTTTCTCTGCCTTATTATATAAAGCTTGAGTCAACTGCTGTTGTGATTTGAGGCTCTATAAATATAATTGAATCTTATAAATTGAATATTCCAGCTTCCAGGAACGATCTGAATCACACGATGACCCCACATTCACCATTCGAGGGCTCTGACTGAAGCCAAACCATGTCTGCAAATTTCCTCTTGCAGCATAACAGTGCCACTAGATCTTGGGGTCAAGAGTTTTTGACACATGTTGAAGGAGGACTTATCTGATTTTATCACTTTCTCCCATCTCTGCAGACCAGTGCTATGGTTTCTCTCAAATGTGTATTCATCTGGGATCTCTGCTCTGCTCTGCCACCAGCGTCATCCAGTGCTTCCTACTTTATTTACTTATTTATTTATAACGTTTAGTCACCCTACTCATCTCGGCGATCGATGCTCCATCCACGACAGCGGTGACCCTCCCCCACCCCCAAATCACAATACTGAATCAGACTCCGCTGGGCCTCCTCAGCGCTTTCATACACCACAGAGCACAGCTGGATGTTAACTGCTTAAGTGTACCACGCAGTGCAGCTGTGTGGTACCGTTTGCGTTCGTAGCATTTCTCCCTTCATTTAATTTGCCATTTTTCCTTTAATTTGTCACCCATCTGCAGTTATGTCGTGCGCCTCTGTTTACCCTCAAACTGCGGGGTTTTTGACAGCAGTCTGATGCGGTTCCTGTTTGATTCGTAATGCCTTTCAAAACAGTGGTTTAGAAAGCACAGAGTTCTCTTTCTGCAGCTTATCTGATTATAGATTTGATGTAAAACAAGAATCAGCCACACTTGCCAAGTTATGATTTCTTAAAAAAAAAGCTCCTTCCTTTCCTTCCTTCTTTCGTTTCTTCCTCCTGGCAGTTCTCAGGAGTCTCTCAGCTGTTTCTAATCTTTCCTTTTCTTTGTTTGTTTGTTTGGAAATACAAATATTTTCATATTCCTGATGTCTTCTTATGGCAGCGGGATGTAGGATGAAGAAATTACAAAGAAAAATAAAGGACAATAACCCAGCTTGATAACATTTAGCGTCAGCTTAAGGAACTGTTTATATAATCACATCTACTGTTGAATGCTAGTATTTAATGGAAGTGTTTTTCATGAATCTTGATGTGACATGTAACTCATCACAGCTCCCTGATGCCACCCTGATGCTTTATTTGATTTCATATTCTAAGGTAAAAGAAGACGAAGGAGGGGTAATAGTTCTTTGTTCATAATGAAGGCTTCAAGCGATCCTGAGAATGTTTAATTACTAATAGTAGACATTAATCCCGCATCACAAATGCAGTGCCAAAAAACAGACTACAATATGCCGAAAATGTTTGATAAAACGTTTCTAAAATGATAAATAAATAAAACGCAGCAAAAGTGGTTTTAGTTTCAGTGACGGAGGCTGAGGACGCCGGCAGCTGCAGGCCCTGATGGGTTAGTTATAAAGGCTTCTTTTTTTTTTTTATTAGATTAAAAACAAACAACCAGGCTGTAAACATGTTATTTTCATGGTTGAATTTATGCATTTTAAAACAGGAGGACTGGGGACTGACTCGGCTCGAGTGGCCTCGAGGGAAACAACAATTTTTCCTGCTTTTTTTTTTTTTTTTTTTAACCCTAAAACAGCTCTGAGTGAAGCACCAGAAGCCGGCATGATCTTTTCACAATAAACCGTTTTCGTGAAGACATTTTACCAAACCACATACTCTGGGAAGAGAGCACAAAGGTCATTCTTTAGATCCTCACTTAGCTCTGTGTGTTACCTCCAAACCTCCATTCTCAGCCAGCGTTTTAAAGAAACTAGCGTGCATGCAACTGTTAACTATTATGAAATATTGCAGATTGTAATTTGTTTTTCCACAGATTGCACTCCACAGGGGCAGCTCTCCCTTGTTGTCACTAATTGCATTACTGGATGGCTCGAGCTGTAACTGGAGTGGGGGGGGGGTTTTATGTCTCGTTTTGTCTCTGAATATTCTGCATTTGCACAAATGATTGTTTTTTTTTTTTTGTTATTTGTGTGCTCATTATACAGCGAACCGCAAGAGCCGATTCTCGGTCCATACTGAGAGCAGGCTCAGTGACTCTAACCCTTGCTCATAGGAGGTCGCTCTATCATTGTGGGGTCTTTACCTAGCATTGTTAAGTGTCTGTCCCATTTAAATCAGATAAAATCAATGAATTTGCTCCTCTGTTCATTGTTTTTACTGCTTATCCGGTTTAAGGTCACAGGGGAGCCTCCACCAGCAGACACCAGTTACAAGGCAGGGTACACTCTGGTCAACACAAACCATAACCCCTCCCCTTGTGCTGCCCCCTGCAGGCAAAATGTTTAATTAAATTATATTTAACTAGATATTTAAAAAGGGGAGCTTGGTACTTTCCCATTCTTCTGCGTGTCTTCTCTATCAACCCATATGGAAAAGAAATTGTAAAAACTTATAAAAGACTTGCATAAGATTTGGCCTACTTCATATAGTGAATCATATAAGGCTCATATGATTTACTCATGAAAGTGGCCACTTTCTCATTACTTTCATATATTGTTTTAGTAAGTATCCAAAACATACAAGTTTCATTTATATAATTTTTCAAGGGATCTTATATCTGTTTTCACTCTTGTATGCTTTTCATACAAGTTTCACACAAGACAGATGCAAACTTTATAAGATTTATATATATCTTTTCCATATGGGAATGCTTGAGCTTTTTAGATTGTCTTCACTGGTAAAGCTGTTATTTATTGGTTTAAAAAGGGTAAAATGTGATCGAAATACATCACCAGCACCCGTCAGCAAACACGTGTTAGACATTTCTAAGTTGACGGAGACTTGCGGCAGTCTCCGAGCAAACACGGAGGGATTACACCTCGAATATAGCCTGGAAACACCTCTGTGCGATTCAAGAAGGGCTGTGGGATGCGACTGGACAGTGGGGAAAAAAAGAATGCATTCACACGCACATATGAAGTGGCACATTTCCATAATGGCAGTATTTGATTTACCCAAAATTGTGTATTGATTTATTTGATGACTTGCCTCACAGACTCACAGAAAACCATGGCAAATAGTGAGTCATACCCGACCAATTTCATGTGCAGACAAGCATAATATTTTGTGTGGTCTTATGGTGGGTGCTCAAGATTTAATCAAGGATCCACACTGGATCTTGCTTGCATAATCACAGCTTTGATATCGTGAGTCACTCAAAAATAGGAACTGCAGAGGAGAAGCAAATCCTCCATTGTCACACGGCTGCATGGGGAGGATGGATGCCTGACCACATTGTGGTAGCATAGGAGAGCAGTGACACCCAATGAAGGCGTTATTCAGTCATGAGCACAATTCTTCCCTCGCTTTCTTTAAACCAAGACGATAAAGCTTAGCTGTAATTTCAAAGTTTAATTCGAAAAAATGAACTGAGGTATTTCTGTGCCTGAAACTTGACAAGTCTAAACTGTAGCATTTCTGTTTCATAAAACAGATGAAGCTTTAATATTTTGGGAGAAAGCAGGGATCGTGTGCTGCAATAGCGTCCTCTTAGATTTTCTTTTGCACTGTTATTAACACCACAAGAGGGCAAGATGTTATTTTGGGATATTGACATTGCTTTTGTGCAGATTTGAAATGCAAATAAGAGTTTAGCGTGTAGTATCACAGCTCTTTTTAAGCATTAGAAAAATAATTTCGCCACTATTCTCACCTCAAAGTGCAGCAGCACAATAAAAACATAGTGAATCTTGCAAACTATACTTGCCAGATGCCACTAGACTAACAATGACACTGCAGTCATTTCAGGTCTTCTCCTCCTACTTCAGTGCACAGAGAAAGGAAAAAACCCAGACACAAACAGGAAAACAATAGCTCACTGTGAAAACATCATTTTTATTTATTTATTTTTTGCTTCATGCGCAATCATCAAATCTCTGGAATAGTTTTTGCCCATTTATGACCTGTCACAGCCACAACAAACATTGCCTCTCATAATTGGATTTTAAATATGAGGATGAAAACTGAGCCACAAAGATGCGTTGTTTTGTGAGGGGACATCAGTATGCCAGCCTGTGTCAGAGCTCCCTCTGGAAATGGAGTCATTCCAGTAGGGACGAATTAAGTAAGGTTCGGATTAGAGATTTGACGTTTTTTAGGAGCAAAGCCAGAACGAAAATGTTTGCTAAAGAAAAGTTATTGTATCAAACAACGTCTCAAAGGACCATTTTTCATGACAACTGTGTCAACAAGGCCACTGGTGGAGAACTTGAGACTGCTTTTCCCTCAATGACCGGTTCCCCTGTTCCCATCCTGGTTCCTGAACACCCACTGATAGCACAGAGAGTGAGTGATAGAAATTTAAAAAAACAGATTTCTACTAAAAATGTCTGCCAAAATTTGTTGGATGTGGATAATTGGTTATGCTGCAGAGTACGCGTGCGCAACACTTGGTTACACATTTTTCTTGCAAACTGCAATCAAAGTATGAAACTGCAGTTTGTCTTCCTGCCATCCCCTTTCCCGCTTCCCTATGCTGAGCGCCAAACTGCACCGCTGAAGTTAAGAACTTCCTTTTTGATGTGATTTTAAGTTTCTAATGTCATAATTAGTCTTTTCTCCAGGCTTAAGGGAGGGCATTTATGTTTTCTCGACAGTCATGAAAGTGGCTTTATTCGAGGGTGTAAAATGCCTGTGCACAGTTGCTCGTTTGATGACTGTTTGAAAAGAGAAGAGGCACGTCACTCGGCTTTACACAAACAAACAAAAGTCTAAAAGGCTCAACATAGTTTCGGGGGTGGCGGGAGAGAACAAAAACAATTAAAAAAAAGACAAACACAGTATTGATCCTTCATCGCCCTCGGGGGCTTTTTGAATTAGAGCTCGCCATCTCCTCAAAGAGTTGTCTCACCTCTCTGTAGCATCTTAGCATTCACACGGTGTCTGTGGGGTTCCAGCACTATCAGTATGCGGCACACATCGCCTGCAGGTCTGCAAATAACTCTGTGGCATGCCCCCCACCTACCCACCCCGCCCCTTTCTTGATCTATACTTTATTGCTATATTTATGAGTAATACACAGGCACCAACGCAGTTGTTCCAATACAACTGGGGGCTGCGCAGATTTTTTTTCCCTTCTAGCTGTGAAACTTAATGAATAATTTGAATAGGTGCTGACGGAGATAGAGAGCATGGTCAAGTTTATCAAATCAAAATTTATTTATATAGCACATATTAAAACAACAGTGTTGACCATAGTGCTTCACAGTCAGTAAAAGCATGAGACAGTTAAAACAAACAATAAAAGAGGACAACAAACAATAGGTAACAACACAACAAGCTAGACCAGCCAACTAGACAGAATCAAAAGCCAAAGTAAAAAAAATACGTTTTAAGACGTGATTTAAAAGACTGGATAGACTCGGCAGTACGAATATGAACAGGGAGGTTATTCCAGAGTCTAGGTGCCACGGATGCAAAGGCCCGGTCACCTCTCGACTTCATTCGAGTCCTAGGTTGTGCTAGGAGCCTGTGATTGGATGATCTAAGTGCTCTGTTGGGATTGTATGAATGGAGTAGTTCAGAAAGATAGCTGGGCGCTAAATTATTCAGAATATTAAAAGTGAACAAAAGAATTTTAAAATCTATACGATATTTAACAGGGAGCCAATGTAATTTGGCTAAAATTGGAGTTATGTGTTCATGGATTCTCGTACCTGTTAAAAGACGCGCAGCTGCATTTTGAATTAACTGAAGCCGGCAAAGAGAGGAGTGTTGGAGGCCCGAGTAGAGGGAGTTACAGTAGTCCAATCTGGATGTAATAAATGCGTGGATAAGCTTTTCAAGGTCCTTTAAAGGAAGGAACGGCTTCATTAGATTTTACATATACCGCTCTAAAGTTACACGCTAGCCCTCAAATCCTGCGAACTTCCTCTAGAAAAGCATTGATCCGAGCATTCCTGTTCCTGCGTGTCAGCCCATGGATCAAAGATGAACATATCAAACACAGTGTCATTCCAGATAACATCTCATCCCTACCTGTCTTTATAGAAGCAGAGACTGCCTTAGTACACACGGGACTTGCAGTCACCGCTTTATACATAATCCTCTGTGGTGTTCAGTGATTTCACTGTGGAGATACGGACAAGCACTAAGCCTGCAAAGAAGGAGGAATCAATAAAAGATTTTTTTTTTAACACCAGAGAGACCGGGTTTATACCCGACACGTAACTGTCTTTGTCGCCAGCCCATGATAGCAAAGCTTGCATCATTTTCACCCTGTGACTCTGTAAGGCAGGACCTGCCAACCAAAAAGTTTTTTTTTCTTGAAGCTCATTGGCAGTTGTTTATATTCCTGCCTGTGGACAGCTTTAGATGATGTAATAATGTCAAGATACAGACGCTAAAGTTTACAGGTGTGTAAAGATCGAAGTGAAGGCCAAGTTCAAAGATGGATGAGGTCATGGGTGGCCCATGAGTGCTCAGTGAAAGATTTTGTGTGTATTTGTAACTCCCATTTAGAGTTTATGAATACGGAATATTTTCCAGGATGGATAACTCATTGGCATTACTGCTGAAGGATGGGATCACACATGGTCCATCCATTCATGCCTTCAACCAATGATCCATTTTCTTGTCCCCTTATCCAACGAAGATCACGGTGGAGCTGGATTCCGTCCTAGTTGGCACCGGGTTCAGTCAGCGTTCAGCCGCCATAAAATACGACCCAGGACAGATTTCCTCTTCTCTGACACCCATTTTAGCAGCTTAAACATGTACACACGGGGTTCCGTGGATGAGCATTATCCACCAGAGGAAGATGGCACTGCAGCAAAACCTCTTGGCACTCACTCAGTCACTTAATATGCATGCATTTCCACCTACTGGTCAAGGAATAACACTGCACATCATGATCTCCCCACCACCCCCATTTTTTTTCTTCTTATTTGTCAGTCTGTGATACAAATCTAAATTACTGCTGCAAAATAGAGATTCGGGCAGATAGTAGACATGCATGTAAAATTTGAGCATATTTATGTAATAGATTGCAGCCAGTGGAGCATATCACACGCTGCCTCAGGGGTTTATAGAGGTTGTAAAAGCGGGCTGGTTCAGGCCTGAGTTGATTTGTGTCCCTGCTCTCAGGTGTTCCTGCATGTAATTTGTCCAGAACACCCCCACACCCCCTTTTTTTGATATCTGAGCTGCAAATTTTCTCTCAAACAGGATGACACAGTGTGTGAGCCATTATTGCAGTGCATTTTAAATTAAGCTTGTCATCCAGACCTGCTCTGACTGTTGGGCTATTGGGAATAAAAACAGGTGGTGCCTCCCCCTCTTGTGGTTTGATGCATTATTACATTGGTTTGTGCAGTTACTGCTTTAAGCTGTGCCCAGTCATTAGCGCTTTTTTCTTTTTGATAACCGCACAGAGGCTGCGTCTGAGCCGGGGCAGTGCGTAAGAATCTGCATTTCATGAGATAAATGTGCGTGCAAGGGTGGCACCGATGTTTGATCTCAGCAAAACATCCCAGACGCTCTCCTTTGTGAGTGTAATGTGGAGTTATGCGACTGGCTGTGATCACGAAGACAATGTTTGAGAGGGAAGAGAAAGAAATCAATGTCAGAATTGAAGTAGATGCCTTATTTCCTTTGGAGTGCACTGTATTGCTGATTGAGCGTTCAGAACCATTCAAAACCAAGATTGCCTCTCCTCTTTATAGGCAGCTTCAGCTTGGATTGACTCTCAGTCTCATGATGCTGGTAAAAATAGCCCTGTTCTCAACAGGCTAGATTTAATTTAGCAGTCTCTACATCGGCAGTCGATGAGAAAAAGTCGGAGTAGAACCAGGTTTAGAAAACTGAGTTCTGTGTGACTTTCATGAAAAAAACAACAACAATAACAACAGTGACAACCAGAGTGATTACTGTAGAGCTTTGCATTGTTTTCATTTGTGTAACTATGATCACTTTCCTCTACCTTCACATCTGTCTATGTGCGTGTGGGGTTTTATTTTTTTTCTGACAACGAAGACAAGTGTTCAGCATGGCAAATGTTTCCCCATGCGTTCAGAATTTTCTTCTTTAATCTCCTCCGAGAAAGCTTCGGGGCTTGGCTGCAAAGCATGGGTGCCTGGATGAGTTATGGCATGCCAGCGCCTCAGAAGCGTTTAGAAGAACGGATGAAAGAGGAGGTTTCACCCAAGAACATGCTAATAGTGAAAACTTATCACGTAACCGTGCAGAGATCCCAGATCCCTATCTGTTATTAAAAAGCTATAATATGAGACAGACGGTATTGTGTCCTGGAGAACAGGGTTCCTGCAGGTGAGGGTGAAATGCCGCACACGAAGTGGTGATGAAACTGCAAGTCTGAAAGCATCAAATTTAAGTGTTTATTTTTCTCTTTTGTGCACACATGATTGTGCATACAATACTCGTGTGTGTTTGTGCACAGGAGGCTGTTGGTGCATCAGGGGGTTCAAGTTATGTGGACTGAAATTCATCAAAATCAGCAGAGCGTTGTGATGAAGGTTTTGTGAGGGAAATTCAGCCATAACTATAGCCAGGCTCCATGCAAATTCGTTCGTTTTCTGTTGCCTTTTTAATGAAAATTCTCCCCAGCTATATTGGTCCTCAGTATAGCTTTAACCTCTGCTGTTTTTACTATCTGCTGAATTGGCTGGTGCCATCCACTGGGCGGGCTGTGTGAATTAAAATCATCCAGGAGTTGTTTAGCGCGCTGAGAGTCTGGCCACGCGTCTATCTATCGCCTGAGTCCCTGGAGACAGATTCCCCATATTAAATTTGTGTTTGTTCCATCCAGTTTCCATTTGGAAACTGATTGACTCAGTGCATCCCCATCCGCCATAATCACCAAATAATTTACCTTGTTGTTATCAAGAGGCAGATAATGGGAAAGAAAATAAATCTCCAATCTCAGCTTTGTTAGGCCAGAACATTACAATAAAATGCTCGAGTTGTTTGTGAGGCACCAAGAAATGAAAACGGAAGAAAAGCCTCCTAATGTTTTACTTGTTTGCATGATTGCTTTAGTGGTTCCTCACCTGTGTTGTGTCTTCTTAAGTTCAAATGGGTATCTATGGCCAGTGGTTCACTTCCTATAACCCAGCACATTAGTGTGAATGGCACGACTGAAGCTGCTGTCATGTCCTCAACTACTTGCAGGATGATCACAGCCCATTGCATATGCATTTACAACCTCCAAGTAGGAGGCATGAAGTACAGTTGACATTAACTCGCTCTCAGTGCACCATCATAAACAAATTCAGTGGCCTTGTACAATAACCTTGCCCAAATCATGATGGATGATTTGCCATCAAGATGATTTTTGGTGAGATGTTCGCTCTAGCAGTTTTTATGATGCAGTGTTGGAGGCAAATAAAAAAATTATGCAACAGTACTGCACCATGACCTGTTGTGCATTAGCTGACAAAACTTCCATCTATCATTGGCAGTCAGAGGTAGGAAATATTTAAGTAAGTACAAATACTAGAATTTTCAGGTATCTGTACTTTTTGAGTATTTTTTGTCAACTTTTTACTTTTATTCCCTACATTTTTAAACAAATATCTGTACTTATACTAAAGGGCAGTAGAGATGAATTTGAAGCTAAGCTGATGATGATTGTGTAGTGTATAATATAAAGACAGGATAAGCATTGAACTGTCAGTGTAGAGGATGGAAATCAGCCAGGACAACTGATAAAAACATCTGCTTACACTTCGTTGAATTAAAAAAGGTCTACTGATGCTTTCAATAGACATTATTGTGAGTTATGATTCCTTTATTAGAATTAAAAATTAGACTGAAATTAAGTTTATAGTCCTATCTACTAATAATATTTTATTATTACATTAATATAGCCCAAGGTTCGGTTAGCGTTGCATAAAATTAGGTTGTTGAAATGTTCTTCAAGGAACTACATTTACTTGTGCTGACAATGCAGCATTGGGATGCTGTTTACAATGTAAATAAGATCAGGATGCAATGATGTGAAAATCTCATAAACCACAAAATCTTCGCAATAGAACATCAAAACCATCTCAAATGTTTAACGTCAGAAAATCATTTTGGTAGAAAAATAATATCATGTCAAATATAATGGCAGCAACATGGGCAACAAAAGGCTGGGAAAGTAAGTGGTACTAAAAATAAAAAGCTAAAGGAACATTGTGCAACTGGTTATGTTATTTGGCATAATTGGGCATAAAAAGAGCAACTTAGAGAGGCACAGTTACTCAGAAGTAAAGATGAGCAGAGGTTCACTGATCTGCAAAACATTGTGTCTACAATTTGTGAAGTAATTTCAAAATAAAATAATTCAACATAATTATCATCTGCAGTACATAATATCTTTAAATGATTACAAAAATCTGGAGAAATCTATGTGCACATGGTAGAAGTTTAAAAGTCAATGGTGATCACGATTTTTGGGTCCTTACTGCAATAAAAACAGTAAGGATTCTTTCATGGAAACCACTGTATGGGCGAGGACACAAAGCCATTGACAAATGTAGGTTAATTTTTTTTTTTTTTTTTTTTGGGGGGGGGGGGGTGGGTGGAGGGGGGGGGGGTGTCATTGATGCAGATATATGAAGAGTATCTGCCTTGTTATCAGCATTCAATGATATATGGAGGTGCATTTGTGCCTATAGAATTGTCAGCTTGCACATATGGAAAGCCAGCATCAGTACTGAATGTATACTATATTGTCAAAGCTCATCTCTCACTCAGGTTTCATTCACACAAATATGAATTTCATTTTTAATTTTTGAATAATTAATAATTAATTTTGAATTTTTAATCCATAGGGTTTAATTTGATGTCATCCCACTCCTTCTATAACAACTTCAACTCTCGTGGAAAGCCTTTCCACAAAGCTTAGGAGTGTTTTTGACCATTCTTCAAGAAAGAAATTTCTGAGATCAGACACTGATGCTGGATGGGAAGGCCTGGCTCACAGTCTCTAATTCATCCCAAAGGTGTTCTGTCAGGTTGTAGTCAAGACTCTGTGCAGGCCAGTCAAGTTCTTCCATACCAAACTCACTCATCGTCTTTATGGACCTTGCTTTTTGCACTGATCCACAGTCATATTGCAACAGGAAGGGGTCATCCCCAAATTGTTCCCACAAAGTTGGGAGTATAAAATTGTCCAAAATGTCTTGGTATGCTAAAGCATTAGGAGTTCCTTAATTAAGAGTTTACTGGAAGTAAAGTGCAGAGCTCAGCTTCTGAATAACAGCCCCACACCATAATCCCACATCTACCAACCTTTACACTTGGCACACCTACTCAGGCAGGTGCTGCTCTCCTGGCAACCACCGCCCCCAGACTCGTCCATCACTATGCTGGAATTCACTGAGCTCCTGACCGCCATCCATTCTTTCAGAAAGGTTGTAAAACAGTCTGCATGCCTAGGCCCTGGATTTTATACACCTGTAGCCATGAATGTGATTGGAACACCTGGAATCAATCATTTGGATGCATGAATTAATACTTTTGGCTATATAGTGTACTGTATGTATATATGCTTTAGAGTAACATTTGCTCCAATCCAAACAACGTCTTTCTCAGGGAAAGCCGTGGATATTTCATTAAGAAACTGCTAACCCGCACACTGTGATTTGCAGTAGAAGAGAGCTTGATTGACAATGATTGGGAATTTTTAGCTGAGAAAAGTTTTAATATAACTTTAAATTACTCTCAGAATCAGGAGTCACAATAGCAGACGTGGTATTATTTGGTGACCAATTACGTATGAGACAGGAAAGCTTCTTCTGTTACTCTCCACACATACAGCAACACACACAGGAGCAGAGAGTAAAGGGAAAAAGTAGCAGTTTCTTTTCACATTCATTGCTTTCATATAGCACATTCATGCCAGGCTCCTGACAGATTTCACAACACACCATGTTGTGTTGATTGAAAATCCACTGATATATTATCACCTTTACATAAGCCGTGTGGTTTTCACTGTAAAAAAGTCCATATCTTTTCTTTGTCGATAATAGAGAATCCACACCTCTCATACCAATCACCTAATACTTGAATCACACTCTTTTGTCCCACACTTGTGAATGTAACTGATTAGCTGAATCCACTGGCAGATCAACACATTGTTTCAACACTGTTAGCACAAGTGCTGACAATGATATTGCCTTCTCCCACTCATACCTCTGGCTATCATATCTGTATTTGAACTCTTGGTCTTCTGCTGCTCAACATTCCTGTCCACTCTGCCTTTAACAAATTTGCATCTTAGTGCAGTGCAGAGAGGAAGGTCAGAGGAAGAACACTGTGTAAGCCTATCAATGAGCAAACCTGTGTCAAAGATTTGGCCCAGTCTTGTTTTCAAAATTAGTGTTGAGCATCTAAAATCAAATCAAATCACTTGTATTGTCACATCACATGTGCAAGTACACTGGTACAGTACATGCGAGTGAAATTCTTGTGTGCGAGCTTCACAAGCAGCAGAGTTGTGCAAAAATACAATAACGTAAATTATAAAAATATAATCTGAAATGACAGAATGTAAAATAGATTGGTGTGTATGTAAAAAAAAAAAGTTTTTAAAAGGAAGGGGTTTTGCACTGTGAAAGTACATACATAAGGCTTAAAGGTTTATTAAAAGCCTTAAACCTCAGTTTACTCAATGGCTACTCATTTATTATTAAGTCAGAATTGTTTATCCATGGTTAATAGCACTGCACTATAATTAATACATGAATGGTTTGTGGGCAGCCACACATAGAGAAGGTGCATTTAGCTTCATTTGCACAGACATGATTAAATTGAAGTCCACAGAAACACAACCAGAAAAGGGAAAATCAATTCCAATCAGCAAGAGCCTGACCTAATGTTAACTATGAGGCCCTGAGACACTTGTGCTAACTGCGTACTCTGACCACACTACAGTGAAAGTAAACAGCATTTCCAGCCTGGGTGTAAAGTCGATCTCAACGGAAAGAGAATGAGAATGAACATCATGACGGTAGGATCTGGTAAGATCCCGGCAGCGCTGATTGATAGCAATCGCCTTCCCGTATCAGAATAGAGCACAGCGGGCTCTAATTATGAGATAATGTTAAAGTAACATGTCACATCTGCACCTTGGAATCACTCCCCAGCATGAATTCAACATGACAGGTCTGTGTGCTGTGAGAGGAAATCAAATTATATTGTGACAAACCGCTCCAACGATGATACAAACTGCACAGAAAGAATTAAGCCTGGAAACCTGTCTGACAACTTTATTCTCAAAGCTGGGGAGCGGACCATTTATGAACACCAAGCATCAAAATCAGGAGCTGCAAAGAGGCCACTGAGTGTCATAAGTGTAAAATAGTCAGTTAGCGCATTTGGTTTCTGAAAGCATCAGGCAGAGGTTAATTGTACTTTAAGGTCATACTCAAAAACTCCAGTGCGCGCCTGCCCAGCGTTCATCTAACTGTTCAACTCTGTGATACTGCAAGTAGATTATTATGTCTCTTATGTTCAATGGCCCCTTGACCCTCCCACTTTGGCTGCCCTTTACTCCATACTTATAGATTACACCCTACCATCTTCATTTTCGTCTGAACTGCATTGCTGTAACATTTCTTGTCTGCATCCTGCGTGATTGCAATGCTCATGTCCTACAGTATGTTTCTCCAGAAGTGTGTTTTGCTACGATGACGCACACTGACAGACTCACAGGGTGGAAACAATACTAATGATGCTATACGTGCTGGTCATAAAACTTGGATTTGCAGTAGCTGAGGCTGATCTTGAATCACCACCCACTGATAATGTCTCTCCCTGAGAAGATAAAACTGATGTCATACTTTGAGTTTTCGCAACTATCCCAATATTTTGTTAAGTTTGAAAGTTTATACAGCATGAAAGGACAAATTTGCTGAAATAATTAAATTACTTAAGAAACCGTAGTCATTAAGGGATTAAGAAATGGTTCATTTATCTATACAGAACGACATCTGCTGACGAGCGAAGGACATTTATTATTGAAAATGCAATGAGTCAGACTATCAGCCTTCACAGCACTCCGTGCAAACTTGCACGTACATATATTAAAGGTGCTGCCATCAGAGCCGTTAAAGGTAATTGATACAATGGCAGTGTGCTTTACAAATATGAATGAATGTTAATGGAATGCAAAACACAAATTACGCTGAAAGGACATCAAAGCCATCAATCAGTTTAACAAGCATACATGATGATTTTCAGGCAGGCAGCAGAAGCATAAAAACAAGATGCTGTTTTTCTCAGTTTCTCAGTCTTTGAAAGTGGACGCGAAACACTACATGTATTAAGGCTAATTTAGGATGACGGCATGTTAAATCTATGACGGCATGGAGCCGTCATAGATTTAACACTTTCTATGAAGCTGGATTTAAGCATGTGTGTAGCTTTGTCGACAGTACAAACAGGACACCTTGGATTAGTAATCCAAGGTGTAAAATAGCCTTAATAAAAAGTGTTTCATGTCCACTTTAAGTTCTCATGTCTTAACTTGCAAATCCCCCAAACAGCAGCAAAACACAGATAACAAGCAAAATGCTTTTTCTTTTCTAGTTAATTTAAGTTGATTAAAAGTGAAGTTTTTGTGTCAATGAATAGCTAATTACTACCATCCTTTAAAAGTGTGTAAACCGTGATGGTCCAGCTTTTTTAGTTTGCCAGGTGGTTTTACATTCTACTGTGTATAGAAAAAGAGCAGAGGAGTGATTGTGCAATGTAATCTACCATTACAGTAACTATAAAAGAAGAATAGTTACATAGCACTGCACAAACTGAGCCATGTAAAGTGTGAGTACCAACAAAATGCACTGCGGAAATAAATCATCACCCTTATTGGAAGAGTACACTGTGGTAGCAAAATGCTAGAAATCACTGGACGTCCTTCACCACCTAATGCTCACATCTGATGCGGCAACTTGCAACATAGCAAGGGAAGAACCGAACCCTGCGAGCGTCCTTTTCCATCTTCCGCATCATTCTGTGTGTTTTGTCTTTTCATCGCCATGCCGCAACATATCCCTGCTTGTCTTCTGCTGACATGCTGACCCTGTGAAATGTTTATTTTCTCCATGTTCACAAATAGTTGCAACTTCCTTTCGCTCAAGTTCTTTACAGACAGTTTACAGCGCTCATACTTGTGACTTAGGTCGGAAAGTGAAGTGGTGCAAAAGAGCTGTAGAGCTAAGGTCTTTAAATCGTTATGGGGATGGGGGCAACTCCTCCTCCTCCTCCAAAATGACTGGTTGTATAGAGGTTTATGTGGGGAAAACGCCCTAGGCTCTTTTGTTGTGTGATGGCATAACTGGGTTCAGTCTCTCATTGAAAGAGAACATTACGTCCATTTTGCAATTTATGGTCATTCTAAGAGTCAGAAAGGAGGATTACCAAGCTCACTGGCTAATGATTTGTCAGTCACAAGTTGTTCACCAATGAGTCAGTCACATCCACCTATCACTACTCAAATCAAGTTCAAATCACCAAACTGGCAGAGGTGAAAACACTCATGCTGAGGCTGATCCTTGATTAGATGAACTATTCTGCATGTTTTGACTCACGACACAGTGAAACGATTTAAACAGGACTAAAACTATTCAGCTGACTTAAATACATACACAACCAATATTTGTTTAATTTGGAGATAATTGGTAGTATGGAGGTTAGTGCCATCGCCACACAGCAAGCAGGCTCTGGGTTCTAATCCATCAGCTGGATGAGACCTTTCTGTGTTAGCCATGTGATATTTTGGTGATCTGTCTGGACTGTACCCCGCCTCTGCCCTATCACACCTACGATAGGCTCCAGCCAAGCTATGACCCTGAAGTAGATGAGCAGAAGAGGATGGATGGATGGACTTTAGATAATTGTACTCAATCCTATTTGCCTCCATTTCCTAAAACATGTATAACACAAAGCGCTCAGAGAAAGCAAACCTTCACGAAGGCTGGTCACTCTCTCAGCAATATTTACTTCTTGTCTTGTATTTTTTGCATAGATTCATTTTGTTTTCTTTGTTCATTGTAAACAGTGCAGTAAAAATAACACACTCTGAGATCAAAATAGGAGAAAAACTATAGACAAACTATAATGTGATATTTAGAATTAGAAGCATCATTTCTCTGAAAAATAAAATGCATTTAATGAAAGTTTGACCTTATTTGATTTTAAAAAAAGAGGTCAGAGGTCTAAATTAGCATTATTTATGTAATCCCCAATATCATTCCCTATATGCCTATATGTCATCAATACAAACAATGGAAGTAAGAAACATAGTTTTAAATAGATCTATATAGCATTTTTATTACTTTAACCTTAAGGTCATTCTATTGACCTTGAAGGAGAGGTCGGAGGTCAGGTGTGATGTGATATTTAAAATCTTTATGTGGTACTTTCTATATGTTAACAAAACACACCACACTTGTAGGAGTCATCATTTTTAAGTTATAAGGCTTTTGGTCCATTGCTGACCAATAAAAACTAAGCTGACTATGAAGACCTTGGTCATGTTAACATGACCCCACTCTATACACCTACAAAATTTAATCAAAACACATTCAAGGCTTTTTGAGCTATCGTGTTTGCAGACAGAATGACATGCATGCAAAAACCATAACCTTCTAGGTGCCACTTTAGCTCAGTGGGTGAGCAGACGATCACATGTTAGATGGCTGGAGGGCAGTGAGCTGGGTTTGAGTCTGACCTGCAGCCCCTTGCTGTGTGTCTAGTTTCCTATTTTCACTGCTAAACAGTGAAAGGCAAAAATGCTACAAAAAAAGATCTTTTAAAAAACACAACCTCCTTGGTGGAGGTTATGTTTTTTTAAAAAAATGAGCAACGAGAAATGCTTTTTCTGATGCGCACCATTACGAACAGCTTTGAAAAAGTCAACTGTCATCACCTGACAATTGAACCAAATCAACCGAGAAAAACAGACATGCAAGAAGGTACAAACCGAGGAGGAACGGTTAAGTAGTGGTCTTGATTTGGTGGAACAAATATTCCTCTTAGTTTAGTTCTATTTATGAGCTTCATCAAGCCCTGAGAAAAATATCTGTTTCTAACTGCCCACTGCTCAATTTTCCTCACAAGCAGGACATTTTCTTCATTCCAAACGCTATTTAAAATTGCATGTATGCATAATTCCACTCCAGTGAATGTTTTGCATACACACTGCAACACAATAAAGGGACTCAATTATATTGATGTTAATGGCTCGTTCCCAGCCGTAATTTTGTTTTTTGTCAGAGTCAGCGTATTGTTCCAATACGACCAGGTGCAAGGCAGCTTTTGATGCACTTGAGCACAGATAGCTTTACGCTCAATTCTGTTGGCTGTTGAATTACATAGCAGGGGGAAGCCAGAAGTGCACATCTGTCGGGATAAATTTTTTATAAAGAAGTCCTACTTGTGGCCATATTCCCTTCAATAATGTGTGAAACATTTACCACAATCTGTGAAAATAAGTCGAGAAATCACCGAGAAATTGGTTGAAGGTGCCAACTGTAGCAGGACGCAGCTCTCTGACATACGTGCAATGTGGTTTCCTGATCCTGCAACACCGAGACTGGCCGAGGACCTCTTCCATATTCCTGTGCTTTGATCATTGCTTCTTCTTAACCAGGTCCATTCCCCTCCTTTCTGTTTCCCTTTTATTCTGCTCCTCCAAACCCATTCCTCACTCTCGGATTTTTTATAAAACACAGCTGGGTCATTCTTCCCATTGCACTTGTTATTCTCATCTCTTCATGCTTCATGCCTAATGGTTTCATTATACTTAAGAGATGACACATTTTTTGGATAGGCTGCATTATATTTGTCACAGGCTTATTGTATTTTTTTCCAGGCTTGTCTGCTGTCACTAGATAACCTTGGTATGTTAAATGGAGCAGCTACAGTTCTTCCCCAGATGAAACTGCAATGTGACGCGTCTTTCATTATCGCTTTGTCTTGTCTTTGTCTTTCTTCAAAGACGCGTCAGGGCAATAGTCAACAGTGGTTTAACCCTCGGATTAATTTTTCTCCGCCATGGGCTTTATCTCGCTGTTGATGTGCCGCTACAGAGTGCATTTCAGCTGTGTCACTCAAACTGACAGGGTGGGATCCTTTTCTGGACATAAGTCATTCTCTTTCTCTTAGGTTCTTACATGTACATATTAAAGTGTAATTAGAAGAATTTTCAATGAAAGCTCCATTACTGAAACATCAAGAAAAATAATAACTGTGTTAGGAATGTTGTTTAAAGTTGAAGACGTAGCATAGATTTGAAATACCACAGATGCTAGCACACGAATTAAGCTGTTCAATCTGATTGTTTCCAATCCAGTCAGAAGGCAAGGACATAGCAATAATGCTTTTGAATGTATTTGTGCTATTTTCATAGCAATGTGATCTATGGGTCCCAGTGCAACAGAGAAGTGAAGACACTGCAAGAAAAGCACAGTTTGTTCTCATTTTTTCTTTGTGGCTTTATGAGACATTGGACAACAATACATTTCGAAAAAAGGAGAATTTTTCTTCTAACTTGTTTTCACAGCCAAGTAAACAGATATTTAAACATAAGCTAAAGGCGCACACATTAGTTCCCAAGGCTTTGGGGGTGGGGGAGTGACACTGTGTGCCATGGCATTCCAGATCCACCAAGTTCTGCCAAATATCTGCTAATATCGCCAAGAAGTGGACAAACTGACCCAAAAAATTAAAGAAATAACCCAGAGTAAATATGTTAATTTCAAGCTGACACGATCACACACTGAGCTGCTTAAAATAATTATTAAATAATTAGATGAAGACAGCTCATCCTGTCCACAAGACATTTTTGTAATGCACTCTTGAAGGAAGTGTGTTTCGTGTAATGTATGTATATTCTTTTATCAGAATAATAATGAAAGTGTTTATTTCCCTTAGTTTTGAGTTACTAAAATATGGATGGGACTATTATGTCACTGCATTAAAGAAATATTGGATCACATTATACTGCAATGTGCACTTTTGTATCACAAAATTAATCAGATCACTTGAACACATTCATCCATTTACACAGCGCTTTTATCTGTGACTAAGTGCTTTTTAGCATTCTGGGGGAGTCAGGGATCGAGCCACCAACCTTCTGATTGGTGGATGACTTGCTTTACCTCTTGAGCCCAGATAGATAGATAGATAGCGAACACTTAAACTGTAGCACCAGCAAACTAATGAGGTGCTGAGGTGAGTGCTGGGCCGTAAAGTTAATTGTGGGTGTGGACAAGCGAGACAGCAATTACTGATGGCCCTGTGATAATGATGTCACTTTTCAGACAGCCAATTAGGGGTTCAACCCCCTGTCTGCATAAACCGTCTCTTATTAGCTACTGAAATAGCACAGACCCAAACTGAAAGTATCTGATTTAAGCACACAGCTCTGAAAAGTAATCTAATATAAGATAGCACGTTGATTAATCCTAAGAGGGTGTAACACATCAGCCTTTTTTATTTTCAGTGCAGACATTATAATGTATACAGTGCATGCCCAAGACGTTGGACCAGGACATACCGCGCCTCTCGCTATATGAGAGCTGGGACAGAGTCCAGCCACCCTCCTGTGACATTACGTTTGATAAGAAGTTGTGGAAATGGATGGATAGATGGATGTGTACTCTCTTGGCTCCCCTGATTTAAAAAAAAAAAAAAGAAATCTCTAAATGTCTATAGATAACCAATGTAAAATTTTTATTCTTTGACTGCTTAAAAAAAACACGGTACAAATAAGCACAAAATAAAACAGATCCTCAACAATTTTAAGATCACATAAAATATAGGAATGCCTCACCAAGTGTCTGACTACCTCAGTTGGTGTTTGTAGTCTTCTTAATTGGACACACCAGGGCTTCTGCATATTTCTTAAATATTTTATTTATACTACTTTTCATCTTTATCAAGCGAATGTTAATAATTTAGATCTGCAACTCTTCTTTGTGCTTGTTTTGAGGTTATCAAGCAGTTGCTTTTCACTAGTTGTTTTTTTTCTTTCATGGATCAGTATGATTTCTGAACTTCTCCTGACTCCAGCATCTGACACAAACTGCTATAGTATGCACCGTCTATAAGGAATAAAAAGTAACAAATGTTTCTTTTGCTTATGTGATGCACAGTTCATGTTCCAAATCAGTCAATTAATACGTTCCTTCTATGAAATTTGCACTCTGATTTCTGCTACTCCAGAATTTATTTCCTCATATATTACAGAATTTTGATAATGGACGTGCGGGATTCCCGCTTGGCAACACTGACGCGTCAAAATAGAAATCCATAAACCTCTCTTGACAGCGCATTAAATTGGACACATCCTGGTGATTGATTAGACATCCAGCTGACAGATACCCGGCGATTGTTTACTGTGGTGGACCCTGGATATGACTGGGTGTTTATTGCTGTCTGGTCCTGCAGTATTTCAACATTGTATCTCACTATTTAGAGCTATCAGCAAGCAGCTACACAGCAACCACACGCTTCCAAGTACCAGTTTGTTTCCATTCCTGCCGTGTTTACCTGTGCTATCACCTCTTCACACTGATGTTTTCACCTGCAGGTATTGCTTTTACAGACAGGGTAAAAAACTGTCATTTTGGATAATTTATGGGTAATTATCCACACGCGTTCTGACATTCAACACGTCCGCTGAATTCCCTTCAGGTTTGTAAGTACTCTTGGAGGAATGAAAACTGCTGTTTGCCATGTTAGTTTTGGCAAAACGTCAGGAATGTCAACACTAAATGCATAACCATTTCCGTTGCAGTTGTAGTTTGTGTGCTTTTTCTCTTCGTAAAAGGTTTTTACATATCAGTAGATCAGCTCTTCAATCTTCTATTCATTATTCAAAAAACAAACAAACAAACAAACACTATCAGGTGCTTCTGAAAACTTTATCCATCACAAATATTCAAACAGCACAGTGCCATATCAGGTGAAAGTGACTGACTACACATAAACGACGATTCTGGTGACAACCTCCTCCACCAGAAGTCCTCACATCGGAAAGAATCAACGTCAGAACCGTGGCAGTTCGCTTTCCTTCGCTGCTCTTTCTGCGATGTGCGAGAATTTTATGCTTTCAATGACCCGTGCTTTGCAGCACAGCAAAAACAAGTCATGGCCGACTACAAAAAAGGAGTATTACTTCCCCTCTTTTCCATTGTTTCACTGCCTTAGGAAGACTTCTGTAAATCTGTGACGGTGATTACATTTCGTTATATGTGGAAGTAATTTGATTTTACAATACACTGTGTGAGGCACCTTTTAAACAGGCCATGAGCAAACAAATGTTTGAGCTTTAGTTCTGCCCGAGCTACAGCCAGAAAAAAAGAAAAAAATGACATCATCTGACTTATTATCAGCTGTGTGGAAAATGGTAGGTAGTGCCGGCTGAATTGCCACATTTCTGCTGCTGCACTGAGTGACGCTTCGAGCAGTTGGTTTGATAAATTTTTATTATAATAAATATGGCATGAGTGGAGCCGGGGAGAGCTGATATTCTCTACAGGCCTGTCTACACATCACATGGACCCAATCAGGTCCTGATGATGTCATAGCTCTCTGCATCATTAATATTGAAAGGTCATTTCCCCAGCTTGGAAGTTGTCTCTATCACAGGCCGGATTCAATTTCCAATTTGCCACACAACTCTCGAGGTCTTTCTTACTGTATATCTGAGAGAACGCCACCTCACAGTGTCGTAAAATTCAGTTTCCTCTATTCTGCTTATAGAGCCATTGACTCGGAGTGGCATTTTATTATTTTCTATGAAATGAATATTTAGTGAGTAGTCATACTCATAACTGTACACACACCAAATCCACATTGGATTTCAGGCTTTAATAATATGACTAAGTATCCATTTTTATTTTATTCACAAACATCTATTTATTGCTTGTTTTATTGTTTTATTTCCTACATAGACTGCTTCAGCTCTTTCAGCGCATTAGAAGTCGCAAGCAAAAACATATTCTTTCTTTTTTTCTTTTGGCTGTTTTAATAAGGCCCTTAGGTTACTGTGGTACTTTTATGATTAGTTTCTGAACTTCAAAGAAGTCTTATTTTCCATCAGCCCAAATCCTTTTGTGGATTCTCTTTTTACCCATTTCTCTTCAAGTTCCACCTAAAATCACGCCTGGTTATGTGACACATATGACTTGAATTACATTTCTACCTATAAACACATATGTGTAAATATATACACGCTTTGTGTATAAAATGTTCTATCAGAAGTCACAGATTATTAAACAGCCTGTGGCGCAGACATTTCCCGAGCGTCCCTTATTAAAAAAACAAAAAACAAAAAAAACATCTCTTCTGTAAGGTAGAGTCTGACATTATATAAGCTGTCTTCAGTCATTTCACTGCTGGTAATGCTATGAGTGTGTATGTGTACGCGTTTAGTGCTTCAATGCAAAACAAAGCTTGCATCCTACTGTATTTTTGAAGCTCGCGAATGTGCTTAGTTCAAACACTTTGGCGGCTGCTTAAACCTGTGACTCATTATTGCTTTGAAATTCATTATGTTTCATTCTGTGGCTTCCATCACACACTTCACCTTCCTTTTAGCCTGAATCCCACTTGGAAAATGAGAAATTAGGGCAGCGGGTCTCAAGAGACTTTTGGAATAAAACAAGGTTTCTGGAATAGTTCTTTGTACTGTGAATGACAAGTGATTTCGTGGTTGGTGGCCTGGTGGTAATTGCATACCAGTCAGTAATCACTGTTTATGTGAAAGTGATTATAAACACACGATTGTCTTCTAATCAGCGAAACCCATCTGGCAATAGAGGTAACATGATGAATACAAGTAAGAGGGAGAGAGAAAAAAATAGAGATGCTTGTATAGTATAGTCTACATCACTGTTTTCCTATTAACATCGCCTATCATCAACATCACCTAATATTAACACCACCAAAAAACATTTGTTTGAAATGCACTGCTTGAAAAAATTAGAGGAACACTTTGAAAACACATCAGATCTCAATGGGGGGGTGAATCATGCTGGATATCTACACTCATTTGGACTGGGAAATATGTTAGACATGAAAGGATGCCAAATCATTTGTTGAAAATGATCAATCTCCAAAAGACTGAATGCAACGAAACCCTGAAAATGCTGAAAGTGCTTACTGTGAGTGTTACTCAGTAGTATTTATGCCCCCCACATGCTTGTATACATGCCTGACAATATGCTCCTAGTGTGATAATGAATGGTGTCCTGGGGGGTCTCCTTCCTAACCCCTAACCCTGGACCAAGGTATTGCTAGGCTCTGGAACAGTCTGAGGTGCAACCTGACGGCGTTGCATGGGCTGAAACATAATGTTCTAGAGGTCTTCTGTTGGTTATAGCTCAGGTGAGCACTGGGATCCAGTCAGTGGTTCCTTTATCCTCCAGGAACTGCCTGCATTTCTCATCACATGAGGCTGGGCACTGTTGTCCATCAGGAGGAACCCAGGACCCGCTGCATCAGTGTCTGACAGTGGAGCCAAGGATTTCATCCTAAGATACCTAATAGCAGGTTTGCCTTCTTAACCTGTAGAGGGCTGTGTGTCCCTCCATGGATATGTCTCCCCAGACCATCACTGACACACCACCAAACTGGTCATACTGAACGATGTTACAGCAAAATGTTCTCCACAGTTTCTCCAGACCTTTTCAGTCTGTCACATGTGCTCAGAGTGAGTCTGCTCTCAGCGAGCCTGTTCTCAGCTCCTTGTAATCTCCTTCATGCTCTTTAGACTGTGCTGGGAGACACAGCCAGCCTTCTGGCAATGGCAAGTATTGATGTGACATACTGGAGGAGTTGGACTACCTGTGCAACCCTTGCTCATGTTACCAGTAGTGACACTGACCCTAGCCAAATGCCAGACTACTGAATAAACAGTAAGAAACGAAGAGTGAAAAGGAGGCACATTCAGATCAGTTCATAGCTATACTTGTTATACTTGACCCAGAAACAGAAAAAGGGTTACTCCGTTAGTTCCTTGCCTTTTTTTGTAAGTCAAGGAGAGGTTCTGTCAAAGCAGCTCCACTGGGACAGCAGGGAAGAGTGTGATCAAAAAGCCTAAACCAGCAGGTGGAGCTCAGCAGACTGCAAAGAATAGTTTAGCAGTGTTTGAGTCATGGTCACTGTGACCTTCCGATATGTCCAATCAGACAAGCAAGGCAGACCTCTGATATTATGACATCAATGTCCTAACACCTACCTGTAGGCATGTCTGATATGTCATAAGGGCTTATTGTTTGTCCACTGGAATAATGTACGTTTCTGTTCCGCTTTGCAGGACTGTCTCGATGAATGACTGATTATCATTAGCATCACTAGTTGGCAGACTTCTCTCTGATGCCATGCATCACCACACACTCATTTCTAATCAAGGTACAGGGTTTTGCTTAGGAAAGGGAAAGCCTGCAGATGACATCATGCAGCTCCATGGACAGCTGTCAGAATGAGTCAGGTGGTCCTAGGCAGACTGATAGTCGCTGTGTTCCTTATGTCAGGGAACAAAATTCCTCCAGCAGCGAGGCAGCTTCCAGTTCAGTCACCGTCAAAGCATGAGTAACTACTTTGACAGGAAGCTATAACATACAGTAGCATCCATGACTGAAAAAAACAATAGATAATAACACAATTGTGAAAGATGCTTACCTTTAGTAGTCACCGTGAGCATTTCTTTTACCGGCGTGGAGCAGTGCCAAGGACTGTGATTCAATAAGATGCTGTGTCCCCTGAATAGAAATGTAGAGCTAATCTATAGAATCAATGAAAGCTAAGAGGAAAGATAGCATAAATACCATTTTTGTATTTTGATTTTTGTAATATTCACCTGACGTAGCGCAAAATAATATTGCCGCATTTTCTATTTTTCTAGTGCCACACTCTGAAGATTTGCATGCACTTAATTATACATTCAGTATGTGACAAACATGTGCACTTCCACATAATGAGAAGGAATTATTTATAGCGTGCTGCGCTCTTATCATTTGTCGGGCCCAACAGGTACAAAAAGATGAAGTTCAAGGACACCCAAACTTGTCCTCCCAGCAAGCTGTTACTTAGACAAACATTCATCATTCAAGAACACAATTACGCCACATCTAAACCGTCTTCTCTACGGAGTATTAATTGGATAAACAGATCTCTGTTACACTATGTACATACCGGTTTTCTCTGTTCTACACTGAAATTAATAATGCACACAAGATAGTTCACTGCTGTATCTCCATCCCAAAGAATTTAATATGGAAATTGAATCCATGACTCCTTAAGTTTTAGCATGGTCAAAACTCTATGGCGAAAACAATTACTTCACAAATTATTATTGCACAAAAAAACCCCAAAAAACATTAAGGAGTGTCTTTCTGAAAGATAATTATATTCCGAGGCCTTCATTAAGAGCTTGATAAGTACATTTGTAAGCTCATTCTCTCCAAGACTGTAATTCATGCTGCACTGGTGGAGCTTCTTAATTAACACCTACTCAAGCCAACAAATAGAAGTGTGTTAGTTGTGCTTGGCTGCAGGACAAGACAGCATTGTTGATTGTAGTGTTCTGTGTGTCCACTGCTTTGAATTACTGATGACTGTCCTCTCTTTTTGGAACCATGACGTGAAGCACTGTAGAAAAGTCTATCTCACCCATCAGTTCTTCATATTTTGCTTGGACAATACAGATCTATTGTGCAGAGATCTATTGAAACGTGCAAACATGTATAGTTTGTGCGATTCTAACAGTTTTGAAGCTTCATTGAACCACACTGCTTCAATAATGTTGAGGTACAAGGCTCTGTGGGTGCCAGTCAACGACTGATAGTGTTCCATTGTGTGTTTTTCTATTCAGTTATGCTTTCACTGCAGTGGCAGTGTGTTTGGGATCATTGTTATGCTTGAATATGAAGCTGTTGGCAATCAGACGCTTTCCACTTGGTATTGCATGATGGATCAAAATCTCATGGTACTTTTCTGCATTCATAATTCAGTCAGTTTAGACAAGATATCCAACACCACTGGATTAAATTCAGCCCCAAACCACGACAGAGCCTCCACTGTATTTTCCACATAGCTGTGGACACTCACTGTTGTTCCTCTCTTCTGAGCTACTCCATACATTCTCGTAAAAATTAAAACCCACAATGTCAAACTTGGATTAATCGCTCCAAAAGACCTGCTGCGACTCCTTTTTAGGTCTGAACTGACACCCCAGTGTTGGTTTTGTGTGTACAACATCATCATAACAATGTTGGCTCAACATTGCAACTGACCAGTCACGCTGTCTGAGCAAACCAACACAAGTAATCTAAATTTGGCTAAAAGAAACGCTAACTTGATCATATGTTTGTTATATTGCATAAAATATTTTTTTAAAAATGAAACACTTACCATTTGTTCCATAAGAGTTTAATATAAACAAAGTAATTTGTTTTCTTTTTTCTCAATATTCCAAAGCTATGACGTCACAACAATATGACTGGTCAGTAGCAATGCCGACCAACATTAACAACACCATTTTTTAGATTTTTTTAGTCCAGCTCTTATCTAATATGGCATACTTCAGTCTTTTTATTCCTCTGTTTGCCTTTAGTGGCTTTCCTGAACAGTAGGCCAGTTGTACCTCTCAGGTCAGGTCTTTGCTGGATTTTTTCCCCCCTTTCTCAAGCACATGATTTTCACAGGTCCATGTTAAGTAGCTTAACAAACACAAAAACACATTCCTCTGAAAGTGGTCAGGTACAAGGACTGGACTGAAAATGGCTAAAAAGCAAACAATGGTAAAAGAAAAGCCTGGAGGACTTGCAAGAAAGTCTGGCTCCTTGGAAGCAAAATGTTACAAAATGAGGGGTAACTCAAGACTTTTTCACAGTACTGTATTTCTTTAAGAGGTGTCTTGTGCCATAAACACACATAACATTAGGAGGATACAGATTGAACTTAATTAATAAACTATTAATTGCCAGCTCTGCAGCTAGTTCTATACAACCAAGAACCAAGCACTGAAGCTACCACTGCTATACGTGTGTGCGTGTATGTGTGAATTAGAAAAGTGAGGCTAGAGGGGTGACACCTGGCCTCTTTAGATAATCTATTTATGTCTTTCACACTTCATCAAGCCTGAACCAAAATACCCAGCACTTGAATATGTTTATCAAATGTCTCAGTCCACAACATACGTGAGATATATTTGCTCTTGACCTTGTAAGAGTTGAATTTGCACATGTTTGCGTATCCACAAAGCATTTCTAGATATAGATATGCTGGTTAATTTACTTGTCTTGAATGCCTGCAGTGTTTTCATATGATGTTTATTTATTAATAATAAATGAGTAAGTGGCGCTTCAATGTGCCCATTGTGTCTGTGCACCTGATGCCACATCAGCTGACTTTCCCTAGGGGATTCTGTTATACAGAGTTGCTAACATGTAAAACCCATTAGCATTAACAAAAGATAAACATAATTTTAGTTTAAAACAAATCGAGCTGCTCTAAATTGAGTTAACATTAAAAATTAAATCAACTGAAAAGAAGATAATCAGCAAGTTAACAGAAGGTACAAAATGTGCAAAAGCTTTGATTCACCCCTCTAGTTTTGCATATTTATGTTTTATGAAATATGTGCTAAGATAAATAGAAGTACAGTAAATAAGGAAAAAACAGAGTTTGCACAATTCTAATGACTTTTGCACAGCACTATATAACGCAAATAGCTATTTGTGAGTCTTCGTGATACTTCACAAAAAGATGGTTTCAGTTTGAAAAGGCTCTGTTTTACATTCTGCTAGCGACGCACACAGAGAGACAGTAAGAAAATAAGCAGCAGACAAAAGAGCCACTGCCTGTGGTAATAACCTTAAACCTTGGAGTTTGTTATCGACACCACCTCAATGCAGAGTGGTGCAGTGCAGAGAGGAAAGTAAAGACAGGAGACAAAGGTTAACAATAATACGAGATAATGAACTGATTTGCTCACGGAGAATTTCACTGTTTTTAATGATTATTTTTTCTGTTGTGACAGACTTAAGAAGAGTAAATCTTTTTATGGCTTTCTAGTTTAGCCGTTATGATTGAATGTCGAAGAAATTCTGGCAGAAAAAAACAAAACAAAAACTATTACAACAAAATGTCACGTCTGAAAATCCCCTCAAATCAAATGTCATATTTAAAAATCATATTTCTTCATAATAACTACTTGCAGTTTATTTTCCATCCTCTGTCAGAAGTCTGTTCTTTCGCCCAACAGTTTAAATAGCTCTTCCCTACTCCTGCCTTTATGGAAGCAGTAATTAATCCATATATGGACATACACAGCGAGCGCCACGCCTAAAACACCTCCTGGTTTTACGGACTTGCTGTGGCCCGTGTCCTCCCTTCCCCGCTGCCTGGAAGTTCAGGAACTTGGTCACCGCCCAGCGCCCCCTCCTCCTCCTTTTACCTCATCTATTGTTGGGCAATACGTTACTCCATCGAAATTCTCTTAACCGAAACTTTTCAGCTGACTTGCTGGAGCTCTTGTGATACTTTTCTGTATAGCCGTCGAGCGGAGGGAGGAAAACTTTGGTGTTTATCGTGAGTGAGCGGCGCAGTTAAACTAAGTCCGTGGGGCGAGGAAACGGGAGGAAAACTTTTGACGCAAGGAATTCCGTAATTCCCATTCCTCCATTTTGAACTTTTAAACTTCACTTTGTCTAGCGGACTGTTGTCGGTGAGTATATAACGAGTCTTTCTTACTGTATATACAGTGAATACTTAAACAAAATGAGTGGACTAGTTGTTTGGGCCGTCTGTTTCGGCGGTAAAGTTTGTCACAGAAAGCAGGCTAACAGTTGTTTGTCGCTTAGCATTAGCTTTAGCTCATCGCTGTGTTTGCGGAGCTCCGTGTTACAGCAGGTAACCTGCATTACGCTAAGCTAAGCTGGTTTTAATGTTACCTGTAGCCTGCTGTTAATAAAGTATTGAAAATGACTTAGGTGGACCGTTATTGGGTGTTAAATGTGTACACGAGTATTTTCTGCTTTGTGTATTCTCGTTTAACGGTTTTTGACGGGGTAAAACCGACGTTTGTTTAGGTAGTTTTAGCAACAGGTGGAAGTTGAGCTAATGTTAGCACACCAGGTGTTTGACCCACCCTAGTGCTTCTCAGCAAGTGTTAACATGTTTCTGTTTTGTTACGGTATTTTCCCTGTTTGGATACATTATATACACTTATTAGTACCTACACATGGCTTAGTTTGACAGTTTTAAATCGTTAATATTATTTTTTTGCCTAAGTCGCGTACATAAACCCTCAATCCCAAACCTGCTAGACTGTTTCGATTTCATTTGCAGAGATTTGTAGATATCACTTTGCGACATGTACCACGCCCATACAGAGCAGTCGAACGCAGTTTCTCCCACGCTGGCCCAGATTAATCTTCGTCTCATGACTAGCATTTTAACGTTGCTTTCAGTGGAAATGCGTCATGTTGTCTGGACAAACAGACGTCTTCCTCAAACAACCTTTACAGAAATTGTTTTTTTTTTTTCAATACACTGCCCAACATTATCAGTTTCACTGCGTGTTAACTCATGGGTAGAAACTCTGTGTATATTGGAAAGAAGAAAAGTGGTTAATAATACAGTAGAACTGAAAATAGCTCTAATATATAACGATTCACTATAAAATTAGAAAGCCATGGTTGTCATGTTCCTCTCTTAATATTTTTGTACTTTTGTTGGTAATGTAGGCTAATAGCTAGTGTTGTAATTCCTCACATAATACAGCTGACCAACTTTTCAGTTGAAGCCCCTCAGCCCTCGGGCCATCCTGATTATCCCTGCCCCTCCATGTTTGATAGCTAATCAATGGAGTCACAGCCACTGCCTGAAAAGAGAAATTGAAATTGGGCCACTGTGTTGCTGTGTTCTGCCGTTGGCATTCATTCTGAAAGCAATGGAGCACTGCTGGCTCTAACAAGGACTTTAATAATTTCTTTAATGCACCGAGTTCTAGACACTAGTCTGATAATCTGACAGAAATCTTGATTTGTGAAGAGAAATTATAACTTTTAAGTCATTCAGGGAAGCAAATATTGAGTTAATCAAAGGACAGAGATGTCCATTTTTTCTGTAGTCTACATTTTCTGCTTCAGAAGAATTAATTTGTGTTTGTTTTTTCTCTTTTACTTTTTTTTTTTTTTTTTTTTTTTTAAAACAGTAAACTAGACATCATGACTAGCAACACCGCACCAAACATCAACTTTAAATGGGACCCGAAGAGCCTGGAGATCCGTACTCTGGCAGTGGAAAGGCTACTGGAGCCTCTGGTCACACAGGTAATACAACAAGTATTAATATTATTAAAATGAGGCACCTTACACATCTTACTTCACAAAACAGCAAAGTGAAAAAATGTGATTTATTTCTGTGGTTCATTCTTGCATTTCACCATTTTAGAACTGTTATTTTGCCTTACTATGTCATATGTTGTTTGTTTTTTAGTCTTATCACCATTTATTAACTTTAGGCAGGTATATAATATCCTAATAATCTCTGCCATAGGTCACCACTTTGGTAAACACCAGCAATAAAGGCCCATCTAACAAGAGGAAGGGACGCTCCAAGAAGGCCCATGTTTTGGCTGCATCAGTGGAGACTGCTACCGAGAACTTCCTTGAAAAAGGCGAAAAGATTGCAAAGGAAAGTCAGTTCCTCAAGGATGAGCTGACTGCTGCTGTGGAAGATGTCCGCAAGCAAGGTATATTGAAAATACGTATTGCAGCAGTGTGGCTTCATGCTTGTACAGAGTGCCTCTTAAGATGGGACGGATGAAAAATAAACCATAAGCTATGTATACATCATCTGCTCCAGCAAAAATCCTTGAAATAAGAATATGGTTTGAGTCTGATAGATTTCTTTTAGAAATGGGTTTTTCAATGAGGCCATTAATAGACTTTCAGTCTAAGCATGCACATGGTTCAGATTCATTTCATGCTAGATGGTGTCATTCCTGTACCTTCTGTGGGGATCAAATTTCACCACTTTTCCCAGAGAAGCCTGTGTGTTCTCTTAGCACAGTGTTAGGATACTCCCCAGTTATGTGAACTTGAGAATCAACCTCACCATATTCAGTGTTGTATTTTCTGTGCTACCTCCCGTTTCTTGCCCTTTGTTTTTGTTATAGAAGGATACAAAGATGTGGTTATATTATAGAGGTTTGCATAACATCAAATCAGTATTATTTTACTTGTGTTTCTTAATGTTCAGAACTTATTTTTGGGTAGTGTGTGCGGTGTTCTTGGCTTTTAAAAATCCTTACCGAGCAGTCTACTATAAACTATGTAGTACTCACACGAAGAAATAAATTCCAATTTAAATCTTGTGTTTGCCAGAAATCATAAAATGTATACAAATTAGGGTGTAACATGTAATTGCACGTTCTGTACTGATTGCCAAATATCAACAGTTGTGTAGAAAAAAAGAAAAAGGTTTTGTTTTGTATGATAGAAAATTTAGAGGATTTATGTTATGGTTAGCATCAAAAAGATTGATGCCGATTTACAGTTTTATTATATTTCGTCTAACATTGGAGTGATATCACACACTTTATCTGGGCCCTACATTATTGCGCTCATCTCTGTGAAACTGGGGTTTTATGATTAACACGGTGGATTGAGGAAGGTTTCTGTACCCTTTAACAGCCCACTGTTAGAACCGAGACAGGGCACAAGTTTGCACCTACACCTGCATCTGCGTACAAGTCTGTAAGGTTTATTTGTACCCAAAGTTGGCGGTATTCAAGATGTTTTTTTCCTGGCTCAGAATAGGTCTTCGGATTCGACTCTGTATACAAGTCTGATTGATTCACATAGCCAAAGAGTGTGTTAGCAGCCTTAACAGAGGTCGATACACTTCCTGTGGTTTGGACTGTTTTGATAAACAAAATGCATTTTAGCTTGGAAAAACTTCAAAATCACAGCCCTGATCATTTTCCTTTTATCTAAGGCCAAAAAGTTTCTGGGGGTGGGTTGTGTGGTTTTTTTTTTTTTTTTTTTTTTTTTTTTTAAGAATAAACCCTGATATTGCAGATAACGTCAAAAGTGATCCGAGGAGGCTTGTGTTGGTGGAGAGATGTCTGTTATTCTGTGTAATTAGTCATCTTACTGGGGTGATTAGTGGTATACAAACTCATGTGGCAGAAGTGACACATGAGCTGTGCACTGTTGTTCCCACTTTTTAATCAGAATGCTTCCCTTTTTAGTTGTTGCCACGGAGACCAGAGAAGGAAAAAAGTTTGCAGATGTCACCAGTGATGTCAAATTTATTTAAATGGCTATATCCACCTGCCTGGTGGGAGGCCTCCCACGCACAGTCCATTTCAAATTCAATTTCATGACTTCCTCAAGTCTCAAGACAGGAATCCACCATAAAAATCACCAGCCAATGCAATTACAATTTGTCTTGCGATAGCAGGTTCCATCATCTTAACAACCACACAGCAATTCTCATTGACTCTCTCTTTTTCCGTATATCATATCTGTCTTTTGACACGCTAGGAGACCATTGAGACCAGGGAGCTATGACTGGAGGGTGGCTGTTATCACCTTCTGAAGTGACATCTTTGTAGCTCTGTCCTTTTTTTTTTTTCTCCTCTGCCCCCCTTCCCCCCGATGCCCAGTGAGTTAGATGTCCCCCACTCAAGCTCAGCTCTGAGTAGTTGGGAGGTAGAAGACATGTTGCTAGATAGCCTGTGCTGTGCTCAGTGCCCAGGAATGTTACTGTAGTTGTGGTAAGTTGTCACTGGGCTGGAATTCAATGACTGTTGTTAGCTGGTGCCTAGGCCTGGCTGTCAGCTATGCCATGCTGCTCAGTGGAGCGTGCCTAGACTGATAATATAGCCATTGAGTAGGGTAAAACCACCCTGGATTCAGAAAGCATTTTCAACCCAGCTGTGGATTACCAGCTGTTTAAAAGGAAACACAAAGAAATCACTGACATAATAATAAATAAAAACTCTGTATATATTGCATGTTCAAGTGGTTGTTGCAGCAAGTATGCCCTCTTTTCCCTTTTAAAGACTTTTTGTTTACTCAGTCCTTTCTGTCTGCTCTTGTCCTTGTTCCCTCTCTGTTGCCCTTCCCTCTCATTGTCTTTGTTGTCCTGCTGTTTTGGAGCCTTACTGTGTGATATACATTTTAATCATTTCATCATGCACTTGGTGGGCCGCAGGTGAGCATTAGACAGATGGAAGTTTATTAAAGGAGCACTGATCACTATCTGCCCCCTGAAAATGGCCTTATTGATTTTGTTCAGGGGGGAGTAACAGCCTAAGGGTAGCAGACTGTGTTTGAGGTTTGTGTTGTCGATCATTTGCACAAACTGCTTTCGCTCTGTCAGACTAAAATGGGCAGAATCTGCACGAGTGGTGTGTTTTGCCTTTTGTGGTGCAACTTTTAATTAAGTAAACAATGCTTCACTGAAGTAGGAAGAAAAAGTCCAAATGTGCATTTTAAAAATACCTTCTTTACTGTAAAGTTTCAAGAGAAATGGTTGATTTTGTTAAATTTAATTAAAAAGTTATTATTGGTAGCAAGTAGTGTCTCAATAAATGTCCCAGGAAACATTTACATCTTTGTTAATCTGAGGTTTCAATAATTTCTTTATAACTCACTTTTCTTAGGTATTTGTAGTATTGCTCTATTTTAGATCTGCAGGGATTATTTAATGAATCTGTTGGACTGTTGGTGGTCTATTGGAGACTGAGTTATTGTAACTGTAGTTTTGTTTTTGAAGCCAGTTGGTGTTATGACAGTTGCTGCTGATGTGGTGCTGCTAAAGCCACAGCCACTTCTGACTCACAGATGGTCACAGCAGTGTTGTCCGTTGAGATACACGCGCCTTTGAATGACTGAAGCTTTCTACATTTGCCACATACAGTAAAAAATGTATCATTTCTGGGAGGAAGTCTATTTGCTTGTCTGTTTGACGTTGTAGTGT
Source organism: Perissodus microlepis (assembly GCF_051167445.1). NCBI lineage: Eukaryota > Metazoa > Chordata > Actinopteri > Cichliformes > Cichlidae > Perissodus > Perissodus microlepis. The sequence goes on along the minus strand of NC_140462.1, from coordinate 6,854,764 downwards.
TTATATAAACTTTAAAACTGGTTCTCTGAACAAACCACAAAGCAGTATTTTGGCAGTGTGGATCTAGTGTGAACACAGCAGCCAAGCTGCTTTGCTTCCAACGCTCTATTTTCCTTTACAAGCTAGAAGGGACACGTTGGATCCCAAAGTGTTAAATCCGTCCATTTCTGCTTATTTGTTTGTGTTAATTTCTTTGAACAGTGAAATTTTAGAAGACGGTGAGTAAAATTAGTCATTTTAACTGCCTTTATGTTTCTGTCAAAATGGAAATTTAACATGAAATTTTGACAGTTTGGGGGAAGACTCCTTTTAAAAAATGTTTTTCTTGGTTTATTCATTAGGTTTAATTCAAGCAGGATTTTGTCCTATAATTGTTTTTTTTTTGTTAAACATTAATCACTTGTATAGTAAAATGTGTGACAGTGTAATAATGGCCTTTATTTACATTTTGTGTAAATAATTTGAAAGCTTCCATGCAATAACGTACACCACAGTATAGATACTGTCCAGAACTAGTCAGTCAGTTCCAGCATGCATCAGGCAAGCTAGAAAAATGGCTTCTGTGTTAGCACTTCTATATTTCACTGTCCCCCCCAAAAATAGAGCTGCTATCTAAATAATCAGGTTGAGATATGTGAAGTGCTTGGCAAGATGCTAATAACTGAAGGCAAACATTAACAGCTAAATTAATTTTCATTCATCTTTATTCCACATCACACTGGCCAAAGAAAATTATTCATTCTGCTTGTCATATCTCCTCTCCAGTTTCTATAAAGCTGTACCACATGCTAGAAAGGTAGACACAACAGTGTTTTTGTTTTTGCTTTTGCTTTTTGTGGCTGTGCATTTCTGGGGCAACGATAGTGGTTTTACTGTCTTTCTCAGAGTTTGAGGTTAAATGTGTCTCCACTGAAGTAAACTACTGATTTCCTGCTTTGTTCATGACTACAGAATCTATTTATGTGCCCAGTCAACTGTGCAGGCCCATCCAATGTAGAACAAAGCATAGTGCTGGACAGAGCAGACACCGAGCCTTTTGTTGTGGTTTTGACCTCCTTTTTGTGTGTGTGTGTGTGTGTGTGTCCTTGTGTGCTTGTGTTTATCCATGTATAACCAGAAACACTGACAAATGCCTATATCTCAGATGAAGATTTCAAAAACAAAATGTGTTCAGTCATTGGTCACTCCCTGTAGGCAACTACTACTATTAATGATTGTATTTTTTACTTTTCTTTTTTTGTCTTTTAATGAACAACAAAAAAGTGATTAATCGCACTGAAAAGCATTTTATGCAGATTTTGTGATACATGGCTTGCTGTGTACGAATGTGTGTCTCATATCTCTAAATCACTGCCTTCGTGAGGCATGTGCCAGGTGGGCTTCCGGCATTTTATGAAAACAAAATAATTGGTATACAGTGGTTATTCTTCTACTTTAATTTTTGCTATGATGTCCTTGTTTTAAACACAGTGGTGCACTTTCCCCCTTCCTAAAAGGTTCAGCTCATCTGCTGACTAAAGGAGAACCTTCGGTCAACAGTATCCATTTAGAGGAAGCAAAACTCGCGACATTTATGTAGTTCAATCCTTGGAAGGATTATCAGTTGTCTACAGCTGTCTCTTCTCTGGATTGCTCAGGGTCTCTCACCTAGTCTGCTTGCAGTAGCAGATGACAGTTGGCTGTTGGCTTCGTCTCTCTGTCATTCACCGTATGGTTGTTGTGCAAGTCTCACGGGGCTCACTAGTCCGCTGCTGTCTGTGGCTCCCTTTGCACCCTTCTGCACCTGCAGACATCCTGCAGTGAATACAGGCCGGTAGAGACTTGGCAGTTGCCCATGTGAGACAGACTTTATAATCACTAGTCAGGGCCCAACTCCTCACTGCATGAGCTGCTGTTGTCCTTTTCAGTTCATAACTTTACAATTCTCAATAGAATTATATTTAAAAGTATCTACATTTTAAGCACAAATAAAAATAAGTAAAATAAAATATTGTCCCAAATAATACTCATTATTTTTCCCATAATAAATGTGATATCCATGTTAACAGCTCAGTAGCATGTTTTCTTTTATTTATTTTTCTTTTTGTTACTGTGAAAGATGGGAAAACTCTTTCCCAGTCACAGATGCCTGGGGGTTCAGAAAGAAAAGGTCATAATGGTTTAAAATGGTTGCTTTTGGACAAATGCTTGTATAAATGTTTTGAACAGGTTTTCATGTAAGGTTTCTGTTTAAATCTTGGATTTGGAGCTGATATTTTATTTTATTTTATTTTATTTTTTGTGCTTTGTTTCTCTACCTGAAGGTGAGTCGATGCGTCAGGCCTCTGGAGAATTTGCAGAAGACCCCTGTTCATCTATGAAGAGAGGCAATATGGTTCGTGCAGCCAGGGCCCTCCTGTCAGCAGTTACGCACTTGTTGGTGCTGGCAGACATGTCTGATGTCTACAAACTTCTCGTGCAACTTAAACTGGTGAGATGTTGAATTCTCAAGCATAATATACATTGATAATTCTAATTAAAGTGTCACTAACAATGAAGTGAATGCAGAGTTGGTAGAAGCAGTTTGAATTAATATTTCTATTTGTCAGTAATTGTCTCAACCTCTTCATTCAAGTGCAAATTGAAATCTTGCATTCTCTCAAACTTTTGGGAATAGCTTGATGTCTTAATTGACCTAACTCATACTTGGATTTTAAAAGCAAGCATAGACATTACTAATCTAAGTTAACACTTAATTCAGTCAAGTACTGCTTGTGTTTCAATTACTGTCTTCAGTATTGCAGCAACTCTTTCTATTTGTGTGGCTCAGGTGGAGGACAGTCTGGCCAAAGTGCGCAACGCAGGTACAGAACAGGATTTGGGAATCCAATACAAGGCCTTGAAACCAGAAGTGGACAAGCTGAATGCTATGGCTGCCAAGAGACAGCAGGTAATTGAAAAAAGTGATAGACAGGAGCAGAGTTACAGAATCTGTATTATAGCTTGAACACGGTTGGAAATTTTTGAGTGACTTCAGTACTTGTAACCAAAAACGTGCTCCAAACAGCACAGTGACAAGTGACTATAAAAGTCTTGAGTGAGAAAGAAACATGTCCCAAAATTTACATTAAATTCAGCCTTCTAATTAGAATACAAGTATCGGAGTGATTTGTTTTTAAAATGATTATAGCAGGGCTATATAGCTATATATATGATTATAATGGGCTTCTTCTTTTTTTTTAATCAGTTACTAGCTTGTCTCCAAAATCAAAACTTTAAATTTTAGCATCAATAAAATGATGCTAAAATCTACACAAATATTGTACACTCCCAAATCATTCATCCATCAATTTTATTCCACTTATTCAGTTCAGGGTCACTGGAGTCTATTCCAGCTGTCATAGGGCTGTGAATATAATATAAAAGTGAAACCTTGTTTGCAATTGAAAATGAAGGTCAAACAGACCAAATTGTCAATTGCCCTCCGACTCCAGGACATTTATTATCTTAAGCTACTTAGCACATCATACTATAACATTTTTTTTTAATGGTGTAATGTGTTGAAACTTGCTTTTGGACATTTATGTGACATTGCTGATGGAGATGGAGGAGAGGAAGTGGGTTGTGACCTTTTGCCAATGTCCCAGCGTGCTGGAATTTGAATAGTGGACTCACTGCTTTGGGAATTGGTGACCAGTAGTATGTTCCCCTTCTTGGCCATCGAGTCATCTAACTGATAATAGTTTTGAGAGAAAATTACTTTTTTAACTACAACATTTGGGTGTGGATCGAAAATGTTTAACAAAAGTGAAATCAGGAAGTAATAGGGCTTAATTGCAAACGAGTAGTAGAGCTAAAAGCCTTGGGAGTAGTCCAGTTGGAGCTGAAGTAGTTAGTGTATGTATGCAAGTTTTTTTGTTTTTGTTTTTTTTTTGTAAATGTATAATAAATCTACAATGGGGTAGTGATCACTATCTCCTCTCCTCCTCCTGTGAATCTGTAACTAGAGTACAATGCTATGGTCTGAATGGTGATGTATTAAATCGCAAAGGCACATTATATTGACCTGATTATGACTGTATTTCTGCAAGGGACGGAAAAAAATCTGGGTCATCTACAATAAACTGCTACACTTGGTGTCTTTGTAAGGGCATGACAAGTCCATTTTGAATATAAAGTATATTACCACACTACCTCCCGTAGCTGTTCCTCCTCAAAGTTTAACATTTTTATCATTTTTGTTCTTTCTGGTCTTTTTTTTATTTTAATTCTTCTTAATTCTAGGAACTAAAGGACGTTCAGCACAAGGACCAAATGGCTGCTGCCCGTGGGGTGCTACAGAGGAACATCCCATTGCTGTACACAGCATCCCGTGCCTGCCTGCAGCATCCTGACGTGGCAGCATACAAGGCCAACCGTGACCTGATCTACAAGCAGCTGCAGTCTGCAGTGTCCGGCATCTCCAATGCTGCCCAGGCCACTCCCACCGGAGATTCAGCACTCAGTCAGTCAGGAGGGGGTGGAGAGCTTGCCGATGCCCTCAACAATTTTGATGTAAGTCAAATGAGTGGCTTACAAGTCACAACCTGACTTGTCACACTTCCAGGTATCTGCTTAATCTAGAAAAGCATGACATTTAAAATGACATTTTTCCTAAGTCTAACAACAAAGGCCTGACTAGGATGAAACATTAGACTTGGGTCAGAATGCTAGTATATAGAACTAACCAAACTGACTCATCAAATGACCAAAAACCCCCAAAGTTAATGAGGTACATGGACAAACTTGGGACATGGCTTTAAGGCACATGCTTGACTCACTACTACTCCATTCTTTGAAGGACATAGATTAGTCCGTCTTTATGAACACATCATAAGGAGGGGGACGGAGAGAGGGTGGAGATATAGCCTCAAAGCTGTATCACAACATTCAATGGAAATTTGCTATATTTCTGATGATATAGGACATAAATAAATAATTAATTAAATAAAATAAATCAGTTATTGCAGTTTGCAGGCATCAACGTGTAGAGTAAACAAAATAAAGGTCATCTTCTGTCCTTTTCCAATGAGCTACTGTCACTGATGACGCACTGCCTAATCTGAAGTGCGTATTTATTGAAACAAGTTGCCAACAGCAACATTACAGTGCAGAGGTAGTGACACAGCATCAGTCAAATTTAACCACGAAAGTAAAAGTACAACTGCCATATGCTTTTAAAAATGACTAAAGTAACTTGAGTCTTAGAGCTTCTCATTATTGTCGCATAAAATAAAATTTAAAATGGAAAAGTATTTTTTTTACCTGTGATGAGGATGTGTGATGGGTCAGGTTTTACAAAATGTATTGCTTAAGAAAAGTGAACTTGAAAGGTATATGAAACGTGTGATAATGTACTCATAATATTTATATGACACAACATCAGGATAACAGCAGGAAAACACAGAAAGCTAATCAACTTAATGCTGCCTGGGGTGATAAATGCAGAGAAGATTAACCTGATTTCTCTTCCATTGTCACTTATTCTGTCACACTTGCAAAGTAACTTATTGTTTACAAGAGATTTTTCATGTTAAGATAAAGCCCAAAGACATTCAACAAATCCACGAGACAAATTAAGCTCCACAGAAGTACAGGTTTCTGTTGTGTCCTCTCTTTTGCTCAGTGAATTATTCATCTTGTATTGGTTATTAAGTCATTTCGCAAGTAGCAGTGTCTTGATGTGTTGCTCATACTGAGACACTCTGTATTTGTGTGATTGATGCAATTCGCATGCTCATGTTTTATTAGCCAGTGGCTGTATGATGCATTGTTTAATTACTCATAGTTATTGCAGACCATGGTATTTCTGCTGGTTGACATGGGAGGTTTGGGAGTTGCTTGCACAGTTATTCCCGGCCTAGAATGTGACTTGTGGGAAGGGTGACTGCGCATAAGCAAGATCTGCATGCAAAGTTAATGAGTCTGTGTTGCCATTAGTAAAAGAAAGCAGTGCTTCTTCCTCAGTAAATGAAACTCGAGTTAACTGAATTTGCTAAACAAAATTTGCTTTCTAAAAATTATTTGGTAATGGCCAAAGCACCTATTTATTTCATCTAGAGCCGGGAGATACTTATTTGTATCTCTCTGAAATTAGTAGTCAATTTGACAGTTAAAGATTTGTACCAACAAAGATGGACATCTTTGGTTAAACAACCTTTTTTTTATTTATTTATTTTTTTAATGTATAACACCAGTTAATTGTTGTTTCTGAGATCTTATGCCATGCACCAGGCTGCAGTGCCCCCCTTGTGCACTTTCTCTCAGGGGAGATGTAAACGAGGAACCTGAAAGACAGACATGTGAACCAGCATGTTTCAGAACTTTGATATAGAAAATGAATGGCTCTATGTAGGGTGTAATCTGGTGTGGTTGTTAGTGGAGAAATGTGAACCCACACTAACATGTGGGAAAAGAAGGCTCCTGTTGTTTGCGCTGCTAATGTCAACCACACTCTGCAGGCTAATAATCAGGTTTTTATTTATTTATTTTTTTGTGCGTGTGTGCAATCTTATGTGTGATGTGATACATTTTGTATTTTTAGTATTTTAGTGAAGAATTGGTTTCGGAGGCCCTTAAGTGGTTTTGTTACAGTTTTTAGTCTTTTTGCTGTTTATTTATTTTGTTTTGGGTCCTATAACTAGTGAATTGGTCACAGGCAGTTGCTAACGCTGCTAGGTAACCCTCTAATGTATTTACTTCACCCTCATATGTCAGCACTACCCTTCACTCCTGTTGAAAGGTAGTTGTTTGAAATTCTCACCTGAAAGTTGAGAGAAATAACTCAGGATCTACTCACTTGGTTGTTAATGCTTATTTCGCCTGCCATGACTGTAGACCGCCGAAATTCAGCGGCATTCTATTCCCTGATTTCTGTATTGCTGCTAGTGTCTTGATGTATTAGATGACCCCTGGACAAAACCATCAAAGGCTTTCAAATTTTGTCACGGTTAGGGTGCCTGAGAATTCCAGTGTCTAAAGGATTTGTTGCTTTTCTTTTGTGGAGGTGGTGGACTCAATAAGCCAAAAGGCAAGACGCTCTCCGTTTGATTCAGTACCCGCTAGAATAGGAGAAAAAACAAAACACTTGACTAAAACTATACTTAAGGTAGTACATGTGTTATGTAAGACCGTCTTCTTTGAGTGTCCTTCATCAACTAAGCATTACTTCCCAAAGTAGTCCCACTTGGGAATATAAAACAATGCCGTTTGTGCATTGAACAAATGTGTATTTTTAGGGCAAGGGTAGGCTGATGGCTGAAAGAAAAGAAAGTTTGATGATATCATAGTTGGCTTGCGTCAAGCCCTTTTTTTTTTTTTTTTTTTTGTTTAAAATATTTTTTTCACTTTAGAATAAAAAGATCATTAGTATGAAAGCTTTTCTGCCTAATGGCATCATTTCTGAGTGATTAATCAATATTGATCAGGTGACAAAACAGGCCCTTGGATCTGTTGCATCAGTGATTATTTTACAGGTAATTACACACACTCTAAATAAACTAGAATGCAGACCTTTTCCAGAATACCTAGTTGTGGTGCCCACTTTCAAGTGCAAGGCAAAATTAGCAAATGAGTCAACCCCCGCCATCTCTCTCCCTCTCCCTCTCTCTCTTTTTTCCTCCTCCATGTCTCTCTCGTGTGCCTGTTGCCATGGTGATATGACACGCAAGAAGAGGAGGTCAGATGAGACATAACGGAGGGGGGCTGGAGGTGGCAGTGATAGAGGGCGGGCTGCCTAATAAACCACGATTGTAACAGCTGAATTGTTGAATATTTTTCAGCAATAGGGCATCTGCAGCAGTATTGCAGAGTTCATTTCTCCCCGAGTAAGTTGGCTTTCTTAGACTGTCACAAACGTTGTATTGATACCTTAACTCTCCACAGTCATCACCAGCAGCCTTTCTCAGCAGATTTACCTACGTGAAGTGAAACGTTTAAGTTGGCTTCCTTGTCCTACAGATATATGGAAAAAAAGTGTGGGTTGCTAGAGCACCTCTTAGACTGAGATGAGAGATAAATGCTACCCAACTAATACTTGAAAGAAAAGAAAGTTGTACAGTTGCATGGAAAAGTATGGAGACCCCTGAAGAATATCTGATTTAATTAAAAAGAAAATATAGATTTTTTTTGGTTTGTCTTTTTTGCGCTGGAAGTATCGATGATGTCCTGTTTTAAGTTACTTCTTGAGTTCAGTCCTTCATCAGTATTTACAGTGTTAATATTGTAAACCTTCTTGACTTTGGTTGAGAGGCAAGTGACATTGTTGAGGGCAGCAGTGTTTCAAAAATTGAACTATTTATAACAAAGAACGCTGTGAGCACAGTGAGGAGGGGAAAAAGAAATCCCTATGCTGACGGCCCTTTTGCGCTAAGGACTCTGTAAGTGCTGACGTTCATTGGTCTTGTATAGAAAATATATACTGAGAAGGCAAAAAATACAGCCTGTGGAAATTGGTCTATAGGCACATATCACAGCAGTTTTTTTTTTTTGTTTTGTTTTGTTTTTTCCTTCTTTGTCAAGGAACTTTCTTTGCCACACCCTTTTCTGAGATTTTTTTGGGCAAGCATGGCACATGCCTAAAACAGTTGGAAACTGTTTTTCAACTGCTGTTTGATTTAAAAAAACAAAAAAAAAAAACTTGAATCCTTACTTGGACATAATCAAGCTTAAATTAAGAAAAACGAGCAGTGCCTAAACAAAATTAACTGGAGGAGCCCTGTCTTCTTTTACTTTAATATATCTCAGGTTAAAAAAAACATCAAATAGGCGTTTATTTAATACAGTTTCTAAGACGAGATATATGACATGGTGGAAAAAAGTCACTGCAAAAAATAAATGTCATCTTTGTCCCAAGACAAAGCATTTCAACTATGATGAAAGCGATTTCTTCCAGGATGACTATGCTCCCTTCAGTAATGCACAAATGGTTGCTGCATGGTTTGAACTTGAAAGGAGAGAAAATACTCAAAACAAGGCACCTTGCAGCAGTTCTCAACCTTACTAAGGTTTAAGTCGTCACCATATGTTCAGGTTCATCTGCTACTGTGTTCAATTCTTTAGCTAATAAATTAATGGGGTTCTCAATCACAAACTCTACTGTTACTGTTTTTATTACACTAGAAACAACATTTAGGTTACATTTTGTAACTTGGTTTTCCCATGAAGAACCTGCAAAAGGTATATCCACCCCAGGGTTAAACTGTATCAGTGGAGGCTCAGCCTGTTTTAAATGCCTTAAATTACACCATTTAAACCATTTTCCTTGCCAGTGCCTTATTTTCTTAAAACCTAATTTAGGGATAAAGAATTTATTTTATTTTTTTTATATAAGCCATTTTATTTTTCTGTGTGGGGAACCTAATGGCTTTTTAGCAGTGTGTGTTAACTATGTGAAATGTGGCCTTTAAAAAGTGTAAACTTGGAAGAAGTTCTAATGAACTTTTCTGAGAATTTACTTTCTTCACCATTTGTGGTAGGACCATTTTAAACCAGGACCCATTCCTTTGGAGAGAGAGAGAATGTATATTAGACTTTATCATTATTACCTGCTGAACTTGAAGCAGTGTATTTAAATTTACAGCAAAAGTTACTTTCCCTTTATGTCCCGGATAATCAATTAACCCTGAAGATTTGTTTTACAATTTCTGAAGTTTAATACAGGGTTTTGCCTTTTGTGGCTTTAACGTTACCTTTGATAGTGCTGCCCTTCCACCACAACAAAAATAAACCATGTTTGAGTTTGAGAGACAATGCAGTGGACTGTCAGTGAAGAAACCCCCCCCCCCAAAAAACTTAGCCATGCTTTCATGGACTACAGACCATTTTACAAATAACCGCCCGTTGCCAAAATCTTAGCAATGCCAGTCTCATTACAATTTCTGGATACACTCAGATAACAACAGTTCCAGACAAGCTCTATAAAAAGCCTCAGTCACACCAGGCCTCTTATTGTATTACTGCTGGAAACTGCTCTGTTTTCAGTTTACATTAATTTATTTCAGCATCTTATAGAGTGGGTCGTGATAAAGAGATTTGAATTTTGCTCAGCGAGTATATGCAGCTTTGTATATACTCGCTGGTTTGTATTTGTTCAATTGGAGACTGCATCCTTCTTTACCCCAAGGTTTAGTACTTTAAATTAGGGCTGCACGATTTTGCATAAAATGAGAATCACGATTTTTTTTTTTTTTTTTGCTTAGAATTGAGATCACGATTCTCTCACGATTTTCTTTTCCAATATAAATATTTATTGCACTTATTAACTGCACATCAACTTCGTAACAGTTGAGACTGAACATAAAAACAATAAATAAACATAAAAACAACAAATGTCTCACATTTTGTCGTTGCCGCAAAATGTTGTACTTCTTGAAATTCCATCTCCACCGTTGCTCGACACTGCATGTATAGAGCAGGTAGTGCAACAATAGAAAAATAGTTGGTACTGTGTAGCGTTTGTCTAGGGTGTTGATCATTTTCCTAAATCCCTCGTTTTGCACAGTGTTGATGGGAGCCATATCTTTGGTCAGGTGATAAGTAATAGCCTCCGTAATTTCTTTGTGCCTGCGGGAGTTCGACGGGTATAGGGAAGCGCTGTATAAGGTTTCCGTTATTGATGTTTAGGTGGTTGACCGGGACGGATTTTCTCCTGTCACTTTCTCGTCATCCCTGACGTGCTCTCCGTTGTTTTTTTCCCTGCCAATTTTAGCAGCCAGCTTCTGTATCACGTGGTATAAGGCTCCGCCCTTGTCATTTGTTGAGCAGGAAGAGTGAGTGCTTGTTTTCATGCAGATTGCGTCCCGGATCAAAATGCGGTACAATCGTCATCGGGTTTTGTTTTTTTTTTTTTTTTTTTTTATTTATTTATTTATTTTTTTAAATCGTTGTCATTTGGAAATGAGATCGCACATAAGTATGAATTGAGATCGCGATTTTTCTAACGATTAATCGTGCAGCCCTACTTTAAATATTTGACCAGTTTCCTTTTTTGAACTGTAAACACCTTACAGGGACCACTAAAGTGAACTTGTGTCAGGTGTAAATCAAAAATCACTCAACAGGCTTCAGCCAGATAGACGAGCTTAACATGAAAATATTATTAGCTCATAATGTTCTGCAAAAACACTTTTGTGGCCGTTATTCAAGCCATAAAGTCGGGATAGAATTTGGCGTTGTGGGGAATACTGGCGTAAATTAGTGTAGATAGAGGAATTTAATCACTACACATATTCCATGAACTTTACCTTTACTGGTTGGACACATCTGTTTTATTCTTTGCCATGTGGAAAGCACTTTGTAACACTGCCATTGAAAGGTGCTAAAAAAGGAAGTTGTTGTTCGGGGTGTACAGAGACAAAAAAAGGACAACATGGCACTTTCCTCCCTTCTGGTTTTCCACCTCACCTCTGAGTCAGTCAGTTCAGTCATTTCCTTTCTTGTTACTCTGGGCTTTGTGAAGGAGAGATCAGTGTACCATGATGACTATGTGCATTTTTTGCTCCCTGTGTAATTTTCCCTCTGACCCTTTCTTTACAGAAACAAATCATTGTGGACCCCCTGGCGTTCAGCGAGGAGCGCTTCCGCCCTTCCCTGGAGGAGCGCCTTGAGAGCATCATCAGTGGTGCTGCCCTCATGGCTGACTCTTCATGCACACGTGATGACCGCAGGGAGCGCATTGTGGCCGAATGCAATTCTGTGCGCCAGGCTCTCCAGGACCTTCTGTCTGAGTATATGGGCAATGTAAGTCTCTTTTCAGTTTTGTTTTCTTGTCATGTTATCTCCTCCTATCTTCTTTATTGTAGGCAGAACAATTTTCTAAGGTCAAAGGTTGTGCAACGGACTACAAACACAATTCATTCTAGCATGGATTGAGTTAAACTCTTAACATTTGACTTTATGTGAGTGTAATATGTGAGTCTTTACATAATCGGTTCCACTTGCAGGCACATCAATACCAACACATAACTGTCAGTGACAATTAATTAGGTTATGTAAGTGATTACATAGCTAATCCTTGACCTTGCTTAATGTCATAAAGTATAGTACTCAATATATAAACTAAATTGCGAAACGTGGTCTTACTCAATATTTCTTGTTGTGGTGAACAACTTTTTAAACTGAAGTACTAGTTACATGGCTTTCATTCCCATCAGTCACTTAAGACAGAATAAATGTGATGGAGGGGGAAAAATAAAAATACAGAACAAGCAGAATGGGTTGGTACAGGAGAACATTTGATTAGACAGGTGTATCAACCTGATCGGATTCGGCTGTGGCTAATTACAGATTCTAGTGTGAATAGTTATTTTGTTTCTGAAATTCAGCGGGAAGAAAAGACTTAAGAACCAGGGAAGTGTATACACATATTGAAAGGATGAGAAAAATTACAATACTAAATATTGCAGAGCATAATGACCAAGCTAGAGACAATTAAGCCCAGTCCACACAGGAAACTGTTTGCTTGATGGTCATTTCTTGGTCACTGATGGTTGGTCATTAGTGGACATTCCAAGCTCCAGTTGCCTTGGTGACCCCCTAATATATTTACTACCTTGTCATGTCAATCTACTGTATCCTGTGCTCTCATTGGTAGCTGTTTTAGTTGCTTGTCTCAAGTTGATTTTTCAGCCATTTTCAGCAGTTACTTCACCCACCATTGCTGGATGTCAGAGAACTGAGCCTGCTGATTTATTAAATGCTAAAATTACTATTCTGTCTGTAACCAAAAGTAATATTTATTCCTGGCCTTGGCCCTGCATGCCATGCCTGTGAAATCTGTTTAGAATTTTAAGAATTCAGTGGACATATAAAGACCAAGAGCACACCCTTTTTTTAGAGTTCACTTGCCTTTGGGGAAGTATCTAATATTAAAAAAAGATGCCTTAATGGCAAAAACTGTTGATTTTTATCCCTCAAAAGGAAAATGTTTCCACAAGTGCTGATGTCTTATCACTGGATTAATGTGACATGTTTTGTATGTAGATGTGAATCTGCTCCCATTTGTTGGATTTTGTTTTGTCCCAAAAACAAAACAAAAAAACAACAAACAAAAAAAACTTGTGGACAGATCACAGCAACCAGCTCAGAAGCTGGATGAATACCGCCACATAAATGCTGTTATGTAAGAGGGGAATAAGAAACTGTGCATGACCGGCTAGGGTGTCACAAATGTTATGGCGTGCCCCCAGATGATGTGATATCCAACTCGGCACGGGACGCTCAGAGCATAAAAGCACCATACCAGTGAATGCTTATAAAATTATTTGATTGCAGATCAGGTTTGCCTCAAAATTTGTTTTCATTGGACATTGACAAAATAAGCAATTGTGGGTCAACTAAGTTTGAATGTCATTTTCTCTTATTCTAGCCTCAAGAATTGCAGTCATGGTTTGCACTTGTTGTCCATCCACAACATGTTCAGTTTATTTTAAGGTTCAAGACACTCATGAAGCATCTCTGATTTGCTTCAAAATGACTTTTCCACTTCACTGGACTCATCCATGCCAGTCATGTTACCCTGTATGACTTGAGATGTTAGATTTACAGAGAAACACCACTCATCAGCATGGTGATGATAAGTGGACATGATGGGTGTATGACCACTCATTTGGCCAAATGAAAACAACAGATGAGAAGCATAATGTGTCATTGTCCACAGTGTGCTTTAATGGTGTAGTTTAGCCTCTAAGAATGGTGCCTTTAAAGCTGTGGTAGATGTTTGTTATGAATCTTAAGCATCTAAACAAACCACACTTGTTTGAGGACGTGTCAAATTATTCTAAGACAGAGAGATGATAATAATATATGTGGTTTAGGCAAGAAAAAGACTGCCTCCCTGAAAGACATCAGTGTAGGCCTATGCTTGGCACTAGGGCTGCCACAAACGATTATTTTGATAGTCGACTAGTCACCGATTATTTTTGCGATTAGTCGACTAATCAGATCATCATCCATTGGACATAAAACGTACAGCTTATTGCACCAGCATCCATCTGCTCTTATATAACTATCATTAGCTTACAGCTTTAAGTGTTTAAGGTATGTGCTAACTAAAAATAAAGACAAGATGATAGTTTATTAAATGTTAATGACATTTGCAGACAGCTGAGTTTAATAAACTCAGCCGTCTGCTCCTTGCTATCTAAAATATAACGGGACACCGGAGTATATTCTCGAGCATCTCACACTTCTGATAATCAGCTGTCTGCTTGATGTTTATTCAGCTGTGTAAAAACTATAACTTTAATCTCAGCCAAACCGATTTACTCAGGAACAAATAAAATACTGAAAAAAGACAAACAATAACATTTTTAAGTTATCTAGGTGACTTATATATATTTAACCTGAGTAGCGAAAGACAGCGGTGGGTTTGAAAACGATTTGCCGGGAGTCCGGTGCTCTCACGGGCTTTAATGAGCCTTGCCCCCTGCTAGCTATCGAGCTAGTGGGTAACAGACGTCTCCGAAAACGTGGGAGCGCTTTTGAAAATATGTGGTGTCCTGATAAACTGAGCAGATATTTGAGGTTTACACAGCTACATTCTCACCTGAAAATATGTTAAACGTTTATTTTGTGACCCAGAAAGAATAATAAGAGTAATATTAAATCTAACTAGCTGCCGCCATTGTTGGAAACTGTTCTGGGCCGCGCTATGAATTATGGGACACAGCTTCTTCTTCGGGGTTTAACGGCAGCTGGCATCCTTGTACATGCAGTGCTGCCATCTTCTGTTTCAGTCCGTTATTACACTCTTAAATCCTACTACTCATTCCTGCGTCTTTTGGGATCTAACAAAGCTTCAAACGACGAGTCGACTATTAAATTAGTCGTCGACGATTTTAATAGTCGACGTAATCGTGACTAGTCGACTAATCGTGGCAGCCCTACTTGGCACAACCTTGCTACATGATGTCCTTGATTTTTAACTGTAGATAATTTTGAATGCAGATGAAGTATGTATGTAGCCATTACAGCATATGGGTTTACACTCACAGCTCATGGTGTTGGAAAGACTCCTAACTCATTCATTCCCATCCCTTATGTTTCTTCATACCCTCTAGCTACAACTTGTTTACCCCCCTTCTCCATTTTTCCTGCACTCCTTCTGACTCAAAGATTTCCTAGTATCTTATAGTAAAACTCAAGCATTGAATCTTAGGTTTTGTTGAAAGGATTTAACTTGGAGTATAATTAATTGTTCAGTGTAGGGTTGTTGTACTATACTTTATGTTGTACGACTTGGGTTGCTTTGAGCTTAAAATGTGCTAACAGCAGTGGCCAAGAATCAAACTCTGGAGCTTGCATTTATGTGCTAGTGTGTTCCTCATCCCTTAGGCCATGAAACAAAAATGCTTTTGTTAATCTTTTTCATTAAGTTTTGTGTAGGTTTGTTTAATTAGGCATATTACAAGTTGTACAACCCCCAGTAGTAATATACAAATGATCTGGCTGCGGCATGCTGCAACAATATATTAAAGCGATAATTAAAAAAAGAGTACTTTGAATACCCTCTTAAAAATCTATCTTGATCATTTTTATATGGAAAAGGGCTGGATAGATAATGACAATTGGTATGTTGTCTACAAAGCAGTTTTTTGTTTTTTTTTTTTTGTTACATTTTGTTTCAAAGCCAGCTTGGTTTATATTAAAGTTGTTTTGATAAGCATTTTTTTAAATGTTCTGTTTAGGTCTGTTTTTGAGCTTTTCAAACTGTGCCTTTTTATACACATTCGCAGCAGGTGATTTATTGCTTGTTTCATTTGTTTGTTCAACCATGAGAGTTATTCGAGGAGCAGTTGAAATTATGAGCTGATTTGAACACCGTTTAATATTTGTTTATCTTGTATACAGCAGGCACTTTATACAAGTTGTATTATGTTGTATTGTCTTTTATAATTTTGAGCTATATATTCTATGGAACTAAGTGAATAGAAAAGTTGGGATGCACTAGCTACAGATGTCTAAATGTATCGAGCACATTATGCGGATGAATCACTTGGATATGTCCAAGTGTCTTTCTTTTTTCGTGTTCCCAGAGTAGAAATTGTAAGGGCAATGCTAATGATGATCATTTAACAAGACTAGAGCTTGTCTACTCAGCCAGTGAAGTGGAAAGGTGGGTGGGGGTAATGTCGCCCCAGCACTACCACATAGTGTGACCTCAATTATTCCATATTGTCATGACAGTTTGGCATGGCACGTGTCGAGTGTAACTGTTTCTGCCACTTTTTATTAATAATGCATCCCTTGTTCTCAGCATCTGTCAGGGTTTCATTTCACATTGGAGAGTGACGCTTGCTTGTTTTGACATACACAGCTACTGACATTTAATTTCTTCAACTGGATAGGATATATTATCATTTTCACCTTAGGCAAAACAGACATACCTGGCCAATGCAGTGGAACCCAACTTGTCCTCCTTGCTTGTGGTTTTTGGTGTAGCTCTCTTCCCACACTCTGCCTTCTCCTTGCTGAGTTCTGTTTCACTTTCTTTTGCAGTTTCAGTCTTCCTGCTTGTGCCCTCTTTTCTTAGTGCCTCACTCTTTCCTTAAGTCTTGCTGTTTTCTTGCCTTGGGCATCTAAAATGAATTTTGTTTTATTCTTACACTGTGCGTGCCTCTCATTTTAAATACTTTTTAGGTTTGTATCTTGTGCCATGTACCTGCCTTACCTGATACCCTTATAGGGTGTGTGTGTGTGTGTGTGTGTGTTAATAACAAGTTCACAACACTAATGTGGATATTGATTGACATTTTACATGAGGATTTTATTTGGACATATTTAAAACACAAACAAACAAAAAAACAAAGAAAGAAACAAAAATTGTTTGATCTTGTACCCAGAGGTTGTGATTATTATAAACTGTTTTTACCAAAAATATTGGGGTGGGATGAGAGAGTGACAGGGTATTTTATTTATTTATTTTTTGTTTGTTTTTTGTGTCTTTGAAACACTTGTGTGAAAGCATTTCAATTTATCTATTTGTAATCTCATCTCAATGAATAATTAAAACAAATTGCACTCCACACAATGTAACAGGGGAAAGATTTAGAGTCCCAAAGGCTTTTCTGTATTTACAGCCTCCATAAAACACTGGTCTGTCAGTAAAAGCCCTTCAGGCTACATTTCATTGATGGTGTGATCTTTTGCTGGTGAATTCCAGGCTTTTTGATTAGCTTTGCTGTCAGGTAAATGAGATACACCCTTTCTTTAACAGGGTGTATTGTGAACTGCATTAGACAGCTTGTTTTAAATAATTTGCTGGCAGCTGTGGCAAGCTTTGTCTGTATATTAATATATTTGTATTAATTCTGATTACAAATTTCTGTGTCAACTTTTGACCTTTTGCCATGTCCCTTTCTTGGTCACTTGAGAGCTGAGGAAACAATTTCTAAGTGTAATATACTGAAAAATACTCACGCAACAGCTTAAGCATGCAGATGATCCTTCTGATGGTAGTTGTCCTTAAGGTAGACTCATATTTAGCACCATAACATTTTCAATGAATGTACATCAGTTTAAATGTTTTCTTTCAATATTGCTTTTTTTTTTTTTTTTTTTTTTTTTTTTTTTTAGCTGTGTAACTGTTAAGTGACGAGATCAAACTAAGAAGCCTTCATTTCTTACCTTGTTCTAAGTTTCAAACACTTTCAAATACAACACTAATACTCCTTTACTGTTGAGATTGAGAAGGACTGGTGTCCGTCTACGTAGAGAGGTGGCTGCCTCAGAGCCAAAGTGGCACATCTTAAAATGGATTTAACTGAGAATGTGGAATCCAGTTATTAGCCAGGTAAGGCCATTGTCTTTGAGTGCCTGTATCTTGGAACTATAGTTGAATCTAAAACCTAAATAGACTGCGAAGAACATGTATATTGCATACAGAAAAAGTTATAGCTTTAAAACTAAGGGCTTAGGTACCTTTCAGAAAACAAAGCTTATCCCTCAGTTAAGTACCAGATGGTTTAAGTGGTGTGAGCAACATTGATGTTTGTTTTGTAGAAAACATGGTTTGATTAGGCTGGAGTTGGAATTTTTGGGGTTTACTTAAAGCAGGCCTGATATTAGACCATTTCTCTCTGGTTATGAGACAGCAGTGGCAGACTTGCTGGGTCTGGGATATTTTGTAATATGGTAACATGGTGGCCATAGTGTGAATAAAAGTGTTGTTCTTAGTTTGAATTGGATTTTAATTTATTAGGCTAAATATTCAAGCATGTCTATTGGTTTGTAATTCTCAATTGTTTGTGCTACGACTCACCAGTCCTTGGAGAATGGCTTTAAATTTAAGCAATATATACATTAGGGGTTATATGCTGATGAGAGTCCTGATCAATGTGTCCCTCCTAGTAAGCATTTTCTAGATTTATTGGAGGTCTCATAATGAGTACCTGAAACATACATGGCTTCTGAGTCCTTGAACCACACTGCCGAAGCCGTGCTGTCAGACTCCTCAGTTTTGTGCCTTCCTCACTTGGGTACACCCTCCAGGTTAATTACGGAAGCTTGCTTTTTGTAGACCTCATCAGAAAAGAGCAGGTAAAATTGAAGTGGCTCTTGTAGTTATTTATTATCTAAACCTTCTGACAAATGTAAGATCATAGGTTAGAGTTTTTTGGGGTTTTTTTCTTTTCTTTTCTTTTCTTTTCTTTTTGTTTTTGTTTTTTTTTGATGGTTGTTTCAATCCTCAGATGAAATAGTTACATGAAGAAAATGGCTTAACCAGTTTCTGTGCTTTTATAATTTCTACATAATATAACACAAGTGCGCACTAAAAATATGATTAGAAATATGTAAATTATGGAAAGTTCCTTGAACAAATACCTGTCAGATGTTTATTTTGATATTATTTTGTTTTCAGTTAGCTGTTTTAGAGCAGTCAGTGAGTGAGAACAAACATGGTAGAGTTCAGTTTGTACTCTGTTTAATCATCCAAAAATCTGGAAGTTGTCTGGATTCAAGTACTCAGTCTGTCTAAAATCAAAACAATATTGGAGTTGTTGTTTGCAGTGGCAGTAATACTTGCACTAAGCAGAGATTTAGAGTGGCTCAAAAATCCAGAGGTTAGCCAATAACTGTATTTACTGGAGAGTGTTATACAACTGTAGAAAAAAATATGGACACTGAAATAATAAAACAAAGTCTTTTCTGTTGTTTTAGTAGTTTTTATGTAAATTGCTTTACTGTGTCTTGTGTGAATGTTTCACTTTGATCGTTTTTTTTTTCTTTTATATTTTGCACATAGAAGCTTAAGACTTTTTTTGCGTTGATGAATTATATTTACTACTTTGTTTTTTTCCCTTTCATCTGAAAGTTGAATCTGAAACTAGACTCAAAGACAGTAGTACTGTTTTTAAATGTCACTTGTAAAAACTAAGAAAAATGTCTTAGTTTGTGGTTTTGGTTTTGATTTTCTCCATGTAAGTAAATATCACATTGGAATTAGAAACTCTGTGACAAAGTTTAATCTCTAGTTTTTTGCTCTGACATCCAAGAAAAATGGACAACGCTGGATGTTGCTGGTGTTATCTGATGATCATTATCTGTAACTGCAGTGCTTATATATCAGTCATTTAATTTTGGGCATTTAATCACATAGGACCAGTGTCAATGTAAAATCATGAATTTGGTGCAGTTAATATTCTCAACAATTCAGTCTTACATAAGACTGGAAATGCTTTAATAGCTTAATTACTGGTTATTCATTGCGGTGTTAGTTTGTAGATTTTTCACTATTTGCTCTTCTATTAAACAACAAAAACAGCTATTTGTATAGATGGCCTTGGCTTCCTATAGCTTGTGGTAAAGTAAAAGTTAACTAACTTTTGAATGTACCCATAAACATGAATCCGCATGGCAAAAAAAATTTGAATTTTTAAAATCATAAATATTTAAACAATATCCTTCTTGAATGTCAACAAGTGTTGAATTTCACTTTGTTGATGTTCAGTTTTGCAGTATCATGATTTATACACTGTACTAAAGTGCAATTACAGACCAAACCAAGTTGTGAGCATCCATCAGTTGGCAAACACCTTGTAAATTATAATCATTTTATTTAAAAAATATATGTTTTGAGGGGACAATGGTTTTTTTTCTTTTTTTCTTTTTTCAGTTTGGCACATCTTATCCACTATACAGATATGAAATTGTACATATTACAATACAAAAGGAAAATGGGAAGAGAAAAAGCATTCATTTTGCACAAAGAGGTTGGGTTAGAGAGGGGATTGGTGCTGCTTTTTTTTTTTTTTTTTTTTTCTTTTTTTTTTTTCTTTTCTATTTTCCATTTTTTTTTTATTTTTAGGCAGGGTGGGAACAAGGGCTAGAGGATGACAAGAGGAAACAAAAACAGATTACAAAGAGCCAGAGTGCAAAGGGATGCATATTTCTACAAATTTGTGGATTTTCAGTCACTTGGTACAACTGTAGTCTTAAACAGTGAAATGTCTAATGATTGACAGAACTTTATAGGAATTCCATATACATCCCCATACTTGGTGTTATCAAAAACGAAGTCTCCCCATAAAGTTTGCTGAATGAGATTAGGAAATATTCAACTGAATTTTGACTCTTGAACATGCAAGACAGATTAGAAGGGCAATAGTTAAAGCAGTGCTAAGCTGGAAACAAATTAAACTAGAAAATGGAGGTGCTTGACTTTTAAAAATATGATCAGTGTATGCAATGCTTTCATTCAATTCAGACATGAAGTGTAACAATTTTTGGTTTACAAAAGCACTTTCTTAAGTTGTTTTAGGCATCCTATGAGCATGTGCTGAGACACGTTGACACGCAAGCATTCATTTGAGTGTGAAGCCAAATTTTGACAAGCTCAATATAAAGACAAAGCCACAAATGGTACCTCCTCCTTACCTATAGGGGGCATCAGCCAATGAACTGCACCCTAATTGTTGAAAACCAGACGTCTCACTTAAAAGTGCTGCATCTTGTCATCACTAATTGCAGACTTTAGTAAACACGAGTTAAAATACTAGTCCTAGGAATTGATAAGAATATCATAAAATCGCTGAGTACTTGAATTTTACAGTGTTCAAACATTGGACTGCCCAACACTTGATTAGCTGTGAAGTTGCTGCTACTCTGGTCAGTGTACATTTCATGCCTAAGGTGCTGTCATTCTGTCATTCCATTCTCTACTACTTTTACTTGCCCATAAGGATGCTCGAAAATTTTAAGAAAAAGACATAACCCCATTGTTAAACTCGGGCTGAGAGGAATAGATAGGACGATGAAGACCCACTCTTTCACCCTACCCCCACTACTAAATTGAACACAAAGAAGTGCGAAGCTACTGCAGCAGCTTTAGTCTGATGCTAATGCACATCCTCCCCCTGCTGCATACAAATGTGTCCTCACCCAGGCTTGCTGTTTGCTTATCACTGGATCTCCATTTGCTCTCAGGGTATTGACCGCAGTTTAACTTGACACGTTCGAGTGCTAACCTAGGACCTGAAATGCATTTTTTGCTAACAAGAACAATAACTTAAAAAAAATATTCACACATGATTTTTGGTCACAAGGATTACTATACTGTATTATTTTTCAGTGGTAGCATGACTAAATGTTTCTAGATCACTGGTGTGGGTGACAGAATATTAAGTTAATTTTGCCTTGCTTTAATTGGTTCAATCTTGAGCCTGTCAGGACTGATTAGTGTGTAAGCAGTAAAGAGCACAGGCTACTGGGGTTTTGTATTCAGAATAAAATGCGCTCCTGTCTGGCATTTGAGCTGTTTGTTACAGTTTGTCACTTGCTACCCTCACTCTAGCTTGTCTGTATATTGATCCTGGTATAATATAGCTCATCAGTTAATTGTAATCAACACCTAAAGCTGTTGGAAATATTATGGTCACAGTTTGTATGGCAGTTGAAAATGGAGAATCCATGTACAGATCATTGTAGATCATTTTCCATGTCTAGGGTGAGGCTGACATCCATGAGTTTTTTCTAAGCAGTGTAGTGTGTTGGAAGTTAATCACAGTTGTTCAGTCTGTCCCACAGATTGAGAATTTATTTGTGGTGTTGAGCCCTCGTGGGTGGGAGCTCAAACATCCATTAACTTGAGTCAGCTGCAAAACAGCTTTGCATTTACGGGGGTAACGTCTGATTAAAGAGGTAATTTTTCCAATTTATATAATTGAACATAAATTCTCCATTCTCAGTCCACACTTTCAGTTGCATTTCCACACAGAAATGTTTCTTTGGAGGAAATCCAAATTTTTTTTTTTTTTTTTTTTTTTTTTTTTTTAGAAATAAAACAAAATCTCATTCTTGCTAAATACAGCCTCTCTTCTTCTTTTTGTTTTCTGTTATTTGAGTTGGGCAACCCAAATGTATTCTTGGTGGGAAACCGTGGAACCATGTCAGATTTGATAAACATAATGTCATAAGTGATTACTCAATAGAATTTCAGGATTCTTCTATCCGTAACAGATGATTTCTTTATTTATAACATAACAATAATGACATTTACTTTACAGTTATAATTCATAATTTGAGTTTGGTCTTAGTGCCCTTTAATGTATTATAGTTCTCTCAAAACAAAGCTACAAAACAAAATGTTTTGATAATTGGTTCTGTTCATTTGCCCCAGTGATTGAATGTTTGGCTTGGACTGCCTATGGTGTAGTTAGAAACAGCATTTCAAATATTTACTTTTTAAAAGAAAATACATAAATCACATCTTCCCTTAATGTATTCTGTTAGCAGAGGGCCACTTGGCAAAGTAGTTTCTCTGTGCTGCAGAATATAGAGACAGTGGTGGAGACAGATCTCACAGTTTACAATTTTCTTCTTTAAAATGATTGCCCCTGCCTGATATGAACAACCTTGCATTCATATAAAAATAAATTTGTGACTATCTCTACAACGTCCCGTAACTGGCCAACCTCTGCCATTGTAGCATTCTCACATATTCTCAAATCTCACTTGTAGAAATTATGCTTTTTACATAAACTGGAAAAACAAATCAAACCCTGTATCATCTGAAATGGTCAAATGACAAACCATATGCTCTAGGAATAAATAAGAGTTCATACTTCACACTCTTTGTAAGGCAGCTGCTGACACTTGCACTGCCCGTAGCCGTTGATGATCACGAGTGCCCCTTCTTCATGGCTGGGCTCATACTCATTATAGGGTACCTGCGTAGCTAGGTCTGCCATAGGCTGTCGTTGCTGGGTCCTCATCTGTCTGCGGTTCTGAATAGCCGAACAGTGGCGTATCCGGCGCAGGGTAGGCGGGCAGCACTTCCGTGAGATATAGACAACAAAAATGATGAAAAAGAATGAAAAAAGAAGGGCCATAGTTCCCATGATAACCCTTTGAGTCATAACAGTGTTGTCTGCAGTTGCGAAGTCATCTGTTACAGCTGCCTCTTCCAATGGAGCAGTAGTAGCTTGAGCAGTGCGTGATGTTTGTGTTGTGATTGTTGTGGTAGTGACTGTGGTAAAGCTCCCAAAATCCTCTGCATAGTCCGGTGTGGGGGTCGGCTGCATAATTCCAAACAAGGAGCTTGTGATCTCTGCAGCTGTAGTAGAGTCTGTTGTTGTACTAATGGTCTGAACAACTGGTACTGAAAAATTCTGACAAAGTTGGAATCCGTAAACGGCATCTAGTATCTCCTCACCTTGGGCATATTCAGGACTGTGGCAGAGGATGGAATGCTCCCACCTTCCCTTAAAGGCGCTTAGCCAAGTGGCAAGAGAGCAAATCCTTTTGGTACATTCCCAAAGGTTGCTGGACAGCCCAATCATACCCAAAGACTGCCACATATCCAAGACTTGGGGATCCAGGCTGCTCAGTTTGTTGTTATCCAGCAGCAAAACTTTTAAATTTGGCAGCGTTTGAAACACATCAGGGGTCAGGACACGAATTTCATTTCCTGTGAGGTCCAGCTTCTCCAGCGTGGTCCAGATCCATTCCATGCCACATGTTACGTTGCTGATCTTATTCCATTGCAGGTATAGAAATTGAAGGGCAACAAGGCGAGGGAAATGGGCCAAGTTTATCTTGGTCAGTTGATTGTGCTCCAAGTGGAGCTCTTTAAGCTTGATGAGCCCAGCAAATCCATTTCGTGCCAGGCTTCGGAGACGGTTGCTGCTTAGGCCCAGATATTCCAGGCTACGGCAGTCCCAAAATGCCCGAACAGGTGTGGTGCGAAGTAAATTAGAGCGGAGGTGGAGTATCTGGAGCTTCCTCAGTCCGTGAAACAGTTCTGGCTCCAAAGCAGTCATCTGATTGAAGGACAGGTCCAGTATCTGAAGATTGATGAGGTGGATGAAGGTTGTGTTGGGCAACTTGGTGATACGATTGGAGCTCAAATTGAGGTCCTTCAGTTTATAGAGCCCTTGAAAGGCATCCTCTTGTACTGTGGTAATCTGGTTGTGGTCTAGATGTAGCCAAGTGAGCTGGCTGAAACCATAGAATTGATCAGGGCTGAGCTCAGTGATACTATTGTGTCGTAATGACAGCCCCAGGGCTCCCTTGTCCACACCATCTGGGGGTGCCTTAAGCCCCTGGGTGTCGCAGTAAAACTGCAGGTCCTCACAGCGGCATTTTTGAGGGCAGGTTGTGCACAACGCAGGAGACAGCAGGCACGCTAGGAGCATGCTGATCACAGACAGAGCCGCTGGTGCAGGTCCCACCAATGGCCACCTTGAATGGAAACCTGGGTGGGTTCAAAGACAAGAAAATGAACTGTGGGGCGGGAAAGCTAATCTCTGCAGAGTACTTATTACTAATTCATGCTGGCAGTTATGCTTTTTTTGTGTACGCTCTGTCTTGTCCTTACATATAGCTGCTAAGGTATTTTACATTGGCAACTTTAACAGTGTATGTAAACATGATACCCTTGAGATTCGGTTTAATGGAGATGTCATTTTCTCAGCAAGGCTTCTAATGATCAGCTGCATACATAAGGCAGACTTTTTTTTTCACCTCTCCTCTCCCTTACCGTTTATATTAAGCCTGTTTTGGTCTACATTTTGTGCTATTCATTCGAGCATAATTTTCTTTCTTAATATTGTCATTCTTTTTTTTTTTTTTTTTATATCAAGTGCTCTATGCTTCTTTTTTTTCTAGGGGGGGGGGGGAAGCATAGATCTGTTATCTGTTCAGGAAAAAATAATAATTAAAAAAAAAATCTTTTAAGTCTCTTTTTTTTTTTTTTCATCACTTATGAAAAGTGATTCATCTTCTAGATGATACAAATGTTAAAAATGTATGTCTTCCCAACTCTTCAGTCTGAAGGAGGAAACATGAAGGACCATTGCAGTAAATAGACTAGGCAGAAGAGCTTTTAGTCTTCAGCCTCCCTCACTCTTACTTGTATTCCCTATTCATGTCCAGACCTGTCATATAAAGGGACTAACTTACCCATTCTTTTGTGCACATCGGAGGCTGCATTCAACTGTCCTTTTCCGCAGACTCTTGGAGCAACCAGATGGAAGAAAAATCCAAAGGGAAAAAGCCCTTTTGATTAAGCACAAAAGGAATCAGCCTCTTGGGAAATAAAGCAATTCTGAACCCACCCAATTCAAACAAAATATGAAATTCCATGTCCCGACTAGATGTTTATTCCTTTTATTTTGTTAGTCCTTTAAAATCCAGGCTCATAGAAGAGGTTGAGTCTTTTTCTTCCAGCCCACGAATCCTTGAAAAAATTATTTTTTTAAGTTGATCAGTTGCATCCAGAGCGACTCCAGTGATCAGACCCCCCCCCTCCCTTTTTCTTCTTTTTCTTTTTTTTACCCTTTTGTTTCCTTTCCTCCGCAATGGTGTCAGCTCAGACCGTTAATTGAAGATCAAGTGCTTCTCTTTCATTGCCGTGGTCCTCCAACCCTAACTTGTTGATGGCAGCCAGAGATCCTGCTTCTGACGCCGGCTCAGTCTCAGCATAGCCTCTGCAGAGCTGTGAGCGGAGCCCTCGTCTGCTAGCTGAGACGCAGGGAGAGAGAGAAAAAAGCAGAGCAGGGAGTCAGGGATGTTATTCTGTGCTTTTTTGTTGCAGCCACTCACTGCTACAGAGTGGTGGCAGCCTGGCGTCGATCATCACTACTGTTTCTCTCTCTCTTTTTCTCTCCCACACACACACACAAACACCCTCTCACTCTCCTGCACAGTCACTTGCTCTCTGCCTCATACACAGTGCTTGTGCACCTTAGTCTTCCTCCACCTCCCTCTTGCATCTCCCTTCCCTCCCACTGGCTCGTCACCTTCAGAATATTGATATCTTGAACGTGTTGCGGCAGCATGCTGTTGAAATTAACCACAGCTGTAAATCTCAGTCTCGCCTTGCTGCTGTTCTGCAGACTGTATGTATAAATGTATACACGGGACATGAACCTTAAAAAAATTAAATAAAATAAAAAGAGAGAACACAGCAAAACAGGTTTTACTACATCAGTGCTAACATAGGGTGTCAAATTTACATATCCTGGTTGCAGTTCTTTAACTTTTGAGGACAGGAATGTGATCAATTGCCAGCTCCTTTGAAGTTAAGTTAGGCTAGCTTTTAAAATGTAAAGGTCAAGGAAAAATACTGGGTTATTCATGTGAAATTTACTAATGCTAACATGCATCTACTTGACCTTAAGCTATTTTGTAATTTTTCTATTTTTTTCTTTCTTTCTTTTTTTTTTTTTTTTCTTGAATCCCCCTTTTTTTTAATTATTATTTTTTGTTTGTTATTTTGCTGTTCATCCCTTTTGGAAGAAAAACTGAGGTAGCTGAAAAGTCGAGGTGTGAAATGAACTGTGGTGATGAGAAATTCCTTAATCCCTTGTCCCTATAGTTCTTCATTATTTAATGTTTGGTTGAGATGCGTTTTGGGGTATATGCATCAAATTAAATTGCAATCAGGCAGACTACTTAACAGAAATGGTATGAAGAACAGATGGTATCCTCCTCAAAGTTGGTTCTTCGGACCCAGTCTCCTTAAATTTATCTGATCTGGATTTTAAACATTGTTATTTAATGAAAGCACGTAACAATGCACACTGATTGTAGATGGCGGTGATGGTGAATTCCATATTTTCTGTTTTTTCACAATTCAAGTTGGAACACAGAAAAAGTAAGCCCCATCATTATCTGGCTGTGAATTTGCAGGTCATTTGTCCTGCATGTTGCTGTATTTTTCCACATCTATTTTAGCCTACATCATCAAAATGGCAGAAAACATGTAAAAATACTAAGACCTTAGAGGAATGTTCCATCTGTCTGTGTGCCGTCTGCTTAGTGGTAATTTGGCGTGTTGCAAAAGTAAATTTTAAAAGGGGGGAAAACATTAAATTATACTTAATTTGTACTTAAAGTTCAATAAATTTATAACTTATAAATCCAACTAAGATGAACTTTGAAAAGCAATAATGTTGAATTGTTGAAAAGCAATAATATTGACTGCATATTATTTGACTCTTAGGGCAGACTCTTGTTTCCATTAAAACACTAGTGGGTTTTTGTTGAACGGGATGTTCCTAAATCTGTCATAAAGGAGATGGATATACTCACCTGGCTATCATAAAAGATTCTGCAGAGAAACCGCTTCCATAACGAGCACCTGAAGAAGTGCTTTAGAACCCCTTGGCGTGGAAATGAAATATAGGCTAGGCATGAATGAAATAGGATTGAAAGTGTTGGGGCAAAGCAGGCTAAAGCCCTACCACAGCACTGTATCCAGCCAGCACAAAATCACAGGGGATTAGTGCTGTGGAGCTCCATGGCCCCTAACTGTGTGCACAAGCCCCCAACGGGCATAGGGCAGTGGGGGATGGGGTAGGTCAATGCTACCACCATCCATGGTGTTACGTTGCAGTTGATTTAAGCATTATAAAGGGAAAGAAGAGCCCAGAGTCCAACTGGTCCTTTGCCTTTACTCAGACCTTTCCTGTCCATCTAATTTTGCTCTAATTTTATGGCTCTCTGCTATCTGGGAATTTTTTTTCACTCTTTCTCACTTTATCTTCTCAAGCGTTTCTAAAAGTTTTCAGTGTTTTTCTTTTGTACTTTGCAGAATGTGATCGAACATCTCTCTACTACAACTACTCAGTAGTTATGAGTGTGTTCACTGCAAGGCAGCCCCTGAGTATTTGTGTGGCTTGTGTAGATACAACTAAGAACTTATTTAAACCAGAAATGGATGCATAGGTTTAAATGTAAAAGACTGATTTTGGGCCTTTATGACTTTCCCAAAGTTGGTCAGTGCTTTTGTGTAGCAACAAGTCACCTCTACTTACGTCACCTTATGATAGCCAATCCAGTCCTTACTTTTGTTCTCAATAGTTTCCACAGTTGGGAGCTAATGTTGGCCTTTAAAGCTTGAAGATAAATGGCTTATTCTAATACAAAATGACCAAAGGACTTGGGCAGCATTGTAATAAAAATTAGTGAGGGGGAATAATGAAACAAAATGAGCACTTTTAATATTATTAACCCTGAATCAAATTAGAATCACAAATGTGACAAACATAAAATGATTTAAAACAGTTTCAAGTTTGACAGCCCATTGGATTTAGAAACGTTGGCTGTTACCAGACTAATTTTAATGTTGTACGCAGGTCTTTATAGCATATCCATGAAGAGCGCCGTGGTGGTAGAGAGGCTTTGAAAGGATTTGGGTAGCTTTTTTTCCCCCCCCTCTTCAATAAAATTTTGGATTATAAAAGCAGTTTGCAACCAACAGAAGCACTTAAGAGGATGCATTGCACATTAAATATGACACTGACATAATGCAAAGAATCTTTTTATTTTATTTTATAAAAGCCAATATGGTGGCTGTTGCCCTGTTTACTTTCAGTGTGTATACATTATTAATTTAAATTGTTAGCTGGTATTCTGTCGGTGCATTACTTGCTGTGAGTCGGTGGAGGATATCAGTGTTTATTGGAGAGCAAAATGTACAATAACTGGAGGCTTCAGAAATGAACTGGACTTGGTATCTCCAAACATTAGCTCCACAAAGCAGAATAGCTCAAGCTTGTTGAAAATTACATTTAATTTCAGAGTAACACCTACAGGGTGACCCAAGTCAGCTCTAGAAGAGTTTGGGTGACGTTAAAGTATAAATTGTATAACTACCCTGTTGGTTTAAAAATGAAAAGATGCAAGGGATGATTTACAGATATGAATATTTTTGTCATTTTGCCTTTTATTTACTCAAGTCCATAGACTGTTTAATATTTTAGGTTTGATATTGATTTAATTTGATCTGATCCCAAGACTTTTTTGACACATGAGCTGGTCACTGTCATTCTACTCACTAATTACTTCTTTTTTCCATGTTTCAGGCGGGAAGAAAAGACCGAAGCGATGCTCTGAACACTGCCATTGATAGAATGACAAAGAAGACTAGAGACCTTCGCAGACAGGTACTTTTTTTTTTTTTGTGAACTTCTTTTTCCCTCTTTCCACTAGGTCTTCAACTTTAAACTGTAGTGTTTGCGCTCAGTGAACTTTTATTGGAAAAAACAAATCAAATATTTTTTTCTTTACTTCAGCCTTTTGAAGTTTACCAGCAAACCTCAGGAGACTCTTGTCTCTCATAATGTCAGGATGTAATCTGTAGTTCAAAAAAAGCTTTGGTAGACATCAGTCTGTATGTAAAGGATATGCACCAAGGGCATTCTAACGCTTCCTTTTTCAAAAAATCATCTTATTTCACAGCTGCGCAAAGCTGTGATGGACCATGTCTCTGACTCTTTCCTGGAGACTAATGTTCCCCTCCTGGTCCTCATTGAAGCTGCTAAGAATGGCAATGAGAAAGAAGTTAAGGAATATGCTCAGGTGTTCCGTGAACATGCCAACAAGCTGATTGAGGTATTGTATGGTTTTTTTGTTTGCGTTTTTTTTTTTTTTTTTTCCTTTTCCCTTCCTCTCTCTCTCCAGTGCATTTGCAGTCAGAACCTGACCCACCCCCAGATCATAACACTCAAATGCTTCAACTCTATCTCATTAGTATTGCATATTTAATTTTTATTGTAGTTTCTGTTCTCTGAGATAAAACTTGTGATAAGACTATAGCATTATTGTGCCTTTAAAAGGCTTCTTTAAAGGTCTTTGGTCAATTCAGTCTGATGTTGGTCACACTCTCGCACACAAACATTAAATAAAGAGATAATAATTATTAAACATAATATTTAAGGAGCTCTATTGCAGATCCTGGATCCTTTCCCCTTTTCCCCCTAAAATGAAAAATAATAAAAAAATTGCTATGTGGCCAAATACATCAAAATTGCTCTTTCTTTATTATGAGAAGCAAAAAATATTTTTAGATCATTATGAAACTGTTTTGGGCTGTCATAGTAGTCACGTCAGTAATCTTTAAGAGCTAGTTTTGAGTCCATAACCTTCCACTAACAGACGAGAATGCAATACATGGTAAAAAAAATAATTCAAGATGCAAGGAGAAAAGCAAAGTCATGGAAGCGATAGGCAAGAAACTAACAGAACATTCAGCCAGGCTCATTAGTGGT
The DNA here is from genome assembly GCF_051167445.1 of Perissodus microlepis. Classification (NCBI taxonomy): domain Eukaryota; kingdom Metazoa; phylum Chordata; class Actinopteri; order Cichliformes; family Cichlidae; genus Perissodus; species Perissodus microlepis. The sequence continues at coordinate 6,824,255 of NC_140462.1, read as the reverse complement.
CTTTCCTTCCATTCCTCTAATGCCTGTGTAGAGCATCATATGCTGACATTTGAAAGTGACTTCTGTCTATGGGCATATTGCCATGAGTGTAGCTGGACATGTTAGACTAGCCAGGACAAGCAACATGCATATTCACCAGGGAAACCATTGAAGCATCAGAAGGAAAGGGGGGGTGGGGAACAACACTGGGGAGTAGCCCCTTAAGTAGCACCTGAAGGCCTGAGTGTCAGATGTGGCATTAGAGCACTAGACCTTGCTAATGCATGGTTACCATTTGTGCTTGTAACACTTAGAAACACAAGGGGGGGAGAGAAAGTGTAATTTAAAAAGTTTTGAAATTTAAACCAAAGTAGCTTTGGTTTAAATTTGTTATGAACTTTATGGAGAAATTTCTTTTAGTAATTTTTGCTTACAGTTTTCATTTTCATTTGAATATACATGTTGTATGATATCCATCTAAGAATAGAAGGTGCATCTGTAAAAACCGCTTATCAGCAGCACAAAAGAAAAACTGTACAAATGATGTTTAAATAATGTAAACTCCAAATACTGTCATATTTAAAGCTGGGGCTCGTTGTGATAATTGTTGCTATCATGACTTTGGAAGTAAAATATTCTAGTTAAAGTCTCCATATCTGCAGTGGAACTGAGCTCCTACATCAGTCTAGTTATACTAAATATTTATCAGCAAAATATGTTTTTGTCGTACATAAATTAGGAATGCTAGTTGTGTAGTAAAGCCACTGAACAGCATCTTGGCACTGCATTGATGGGCATCATTATGGTAGAGTTTTAAGCACTGGGCAAAGTAATTTCCTGCTGATTAGGCATTTTCTAAAAGGGAGCCAGTTGCCATAAATTCCCATTTCAAAATTTACATTAGGAGATACTCAGTGTGATCTAGCAGTTTATCCTCCACATACTTTCTTTAGTGTGTTCCTTCCAAAAAACGACAAACATCAACTGCTGCAACACAAGTGTTCACAACCTAAGTTGATGTATGCCTTCAAACCTAGAGAGAGCCCAGCTCTAACTAGGACCTGGGAATTATAAATCATGTTTTGCAACAGCCTCGACAGAAGTGGCATACGTTACTCTTCATTTTGGCTAAAGATTTCTGCCTTTTTAGAAGCTGCCAACATTGCATTTTGTCATTTTTACATTAACCTTTTTAATTATTTTTTTTTATGTATCCCATCCCTGGTTAATATGATTGGCAAAAGCACACAGTCAAGTATTATCTCACTTCTCAGGAAAATTATTCCTGTAAGCCAACATCAATACAATCGGCTGAACAGTAAGCAGTTCACAGTGGAACTCTTGGCTTTCACCTTTAAATAAAAATGGTTGACATTTACCTTCAAATGCATGGTAGGAAGTAGGTATTGAACTGTGCTGTGGGCCGCTCTAGATTAGAGCCTTTGCCAAACAATATATATGCAAATCAATAGAGCTGGAAAGACTAGAGAGAAGTTGAAACATGTTTGTTTCTTTATAACATATGGAACAAAAATGCTTAAAATACAGGATGTCCTCTGTTCAGTAGCAGGAATAGCAAAGAGCAACCAGTCTCTGGCTGTGTTTTGTATGACATCGCAGGTTGCGCAATTGTAGTCTGCCGTAAGGCAAATGGCCTATTACATTACACACATTTTTATGAAAGCTACATTATGACTGACCCATATTTAGAGAATGAGGGGGATACAAAAAAACTGCATTCAATTTGGCATGCACCAAGCTGTGTAAGGCTCTCATCCAGGCAAAGGGATGGTTGTCACATTATGCAGAGGGTTACTTATTTACCTCATTTAGATAAGTTGTTTGTTTTTGAGTGCACACTCAGTTCTGAAATATAAGCTTTGGAGTGTGAAGCCACTATAAGTCATAGAGATGTGCTACATAGCAGGTTGAGATGCAGAGATGTGCATTACTGATGGTATAATCAGCAGTGGAAAGTGAATTTACTGGTAAACCCACCTAAGGATTTCTTTTGTTTAAGAAAAAATATATATATTAAGCATTGCCATAAAGCTTGCTTTTTTTTAATGTTTTTCAAAAAACAAACTTGCACCCATTATCCATAACTCTAAAACCAGTCACTAAATATTGTGTTCCCTCATGTCAGTAAAACAACTCTTGGTAATCAGCTTTTCCATGAGTGCATGGAGTTAATCAGTGTATTTAATCTTACCTGTCAGTGGTATTATGTCATTGACATGTGAATGACCAGTTGTACACCCTTTCATTTTAAAAAGATTTGGTGTCTGAATACCTTATTGATGTTCAGGTCTAATGGATAACTTAATTTTTTTTTTTTTTTTTTTTTTTTTTTTTTTTTTTTAGCTTGATGTATGGACGGTCACACTGCAGTTGTATACTTGGCTCAATAGCATTGATACTAAACCACTGCAGTGATTAAGATATTTTATGGTAAATATATTATCCATGATATTAGCATAAGCTTGTAGTTTGTTGGATTATCTGTCCTTAGCGCAACTGCTTGATTGGGATAACTGTTACAGGGCTATAGTTATTTCAAATAATTTGGCATTGTCATTCTTCTCAAATAAATGCAACCCCAGTGTCTCAGCTTTAACATATGTTTGGTATGTTCACTGTGAGAAATATGGGTTTGAGATTTGTAAATCATTGCTTTTTTTTCCTTCTTTTTTTACATTTTACACATGTCTCAGCTTTCTTGGAGTTGGGTTTGTACGTATTGTTGATGACAGAGTACTTCTTTAACAAGGGGTTGTGTATTAAGGAATAGCTCTGTGGGACAGGAAGGTAAGAAAACAGGTGCACTTTGGTAATTGTTTGCATAGACTGTAAAGTCGGGCTCCCCTGATACTTTAAATGGTATGGTACAGTGTTGCAAGTGGAATGGCATCTCTCTATGCAGAAACATCTCCTTTCCCAGTGGTTCACAGGGGGTGTCATTAAAAGCTTATGCGAAAGATCGTGCAAGTAAAAACACAGGTCTTTCCAGTTTTTCTTCATGTAACCACTCTTCATTCGTCCTCATGGATTACTAAATGTTCTCCCTCTGGTTCCAGTATGTTTGAATAGCGATGTAGGATATGTTTATATCAATGTTTCAGTGCTTTAGCTACACAGTGAAGAAAGTGCTTCTCATCAGCAAATTACTCAGACATTTTAAGGTTTGAAAGGGCCTCCTCAATGCAATACTTTGGCAGCCAGTGATGCACCACCACCAGCCCATCAAATAAGATGTTTTTTGTTTTTGTTTGTTTTTTCTAATAAGTATTATTTCCCTGTCTGTTAATGGTACCAGAGGAAGAAGAATATCATCACAGAAACCTGTTTTTGAATAGAAGTTGATTAAAGGAAAAAGATAAATTGAATGCCTAAGCTGAGCTTTGTTCATTCCTTTTCCAACCTCGTGCTTTTGATCCAGTCAGACCTATTATTAATGTATGTTTTAAAATCCAGTGTGTCATCTTGGCTGACAGTTTTGTTGCGCTTTTTGACCCAGATGTCAGTAAAGTAGTAAATTAGTGACCAAACTTTAACAGATTTATGTGTGGGAATACAAAAATAAGAGCAAAGCTGTTGGACTCCTTGTCCTTGCGCTTTTGCTGTCATGAGTTGGTTTAGTCCTTTGTAATTGATTATGTTTCAGCACATTTTCTGTCTGTTGAATAATCCCATTTTGGCGCAGTTCCTCACATCCCAGGCATTCTGTTACAGCATTGCTGCCAGTATATGCCAACCAAAATGGGAATCTTCAAAGCCTTTGACCTAAATTTATGTCGCTATGAGTAGATGTCTAATGTAAAACTTGAGTATGAAAGACTATTTAGAGATAATTGTAGGAGAGCTTTATTTTAGTCAACACAAAAAAAATTACTGATGTTGGCAGCTGCAGGCAAGATTTGCTTAGTTTAGCACTCCCGTTCCCACTCTACTGCTCACTTTTTGAAAGTGTCAATAATATTTGCCTCTCCATGAGCGTGATGGCAATCTGGCAGTCTTGTGATTCAGTCACTGAGAATAACGATATCCTTGAGTTAACCAGCTACAACTTAGATTTCCATTTGGTGAAATTTACTTTTATTCTGGGAATTGAATACAGAACTTTCCCAACAGCTGGGCTTTTGTTTTTCTTCCTACTTTTTTGGTTTCTCCCTCTGTGTCATCATATTGTATCATTTTTAGCAGCTTTATAAATTAATCCACAGCAGTGGGTTTGTATTCCACGGGGATTAGTTGTATTGCAGAGCTGCTCCATTTCTGACGGAAGAATCCCTAAACCAGGCTACCATAATGAACTTATCCAAGTTTAATTATGTATCTACAGTATGTATGGCGTTTGTTTCTGTTTTTTCTCTAAATTAGTGCAGTGCCCCGTTCAAAGTGCTGCCTTTATTCAGAACAGGCTCGCAGCATCTGAGATTTGTGGCGAGAGGAATGGACACAAAATGGATAAATGATTTGGGTTGCCAACACCCACTCTGCTTGAGCCAACACTGCACCTATTGGTTCCTGTGAGTTAGATGGACCATTTCAAGCAATGCAAAGACAGACACTAGCAATTAAGTGTTTAAAATTTTCATATTGTGATTATTTTCTTATCACAAATATCAATATTTATCACAGCTATCGGTTTTGTTACTTGCTGTGAAAATGTGCTGAAAGTATATTAAAACAAACTGAAATTGTCTTAACAAATGTCATATTGATTGAGGGTTACAAACAAAACTAAAATAAACAAAAAAAGACCACCCCTGAATATGAACAATTTAGTTTTGACTGTGGTTTTCTTCCTTTCCTTTTTATTTGAATAATTTATAGCTCCAGCACCTCAGCCACGCGTGATACAAAGCTTTGTACTGAAAACAAACATTTATACTAGTTTGCATATGAGTAGTTTTAGCGACCTCACACACCTTAAATAATTATCAAGAATCAATGGACACAACAGTGGCAGGTTTTTTCTTTCTGTTGTTTTTTGTTTTTTTTGTTTTTTTTGTTTTTTGAAGCAGGGTAATCACACATGGTTTTTTTTTTTGTTGTTGTTTTTTTGTGAGATTTCTGGCCTTTGGTTAACAATTTTGTTTTTTGTTCATTGTAGGTGGCAAATCTAGCATGCTCCATTTCCAACAATGAGGAAGGGGTAAAGCTGGTCCGTATGGCTGCATCTCAACTGGAAAGTCTTTGCCCTCAGGTATGTTTGCCCCCAGCTGTCACCCAGCTCAGGTCTTGGAGCTCATCCAAAAGTCAATAAATTTAATTGCAAGCACATACTGTCTTCAGCGAACAACAGTTGAAATCTGTTTACGTCTCTAACCTCCTGTGTGTGTGTGTGTGTGTGTGTGCGCGCGCGCAAATAACAAGTTTGTTTTGCTTGTCAATCTTTTGACCATTGAGTCCATTTTTTTTCTACACACCTGCTGCTAACGCTCTTTTTAAGCTCATCTAATGAGTCCCATTCATCCTGAGCTATGATATCCACAGATGTTTCTTACTCCAAAACAAACAATCCCTTATTTTTGCCCTAGTCAGTATCTAAAAACACTCCCTGTAATCACCTCTAGAAATTAATTTTCTTCCTAATTCAATCCTAACATTGAGCTAGGGGAATGGGGTCTTCGTGCAATCAACCTATGCTAATGTTGTGGCTCAAGGCTATGTTGTAATTGAGCTTTAATGGTTGTAATTGGGTGATTACAGGTGATTAATGCAGCGTTAGCCCTCGCTGCCAAGCCCAACAGTAAGGTGGCCCAGGACAATATGGATTTGTTCAAGGAGCAGTGGGAGAAGCAGGTTCGCGTCCTCACTGATGCTGTCGATGACATAACCTCCATTGATGACTTCCTTTGTGTGTCTGGTAAGTCTTGTTCATACACAACAGGGTGATTGAGATTGTAGTGCGGTGCTAACCACTGTTATTTGATTTAAAATATAACGTATGTATGTAAGATGCATAAGCCATCTTAATTCTCCCTTTGTCCAACAACAAGCATCGGTTCACTCTCCAAGGTATCATTATGCGCTATAGAGGAAAAACCCAGAAGCATGAGCAGAACTACATCTCTATTTGACATCCTGTCATGTATGTTGAAGCACACAAATGGTTTAGAGTCCTCATTAAGCATTAAGCAGAGTGGCTTCTCTGACCTCCAGCCAAGGACAGACTGTAATTTACACAGTGGACATTTACATTTTATAGGCGGCTCATTAATAAGTATTCTAAGAATTGGTTTTCAAACCCATACCCCCCAACAAACGTATATTATGTACTTGAGTTTTTCGGTGGCTTTTAATTTCAGGACTAACTCAGGAATGAGAACTTCCTAATATTTTTTTTAGACTGTCACATTATGTGTCATATTATACTGTAGTCTTTTTAATTTAAAAAAAAAAAAAGTGTGTGTGTGTAGAGAGAGAGATCAGTCCGTCCGTCCGGGCTGGCTGTACACTAATAATTTCACACTGCTTTATGTCCCCAGAAAACCACATCCTGGAGGATGTGAATAAGTGTGTCATCGCTCTGCAAGAGAAAGATGTTGATGGTTTGGACCGTACCGCCGGGGCTATTCGAGGCCGTGCTGCCAGAGTTGTCCATGTGGTTACTTCAGAGATGGACAATTATGAACCTGGAGTCTACACAGAGAAGGTTTTGGAGGCAACCAAGCTCCTTACTGATACAGGTACCACAGAAACAAATAAGTTTACTACTAAATAAATTTAGACAAAAATACTAGGAGGGTAGACACGGTAACACTTGCTAATGTAGGTTACTCCAAGTAAAACGAGAAGGCAGTGGGTCCATCAGGGAATTGATAATGGATGGCGTCATGGTTGCTGTGACCATATTTTATATACATTCTGTGGTTACCACTTATACCGTATTTTCCGCACTATAAGGTGCACTTAAAATCCTTTAATGTTCTCAAAAATCGGCAGTGCGCCTTATAATCTGGTGCGGCTTATCTATGAATTCTGGCTGTTTACTGACTTCGAGCCAATTTTATGTGGTACACGCTGCTCAAAAATCTGTCAAAAAATGTTTTAGTAGGACTTTGCTAAGCTACGAAGCCGTGCCGCTTGATGGATTGTCTGAGCATTATGGCTACCGTAGTCAGGAGCCTCGCGGCTCATAGTAATCTGGGTCCAAAACTCAGTTCGCGTCAGGTCCCAAAGTCAAACAAACACTGTGTAAATTCTTTCATCTTTAATAAAATGATCAGTGTTGCTGCTTTACCAGGTGTAATTAAATTTAATATCCAGGCATCCATGAAAAGAATATATAAAATTTAACGGAGTTAGAAGTTAAAAGAAAGTTAGCTCGCTAGTTTCGCTAGTTACCTAAACACGATATACCATGTTCTGACTGAGAGATTTCTGGGGAAAAAAGAAAACGTACAGCTCTGCTATCACTTCCAACATGAATGAAGACAGAAAACTACACAATAGTAACGTTTGTAGGGTTACTGAAGTTGGGCTAGATGGTATATAATGCTGTGCTAGTGATCGCTAGCGACACAGCTATGTTAGCATACCAAAGCATAACACGGTGAACCTGGAGAATGAACGCTAACTTTTTTCCACTTGATAAAAGTTCCCAATGTGTTTTTTTGACAAATGCAATTGCATGGAAAATTGCTGTAAACGGACCAAACTTCAGTAGGGGAGAACAACTGAGATAATCCAGCCACAATATGAGGTTAGTCATTAATAGTCCCACACGTGGGAAATTTGTTTTGTTGCAGCAGAAAGTGGACAGTGCAAAGTTACATAGCAAAAGTTAGAAAAACACTGGAACCACATATACTGTTGTTCCAGTGTTTATAGAGCAGCTACCAGCGAATTCAACATTAATGAATCAATTGTACAGAAGTGGAGGAAACAAGAGGAATGAGGTGAGTAAAGTTTGACTTATCTGACTGTTTTGTTTAATGCACCTTATAATCCAGTGCGCCTTATGTATGAAAACAGACCCATTTGTCGACAGTGCGCATTATATTCCGATGCACCTTATGGTCCGAAAAATACGGTATTTATGATCTACTTACATGGACTGACACGCTAGGGGCCATAATGGCATGAGCGTGATAGTCTTTCTTTGATGTCAGTCTTGTTTTTGTGTAAAAACGGTTGACAAGAGTATAAAAAGATTAACTACAAAAGGGCTTTAAAATAATAGGGTCCCCCAGTTTAGCTCTTGCAGACTAGGAGAATCTGTAGATCACAAGTTTGTTTGTTTTTTCCTAAGATTTTATTTTTATTTTGAGAATAGCTTTAGTTGCTTTCAAGAATGAGCTTATTTTGGTTATGCTTATATATTTATTATAGGTGGTGGTGGTGGTACTAGTACAATACAAACGCAGCACTTTTTACAAACAGAACCAGAGGTATGCATGTTTAGACAGGTTGTCTGTAATATGGTGCACTGCACTGTTGGGTGTACAAATTAGTAGTCATACAAATGTATAAAGAATTTCCTTTAATTTATTTTATCAAAAGGCCTCTAAAATCTTTACCTTTTATTTTTTAAAAAGGCGGAGAGACCCTGCTCCATCCACTTTATCTTTGGTACATTGCCTGGTGCTAAAACCACACTAGTATCTGCCTACAAAGTTGTTTCTCAGAAGTCTGCCCTTTATTTGATTTGTCTTTGCTTTGGATGTTTTTGAGCATTTGAGTGCTGGTGGCATTTTAAAAAGCAACTTGTATAAATCTAGAATTGGCTTGTGAAATGTAATTTTCTGTTGAATGAGCCTGAGACATTTTGAGCTCTTCCACAATTCATTATGGAGCATTGTGTGATATGGTCTCTCACACAACTTGCATTACTAGTCAGTATGACATGACGGTCACTGTTAACCCTTCAGTAGTATTCAGTTTTAATCCAAATTATGACGTAATCAATCTGTCATAGGTTCAAAGACTGAGTCATATTACAGTTCCTTCCACCTGTGCTGTTATATTGCAGTTTAATGTGTGAAGGTTTTTTGTCCTTCAAAGGACAAATTCCAAAAAATATTTAGCAATGCAATAGAGGGGGGGGGGGAAAAAAAACAATATTCACCAGGGCAAAAAAATCTTTATTAGCCTCTATTTTCAGTTTGTCTGAATGTTGAGGTGCATTTATACAATGTTTTCCTCCAGTTAGTAAAAATGTGTAAAGTTCATCATCTATGGATTCACTAACAATAGTTATTTATTAACACTTTTTAAATGGGAACTTACTTGAAAGAGTCAATTGTGATAGTTTAAGGAGAGTAATCACTGTGACTGAAAAAGCCTGGAGGTTGCAAGCACAAAACCAAATCCGCTTTTTAATCCTGCTGCTCCCTCCCTCAACATTTGCATCTTGACACCCATGCTGTCCTCATGAAGTTGCAGCAAAATGCAACTCTCTTAATGCAGTGCTTTAAGTGGTGTCTATGCATATGTGGTGAGTCCTCCAGAGCATTTATCAAATTGTCAGGAGTGCAAAATACATGGACCCTGAGACAGTTTTTTGAAAGCATCTATTGGAAAACTTTAGCTTTTTCTTCCATGTGCATTCATTTAAGGCATTGAGTAGACCACCAGTGCAAATTTCATTAGGTTTAATATAACACTTTGTAATTATGAATTCTGACACCACTATCTTCGTTTGCATTTAATTTTAATTCAACAGCAGATCAGAACTATTGTTCAATATTATCACTGGGGCGATTGATACTGTTAGTCTAGTAAGGAAATTACATTAATCGACTTATCAGTATGTGTCAAGTAGCTTTATAACCCAAGTTACACTGAGAGAAATGTGATGGATGTAAAATGAAAAATAGGTCCAAGGTAAATTACTCTGATATAAGGATAAATATTTACAGAAATGTATCTAACAACATTGTCAGTTCTGCTTATGGAACGCTATCTGATCAGTTTTCACTGTAGGAAAAAAAGACCTACAGAGGTTTTCAGCATCAATACAGCTGCTTTATTATTTGATTCTGACAGTACAGAAACGGTAGAAATGAGGCTTACATGTTAGTGAGTTGTGTACGGTTTAGACTGCCAACACAATTATTACAACATACAGCTGTCAGGAAAAGCCACATCAGCATTAATAAAGGAACTGATCAACTTCATCTCTGCTTCCTGTAGTCATGCCACGGTTTACAGAGCAAGTGGAGTCTGCAGTGGAAGCCTTGAGTGCAAACCCCTCACAGCCTGTGGATGAGAACGAATTCATTGATGCATCGCGCCTGGTGTATGATGGCATTCGTGACATCCGTAAGGCTGTCCTCATGATCAGAGTAAGTTGCACAGTTTTGTTTTTGTTTGCCTGTTTTTTTTTCTTTCTTTCTTTTTTTAAATCTAATTTATTATTTCTAATGCAAAGTAAGGCTTCATATTGTCATCTATTTTTCTCTTTCAAATTGTGACAGTGGGAGTTCTGATGGAGGATTTTTGATGTGGTTTTTAACAGCTTTTGAACAGAAGTCATATTCTTGGAGTTGCTCTATTGTTGCCATATGAGTAGTAATATCCAGATTAGCTTTTTATCTATAATTGTGAGAACCTGTACACATGCAGGGCTCTAGAGTGCAACCAATTTGGTCGCAAATGCGACCAAATTTTTCAGTGGTGCGACTAAAAAAAAATATTTGGTTGCACCTGTGCGACCAACTGTTCGGGTAGCAAAAAAAAAAAAAAAAAATCTGCAACCTTCCCTGTGGTCAACAACAGACACAGACACACATTATGCCCCTATCGTGGACTAAACCAATCAGAGATAGTCAGGGGCGGGACCTCTCTGATTGGCCGTGGTCCAGTTGAAAGTGCAGGTGGAAGAGAGAGGTGAGTAGCTTGAATAAAGCGATATCAATTCATTAAATCCTGAATCGACTTTTAAATATAACTGTGTTTTGCCAGAAACACCAGATTCTCAGATTAAAGCTCACAAAACCATTTCAACAACAACCAAACAGCAAATGAGAGCAGGTACAGGGATTCCACACAAAGACGTAAACACAGAACGGACCCGACACATCAGAATCAACTTTGTCTTTCTCGGCTTTCTCACCCGACGGCCCGTAGACGGACACGCTGTCGGAGCTTAGCGATTCTGATGCGTCCGGTCCGCGCTGTGATTACGTCTTTTTGCGCTGATTCTGAGCTGCAGGTTTTGTCTCTCTCCAACCAAAATTCACCGAGCCAGCAGCAAAAGAAGCAGCAAACTGCGCTTCACATTTGATCAATGTCGTCATGAATTTTGCTGTTTTGCTTCCACGACTATTAAAATCACACTTCATGCACAGCTAGCTCTCTCTCTCTCTCTGTACTTCAAGAACAGTTTCCCGTCTCCAATCTCTGTTTTCTGTATTATTCATTCGCTTATTACCCACCAGTCTACCGTTGTTTACAGCGCTGTCGGCTGCTGTCTTTTTCTTTTCTTTTTCTTTTTTTCACTTAAATGACCTCGGACAAGAAAGCCTATTTTTTTCTGTTGTTCAATACTGAAGAAATTTAAACTTTATATGCAGAACATTGTAGAATATTTTTAAGGTTATCTGCTATAAAAAGCCAGACCAGGAAAATCTCCTTCATGTTTTTCTGTGTTTTATTCTGTTACTTTCACACAAAGGCATCTGCTGTGATGTTCACAATTCTGATGAAGTCAGTACTGATAAATGATCAGAATTATAATATTTCTGATTGTCTGAGGCTAAGTTGAATCGAATCGGGACTTTGAAAACCGGAATCGAATGGATTATAGAAATCAGTGATGATACCCAGCCCTAGTGAGCAGCCTAGGCACAACAGAAGTGGATGTAGCTGTAATAGGAAAAGAACTATTGCTAACTTTTCTGTTAAGTTAAGGTCTGATCCTTCTGAAATTCATAGCCAGTGCTCTGACACGGTGTCATCAATCTTTGAATGCTGAAAAAGCACAGTGTATCCAGAAAAACACATTATATTATATAAATTATTATAAAATTTGTGTGCGCCTAACTTTTGTGCCTGTACGCCCATGGCAAAAAGTTAGTCTAGAGCCCTGACATGCAGTCTCGGGAACCTATGATTAACTTGTCTCAGGCAGTGGCCAACCTAATTGACCAGACTTGCAATTTCGGTAACAATGGGTTTAGTTGTCTGTGGCATAATGCCTTTTACTTGAGTTGAGCCACAATTTGGACAGTAGTAAGTCATTGTGTCCCATGGATGAAGAAAACATTTCCATCAGGGTAAAACGTTTCATCGTAGGATCAGTAAGAACAGTTTGGGCATTCAATCACAAATGGACTCAATCCATATTTCCTCTAAAATAAAGAAAAAAGGGGGGGGGAATCCACACAGACTGTAGGAAATAAGATTCTGGGGGAATTATTTTTTTTTGTCTTTCAGCATATTACCCCCTGTAGCTAAAGTACCTGAAACTGCCAAATTTGATTTCTCAGTAGGGAGCAAATTTCTTTAAACCACTTGTCATGTTTAACAGTACCAAATTATGTATTTATCACACTAAGATACAAAGTGCTGGTTGCTGTCTTCTATTATTTTCAACACATTTTTTTTTTTTTAATCGAAGACACTAGCCTTGACAGCACATTTTGTTTTGACAGTGGTCCTTAACTCTTATTAATAATCCTGCTCAACCACAAACAAAAAAAAGCAATAACAAATGAAAAGAGGAACATTATCCTGCTTTTGCATTTTAATAAGTGAATGATTTAAGATGGAGGGTTTAATTGGCTTTCCTTAATTGAATTGCAAGCCGAAGAACTATATTTTCATCAATTTCCATCTGCCCTAGCTCCACTCTTCTTACCCTTTTTGTTTCAGACCCAGCGGTGAACATTGGGCTTATGGTTTGGGCTGAACGCTACCTGGTAGATTTGTGGGCAGGTGTAATTTGGCACGTGTGACTGTTAACGGGACTTATTAAGCAGCTTTGCTCATAATGTATCTGTTAGCTTTATTCTGCCTTTAAGTGCCAGCTGGAGAGACCGATGAGATTGAACCTTCACCCACCACTTTCTAGAGAAGGCAAAGGGGAAAAAAAATGGATTAGTGTTATCTCTGCATTTATGTTATTTCAAGCAGCATCTACACAGCACACTCTTTAATCTTAGTCTTAATTACTGTTTGTTATAATAAGATTAAAGGCGTATCAAAAGCATTGATCTAGACTGATTCAATTGCAGGCTAAACTGTCATTCAAGGGTTTTTCTGTGGGCATGTTCAATTCTGAGTCCAAAGAAATATGAAATCCTCCTAACAGCTGCGCTGAGATGGCCACGAGACAGCTTCTCTTCAGGGCATGTCCACTCACATGTACAAACCCACCCTCTTGCTGTCTTTCTAAAAATCCCCACATGCAAGGCCCTAGTCTTAAATCAAAACAGACAAGAGTGTGGTTGGGGCTGCTTAAGATAGACTCATCTTTAACCTCTATAAGTAGTGCACAGACAGTCTGTTAGATGTCCCTTGAATATTTGACAGGCGGACAGACCCCTCTCCCAACCTCCAGTGACATCAGAGAATATGCCTCCTAGACATGAAACGGTCTCGAAGTCAGCGAGCCACTGACAGTTAGATATAGAGGGCAGCTGTTACCGTATGATTTGTGCGGTGCATCACAGCCCAAGGTGATTTTGCTGCCTCTATCCTAAAAGAAGAAAAAATTGTCTCGACCCACAGAGGCTATGAGCAGAATGTCACAAAAAGAATAAAACTGGGGTTATTTCAGTGTTGAACTGTCTCATTCATATTTACGACAGGAGGAAAAAAGGCTATGTCTGTTTTCCAGCTCTGTCATAATGCTATAATTTCACCTCTTGCCCTGTACACTTGTAATTATTGCATTTCAGATATCATCTGTACATGTATGCGTCATGAAGGCGTTACAGGTGACATGGATAATTGCAGCTTTCAGACACGGTAGAAATACAGAGAATTATCACCTAAAAACCTGATTAACATATTTTCCCACAATGTGGAAAAATTGGGGTTTTTAACTTCATTTACCTTGACAGCAGGTTTTCAATATGTTGTCTTTTTTTAGACCGCAGGCTATTGTTGTCACTTCTCACAGTAGTTTCCCACTGGGTGCCCACCATGAGTTATGATTTCTGAGCCTCCCACGTTCACAGGTTATCTGTTGCACAGGCCGCAGCAGGTGATATCTCTGCCCCACTGAACAGCATTGTCTGAGTTGAAAGCAATGCCGATGAGTCACTACAGCTTTTGTATCTGAAACCATACCCATATTCCCTTGAGTACAAGAACATCTCTACATTCCCTAAAGCACAGTAAGGTTGTTCAGAGACTTTTTTTCATTACAGAAAGGAGGTAGTGAGACAGCCGGATAAGCACAAGCCAGGGCGTCTGCATCCTAATGTCCCTTTTATCTGTCCACATCATCTCCCCTGTTCCTACATATCAACTAACTTTTGCGTATCACTTAATATTGTACCTTGCCTGAAGCATAACCGGCAAAGATGAAGTTCATTTTATATATTAATAATATGGCAAATTGTTCCCTGTGGCTTGTTTTGCATTCAGGGCAAGAGGTAAAGGATCTGAGATGAAGTGGCAAAATTCTGGAAAAACACAATTCATGCCTCACTCGCCTTTCTACAGATAGCGACAGATGGGCCTCTAAAGTGTTTTGCTCTCAATATGTTTCGTACCAGCTCATACCTTCATTTTCCCTCTCAAGATGCACAGGCAGCACATTATACTTGATTTACAAATTCATTTGGAGTTTACAGTTTCTCTACCAAGCTGTGGAGAGGGTAGACATTTATCTCATGCTGCCCTGTCTGGCAGCACTAAGGCATTTCTCATAGATAGTAAGCAGGTTTGTTATTTAAGTGTTCACAATGCTGTAGTATGCCAATATTATTTTATGTTCCCCACTTATGTACAAACAGCTTTTTCTTACCTTATTCCACTTCATCTCCCATTTTTCTTTTTTCCCCTCCTCCTGGACTTTTTTTTTTTTTTTTTTTTTTTTGGGGATGTTTGTCTTTCTTTTGACATCTTCTCATGCTCTGTTGTCCTGTTACAGACTCCAGAGGAATTGGATGACTCTGACTTTGAGACTGAAGACTTTGATGTTCGCAGCAGGACCAGTGTGCAGACAGAGGATGACCAGCTTATTGCTGGCCAAAGTGCACGGGTATGTTGTTCAGAGGTTCTGATTCTGTATTTACTCCTCTTCCTCGAAGGGTCATCAAATTGCAACAATACTTTGGGAAAAATTGTGAAATATCCCAGAGAGAAACACATCTCAAAAATGTATTTTCCTATGAGAAAATGGGTTGCTTCAGTGTGCGGCTTAACTGTATTTTTACATGGTTAAATATTAGCTTTACAAGATTGTGCATGTTTCAGTATCACAGTTGAATATTGTAATCCTATAAGTTTTTTTTTTTATATGGTAGGTTTAAAAATATACTTGAGACAAATGAGACTTGACTGGTACAATAACATCAATTGGAATAGTTTATTTGAAGAGCAATTTCATATCTCTAATGAAATTTGAAGATGAGAAAAGTAGAACCAATACATTAGTCTTTCTATATTTGCAGGAAATATTTAGTCTTTTTTAACGGTGTTCTAATATTAATGCTGTCCCATTGTTTATTTTTCAAACACTTCACCCACGTACTTGGTGATGATGGCTTGTCTTCTCAATAGCTCAAGTTGTGGGGGAAAAAAGGTTTAACCATATAGAGCTCTTATATTCGACTTAAAATGGACCTGTTATGCTTTTACTTACTTTCTCTGTTTCTCAAAGAATGGATAGATATAGATGAGTATGACACTTTTTGGCTAATGCTAAAAGATGAGCTGTTCTATCGATACAGAGCAATGCTGGAGGATCAAAACTTTACATGAGTTTTAAGGAAACTGGCATCTTTAAAATATTTTTCTTAATATTTGGCCCCATTAATCTATCATTAAAATGTTATTGAAGAAAAGCGTCATAGTAGCCAAGCAGCTTTTTTAATTCTGATTCATGCAAGCTCTTGTGCACACGTAAACCTGTTTATAAGCTATATTAATTACCCGAAGACAGTTGGTGACTCCAGAATAACCTTTTGCTCACTCATTTTAGCTGTTTTAAAAATAGTAGAGGTTTTTCACTGCAAATGACCTTTTTAACAGTATTCATGGCAACAGAGACATTCTGCACTCACCTTTTAAGCATAGATTGGAAATATGATAAAAGCAGACAAATATAAAGCTCAGCAGCAACACATGTATGCAGATGAGTTGGAGAAATTTAAAATTTTTAAGAAATGACGATAATAAGTCAACTTTAAAGTACTGACTTCGTGTGAATTACGTCCTCCAGTTTGCTTTCCTTCAGTCATCCATGCCATCTGGCTCTTAGATACCATGTCACAGACGGAACCAGTGAATTTTTGTTGACTGAGCAGTCTGCACTCTGTGAACTACCTAAAAAGACTGAGCAGCTAGTTATTTTGTTTCTTTCTCTGCGTGGTGTAACACACTGCGAATCCAGTCTTTTGTGCCTCTGGACAGCAGCTTTGTGTGTTCTTTTGTCATGAGATTACTTCAATACAACATTCACTTGGATAGGACAGAACTGCAGTTCTGCAGTATTTGTACTACACACAACATTTGTTAAATTTAAGGTTAAACTTACTTGTAACTTTATATTTTAAGAATATAGAGAGATTGTACATGTCTTGATCTCAAAAATCCCTCATGGCTCCATCGGTACATTTCAAGTGTTTTTGTTGTTGTTGTTTTTAAATCGCCAAAGATGATCTATTTTGTTAGGTACAGTCTTTCCATCTGTGCACTGCATAAACAGCTCTTTTGAAGCTTATGTGCCTCTAGAGAGAGGGTCCCATTTATCAGCAATAGAATGAACACTTGTGCGATGATATTGGATTTCCTGCTCTTAAGTGTCTGCCTACTTTGGCCTGACAGGCTCATTCACTGAATGGCTGATGTCTGATTGCCTTTTTTGGAAGCTTCCCTCTTACTCTCCAGTCCAAAAGGATGGATAAATATGGTGATAAATACATCTTAACGTGAATAAAGTAGTTGTAAATAACTCCCCTTATACTGGTCTTCAGTGGCCAGAGGTGGTGAGTTCATATTTTTCCAAGATATGTTACATATGACTCACTCGCTCTAAACATAATTTTGAACCCAGCTTTGAATTTTGGGGATGAGAGAACAATATTTTCTTATTTATTCAGAGGATACTTCATGCAACCATTATTCAGGCACATTGCTGAAAAGCAAGGTACACACCAAATAGTGATCAATTATGCATGTGTTTAAATTCTAAATAAAGGGTCACACAGTTGTGTAGGACATCCTGCTGCCTTGGTATTCTCAGGCGTGGTTTCAAACAACACTCACTCATTGATTTTGGCCGCCAAACTTATGTTCATGGTATCAGCAACAGTATGTTTGGGTCTAGTTTGCTAACCATCCATGCTTTTCATAAATCCTCCTTCAGGCTATCATGGCTCAGTTGCCCCAAGAGCAGAAGGCAAAGATTGCTGAACAGGTGGCCAGCTTCCAGGAAGAGAAGAGCAAGCTGGATGCAGAGGTATCCAAGTGGGACGACAGTGGCAATGACATCATTGTGTTGGCCAAGCAGATGTGCATGATCATGATGGAGATGACAGACTTCACCAGGTGAGTGTTAGTGGACTGCTTTAAAGAATACCTTTGATTGGTAATTACTGTCATGTACTTGCACAGGGACAAAATACGTGCCGCATGTCAACTTCCCCCTTGCTCGCATTAATATTCTGTTGTTGTGCACTTCAGGCAAAATGCCTTCCAAGTCAGATTGCATATTTAACTTAAGCCTGTGTCAAATACAATCAGCCAGTAAGCCTACATTTGTTTTCCCAACATTTGCCCATATCTGCACAATGCTGTGCACCTAGTTTAGCAGTACCATTCATGCATCAGTGCCCTTTTCCTTGAGCAGCACTGTTGGTAGGATTTTGTGCTTGATTATTTTTCAGTCCTCCTTTAATCTTAATATGCACAGCCATAAGCAGTGTGTCAGATCTCCCTCTCTCCTGGTACATGAATAAAGCTCTGGAAGTGGGGATTCTCCATCCACAGAGCTGCTCTAAAGTGGCTGTATTCACTCTTGGTAAATGGTTCAAGAGGTGAAGAGCACAGCAGGGACAGGTGAGACATTTTACACCAAAAAAGAGAGACTACATTTGAACTATGGGTCTAAGGAAAGTAAAATCAAGACCTGGTAAATGTCATGACTTAATGTTATAAGCTGTTCAGCCACTTGTAATTACTGTCTAAATCAGCATTTTGTCAACATGTCAACATACTACTTGGAAGTGGAAGTGAGCTTGAAGTAAGTACCGTATTTTCCGGACTACAAAGCGCACCTGAATATTAGCTGCACAAGCTAAAATCAGGGGAAAATCCTGTTTTGTACATACATTAGCCGCACCTGACTAAAAGCCGCAGGTGTTTCAATGTTGACTTATCATATGTAAGAGAATATGCACAAAGGGAATTGTCAGGAAAGAGATGGCTGTTTGGAGACACATCCCTTTTATTAATATTTTGAAAAACAAGTTACGGGTACATATTTGCATAACTTTTTAGGGTATATGTACAAGTAGCGGTAATTACAAGTACGAAACATGTACTGTGCTTCATAAATGAGTAACAAATGTAGTACATAACAATAACCTACAGCACACCAGAAAAATAGATTCGGACTACCTTTTAGGCTCAGGTGCAGTGACACGGCTTTAACAAGAAGAAAAGTCAGTCAGTCACCACCATCTTTCTCTTCTTCCTGCGCACTAAAACCACCAACGTCCTCTTCTCCAGTGTCGGATAGGAACAGGCTCAGGATGGCTACGTCATCCACTCTCCCCTTCTCTCCTTTGTTGTCACTTTCAAAACCAAAGAAATCCTCGTTGTCAGTGTCGGAGTCGAACACCCTCAGAAGGGCCGTGGCGGTGTCCTCCTCTCCATCATGCAGCAGTCCAGCCCTTCGAAATCCGTTGGTGATCATGGATGTTTTCACACTTTTCCACGCTGTCAGAATCCACTGGTGGAGTTGAGCATAATACCACTCTTGAACCCCGATACTGTATGTCTGATCACATGCCCTTCCGCCAAGCAACGTAGTGCCGTACAACAGCGGATCAAACAAAACAAATCGTCTTGCGATATCACAAAAATCATGGACAATCCATAGAAAAGCAGCACCTGACTAAAAGCCGCAGGGTTCAAAGCTTGTGCAAAAAGTAGCGGCTTATAGCCCGACAATTACGGTAGTAGATTCCCAGTGTTTCTTTTACCTGTACACTGTCTTTTTTGTGCACATTTGGGGCATGCGTTTTTATGCTATAGATGGTGAATAGTGCCTAAATTTGCTAAACTTCTATGATGCAAACTCTGTATCAGCAGCAAAATCAGAAAAGATTGACCTTAATGTGTAGAGCCCAGATAGTCGTGTGAACAGATAGTAGCAAATGTAGTTAAACATGGCCTTATCCTGAAATTTTTGTCAAGTCTGTTTTAGTGAACCTGTTGACATAAGAGATCTCGCCACTCTTGGCTCTGACTTTGCAGCAACACACACACACACCTTTGTACAGAAGTAGCAGCCAGTACCCTCCAAAGGCCTCATTAGAAATTTGGCTCTTTTTCAGTTCATCCTGGTCTTTGCCATTTGCTAACAGATTTGTTGGCTTTCACTTCACATCAAAACGCATCAAACCATAAACAACAAATTCAGTGATGAAGTTCTCAGTGCTGCATGTGACTGCTTTCTTTATTGTTGTTTCATTGTTGGATATACAAGTAAGTTCAGGACCTTGAAAATTCACAAAGGATGCGATACTGGCTTTTTCTCTCACCCGCTGATGATAGAAAAGTGTGAATCGTGACCCTTGCCAAGTAGACAGTGGGGACTTGTCCAAAGGGATTACTGATTATGGTTCACCAACATCACCATCTCTACCTTACCTTCTAGCTTACACAGTGTGAGTGCATTTGGATGTTGGCATGCACAAGTGGACATTTTGACTGGCTGCCTGTATTTGCGTCTGACTATATTTGTATGGCTGTGCCTTTTTAAATTTTCAAGCGAATTACTCAGAGGACGTTGTGTGTCGAACTCTGAGTCACCTCCGTAATGATGATGAAATGCTGCCTCTCTATCTTCATCTTCTGAATGGGTCAAAGATCCCGTCTCCTTGGCCAAAAAAGTGAATTGCTGGAAAGCTGTAGAGGATTTGAAATACTGACATAACCAGCAATCTGACCAGGGTTAAATAGGAACCAGCCATGTTTTCTTGCAGTACTTCTTATTCATGCAGAGGATTAAGAGAAAATTTTTACATGACATGCAGATGATACTGCTCATCCTGGACTAAAATCAGTGCTTTTTAGTGAACTCAGACAGCCACAAGCTTTCATTATTTATCTAACAAATGCATTTTATCATTCGAAAACATTTTAGTTTTACGTTTTCAGCCAAAATTTGACAAAGCTATAATAAAAATAAGCATGACTAATAAATCTTTGAGAATTTCAGTCAGTACTTTAACACTGAAACGGTAGTATGAATGTGAGTGAACATTTGATGAGTTGCTTTGTTTGTAGCCTTTCACCTCTCTTACAGTTTGCAAAATGAAATCACAAAGTCAATTTATTAACCCAGTTAAACTTCAGTGAATGGTAACTCATGGACTATTTTTATGTGAGTAATAAAAGGAGAAATGCTGTGCTCTATTAGATAGAAAATGAGGCACCTTCATGAATGTGATGAGCTGCTGACCTTATATGCAATTTCTTTATTTATCCTTTGAATATTTGAATTGAATTTATACATATAAGTCATACTTCTTCCAATTAGCACATTATATCCTCACTGCTATGTTACTGCGATTTGAAATAAATTGAAAATGATGCTTTGCAGATAGTTTTAACAGTCCACACAGTAACTGTGTGGAAGTTGTTCATTTAATCCCATAATTTAGCATTGTGGCTTTTCTTATTTGGCACTGTCAGTGAGTTTGGAATTGACTCTGTGTACGCTCGTCTCACATGCGTCCGTGTATGTGTGCGCGCGGGTTGGTCGACTGAGGGAACGCATGGTCATTTGTCGGGCAGAATAAATATCTTCACATTATGCTTTCACTCTCACATGCAGTGGTAGCACATGGAAGGTCAGTAGTTGGCTAATTCAGCCCGCGTCCAAATTATTGCCCCCAAAACCTTGAGCTGGCACAAAGCACTGCCAAGGTTAATGCTGTATGAGGTAATTGATCCAGACCTCCCTCCTGACAAATCTGCAGAGAGTGACTGAGATCCTTGTTGACTCTGCATCGCTTATGGCTGTATGGCAGCTCTCATGAATAAGGCATATGTGTATAGCTTGAGAACATGCAACATATTTGAAAGCCACCTGTCACAGTCTTTTGATGTGGGATGCTTCACATTGACACGCGGACAGCTGTGTGGGCAGATATGGAAAATGATGCTTAATTCTTTTGCTTTAAACATTTTTTTTTAAGGAGGACATCATAGGTATATATTCGCAGTATAAAAATTATTACCGTGTTTATGTATTCTAATGTGTTTTTTGGGGGCAAACTTCTGTATTATATTACCAACCTACAAATCTTTTTCTAAATATCGTCACAGCACCGTTAGCGCCATCTCCAGGGGTTGACTTGTCCCCAGGGAGCTTCCAGTATGTGCACTGACGCGTGGCCTTTTCCACTAGGACTCTGGCTTGCTTTACATCAGAGCAGCAGAGGGAGAGCATGAGAAGGGAAGGGTTGGAGATGAGAGGGGAGGGAAGAGGAAGCAAGAGAACAGAACACAAAATTCCATCTGTTCTGGGTTGGATGGCTCATTTTTTAGCCTGAAGAGAGAAGCTTTGAATCCAATTTGTGCCTCTTGCCAACTGTGTCCCAGAGTCCCTTGGGGGGACAGAAAAGTGGCAAATGGCTGATAAGCTTTACAGTGGGGCAGGTCAGGGCTGGATTGACCTGTGCTGGGATGGGCTTTGTTTGGCTCAGGAAGGGTCAGGGATGGATGTGCAATACTGTGGCAATGACCAAAGCCCTTAAATTGAATTGGATTCCAATTTTGCTGCTTTCAATTCTCTTGCCTTCTCTTCCTGCCTTCTTTGTCTCCAACTCGGATGAGGAAAAAAGAGAGAGAAGTTGGTGTGTGTGAAAGAAAAACTTGGATACTAATTGATAGTACAAAAACAAATAAATTGGATTTAAGACTCATTCAGTAGTATGTTGACAACTCTACATGGCAGTGCTGCATGCAGATGGGCAGACAAACCCTGGAAGAAGTCAGTAAAGTTTCCATTTGAGCAATATTAAAATATTTAAAAAGTTATCAACCTGGCCAGTGGACATGATAACGTTAACATTAAACTATTAAGAATTACCCAATATAAACAAACCCAACCTCAGGGGCTCACAGGCTAGTGTCCTTTTAGTGCTGGTGCCAGGCTTTGATAAATGGGAGGGTTGCATCAGGAATGGTATCCGGTGTGAAGTCTGCCAAATCAAGTATGCTTGTCCATCCAGTGTGGCATTCCCTTGGGAAATAAGGGAGTAGTCTAAAGTACTTTGTCCGATAGCCACATTAGCTGTCTTTAACTTATCATTACGTTAAGGCTTGCAATGGCAAATAATAAAACAACAATAATTTGGGAGAGTTGCACCAAATGTAACCAGTTGCGTCCATGTGTAACATAAATGGAGATTAATTTAACAGGGTAACACAATTATTTGTTTATTAAAAACTGTTACACTTCTCTAGAAGTGAAGATGAGAAAGTCTTCCAGCAACTAGCGACGAACAGTGGCAGCTTACCGTACCAAGTATGGAGCCAAGTGACCAGAAGCACAGAACTACCTCGGCAACCTAAAAATATTTAACTTATTGCACTATTGCGCAATCTTTATCCAAAAAGTCTCTTGCCCCTGTGTTATCAACCTTTGTCCTGTGTCTTAGCCCTGTGATAAACACTTCAAAGTTGCTTAAAAGTTTCTAAGTAGATTTTTCTTAAATTTTCTGTTGTGATAGAAAGCATGTGGTGCTATATAATGGCCTCTAGACAGTTTATTTCCAAGCAGTTTGTGGAGAAACAAAGTGTTGTCAGTTTATCAGTAAATTTTACGCATATTTTTTCAACCTAATATGCGTTTTATTTGACTGAGCACAAAGGAAAAATGAGTTGAAAACTCGATCTTATGAGAAGACACGTAGGTGCTACAAGAGTTTGATGGTGCAATGTTATGGTCCAGTTCTTTGAGAATAAACTTAAAGTCTAACCTCTGTGACTTTAAAGGACTATAACACATTCTCATCCCTGACGGAACAGCATGATGCCAGAGTGTGTTTCATGTGTATGGACATGTGTGTACCAGCGTGCACTTTGAATTTGGTGCCGTTTCCCTGAGGTGTTCCCGGTTCACGATACGTTCTTGCTTCTGACCGAAAAAGAGGCCTCTAAAACAAACAGCTGCTCCTGCATATTGAATGAGCTTGCAATAGATCAAAAACAGTCACTGATCTTTCCACGTCTTCTCCTCAGGGGAAAAGGGCCGCTGAAGAATACGTCTGATGTCATTAGCGCTGCCAAGAAAATTGCTGAGGCAGGATCAAGAATGGACAAGCTGGGCCGCACCATCGCTGACCATGTAAGTTAATATTAATCTGTAGACTACAGCTTTATTCTTAACATCTGAATATGTTTAGCTTCGTAAGGTAGTAACATAAAAGATTTTGTTCTGTTTCAGAACATTTTAACACATACATAATGTAAAATGGGACCAATCTCAGATCAGTGGCACATGTTTCAGACTACATGGAAAAATATTAACATTTTATGATTGGTTTATCTAATGCTATAAACTACATTAGATGTTCATCATTTAAAGACAAACAAACACACACAATTTTAATTGAAAATGGTATAGGTCAGCTTGCTGGCATTGGAATACTCTTGTTTATTTTCTATTCATTCATATCACCACATCTTTCCATGCATTACAACATTTGGCAATGCAAACCCCTCGCCTAGGAGTTCCTTTGGCACCTTGTGATCAGGTCTTCTAAAGTTGTTTTTTGTTTTGTTTTGTTTTTTAGTACAATGGTACATAACAATTCATGTTTCAGAAGTTACATGGTGGTGTTCTGTCAAGGTTTTCATTACCTGAATTTGCAAAGCTTTTCCTTTTTCTTGTTTTTCCTTTGACAAAACTTTAACAGACAAAAACAGAAAACATCCACTACATGAATTATTTTTCCCCATACTTCTTTCTTTTATTTGTTCTTTTGTCTATTTAGAAGCAAATCAAAGAAACAGGCTTGCGCTGTGGGGTCCTTTCAGACATTAACTGCAAAGTGTTGTGTGACTAGTGTCTGTGATGCAATCCTTACCAGTATTTACCATTTCTTTCAGTGTTAAACCCTCATTCTTCCATCTCCCCCCTCCCACTTCCATCACTTGTTCACATCTATTCCCTGCCCCAGTGACTATGGTCCTTGACATCAGGAAACACACATTCAATTATCCATGGCCTCATATTTCACTTAAATACTTGCACTGTAGCGCTCCACAGGGAGACATGTTACATGATTTATCCCCCAACTTATTCATGTGCCGTCTCTAACGCTGGGGCTTACTTTTTTTTCTCCAACATGTATACATTTTGGCGTTAAATCATGGAAGAGTTTAGTTATGATGTTTTTAACAAGACACAGTTGTCAGTTTGAGGCTCTCTCCCTTAAATACATCACTTGCTTTTTGTGGTTTGACTATAATAGCTGTGGGTTTTGTCAACTTGTATTCAAGAACACAGTCACTCAGAAAGGCACTCACTCATTTTAGATGTCGAAGCCAACGAGTTTTATCAAAACTTTAACAGTTCTTTTACAGCTGATAATATAGGTGAACTGCAGCAAAAGCTGGAAGCCTGTTTGTTTCTTTTAGAGTTTAAATTAAATACTCCAGGGCAATAAGTTTACAAGCTGATTTGGGATTTATCCTTTTCTAATAACTTACTATACATGTACTTTTACTGGCGAACTGCCAATTCCTGTAACCTTTATTTCCCCTCTGATTCAAACGGGAAGAGGTTTTTCAAGTATCCTTTCCATATTTCCTGCACAGGGAGAGGTCGTGGTTATTCCTTCTTGTAGCAGAAACATCTGCATCCAGCTTTAAGCAGATCATCTCCCTTCCCCCCCCCCCCCCCCCCCCCCCCCCCCCATAGTCTGACATAATGAGCTGCTAGCCTTGTCCCTGCACATCTGATATTTTATTTAAGATGGCCTCAGATCCTTAATATTACAACCCCACGTCTATCAAAAAGTAACAGTGCTACCTGTACTGACCTAATTGCATTTGAATAATCTGAATAGGGAATAAGCTCTGGAAAGTGACTTTTATATGCCTCAGTGCTGCTTTTGAAGATGCTTATTCACTTTAATGAAAACGGCGCTATCCCCCAAAGAAAACAGATGGGTAACTGTGCAGGTGTGAGTGTGCATATCTGTGTGTGCATGCCTGCATGCAAGCATGTCTGTTGACTGACATGCTTCTCCATTTGGCGGTTTGTGTGTGGATGTGTTAGATTCAGGTACCTATTTTGCATTTATGTACTAAACTTGTTGTAGGTACTTGTTTCTTTATCTTTTCTGTGTATGTGTGTTTTGGTTATGTGTACGCACTATGAGAGGATTTGGGGGTTGGAGGCACTCAAAGTATGAATAAATGAAGAGCTTTGGCTGTTGAAACAGAAGTCTTTGCCAAGAGTGAGGACCCCTTCAGCCTCTGAACCCATCCAGCTGTCCCTCTTAGCCTTTCTCTCTCAGCAGAGACCAAAACACTAGCAGATCAGGCGACACTCTCCCATAACACATCAGCCAAGGCTCCCAGGGATGGACATGGGGTAGAGATGAGGGGAATGATGGAGATGGGGGAGAGAGAAAAAGGGGGCATTGCATTTGCGTTGAATTTGCGTTGAGAGAGGTATGTCTCTCCTGAGAGATGAATCTATTAAGAGTGCTTCGCCTTTTAATTAGCAGCATAATTGCCAGGTGGCCGTTTTTAAAAATTTATTTACGCAGGCTGTTTATTTTTAGGGCCATATCTTTAACAAAGCAGGAGATGCCACAGGCCCACTTGCAGCAAAGGCAATGCGCTATAGGATGGTCTGCATACTCCATCAGCAGTGGTTAAGTGAATCACTACCAGGATGCACATAGACTGACAGAGTCTGAGAAGGAAAGGCAAAGCTGGGACTGCTCATTAACCTAGGCATATTAATCACTTGCGCTCTGTGCCTCTGGCCTGCAGGGCCTGTGAGGGTTTGCTCCTCATATAAAACACATTGGCAGATGGTCCCAGACTGATAGCACAGCATCTCACCCCACATTTCTTCTTTGTACAACTGTGTCATGATATGCTTGGTACACGAGTGCTGTGTTCAAAAGAAATGTGCAGGTGGACATGGTCTAGTTTGGGGTTTTTGAGAAACTGTTAAATATGTGTAATGGAGCCTTATTAAAATTTAAAGAAATGAGTGTAGTGCAGAGATGAGCTGCAGGATTTAGGTCATTGCTGTACAAAGGTCTGCACTGCAGTTTATTAAGAATTTATGACCTTCCTCTGCAGGGCACCTTATGAGAATTACATCTGAGGGGCCAGTAAGCAAATAATGCTATGTAATTGAGATTTATAATGCAAATGTGTTAGCCACTATGTAGCCTATAAATTGCAGCTGCTTGCCTTCTTACCAACACTTGCATGTACACATGCAAACACCAGCACATAAAATAAGGCTTACATATTTGGAGAATGGGCATGCACATGCTGTATGCATTTGTTGCGCAAGCTTTATTCTCCTGATGTTTACTGACATAATGTACTTTTCCAATTTGCATTCAATCAGTAAAGATTTATGGTGATCCACTGGCTCTGTCGCTGGTCACAGTCTGATCCAGGCTCCGGTCCTAGACACTGTACTCAGGCAGGGTTGTAAATTACCTACTGCAGAGAAGAAGGAAAGTCGCCCAGAGAGCCCACAAATTCTCAACTCAACCACCAAATGAAGATTTCTTTTTTGGATTTCTTTTTTTCTAACCAAGCACCATCAGCTCCCATTCAGTTGCATTTTATTATTTTCATCCATCCATATGTTGCACTTGTCCATTTCAGAGTTCCCGGGGTTGCTCCCCAGCTAGCAAGAGGTGGGGTACACCGAGGACAGGTTGCATGGCCGACACAGGAAAAAACGGTCAACCATTCACACTTGAATTCACACCTATGGTGAATTCAGAGCCAGAAACTATTTGCTTTAGAGCGTCAAAGTTAAATGTAAGTGTTTTAACATGACTCTCTCTAGCCGTGCTAAGTTCAGTTTTGCTTACAAGTCCGACAGTAAAATGCCTGACTGACAGGTGAAGTGTGAACATTAAAAATTGATGAGGACCTTTTAATTGGTCCCTGTGGTTACCTCGACAGTTTTTTTTTCCCCTGGTGTGCTCCCAGCTTGATGTTCTCCTGTCTGCTTCAATGTCACATTAACATTCCCAAGTGCCAATGTGATTGAATCGGCCCAAACCAAATACGGAGCTTCTTTTTAGCAGCTGCAGTTAAGAAATGTAGCTATCATCACATAGTTTAAAATGAACTGTTGGTTGCCCATGGCAGATTTATTCTTGACTCTCAATAGTAATAGAATCAGCACTAGCTTGGTAAAGTAAAAAAGAATGGGCTTTACAATTAACCTTTACTGGAAAGATTTTTGTGAACAGAAAGCAAAGGAATATCCACTTGATCAGAGGTCTTACAAAGAAGATGCAGGGCTGCAGGATAATACACTACCAGTATACTGATGGAGTCCACTGTTTTAATTTGTTTTTTATGGTGTTCATTTATCTTGATGCGTGCTCAATAGGGATGGGTATCGAAAACCGGTTCTTGTTGACAGCCGGTTCCCACTGTTTCGATTCCTTGGAATTGTTTGCCATTTTTGCAAACGATTCCCTTATCGATTCCAGTCGCCCCGAATGACGTCACCATGTTGCGGAGCGTCATTTACCTGGCAGGAAACATGGCGGCTCAAACGTTCAAAAGTTTGATTATACTTTACGAGAACGGATGACAGCAGGGCAACTTGCAATAGTTGCAAAGTAGAGATTTCATTTAAGGGAGGAAACACTACGAATATGCAAAAGCATTTGCTCACAAAACACACGATGACCTTAAATGAATGTCATGTTTTTAATTCCGCTCCGGACTCATGAATCTCAACCCAGCAGCAGCGGTAGCGTTTGTACGTCCTCTCCCGTTAATGCGGCAGGTAAATAATCAACTAACAGTGCATATTATGTTAACGCGATCTGCCTTATTACAAAACCTGCCATTACTGTGCGCTGCGCTTAGGTGACCATGATGAGAGAGACAGACAGTCTGGCTGGCTCAGATGCTGGCAGTTCTCGCTGCAGTCTACCGGTAATGTCTCCTTTCAGGCCAGGATAGACGAATGTCACCGAGCAGTGACAAGTTTGTGGTCAAAGGCTTGCACCCATTTGCCACAGCAGATGCCCCCGATTTTCGGTAAGTGAATGTGTTTAATTGTAGGCAGGGACATTACTGGATATTCTTGTGTAATTGCTACAGAATAATTTATGTTATACTTTGTTATTGCTACAGAAGAATATTTGTTTTATTATTTTACATTTACAATTTTTTTTTTTTTTACTGGGGACCCTGTGACACCCCATTGAAGAGCCATAGGCTGGATCTCTTAAGATCTCACTGTCGGGTTTGTAAGGCCATGTTACTCCTAAATTTCTATCTTGTTCAAAGAGAAGATATAAAACAAAGTTCTAAGCTATTCGACCTTAGTGTTCTCCTTTTTTAAAAAGAATCGATAAGAGAATTGAATCGTTAAACAGAATCGAAAATGGAATCGTGAAAATCTTATCAATACCCATCCCTAGTGCTCAATCATCCAGGTAAGTAAATCCCAAAACGTTGATTCTGTTCATCTGGACGTAGCATTTTCAGTGGGAGAAACGTTTCATCACTCATCCAAGCGACTTCTTCAGTCTCAGCTGACTGCACGTTTTCCCAGCCTTATAAACATAATGACTGAAACTAGCACCACTGACAAATGGACTTTGATCAGCGGTTGTTGATCAATGGTCATGACAATTTGGATATTAATGATCATGAAACTGACCTCACAGCCCATTGTTTGTCATTGGTGCAATGTTATGCAAATGTGTTGTTTATAAGGTTGGTGAAACCTGTAGTGTATTGTCACAACAAGTCAGGCATACCAATGGGAAAATGCATATCTCATCTTTGTCTTACGTGGCAAGTTTACGGTTGCGAGACCTAAATGGTTACACTTTAGAGTCCTGGGAAGTTTTAATCCATCTAGTTTTTATCCACAAGTAAAGCTGCTTTGAATTTCTTACTGCTGAGGTTTTTCAGTTCATATGCTTTTGAAGCCAACCCATTTTTCACTATTGTACTTTTTGCTGCTGTTTTGGTAAGTTTTAAACCCCATATCATATACTAAGCATTGTTTATGTTGTTGCGCTATCTTGACGTGTCTACACAGACTATAGCTGGAAATCGATCACTTCCCGTCAGTGCTTAGCCATATCTCGTACTTTAGTTCTCGCCTAAAGAAAACAGAATGGTCTTTTCAGCGCTTTGTTTCCTGTATCTCCAGAAGAGTTTGCCATGAATCTTTCCCCCCCCCTTTTTTTGTTGTTTTCCCATGGCTATAAGCACATTCTATCTCTTTCATCTCTTCTTGCAACCCCTGTGGCAGTTTTGAGGTGTAATCGCAGATAAAGGTGCCCAGCGGCTGGTTGTCCTGAAGGTCCTTTGTTATGTTAGGCATAGTTAATTATCCAGAAGCTTCTACCAGACAGAGACTTGGTCTTTCTTTTTCTCCCCCACCCAGAGTAGTTGTTCGCCTCTGTCAGTGCGCCCCAGGGTGGCTGTGGCTACAATGTAGCTTGCCATCACCAGTGTGTGAATGTGTGTGTGAATGGGTGGATGACTGGATGTGTAAAGCGCTTTGGGGTCCTTAGGGACTAGTAAAGCACTATACAAATACAGGCCATTTACCATTTTTACACTTGTATGCAAAAGTTTGCTAATTGTATATGAAATTAATTTAAAGTAAACACTGGTAGTGCATAAACATGTTTGCAGCAAAGCTTGTTATTTTGACTTTAAAAGCTAACTGAATTTGGCCTGGACAGACTGAACCTTTGTCTCCAGTATATCTGAGCAGTAATTCTGTATAGACAAGCATACCGGCAGGCAAGGGTCTGTATTGTATTATTTATTTTTTCCCCATTGAAGCTATTAAAATGCATCCGCAACACCAGACTGTCAAACTCACTTGAATAAATGTTTGAGTGTTTAAGCCTGCCTTTCAACTGTTGGAGAACAAATTACCTATTGGTGTTTTATTGTATTTTTTTTGTTGTTGTTATTTTATTTTATTCTTTTTATTTTTTATAGGGTTGAAAGATGCTTTATCAGTACAGTTGTTTTTTTTTCTAGTTTAACTTTCTAATTGCACTTACAACTAAGTCATCTTATCTAAATGGATAAATGGGTCTTTTTGAGTAAACAAGATAACTGGAAGGAAGACTTCAGGAAGCAGTCCAAATTTAGAGACTAGAGCAACAGGTCCCTCCAATAAATACAGTAAGAGAAAACACTCAATTGCCTCAGGACAGTGGAGACTACATTTTCTCATGACTGAAAAGCAAACATAACAGAAAACGCTTCTTGGGTCCCATTGTTGCATGGCTCGCCCCAACAGGTTGCTGGCAGACACATTAGAATGCCGCACCGTGAGTAAATATTGGAAATTGGCATTTCCTCTGGGTGATGCGTCCGGAAAGGTCAGCGCTGGGCGGTGGCAGCTCTGTGGCTCTGCCTCTGCTCTGTATAATAGAACTGAATAGCACTCGCCAATGATGGGACCTCACCATCCGATCATTATTTAAATCATAGATTGTGTGCTTTGTGTTGAGTAACAGAGAGAGCTTTGTTCAGCATCCTGCACTGTCATTCTTATTGCCACATTTCCTGTTTTTTGTGTGCAGTGGATTGGAAAAAAATACATTTTTGCTTTTGTTTGGATTGTGACGTGAGCTTCTCTAGAGCTACACCTTTGAAGCAAAGGAAAGAAAGAGCTACCCACTCTTTTCAGACCCACATAAATGTGTAGTACACTAAAAGTCTTGTAAGGCATTGTTACTGAAGAGATTCAATTAGCAAACTAGAATACTGATCTGGTACCCATTGTCCCCATGTGATCCATTGTTTCACCTTTCTTTTTCTTTAAAAGGTACTTCAAGAAGTGAAGGGGAGGCAAAACTACACTAGAATCTTTGACATTTCTGCCTGTACTGCTGGCTACTTTTGAAAAGATTTGTCCTTCTAGTTTGTCCTGAAAAGATAACAAGAATAGTCTCTAGTGCACCTATTCTTGATTTGCCGTCTCTCCACAGTAGCTGGCCAGGCAAAGTTGACTGTCCTATTAAACAACTGTTTTTAATTTCAGTTTATTCACTAATAAATTAAAATACAAATTCCAGTATGATCATGTACAAGATATCTTTTGCGCAGCTCAATTTGACAAATGGCTACCCACAGCTTATAAGTTTGTTCCCAAACACC
Source organism: Perissodus microlepis (assembly GCF_051167445.1). Taxonomy (NCBI): domain Eukaryota; kingdom Metazoa; phylum Chordata; class Actinopteri; order Cichliformes; family Cichlidae; genus Perissodus; species Perissodus microlepis. Next base: position 6,792,530 of record NC_140462.1, on the reverse strand, counting down.
AGATAATATACACTCATTCCCAACATTAGATTGTCTTACTAACCTAAATCACTAAATCTCCTAAGAATAACATTAATCCACTACATCCAGTGAGTGGTACATAAAAATCCTTAAGTTTTTTTTATAATTATAAAGTTTTGCAAGATCCTTGCCATAAAGGTTACGTAAAAAGGCTTGTATGCAATTTTAGAGCAGCACACAGACGAGACAAAAATAGGCAGTGGTGTGTTCTAATAGTTAAAAACTCACGCAAGAGCAGATTTTGTTGAGTGAACCGTTTCAATAACAGGCTAGATTATTAACTTGACTACCGAGGGAAAGTTCTTGCACAGCCTGCAGATGCAATAACATTTAGGTTGTAAAACTACACCTAAAGTATTAATTATTTATAGCATAAAGTCTAAAAGCAGAGATATGTTGCCCTTTGATCCACCTGGTTTTAGGGAAGCGTTCACGTAACAGTGCGGGTAGTTATTGAGGTACCTTAGTTTTACCACCTGCATTTATCGTACTTCTATTTCCATTTGCAGCACCCAAACAATTCAAGGTGCTCTTGTCTCTTCTTTTTGCAACTTATGTATTCACATGTCACAGTCAGAGCAGCGTTGCAGAGTTTCCTGAGTGCTAAGTGAAGCCAGCAGCTGAGCTGAGTATGAGCACAAGTGATGCTTTCACAGTGCCCTGCTTCCAGCCATCTGAATACTTCCCCAAGCCTTCATTAGCATGGCTACTGCATTCAGCCTCATCCCAGGTCTTTGCGTTTGCATCTCTCTCTCTCTGTTTCTCTCTGACTTAAATGCCCCTCCCAACTACAGTTGAATCCTTTCGTCTACCTTCCTTTTCCCCAGTTGGATTTCTACTTCTTATTTACTCCTCCACTCTGTTCCCCCTCTGGCTCACTCTTCATCCCTGTCTTTTCTCCTACTTATTTTTCTTTTTTTTCCCTTTGCTTCTTCTTTTTTTAAACCTCCCTCTTTCTACCATTTTCTGTGGTCTCACAGCCTTGTATTAGTCCTCTGCTGTACAATGATCATCATCTTTTTCCATACCGTTTTTAATAGAATGTCAACACTTAATTTGTCCTCTCTGCTTAGCCTGTCCTATTAGTCAGCAGTAGATGGTGATAATACAGAAAACGGGAATGTTGTTATTAAAATGTACATGGAATATCTAAAGAACTGTCAATAAATTGTAATTGTAGATGCTTTAGGATGTTTGTGTCCTATATGTAGATGAGGCCTATTTGAGTAGTTAAAGGATACGTTGGTTGTATGTTCTATTCTGCTGTGATGACCCATCACGTATGAATGAGTACAGTTGTACTGGGTGGGATGGTGTTTAAATTCATGCATGCATGGCTGTATGGCTGGGAGTGAGTGCACTATACTCAGCCGTGCACTCTGTTCTCCCACTAGGGATACTGATGCGCTCAGCAGGATTAGACGCATCATAAGTCCTAGTCTGTTTGAAGTGTCCAAAAATCAGGATCCTACTTATGTTTCCTCTTCCTCCCTCCTTTAATACAGAAACGAAAACGGGGGTTTTGTTGCCTTTGGTTAGGTTGACGCACTTGAGGAGGAGTACAAGCCATTATAGCCAAGTGGGAGATACCCCTATGCCCCACTGTGTCACTTGCATGCTTATATACAGTGTTTCTTGTTTATCCCAAGACATGCAAGCACTCGTTTACACTCGTGTTCTTTAACACTGACCTCACAAGCTCTGTCCCAGAGAGCTTTTATCAATTAAAAGATTGGCCCTAATTATCTCCATTTCACCTTTTCTGTGCGCTCAAAATTAACAGCTGCCAAAGGACTCCTCCCTCTGACATTTTTCACAGACATGGTCATCCCAAATATTTTCATAGATATTTTGTGTTTGGTAGGTGATGTTGACAATTGCCAGCCTTTGATCGTATAGAATAGCCAGTCTGATTGTCGCTGACATGCTAGCTGTGACTCAAGTCACTGTAATGATCTGATGTAAAGCATCGGAGCCCCATCAGACTGCTTAGATCCTTCACTTGATGAGCAGCTAAGAGTACTGTGGCCTAATTACTCTGGTAGCAGGGGGCTTGTTTAGCAAACCAGGTAGAGCCCAAATGTAATTACGATGCTATAATTCAAAAAGGTTGCCAGTGCTAAACAGACATTTTTTGAGGCTCTTCACTTTGAAATAGCTTTTATAACTTTAATGCTTCAGTGTATTCTCTTTTTTTGTGTGCTTCTGGTTGGCTTTTGATAGGCCTTGGGAACAAAAGTAAGACTTTTTTTTTTTTAAAACTTGCATGAACCTATGGTCTCCAAATTGCTTAACTGCGCATTTTAAGGTTTCTCTGCACCATTACATGCCCACTCACTGATTAGACTGTATTTACCGAAGCCTGTTTGAGTGCTTTTCCAGCCCTGAGAAGTTTATTTGCACTTTCATGCCTAAGGTCATTGCTTAAGTTGTTGGCATGAAGGTGTTTTCAAACTCTTTTCTTCTAAGAACTCAAATTACTGAAGGCAGATTTTGAAAACAATCAATGAACTGTGCTTGGGTTTACACTTTCAGTAAAAAAATAAAATAAAAAGACTTCACACAACATTCATATCAACACTAATTGATTGACAGCAGTGTTTGCCTCCTACTAGAATTTGCATTCTGTGTGACTTGATCATATTTAACCTTGTGAAAATGAGTTATCTACCAGGTTGTGGGCGTGTGTTTTTCATTTTTGCTCAGAGCACTTTCATTTTGTGCGTGTCTACCTTACCTGTCACACTGCTACTATCTTATTCTAAGGAGCTTGGAAAGAAAAACGTCTGGACTCGAATGAGAGGTGAAACGTCTTCAAGCAACTCAAAGAAGTCCAGACGCTTTTCTTTCCAAGCTCCTTAGACTACGATGACCTGGATGACTGAGAACCTTCACAGACATGCTACTATCTTATCCTGATAAAGCTGAACATAATTGCATTTATAGTAAATTTAACAGTGCCAGCAAGTGACTAAACTGATTAGCAGCTACATGCAAACAGGTAATATTATTGATAGAAAGCTGTGCATAACAAGGATGCTTGCATGTAACCTGTATGTGTGTGTGTGTGTGTGTGTGTGTGTGTGTGTGTGTCTCTCATAGTGTCCTGACTCCAGCTGTAAGCAGGACCTGCACGCCTACCTGCAGCGTATTGCCTTGTATTGCCACCAGCTTAACATCTGCAGTAAAGTCAAGGCCGAAGTTCAGAACCTGGGAGGAGAGCTGGTGGTCTCAGGGGTAAGTTTAGCCTTTTCATTTTATCCTCAAGCACTTCAAGTTGTATATTCCAGTTTTCATTATCTTTCAACCTCACATCGGATCAGGCTGAAACGAGTGTTGAACTGAGTTTGAGTTTGAGATCGGATTTTTGTTTTGAGGATTGCAGGCTGGTAAAACTTGGTGACAGTGATGCAGCTTCAAACGTGGCCAAAGTGGCAGTAATTGAGAAGAATGAAGAGACTGAGTAGTGGTGCAAACTGTGCAGGTTTCAGGAAACTTGAGCTGCTTTGTTGTCAGCTTCATGGGATAATCAATGTAAACAGAACTGCACTTGTGTATAGTGAAATCTCAGAGGAATGCCTTTAATTTCTACAGCAGTTCTTAAATCAATAGAATCCCACAGCTACTTTTAAAAGTTTTATTATCTGTTGTTGCCCAAATAAATTAAAAATACAGAGGCTTAATGACACCGGCTGCTGGTTGTGATTACTTAATGATTTATTCTCTGAACTATAAGTTGCAGCTTAAATTTTAAATTTTAATTGAATAAACACATAACAGCATTTAGTGGCTTTCTCTGTGCTGGAAAGGACTAATGTTGCCCTGATGTTTCCTAACCTTTTTACTACCTCAGATAGCACTTTGCAATAAAAAAAATTACAAGTCCTTTAAGCACTAATTAACCACTTACTTGCCAGTTAAATTCATTTAAATATCTGTGCAGGGAATAATGAATTACTTCCTCCTTTCTGTTGGGCAGAAATGAGAATATCCTTCTACTACTTTGAGTCAAGTGTGAGCGGCGTCTCTGGGGCTGTTAAGTGTGGGGATTAAATTGGTGTGACCTTTTTACATATTCAAAATTTTGTCACACGTGTTTGTATTTCAGACAAGGGACTGGTTGTTAATGCTTTAGTCTGAACTCTTCCCCACAAAACTGTAGAGATGGATTTAGTTCACTTTTAACTTGACATGAGCTTAAAAATGATTTAATCAGCCTTTGCTTTTATAATTTTACAAAGCTGACCCTGTTCTTTTTTTTTTTTTCCTTTTCCTGCCCCCACTCCAACATCTCCTCCACCATATCAGTTGGACAGTGCCATGTCACTCATTCAAGCAGCAAAGAACCTGATGAATGCCGTGGTGTCCACTGTCAAGGCGTCGTACGTCGCATCTACCAAGTACCAGAAGAACAAGGGCATGGAGGCACTCAATATGCCCGCTGTTTCCTGGAAGATGAAAGCTCCTGAGAAGAAGCCTCTGGTGAAAAGAGAGAAGCAGGATGATGGCCAGACCAACAGAGTCAAGAGATCTTCTCAAAGGAAGCACGTGAACCCTGTGCAGGCTTTGAGTGAATTCAAAGCTATGGATAGCATCTAGACCCCTGACCTCCAACCCCACACATTTATTGTTTAAAAATAACAAAGGATTTTGACCAATGAGTTTTTCTATAGATTGAGCATGTCACTCTATCAAAGAGAGAAGCTTTTAGCATATTTCTTCTATCTTTCCATAGACCGCTTGTCTGTTTGACCCAATATATTCCTCCACTGCCTCATTTTTATTCCACCAGCTCAAATTTACTCTTGTCTAGTATCAAGTGTCTATTCTTCAGAAAGGGAAATCAACTGGACAAAGTTATTCAGTAGGTGAATTTAATGGATATGGGCTTGTGGTTATTTTGTATCCTAACCAGTTTCAGAATAAAACTGTGGGGTCTCCTGGGTGTAAGGCTTGATTACGGCAAAATGTGTTCTGTACTGCAGATATCAGCTATGCAAAATTTCAACTGCCTTATTTTTACCTTTAGTCATAACTGCAGTTAATTTGGATGTGGAAGTCTAACTGGTAGGATTTAAACATGTTTTGGTTCAGCCAAGTCGAGATATTTCCATGTGTGCCTGCATTTTTTTTTTTTTTTTTTATGCCATTATGTATTTTGTTATGACACTATAAAAAAAAATCAGACCAACTTTAAACTTTATTGTCAGCACCGTACAATTTGATCCATTGGTACCCCTTGATTGTCAAAGGATATTTCCTTTTAATTTAACCATCTCAAATTGTATTTGAATGAGTTTTATTGTTGTTACTGTTATTGTATTGTCTTCAGAAACCAAAGGTGACGGTTTATTCTTACCCTTCTCTTTTGCTACATAACTGATCTACTTGTGTGAACCTACACTTTAAGGCACAGGTCTCCAGCAGTTGAGTCAAACTTTGTTAATTAGCAATAGCTCCTCTGTGTTTAAGAGAAGCCAGTGGGCTAAAGAATGAATACACAGTTGTTGGTACTGTCCAAAGCCCACAAGCTTTCATTAGCTGTCAATGAGACCAAACACCACTGCATTCTCAACATGTCCAAACTGAGGGATCAATATGTTTTTCTCTTCACATCTTAGAAGTTGGCAAGGTATGGAAATGATTATCTGCCTCTTAACTCTTATTGTGTTGCTTGTCCTTTAAACTAATAAAGATTTTATATATAATGCACAGTCTTTAAGAAAACACACAAACCGCTTGTTAGACTTTACAGAGTTCAAATAAAAGCAGACGTTGTTAGCAGCGTGGTTTGCAGACATGTATGGTGGTGCATTGGTTTGCAGCAAGGCTTTTAAATCTTGCTGTTTTGATCTTGGAACTGAATTTGTTTTGCTCATTTGACATCTGTAAACCATAGCAGGATGGGCATGCATGTTTTTTAGGGAACCGAGCATTTTGAGTGTTTTTGTTATTTAGGGTTTTTTTTTCCCTCCCTACTGTTAACCTTTTGCTGTATTTGAGTCTTGAGTTGATATCAAACTACATTGCTGTGGATTGTTTTGTTATTGAGAGCTGACGTATTAGTGGACACTTGGTAAATTTAATGTGTCTGCTTTATATCTTAATAAACTTTAAAGTGAATCCAATCTGTTATTTCGTAATTTGTCTTTGCACCACTGCCGACTAAAGTAATGTGCACTGCTCAAAACAATTAAATAAACACTTTGAAAACAAATCAGATCTCAGTGGGAAATGGATAATGCTGAATATCTGTAAGCTCTGGGAAGAAAAGGATGTTACATCATTTGATGGAAATTAAAATTACCAACCTGCAGACGGCTGAACTCAAAGACACCCCAGAATCAAAGTGGAAGAATATGAAGCCAGTCCATTTTGCTGAAATTACTATTGCAGAATTACAAATTGGTAGAGTAATTTGCAGGATCCCCACATGCTTGTATGCACTCTCTTTATCAAACTGTGTCCTGGTCTCCCACATCTGGGCCAGAGCCCCTGGATACTCTGAGTTGCCACTTGATAGCATTGGTGGACCGAAACATATCCCAGAGGTGTTCTACTGAATTTGAGTCAGGTGAGGACGGGGTCCTTTATCCTCCAGGAGGTGCCCACTGACTCAACATGTGAGGCTTGGTTTTGTTGTGCACTAGGAGGAACCCAGGAACCACTGCGCCAGCACAGGGTCTGACAATTTCATCCTCGATAACTAATGGAAGTCAGGGTGTTGTTGCCTAGCCTGTACATGCTTCAAATGGATTAGCCTCATCAGACCATTACTCTCTGATTGTTTGGTCAGAGACTTTCACACCAGTGTTTTGTTGGAGGTCATTTTGTAGCTGAAAGTACTCATCTTGTTCCTCCTTGCACAAATGACCAGATATCAGTCCTGCTGATGAGTTATGGACCTTCTATGTTCCTGTCCAGCTCTCCTTGATTAACAATCTATCTGCTGGAGTCTCTTCCATGTTTGAGGCTTTGCTGGGAGACACAGTGAACCTTCTGGTACATATAGATGTCCCATCCTGGACTACCTGTGCAACCTCTGTAGGGGCGAAGGTCCAGGTTTCGCATCATGCCACCAATAATGATACTGACCCTAACCAAAACTAGTGGGGAAAAGGAGGGAAAAATGTGAGGGGCCTCCACTGTGAAACCATTCCTTTTTTGGGGGTTGTGTCATTGTTGCTCCTCTAGTGTACCTGGTGTTAATTTCATTAACACCAAAGCAGCTGAAACTGATTACCCCCTCTGATATTTAACTGACCAGATCAACTACAAAGTTTAACTGACATGATGCTACACTCTGATTAACACATGTTCCTTTATTTTATTTTTATTTCTCCCCTCACTTGAACTACACTTTTCTTACATGCTTTATCCCCTGTTGTACCACTTTTAATTTGTTTTGTAGTAACACATTATAGTATGTGGGGAGGGGGAAAGCCCCGAAGAGTAATGTTTGCTCTCAAAACAAGTTTTAGCATGCCGCCTAATGTGCTGCTCTGCATAATTATGTTGTACGCCTCCCATATAGACTTATTATTTTGCAACATACATTGGGTCCTGCTGCTGTCGTTTGATGTTAAAAGCTGCACTTTTAACATCAAACACTTTCTTTAGCCTGGTGCTGGTGCTTATTAAACAATAGCCAATGAAGTTGGACTGCAATATGTGAAGCAGCCAAGAATTTATATTGCTGCAGTAATCACACATCAGACTATATCTGGGTCATTGTAAGGACACTGAGAAGACAAAACCACCTTTTTTTTAAATTTTTAAATATGAAAGTCAGTTTAAGTATGGTGCAAGATTGTGTGAGTCAGTTTTGTTTTGTTTTTTTACTGTACCTCATTTAACTTAATAAAAAATATAATTTCCCAGAATCACTTAGAAAAAAAAAACCCCAAAAATGGATGCAGTAAAAGATTTCCATATCACTGTTGGCTGTAATCACACTGTTTTTGAAAGCTGCATTAGGAAAGAATACATATTTTCCAGCTCCTTGTATAAGATTTTATGTGAATACATTTACTTTAAAAAAAAAAAAAACATTGGCAAACATGGAACATTAAATAGAAAGACTAAAAAGGTTGATGCATGGTGATAGCTGGAAAATAAATAAAAAATTCATTTGGCGCACCTGTTCAAAACAACAATCAACCAATCTATGCCATTAAAATTAAGGCAGTTCTGAGAGCAAACGGGGGTCCAATCTGGAACTATCAATGTATAACTCATGAAGTGGGCAATGAGTGTACATCTCAGTTAAAAAGTTATAAATGTAACTACATAAAATGTGTCTAAGTCAGCATAAAGCCAGAGTAAGACTTAAAGCGGGGCCGCTGCTGTGTATCTACTGACACACATTTTTCCGCATGGGTTGGAATTAAAGGTCTTTTGGGAAAAAAAAGACCCCCCTGGGCAAGATTATAGGTCATATAATCCCTCGTGACCGTGTGACGTGTTAAATTTACAATTACGGTATTTCATCTCACTGCAGACAACAACATGATATACATACAGCTGCAGGAAAAAAAAGCACAAGAGGGTAGTGAATTGAAAGGGTGCAGGAGGACCCAGCAAATTGGGTCAGTGCTTCACACATTTGTACCTGGAACTTTCTGAAAGGTACAACAAAGAACAGCAGATATGGAATAAGGATATAATGAGCTTTTGTCACAGCAGACATATTCGCTTCAGATCAGGGAGAAGCATGAGTGGAATTAATGAGAGTAATGACAGCCCAGTTCCATTAAGCGTCCCAGCAAAGCTATTCCAACTGAAGATAGCCATCGTTCATTTTTGGTAGCTGTGATATCTCCCACTTGGTGAAAAGAACACATCTACAAACTGTCACAATAATGGCTGCGAATACCCCACCGTGGGCAGCTGCGTCAAAGTGAAATACAGCCCCCTCCATAAGTTGAACAGTGACACGATGCTCCCAACTTGTGAAAGTCAGCAGTGGTTTAAGAAGAAAATAGTGAATTAACCGTTTCGCAAATGCAGGATTTTTACACAGTTCAAAGGACAGGAACTGAAGAGCGCTTATTTGTTTCCAGTTTCAAGCGTGCGCACAGGGTAACGTCTGCATGCTGTTGTTGCTTCAGCAGAGTCATAGTGGACAAAGACAGTGGCCAACAATATAGTCAACCCAGACCAGGTGTATAATTGCCATCAGATAACTGCTTTGAGCCTAGTTTTAAATGTACTGGCCGAACATCCTGTGCAGCCCCCTTATGAAGCAAAACAGATAGCATTTAATGTAGTGCTGCCATGTTCACAGGCCCAAATATAATTGGACTAAGTTTCACAATTATAAACACAAGAATTGATTGTAATACTTGGATGTAAATGCTTTGCCTACAATCTGGGAATCATGGATGTCACCAACTGCTAAATTTCCTCCCTTGAGATAGTTTGCTTGGCTTTTACTGCAGCCGCAGACTTAATCGAATTTCGTGTTAGCACGAAATTTTCATACAATAACCCAAACGATGAACCCGCTAACACCAGCTGACTTTGCCAGCTGACTCTGGTCGGGTGCAGCTTGTTAGCCACCATCTTCTCTCTTCTCCTGCTCATTTCTGCTGCTCTGTGGCAGTCAGGGAGGGAGAACTATCAAACCAATGTGTGGCAACACCTAGTGAGATTCACATTGGTAAATGGCACTCAAGTGTTAGCGGCAAGTCATGCTTTACACACTGAAAGACCAGTTAGAAGCCTCGCTGGGAGTCCATCTGACCTTTGAGAGAAGCATTACCTGCCAAGTGCACTAATGACTGGAGGGATATTATCCAGAGACGGTTCAACACTTTCAACTTTATCTAATGGTGAGTGAAACTTATTTATTCTTACCCCGCGGTTTTATTCTGCTTCTGTTCAGTTCCGCGATTATTCTGCTCACTGTGCACGTGCTACTTTCTGCTTTTCTTTATACGGTTGTTTTTGTAGTTTTGGCCTTGAAACCATCAAGGTTGAACCTTTCTGTTGAGCTAGTTAATAGGTATGCCCTCATTGTCATCTGTTGTGATTTTATTTTGAAAGGATGCTTCCTGTTATGCTGCAGAGTGCACGCGAGAGTTCAATAAATAAAGTCACCTTTCGGTGTGATGTTCCGGTGAAAGCCGATGCCCCACGTGTGATTATTCCTCCGTCTAGACAATAAGTATCTTCAATATTCATGCAGATTCTGCTGGAAGACCCGTCTCTGCTAACAGGTTATGGGCCCAGGAAAACATTGAAGCTACGCCAGGGGAAAGTTTACCACCAGAAAAGTCGCAAAGTACAGCGTGTTCGGTGAGGACTAGCATGCTAAGTTAGCACCATGAGTAAGCGTGCTGGTGAACCCAGTGGCCGATGGGCAAGGTTGGTTTTTGACGGAGACGAGAAGAATTATGAACTGTGGGAGACAAAATTTTTGGGACATCTTAGATTACAAGGTCTAAAAGACACAATATTGAAAAGTGATGACGAAGATGAGGACGACGAAGATAAGAATGCCCAGGCCTATGCAGAGTTAATACAGTTCCTGGATGATAAGAGTTTATCGCTCGTGATGAGAGAAGCTGCCGATGATGGACGCAAGGCACTGAAAATTTTAAGAGACTATTATGCGGGAAAAAGTAAACCAAGAATTATCAGCCTTTATACTGAACTGACTTCTCTGAAGAAAGCAAGCAGTGAGAGCGTCACGGAGTACATCATACACGCAGAGAGATTTATTACAGCCCTGAGGAATGCTGGAGAGACACTTAGTGATGGTCTGCTTGTAGCGATGGTGTTAAAAGGTTTACCAGAAGCATTTAAACCTTTTTCTGTTCACATTAAGCAAAGTGAATCAGAAATCAAGTTTGCGGAATTTAAAACAAAACTCCGCAGCTATGAGGACACTGAGAAAATGCGCTTAGTGGAACAAGAGGATAACATCATGAAGGCGAGAGTGCAACCCAGCGCTAGACCCGCAGCAGCTGCTAATGACCACAGGAGAGACATGTCAGACATAGTCTGTTTTAAGTGTGGCCAGCGGGGACACAAGGCCAGAGCATGCCGCTACAAACAGTGGTGCGGTCAGTGTAGAAGCAACACCCATCGAGAGTCGACTTGCAGGAGACGACAACGGAATGATGAAGCGCGCACAGCCTCGGAGGAGGGCGACAACGCAGAGAGCGACGACACCTATGTCTTCCGGATGAGCAATGACTACGAGGAACCTCAACAGCGACAGGACATCAGGACCAAAGGCCTGATGGTGGATACTGGCGCAACATCACACATCCTGAATGATAAAACAGCGTTCAAGAAATTTAATGACGACTTCCAGCCGGGAACACATTGTGTGGAATTAGCTGATGGCACCAGGTGTAAAGGAGTGGCTGAAGGCAGAGGAGATGCAGAGGTGTGCTTGATTGACAGCAGAGGGAGACAGTGTAAAACAACACTGAAAGACGCTCTATACATTCCCTCATTTCCACAGAATATCTTCTCTGTGAGAGCAGCCACCGGGAATGGAGCTACTATCATCTTTAAGAATGGAGAGAACGTCCTTCAACACAGAGACGGTACAAAGTTCTACATCCATGAGCACAACAGACTTTATTACCTTGAAACTGTAAGTGAGTATGATGATAAGTGTAATAATTGTTTTGATGTGCAGACATGGCACGAAATTTTGGGACATTGCAATCATAGTGACATTCTGAAGTTACAAAATGTGGTTGAAGGTATGAAAATCAAGGGGAAAACAGACAACCAAAGTTTGAACTGTGAGGTGTGTATCCAGGGAAAATTTGTCCAGACTAGGAATAGAAACCCTGACAGAAGAGCCGAGAAACCTCTCGAGCTGGTACATACGGATCTAGCAGGGCCGATAGATCCAGAATCACGAGATGGACACAGATATGCATTATTGTTTACCGATGACTTTTCCAGTGCAGTATTTGTATATTTTCTCAAAAACAAAAGTGAAACGATGCAAGCAACTGAAATCTTTTTGGCCGATACAGCCCCACACGGGAAGGTAAAGTGTATCAGGTCAGACAACGGCACAGAGTTCATGGCAAAGAGTTACCAGGCATTGTTAAACAAACATGGAATAAGACATGAAACTTCAGCCCCATATTCCCCTCACCAGAATGGTACAGCAGAACGTGGCTGGAGAACACTTTTTGATATGGGAAGGTGCATGCTTATTGAGAGTGCCGTACCAAAGGAATTATGGACGTATGCAGTTCAAACAGCGGCTATTGTGAGAAACAGGTGCTTTAACAACCGGACAGGACAGACACCTTACTTTTTGCTGACTGGGCGGAAGCCCAATCTATCCAGAATGCGAAAGTTTGGGTGTGAGTGTTATGCTTACAAGCAAGACAAGGGTAAGCTGGATTCTAGGTGTACAAAAGGGATTTTTGTAGGCTACGACAAAAACAGTCCAGCATACAAGGTTTATTTCCCAGACAGCGCAAAAGTGCAAAAGTTTAGGCTGGTTAAGTTTGTAACCAAACACAATGAGGAAAAGCAAACACAAACTGATACGACATCTGAGGATGAGGACATACAGGTGAGGGAGAGACCAAACATGAACAGGGAAAGCCCCAGTACCAGTTCACAGGAACCAGGTACTGACAACCAACCACAAGTGAACAGTCAGATGCCACTGAGTGATGAGACTGAAAACTCCAGAAGGTATCCTTCTAGAACAAGAAAGAAACCAGATTATCTAAATGAATATGAGTCAGGAGAAGACATTGATGATCAAGTGCTGACTAACATAGACTACTGTTACGGACTGATAAGTAACTCACCCGTGACATTCAGTGAAGCTGTAAAGTCACCCAACTCTAAAGAGTGGAAAGCAGCTATGGATGAGGAAATGCAATCCTTAAAAGAGAACAACACCTTTACCCTAACAATCTTACCTGAGGGAAAGAAAGCAGTGGGGGGTAGATGGGTATATGTGAAGAAAAACAGTGGTGATGGATCAGAAAAATATAAAGCACGGTACGTAGCTAAAGGTTACAACCAGTGTTTTGGGATAGACTATGATGAAACTTTTTCTCCGACTGCTAACCTGACAAGCATAAGAGTATTGATGCAGTGTGCAATACAAGAAAACCTGATTTTGCATCAGATGGATGTAAAAACTGCATACTTGCATGCACCAATAGATTTTGAAGTTTATGTTGAGCAGCCAGAAGGCTATGAAGTAAAAGGAAAAACAGATGAGAAACTGGTCTACAAGCTGGAAAAGTCACTTTATGGGCTTAAACAGTCAGGCCGAAACTGGAACAGGACATTACATGACTATTTGATAGAGAACGGCTTCATGCAGAGTCCTGTAGATCATTGTGTTTACACAAGGAAAACAGGAAAAGACAAAGTGATCATGATCATGTGGGTTGATGATATTATTATTGCAGCCAGTGATGAAAGGGTTTTGAAAACTGTGAAGGGAATGCTAACTGCAAGGTTCAAAATGAAAGATATGGGGAAACTCAAACATTGTCTTGGTATTGATTTTGAGCAAACCAAAGATTGTGTAAAAATGTCACAAGAGAGATATGTAGAAAACATACTGGAAAGATTTCAAATGCAAGACTGTAAACCAAGGTCAACTCCTTGTGAACAAAAGTTGAACTACAATGATGATGCTGAGAAAATGAACAATGTCAGAATGTACAGAGAGGCAGTAGGTAGCCTTATTTACTTGACCTCTTGCACACGACCAGATTTGAGTTTTGTTGTAAGTAAGCTGTCACAGCACTTCAAAGAACCAGCTGTGGAACATTGGACTACTGTGAAACATGTTCTAAGGTATTTGAAACAATCAAAAGACAAGACATTGTGCTACAGGAAAAGTGACAAAGATTTGAGAGTACAAGGTCACAGTGACTCAGACTGGGCTGCAGATGTGACTGACAGGAGGAGTACTACAGGTTACTGCGTAAGCCTGAATGAAGAAGGTACTTTGGTGTCATGGCGAACAAAGAAGCAGCCAACTGTTGCCTTGTCAACTTGTGAAGCAGAGTACATAGCTTTGGCAGCAACAACACAAGAATGTTTGTACTTGACACGACTGTTGCAAGACATGTATGAGCATCAAAATGGACCACCAAAGATTTTTGAGGACAATCAAGGGACTATTGCATTGGCAAAGAATCCTGTTAACAGACAGAGGTGTAAGCATATCGATATCAAGTATCATTTTGTGAGATCAACAGTTAATGCTGGAAATTTGATATTGGAATATTGTTCGACAGGTCTGATGGTGGCCGATGTTATGACAAAGCCAGCAACAAAGGGGAAGTTATTGAAGTTTGAGAAATATATGTTTGGAGTGTAAACAAATAGTAAAGAAAAACTGTTTCTTTTGGAATGCATGTAAAGCTGACAACATGAGCGCAAGTGGGGGTGTTGAGCTAGTTAATAGGTATGCCCTCATTGTCATCTGTTGTGATTTTATTTTGAAAGGATGCTTCCTGTTGTGCTGCAGAGTGCACGCGAGAGTTCAATAAATAAAGTCACCTTTCGGTGTGATGTTCCGGTGAAAGCCGATGCCCCACGTGTGATTATTCCTCCGTCTAGACAATAAGTATCTTCAATATTCATGCAGATTCTGCTGGAAGACCCGTCTCTGCTAACACTTTCTGTCCATCCAAATGGGCCACAATGGGAGCCATGCCACCTGAATGAGAGTTGGTTATTATTATTATTTTATTATTTTTGTATTTTTTTTGTAAGGCTTAAATCCTTTTTGGTAGTCAAAGGGTAGCTTTGGGTAGAATTTTGATTTGCAAGACTTTCAGTGCAGAACTTTATCACGCTTTTGTGTTGCTACTTTTACTAAAGTATCTGAAAATAAATGAATAAATTTGAATCTATCCGACTCACTGGCATCTTCAGGGGAACTTCCATGTCATAAAGTATGCCGTGACTTGCACATAATAATGAGTAGGAGGAAAACTGTCTTGGCAGCCTTGGTTTTCACAGAGCGTTACATTTCTCATTGGTGTTTGGGCCTGCACCTTAAGTTCATTGTAAGAAGTACTTAAAGTATAAATCTTCCTCTTTATATTAAAATAAACCTGCACTATTATGAGGCGCTATGAGGAATAAATCTGCTCCCTTAATGTTAACAGATCCAGGGCAGCCTGAATTAGCCAGGCTGTAGGAAGAAGCAGTAAAGTTTGAAACCGTAAACATCAGTTATTGGTAATAATAAACCTCACATCAGTCCTGTGCTGATGTAGCCTTATGCATCGCACTGCATTAGGGTGGTATTTCCACCTGTGTTTCTCCACAAAGCAGGATGCAGGACCTTAAACTGATACAAGTGTTCTTATTCCATCACTGAAAACCTGAATGTTCAAAGTAATTAAATACATTAAGTGGAGGAACATTCATCATCTTCAGGAGGTTAAACATGACTTTCTGTATGCATTTTTCCATACACATACATATAAGTGCTTTACCATAAAATACAGTAGTGCTTTAAGGTTTATAGTGGCCTTCAGCTCGTCTGCAGTTTTGGGTCGAGCGTTTCACTGAGCTTGTCTACGATGTTCCGTTCAAGCAAGTTTGCCAGCCAATCAAGTTCAATAATAATATGGTTATCAAGCCATTTAATTGTATTTTTGGCCTTGTGAGCAGGTTCTGAGTCCAGGAAAGGAAATCAGCATCTCCACAAAGCTAGTCAGCAGATGGAAGCATGACGCTCTAAAATCTCCTGGTAGATGCTGCTTTGACTCTTGACTTGATAAAACACAGTGGACCAAACACCACCAACACCGGCTGAGCAAACTGAGCACTAAGTCTCCTTCCTTTCATCCTACCTAGGATGCTTCTGATGTTGATGAGTGGCATGATATTAGGAATGCGACATTCATAGCTCCCTTCCTGAAGAAGCCCGTGTGTGCTGACTCTTGATGCACACCAGCCTCAGTCCACTCCTCGAATTGACTTTTCTCGGCAATCCTCTCCTAACCCTAACGCTAACATCATCCCTTTTGCTTCCCTACCATCAACTTTCTATTAACACACTTTGAATACAGCAGTGTGCATGTGAACAGCCAGCTTTTTCAGCAGGGAACGTCTGGATAACTGTGACTTCAGCAGTCTTCAGTGTTTTTGTGTATAGAACCAGACCAAAGGATACACAGTGTTCATCCTTACTCAATCTAAATAAAAGATACTGGATCATCAGCCGTACAGCGGGTAAGCTGACCGAGAGCCAGTGTGACACTGATACAGGTGTGGAGGTCAGAGAGAACAGTGAAACAAACAGGTGGAAAGATGAAAAACTCAATGCACTAGGAGGTCGAGGCTGTCTCCATCTAGACTCAAAATTAATACCTTTTAAAATTATTCTCACACATAGTTTCAAACCTTAGATCAGTGATTTCCAAAGTGTGTGCCGGAGCCTCTTGATGGGCCACTAAGTTACTGCAGGCAGGTCGTAGCAATAACGAAAATTCAGTTTGAAATGAATCAGAATCAGAGTCAGAATAATTTATTAATTCCAGAGGAAATAATGTAGTCAGAGTTAATGAGAATATTAAATAATACAATATATTGCAAAATATTACAGAAAATTAAAATATGAAATAAAGTTGAAGTTGAGGTGCCCCTCTCATCATATATTATATATTATATAACTGACAGTTATTTTCTTTGTGGGGGATGTGCCGATATTAAAGGTGTGCAAGGTCTGTATTACAAGTATGTGCAGTTACATATTTATTTATATTATGATTTCCTGGTTTCCAAGTGAGCTGCAGCAGTCTCCTTAACATGTTCTACTAAATTCTACTAAATATGATCGGTCAGAACCATGGGCGTAACGTTGTGCTTAACATTGGGGTGGGGAGGTGGGTCAAGATCTCTAAGTAAATAAATAAATCAGATGATTAAACATGCAACTATTTTGCCGGTAATAACTGAAATGAGTAAAAAAAAATCAACAGCCTATGTATGCTAGATAATTTATAATTTTATTGGGGGGGGGGTTATATTGGCTGGGTCTGATTATTGGGGGGGACACCCCTGGAAATGACGCCCCTGGTCAGAACAAAGTATGATTAGCTTTAATGTAATTTAGACTGAATCTTAAGCATTTTGGTTTGAGGTTAAGCTCAGCCAGTCATCCATCTAAGCCTTGTCTAGGGTTTCATTGCTGTTAACCCAGGCAAATATATTTCTGTAAATATGGCCGCCCATTTTCCAGAGACTGAGCGTTGACAGTTAATAGGAGAACGGATTCTCCTCTGACGTGAAGGAGAAGACCTAAATCTGCCGAGGCCTTGTAAAGTGAAACAGTACAGGATGTTTCTTTTTCATGAGGCATTTGAATGCAGATATGATGCAAAGGTGACAACGCTGAGCAGCTCGTCATGTCAAAAACCCCCGCTGCTAGTTTCCCCCCCATTTGCTGTATCACTCAGGCTGCTGTCATTGCATGACATGTGTGAATGAACTTTTATCAATCACGGCGGTCAGGTATGACAGTTTAATCAATAGGGTACGTTTTCCGAGCGATTCGCATTATTTTAAAACCAGAGGAAAGGCGCTGTGGGGGTGTGGAGAGGCAGAGTGAAGGAGGAGGGGGGGCGGTGAGCAGATTGTTGGGGAATGGGTGAGTTGAACTTATTGCTGTCGAGCGATGCAGTACATAAACAGAGGAACAGAGGGACTTCTGAAGTATTAGCCCTGAACCAAGTGGGAGAGAACTGGCAATAAACACAGGATGCTGGGCTGTCAGTCTGTCAGTGGATGTCTCAGATTTGGCTCTGTTATCTGGAGTATAAATGTTAAATATATGACTGGCTGAAAGGGCCTGTGAACCCCACCATCCAGATGCCAGAGTACAATCACGTCAAATAAGGTAGTCCAGGCTAACCTGGCTAAATGTCAATAGCCTTACACAGAATTCAGTAGCCCACTGAGTCCAGCAGGGACACCTGGGGAGACGGTCATTCACTCTGAACTTGTGAATGCTCTCCAATGCCAGCAAACACACCGAGAGGCTCTTTTATTTGGTGCCAGGCTACTTTGTAGTGGGATAATTTGACAGGTGAAGGTTTCAGTTGTACACTCTAAAACCACGAGGGATCACAGTCTGTTTATTCAAACACGCCTCTCAACAGTTAGAGCAGTGACACATCTCCTCTCTGTTAAGCTGTGGGGGTAACCGAGCAAAGTCAAAACTCTGGAAATAAACGGGATGTGTTTAATCTAGTTTCAAGGTCTTCCATCAGTGATCCTGACCTCACGAGTTCAACCTTCTAAGAGCGTCATTAATACTGACGCTCTCGCATTAATAAGATGACACAAAAAAGGGCACCGCAAGTTCACCTAAACCACACATACAGGCTGGGAAAGAGGGGAATCTGAAAGAATATTAATCTCCCAAGGGCCAGCAGGAGAAACTGTAGCTATTGTAAGTTACCGCATTGTATTTTGGCCTGCCGTGTCAGGTTTATAGTAGCACAGTAACCCACTTGTCATGTTTAATATAAGTATTGTCCTACGGGGGATTTCATTTTTCTTTTCCTCGTGGAAGTGTAATTAGTGATGGCGCATGGGGCTTTCAGTCTCCTCAGCATTCATCTACTGGCTGGTCAGAGGTTTTATTGTGATTGCTGAGTCTTTTATTTTTTTACAGTCTGCAGCCGTTTTAGCCAAAGACAAGAAGGGGTTCACCATCACCATGGCAGGCATCACTACATCTCAGCCCATCAGGATTGCTTAAAATGGTAAAGACTGGGCTACAATGTGAAATATTGCAGGCTTTGGGAAGTGCCTTTAAGCACTGATATTCGTAGTGATTTATTAAATGGACTGGTACTTACATAGCGCTTTCCTACTCTAACTAAGCACTCAAAGCCCTTTTTACTGCCAGCCTCATTCTCCCAATCACACACGTATTGATACAAGTGCTTTTTTTCCATACCTAAGCACCCTGTCTAACATTCACACTCCAGTGGATGCATTTGGGGCAGCTCGGGGTTCAGTCGCTTACGAAGGATTTGAGATGCAGACTGAAGGAGCTGGGGAGCAAACCACTGGATTGATATGATAGATTATTTACTCTACCTTGTAATTCTTAAATATTAATTTTAAGTAAATACAGCTGGTATTGTATCCAGAGCTCGCAAATTAAGCCATAGGTACAAGGTCCACAATGGGGAACTATAACCAGGACTTGTCAAGTCAAATTAAGTGGCTTTATTGTCATTTCAACTATTTGCAATGGTACAGTGAAGCAAGGCAACCATGGTGCTTCATATAACAGGCAATCAACATAGGACTATGTAAAGTGCAAGTGTGCAAAAATTACAAAAGAAACAGCCACAAGACAGAGCAGACACAGTGCAATAGAAAAGTGCAACAATGACAGTGAGTTGTGCAAAAAGTAACTTGATGTGTGAAGGTGTGTGTGTCAGTGCATCTCTGTTATCAGACTTGCACAGCGGACCCCAACCTTTTTTGCGCCACGGACCGGTTTATGCCCGGCAATATTTTCACGGACCGGCCTTTAAGGTGTCGCGGATAAATACAACAAAATAAAACTTGTACCGGTACCGAACAAAAGAAGATTTATTCACAACACACGGGAAAAGACCCAGGAAAACAGAGTTAACGATAAAAACGATAAAAACGATAACAAAATAACGCTGAAAACCGATAAAAACCCTGAAAACCATACATTTCACACCCGAGCCTCAACTCTCGTGGCCCAGTACCAAATGACTCACGGACCGGTACCGGTCCGTGGCCCGGTGGTTGGGGACTGCTGGACTTGCAGATGTCTGTGGTTGGCTGAAATCGGTCCATCTTCGGTTTTAGATGGATTAGCATTTGTTGGAAAATTTTTGATGCGCTTACTGTAGACTAACGAGCTATTCTCTCTTCTGTCTGTCTTCTAATTTGCTTTGTGCTGTGCTTTGTGCCACACACACACACCCACGCACACACACACACACACACACAGTGACAGCAGTGGAAAGAAACTAGCACAGGCATAAATGCTTGCAGAATGCACTAGAGGCTCGCGCACAGCACTGAAATGAATCGACTGCACAAAATTTGAGTAAAAGAGGAAATTAATATATTTTAGTTTCTTTTTTCATTTGTTTGTTTTTCCTCTTTGGGATATTGGTAGTAATAGTGAGGGGGTGGGGTTACTTCACACAAACCAATGCTATTACTTTTTTGGCTGTTAAAAAGGTTCGTTTTTATTATAACTCTGTGGTGTTGGATACAAACCAAGTGGAAATAGCTCTGGGTCCAGTGGAATTTCTACTGAATAGATTTTCTTCACAAGTCACTCAAACCTATTCGCAAAAATTTTTCAGTCTTTCTGCCAAACACAGAGAAGCAGCGTTCCTTCACTCTGTGCGTTAAGGACCTCTGCTTGGTATGTTTTCATGTAATGATTGAAATCCGCAGGAGTTACACTCACTGCATAAAAATATCACCTCAAGAAAAAAACCCCAACTTTCTGCTGGGATTTCCAAGCATTCTTTCCATGCATTATAATATGGGCTCTGTAATGATTCTGAAAATGTGTCATTTGTCAACAATTCTTCAGAAAGTGTCTTGAGGAGTATAGAATGTCTAGCCTGAAATAGATTTCAACAGCAGCTATTTAAAAATTAAATTAAAGATTAAATCTGTGCCTCAGTTCTTCAAAAGACATGAAGATCAGAGTTCGGATGATACAGATCCTACATCTTTTCAAGCCCTTTAGAAGCCACATGTTTAAATGAAGAGATAAACATGTTTACAGCCAGGAATGCCTAAAACTGTAGAAGATCAACAGGACCCTAACAGCCTTCATCAGGAACTCAGGATGTGGAGAACAACACTAGAGGCCAACCTCAAGCCAGCTGCACAAGTCACCATCAAATGTGGGATTTACCAATGAGATGCTGCTCTTCTGCAGTGGCCCAAAGCTAGATCATTAACAAGACTGTCTACACATACAGTCTACAGAATGAAGCAAACCTCAGTCACCTCCTCTAAATGGATGCAATCAAGCTGTATTCCAGGAGTGAAGGAGAGATCGACTCAACGATCCAAAGCACTAGGTTTTAAATCCAGAAGGAAACATTGCAGACATTAAGGTGTCACGTACAAGCTACAAGAATCCCACAGGCAAATGGCAGTCACAAAGAGGCCGTAAGGAAAGCTGCAACCACCAAACACTGGTAGAGAGTCAGGCAAGTCCCGAGGAGTCAGCTGAATGGGAAGAACGAGATCCAGGCAGTTAACACCTACGCCCTTCCCATGATCAGATACCTGGCTGGGATAATAAGCTGGCCAAAGGAGAAGATGGAAAACTGTGACATCAAAACAAGGAAGATCCTTACCATGCATGGAGGGTTTCACCCCAAGTCCAGCACCCTGAGACTGTAAGCTAAGCAGAAGGAAAGAGGGCGAGGACTAATGAGTGTCAATACCACAGTCCAGGATGAGACATCAAAGATCTGCAAATACATCAGGAAGATGGCCACTGATGGCTCAGTGAATATCTCAGGCAGCAGAAGCAGAGAAAGAAGAGAAGCAAGAGGAGGAACCATCATGAAAGGACGGGCCCCTGCACGGCATGTACCACCGGCAGATAGAAGAAGTGGCTGATACTGGGAAATCCTACAAGTGGACAAAACTGACTGAAAGAAAGCAAAGAGGCACTAAATATGTCAGCAGAGGAACAAGCTCTTGGCTTTAAAGATGCTCATGATTATAGCGATAACATCAGAGTTCAAAAACAGGACTTCACAAAGCCTACAAAACCCATTGCTGTTGCCCTTTTAAAATAATCATCCTAATTTGAAGTAATATCACTAAACACATCTTTTCACGTCATAGCTTCTGAGATCTTTTTTTAATGTGAGTGCAGTTCCAGGCTATTTATTTCCGTGATGTGAATCTGTGTCTAAAGTTATTGTAGAGTATGGTGCTATGCAATTCAGTGAAATAGTGCCAGCGCTAAAAAAAGCACTATCTTTTCATTTAAAGTCATTTCTATAATCAGCTCCCAAGGAATCACGAGAAAAAAAAGGCAGTAAAAAGTAATAGAATCAGCAGTGGCACAGACATAGGTAATTATGTTAAAAACTCCTTTCACGACAAACGCTTTAGGAGGGGGAAAAAAGCTTAATACTGTAAGCCGTACAGCAAGTGCTGCCATCAGTGTATTGCAAATAAATGACTGGTGGTGAACATGTGTGTGCTGTCTGGGACGATTTGTGCGATGTAATTAGATGTAAAATGCTTTTTAGCTGCCTCTTTAATTGACTTTGGGCTCCAGTGATTTGTGGCACTCAGGTTTTCCCTCATGGCGCAATGCTGTCTCCAGTCAAGGCCAGTGGATTATTTGCAAATACCTAAATCCAGTGTCTGGTGCCGGATTTATTCGATCAGCTCTTCAGCTCTCGATTTCTATAAACTCGTAGAATGGCTAATTTAAATGTACATAGATATATATATTCCTTACTCTGGGTGTTAAGATTTCCTCAGTGATACTTGAAATACATCCTGACAGCTATTTAAACACAGCCACATATTAAACATTCAACTGAACACCTTTGCATAAGGTAATCCAGTGGTGTCACACAGCATTGCTGACTACCAATCATCTCATATATATTCTGGGTACCCACTTTAGCCGGCACTGTATTTTAATGGCTGACATCTCAGGGCTGCAATTCAAGTGTGATTTATATCTTCTCAAGTCATCAGTTACAATCAGATCCAAGGATCTGACTTTGTGCTTGCTGGACAAGCATTGCAAATATAAGGGAGGGGGGGTGCTGTGTCACTTCCCCAGTTTTTAGTGAAAATCTGAATCAGAGGCGCTGCAGTAGAACTGAAGAGGGTTAGATTGAGAGAGTAAGAGGAGGGTGACAGGCTCCGCATTGGTACGCAAGCCTGTGTCTCATCCTTAAACCAATTTCCTTCCTCAGTACTCTGGGGAGTGGTCTGATTTGCACCGTTTCCTTTCTCCGAGTAAGTGTTTATCCTGCTTTTACAATTAGATCTCGCTCCCAGCTGCAGCATTAATCAAATCGCCAGACATATTCTCTGCATTTGGAGATTGAGGGAATGTGTCCTTACATGTCTGCCTTGATGCTAACGGGCTGCAAAGCAGCACCGTTATTTGTTTAGTAAGTGTCTCACACAAACTGTACACAGATTTAAGAGGTCAAGAGGATTTTGGAGAGCTCTGAAAGGAAGGTGTGAAGAAGGCTATTTAGGCATATCTTGCTGGGAGGCATGCTCGTGACCTATTGATTTTACTAATAGTGTTTATCCTGGTTTGTATTTTTCAATGTGACAGTGGTGAGAAGGTGTCCTGAAATTGTTCAAAGACCCATCTTATGAAATGTTATTTCTTTGAAATGTTATTTTGCCGTGAAAAGCAGAGTTTGGAATGATGGTATGATTTTATTTTATTTTTTTGGCCTGTGAAATGTTTAAATGGATGATGGAAAAGCAAACAAATTTACAGTTTTGTGTTTTTGTTTTTTTGTTTTTTAGAGTATAGCACGACAAAATAAAGCATGGACATAGTTCAATGTTGTTGCATCGTGTGGGTGTGCTTCCTCTCTCTCTCCTCATAGCATTATGTCAATAGAAATCCACTACAATCACTTAATGTACTCCACTTCCCCACTCTACATATGGGCTTTAAATGCTTTAATCGAAGACCTGCTCATTTTTATTGGTGTTCTTTATAGGTGAGGTTGGTGATGATTTTCAAATGCACTCAGTGATTTGTGGCTAATTAGGTCGAGAGTTAGTTCAACCACATAAATGTATGTTTGCTCAGGGTCCAGCGAGTTGGCTGGTGGTGAAACAAAGGCCACGGTTACGCAGCACAACCACGTCTTCTTTGTAGACCGGGACGAGGGCTTCCTAATATGGTACCAGTGCAGATGAAAAGACCGGCGTGCAGTGTCGTTATTACTATACATAATGGAGAGAGTGGCATTGTGATCTCTTTTCTCTAAAAAAGAGATGGGTTACCAATCAGGCAGTTGCCTCTGTCACCATGGTTACCTGTGAAAGTTGTGACATTCAGTCTGGGATATACATGATGTCCATTTTAGTAGTCTGGTATTAGTTCAATGGAGCCAGAATCAGGAGTGATAGAGCGGTATGTATCAAGATTACAAATCACTAATTGGTCTGTTTCCTTCCCCTGCGATGCTCCGTGTTGCTGGTGTCGCATGTTAATTGTGAGACCTGCAACAACAACAACTAGCAACAAAGCACGCAGCTTATTTTCTCTTATTAAACCCCATCAATTCCCAGCTTTGTCTGCCGTGAAAAACATGTCGCTTTACACTGGAGGAATTGTTTATTCTGTACTTTACCACTAACAGGGCTTTCTCTGCCAGCTATATAAGAAGCTATTTTGCTGTGTTGGCCAAAATCATCTGCATCCAAATGCAAGTGGCTAATGCAGCCCTCAGGTGGAGAGGTAATACATTATGTTTATTTCAATATTTAATGAACTAAATGCCAATGCTTCCAAAACGGGGTCTCATAAAACTCTGCGAAACGGGCACAAACTCTGGACAGGAATTATGTGACGATGAGGCCGGTACTGCAGCAACGGCAGAAATTGGATGAGCGCTGTGCCGATAAGCTTGCATACAATGAAATCTATTTTTAACATTGTTCATCATTTTATTTTAAAGTTGATGATATTCAAAAATCAATCAAATCTGTAAAAATGACAAGATTAAAACTCCTCCCTAAATTTGACTGTTACATTAACGAAACTTGCAGATGCATAGAGCGCAACATTAACAAAACAGCTAAATTAAGACCTAAAGATGTTCAGATTTTTTGTCTGTGGTTACAAATTTGCAACAGCCTGACTATAATGAAGGGAAATATCAGTCTTGAGCATGATACAGGTTGTGAAAGATGAAGATAAATCCCTACAAACATGGATTAGTCTCTTTGACTATCCTTGTTTCACTCACCTTTTCTTTAACTCATATTAAAATGTCTTGTATTGCACTAATGCTTTGATTTAGTTCATTTTGTTTTACTCTAGTGTAATTTTATTCCTGTGTTCAGCACTTTGGTCAGTGGTTGCTGCTTTTTAAGTGCTTTATAAATTAAGTTGGCTAGCCACTCTTTTTGTCCAGTTTGATGCCAAGTGGCAACTGTTGATGCTGAAAAAGGCGCCACAGAGAAAGAGCCATAAGCTGCTGTTTCTTAAATGGCCACTTGAGGTTTATCTAAGATTCACCTGTTCAAGTGCCCATGTGTGCTAAATAAATAAATAAATAAATGTAAAAGCATGTAAAATTTGAAAAAGGAATAAAATTTTTTTTATTTGTATCAGGCAGCACTGATTAAATGTTATGTTATGATAATATGTTATGGATACACATTAAAACTGATTTAAAAACTCCAGTGAAGCCAAATATAATAATTGCACATAGTTTATAACTGTGCAAATATACATACCTGATTAGTAAGATGTGTTCAGCTGCTTGTTAATGCAAATATCTGATCAGCCAATCAAAGCTCAAGGCATTTAGGCATGTAAAAAAACATGGTCAAGATAACTTACTGAATGTTAAACCGAGCATCACAATGGGGAAGGAAGGTGATATAAATGAAGAAACAAGAAACAAGAAAGGTCTAACAAAGAAAATCCAGTGAGAGGCAGTTCTCTGGGCAAAAGATGTCTTGGTGATGCCAGATGTCAGAGGAGAATCACCAGACTGCTTCAACAGCAGAAGACCACACTTGGTGCCACTCCTGTTATCTACGAACAGGAAATCAAGGCTACAATTTGCTCAAAATTGGGCAAATGTCACCTGGTCTGATGAGTCTGCAACATTTGGATGGTAGGTTGCGTAGAGTTTGGTGTAAACAACATGAAAGGATCGATCCATCCTGTCATATATCAAGGGTTCAGGCTGGTGGTGGTGTGGGGGGAATTCCCTTGACACACTCCAGGACATTTATTGTCAACTGAAAATCATTTAAAGATCATTAAGATCTTAGAAATAGCTAAAAAATGGCAGTCACATGAAAAATAAAGTAAACAAACAAAAAAAGCAAAGCCATAATAGCCTCTTAAAACCCATAAAACACTCTTTATAGCTGTGCGGCAAAAACACACTTAGTCATTTTCTCTGTTTGTTGTGGGCGAGTGGCAACAGCTTGTCTCTGTGCGTTGCTTCCGAACTCCTGGAGAGCGTTAGGTCAGTTGGGGGTTTACAAATTTCCAAACAGGCCTGTTCGATCTCTGGCCTCCAACCTCGGTCACAGGAATCCTCTTGCCGTAAGCTAACACTGCCAATGTCCTTGTGTTGTACGTTAGATATGAACCCATGTTGAGACCACTGCTGCCGTCCGTGACATCTACCGTCCGCTCCGACTGTTTGTCCCTGCTGGTCGCCCAACAAGGGAGAATAGCAACTCCTAATGATGCCCCCCCCATGGCTTTCTAGTCAAAGTCTTTAATGGCTAGATTGGTCTTATCTCTTCTCTACAAATTATGTGTAATTTACAAAAACAAATAAAAAAAGAAGGTAAAAAGAGAACAGCTGTAGGAGTTTTATCCTGTGTGACACCATTGTTACTCACACACTTGCTCGCTCATTGCTTGGTTTTCTATTCACATGCTGTGTGGGATCATTAGTATTTGTTCAGATTATTTTAGATGCACCGTTAGTTTTAGTAGCTTTTTTATTTTTGGTTCCAGTCATTCTTGGGTTAGATTTAGGGGAAAAAACATTTATCTTAGAATAGACCCTTTCACCACATTCCACGTTCTTACAAGCCTCCTTTTTCTACTTTACTGGGTTGCCAGGAGGAGGAGTCCCACTTCTATGATATGCCCTCAAAAACATTTAGCTAAACTGCTCACCAAGCTGGTGCATGAAGAATGAATTAATTCAATGAAGGGAAAGTTTAACCTTCAGAAAAGTACAGCATGAGCAAGCTGCCTATACAGCCTTTAACTTGCTATCTCTTAAGGTGTCATTTAGACTAATGCATTGCAAAGACCAGTGCTATTCTTATTCTGCTGTCAGTTCCCATATTACTGCTGTCATGTCTGTTGTACTGTTGGTAGGCCCACAGTGACATCGCTGCGTGTGTGGGTGAGCTTGAACGGATGGAGGCACAGGCATCAGTGCCACTGAACTGAACTGAGCTCCAAATACACTGAGTTAGTCAACCTTCTATTGTAATGAGCTGCTGTGTTAGCTGACTTAATTAAAAGTGATGTTAAATAATTTCTCTGTGGTGACGGCGCCATGAACTCAGTTCAGCCTCAGAGCGCAACCTGGTGCTCTTCTCCACGCCTGATTTCAGTCATCATGCACACTTGAGAAGATGTATTTGTCAGAAAGGCAGTATTTGTCTTGCCTAAGAAAACCGCCCCCGACATTACAATTGGATTTGAAAATTCTACCCCTTCGGTAGCAGTGACCCTTTGCAGGGTGAGCGAATCAGGGCGATTGTCTGTATGTATATCCGGGGAAGTGGGGCGCAGAACAATGCAGAAATTAGACTCTGCTTTGGAAAAGTGCCTCAGGAGTGTCTGCGTTCTTGCCTTGATTGCGCTGTCTTTCTTCGGTTCTGAATGATATAAAACCAGAGAGAGGGAGAGCTGTTAAATTTGTCTTGGGGTTGAGTGAACTTGTCAGGGAATCAGACAGACAGTCCAATCCTGTTTTTCTTGGAGATTGACTCCATCCTCCTGAAATAAGCTCAGAGTGAAGTCGTACTTTACGACATGATCCAGTCTCATTAGAATGCCTTCACGCTTGTTTATGGTCAATGCTGCAGACACTGGATTTAAAAGCAGTCAGTTGATATGCCACTGAAGGCCATAGCCAGGGGCATATTGTTTTCAGGCTTCCTGTCTATACATATATCCCCCTTGTTCTATCCTTGTGAAGGGAATATCTCAGGAACACCTTGGGGGAATTTCGTTATATCTGGGAAAGAGACCAACTTGGACTCAAGGATGAACTGAGTAGATTCTGGTGGTTAAAGGTCACTGGGACCTCACAAAACATGCTTTTGGGACTAACTCTGGAATTTATAATTTCACAAATTGTGTGCAGCTGTAATAGAAATAGATGATGAATTGATGGCATTTTTGATCCAAAAGGTCAATATTCAGCTTTACTGCAACATCATAATGTTCTGCAAAAACACTTACCTGTCTCAGGGAGAGAAGGTTGGGTTGTGACTGTATTTCCTCTTCATTTCGCATCTCTGGATTTCTCCTGTTTTTCTTAATTATTTCAGAGCTGTTTGAATCAAACAGTCATTATGTGGTTGAAGTGCAGATTTAGATTTAAATTAAAGGGTTTAACAATAGTATGGTGTAGTGGTTTACACATTTATCTAACAAACAAAAGATCCCTGCTTTGATCCTGGAGGAGACACGAATCCCTTGGAGATTGCGTCACGAAGAGCATCCGGTGTTAAAATCTGCCAAATCCCATGTGAATAAGGGAGCAGCTGAAAGTAGTTTCTTATTGTAGTAAGTGCTTAGGAATTGTAGCATTTTTATCCATAGTCCCCCATTTTCAGAGCCTGAAAAGTAAATGGAAAAACTAGCATCATTTTAAGTATAAGGAATGTTTGGAAGAAAAATTGTTTGCAGTTAATGACTACCTGATCGCCAGAACCTGTGGATGTCACAGAATGCTTTGTGTCCTCCACTGAGATGCTCTGTTAGGCCTTTACTGCAGCTACTTTCACTTGTTTGTGGGCCACTGTAATTAGTTTTACCTTCAGTCTCTGAAATGACTCTTTATTGGGCTGAGATAAGGTGACTGACTTGGATATCAAAGAATATTTCATTGCTTTGACTTGAGAAACTCTTCACTTTTCAGTCATAATTCATTTGTACTGTGAAGTGATGTTCATTTAGCTTTGCAACATTTGGCTGATTCTGAGCAGAGAGTATAACTCTGTACACCTAACAGTTCACCCTGCTTCTATCAGCAGTCTATCAGCAATTATTCAGATCATGAGCTGTTTTTATTCTTCTTCATACTTTTCTCTTCCATCATTCTGCTACAAGTTCATCAAGTTTTCATATGACCATTTCCAGAACTCGGCCTGTTTCCTGGCAAAGTCTAATCTGGCTTTTCCGTTCTTGAGTGTAACCAGAGGTTTGCACCTGGTTGTAAACTCTGTATTTCCATTCATGAATGTGAATCTTGATTGGAGACTCTGACAATGATAGAGACTGTTCTTTGCTTAGCTAGATATTTGACCAAAGAAGTAGTCTTTCAAGACTTTTGTTGTTTGCTATGTACAAGATTGTTGATTTTGTTTGATTTTTCTTTCCTTCTGATATGTTTATTTGTGTTTTTCACCCCCAATGTTTATTTATTTTAGTTTATTTCACCATTATTCATACAGGTAAATCTCATTGAGACACGATGTCCCATTTTCAAGCGTGGCCTGTTTTAAATAAATATCCATAACATCCATTCTAATGATGAACTTTGTCACTTGCATTTCATTGGACCTCACATTGAGAATTCCAGGGGAACGCTACCAAATGTAAGTTCAACACTTTTATCTGCCTAATTTGTCACAGAATGACAAGGGAACAGGCCTCACTTGGCTTTTTGTCAGTTGGTTGTCCAATTATTTTTGAGCCTCTGGAGGACTATGTGTAAAAATGCCTGTAGCTCCTAAAAAGTGAATTCAATACTTGGTATTAAACCCCTTGAATTAAAAGTGTAAGGCTGCACTTCAGTCACATCTTGACTGTTTGATTTGCATTCCATTGGGGTGATGTACTGTACAGAAGCAAAGCTGCAAAAATTATGT
The DNA here is from genome assembly GCF_051167445.1 of Perissodus microlepis. NCBI lineage: Eukaryota > Metazoa > Chordata > Actinopteri > Cichliformes > Cichlidae > Perissodus > Perissodus microlepis. The sequence continues at coordinate 6,762,668 of NC_140462.1, read as the reverse complement.
CACATCCCAAAAACTTATAGACCTAACTGTATTTTACAGGTCTGAATGACTGTCCAGGTTGCCTGTTGTTCGGGACTTTGGTTCATCTGTTGTAACTTTAGTACTAATAAGAAATGGCTGCCTTAACTTGACTTGACACTAGTTTGATGGCACTGATCTTGGGTGGCCAAATGTGCTGACTCTCTTTGCATCTGAAGCACGGTTTACCGACTTGCCTGCAGTGTTGTGTTCTATCAGAATTAGCTTCGTCTGCCAAGTGTGTGAACACACAGAAGAAATATGACTTGTCTTCTGGTGCTCTTGGCAAATTTACGCATTAATATTGTAGAACAAGGAAAACTAATTTTAACACAGTCCAGTCAAATCAAATTTTTATTAATGCTACGGCACCACAAATCAAAAACAGACCTCAGTGGGTTTCAGTAGTATAGCTGACAACTTACTGTATCCTCAGACTCCTGACTCAGATGATGAACACAAACAGGAAAAATGTAATCATGGGTGCAAAGTACAACTTGACTGGGTGGTGGAGTCATACAACCGTGAGGGGATAATTACAGTTAAGCATATGGTATATGATAATACCAAACATCTGCCTGTAATGCAAAGGGATCAGTAAACAGGGCTTCTATTTAAGCCACTTAGTCTCATTAAAATATGGCTTATAAAAAACCCCAAAACAGTATATATACACTTTATTTAGATATGTTGTAATTACAATATCAAATAGGAGAGACTCCATTAAAGATAGCCATTAAAAATGAACCAATTTCCTTAATACACAGATGCTCGATTTTAAATGTAATTATTGTTTGGAGTGAGTAACACAATATCCCTTATCTTGTCATATCCTCGTTGAGCTTGTTCTGAATCGACCCACAGCCTCCCATCAGCTCCTTGAACACCAAAATGCTGACAATGCAGCCGCCGTCACACCGCTTTTATAATAGCATACATCAAGCCTTAAACGCTTCCGTGAAACACTCAAACATCTGCGTGCAGATAATTTTTGTTGCCCTATAGATTCTGCCCAGACAGACAGAGTGCAAAGTAATAGGTATACAGCAAAACGAAGAGGACAAACTGTTTTCAGCAGCAGCAGTGATTTTTTTTTTCTTGCTTTTTTTGGACATTCAGTAATCAGTGAGTGCGTAGCATCTGCAGGGGCCTCTTGCTTCTGCTCTTGCCCCGGGCTGTGCAGCTAACTTGGAGTGCTTGAGAATGTAGAACGCTTTACAAAGGGCCTTAATGTAAATACTTCATAGCGGGCTGAGTGACTCTATGAATATGTGATAAGGATACAGGTACCAGTTTGATTTAAATGCTATGCAAAGCTGCCATCTGCATAAATGCATGCTTCGTTTTTTTGGACAGGCGGACAGTTCCGCCTTAATGACGGCAAGTGTGTAACCCGGAAACGGTTGGCTTCCTCTTTGAATACATTCACTTTTTTTACGCCATCTGGTTTTATGTTTTAAATTACCTTTTAGCGAGGGGCAGTAGTGTTTTTGCAAAGTGTTATGTTTTGTAGCACTCAGCCATAGCATGCCAGTGGCCACCTGAACTGCACTGGTGCTTAATGTGACAGCTGCACTGGCAGCCGTCACTGCACATCATAACTGATGCTGTGCTGAACTCACTGCTCATGACTGCAAAAACACTGTTTAATTGACCTGCAGTAACTCCGGCCAGCAGCCCATCTTTGCCACTCTGTGTGGTCGAACAAATATACCCATGAAACTGATATTCTTTTTATTAACTTTTCTTTTTTTTTTTCATCAAATGTGTTCTTTTTTTCAGGCGAAAATACCTTAAAACGGGCTTCTCCCGGGGAACTGTAATGCAGTACATCCCCAAAGCTTATTAGTTTGTCCCTCAGTAAGTGTTGGTCTGAAAAAATGAAATGGATGAGTTCCTTTGATTTCTGCTGGTTGACATGACAACTGTGCCTTGAAATAAGAACGCAACATCTGTTCAGTCAATAATTGGACCTGAGCTCCTTGTTAAAATGTCTCACTATACTGAGGGTTGGTTGTTCCGTCACTGCGAGCATGTATCACCTGTACGTTTGAAGAACCTGCTAATTCAAATTTCCCACTAGACTTGTGATTTGTTTTGTGTTTGAATTTTTTTTGCTCTCTTATGTACCAACACCCAGCGTGAAGTGCTTTATTTAGGGGAGAGCGCTTTGGTTAGAGTCCTGCAGCAGCACATAGCGCACTGAAATGAAATGAGGTCCATGATGAGTAAGTAGATCATTTCCATGGATGCTTTCATTTGAGTTGCTTGCCGTTAAAGAGAGAACACATGCAACGAGCACCAGTTAATGAAGGAGTTAAATCATGGGCAGAGTAGACTTAAGACAACACTGCTGGCCAATTAGCTTCTCCACTAGGGTGTGATCCAAGGCTTTGCAGCACATACCGCCTCTGGCGCTCGCGTCCTGCTTGGAGAGTTTTGAAGTCCGGTGCATAGCCCCATGTGACCCGGAACTGGCTCAGTCTCACTCTTCTTTAGCCTTCTGGTAGCAAGACTGGCAGAATTAGGTAGATAAATACAAAGAGATCTGCAACACCCCAACATCCCCAGTTGAGTCCATGTCTCACTTATTGATTGGGTCACACACCACTAGATCTTCATTTGCTTCTGCTAAACATGCGTGCCGCTTTTCGTGAGCATGACTCCAAGGATTTACAGACATGGAGTAAACTGCCTTGACCTTTAGAGCAGGTGTCGTTCACATGTCAGGCATTAAAAAATAATGCAGCAAAAAATGTAAATCTCTCCAAATTCTCTCCTAAAACATTGTTTATGTGCTTATGCAGATTTATCCCTCTTCTGCTGAGTTCACACACAGAGTGCTTTGTAGCCAGGGAATCATGTGACAGTGTACAATGTCAAGTTGCTTTTATGGCAGCTCCGCTGCCAAAGCCCAGTAGTGTTTAAACTGGATCATAGCTGAGCGCGGGGGGGCGTGATGGATGTTTGGAGCCGCTTTTTTCTCCGTTCTTCACTGTGTGGTTATTACACAGCTCCAGTGTGGAAAAAATCCCCAGGGGCATAAATTCTCACATACTATTAAGTGGAATGTAATGTTATAGAGGATATTCATCCTAAAAATGAAAAGCGTAAATTAAAAAAAGGATGTAGCTTGGGAAATTAAAGTCAGGCTTCATATACACGACATGTATTGAGACCGTCACGCTCATTCTGCAGTGGGGAAGGTGCGAGGGAGCCTTCCCATAGAAGTGCTGAATGAGTCATCTTTTAATGTTACCTGCTGCCGTGGAGGCTCCACTTGTCCCTTCTTTTCATTGAATTTCACACAGAACATTACAAAATCACAAAACAGAAAGTGCATCTTTCAGCCATTTGTGTTGCGGTTGCATCACATGGGTTTTAATCTCTGCTAAATATACCGCACTGTGAACAGATCAGTGCATTCTCACAGCTCAAAGCTCCAACCCTCCCCTTGCATCTTATCTGGCGGGTATACTCACTTTTTCTCACATTTAAGGACTCTGGACTCCTCATCTGCATTTATATAAGCAACCATAAAAGATGGTTTCTGCTCTTTCTGCTTCCCTCTTCCTTGGACAGTCTTGAAGAACAGGAATAGAATTGAGATGCTGGCATAGGTTACTTACTCGTCGGAGGCAGCAGCTGCATAAACAATGCTTTATTTCACATCCTCTTAATGTTTATTCACTGGCTCCCATTCGTACACTGGTAGTGCTGAGTCACACCCTCATGCACACACTCTAATTATTCTGTACCATAGCAACCGTAACTTAGCAATTGCTAAACCTCTTCCGTTTGAGAGGTTTAGAAAAATGTCATTATTTCTCTCTGTTTATCCTTTTAACTCAGGAAAGTATGAAGCCAAATAAGCAGTTGCTTCATTGTTGTGAATTTTTATGTGACCATCTTATCTTGAACCAACTAAATCTCTTTTGTGATATGCAGATTTATGGTCTTCAGAGAAGAAGTTAAGTCATTAAGACTGACTTGACTGACTTGTATGTTCATTTAAAATGCATAAAGTACATTTTTTCATTCAAGCTCGGGCTATTAAAATGCAGTAAGTGACTTATATCTGCTGTCCTCCCTGCACAACCATGCAGCACCGTCTGGAGGAGAGCCACTATGAATTCTGGGCTCTCTGACAACTAGTGACACTCTTTCTCAGCTGATGTGTCTCATAACGCTTAGACACACAAACTGGGAATTGAGACAATGAATTACACACATTCAGCGTGACCATTTATTCTCAAATTATGCTAATAGGTAAATTCTAGTGGTGTGATTGATACGCGATCCTGTTCTGTAATTATTCTTCTAAAACGGGTGGTTCTGGTCCTTGATTATGATTGGCTGCGCTACGTTCAAAGCTGTTGTGAAATAATCTTTAAGCACACACTGGCAGCCACACAAGATTAGAGTTAATGCAGCAGGCAAATTGTTTCAAAAATGTGAAATTTGTTGTTTTACTTGGTGGGCTAAGCGGTGAGTGGATCGTGGTTGAAAGCGATGGACAGGATAGAGGAGAAAGATCAAATGAAAAAAGGAAAGAACCAATCCTCTGACAAACTGAAGAGGTGGAAATACTTGGATCGTTAAACAGACTACATCCTCTGTTTTTTGACCTGTCTGTGTAATATGATCACCACAATGGAGCAGTTTTGTTGCATGTATTGTCACGGTGAGCTGTGTGGCTGGCAGTGGCTGGACCCAAGTGCAGGACTCGGAGACAAAACATTTGCTGGCAACAAACTTGGCAATACAAAGAACAAAACTTAAACTAGGAAGGTTTAACTAGACTGGAAAAAAATGACATGACATGTTCTGATGATACAAGACGATGGATACACACACGACTAATGTGGAGGATGCAACATCTTGCCAGGGAAAACACAGGGCTTAAATACAATAGGCGGTAACAAGGAAATGAGACGAACAAGGGGAGCACGTGGGAGTAATCAAACCTGACGAGACTGAGGGAAGCAAAACAGAATACATTAACCTGAGACACTGACCTTCAAAGTAAAACAGGAAATCCACAGACAGAACTTACAGACGTAGACTCAGGCGAAACACAGAGACATGGGACTAGGGAGACATGAGACATGACTAACTGGGGAACAAGAGGGCACAAAGGCAGAACCAAACCCCAAAACTAGAAATCACAATAGACAAAAGAGCACAAACAAGGACTCAGAACAAAAACCATAATATGAAATAATACAAAAACACATAAACTGAAAATACTGTCAAAATGACCCAGAACGGTAACATGTATATTTAATGAATCTAAAACATAAGAATTTGGTGGAGCTGTTTGATTCAGATTTTCTCTTATCCACACAGGTCAAAAATATATGGTATAATTATAATTGGTAGAGTAAATTTAAATCGGTTTCTTTCCTCACACTGACCAAGCTTTTAAACATAATCCACTCATTTCCAATAGGACTGAGGTTGGGGCTTTGGGAAGGCCATTCCAAAAGCTTAATGTTAGCCTACATTGTCCTGTTGAAAGACACAGTTGTGTTCAACTTTCAACCATCCAGCTGCTGATATGAGGGCGAAATTGCAGAATTTGGAGGTAGTCCTCCTTCTTGATTATTCCACATATTTTGTACAACGTATCAATACCACTGGCAGCAAAACAAGCCCAGAGCATATTGCTACCAGTGTTCTTAGGTTTGAAAGGCTCCCCTTTGCTTCTCCAACCATACTTCTTATGGCCTTAGAATAAAGTTTTTTTCAGAAGATGTTTGGCTTGTCCATGAGGGCAGTTGCAAATTTCACTTGAGCTTAAAGGTGCTGATTTTAAAGCAGTGGACTTTTTCTTAGATGGCACCCTCTTACTCCATGAAGATGTAAAACTCACTTCAGTGGGGACAGTAATGTTGGTGTTCAAACAGTTTCCAGTTTATGGCAAGCTTAAGCCATGGTGCTTCCTGGGTTGTGGGCGATCGTGGCTCAAGAGTTGGGCGTTCGCCTTGTAATCGGAAGGTTGTGTCCTTGGGCAAGACACTTCACCCGTTGCCTACTGGTGGTGGTCAGAGGGCCTGGTGGCGCCAGTGTCCGGCAGCCTCGCCTCTGTCAGTGCACCCCAGGGTGGCTGTGGCTACAATGTAGCTTGCCATCACCAGTGTGTGAATGTGTGTGTGAATGGGTGGATGACTGGACATGTAAAGCGCTTTGGGGTCCTTAGGGACTAGTAAAGCGCTATATAAATACAGGCCATTTACCATTTGTTCCTGAACATCTTTACCAGTTGGGTTGCAGTCGTTCCCAATTGCTTCCATTTTGTTAATAATTTTTTTTAAATTTTGTTTTGGACTTTTTAGTATATTTAGTAGGAAATTTCATGGAGTTGTTGGACAGGTGGCATCCTATCACGGTGCCACGCTGAAATGCACCAACCCAGTCTTTCACAAATTTTTGTAGAAGCAGTCTGCATGCCTTTATACACCTGTGGCTGTGGAAGTGATTGGAACAAATAAATTAAACAATTTGGATGGGTGAGTGAATACTTTTCGCAATGTAGCGTCTGCATAGTCACATCTGGCTTTCTGCAGGGTTGTGTGGAAGTGCGCCTGTGTTTATATGTGCTTTTGAACATGACCGCTGTGAAATAATCAGAAAACAAAGTTCTGACTCACTGCTTTGTTCTCACTTCGGCTTGTTTCTTTCTCTTGTTGCCATTGTTCTGCCTGACCATCACTACCTCTCTCGTTCTCTTGCTTATTCACTTGTTGAATTTTGTATTTGCAACCCAGCAACTGCTACTTATTACCTGGCTGTAAGCATTATTTTTGATAGTTTTAGAGCAGCAGGTTGGTTCAGCCCACATTCTGCCTACTTATCAGATACACCACCAGTACACCACAGGTGAACCCTGTGCAGTTATTTGGCGCAGACAAAACAACAGCATGGTTGACACCTTTTAAAACAACCAGCTGACAAGAATAAACTCTCTAGAGTTCAAGCACAAAGCCACAAGGATGCTCAGTGTGAACACACTCTTATGCCTTATGGCTTAGAATATCACCTTGTCTGTCTCAAGAGCTTCCTCTTGTTGAAGATCCCTGAAATTTTCCACTCTCTTCTTTCGCTGACTGTCTTATCTTGTTTGTTACTGCCCGGTCTCAGAGCTCTGCTGTGCAGGATACAGTCTACACACACACACACACACACACACACACACACACACACACACACACACACACACACACACACACACACACACACAATTTTCCTTTCCTGCCCATGCCTAAGGGTTTGGTTTGATTCATGCCCTTTGTCAGAGTTTGAGTGGGTCTCAAAGAAATAATGGTGCGACTTCTCTGGAAGTGTGGTGCCTTCTTTAATTGGTGTCTTTTCTCGCATGTACATCGCATTCGCCCTTGTTCACTAGAAATCACACATCAAAGGATCTGAAAAACTCCTCTCCTGCGGTGTCAACTTGAAGTTCATACTGCTGAGGTCCTGATAAGAGCTGCACATCAAAAATTTGGAGGGGGGGAATGGGGGTTGGGCGGGGGTGCATTCAGCATTATATTTACAGTTTACTGTACAGAGTATTAAATCAGCAGCACTCACTGCAATTACTGCAGGGAAATGGTAACATGAAAACATCGTTGCATGCCATTATTGAAGACGCTTTTTATAGGAGGAGAAATGCCACGTTTAAAAAGGAGCATGTTAAAGTGGTTCTCTGTAAACACACTGTGTAACAAAACAGCGGCGTCACTTATTATTCCGATGCGACTTGACACATGCCCTTTAATCTCGCAGAAACGAGATTTGCCTGCACCACTTAAGGCGAATGTTGTTGGTTCAGCAGTGCGCGCTTAAGTTACCCAGCATTGCCGTGGCTCCTGAAAAATCACCGTTAGAGATAATTTAAAACCATTTTCCTACAACTGCTTAACAGGTCCCCCCCCATTGTTATCAATATGAAAAAAAGCAGCAAATACAAGTGCATTATACAAGAGTGCGCTTAATGCGTCTTGTTTGCAGGTGCATTTTAGCTCGTGAATGAATTTTACTTGTGAAGGCGTTTTTTTTTTTTTGTCCTTAACCAACCCACACTTCAGCCGTGGCTAAGTAGAGCTAGTCATACTGTGATAGATGCTTTAATGCTTATTAAAAGCATGCGATCGCCTTAAACTTAGACATCCAAACGCCAGAGAGTTTTTCAGGAAGACAAATAATCCGAGAAGCTAATTGAATAACTGAATAGATGACTGCAATGGAATAAATGTAATGCCTTCCCCTGCTGCTGCGAACACAGTTGAATGATGGGGAACATATGTCTCATACCTGATGGCTGAATTGGAGCCTTGAGGTTTTCCCCTGTCACCGGCAAAAAAAATGAATGGTCATGTTTTTATCCACTCAGGTGTGAAATTGCTGCTGTATTTGGCAGATCGTTGCGGGTTAATGTACTCTCCAAGGTCCCACTTCCTATCCCCTTGCACCTCCCTGGCTAGCATAAGCAGTCCATATCACACCTGGTGTAATGCTTTCACCGTGGCCACTCTGGTGATAACAAAAGATTTGTGAGGGTGCTTGTGTGCAGGAATGCGTTTAGATGTGGAGGCATGGCCAGCAAAACTGCTCTGATGGATCTGTCCGAACGGTGGTAACTCCTCAGTGGTCATGCCGGCTCATTTGCCGGTTCTCCCAAATGAGGACTAGGCCGGAGTTTTTTACCCCTCTGCAATCAGATTGATAGAAGTAGCTGCTTGATAGCTGGTTTGTTTTAGAGCAAAGAGGGCACGGGGCCATGAAAATCAGCCCGTGCACCTGCCTGTTCCGCACCGCTCACATCTCATTCTGCCGCGCTCTCAAATACCCAGGTTGGAGTCATTTGGTAGCTGGTCTCATCTGTGCATTGATCGCTCTGTTTTGGATCCTCTTTCATCTATAAATAATTTACTCATCTGCAGAGTGTACTCCCTCTGTAAGCTCCCTGTTACCCAGACCGGCCCTACAAGGCATGCCATTCCTGTCTGTGATAATTGTTTTATGGATGACAGTCTCTCTTTCTCCCTTTAATTCTCTCTGTGATGGACAGAGGATCTTTCTTCCAGCCCCGAAATCACCTCACACCTACCAATGGTCATCTGTGAGATCATGAACACTGCATCAAAGTGACAAAGCAACAAAGACCACTGCTGACAGTTAACTCTATTGGAGGGCTAAATAAAAACTAAGCGTTGACTCTCTTCCCTTGTATTTGCCGACAAACACTGCCCAAGTAACACTCTTCCTCACTTTCTCTCACCGTCTCCTCATTATCAATGCTTGGTTGCCTGTCTTACCCAGTGTACTGTAAATGCTTTCAATGGCAATCTGGGAGGGTGGAGAGTTGCGATTTCCATTCTGTTGCACATCTCTCCGCGCCGGTCTCCAGAGGCAGTCGGGGAGGGGGGTGGAGGGGGTGGTATTGCCGGGGCTCCCCTGGGGTTAAGCACCAAGCCCCAGGCAGCGTGAATGGATTAAGTCAAAGACGGAAATTCATATTTGTTCAGTTACTGTTTTCAGCTCTTTAAAAATCCACTCTGCGTATTTTGCGTTTGTAAACACTCGTGGAGGTAGAAACGCTGTCCGTCCCGACCCGTGTTCACATGCGGCGTGCTGTCAAGTTTTTCTCGAGAAATGAGGTGTTACATAATGTGACGTGGAGTTTCTTTTTTAACAGGCACCGCTGACACGGCAGCTCATGCTGCATCTTTCTGAAGCACCTGGCAAAACACTTGGTTTTATTTTCTGTTACTATATACTGTATTATTATTTCATGACAGGGCAGCTGCTTCTTTTTCCAGTTCAATCTGGTGCTTGGACTATATACGATCCAAATGACTGTGCGAATATTACGCCAAAAAAAGAGAGCAGGACTTATCCTTTCCTTGGGCCATTTCCCATTATGTAGCTTTGTTGTTTGGATTAGGGGCAGGGTCTTTTCTAATGAAATGTAATATCTTAAAAAAGCATTAATGAATGAAATCATGGAAAGAAATAGCTTGGAGTCATTTGTAGCAGAAAATATAGATAGATCTTGTTTCTTTTGAACTCAAATGAATGTTTCTGGCCAAAAAAAAAAGAAGAAAAAAACTGGATGAGGATGAATTCCCACTGCCTTGTCGAGTAAGACCAGACTAGATATCTCTAATCTCATGACATTTCTCCATGCCAGTACTAGAGTTTTGCAGCGTATCTCTGTGAGAATAGGGCTGCATAAACTGATAAATTATTCTGTTGAGATTTTAAAGACACACTCGGCTTAATGGCTGCCAATAAACAAGACGCTGTGGAACCAAATCACCGCTGCAATCGCGCCGCTGCCGTCACAGTCCTTGAAGACAGGTACAGTACGAGCCAGCATGGCGTGTGCATCCCTGCAGACCCGAGAAACAGTTAAGAACATGCAACCGCAAAATGCCACGGCTGCCTCCAAACATACTAGGCTTAGAAGTGGCTTCATGTTGTTCTTTTTCATGAAAAACACGAGATGTGATGAATAATATATATCCTGGTTTGACATGCCCATGTAGGCTGGCAACAGATAACGCTTTTTATTTTTTATTTTGATGCGGCTGTTACACATTTGTCTTTACTTTGACGGCTGCAGCATTGAACTTAAGACACCACTTTTGGCTGCTGAAACACAGCGCTTACCATTTCAAATGAGCTCATTTGCAGTATTTTGTTTCTAAAATGGTTTAATCAAAGGGTCAGTTCACCCTCAGGTGCCATGTGTCCTTGCAGATAGTTTCGCTTTTATAGGCTGAGGCTTTAACGTTTGAAGTCCATTTTGATTCGAATTCTTCTTTATGTCCCTTGAGCAGCAATCTGAAGCAAGCACGCTGGTAAACAACAACAAAAAAAGCTTTTCATTCACTTGCACAAAGGAAACAAATTGAAATATGAAAATTTGAGGTCATCTACAACATGTAAAGCTAGTAGTTCAATCATGTGGGAGCATGCTGCTATCTTTTATCTGTACTTTAGAAAGCTACAAAAAATTCTGGATCATAAATAAAAAGAAATGATCATACATTCTTCAGATTGCTGTATTTGAACCCCTTATCACCCCTTTCAAGCCATGCCAAGGCAATGTGTTCCTGCACCACACATTTGACCTTTGTGCAGTGCGTGTCATGTGTTACGGTGCATTGCTCGGCCTGAGGAAGAATTATCACGGCCATGCAAATACACAACTCTGACCAACAAAAAACGTTTTTACTTGTGAGTGCAGCAGAAATGAGCCGTGAAACTGTAAACTTCAGGTCTGTTAACGCAAGCATGAAATATTCAGAGATAGCATATGGCCAGATATGTAGTTATGCAGAGAGTTTTGAAGCTTTTCATGTGTCCCAAAAAGCAGACTGCTTGTTATCTAACAATGGACGCAAAGAACATGATGGGATGTTCAGAATTGTGCTTCTGGTGTTTACATTTGCGCTTTGAAAAATCCTAAAAGTTGTGCTAACTTGTGCAGTAAATAATGTGTGTGTATATATGTGTATGTGTATATATGTGTGTGTGTGTGTATATATATATATATATATATATATATATATATATATATTATATATATAAAAATAAAATATTTGCAAGTATCGTAAATTTTGTATCTCTTTGAAAATTCCAGAAGTCCATGGAAAAATCCTGTTGCTTTCCCACAACAAACGTTGACTTTCCTGTACTTTCCCCATGAACAGTCAAGGATTTCATTGTTTTTTTTGGGGGGGGTCTATTTATACGTTTTTTTTTGTTGGCACATCAATTTTTGTGTTAGTTTTAAATAAGCCAAACTCGATGTATCCCTTGGATATCTTTAATTTGTTCTACTCTGTGTTTTCAGTGTGAAGTGATTCACAGTAATAACATAGACGAGGGTTTATCAGTTCAAAATACTCAAAGGCACGTTATGCAAAAAAAGTATTTGACATTTACCAAGGAGACAGCAGTAAAACTAAACTTACTTCCTCTATTCATACACTGTATTATCCTAAAGAAGTCATATTAGGTTCTTACTGTAAATCCCTTTCTGAGCACAGCCTCAAGGTGTGGAAGGAGATATTCTGATTTAAATCTGACTTAACTATTCATTATTACATCCTTTTCTTTATCATCATCATTTTTTTAAAGAACAGTGTATCATTTTTACAGTGCAAACATGAATTAAAGTGTAATTGGGGCACTGTGCATCGTACTAAATGACACATATAAATTAAACAGTAGAAAACCTTTTGCTATAGCTCACGAGAGAACTCCTGAAGATGTTTTTTTTTTTTTTTTTTAAATTTTTAATCCAGTTTTAAATGGCATGTTGATTCTTTTATTTTTAAAACATTTTTAAATATATATATATTTTTTTTCCTTTTTGGCAGGGGGGGGGGGGGGGGGGGGGTTCTAAAAGTTGCACTTTAATTCTCCCAGTCACAAAATCAGATTCTGGCCGGTTACTGTCTGACTTCTTGTAACTTAGTAGCACATTTGGTAATTTTAATTGCAATTTAGGGAACATTTACCAGACAAGCATGACACTGGCACTAATAGAAACTATGGTAATTAACCTAAACCATGGTCATTCTATTCTGCTGAAGGATTGTAGGGCTTTTACCACATGTTTTATCACTGCTCTGTGACATTCATTAACACGGTCATGACTCATTTTTCCTCTTGCTTTGAGGGAAACGGAGTTTGCTCCTCACTGGGGAGCTACACTGCAGCTGCAGAAGCTAAAATAAAAATAACATCTTCCTTCACAGCCTGTGAATGGAAAAAGCTTCTATCTTCACATCTACTGTAAAATTACACTAAAGCTTGTTGATCTGGCAGGTCACTGAATATAGTGTAACATGGGTGATACTTGACTAAAACCTTTATTTTTTTATTTCTTCTTTTCCCTGTGTTGTCTAACACAGGCCAACATGAATTAAAGCCTAAAAACTAATTGGACTGGAAATGAAACTTTAGCTACTCTTGCTCAGTCTTAGGATATTTTTTTATGTTAAGTTATCTTAAAAATGTTTAATCAACTGTGAGTTTTGAGAAATGAACTTTTCTACTTCTGCCTGAGCTTTCATTACGACGTTTTAATTCTAAGCCTTACCCCCATTACAATGAATGTGAAAGTTCATTTGTTTTGCCAAAAGTATTGAAAAACATACCCTACTTGTGCAAATCTCCAAAGTGTTTTCTGAATATTTAATACTTTTGGATACAGCTTCTTTAGAAAATAGCTTTCATTTTTTCCCGTTTGTTGTCTGTCCTTTCTTTAAAATCTGTTATTTCTCTTTTGTTTGACTACTTAAAAGAAGAAATATCATCAAAAATGACATTCATCTCTAATAGTTTAAGGCATCTGTGTGTGCGTGTGTTTGTGTGTTATCTACATGGATACCACACCCCTGCAATGGTCCACAGTAAGTACCATATTGAGTTTGAGGTCATGCACATTTTGAGTTCTCTTTATGAGACAGTTGAAGATGAATGGAATCTATATTAGATTATATATTATATACCTGTGTGACTGATTATTAACACAAATATCTGATTAGCTAATCATTTCAGTGCATTTAGGCATATAAACATGGTCAAGTAAACCTGCTGAAGTTCAAATTGAGCATCAGAATGGGGGAGAAAGATGATTTAAGAATGTGGCATGGTTGTTGGTGCCAGATCTGGTATGGAAGTATTTCTGCTGGCATTTTCCCTCAAAAAACTCTCTACAGAGAGTGGCCTAAAAAATGAAAAACATCCAATGAGTGGCATTTCTCTGAAAACACCCTGCTGATGTCAGAGGACAATGGGTCGACTGCTTCTAGCTGATAGGAAGGCAACAGTGACTCAAATACCCACTTGTTACAACCAAAGTGTGCAGAAGAGCATCTCTGAAAGCGTGGAGCCATCTTGCTTAATATCAGCTGTACAGGCTGCTGCTGGTGGAGTAATGGGGGATATTTTGGATCTTTTTTTGGCACACTTTGAGCCCTTTACTATTACTTGAGCATCATTTAGACCCCGCAGCCTACCTGAGTATTGTTGTTGAACATTTCCATCCCTTTAAGACCACAGTGTACCCATCTTCTGATGGCTGCTTCTAGCAGGATAGCTCACCATGTCGAATCAAAGTGGTTTCTTGAACATGACAATGACAACTCAAATGTCATCCACAGTCACCAAATCTCAATCCAATAGAACACCTCTGGGATGTGGGGGAACAGGAAATTCACAACACGGATGTGCAGCAGACAAATCTGCAGCAAGTGCGTGACGCTATCATGTCAGTATGGACCAAAATCTCTGAGGAAAGTTTGCAGCACCTTGTTGAATCTGTGGCATGAAGAATTAAGGCAGTAGTGTGTACCTAACAAAGCGAACGGTGAATGTATATCATGTGTTGATATCACAAGTAGTAGTTTTGTAGGCTCTTACCCTTGATGCGTTGCTTAACAGATGATGGCCCTGTAATGCTGTCACATAGTTTACTAATTAACTTCCCCTGGCTGTGTTAGCCACCTTTGTGGATGCTAACGTAGCTGTGACAGCTAGCTAGCTAGCTGTTATCAGATATTAAAAATCTGTATTGGTCTCAAACATCTAATATTTATGAAAAGCTGGAGAAACAGTGCAGTTTGATTGCTTTAACGTTTCCAAATGTTTACACTCAGATTTTGCTTTATTACACTTATGATCATTTTCACGATGAAGGGGAGCTGCTGTGTTTGCAGCAGGATTAGGAGTGCTTCCAGCCACAACATAGAAGTTACAGGAAAATGTAAGTTTTGCTCTGATACAAATGGACCCGACAGACAAATGGTATGACTCTCACAACCAGCATTTTTAATATACAAGATTAAAATACAGGAATTCTGCTAGTGCACAAAAAAAATATCAAAGAGAGAAAAGAAAGACAGAGGAGAGGATGTATTAGCCGCAGGACAAATTGTGCTTAATAGTGTAAAAACCTTTAAAATTAATTGAGCAGCCAAATGTTACTTCATCCCTCTCATGCATGCTCGCAGCCATGGAGAATCCTACCGCAAAGGGAAATGGCTTTGTTCTCTGTCTCACAGCCAAGCATGCGTGTGGACGCCATATTCATCCCATTATTCTTTTTTATTAAGGCCTGTGATATTAATGTTACAAAATGCACTTGCCTTGCATGTGTTCAGAGGTGCTTGTGGTGGAAAATAAATAGAATGCTTTAGTGTTTCATGTTGAACACCAACAATCAGTAATAGCACAGCAATCAGAAGCTATTAACTGGATGAGGATTTGCATAAAGAGCATACTATTTACATGATCAGACTATGCCACAGTTCATCACTGAAGGCAGGAGGTCTTGCCCTTTCATATCATGAGATGTTTAAGCAATGCAAAGACATGCACCACCGATCTTTTTTTTATTTTTAGTTGAAGTGCAGCTTCCTGTTCAAAATCATGTTTGCAAAATGAAATGCGAACGAATGAGAAAACAGTGTGGGAGTCCGTTTTTAGGAGCAGTTCTGAGTCACAAAAGGCTTCAGTTCAGTGTTTTCAATTACAGCGTATCTCATCTCAGTTTGCCGGACAGTAGGCGTGTACCAATATGAAACTCAGGCCACTGTATCCCCGTGGTCTCAGATTGTTAGCTGACCTAGTATTCAGCCAGGGCTTCATGCTTCACAGAGCCGCTCCCGCAATCTATACTCCACTGTAGCACCCAAGAAATTAGGGATGGGAGGGAGATGGAGTACCATTGATACATTTCATCTTTGCTAGAGGGCTGTCTCTCTCATGCAATCAAAAGCTGGGCCCTAGGAGCCACAGTGCCCAGACAGAAGTGGGGCGGGGAGCTGTGAATCCCTGCAAAGCCATTGTGGGTTTTATAAACTGTTCCCTGGAAAGCAACAATTATTTCATTGTAATGAATGCATGCACAACTGTGGTGTGGCGTATCACATGACCATCATCCAGATTGTGGACACATCTGATGCCATTGGTGAGTATTTCAATGTCTCTAAAAAACGATGCACAGTGCTTTCATTACGGCTCTGCTGCAGTCATCACCTCATCTTGGAAAAAAAAAAAGCAAAGTGTCGCACCCGAAAGCCACAATTTACCTGGGATTACTCTGATAAAAACATCAACATGGATAATGCATCTCACAGCCGCAGACTCATAAAGACGTGTATTTGTCAAAGACAAGACAGAAATTACAGTGCTTGTGCAGCAGCTACGACCACATCAAATCTGCATGCCTCTGTCCCCAGAGGCTCCCCGGTTTGTCCTCTTCCATCTTAACTCAATGAGAGGCTAACGTAAACCTAGTAATAAATCATATCCCTTTAAACTGAGCAATGATCTAATTTTTGAAGTGCTGAGGGATGGGCGAGAAGGGGAAAACACGGATCTCACAAAATGAAATTTTATGACTTCCCCTGTCACATCTAGTTGCTTTGTCAATTTGGGGCTAACACTGCTGCCTTAGGGCCCCCGGCATGAAGACGTGGAGTGTGGATGTACCAGCCGTGGTCGCCTCAATCGCTGGAGCATGCACGAGTTCACTTTACATCTCTTTGGCAATATACAGTCAGTCAAAAAGTCACACCTGAGTAAACAAGGAATTCAAACAATTGAGCAGGCGTTTAATTAATAAATGAAGATTCTCAGAGTTATGTTATCAAAAGTTCTGCATTCTAGGGAAGGTCTTCACTGCGCTTGAAGATGAATACCACTGTGGCCAAAAAAAGTGTCTAATTGTAGTCACACAGTCTCGCACTGAGGGACAATTGCACAGTTGGCAGTGTGCGAGACTACTGAGAGGAGTGTGTGAACCATCTTCCACGCTGTGCTTGACTTTTACTTTCTTCTGTGTGTGGTCATTTTATCGCACCGTTGCCGATTGTTCACCTGTTCAGGCAGGTGAGGTGCAGCTGTAGAAACCAAGCTAACTAACCAGATGCATGCAGCCAGTACAGACTAATGATCACTCTGATCACGAAGCATGCTGTAGCAGACTCTTTGTACAACTGGTGTCAGTACTTGGACTGAATTTGCATTTCTCTTTGAATGTGTGCTGACAAGCGCTACTGTCTCACGCCGTTATTCACAAAAGAAACGGAGATGATGATTGTAAGTAGAAAGAGAACAACACAAATATATATAAAATAGGTAGTTGACGGGGTTAGGCAGCTTTAAAAGCATCTCTGTAAAAGCATTTGCATTCATTGCAGCATTATGTTATACAAATATCTTGCTTCGTGGCCTCTCACAGGGAAAATCTATACGATTATCTGTTTGCCCAGCAAACAAGCAAGAGGCTTTTGACTGAAAGATTGTATTCCCGTGTGCAAAAAGCTACGCCTTTCTTTTTTTTTTGTAACAAAAAAGATAGGAGCCATCCCTGCAGGTCTTATGCTGTTCCTGCTTAATATGTGAAGTGAATAGAGGGTGCTGCTCTTCATGGGCATAGCCGATTAACGCGATAAAGAAGGTTACGGCGATAGCCCAAACGCGAGGCAGTGTGATAACGCCAGGGTCTCGGCAAGATCAGGCTTAATGTCCCAAAGTGCCTCCACAGGATTCAGCCGCGGTCGCAGAACAGGTTTCCATTTAATACAGACTGTGGCATTTTAACCTTTTGGATGAATTTAACATGACTTTCTATTTGCGCTCGTGTATAGGTGGGGGCTCGGCAAGCGAGCAGGAAGCGTTCAATAGAGAGGAGAAGTAATCTGCTTAGAAATGGCGGGAGAGAAGCGTCAGCCTTCATCTTCTCTGTGCTCTGAGGAGGTGTCTGTGGCCTTGACAACAACATTACATGCTCACCAGGCAAGGTGCACCCCCCACCCCCACCACCGCTCCCACAGCTGCCCGCCGCCCCCTCCTCCTCCTATCCCAAACAAACACACAGAACATATCCCACGATGCACTGGATTAGCGTCACAAGTGTTATCTTTGTCGAAGCCCTTAGAGAATCTAATCACGAAGGCTCGGCGTGGAACGCTGAGTGCAGTTTATTCTGCTGAGCCGTGCCGGTAGATAGCACTCCACAACCCTCCTCTGCTCGCAGGCCACATGGCGCACACGTCGACATTAAGTCCTCGCTTCAAAACAGGTGACCCACGTCTAGTGGAGAAACACAACAAGCTGCTACGGGAATGCACAGATAGCATCGGATTGTCTTTTTATGTGGACTTTTAGTGGGGGTTTTTTATTGTAAAAGAATCATTGCTCGTGTGCGCTTTGACTGTAAATGGGCCATGGGCTGATTGCTGCAGAGCAGAGCAGAGATTCTCCAGCGGATGTGTATTTGTACAGCAGCAGGAGGGGCCCTTGTATACCCAGAGGAGATGCTAAGCCTACACAAGGCAGCCCTCTGGGATGCAGAGAGGCTGGGGAGCCTCTCAGGGGAGGGGATGTACAGGGGGTCACATCCCCCTCCAGAAATTGTTTTTGTCTGCGATTGTTTCTGTCTACATTGCTGAGGATGATACTCGAATATCATCTCTCCCTCTCGTTCCGCCTCTGTCCCAAGGCTGAGACATGATGTCGGCATGCTAAATTGGTTGCTCCTTGGTGACGGTGACATTTGAGCTACTAATTATTATGTTCTCTCATGCACTGTTTCTCTACTGGCTCTAAATCTTTCTTAGAACATCTCAGGTCAGGAGTGAGCCTTTTCTCACAGCGAAGGGGGCGAAAAAGTGAGTCTATTATAAATCACAATGTAGTTTAGTAATCCTGAACATGTCATTAAATGGCTATTGTATCAGCAGACATGTAATTTGGAAACTTGAATCTTTCATTTTCACTTTAGACTTTCTTTTTCTATGCGAGTTGAAAAGTGTTACCTTTTAATTTAGATATGGCATTTTTATACCGGAAATTAGGTTTTCGTTATCTTTGAAGCTGACAGAGCTCAACTCTACAGCCGTGCAAAGGTCGTAAGGGGAAATTCGGCAGCATTGCCATCAGTAATACACCCACAAAAAAACAAAAAACCCTTGTTCGCTTTCTTCTTGAGTTTCTCATCTCACAAGCAAAGCAAACACACGGAGAGAAGTACACATAAAATGACCCCTTTTCCTCCAGAGAGCTCTTTACCTTCTGAAGCATCTACACTCGTGGCTGAGGAGAAGGAAAAAAGGGTCTATGCCCAGCTGTAAAACTCTATCAGCGCTTTAATCTTGTTTTCATTTGGAGCATACTGCATCTGAAACTAGCTCCATTAGACAAGAGTGCAATCAGATCAAGAAGTCTTCAGCCTCCCAGTCACATGATAACGCTGGGATCTTCAATCTCCAGCATTCATCACTTCAATTGGCGCGCATCATAACATGCCCTTTCACAACACTGCAATTATTATCCACTTTTACAGCTTATTATAAGTGTACCTGTTTGACCCAGTGTTGCTGTCTGACCAGGAAATAGCTCTGCTGCACCACACAGTCCCCACTGGGACATATCTAGTTTTTCTTTCAAACATAAGAGGATTTTTTTTCTCCCATCTTCAAAGGATGCTATTTTGAAATTCAAATTTTGCAGACATGTTTCCCTGCATGCAATAAAGAGCTTGCTTCAAACTACTACCGAAACAATGTTTACTGAATATCATCAGACGTGTCATTTAGTGAGAGGAGAGAGGTGTGTAGGACGCGTTCGGTACATTTTTAGCATTTGTCGCCTATATAATTGGTGTCCATTATTGCAGAGCGTTAGCAGGGATTCTTTCAGATCTTCAGGATCACGATAAACTAACACAATAAGAAGAAAGAGACAGTGTGCTGCTTTTATATATGGGTTCACTGATTTTCCTCTGCTTTCAAAGGCCATATGAAAAAAAGCTGATTTTTTTTTTTTTTTTTTTTTCAAATACTCCCTCATACTGATTAATTCGTAAAACCAGAATTAACAGGAGTACTTTTACTTGCACAGTAAGTTCATTTTACACATTAAAAAAAGAAAGTGGGAGACAGAAACTCACTTCACACCAGTATTCCATAATTTAAATAGCATTATTTTTGAATGAAATTGGTACGGATGGCTGTCTCCAGCCCTTTGATGGATACCTGGTGCCTACAGGATTTGTCCCAGAAGTGCTTCACCTCCTTGATGTATGTCAGCACTGCAGGTGTAAGCTTCTTGGCCACAGCTTCGAAGTGAGAGAAAAATTTTTCCCTCAAAGTCTCATTTCTACCCGTGCCAGCCACTTGAATTCCCAGCTTATTTGCTGCCAGTTTTTCTCAGGAATTTATGTCTCTGGGGTTGGATAGGGTCCCTGCACTGTGTGTGGAGGGGGTGGAGTTGGGGATCATTATGTCATCAAAGTCTCTTTGTTTCACGCCAAACAATCTTCTCAATGGGCATGGGGCTGTAGCGCTGTAGGCCTCTACCTTTATGTGTTTTCGAAATTAAATCAAGGTTGAATGAATTAATAACGATACAAATAGTGGCTCTTCTGTTTAAAGCACTTGGTCATGTGGCAGTGTTGGTATTGGCTTCGGCCATCATGAATGAGCTCTTTTGGAAGATAGAAAGTTTTATTGCCTATCAATCCCTTCACCAGAGGCAGAAAATCAACAGCTTTCTTGTCATCATTCCTCTCATTGTCTGACCTATATTTCTTTTTACCCACGGGCCAGTTTTAATTGCACAGTTTGCATGTTATCTACTCAGTCCCTTCCCATGAATATAAAAAGATAGTGAGCCACAATAGCTAATATACTTCTTATACGCTTAAGAACAAAATAAAAGAAAAGTTAACTGTTAATTTCACACTGAGTACCCCATTGTTCCAATTTACAGAGTCTATGCAGACTATGCAGCTCTTACTATGCACTTTAATTCAAATCCTGCAAGTTCAGGGATCCAGCTATTGCTTTGAAATAATAACTGAGATGGGACATCTGTTTAATCATGTATTTATTACTTTATACTCAATAGGATATTTGTTAGTCAGTGTTAAAGCTCACTGGGGTGCTGTAAAGTGTAATGTGGTTTTAAATTAAACATCTAATGACACACTCTTTACACTGAAAAGTGATTTAGATGGGTCACAAGTCACAGAGGGGTTAGGCGAGACAGGAAGAAGTAACTTGAGCAGCAGGTATTCTTAAACACAGTGAAATTAAAGCTATTGTGCGACAGAGTAAACGGCTAACAAGAGGCCCACCGAGGTATTTCAGTGGCCCTCGCTGCATTTGGATGATAGATTAGGAATATTACGTGTGCGTGTTTTATTTATGTGTTTTGCATGGTCAATTCACACTTAAAGAATAAAACATAACACAATGTAAAGGTATGATATGAAACCAGATCCATATCAGCTAGAAGACTAGACAAAATTACTTTCTAATCATTATAATTTATAGCTTTTTATATGCTTGGTTGGACACCTGACGCACGCAATGTTTTTCCTTTTTCACGGAGGCACAAATGCAAACAATTTAATTTATTTTCGAATGATTGAACTCCATTTAGCTCCTCCGGTTTCAGTTTACCACTATTGCCGATGCTGGCTCACTGTGATGCTGTCAAGGCCTTACTATGGGACACATAGCAAAGTGTTATTAGTAAACTATTAGTAAACTGCACTTTTCTTACTTTGGCAGAATGTCTCTGCTGAAAAAAAAAAAGCCTTCAAGGGTTCACTTTGTAAAAGATTACACAGCTGCCAATATTGATGCAAAACATTTTGCTCGTAATTCAAGGCTCCGATTGCACAGAAATTTGCACTTCCATCAATTCCACATGACATATGTTCCGCTGCCATCAAGCAACAGCTGGGTCATAAAATGAAAACAAAACAGAAGTGCAATTTTCTAGGACTGCTCTGCGTGCAGCCTCTTAAAGACTGTGGTTTGGGAACTGATCCGTGTTTTCTGAGGGAATTTTTGTTTTTTTCCTGCCACCACACTCTGTACTTTGTGAGGACAGTTAAGATATTTTACTTTCACAGAAGCGGCAAAGTAGCACCTTGTAACAGGTCCTACATTTATAATTTCAATTGGAATTTAATTAGAGCTGCTAGAGTATTGGCAGCAAAGAGTGCTACATTTGTTAAACATAGACGTATCCATGGAGGTGACAAGGTCATGCTTTTATAAAGGTGCCCCTTTTTAAGAGTGTAATAATAGAGGATAATTATTTTTAGTTGTGCATTAATGTGCCAGCAGAATTTTAATGGTTTGGTTATTTGAGCTTGGTGTAATGATAGGTTGTTGTTTTTTTTATTTATTTAGATGTTTAATGATGGAATGTGCTGAGTTTAATGTATATTCACGTTCTTAAATATCAGGAACTTTGCTTGAAAATAACTGTCGCTCTAGTAATCAATGTAATCAAAAGTAGCTGATGAGGCCAGCTGAGGCATGGATGACCTCTGATTCCCTGCTTCCAAATTTAGACAAAACCTGTGGGTGTATCTAAAATCTTAGAAACATGGTGTCTGTCTTTCAGTGGCCTTTGAAGAATCTTGAAGTTATTTTTTTTATCAGGATATGTCCTTCTACATCGACGTTAAACAAATATGTAGGACTTACTTTGCACAATGTTGCTACATTAGAAACATCCTCTCTCAAAGTGATGCTGACAAACTAGTTCATGCAATTTGTTATTATCAGGATGTCATAAAATCTCCCTGAAAAGCCTTCAGTTGATCCAAAATACTGCAGCAAGAGTGCTGACTGGGACTAGAAAAAGAAAGCATATTTATCCCATATTGGCTTCTCTTTATTGGCTCCCTGTTAAATTAAATTTTAAATCCTTATTCTCACATTCAAGGTATTGGATATAATATAACTTCTTTCTCTGAAGGGTTACTTGTGGCTCTTAGGAAATTTAAAAGTAGAATCGGAGGCCAAGACTTCAGCATTCAGGCTCCTCTTCTGTGGAACCAGCTCCCAGTTTGGATTTGGAAGACAAACACTCTCTACTCTTAACATTAGGCTTTAAACTTTCCTATTTGCTATTTGCTTTCCTATAAAGCATATAGTCATGGGTGGAATAGGTCACTTTGAATCTTCCTTGCGATAGATATAGGCCGCTTTGGTCTTCCCATGTAGCGTTTTTTCTTCACTCATCTGTTTTTCACTCTCCATGTATTTATACACCTCTACTGCATTTAATCATTAGTTATTAAACTGGCTCTCTCTCCCATGTGTGCCACCCCTAACTGGTCGTGGCTAGTGGTGGGCGGATCGATCCAAATATCGATTGTATCGATACCAAGTCTGCATCGGTATCGGATCGATAGCAGCCCGGTGAGATCGATTCTTTACTTTAAGTTCCGCTCTTGTTTGCAATGCTGTGGTTTCACCAGGTCGCCGGACTCGCCGCTCCTGTGTCAGCGCAGAGCAGGCACACTTTGCTTCCCCTTCTTGTGTTTAGATGTTGCGCCGTCACACGACGTGACTTAGACGTGACTTAGACGTGACTTAGACGCTTTGGGGGTTGTTAAGTTGTTTACATATTATTTATATTTTCACCAGTTGTTCTTTCTGTTGTTGAGAAATTTAATTGTAATTTTTGTATTATAGTTTCTCAACAGTACTTGTTTGTTTTCATTTGTTTACTGGTTTGAATGCACTTTTTATTTAAGAATTTTCTAAAAAAAAAAAAAAAAAAAAAAAAAAAAAGATAATATTCATTTTCTATAAGCATTTTAATTAATAAAATTTTATTATTAATTAATTAATTATGTCCTGGGCTTTAACTATTTAATAATAAAAAAGGAAACATCACAAAAAACACTTAAGGTCATAAAAATTTATTGAGATTTAGCAATTCAATAATGCATCCACCTTATTTATTGAAAAGTATCGGTATTGGTGATACTGGCCCGTATTTACTTGATATCAGATCGATACCAAAATATGCAGTATCACACACCACTAGTCGTGGCAGATGGACACCCCTCCCTGAGCTTGGTTTTGCCAGAGGTTTCTTCCAGTTAAAAGAGAGTTTTTCCTTTCTACTGTCATAGAGTGCTTTCTCATAGGATACCATCTGATTGTTGGACTTTTCGCTTTAATATTGTAGGTTTTTTACCTTACAATATGTAACCTTGAGGCACCTTGAGGCAACTGTAGCTGTGCTTTGGTGCTATATAAATAGAATTGGATTAAATTGAAGAGTAATGGACTAAAGCTGTTCATCAGCACTCAATAGAAAGCAATGTGCCTGAATAGTTTGAAGTAAATGTACATAGAATCATGTAAAGTGGAAGGCTGTTGCATAATTTTCTTCCAAGGTTATGTACAGCTGAATTTATAGTCATGCATTTGTGTCCATTTGCATAACTCTTTGGCTACATAGAAAGGATTATGGGAATTCAACCAACCTGGAGGCTATAGACACACTTGCATACAGCACATCACACGAAGCAATGACCCTACGTGTACGTACTATGCTGACTAGTAGAAAAGTTGGCTTACACAGTAAAGGGATTGACAGCGGATTTCATCATGAAGAGGTTATCTTTGATGCACAGAAAACGGGTAAAAAAAATACAAGCATGAGTAGAAAAGATTGCTGCAGTGGCATCCTGAGTTGTTGTTAACACTTGGCTAGCTTCTCTACAATTTTCTTTTTCTATTATGACTTTCCGGTGGGGGCTAAAAACAACACAAACAGAAACAAAATTAGCCCACATTACCAGTTGCTGCTGTACAGTGAAGCAAGAATTTATTCTAAAGTCTTGACTCAGGAGAACAATTTCTCAAAAGGAGCACATATCCCAAGTTTCAAGACTCTGCCACAAAAAAAGTCAAATTATTTTAACACAGTGTCCGATCTTTTCTTGATTTGCAGCCAAGCCCAACACCTGAAGTACTAAAGTTCCCAAGTGTAGATGGAAATACAGTAATGGATCAGTCATTTGAGATTTATGTGGATATTTTTCATTTTTTACCTCAGTATGGGCTTTCTTTAGCTGCCTTGGTCACACAAAATATGGGTTTTATACTTTTTTACTTGTATACTTTTTGTGTGTGTGTGCCTGTGATGTACTAGCACTTCTCTTTCTGTGTAAAGACCCTGATGATGACGCTACAGCTGCACATTCACATGTAGTGAATACTCCTCCGCCTAACTCTTACACGACCTTGCAGGTTTCAACACTGAACTGGCGCATACAGCTGGCTCTGCATCAATCACTGAAGACAATATTGTTTCTGCCATCCTCACAGACATTTTCAGTAACCACTCAATTTTATTCACTCAGTGCCAAAACACAGTAGTCATCTAAAGTCACTTTACATTGTAAGGTAAAGAGCCCAACATTAAGGATGGAAAGCCAATCATTCAAATATCCTCTACAAGCAAATGGGGAGGAAAAAAACCTTTAAACAGGCACAAACCTCTGACAGAGGGATGGTGGCCATCTGCTGCGACTGGCTGGAGTGAGGGGAAAGAGAAGAGAGCAAAGAGATGCTAAACCCTTTCTTCTACAACTGTCTCCTAAATCTCTCGCTTTAAAGTGAAACAATGAAAAATTCTTCTCTAAATGTAAAGAAACAGCTCAATTTTAAATGACAAAAAAGGTAATAATGGAAGCTAGAGACGCTAATGAGAATGAAGCAACTCCCTGAGATCTCTCTCTCCACGAACCTCCACCTAGAATGTCACCTGAAAATTTGATGACAGAATATGCAATCAGTGTTGCAATTATCAGAATGGAGTCATCCACTCGTGTTGTTGACCCTGTTCCAGCCAAGCTGTTTGACTCCAGTACCTCTTACAGGAAGCAACCATTATAATAAAGTGTTCTCTGAGTTCTCAGGCCTCGTTCCCAGAGCTTTCATAAGAGCTGTGGTAATACTTATTCTTACAGGGACACCATCCCTCCAATCCCAATTTTTGGGGAAATTTAAATTAAAATATCTCCATATTCCTTTCATCTGGATGACATGTCAGAAAATTCCAATTATAAACTCCATACAGTCTAAAAAACATGCTTTTAACACAGTAAACTGTCTGAAAAACATAACTGTCTTTTGTACTCTTTTAGTCGTCCTCATAGCTAAAAATAATAATAAGAGATACTAAAGAGCCACATTTCAAATGCTGTAATGCAAAGACACAATTTTAGCACTGACCTTTTTTTTTTTTTTTTTTACAAGGAAATCTGAGTCATTGCAGAAAAAAAAAAAATGTGGATCCAAAGGATAATAGCAACCCTAAGTGCTCCTTCATTACATGCACCTAAGACTGTGTGATATGGATGTGCCAAACCTCATCTGTTGGCCACAGTCAGCTGACATATCTAAGAGTCTATCCTGGTGAATGACAGGAGACTGTCTTCTGTTTTCCTCAGACAAGAGTAATTGGTTCCTCACCCTACTCAGCTGAGCAGGTGTCTCCTGTCTCCGTGTCAGGGAAGGAAGAATGAAAACCACCAATCAAGCTGGCCAAATGTCTCTGAGCGACTGACTTCACTGGAGCTTCGGTGGAGAGGAAAGCAGGTGAATCTCTCTTTGCATGTGACCTTTTCCACCACACACCTTGTCAAACTCCCTGTGATGCCCCATCACTGATATAGATGCATGACAGAGCCTCTACTGTGATGTACAGATTTTTCTTTTTTTCTTTTTTTTTTTTTTTAAATGGGGCTGCTGAACAAGCTGTTAACATAACACAGACACGCTATCTTTGGATAAAATATATGGTAAAAATGCTAATAAATATAGTTAATTTGCACTCCAGCAGACATAAAGCAAAAATAACATATTAGCATTCAGCTGACCTTTGTTGGTCGCCAAAGATTTTTGTGGTAAATATTTGATTATCATTTCTCGTACTTACTCTGAAGCTCACAAAAGTCTTGTGTCACCTTTCATTTCTTCATATTTTGCTAGAAAAGGGGGAATTGAGTTATTGAAACGTGCACAAATATACACAGAAATACAGTACAAAAGACAAAAACAGAGTTTGTACAATTCTAACAACGCTGAGTTGTCAGCATTTGGTACAATCATCTTATCTTTATTCTTCAGTTTCAAACTGAAGCTTTCCTCTTTGGCAGCTTTTTTTGTCATTTCTTTTAGTAGTTTTAGGAATAGTTCTTCAGGCTTCTTGAAGGACATTCAAAGCTCTTCTTTGGATCTTGGCTGCCTTTTGTTCAGTTCTCTGTCAAGATGATCCCACACTGCTTCAATAATGTTGAGGCTCTGACTCTGGGGAAGCCAGTCCATCACTGATAGTGTTTCATTGTGTGCTTTTCTATCCAGGTAACCACATCTGATTGTACTTTGCTATGTTCATAATTCCATCATTTATGACAAAATCTTACACCACAGGCTGAAATGCAGCCCTAAACCATGTGAGAGCCTCCACTGTGATTGGCTGTAGACACTATACGCACTGCTGTAAGTCTCTCCTGGTCTCCTTGATACATATTGGTGACAATTTGAACCAAAAATGTCAAATTTCATTACTCCTTTAAACCTCTTGCCACTGTTTTTCATTTTAGTTCTTGTGTAACTCAGTGCAGCCTTTTCTTCCTGTTTCTCTGCCTTATTAATGGCTTCTTGACAACCTCCCTTCCACTGCGATCATTTCTGATGAAGCTTCAGTAACCAGTAGATGAACTTTAGGACCAGATGCGTCTCTCAGGTCCTGTGTCAAGTCTTCGCTGGATTTATTTCCCGCATTAAGCACATACCTTTCACACACGTGACACTTCTTCTTTTGTCCTCCATTTGTCCAGTTTTCCCACATTTTTTGACACACTCAACACCATGCTGACATATGCCAATTGTTCAGCTAACAGCTCTCTGAGAATCACCTTGTTATTTTTCCTGCCAAATTGTGTTATTGTTAGCACGTTTCTGTTAAAGAAATATGAATAAATTATGTGTTTTTGCAACAGGCTCCTAGTAGCAAATTGCCTACCATTTAAAATTAGTTCCTTGCCAAGTTGTGAGTGATGTGCCTTTTTATGCTTGAATGAGTCATGGATCAGATTCATAGATAAGTAACACATAAAAAAACATTGCCCTGAAAATGGCCAGGCGCAAGGTTTGGACTGAAAATGAGTGAAAAAGCAGACAAACTTTGAAAGACCTTAAGAAAGTCTGGAGAACAATTGATCAGAACCATTGTAAAACGTTACATAAACATCTGGCTACATGGAAAAAAAATATGAGGTGAAGTATCCGGTCGTTAAGTGATGACGTGACGAATCCTACTTCCGGGCCTAAAGTAGTCTGCGTTTAATATGGCTTTTGTGTTGTTAATATGTTTAATGTTTTGTATTTTCTTCTATTTAATCTCAAAAAGCTCCCAAAACAGTCAGTGATCACTGTTGACCTCCCTCGGCTTTTATTACCGCTAATTATTTATTTAAGCTCAGTTTTTAAAACCTTAGGATGTAACTACAGCCCAGCCCATGCAGCAGTATATGAATGACTAACCTCGTATTGTGGATGGATTATCTCAGTTGTTCTCCTGGCTGAAGTTTGGTCCTTTTACAGCATCCTGCCATGCGATTACATTTGTTCCTGACCACCGAGAACACTCACGTTAACTTTTGTTGAGTGGGAAAAAAGTTAGCTTGTTTATATTATGCTAACATAGCTGTGTCGCTAGCGGTCACGTAACACATCATTATATTCCAGCTAGCCAAACTTCAGTAGCCCTACAAACGTCACTGCTGTTTAGTTTTCTGTCTTCATTTATGTTGGAAGTGATAACAGAGCTGTACGTTTTAATTTGCTTCCAAAACCCCGCAGTCAGGACATGCTATATTGTATTTAGATAGAAGCTAGCGAGCTAACTTCCTGCTAACTTCTAACTCCGTTAAATGTCATAAATTCCGTTTTCATGGATGCCTGGATGTTAAACTCAATTGTTACACCTGGTAGAGCAGAATGCTGATCATTTTATTAAAGATGAATGACTTTAGACAGTTTTTCAACTCTCAGTAATGCCATAGTGATCGTTTGATATATGGACCTGCAGCGGAGTTTAGGCCCAGACACGGCTAGTGATGCCAGACTTAACGACCGGATAGCTTGAGAATAGTCCTGCATACTACTACATATGAGGTGGAAACATTCTAAAACAAACTATAACAGTAATTTTAAAGATGGTCTAAATAATACTCTAAAAAGCTGAGTGAAAGTGCAGAGCCATGAGTCTGATGGTTTGCCAGCTCTTACACAAGATCCACTGCTCATGTAAAAATATTGATTAGCGCAGATTTAAGATATCGAACTGCACGAATGCAAATTAGTTAACATCTTGTTGTATGCATTGTGTGCCAGTAATGGTTTATTAAAAACGTGTGCATCACGTTAGAGAATGTGTTTGATAGACTGAGACATGCAGCACAGGTTCCATCATGCTGTATTAGTTCAGTTTCTTTTGTAAGACAGAAACTGCCACGCTTTCTAATATATCCCCATTACTATAGCATCCAATACCTCTTTGGGACTGTTTAGTTTTTTGATTATAAGCTGGCATAAATGCAGCACTCTGTGGTTTGTAAGAATGAAATATCTTTGGCTCCTTCTGGATTTAATCTTTTTATGGAAGCAAAGTCCCTACCAAAATATTTCTCTCTCCCACTGTCTTGGTTTTGTGCTCATGCCAGTGTCTCTAATAGATTAAATTTCTACGCAGACACAACCCATTCCCTAAAATCTGCAATTTGATAGATGTAGCGTGGAAATAGCAGAGAGACAAATGGTTCATGCACTGGCCCTGGACCCTGATCGTGGAAATAAAAGCGGATTGTTGGGATTGTTAAGTAAATATGAAAACTGGGACTTTTGTTACATATAATGTTCGCAGCTGGATCCAGGTACATTATTTCCGATATCTACTACAGCAGCTCAGAAATCCACCTCTCAAAACAACAGACTGATACATGTGTTAATTCTTACCACTGGCTTGTCTGCTTCGCATTTCCCCCGAGCTATGTTTTGTTGTGATACTCAGTCAAATTAGCTCTGAATTCCACTGATCATCAGACTCATTAAAATGTGTTTATATTGCTATCAATTTTTCCATGGCTCAGTTAAACGGCTGCTGTACAGTCATAGTTAATGCAGCCTTCTTATTAGGACGTAGTTCTACACGAACCCTGGTACATGATTTACTTTCACTTGTTACTTGTTGAGTGCTTAATAGTACAGTATTTTATGTAGACCATGTTAGTTTGCCATTGTAATTTAATGACTGAGTCCACTGAAAGTCCTCTGCACTTTAAAAAAATAAAAATAAAAAAACTCTTGATAGATTTATTTGCTTAGTGCAAATAATAAATCGAAAGCAGATATATAATTCAATAAATCTGGATTACATTAAGATAAATGCATCTTAGAGATTCAATTTAGGACTTGTGAGGCTTGAATTATGAAAGACGATTACTGTCTGGCTTCTGCCATGACTGTAACAGAACCGGAACTGAAAGAAGAGTTTTATCAAGACAGTTAATAGAAGTCCCTTTTATAAATAAGCGCCGCTTAAGATTACGATATGGGGTGAGCGTTTCGAGGAGGTGAGGGCTCGCTTTAAAGACTTAAAGCCAATTGAGGTCAGAAACACGGGGTATATATTTTCGTCAGCTTTGCAATTGCCGAACAGTTGCAGCTGCTGTGCAGCGATTAGCTTGACACATCATGTGGTGTGCACAAAGTGCTACCAGGCTAACAGCTGAGTCAAAAGTGGAAGGCCAGACCCTCCTAATGGGGTTTTAGAAGGAACACTTTTTCCCTCCTCTTTCACATTTTCTGCCTCTGTCTTGGTGGGTGCAAGTTAAAAGTAAAATATCCTCCCTTTAAAAGTCTCCGCGGAAAATGATTTGCATTGTATTATTCAAATTGCAGTTAAGTGCATAATACACTCTAATTACACGGTACAGCACTGAGTGTGTTTTGAATTCATGCATTTCATTTTTCAGGCAGACTAATGCAGAATGAATCACACGAAATGAAAAGTGGAAGGTGGCTATTGTACAGACGCAAACCTCTCCCTCTGCTTTTTGCATTTCACAGGGAGACGGGGCGAAAATGTGCATTTGTGTGTACAAGTAAACATTTGAACTACTGCGTATGTGCGTGTATACGCCTCTGTTTCTGCCTCCTGGTTTGTAGCTACACACAAGGGAATCCGATGTTTGTGTGTGATACCCGCACAAAGAAGCATCTGCAAATTAATTCCAAGCACTGATGGACATTGTTCATCACTGAGATAGGCACTTGATTTTCAACAATCTAGCTCTTACTCGACTATGGTCTCAGTAGCCTTGATATGATAATCCTCACTCATTTGGTATGCAAAACAGGTTCACATAAACCCTAAGTGTTACATTTTAGGTATATTTTGTTTGTGTGCGTATGTGTGTGAGAGGCAGGGGTCTGTGAAGTTGAAATAGCTACAGTTAAAGGTGCAGTGAATAAAATCTTTACTGACACATTGCAAATAACAATGTACATCTATGTGATTTAAGTTTAATGGGGATGCTGCTAACAATCAGTGAGTCAGTTTTTACGTACTGGGTGTTTGGGCTGAAAACAGCCTTTGGTTAGAAGCACAGGGGGGACTCGCATTGGAGGGGGTGTGTAGCACCATTTTGATGATGAAATATAGCCCAGGAAAGCTGGTTTGAGTACCAGATATGAGATAGTCTGGAGGCTGATCAGATGCTATAACCACAGTGCACAGTGCTCTGTATCGCCAGCTGGGAGGATTTTACAACTCTGGAAAGTTCTCAGAGCAAAAATCAATTTTATCAGGTATTTGATTTCCTCTCTTTAAACACTCACCATGTAAACAGTATAATTAAGTCATTGCAGATGACCCTGCATTTTCCCCTTCTTCTTTCTTTGTCTTTGAGCACTGCTAACAAAGCAGGAAATCTTTAACGGTCCACATGAGCTGATACCTACCCACTCTGCGGTGTATTATTCATCAGTCTTTTATTCGGGCATCATGTTTTAAATACAACTGGATGTCACAGAACTGCACAGAGCATTTGTTTTTATCTGTGCCTAGCTGTAGTGGGAGTTGGGTTATTGCCGCTCAATGCTCACATGAGGATGCGGCAATTAGGCTTAAAAAACCCCCCCAAAAAACATGCCTACTCTGGATTTACAAGCAAAAAAAGTCAGGCAGTGCACACAGCTTCCTACACAGTTAGCTGAGGTGACACCACGGCTAAGTGGCATTAGGATGACTACAAAATTTGGACAGAATGATGCTTTAATAGGTCTTTATTAGAGCTTTTGACTGTGTTACAGTGTCACATGTCATAGTAATAACTGTAAAAACAGCCTATTTTTGAAACCATAATCATTGGAAATTATGTTAACAGTAAAATATTTCAACCTGCAGCTCTGACTGTACAAATATTCAGGTAACAAAGGAGTTATTTACAATTCAGATTTATGTAGACTGTGTTGGTGGTGTTGCCATTAACTCATAGGAAGTCATTACTAATGGCTTGCACAGGATGATTGACAAGTTCATTAATTACGTGGCTTTACTTGAGAGAGTGGTGATTTGCTTTCTGTGTTACACGCACCTCTGTGCAGGTACATTCTCTCTCCGATCACTCTATTTCCTTCTATCATTATTAACGTCATTCATCATTAACCTAGCTTTTGCATCGCCTTTAATTCTGATTGGATAAGGAGGTTCACCTGGATGAATGTGACATCAGAGGGGTCTTCACCACCAGTGTCTACCTTATTGCTATGTTGCCCATCCATCCATCCATCCAATTTCTGTCACTTACCTGGGTTCAGGTTGGGAGGTGACACAGACTTGTTCCTAAGCTAGAGATATAATCTCTCCAGCAAATCTTAGGTCTGCCCCAGGGCCTCCTCCCGGTAGGACATGCCTGGAATACCTCAGCCAGAAGGCATCCAGGAGGCATTCTAGTCAGATGCTCTAACCACCTTTCGAGGTGGAGGAGCAGCGGCTCTATTTCGAGTCCCTCTTAAGCTCCTCACCTTATCACTAAGGGAGAGGCCAGCCACAGATCTAAGGGTACTTATTTTTCTCCGCTTGTATCCACGGCCTCATTCTTTCAGTCACTACCGAGAGCTCGTGACCATAGGTGAGGGTAGGAACATAGATTGACCAGTAAATTGACAGCTTCGCTTTTAAGCTCAGCAGATCAGTACAGCATTCGCATCATCGTGGACGCCACCTCAATCCATCTGTCAATCTCGTGCTCCACACTCCCCTCACCTGTGAACAAGACCCTGAGATATTTCTCCACCTGGTAGTAACTTGTTCCTGACCTGGAGTGGACACTGAACCCTTTTTAAGCTTCTCAAGGCTTTGGCTCTCTTTTGTATGATGTGTCATGTATTAGAGAACATAACACTCAGTAAAAGAAAAGATGCTAGTAACATACGTCAGCCTGTAAACAGTGACTGGAGCAATGAAACACAAACTGCAAGAGTCATGTTACAGCAAAGATACTTTTTGCTCTTTAAAAATTAAGTTTAAGAATCCTTCACTGGGACACATGTTGTTCTAAGGCCCAACTCCAGGCCTTGAGGGCCGGTGTCCTGCAGTTTTTAGATGTGTCCGTGATCCAACACAGCTGATTCAAATGGCTAAATTACCTCCTCAACATGTCTTGCAGTTCTCCAGAGGCCTTGTAATGAACTAATCATTTGATTCCAGTGTGTAGACCCAGGGTGAGATCAAAAACCTGCAGGACACCGGCCCTCGAGGCCTGGAGTTGGGGACCGCTGTTCTAAGGGGTTAAGCTTAGCCGTAAAGCCACTAAAGCTACAGTGTTGTACTAAAGCTATTAAACGCACAACAACACGTGTGTTTGTGTAACATGTTCAGCTGGCTTTCTGTGTGACCTTCTTGGTTTATTTTGCATATGAAAAGAATCTCCACTGTAAGCTCCTTGCTGCTGCAGAGAATGGCAACATTCAAAAAGTTATACATTTCAGCTTTAAGCCCACAAAGACAGCCTCTCTACTGCACTCAGATGTTGCCAAGAAAATGAGAGTCATTTGGAGTAATGGCTTCCTAGAACTCCCCTTACATCAGCATGAGTGTAAAGGAGGATGAGTGGCAAGCCACCAGGATGTTTTCACAGCTCAACAGGAATCACCACCTATTCAACACGATTGCAACCCACACGCAAATAGAAACGGAGATTATCACCGCACACATTCACAGGACCTCAAAGTGCACACGCACACCTACGCACGCGCACTTAACTCTTAATTATCATGGATGCTGGAGTCATCAATTATTAAGCACACTCTAGGCGTTGCTAATGGTATTTTTGGAGTGGAAGCTTTATCTACTGTAAGAAGGTAGATGTCGAGTTTGGGAGCCTGTGTAATAATTTATTGTGGCCCCAGAGGCAGTTTAAATGCTGTCTGTATTTAAATCAACTCCAATGTCTCAGCAAGTTTAAGGTTTTTTTTTTTCCTGTCCCTAATTTTGCATCCATTTAGATTGCAATTACTTTCTTGCTACCAAGCAAAGCCCATCGATGCTATCAGACAAACATTTAAGCCAGATGCTCCTGTATCGCTGTAGTGCAGGAACTAATCTGCACCATCTACTGTATTACACATTGATTTCATCAGTACTTTTATCATATTCTTTCTTTTTTTGTTTACCAAAGGAACATTGGGATATTCTGATTCATGGGTTACATAAATGACTTAACAAGCAGACAGAATATTTTAGCATTTAGATTCATACTGTGTCACTTGCTATAATGAAGGCGGTTTGACTGACAGAATATGATATCAGAGCAGATGGCTGCAGAGTTTGAGGCCAGCGGGGGACATTTCGGGGGAACGAGACTATCTGTTAGGATGCACTGATGACATTGCATCCAGTGGTTTAAAACAAAATAAAACACCTTAATATCAAGGTGCCATGACAAGGCTTGAAATTCACCTCTTGGCTTTAAAACAAATGCTTTCAATTTGGGACAATCCAAGCATCACCAAAGTGAGACATTGCGCGTGCGAAGAATGGATACTTTATCTCAGAGGGAGAAAAGAGAAACAGTGAAAGGCTTTCGTAGTGAAATCAGCAGTGTTGCCTGTCAGCTCCTCCGTAATGGAAAATGTATTTAAAATGGGGTCTACTGGATCTCATTTTACGAATCATTAATAATAAATTGGTGCCATCAATCCTAATGATGACGGGTCCCCTATTATCAGGCCAGCATTTGGGAAACTTCTCCTGGCTTGGATCAATTAATTCCCCTTTTCCCTCAGCATAAAACATCTGTTTGGTTTTAGGAAAGACAGTGTTGCATAAAACAAAAGACCTTGGGCTTTGTAGCCTCACTGGTTGCATGTCTGACCTACTT
Source organism: Perissodus microlepis (assembly GCF_051167445.1). NCBI lineage: Eukaryota > Metazoa > Chordata > Actinopteri > Cichliformes > Cichlidae > Perissodus > Perissodus microlepis. Next base: position 6,727,339 of record NC_140462.1, on the reverse strand, counting down.
AACCTCTTGCTGTTAGCTTTGACTGCTGATACCAAGGGACGGCAAAGACAGAGATCACGCTCAAGGCAGTGGTCACATACACTATAGGAGATTGAAGAAAGCTACACCAGTATAGCAAAGTTAAAGAGCCGTGACTGTACACGCTCCAGCTATGACCACACTAATAGAAGAGATTATTTGGAGTACTGAGGGCATTATGGTTAGATGATCATGGATATGTCCTTGAATAACATCCATCAGTCACATTTTTCCCTTCGCTTCATGCCATGTTTATGACCAGGCTTTAATATGCAGTCGTTATAAGGATTTACCTTCACATACACTTCATACAGGTAGGTCACTGCACCTAATCACAGGTTATCACAGAAAAATAAATAGGATGCCATTTATTAAACTGTAAACAGCGCTGTTTTCCTCTCTCATCAAAGCTACGGGCCGGCTTCCAGCATTGGGAATGTTTAAAATGTGCATGTCAGGACATTTATACAGCAGGATACTTCTTAGGAACATTTATGGGCCTCTGTGGCTTCAGTGATGTATTACCACACTCTAACTCTGAAAAGAAAGCAGCTGAAAGAGTGTTGATTTAATTAAATTAAAGCTGCAATTAAATAGCAACCCTGTCCACAGCCAAAACATTTTGGGTGTGTTGAACAGTTGTTTTACATTAGGATTAGACAGAAGAATACAAATGATGTTAACTGAATCATGATATCTATTTGTTCGTTTAATCAACGGTAGCACTGTGCATTTTTAATTCCCCATTACTTCTGTGCAATGTCAACAGTAAGAAATTTGTTTAATTTTAACCAGGAGAAGTATACTATTATGCTAATAGCGGCTTGCTTTAGCTAAGGGGCAGAGCACCAAACTCGCTCTTGTATCGCCTGCATGGCTTGCATCAGCACTGCGGTCTGCAAAATGCACAGAGGTATCATAAAAATGAGTGTGGGAGTGCACATGTTGCTTTCAATTTATGCATACTAACTATGTGTGCACTGTAACCTTACCAGCAGCAGTACTGCTAACATTAGCAGCGTATGTTTACTGCCCTGGCCTTAAATTCGTGGCCATTGGAAGGCAATAAGCAAAGCTGTGAGCTGTCTGACTTTATACAGTTACCTACTTATTGCTGAAATTGCCAAATGCAGATCAGTGGCACTAGTCCTGTAAACAGAGAAGTAATACTCCTTAGTTGGACCTGGCTAAAAAGGTACTGCATGTATGGTTTCATTACCTGTGTTTACTATGTTGGTACAGAATAGTTCGATTTCATAACAAATTCATATTCATCCTTCTCAAAGGAAATTATTAAATTCATGAACTAAGTCCTATTTAAAGTCTTGCTTAAATCAATTTATTAACTAAATGCAGCCGGCGTTGCACTGGCTGTCAAGCATAAGCACAAATCCCAGTGGGTTGTTGTGTTGATGGGCCAGTGGACCATCAAAAATGCCATAAAGTTTTTACCAGCACAGCAGTCTGTGTCTTAGCAGCTCTCTCTATCTGCTGCATGTTGTACTAATATCTTTGAAAGCTTAAGAAAACCCCACAGTTTTTCTCCCTAATCTAATTGAACAAGCATTGTATGAGCTTTTGCAATGAAAGCCTATTTCTGCCTCAGACTAAAATATTATCTTTGATTTTAAAGGCGTTCGAGTGGGGAGTCATTTACCCAGCTGTGCTCTTTCTCATTTGATCATTTTATTGACTATACTGCCGATATATTCCAATGATAATGTTTTAGCAAAGCATCCTATTTGCTGAGTTCAGCAAGCACTGTCCTTGACATGATAAAACACCGTGCCCTTTGTCTCTTTTCTTTGGGTGCACTTATTCACAGGACAGAAAACTTTGAAGTTTATATTGCTATTCTTGTTGAAAGATGATATTTTATGGCTGTACGGCCAGGTTATCGAAACTCAAGAGGTGGTGAAAGGGTCCCGTCAAGATACGGTATGTCACACACCTAACTGTGCAGCACAAAACTTGCCTTACATTATTCATGGTGTCACAGATATACAGATGTGGAAACCTGCAGACAAATTAGTCCTGGACATTTGACCAGGTCATAATTATGGTTTCTGGGAAATTTTATAGGAATAGTGATGATCAATGTCTGATCAATGGAAAATGGCAAAGGAACAGATTTAATTAAATGTAGAATGTCTACACACCACAGAAATTAGTTTCTGCTTTGGATTTGTATCTGATGCAGAATTTATTGCTTAATGTGCATTGAACACTTTATTCCATGATAGTAATGTTTGTATCTATTATAAATACTTACAGTTTAATAAACAAATGTGTTTCATTGGCAGTTACTGTTTTTTGTACCAGTAACTTAGCTCTTGACTCGGTGTTAATCGAGTAGAAAGCGACAAAATTAACTACTATATTCTGTCAATTAACGGTCACCACGGATTTATGGAGATCCCCTCAGCTTTCCTCTTGTGCCACCATGAAGATGGTAAAATGGTAAATGGCCTGTCTTTGTATAGCACTTTGCTTAGTCCCTATGGACCCCAAAGCCCTTTACACTACATTTAGTCATTCACAAACTGGTGATGGCAAACTACATTGTAGCCACAGCCGCCCTGGGGCGCACTGACAGAGGTGAGGCTGCCGGACACTGGCGCCACCGGGCCCTCTGACCACCACCAATAGGCAACGGGTGAAGTGTCTTGCCCAAGGACACGACGACGAGACTGTTTTACTCTTATTTTCTAGCCACTCAGTCTCTGAATTTTAATATAATTTAATTTCAATTTCCGTTCAACTCTAAATATAGGGGTTTCACTTGATTGCATTCGAATGCACAGTGATTAATTTCGTGGCACTTCTTTTTGAAACAAGGAACCACTTCAGACTATCAAGGTTTTGTTATGTGTGGTTGACGACTGATACTAATTGCCTGCCAGGTAAACTGACTTACTGAGGGAGTCACAGCAGAATCAAAATGAGCCACTTCACATATTTATTCATTCAGTTAGACTGGGCTGCAGAAATCCTAAGGTGAGGCAGCGTCTGAAACGATTCTCAGAAAAAGAACAAAAAAAAAAAAACGTGTTTACCTCTATTCATCTGTTCCCCATTGTAAATTAATGTTTTCTGGCATGGAATAGGTTCTCAAGAATTAATACGAGTGTCCGTTAAGCCCCTAAAGGACGTGCTGCTAACCGTACTGCGGTGATGCATACTGAACAGACACATAATAACAGGAAATAGATGCTTAAATTCTTGTTAGAAATGTTGTGAAAGAGTCTTTCATTCTTGGGAGCATCCTTAGCCCGAGTCTGCCGTTTGTTAAGGCACCGACTGGGTGTAGCTTCTCTCTGTCCCTGACTCGTCATGCTGCTGCTCAAACTCATATGCCAGATCCACTCCCTGAAGCCACAAATGAGTCATGTCTGCTTGCATGCAACCAGGTCTCACAACCAGGTCTCACTGAAACAGCGCTAGCCCAGTTGGCTTCAGGCAATCTGTGACCATTCCCATAACATTCATCTATCAATACTGACAAGAGCCATACCATAGACATTAAGATCAATGTTGCCAAAGTATTCCAGTTGCCTCAGGTTGGGCTGAGCTTTGATTCTGTTACTGTCTGCACCTCCTTTACACCACACAGCCAAACACGGTGTCTGGGATTTAATTAAAAACCTGACCTTTGACCCTCCTCTACCCCCTTCCCTCCGATGAACAGTTGCATCCGTCTTTGACAGGCCATTGATTCGAGAGAATGTAATTACGAACCGATAGCTATTACAATCCGCTAAGCAAACGATAAACGTCATAGCACGTTTAAAGCTGGTGTTGAAATATATTTCGCATGTCATAACATCCACTCGTCATCACAGATACAGCATGCAGCACAAAAGCAGCATCGATGCAATCTGATTTGAAATGTCTTTTGGCATGTCAGATATATTTGCAGCACCGTCTCATTGTGGGGTTGCATTAACCTGTCAGCCTGTGGTGTATCGGTTCATAAGAAATACGTCACCAAAAAAAAGTCGAGCTGTTATTTACAAACATTAGCCTCTCGGGCAGAGTTTTCTTATCTGAATTATGTCAAGGCTTCCCAGTGATGTGGTGCAGTCGGCTCAGAGAAGCCGTGCTGTTATCTGAGGAAGCATGCGAAAATAGGTCTGATGCGGTTGTGTTCATGCCATGTCTTACCCTGACAAACAAAGCACAGACAGCTGCACAGATTGCACTTAGCGAGCAGCCACTCAGGCTAAGCGGACAGGAGTCATCCCAAAATGAAGGGCGTTTCAGGTAAGAGGGGATGTCCAAGGCATTTCCTCAGCTGGATTGGCTTAGAGTAAGACAAACAAGGCCGTTTCACTCACATCTACAAGCCCAGTTGTGACATTTGCTTCCATTTAGATGATTATAAGTGACAGCTACCATGTTCCGGCCTTTACTTAGCAGGACGCTGCGGCTCCTTCTGTTTTAATTATTCAGGTCTTTGTTGGACAGAGTATTGCACCTCTCTCCCAGGCTTTTAAACAACATGTGATTTGTTACAAGTAACTCTCATCAAGGCAAAGATGCCTGCATAACACTTGAGTGGTTAATTCTGAAGTTCAGAACAATCTGGAGCCATACTGGTTCTCTACGGCACAACTGCCTGAACTTAATGTTAAAATTTTGAAACATGTCCTGAGCCCCACAGTGATTGAATTACATATTCTGCTTTCCAATACTACCATACAGTCTGCTAAATTACAAAAAACTACTTTTTATTAGTTTTTATGTTTTGTTCCTACCATTTTTTAAAAAATTGAGTTTACTTTACTTTAATTAGTTTGTAGATTTTCATGTTTCAATGAAGTTTTTAGAGTTTTCAAGGGCAAGATTTCAGAAGCAGAGAACAGGTTTTGCAATACAAACACTTGCGGAGGCAGTAGACTCAGGCAGTATAATAAAATTCCAATCTCGATAAAAATGAAAGCCAAAGCTGCCCCATATTAGTTCTTTTAAAAAATTATTTGACCAAACACCAAAACCAAAGACATGCAACATGTTTCGGGTAGCTTTAGTGTTTTTTCTGAAGTTTGTTTTTTAATTTCTGTTAAGAAAAATATTCTTAACAACCAGTTTTAGATAATTCAGTCTTTGAAGCTCATTAAATGCTGTTCTTTAAATGAAAGGCAAATGATCATAGTATGTCTTCAGTAAGAAGGAGTCCTGCAGAAGATTATATGATCTCAACATCACACAGTCACTGTGGACAGAACCCCCTAAGGCTTAAATTCACTAAACAACTACAACAAATTTTCTAAGGTTCTAGGAAGAACCGACAAATAATTTAAGCATATAATTTGATAAGAAAACTGCAGAGTAAATATCCACTGTAATTAGTGGATATAGCATTCACAGTATATGAAGTTAATGATGAATAAAATCTATTCATGGTATTATTTTTCAAAGCATGCTTGTTAAAAAAATTTATTTTTACAGCCTTAAATGTTTTCACTGGAACAGCATTTCAGAATTAAATACATAGTGAAGATGCTGCTTTTTCTAGTATTCTGAGATGTGCTTCTGAAACTGAATTGGTCTGGTGACCTTTGCATTATTTTACATCTGTGTTCAAAGCTGAATATACAGAATGTAAAGATACAGTGCATCAGACATTGCTGTTACAAAGTGCAGGTCAATTTGGCTAAAAGCATATAAATTAAACCTAAAAGGTTTCTGCGTTATTACACTTCCACACCAGTATGGTGAGCTCTTCAAACAGGTTTCAAGTTAGTGGGCACAACATCAAAGGTGGAAATGAAATGTTTCTTTTTGATGAAAGATTCTGCAGCAGCAGATTCCTGGGAATGTTCAGTGTGCGTTTTCTAGCTTGTCTATGCAATCACTTTTAGGGAATTAGGCTTCAAAATAAGACACCTTTGGGTAAAGTTCCCACTCACTCATGCTTCTTTAACAAAAATCCGATTTGTTGCATGTTTTAAACATGTTTATTCCAAACCACACACATTCAAATATCCTACATGGAAAACATGTTTTTCTGCCGGTATTGTTATTTTTCATCCACTCGCAAGAGATGTGTGAACATCATGCGTCCTCCTGCTATTGTTGTCTACCAAATCATTGCAGACGCTTCAGTCCAATTTGTATTTTCAATTGCATCATAATGGAAAGATGCCAAAAATGGCACTTTATTCTCAAGGATTTTGTGTACAATTCATACAGACATACTTGAGTGTGAAGTGGCTAATTTAGGAACATCACTTACGATACAATAGTTTCTCTCTCTCTCTCTTTTTTTTCTTTGGTGTTGGACAAAGGTTGTTTAAAATGGACAAAGCTGATGGGGATGAAGTTAGAACAAAAGAACTCATTTGCAAGTTAATAGCGCTTAATCAGTTTGTCGCATTAGCGCCTGTTATAACAAAGGGATATGGACAGAGGGATTTAGACAAAGAGGGTTTAGAGCTGGTGAAAAGGCCAGGGCCCACATGTGATAACATTACAGCGAGTTTAACATTGTGCTGGCTGAAGGTGAACAACTGTAGACTTCGTAGCCAATAATGTGGATGACTGTGCTCAAATATGCAGCAGTTAAATAATCAAACAGCTGCACGGAGGTAGGCCTACAAGCACCTGATCGGCCGCCCTGTGAACGGTGCCCCTCCCGCGCCCCGTGTGTTCAGACTGCAATGTATTATAATGCTTATGTAGTCATTTATGAGAGGATTATTTAAATAAAGCCCTTTTCCACCTCAGAGTCTGACTAAGAGTTTCCAAAAATCTGGAATCTGGAGAGAGAGCGATTTACAACCTGTAGCTCATATCTGAATGAGTGCCCAACTTCTCTGGGATACAGGCTAGACTCTTGACTCATTAAGGTGATGAATATTCAGTTTACCAAGATATGATCTTATTCTGCAAAAGAGCAATATTAATAGGGCTGGGATACATGGCCTTATCCAAACACATATAAATTAATCAGCACTCCCAGGTGTAGGGAGAGTATTCTGCAGCAAACATCTGTGGCATAAATTGCTCTATTGCTATCACATCATGTCTACCCACAGACAAACAGGAGATTTAATGATTTTTATGTTTACATGTTTACCCCAGGAAACGTGTCTGTTGGCCCTGAACCCGTGTAAAGAAAAAAAACAACTGAAAACTTAACTGCAGCTTTTGAAAATTGCAGAGGCCTCCATAACATTTTATTGGAGTTGTTACTTTGTAATAGGATTGTTATTTCCCAGATGTAATGTGATATAGATTGGGCTTTCATTTATCTAGAGGCTTTAATTGCCTCCACCTAGCCTGTTTAGAAAATTTGCATATGTTAATGGCATACCAGATTCACCCCAATAAAGCAAAGTGATCTCATACTGTAGAGCTTCCTAGCAACAGCCGGTTGTGAAAAGGGACACAATGGTCAGTTTTTAGATGATTTACCTTCACCTTTAACTCAGGTTATACGATCACAATCTGGTGATGGTGTTGTATATTTTACAGGTCTAACTCTTGAGTGAGCCTCCACCTTCCATTACAGCTCAGCGAGCAGTGGCAACGGGCAAGCTTTAGTGTTGGTTCAAAACAGAAGCATCGAGCAGATGGCGTTTTGCAGAACTTGCAATGATTTTTCTTTATGGCGCTTAAGAACCGACGCAACTTAGATTGCAACCACAACGGCGCCACTAATGGCAAGTGCAGATGGCGTTTTTGACTGTTTATTGATAATGACCCAGAAACCAGGTGAGGCTGCTTTGGCATTTCTTGGTTGATTGGGTGTTGACTAACAAGTATCAGTCATAATTGCTCACTGAATTAGGTTATAATAGAGTCATAATTTCCTTCAATTATCTGGTAATAGTTTTTCAGATAGAATGTACCTTATTATTGTCAGATAAAGATATAGATGTATTTTACTTTTAGACATCCTTCATCCCAGGCCTCCATGCAGAATCATAGCAGGGCACTTCTCTACACTGCAGAAGCTGTCAAAAAGAGATCTGACCTTTGGCGCCTGTGAATTATCCTGTGAGCACGCATCATAGCTTCAGGTTTCTGCCGAGGTGATTAGGTATCTAGAGCAATACGCCCGTGCTTTATCAAAGCCATACAGATGAATCTCGTGTGATAAATATTCTATCAGATGCCAGTCTTTCTCGATGAGATCCTGCGTGTGCTTCTTAGAGCGTGAGTCTTTCATGCATTACAGAAACAGGGAATTTTATTTTATCCCAATTTCTTTTTCTTTTTTTTCATCAGTTACTTACAGCAACTGTCAGGACATGATTGCAATATATTTAGAAATGTGACAACACAAAGATGCTTTCTTACACGTACCTAGGCTGCATATATATTTATATATATATATAAATGTATGGTTTTCCAACCCTTTTTCATCCTGGGTTGTCAAATTCTGATGTTTCTTCAAAGCAGCTAGCATGTCACGGATAAACAACAGACTCCTTTGGTATTTGTGCCATGATGAACCTAATGGCAAACATATCTCTTCCAAGCGATCACTTGTTCAGGACCCCTCGGCGTCACAGAATACCATTCCGCTTCATGTTTTTAAGACTTAATGTTAAGAAGTGGCATATTTAACCCACACCTTTTAGTAAACCTAACCAGGCAGTTTTGATGCCTAAATTTAACCAAGAAGTGAGCTAAAGTACAAAACAAGTTACGACAAAACAAAAGAAGCTAAACAAAACACAAAAGTCGTCGTCTTCTCGGTGCTCAGATCAATGTGGCTCATGAATCAAGGCACTGACGTCAAAGGACGCTCCGTGCATGTCTCTGTGACGGCAGCAGCTTCTGACAAAAGTGCACTATTTGATGCCCTGGGATGAAAACGTGCTGTGATTTCTTACAGAGAGCGCTATTGCTTACAGAGATAAGTGAGCCAGACCTCTGTTTGAGTCCAAAAAATATTTTCTCGGCTCTGCGGTGCGCTTGCTGTTAAGTTGCATGTGGAATATGGAAGATGGAAAGAAATGCTCAGAATCAATATGGTTTTCTTTTAACAAAATGTTATCAGTTATCGTGCAAAAGTGCCTATGAAAAGAATAAATTACCTTAGGTTTTTTTTTGCTTATGATCAGCTTATATCAAGAGCTCTTTCCCACCTAATTTTGCTGCCATCGTGCTTATTTTTGTCCTCTCAAGAAGGACTTTTTTGCGCACATGTGCCAAAGAGTCCATCTGAAATCCTGCCTGCTCAGTGCTGTTGTGAACTATCATATTGTAAATTGGTCAGAGACCTCCCAAATAATAGGCATATCAAGAGATTTTTACACAACACTCTGACTCACTGCACATAGCCTGCCATTCTAGGCACACCATCACTTCAGATGTTTGAGTCTTCATTTGCCATGACAACAGTGCAGAGGATAGAGCATGACACATCTTTGACAGACTGGGGAGTAAAATAGGCCTGTATGTGTTGTTTTCCTGTCACTCTCCACTTTATGTAACAAACATCTATTAAAGCCAGTGCTTCTCCTTGCACAATCCAAATTGCTTTGCAGAGTTGATAATGGCATTTTATCATGCGTCTGCAGACATCCAGAGACCATTAATGGATGCTCCCTAGCTGGGTGTAACATGATGCACTAAGCCAACTGGTCAAGTCACAGGCTGGGAATTAAACCCTTTCGGAAAATGAGGTGAAGGGGATAAATGCATCCCCCCCTGTTGTGCTCGAAAACATTTGCTGTGCTGTTGGAGTTGTTATGCCCAACACACTCAGTTGGCCTAATTATGGGAGATCAACACAAGTTGTCTGTTGTTAAAAACCTGCAATTATTCATGAAAGTGTGGTCTTTGAATTCTCTGATCACAGCCTGAAATAAAAAAGAAAGAAAGACACTTGAGCTGCTTACTGTTCTGCCGTAATCACAGCCACATATTAAACATAACCAGTTATGATAACGAGGACATTCATTAAGCTAATTAATGCATTAATTGGAAAATGTTCTGTGTCAACAGCCGCGGTTTTACATAACCCAAGTGGTATTGATATGATCTCTGTACTGTAAAGCACAGTAGTTACATAAAGTTTAAAACAAACAATCCATTGTTTGTAATGAGCATGCAAATGTGTGCAAAAAGGTGCTCCAACTGGTATCCTGTGGCTTAAGAATGAAGGTCTTGAGTGATTGTATTCCTTTGAATGCATCAACAGGCGTGCCACACCCAGGATGTTATCTTCCATCGTGGTTGCAGAGCAAGAGACAGAGAATTATGGAGGCATAAGGTTAGAAAATAGAGCCGCTGGTCAAACAACCTGATGCTAAAGCATGCAGCAACAGCGATGGCCGACGGCCATGCCTCAGCTTGGCCAGGCTCGGTATTTACACAGCTGTGTCTGGACTGGAGAACATCAATGCAGGTCGTCACCTCGCCGACCGCAGTGGGTCACGTCGGTACGCAGAGACCATAAACAAATTAGCACAATCTGCCTCGACTCAGGAACTTGTGGGCTGGCCCTCAAGAACACTGCTAACAGTAAACACAGTATTTATTTCTGAGATGTAAATATCATCTATCTGAGTGTGAGCATTTATTTACAGGAGGCTGATTTTTATTTCCACTCACTGCAGTCAGTTTTCCTACAGAGTTAAGCCATTTCTCTGAGCTAGTTTCTATTATTAATGGCATTTTAATTGGATTACTGGTAATTGTATCTAATCATGATGAGAAAAAGAGAGAAAGGACTACTGTGCATACCTTAGAGTCACTATCAGAGATACTGTGAGCAGAAGGGGCTGGCTTTGAGCAGCATTTTTCTCCAACATGTAGCTGTCCAATATGATGCTTCTATTAGCATTGCATAACTTCACCAATGGTTTATTTAGATTCTTTGCCCAAAAATGTGGGCTGACTGTAAACAGCTTGCACTGATGCTTCTGATCTAACGGAACAATGCACCAAATGTTCAGAGTTCTCTTATTGTGGATTCTCCTGCTTGCAGAGAATGCACTCTGTTGAGCTCAAACCAATAAATGAGCACTTATATATACATTTAATCAAAAAGTTTTGATCCTTAAGTTAAATTTAGCCCTCATTCCAAATCACACTGTCTTCTCTGATATGTATGCCATTAATTTTTCATATAAATCCACCCTGTTACCTAACCCGAAGCAATTAGCAACCTGTGTTCTGCTCTTCTTTCCCTCTTTGCCAAACCGCATAAACTCAGTCACATGTCACGTGTCTAGATTTATTAAAAGGCAACTTGGGTCAAAGGTTTAATAAGCGTTATCGATTTCTGAGTATTGTTCTGCAGCCATGCATAAAAATGATTGCTTGAGGTTCATTAAGCTTTGTTTAAATTCTGACAGTCTGTCTGAATTAGGTAATGGAGTTCAGAAATATCTTTGATTTTTCACTGGAAAAAAAATGTCATTCTGTCAACACTGCTCAATATGAAGTTTTCTTTTTTTTTTTTTTTTCTTTCTTTCTTTTCTTATACATAAATTTCCTATTGAACATAAATAATGTGGCATTAATGCAGGTTTGAAGAGTGAGAGAAGGATGTTTCTAACCCCCACAGTTAATGCTTTGTGAGAAATGTTAAATTTAATGTCAGAAGAAATATACTGCATGGTAGGAATTCGTGGATTTACAGGAGACTGAGAAAGTGCTTAATATTTAAAGAGCATAAAGAAAATTGCCCTTTCCATGATGGATCAACAACTTCAGCTGGGTAAACACGGTAAAGTATGGAGCACTCCGGGGCTGAGGAGTAAAGCAGCAGCTGTGATCATTTTCACCTTTTCAATGGCTCCTGTCACGCCTGGACGTCCAAACCTCACACACTCGTTTCTAGCATGAAATTTTACATCTTGAAAAGTGAGTTCATTGCGTCTCTGCAAGTAATTCACAAACTTTTTTTTTCCAATCTTTTTTCAGTGCTGGCTGTGCTGCTGAAATACATTTCCATCAAACACTTGACTGTTTTAGGCACCGTGGGATGAATACTTATGCCAGAGAGTCTGCATATAGGTTTGGATGTGTAAGTGTTGTGATAAAGGGTGGCAGACAATGACTTTCATATTGGTTCTCAGCCTATGCTGAGCTTTTACACAATAACTGCTGTGGATAGTCAGGATTTCTCCAACTTCTTGATATGTGCTATTGTGCGCTGTGAGCTGAGATGTGCACCGCGCTGCCCAAAGAATACCTTTGCAGTCTAAACGATGGAGCCCATAGATTTTGACATCATTATGAGCTATTCAGATGTTCCTCGCTTGATGTGCATATTTAAGAAGCCAGAGGGCTTTCAAAGTTAAACATGAAATACAAATGAGGTCTCCATGAAACCAAAGCCTTTACAGTCTGCTGCTGTGTTCTGCTTAATTTTCTCTATCTCCCTCTCTATCTCAATCATGCTCTTCCAATCTGTTACTGTTAGCTTTACATTACACAGAACAAAATAAACAATGGCATTGATCAGATCGTTAGTCGGTGATGCTTTGGTGTGTGAATACGTTTAAAATGCATATTTTCCCCCCAGTTATCCCAAGGGGTGGATCGTTACAATAATAATTTCTTTAAAAAATGAAAAATCTGAACTGAAAAATACTCCAACTCTAACAACTCCCCCTGGGAGTGGCCACTAAAGTAGCAGCCTCTGGCATGATCAGAAGTTTTTGACCAGTCATTATTTTCCAGGCCGTCTGATAAAGCCTCAGCAACAGGCATAACTCACACACACCTCAATTCACCTGCCAAGGGCAAGTGCACAAGGTCACATTTCGCCTCAGGTTACCACAGTGCAGTCCAGCAGTGCTATGAGCTACTGCTGTTACTTATTAAAGTTTTTAAAGTTACCTTTCACTATACTGACTTTTAAATAGAATATAAATATGCATGACAATTTTGCTTTAATATTTTTCCCCCTAAAAAGGGCTCCTTCTTCCTCAGTATTTGTTTAACATGCTGTAATTTGATTGCAGTGGAGTGTGTTTTAAAAAGAGCTTCTGTCAGATACTGTGTCGCATTAAATTTTTATGAATTTTGATAACCTTTCCAGAATGGTAAAAAGTTTCAGAACTTCAAAAGACTCTTTGTGGTGCTTCCTAGAAATATAAAGCTGTGTGTGTATATATATATATATATATATATATATAGTAAATGGCCTGCATTTGTATAGCGCTTTACTCAGTCCCTAAGGACCCCAAAGTGCTTTACACTACATTCAGTCATTCACACACTGGCAATGGCAAGCTACATTGTAGCCACAGCCGCCCTGGGGCGCACTGACAGAGGCAAGGCTGCCGGACACAGGCGCCACCGGGCCCTCTGACCACCACCAGTAGGCAAACATGGGGTTAGTATCTTGCCCAAGGATATTTGGCATGCAGCCAGGAGGCAGCCTGGGATCGAACCACCGACCTTCTGATTAGTGGCTGACCTGCTCTGCCACCTGAGCTACACCACCATACATATACATATACATATATACACACCAAGGATGAGAATAAACCTCACCAAAATAATGTATTTATCTTCCTAACTCTGGAAAAAGGAATTATTTAAACTATGCACTATGTGCACTGCAGAAAAGGAAAAAAAAACCCTTTTAATATTCCTGTTTCATTGTCACACTGCCATGATGGACACATGGCTTTGCTGATTAAAAGAACCTGGGAGCAAAATGCATAACAAATAGAGGCAGGTTTCAGTGCGATAAACCTCCAAATAGATAATGTGTGTTCATTTTTTCCCTAATAATTGCTGTTGCAGCTGGAAAGAAGAAACAAGTTGGAAGAAATGCTGTTTACTAACTACAAAACAGTGAGTCTGCATTATAATAAAGACAAGAGGAACATGATAAAAATGTGTGGAGGTATAAGTGTGCTTGTATGGTGCACTATATCAGTCACAAATCTATATTCATGGGATTGCAGTGGTAGTTCCACTGTTACATCACGTTATTGAATTGCACTGTATTGCACTGCATTTGGTGAGTAAAGCCGGCGACTGACTTGTATCAATTTATTGTCTTCATAAAAAATGTATCGGAATGAATCTCGCTCGTTGTGCGCGTTGTTGTGTGTTCAGATGTAAATCAAATGCTCTCAATGGGTGAGCTCGACATTGCTGTTGGGCAAACATACCATGCAAGCTGGTTACACAGTCATAATTTTCTATCCAAACAAATCTACTGTCAGCATCTGTTTTGTCTTTTCGTTGTCCGTGTCAGCTTTCCTGTGCTCGTGTGCTGCCAACACAACGAAAGGTATGATGAATGTTGTGCTTTGTGATATAAACGGGTATTAGAGTAACATGCAGCATCTCTGCAGTGAAGAGGCTTTCTCTTTTTTACTCTCGTGTCTCGAAGACATGCTGATGATCACAAATCCACACTGACCTTGTTCAATGTCAGAGGATGTGCATGTTGCTGTCTGAAATCTGCTGTAGTTTACTGGGTGTACAGCAACCCAATATTGCTCAATAACTGTTTGCCGTGATAGGGGGATGTTACTAGGTACAAGGGACAGTGGAATTGCTTCTGCAACAGAACAGAGATGAAAATAAATGAGCGAATAGGGATGTGGGAATTATTCTCTGAGGTACTGCACAGTGCACGGCTTCTTGCAGAGTAAGGGTAGTGGAGAGCCACAATCAAAGGAAAAGCTGTTTATCTTTGATTTCCTTCAATCAGTAATCAGGCCCCTGTTTTTGTCAATTATTTGTCCCTCGTTGACAGCTCGTAAGCCCATAAGATCCAACACAATGCTGAGCCTCATAAAGAAAAGCAAATCCAGAGTTTATAGGATTACCGACTCCCTCATAAACTAGGAACTCAACACCCTCCTGAGTGAATATTCCATTTATAGGATTTATTTTGCAGATCCCAAACAGAGTTCACCGCTTTGCTGAACCTAAGGAGATCAAATGGTAGAGCCTTGATGTCAACAGTGTGCTAGGCTTTTCAATATGCATCACCTCAGCTGACACGGTGAGAGGTAAATCTGAATGGGACATCAATACTGCGAGGGAGCAAATTGAACATGATCCAGAATACATCAGCTGAGAGACCTCAGAGAGGGGGTTAAACTGGATATCCCCTAAGGATACAGAACATATGCAAATAATTCATCCAGGGGTAGTTCTGCCCCAGGGGTTACGCAAAAAGAATGTGGGATAATAGAAATTTTAAAACTGGCAGTAAATTGATCTCAAGTAACTCTATTGTCCCCTTAACCCATATGCTACAAGTTAAAAGAAATTGCATGCTTCACATGTGATATGAGAGTGAGTCAATTTTATCATGCTGAAGCCCGATGCAGGCGCTGGAAAATTTACTTAGCAAGCAAGAAAAAGAGGCCATGCAAGATAGCTGTCTAAAATTAATTGTTATATAGTGTTCCTCTGTGTACATCTTTTTTATTTTCCAAATTATAATAACCTGAAGAAAAATATTAATTCCAGAAATAGGTTTAAGGTTTAAAATGTATAGACACTGATTAAACAGCCTGCTCAAAAAATGGGCAAAAGTAGGGGCAATTCTCTAACTCTTTGAATTCAGCTTTCAGTCCCACTGGTATATAAAATAAAGTGCCATACAATCTCCATTTACAAACATCTATGGAAGCATCGGTCATTAAGGGCTCACTGAATTCAAGAGTGGTATTGTAATAGGATGTAAGTTCATGAGATTTCTTCCCTCATAGGTATTACACAATCAACTCTAAGTAGTGTAATTGCAAATTTGAAGCATTTAGGAACCTCAGGCTCGAAGTAGCAGGCAGTTACAGAGTGCTGAGGCACATAGTGTTTAAATGTTGCCCCTGATGTGCTGCACATTTCCAAACCTCTTCTGCCATTAACATCAGCACAAAAACTGTGCGCCTGGAGCTTCACTACATGAGTTTCTATCGTCAAGCAGCTCCTGCAGCTATAATGTGTAGCTGTGTAGCTGGCCCAGTACCACTCCCACATTTAGAACAATACTTACTTCATTTTACTGCATTTTCAAAAGGGCAGTGATAATCAATTATTGTTGTTGAAAATGTATATTAATGAAGCTTATGTGTAAGTTTGATCTGATGTCACACATCTGTCTGCTTCCCAGGCGTTGGCGACTAATTTAAGCCATACATCACTGCCACTTTCCCAAGTTCATTGTGACATCACTGGTCTAGTCCAATCATCTTTCTGCTGGCCTTCTTTAGGCCAATCAGCCTTCACTCAGCGTACTTTAAATCTCACTGCGTGTCTGTCATTCGTCCTTGCAGAAGCCTTCGAACCACCCACCTCCTCCCCATTACCGCCTTTCCCTTGTCACTCAGGCTCCATTCAAGCCTCCATATTCATCTCTACCACCAGCGTCTAGACTCCGGGTGTCCTGCCCTAATCCCTGTCAATGCTGGGATTCAGTTCTGCTGTGATGGGACATCAGCGTCTATCCGCTAAATACCTCAAACTGAATTCTGTACATCAATAACTCATGTTCAATTCCTTCTAATCTCCTTATTGAAATATAGTACTGCAGTTGCTCCACTCTGTGACAGTATAGCGAGCTACTGCTTGCTCTCCTTTTGTCATTTTATGGTACATGGAAAGTGTTGAGGTCAAATACTATCGCTCAAGTAGCACTGGTTTAATTGTGACAAGATGATGTGTGTTTTTTTAGTATAATATTGGTATTTCCATCCATCCATCCATTCCCTTATCAGGACCCCAGAGGACCAGCTACCGTAGGCCGAGAGGTGGGATACATCCTGGACAGATCGCCAGTGACAGACAACCAATCACACTCACATTTGCACCTATGGGCAATTTAGAATCCCAAATAAACCTAACCCCACTTACTGCATGTCTTTGGACTGTGGGTGAGTATCCAGAGAAAACCCACACAGATAGAACATGCTCCACACAGACGGTGGATTCGAATGTAGGACCTTATTGCTGTGAGGCTAACCACCACTCCACCATGCTGCCCTATATTTTCATTTTTTTCAAATATCACAGTTAGTGGGTTTTAAAAAGACCATCTGTCAGATACTGTGTCGCATTAAATTTTTATGAGATTTTATAACCTTTCCAGGATGGTAAAAGTTTTAAAACATCAAAATATTCGTCACGGTGCTTCCTAGAAATATAAAGCTGTGAAAAGAACACTGAAATGTTAAAAAATATATAAATATTAATACGTTAACCTACATCAATACTGGTATTATTACAACATTTACACAATCACTCAGTAATGTAGATAATAATCACAACTGCAAAGCAAACCAATGAAACGGATGCAAAAACAAAAAAACTCAGAGATGACAGCTCGATGTAGTCTAATTGTGCAAAGTTTTTGCTTAACGATGGAAATGTTGTAGTGGAATCTTAAACAAATGAATTTCAAACTTCAAATTAAATCGACTTGTGTGAAGAAAGTGTAATTTGTAATACAATGTACGCAACATTTCTATGGTAACAACAATCTTTGTAAAATCCCTCATTATTCACATTCTGTGAAAATTAAAGCTCAAAACATTTTGATTGACATTCTGCTCATTACTACACAAAGCCCACACACTTCACAAAGTCTGCGGTTTGTGAAGTGAGTAAAAAGAAAAACAAATATCTTTCTTTCTAGTCACACACACAAACACACACATGCACAGATACTCAAGTGTATAACAATAACATTTAGCAATTAAATTTTTATGGTAAAATCATTTTTGGAAAAAAAAGATAAAAAATCCAGTTTAGCCCTGATTTTTACTAAAGCATCAACTTCAAAGTGATATTCAGAGATGAGCCACACAAAACCCAAATAAAAACAAACCTCTTTGACGCTCCCATTTTCTTCTCTGTATTTCAAAGTTGAAATGAGCCCATGTAACAGGCTCGCACCGTTTCTTTCCTCTCTACAAATTCATCTTTTCATCTCAAATCAGATCATACGAGAACTCCCAATGCAGCTTGAAGACATTTCGGCTGATTTGTTTCCATGCTCGTTTTCATCTAAGCATGCTGTTTACATTCGATAGTGTATTAATTTATAAGAAATGCTGCACGTGGCGTTGTTTATTTATGAGATTGTGGAGCCGCATCTAAGAACAGTTTGTTCTTCCCAGGAGTGGAGATTATTACCACAAACAACATTTTTTTTTTCCCTCTTATTTACTTTTGCATGATTTTCAACACGTGAAAATATGAACAATGTCTTGGAATGACACATATTAGGGGACTGGCTTTGTGCCTTAGAATGACATGTGTGGGCTTTGCTACAGCAGAATAGTTCCAAGTGTATGAATAATTTTGAGCTCAGAATGATAACATTTAATTGAATGAGTCAGTGGGAAGGCTGCGTTTAATGCCAGAGCCTATTATTCCTCGCTAACAGGGCATTTTCCTCTACTCTGATGATATCACTCACAATAAGGTACACTATGAAGCACATATGTGCTAACTGTATGGCCTTTTTCAGTCGGATACATAAGTGTATTCTATATAGGCCACAGCACAACCTGTTACAGATAACACGAGTAGAAGAGGGCATTATATCAAATGTTGGAATATGCATCAACATCTTTGCCACGAGTTCCTCTGTCTTTGTTTCTTAGTCGATAACATTCTTACTGCATTGAAGAAAAATCAATGTGTGCGAGGCATGATGGTATTGTGAATTCTAGACACACCAAGCTCCTCTGCAGAAATGTCTCCTGATGACTGAGGACGGTTGTTGTGCGTGAAAATTGCTCATCATCGAGCAGTCAGAGAGAGAAAGGGAGATGCAAAGGAAATAAGTCAAGGTAAAAATCGAGCTTTTTCAACACCTTCTTGTGTGACAGAAATGCGCCTCCTCTCTCCCTCGGCTTGAGAAGTGCACACGGTAAACATGAAACAGCCAGGAGATGGGGAAAAAAAAGAAAAAACATATCAAATATTCTGTGCTTTCTCTACAGTTATGTCAATATCGGGGTAAGCGAATACTCAATATTCTCCACCGACCTCCAAAATGACGAGAGGGGGAGGGGGGGGGGGGGATGTAAGACTTACAACTGCTGCAGTGTATTAGAAAGACTTGGCATAGGGAAGGGGCAGGGGCGGAGCAAAATAGTAAAATGAGGGAAAGACAAACTTAAGATTCAGAGACAAAGAGAAAGACAAACTGTTTAGTTAGCCTTGGAGGCTAATGTTTACATGACTGTTGTGCTTTAATATGCTTCTAATGCACTCCCATCTACAGCCTGCTCAATTATTTACACAATATTTTCCTTTTATACTTAAGTCATGCTTTTAGCAGAATGAAAAAAGAGAGTTAAATGGTTTAATTCAAGCTCTTCAGCTGTCTTTATAATATATTCAGACTTATCAGACATGCTCAGCCTACACTGGTTGTATTGAGTATCAGATCACAATCCACAGTCAATGGCTTTAGCCTATAACACATGGCTACATGTTCTCGAGGGAAAACTCCTCCGCACAGAGGAACATGTAAAGGCATGTGCTGGCTGAGGTCACTGTTTGATGAAGTGATGCTCTTGTAAAAAACTCATTATGAGAACGTGATGTTGTTGTGTAGGAGGGCATATGGATTGCATTGTAAATGGTGAGATTTGCAGAATACTGTAACAGGTTGGCGTGGGCTCAAACTGAGTATTTTCTCTTTTCCTTTTGCCCTGTTTAAATTAGGACATTGGTTTCATGGAGTTAGAGAGTGGGTGACACTGTAATATGTTTGCTCCCTCAGTGTCAACATGATTCAAACAATAATGAATCAGAAATGATGTTCCAATCATTATTTGTAAAATTATTTTTATATGGGCCAGTCTGCATTGTGATTGATTTTACCACTAAAATGAATTTTATGTTGATGCTGTAACTTTTGTACTTTTATTCAATTAGGATTTTAAATCTAAAACTATTATGGGGTAAGATCAGAAATTAACACGATTCTACCCATGAAAAAATTCAAAAACCTTGTCTAATTTAAATGTGCTGTTTTCTTTTTAAGGTCATATCCCTGTGCACCTCTGGATGACTTCCAGGATGGGTGGGGGTTTTTTTTTTGGTGGAAGTCCTGTTCTATTTGCACTTACATTTCTGTAATTTTAGTATGAATCTCAAAGGTGCACAGCAAATCCAGCATGTCCAAATTAACACTGTCAGATTTGATTTCAACACTATTAAAGTGTCTATATGGGTCCACACCAGAGAGTGTTAATTTAACTCTTTTTGGAGAGTTGGTACGTTAACTCTGATTTAGTGTTAAACACCAAATCTGTCTGGAGTTGATAATTTAACACTTACTAATGCTAACTTGGTGTTAAGAGTTTATATATTAACTCTCAAAGAGTATTTTAGTTTAACTACGTAAGAGTTATCTTCTAATTAATTCTAAAAAGCGGGAATTTTACTGTTCTGAACTTCTAGAAATTTCTTTTGGAAATAAACATTTACTAAAAAGACGCAATGGTTTTTGAAAAACATTTATTCTGAACTGTGCACCACAATTTCAAAACATTTTCTGAAAGATGTAACAGTGTACATGTTCTCACTTTCATTAGAATTTTGTTTATCAAAAGGTCTGACATAGGTAAGCTGGTAAATGCAAATAACAGCATCCTCATCACTTATTTCTTCAATACAATATGCATGTCCTTCATTCATCACTTTGTGGAACTTCAACGCACTTCTGCTCTCCCCCATATTCCATCTTCACAAGCATATCCTATGTGGAGATTGAATAAAAATTAGTTGACACTAATTAATGGCACAAATAATCCGGTAATCAATTGCAGCACAGTAAAAAAAAAAAAAAAAGGAATCCTCTTTGAGCCATTACTTGTGTAAAGTATTTTCCCAAAAGATAAGGACACAGGCAACAGGTAATACTGAACTAAATGTAAAACCTCAACCTTTTTCATTTTTACCTAAACTGTGTGCACAAAACTCTGGAGGGATCTAAATGCTAACGTAGAACCCAGTCAGGACATCTGTTACTGCTGTTTGCTCGTTTTTTATGGGAGATCGTTTTCAGGCTTCAAGTAGCACCATTATACCAACATTTCACATTCTAGACATTGTTTTAGGTGTATTTGACCAAAAATTTGACTGAAAATTCACATGCAAGCTTTTTTTCAAGGCTGTGGTATTTGCCCGCAAACAATACCTTTCAGCTAGCTAAAACAGAATATTATGCTATCACCGAGCAACATGGCTAATGCCTTCCACACAGCTTTGTCTCAACTCCAAAGAGCCACAGAAGTAAAAGCTAATAATAATAATTTAAACAGTCTTTGAAAAAAATGACTTACCAAGCATGGCAAACAACTCAAATATGTAGAGCAAAATGTTCTGAAACGGCTTCACTTCAGCTTCGATTGGAGCCGCTGGGGACGGAGTCTGTGAATTTACTCTATTGGTGTCATAGCCCCTGTAGGAGTTCAGAGTTAAGAGGTCAAGAGTTAATGTTTCCATTGTAACACCTCCAGATTTGACATAGAAACACTCATTTTTAACACTCGATTTTAACTACTATCATTTTACACCTCAGAGTTACATTAAAAGAATTTGACTCTACTTAGAGTAAAATTAACTCTACTTTTGCAAGAAGACTACTAACACCAAAACATTTAACACTTTTGAATTTGCTGTGTGTGCAGAAGGCAAACATCAGGCTCTTTGTTGGACTGAAGAAACATTTATGCTGAGAATTATCTGGCCATAACCCAAAGACCAAACAGCAGTTCCCACCTGAAAAGTTCACGGTGACCAAACCTTAAAATGGCACGTCAGTTCAAGAGTGAGGCAAAGACGTCAACTGTGGTGCTCAACAATAAGTCAAAACCAAAAGTCCAGTTGTTCAGGACTGAAGCAACCTAAAAATAGCAACTATGTTGATGAAGAAGATGTTTTTAAAGCAGTGAATCAACTGCTTTAAAAACTACATAGTAGACACACAAAGTCTTAATAAACATGTTCATCAAAGCCTCATCATGCAAGTTGTATCAAATGCTGTTTATCAAATGACCCAATATTGAAACTAAGGTAATTTCCTCTATATTCTTATTTTAGTTTAGCTAGTTTTTCAAATTGACAAAATCTTTTATTAGTTAATTAAAAATACTTTTTTGTATCTACTTTCAGTTTTTAATTTAGTTTTACTTAACCAATTATAACCTTGTGTTGGTTTTTACATTGTAGTATAGTTGATTATTCAACTGAGGCATCTAAATACTCCTTTCTCCAACAGTTTTTCATTATAAAGCGATTTTCAGACTGTGTAGCATCACTTTTCATGTAATACTATCGATATTGTGTATGTAATAGTGTATGAGAGCTTGAAAATTGTAAGCAAGCAGGTTTTCAATGCTGTATTTCATTCTGATAGAGTGGCACCATAGTGTAGTGGTTTACACATTCACCTAACAATTCCCAAGTTTGATCCTAGGAGGAAGAATAAATCAGTTTGGGGTTGCATCTGAGCATCTGGTGTAAAAATTCTACCAATTCAAACATGCAGAGACACCAGCTGTGGCGACTCCTTGTGAATAAAGGGGTAACCAAAAGTAGCTTTCTTCCTTTTTTTTCTTTTGTTTGTTTGTTGCTGATATAATTTCTGATGTCCCATAGCTGGCCTTGGTTCTCTTGTTATAACTACCTTTTAAAAACAAAAAAAGTCCTGGAATCAGCTTAAATTATATGGAAACACTACTAAAACACTAACCTAAAAGTAAAAAAAATCAGTACTAATATCTTTGACTCTAGTGAGGATCATCAGCCTCTACGTTGTGAGTTTGCCTTTTCTTTTCTGAAACAATGTTCTAAAAGCTGTTTTTTGTAGCAAAAAGATTAGATTGAATTACAACGAAATTGAACTCCAGACTGAGTAACGTCTGTGTGGAATAAAGAAACAAAAGGAGAATAAATCAAAATGCCACAATAAATGTTGAATGTTTGTTCTCTACTCTCAGAAGTGTAGCTTAGTGGTTACTACAGGTCAGAGTGATACCTCTTCAGGGACCCATAAAAAGATTTGTCAAGTCCCTGCGTCTTGATGTCAAGTGGGCATTTAAACAGATGGAGCTTCCTCTCTGACCTGGTGTACTTGTCTTGTCAACTTAACCGAATAAGTCTGCAACCATCACACTGAGTCAAGTAAGTTTGACCGATTTTGTGCAAAATGTTTGCAAATGTAACTATTCAGCTCTAGTGCTTTTGAAATCACTTTGGGAGAAACTGTCATCTATATTCATTGACCCTTCACTCATCTCCATAGGCATACTTTGCATCTAGCTATATCATTATCCCAATCAAGATCAGTGTAATACTGAGATCAATTATAGGATAATTCTGCTTTTCATCATATTGTATGGCCTTGGATTACTCAGGGTACTGCAGCTTGTATTTCCAGACAACTTGAACTTCTGTCTAATGCATAAAAATCCCACCATCATGGTAATAAAACTTTGTTTTGTTACTGGGTTGCTGTATTTTCACTTAGCACTGTAAACTAGGGCAAACAGATGCTAACAAAGCTTTACACTGGAGTAGTCATCAGGGAGCAGCAGTTCCTTTTTGTCCCCAGCATGACCCCCGCGTCAAATACAAGTTCACTATTAACCATAAAGTTTTGTTTTGTTTTTTCCAAACTTCAGAAATCACAAGTTCTCTAAAAGAACAGACAAAGCCTCTGTTTTTCTGTCCCTTTTTTAATAATCAACAGTATAATTCACTGGATCCCACTATTATGGAAATAAAACTTTGTTACTGGCCTGCTGTAGTTTCTCTTAAGCCCCTGTAAACCAGGGCATAAACCCAGCATGAACCCAGCATGAGCCTCAAGTCTAATACAAGTTCACTATTTGCAGTAAAGCTTTCTTCAAATTTCAGAAACCCTCAGTTCCTTAAAGAACAGCTAAAGGGTTGAACTCAGTCTCTTTTTTTCTTTCTTCATTTTAAAATTCCTCCTCTACTGTAACAACAGAGGAGACCAAGTACACCTGTGAAACAGAGGTGCCCTGCCCAAAGAGGTCACTGCAGCAGTGCTGCTGTGTCTCTCACTGTATAATGTCTTGGTGGGCCTTGGGAAGTTAGTCAGTGTGCCTCGCTGTAGGAACACATACCAGAAAAAGTAAGCGTATTAAAGCCCAACAGAAAGATTTTAGGGCAGATATATCAAAAATGATTGACTCATTACATGTATTTGATTCTTGGATGTGTAAGCGTATACTATACAAGTATACTATTATTTATATGTATATATATATATATATATATATATATATATATATATAATTATTTTTTTTATTTTTTTTTTAAAGAACAAAAACATGGCTATTAGAAGTTGTTTATAGTTTGTGATGTCCACATCTGTTTATCCTATAATTGTCACAAAGAAACTCACTAACAAGTGGTGGGTGTCTGGCAGACACTGATTAGTGGTGTCCCCTTACCATACTGATTTTTACAGCTTATAGGATTTTCATTTAGATGCAAAAGTCTCCCCAAGTTTAAAGAACAATGGTCGGCTGCCAGAAATTAAAATTAAAATTTAATTTCCAGGCAGTTAATGTGCTGCCTCAAAATTCTTGTGAACAGCCTTGAACTATAAAATTTACAATTTAATGACAGATTCCCACTTCTCATGCAGTGTTGTGTATTTAAACAAATAATGTTATTAGGCTCAAAGCCTTGTATTGCTCTGGCCAGTTGTTATGATTTTCCTGTTCTATCCAAGTCGCAACCTCCAGGGCTGAAGAAAATGAAGAAAAAACTAGAATTCCTCTAATGCCCACTTGAATCTGTCTGTTGACAGTCTATGTACATATTTAAAAGGCCAACTTCAGTACTGGAAACTATAGTTGTAGTCTAATTCTACTACTCGCCATGTCTCATCTCAGCTAATTGGAGTCTCTGAACTCCATCTCTCTGGTGCCTTTTGAGTTATTTTTTAACACAAGTAGCTGACAAATATTATAGTAGTGTAGTGTACTAAGAGATCATCTACAGCAGCGATGACAAACTCATTTTACATGGTGGGCCACATACAACCCACTTCCATCTGAAGTGGGCTGGACCAGTGAAACTCACCTTCCTGACAGTGTAAAGAAGTGTTACTACACAATAAATCCACGTGATGACAGAAACTTCTAGTGGCTCAAAGTCAAGCTAGACAATAGCTAACTGCAGCCACATGATGACAGAAAGTTGGATGGAAAATAAAGCTTTTCTCTTTTCAGTTTGTTCTGATAGACCAACAAACAGACAAATAAGAGTGGGTAAGAAGCTTAAATTCCTTACCCACTATAATTCTTACTGGCATTGCTATATTTTGGAATCGTAATGTCAAATTACACACGCAAGTTTTAATATATTCCTCAAGAAACATTCATTTCTTTCTTTGCAGAAAGTAGCAGATAACTGAATTTAAGCTAAAAGAGACTCTTTTAGCTTAAAAGAAACCTCAACCTGCAGCATATCCCAAAGAAATAATATGACTCATCCCAACTGTTTGAACCTCCTTAATCCTGATAAGACCTCGAGTCAAGTTAATCTCATGGCTAGACCAGAGACACAGGGGAATCTCTCTAACCCTGAGGAAAAACAAAGCAGACCATCGAGATGTATTCAACCTAAATAAACATCTGTGAGCAAATAAACAGAGCAGATTCCTATTAAAGGTCAAGTGCTTAAATCTGAAATAGAAACATGACCAGGCTGTAATCCAGCATCTCAGCCTTCACCAGCAATGTTCTGAACAAACAGAAATGTCAGCGCCAGAAAGAAAGCCATCTCCACAGGAGGCTCTTTTCATCAATGCAACATAGGGGAGAGACTGTTTACATGTCGGCCATGCCAGGAAAATACAGGTAGCGAGCAGGTCCAGACACAGAGTTTGACAATATGTTCTTTAAATCCTGGATATATTATTCTCCAGGGTGTGCTGCTGGATTTTTGTGTTAATGATGTGCAGCAACACATGGCAAGCAAATGGTTTGTGGATGCTCCCCTCATTAAATGGGGTCATTTGCTACAGCAGCAGGACTTAATACAACCTGAGATGAGACCAGCCTTATCAACAGCATGCCTCTCATGCCCCTTTCACACAGCACTCATTTGATTATGTTTGTTGCTCAGAATACTCAAGTGCCCAGATTTCTTTGTGGACTTTCACCGCACAAGGGACGGCGATGGTGAATGTGTTTTACAGCGTCAACTAGACTGTGAGCAGCGGCGAGTTTTGAGTCCACTTCTGAGTACTTATTTTATCAGTGGTCGTGACTGTGCTGCCCAGTAAAAATATATTTGCCGAGCATATTTTCCTCATCTTGCTCCGCTAACTGTCCATAAGGACAGATGCCTACAGCCACCGAGTCTGTCCTGGTTCACTGAGCCTTTCACTTCATCATAATCTTTGTCTCATCAAATCACATCACAGTTATTTCCCTCATGATGTAGCAATTTGTCATTGTAGTTTCAGTTGACTGCATTGTAAATGCCCTAAATCAACCTTGTGTTTACTTTCTTATCGTAGCGTGATCAGTTTACAAAAGGACAAGGCTGAGATTTCTTATAATATCCTGCTCGGTATCAAAGGTTTAACCTAGTTAATAATGAAGCCTCAATTACAAATCATTTCTTCAATTTGCCGTCGTAAATTTAAGAAACACTTATGAACGTTATGCTCTGTTTGTGTTTAAGACTGTCTTTGGAGCTGAATAAGCTTCCAGAAAAGCACATAGCCTCAACTGCGAGCTCGCAGAAGTTGGTAAGCGTCTTATGCAAAAAGAAATGTACTGTTTAACAGTTTACTTTGATCTCTGGCTGTGTCACACGGGCGTGCATGCATGCACGCACGCACATCACACACACTAAGTGTAAGTATCAAATAATAGCAAAGAGAACAAAAAAACCCACACAAAATGACTTCATGAACCCTAAAACTCTGAATTGGGTGGACGAAAACAAAGCAGTCACACATCAGTGAAGTGTTGGGGTATTAAAAATAAAATATTGTTTACTTTCTTAAATTATTTTCAAGTAACTGTACTATTTATCACTAAAACTTATGAAAGGAATTTTTTTTTTCTTGCCTGTCCCGTTTGGATCTTTAGCCATCAGAATTGTTGTCTGAAGGCCAAGAAAGACGCCAAGTGGATTTACTTTACCAAGTGGATCATCATGTCCTTGCCATATTGGTCCATTTGATTGACCTTTATTACAATTATGTATTTATTTGATTTTCGGTTGTTACAGACGGGACAGACATGACTGGGGGATAGGACAGGGAGAAAGAATGAAAGAAAGAGAGGGAGAGAAAGAAAAATAGAGGGGAGAAGAGATGGTGAGAAAGGGGGGAAGAAAAAAAAGAAAAACTAACAAAACACCTGGATCAACTGTATGGAGATAAAAAAATAAAAAAAAACAGAAGAGAAAACAAATAAAAAAGAGCAACATAATAAATACAACACCCTTACAATAAACTAGCTAACAGTAGATAACAGTAGATACTAAATGTTATTGTGCAGCACGCAAGATCGACAGCGCACAATGTGCTTTGAGGTAACAGCCAAGAAACGCAGACGCAAACGTGCATTCCCACCCCTTTATACACAAACAAATACTCGGACTCACCCGACATGGAGACAGACACAAATAGACACTGTACACACATTCACACTCCCCAAACATACTCTATATCCCAGGTCCAGGTACCCCTGCCCCCAGAGGGGCAAACCATTCATAGACCCAGGAGATGTAACCCCGTCTGTCCCCTTCTGGCCGCCTGTGCCTCAATTTTATTCCGCAACCTAGACATCCACATTACTTATACTCTCATAACACATACATATAGGGCCTTGGGGAGTGGGCACGTTATACAGCGTCCAGAGGATGGTCTGTGTATTCAAACCCACCTCTGGTGCTGATAGGTTTTTAGCTTAAACCTATTCGCTGGAACGTTCAAGACAATTCAACTACACAGCAAAAAGCATTGAACACCAAGCAGAGCTCTTTATGATTCTCGTATACGAGGGAGACCAACTGGACAAACGCCGTTCCTTCGCTTGACCCCAGTTGCTCTTGTCCGTTCCCCCGTAACACTGCTCTTTTATTGAGGTTACATGAATATACATAAGTTCATTAACATATGACGTATACATACACACAAAGAGTACCTTGCCTGTGCGTTGTGTAAGTGTGTGTGTGTGTGTGTGTGTGTGTGGGGGGGGGGGGTCAGAGTGTGACCCCATGACCGACTTCCCTAAACCTGCTGGTCTGGAAGTCCAGCAGTTCATCTAAATAAAAGGCACTTAGACTAAAACAGACATAGATACGTTTATCCTACCATGAAACAGGATGTGGGTGTGAATACCAGAACCCTCTGGAATGCACAGAAAGTCTTTGCAGACTACTAAGGATCAGACCCCTATCAATATGACATCGACTATAAACTCTAAGCATATATGAGTAAATATCTCTAAGCATAAATGACAATCAACAATACAAATCTAACAGGCGCTGGTGGCCTACCCTCAATTTTAAATGCATATAGACACTGAGGGTTTTCGGGAGGAGCTGTGTTGCTCTCTGGCAGGAAGCACCATGCCCTCCTGTGTTTTAAATGCATTTTAGAACAGCACGCAGCAACACTGCATATGAGCGGGCGGAGGAAGGTTTGGGGTCTTCACTCACCCCCGTTCTGTTAACCGTCAGGACTGGAGGTGCTGGCCGTCAGACTGGGGGTCTGGGATGTGGGGCCTCCCTGCCACTGCAGATAAGGAGGCGGTCTGCTTGCCTCCACCCCAGAGAGAAAGGAAAATTATGAAAGGAAGATAACACGATCGTACGTAGCATAATTAATTATGTCTCCCTATAATACAGGGCTTCATTCAGCTACACCTCAGGCTTCAATATTGTCTGAGTGATAATGTAAAATGAATATTACTGTTATTATTATTATTATTATAAACCACAAATGGAACATTTTTTATATAATGACAGTGGTAGAAATAGTGCACCACTGGGTCTCATTTCCAGATCCTTGAAATAAGAGCCAAATAGTAATATATATGCAAAATATATTTTGTAGCTGTTTCAATGCGCTATTGTGACAGGTCATAGTTTATTCTGCTATTAATTTGGTGTAGATTTGACTTCTCATCAGTTAGGCATGTTTCAGGGAGACTTGATTGCATGTCATCATCGCGTAGACTTACATACCCAGAATCCACCGCAGCTCAGGTGCAGCATTTGCACTTCTACAAAGTTAGCCAAGCCATTTCTGATCCTTGCGTCATCAGATGTCACCTTATGTCAGCAGAGATTTGAGACGTCTCTGCTCTGTGCAGACTTTCTAGTGACTGCTAGAAAACATCATGACAATAAACCCTGAGATTACAGAGGTGCCGTGACAGTTTTTTAAAATTTTTTTTTTATTGTAGTGTGATGTTCACAAGACCAGGTCACACACCCCATTCCCCACGCTCAGGGTGTCAGATAATGCCATTTTGACAAAGCCGCTGGTGTCTCAGACATTCACACATGGTGTCCTCTGGCATTGGTGTTGGTGATACACCACTTGCAGCAGTAGTGAGATGATTGTCACTCACAACTCTAACGGTATGGGTGCTGCACATAAAAACACACAAGGACCAAGCACTACTAAAGTTGGTGATGGCAGGTCCCAATATTTTCTTAAATCTAACCATATGACATTGGCGTACAAATGTAGCCAGCATGAGAAAATGATGCCGCAAACTCTAAGCTCCCAAATGGGAAACAAACTTCAGTTTGTTGCTTGACAAACTTGGCCACTGCCACCCCTCCTGGCTTTTTTATGTGGGCTTTGCTGCTCTGTTAAAAGGAACTGTTTCCATCTAAAAATGCTGAACCCGGGGGTGTTGGGTGAGACCTTGTTTCTGAGTAGTGGTTCCTGACATTATTTGATGGCCCGTGATGAGAATGCATACATCATCAAGTGATGCACACTGCTTAACGATTTCATACAGCTGCACTTTGAATGAATCAAATAGCCTGAGGTGGGATTTCACACACACATTCACAGCAACACACATAGACCTGACCATTTTACCTTTGTTGTTTTTCAAGGGTTCTTTTGGTTCCATACGACTTTCATTGGACATGGAGGTCATGCAGCCTAACTGGCTGACTGATGCACATTTTGAACTTTTTGAAAGTGACCTAATGAGTCTAATGAGGCCTAATGAGATTAAAAAAGTTGAAATGACACATGTATTAAGACAATATAGGTAGATAATTGGGCATGTACAGATAGGTAAGGGGGAAACCTGCTTAAACTTGAAAGTGTTGGGCCATCACAGGCTGCCAGAGCAGCTCCAGTGTGCTTTGATTTTCCATTTCTCTGAAACTCTACAGCAGGGGTGGAATGCTGTTCTTCCTAAACGATTCTCCCTTATATGGTGTTTTGATGATGGTGGTGGAGGACGTTCTCTAACATGCTGCTTCAAAATCTCCCATATGAATTTGACCGAGTTTAAAGCTGATGCCTGCAAAGGCTTTTCATGATGTGAGTTACAGTTTCCAGGCAGCTGTGTATTGCTTCACTTAGCAAAAGTGATCACTGCAATCACTGGAAACTCAACTAGATTATATAGAAAAATGTGTTTTTTAAATGATTTTTTAATGTTTTCCAGCCTGCACAGTGTCACTGATGTTTTGAGTCAAGGGTGCTTCTTAGGCTATTGTCACACCAAGGAAAAGGGTTAGAAAACCAAGTCTGCGACCATTTGCAGATCTAAGCAGGCCTTCAAACTGAGTTTGGTCCATCAAAACAATATAAACAGCCATAAGATATAATCGGTCTGCTACTTAACAGGGTCAAGTTGGCACTTACATGCAGTCTGTTTGCCATAATACTGCAATTAGCTGTGATAAATCACAAATCTGTTGCCTGCAGTTGCAAATCTGTTGCTGTCTACATCACACATGCAGTGCTGTACCAGAGCCAGGGTTGGACTCGCCACCAGCGGTCCACGCAGAATCCACACATCCACAACTCTCTCAGCCAGAGGCTGGGCCAGTTCTGAATGGGACAAATTTAGAATGTATTAATTTATAAACAGACACAGCTATTTCATTACATTAATGACCAGCACTGTACCGAGAGCTATGCAAAAAATGAGGGAGTGAGTAATGTAGAAACCAAATAATAGAGTGTATGTGGAGGGTTTACACATGTTTCTCTCAGAAAACAGTGTGGTACTTCAGATGAATGACAGGAGGCTGAAGAAGAATGAACTTGTTTGTAATACAGGGGTGAACTCTTCTGTTAGAAATTTCTGGGCACTCTGTGTGGTCCTGAGAATCAAAACCAAGGTGAACTGTAAGGATTTGTCCAGACAGTTCACATTACAAACTATTCTTCTATACACATCTGAAATCTATGTGTAACAGCAGATACAAAAAAGGCATAGAATAACACAAGAAATTATTTACTGTCAGATCCTGAACTATCAGTGTGATAATGAACATAATATTACTCTACTATGTGCATAAATGCATGAAATGTCCAGTGTGTGTGAAACTGCAACTAGAAAGCCTTGATATGGAGGCATCTCTGAAGAAATGTTACGTGCACAGTTTTTTGTTTTTGCAGGTAAAACAGGGGGCAGCCACAGTCCTGAGTAAAAAAACCAACCCAACCTCTTTCACCGCATCATTCAGAAGTTAGAATCTGTGGTCCTGTGGTGTAAAACACAAGTTCTTTTTACATGAATATTAACCTTCAAACGTCATAAAAACTGTTGTTGATCACAATTAATGAAACAAGATGCTTCCATCCTTGTACGGGCATTTACAGATGTGGACATATCAACAGTTATCATTGTCCTGGAATCTCTTGTGGTAGCTGGCCTGTCTCTTTTGCTTTTTGTTGGGTTATCTCCCCCTGGGTTGTGTTTACCCTCCTCAGTGCACCTCCACCTGTCTCTCCACCTTCCCCTAGGCGCACACCTGCTGCTGGCCATTATTGTGACCAATTCAGGCTGAAGCAAACAGTCAGTCATCACCAGATCATTTCGTCAACTCAGGTATGCTCACGGCCTCCATCTAGATTAGAGTCTTTAGGCATAGTGGTCAAATAGCAGTAAGTGGGTAGGGGTTTTAATTCTAGGTGCTGCTTACTGTCTTAATTCCAACTGAATCAGTAAGGGTGTACTTAGTTTTTCACACACCATATAATATGTCATGTATTACTGCTCATCTGAGATTGTATTTTCCCCATTTTAGTTCATGCTAAGGATGAATCTTATTCTGTCCTGATATGTCAAACCTTAGACTTGAAAGAAGGTGTACTCTCATTTTTTGTTTTTATTTTTTTAGCAAGGATGTATATTCCCAGAAGGTCATTTCATGATGATAATCTCGGCTACTTTGTCTGTTACTTTGTCTATTCCTGTTAAAACATTAGCCCTCCTTCATGCATTTATTCATGTCAGACCTACACAAAGATAACAACACAATGTATTTCTTCAAAAAAACCTCTACAATAGCAGCAAACTATTAAAAGCAGAAACAAACTAAAACCAGAAGGGCCTGTGAAACCAGCATTAAGTGCCATTCATGCAGAGTGGCATCTCCAGAAAAGTAGTTTTAACCTTGACAAATGTTTTTTTTACTTGAAAAAGAGGATGTGTTTTTCATTATGCAAAGAACAGAAAAACACAATTTCGCTCAAAATGAAACAGTATTTGGATGAGTGAATGCCATGTTGGTACAATGTGAAAAGTGAAATGTGGTTTATAACTGGATGACTTTGAAAGCATCTCTGACAAGCGAAAAGCCATCAGTCTGGGAAACCATGGGGAAAGCTAAGAAAATAGCTTTGTTGGATCATATTGCGCAGTGTGAACCCCTTCAATTTTTTTTCTAACACACCTATCTTGAAGCAGATAAAGCATACAGAGAGGTTGATGCACAGAGCAGTAACAGTTTGGTAAATGTGTACATCACTCATTTAAAATCCCTAGAAACTGTTTTCTTAAATGATTTTTGAATTAGCTGTTTAGTATTTCATGATAAAGCTGCTTTGCTTTGTTTACATCTCTGTTATTTACATCTCTGCCTTTATGATTTCTTTGACGAATCTGCATCTGTTTGTTACCTAAAGCAAGAAAGTCTGAAAAGATAAAAGCTCTTCTCGGTAGTCGGTTCATCTGAGTTCAGCCGTGTTCACTTTGCATTTGTGACACAACCTCTCACTGTACCAGCACTCCACAGACATTGTATGACAATGGGGAAACAATGTTACGTATTCACAGTTCACTTCTGTTAAACACTGAAAAACAGGGGCCCTCATATTTTTTGAATGCACAGGTTATGCCTTTGGAAAGACTTATATGTGTAAGAAAAAGCGGAAATTTAAGTAGTGTATATGGCATTAATCCAAGGGATTCTATTACAAATAAAGCTCCTGTGATTTATTTTATGTCCTTTTCCTCATCTTAAAATTCCTGGAATTTTAAGAGCATGCACTGTAGTTCATGCCTGTTTTTGCTTCTCAGTACTGAAGAGTAAGTGCTAGACTGAACAAGGCAGATACTGTATTCTGCTGTGATTGGTTGTTTTGCCTGTTTTGCTGTCAGGCAAACAATGACACTCTGGGCCTTCGAAAAGGTCGCGTGGCAGCTAAATGGGTCAGCTGTGGATTTGGCTGCTTGCTTTTTCAAACTGCTTTGCTGCTGACGGGCAGATTAAATAAGTTTTGAAAACCTCTGAATTGTAACTTTACAGTCCCGAATGAAAGCATAAATGGCTCCAGTAGGTCTCTGTACCCACCGAAAAAGAATGGGTTGTAAAAACTTTGAAAATAATCTCCATAACAGGCTGTCAGTGACACATCACTATGCTTTCTTTGTCTAACTGTCAGCACAAACATCAAAAATAACATAAAGGTAAGGCAGAAAAGTTGAACATTTAGAAAAAATATGAAACTATGACATTTTGACTTTTTTAAAAAGAGCTTTAAGCTCTTTTTATATTTTGTGAGGCAATATGAAAACATGTCTTGTATTTAGTAACTTTAAAGTCCAGACTCTTTTTAAATATCTTTTCTTGTTTAAATTAGGAATTTAAATGAAATATTTATTGTGAAATCTCACCTCAGGCGTGGGTCAGATACAGGTAACAATGTATTGACCAGAGCACCTGAAGCAAGTGGTTGAAAATGCTTTGTCTCTTTCAGAAATAACAGTATACTATATTCTGTATGCAGTCTAATGTAATCTATGTATGTATTATCAATGTATGCCAGTGTGCTTCTAAGTCATGCCACAGAACATAATAATAATAATAATGATAATAATAATGATAATTATTTCAAAAACTTCACAGAAATGTCTAATAGGATAAAGCGATTAAGTGATTACATTTTATCTCCAAAAGATCATCACATTATGCAAAAATGATTTATTCTTTATTCAGTGCAATAACTCAGTTGCAACATGAACGATAAACAAGCCACTGTCTGCTGTTCTTCCTTTACTGGCCAAGTTCATGTAAATGAACATTTTTTTTTGCCATTACAATCCAAACAGCAGTGTTGGGGAGCAACGGAATACATGTACCACCGTTACGTATTTAAAATGCAAAATATGAGTAACTGTATTCAGTTACAGTTACCATTTTATAGAATACAGTTAATTTGTTGAAATAAAGGGATTACACAGCAGTCTTTTCCTGTTTCATAGGTTAGGCTATGCCCTCTCTATTTTTGGTAATTCCACACCGGTGGAAACCCAAACAAAACACGCCTTAAGAGGCTCAAATGCCTGTGTCTCAATCTCGCGTCTCATAATGACGTGAAGAAATATTTTTTAAATGGTTTAATATGAAGGCAATAGGCAGAGTGTTACAGGCCCTAAAGAATGTAGCCTCATGGGCAGTGTAGTCCGTGCTGCAGGGAGAATGAACTGCCGTACCCGTTATGTGTCTGTGAGCGAGGGAGGGAGAAAAAGGCGAGTGGAAAAGTACGAGTTGTCACCAAGCAGAAATGGGAGCTGGAAGCATGTAAATATAATTATAACCACTGCAGCCAAAAAGAGTGTCTGACAAGCCCAGTTGTAAGTACGCTATTAAGACTCGACTGTACACTGTGTTCGTGTTTTCCTCCGAAACAATAAATTCTGTTGGAGCAGCCTTTCAACGCCTCTCTCTGTCTCTTGCTAGCAAATTTGACCCAGACAACAAAGTAAAGCTAGTTTTCGGCTACAAGCCCGACACGTATTAGCCAGAGGTCCCTTTACTACGGTCCGGAGCCGCGGACCTGTTTTATATACGCGCGGAATAGTTTTCTATACGAGATCGCTGCAAAAAGTGCAGCCTTAATGTCCACCCTACTGTTACTCATTTTATATTAAGATTTAAAGATCTAGTTGGTATTGGTATGGCAAGTAACCTTCAGTAATAGTAATAAATCACATTCATGTAGTTGTAAAAAAGCATGATAATATATTAAGTAATCCAAAGTATTCAGAATACGTTACTCTCATTGAGTAACGTAACGGAATACGTTACAAAATACATTTTGGGGCATGTATTCTGTAATCTGTAGTGGAATACATTTTAAAAGTAACCTTCCAACACTGCTAAACAGTGACCAATATATTATATCCTTAGTACGCTGACATGATAAAATCAAAACATGCATGTAAACTGCAACTTTTTCAACTTTAAACAATAATATTTATAATTCATTCATAAAATTCCCTCAATTTAGCGGTCCCTGCCCCCCTACATCGACCCCCGTAACCCTCGGGTTACATATGTATTAGCATTCCAGCAGTTCCCTGTTCTCATCTCTTGTGCACTTATTACATATCCTTGTTCCAGCAGCCCACTTCTCATCAGTATATCCTGTTTCCACAACACCTGACATGGATGGCTCCAGTAACGTGTTTCTCAATCATATGCTGAAAGGCTTGGGTAGCAGGGGGTCTTTACCAGTGTCATCACTGGTAATTCACTTTGTTCTTTCACAGTTCATATGATCACTGCAAATGAGTCATTTTTAATTATTCACTGATTTTCTTTTAGAGACAATCTGTCACAAAAAACAATTATTGGATGAATCAAATAATGGAAATTTTCTTCATTTTTGTCTATAAAAAGTAAAAAACATACCTGATCTAAATTTCTCCTTGTGCACCTCTGCAAAAATGCCGACACCTTAGCTTTTTAAAATCTGATATTTCACCATAGACCTCAAACTTGTGCAGGGGGTAAAAGTTTAACTTTTTATTTTTGTTTTTTGCTTTATATATTGCGTTATATATCTTTATTTTTATTATGCGAGCATAACAAGATCAAGGCACTTCTCCTTCACATGGTGCAAAAAACTCCAATAACATAAAGGTTTATTTGCACCATCTAATGCAGCAAACAAACAAATGGATACAGTCCCAACCATGATGGAGGTGATATCACACAGTACCAAGTGACCGTAATAAACAAAATGCTTTAAATGTCAGCTGTGCATTTTATTGGGTTTATAAAGCATTGCCTTTCTTTAACACAGCAAGGAGGCTGCTTAGATAAGTGTAAATTCAAAAAGACGGCCATTTTCCCACCTGTATACAGTACAGAAATTTGATTAGGTTTGTACCCTGAGTACCAGTGGGATCCAGTATTCTCCTTCACTAAGTGATTCAGTAAATGGAAAAAAGAAAGCTCTGCCAAGGGCAGTGGAATAAAAGTGAGAAAGAGATCATTTTAATGTGAGTATTATAATCAAGGTTTTGGTGTTTGAATCCTGACCTCAAAATATGACCGCTGTGCACATTTAACATGTGCTTATCTGCTAATATTCATATTCATTAATGACCATCCAGTTTTCCTTTTTAGATTTTTGTACTTGAACTGGTTTGCAGCTCAGACACCTAGCCATCGCAGAGATCCTGAATGGTCATTTGTAAATAATGAATGCTAGCCTTGTGCTGTCTCTATACCATACATGAGAAAGCTTTTATGCAGTCAAAGACTAAGTCGAAAAATCAATGTACCGTAACCCGAGGTCACTCTTTTTATTGTACGGGTGTGCTACACGACCCTTTTGAGCAAACAGCAGACAGAATCTGTGCTAAGAAAATCAAGAGAGGAGAAAAGAGCTGGAAAGGTGCAGGAAAGGACAAGTTGACCTAAGATCAGTTAAAAGAACAGAAGAACAGAAAGCTGAAGTGTTTGTTGTGCCTTTCTGAATATTACACCCAAATAAAATAGTTAACAAAAGAGCCACAGGTAGTTTTAAAATCCCTCTTTTTATGCCATTCAACACCCTCTTCTTTTCTTCCCAGCTTGATTCCACACAAACCCACAGCCCGCTTTATACATTTAGAATAAAAACACAGTGGAGGTTACTACAATAAACCCAGATTGTGAGACGGGTCCTAGTGCAGCTTTTATAGCGTCAAGGAGAGTTTCATCTTTAATATTTTATATATTTTGCACAATTTACAAGAACAGCACAGTAGGTGACTATGCCTAAACACAGGGAATAAAGGTACTTAAGAGACGCTTCCTGATCATGACTGAAAGTACTTTTTTCGCCAATATTGTCAATAAAAATAGAACATAATCTTTTTCATCCTCATTCAAGTCCTCACTTTCAATCTCCTTTTCAATTGAGGTTATTTTTTTTTCTTAAGGATAAGGCTTGTTATTGCTCGCTTCAGACACTTTCTCTGTTTTTTCGATTTTCTCATTCCAGAGTTGCTGTCATGTTTCTCTTCTCTCCCGCCACTCTGCCTCCACAAAAGCTAATTGTGTGAAATTATGCTGTCTGCCTCAAGTCATTGGTAGTCAATTGTAAGTAGTTTCTTTTTCAATGAAAATGACAACCTTTCATACTCTATTCTGTAAGAACTGTAATTTGTCTGACAATTACATCTTACCAGTCACTGGTCGTCTTCTATTACAACAATTAACCAGGCTTAACTTTTAATAATCTTGGCTTTCTTGGCTTTCTAATACCAATGAATACCCTGTGCTTTTCCATAGTTTGATATGTTACATAATAATTCTGAATGTTTTGGAAAAGGTGCATAAACTTCCAGGCTTTCAAAAATTGCTCATCTCAAAATTTAAACTGATGCTAACCTTTGTTCGAATGTGACAGAAATGCGGAGGAATACAGGAATTAAGTGAAACCTACCATTTAGAGTGGCTTACTTTGTGGCTCTGCAGTTGGAGGTGATTATGCTTTATGGGTTGTGCTCGAATTAATTCAAATGAATGAATACACTTAAATAAAACTTGGGTCAAATTGTGTGAGCCGCGTTGGCATTTTATTTTTTCGCTCCTGACACATGCTGTTATTGTGCACATTTATTCCTCAGTACTTCTTAGCCTGAAACTAACTATTGGCAGTTAATCTGCTGATTATTTGGACGAGCAATCCATTAATCATTTATTCTATATGTCAGATTACAATTTCATAAAGGTCAAAGCAATGGCAACAAATGTTTAAAGTCCTTTTCACACATGGGAATTGTAACATTTACTGACTTAATAAATCTGCAAGTGTCATTCAGGCATAGCGTGTTTTTATATTAACGTGTCTCATTTGGTCATAAACACAATGACAGAACAAGACACAGTTCACACGTGACTTTTTGTAACTCTCCAGATATCTTTTAGCGGCTGCTCTTATAAATAAAGAGGCCTGTATTTTTAATACATAAAAAAATCAGTAGACACAAGTAAAAAATAATAATAAGAAGAAAAAAATACATTTTGAAGTAAAGGACAAGGAAGAAAAAAATACTGCTATTACAGCTACTCAGAGAGTCCATGTAGTCGGTATGTAAATTCACAGATTTAAGCACAAATTTTGATCTTTATTTTTCAGTATACAAAACAAGAGAATGGAAAGAAAACAAAAATCCTTTTAGCAATTTTGAAGAGAAAACTAAGACTGGCTTTCTAGCTCCAGTCCGTTGGCTTGTGTACACTGTTGAATGTTACAGTTTTTAAAAGTTTTCCCTGGTTGGCATGCATCTGTAAATTAACTTTAAATTTAGCAAACTTCAGCAAAAAGATCAGATGTCACAGCATACTGTTGTGGAAGTTTTCCATTAAATAAAGCCTGCAGACGAGCGGTGAGCGGTAGCTAACATTCTTTAATCAAAACACACAAAGAACAGACAACCAAGCTTGTGGAGAGCCTCCATGACCGCGGGGCAGACGGTCAGCAGAGTCTCTCTGAGTCTAGCATGGCTCTCGGTTAAATACCTTCTCTAGGAACAAAAGGCAGTACACAGCTGTTTCACACCTTAAGGTTCACACTCCCTTGCTACCTCCCAGAGTCCTCGAAGAGACAAAAGGTTCTTCCTGTGAAGTTGTCTGCTTCCCCCAACTTCCTTACTACACCCCCACCATTTGTCTTACAGTATGGGTGTGGAACATGTTTAAATCCAGTGGCACCAAGGCATTATACAATAAAATAATGTGATTAATACATAAATAAAAGAAATTCCTATACAATACTTACCTGAAGCCTGATCTGCTGTTAGATCCAGTCTAGTTCGGGATAAATTATTATAAGAAAGTAAGTATCAGATAAGACCTAGCATCTTATCTGATACTTACTTTCTTGGCTGTAGCTCAGGTGGCAGAGCAGGTCAACCACTAACTAAGAAGGTCGGTGGTTCGATCCCAGGCTGCCTCCTGGCTGCATGCCAAATATCCTTGGGCAAGATACTAACCCCATGTTTGCCTACTGGTGGTGGTCAGAGGGCCCGGTGGCGCCTGTGTCCGGCAGCCTCGCCTCTGTCAGTGCGCCCCAGGGCAGCTGTGGCTACAATGTAGCTTGCTATCGCCAGTGTGTGAATGGGTGAATGACTGAATGTAGTGTAAAGCGCTTTGGGGTCCTTAATGACTAGAAAAGCGCTATACAAATGCAGGCCATTTACCATAAAATTAACATTGTGGTGCAGCTGTCAGTACTGCTACCTCATCGAAAGGTCCTGTATGTGCCTGGATTGTTTTGCTGTGCCTGCTTGCCTCATGCAGTCCAAACACATCCATGGAATTAGGTTAACTGATGATTCTAAACAAGCCATTCACACTCATTCTGAGGACTAGCAACCCTTCCAGGCTGTGCCCTGTCTCTTGCCCTGCGACAACTCAGATACCCTCCAGCCCCGTCAAGACCCTGAACTGGATAAGCACAAGAAAATGGATGGGTGATAATAATTAAGAAAGAAGGCACTATTTTGCATGAGAAAATGCCTGCAGCTCTTTGTTTCGGAAGCCCTCATGGATGCTGCAGGTAAGACTAGAAACAACAAATTAACTTAACTTCTTCCAAACATTTTATCAAAGCTCATTACTTTGACCTGTCACAGAGTCTGCTGTCAAATACAACTTTGTTACACAAAGCTGTGGTTTTATGGACCATAAAAAATGTTGTTCCACTTTGTAATAGTTGTAAAATAGTAGAGCAAAGTGAATGAGGGTAGGATCAATATAAATAAAAAATGTTTGGTGATTTTGGAGTATGGCTCCAGACAGCCAAACGCTGCCTGGTGCTCTCTCTGCTTATCGATCACCGCTAGAGTTGAAACTTGGTGTTCAGATTTTATCCTTCACTGAACACTGCTCAGTGACAAGCCAAATAATGGGTTAATCAACAAAGCTGATTCAGTTGTGTTCTTAATGTTAGACTTGCAGGCCTTTTTCACAGCAGACTTTTTGATTTCTCGCAGTAGGGAAAGCACAGATGGAATTGATGATGGCTCAGCTGTGTCCCAGTGTCCCAGCTAACCATCACAGCAAACCAGCATGCATAGTAGCAGGGCTTCCTGTAAGTGAATTGCAGTCATTATTAAAACACCTGTGCTTTTCCTGGTGTGACATCTCAAAACGTCTGCTGTGATAAAAGTCTATTATAGAAAAAAATTTATACAGCAAAATATTTTTCACACAAAGTTTCCATTTGAAGTATTTTAAGGCCTCAGTCACACAGGCCGAGAGACTCCTTGGTGACCACCTGGCAACCATTGGACACTAAGGAAATAAAGAGTATTCTCTGACCAGTGGCAAGTGGTTGATGGAGGTTGCTAGAATAAATTGGTTACAGAGCATATACTGGATTCCACTGGAAATCTCCTTATGAGTGCTTTTTGTGATTCACATACATTCAGACTCCAATGGATGCATCTTGGGGTTAACATTTTGCCCAAGAATATTTGGCATGCAGACTGGGGCAGCAAGGGATTGAACCATCAACCTTCTAATTAGTAGATGACCTGCTCTACCTCCTGAGCTACATACAGGAACCATGACTACCCATAGTTTGTATATGCAGACTGTGCAAACACCAAGTAACTACTCTGCCAGGGTCCTCTTTTGTACGAGTGACTTGCCTGACAATTATTTTGTGACTGCACCAACTGGTCTCAGAAGAATTTACAGTAACACTTTATAATGCAGACTAAAGTTCAAATTATGTAAAGGAATTTCAATGCATTTGATTTGAAAGTACAATGTAATTGTATTTACCTACAAATACTTAAAAGTGTGTACACTAGAATAAGTGGTTAGTAAGTCCTGTTTTTACAGAAAACAAATATAATTATCCTGTGAGCAAATTAAAGTACTGCATAAGCATTTTAGGTCATTTTAGTATTTTATAACTTCAGGTATTTTACAGGAAAGGAGACACATTATTCTATAACTAAATAGTAATCAAGTAATTTTAAGTAGTGTCTAAATTCTGGTTACTTAAAGGAAGAGATCCATTTATGACTATCTGGCCATCATGTCTCTAGCTATCTGTGTTTGTGTCCACAACAGAGTGTAATCAAGGCTGAAGATGCACAGCTGGAAACAACTGCAGTTGCCGTCACAAAAACTGGCAGGCTCATGGAAGTCCACATGTACCCTCATGTTCATCTTTTGATGATGAAATTTATGTCATTCAGACCCAAATGCACCCTAGCAGACCTGCTGATGCATAAAATATAATCAAAGCTTATGTTGTGCAACTAAACACTCAGGTTGCTGAGGGACTTTCCATGATGCACTGAATGTTTCTCTCCACTCCACTTTCTTTACTGTCCATAGCCCCTTTTCCATTAATACCAACTTGGATCCACTGGACACAGTTTTCAGGGTTTGCCATTAGGTCATAGTACCTGGCACCAGGTACTAAAAGAGTACCTGCTTTTGGGTTCCAAAGCGATCCGAGCAGGTACTAAAATGTGATGTCGTCAGACTGCATGCCACTGATTGGCTGGTCAGTAGTGTCAAACGATGAGTCATGAGAGCGTCTCATTGATGAAAGTAAAAAATGCAATTTTTTAAACCCAGGGAAATGGCTACAAAACAACAAGCCAGTGGTCTCTGAGTCTGACGCAAACCTGCAGACTGAGCAGCAGGTATATGGTCACCTTAACACCTAGTGTTCATGTCACATACATGAACGCTAGGTGTTAAGACCTCCAGACGTCACATCATGGACACTTAACCACATTGCTATTACGGCGACTATGCACATTAGGTGATAGTTGATTGTAATGGAAAACCAGTTGATCCGAGTCGAGTCATGGCGAGTCGATCCAAGTAGATATTAATGGAAAAGGGCCTCTTGTGTTCATGTGCCACTAATGCGTGTTTTTCATAGTCTGAGTTTTGCTTTTGCCTCTCTTTATGCTGCCTTTATTCCTCTTCTCTTTCCCCTCACCCTATCCCAGCAGATGGCTGCCCCTCTCTGAGACTGGTTTTGTTAGGGGTCTCTTCCTGCTAAAATGGGCTTCTCCCTTCCCACTGTCACCAACTGCTTTAATTATAGGATTTGGGGTTCTTCTGTCTAATGTTGTGTCTTTACCTTGGCACCATTTAAATACAACAGAAATAACTTGAAGTGAGTTTAATAGTACTACACGCATAAGGCTTTGAAAGCATTTTTTCCTGGTGAAAACTGAAATTAAGTAATGGATGGAATTTGTTACCTCCACTGCTAGATATTCAAAACTCATCGAAAGTATGATCGCACTTTGAAAAATGTGGATCGTTATGCTCAATTTTGACCTTACAGATCCTCTCTGACGTCAAAAAGATGTCACCAGTTCAAATAATGTAGTCTATAAATAAAACTCCACTTACAGTATCAGATGTAGCATGTCTGTGACAGCAGGCACATGCCCTAGTTGGGTAATTGTCATTATCAGAATCCCAGTGCTGGTTGGCTTCACCGAGCACTTCAGTGGTTAATAATACTCTTGAATTAATTTTATTTCACTTTATTCAGAGTCATTTAGCAAAAGAAAAACACTTTTGCTTGAATAGTTCAGATTTTCATGCCTTAAACATTTATTTTGGAACAACTCATACGATAAATGCCTCATTAGCAGAAAATAGGCAAATAAATGATCCATAAAAGAGAAATGTGTTATTTATGGTCAAATTAAAGCATCAAAATCTCCCATCACTCTGAAAGACAATGACGTGGCAGCCTGAAAAGCAGCCATATGACCAGGCAACTAAATAACATGCAAATTGAAAGGCAGCAGTGAATTGCACTCTGAGGAGTTCTTTGCCCTGTGGAGAGTGCCACTGGCAGCCAGTGTGCTAGCACACGGAGCCACAGAGTATGAAACCATTTGGCCTGCTGCCTCCAATTCCAAACATTCACACCCTCGGTTGGACTACTCTTTTGTAAGAGTCCTTAGTGTCCTCTTTGAATTAATGAACTAGAATTTTCTTTGTATGATCTGACTTCATGATGCTCCAATTTGGCAACAATATTTTATCCTTTTCCCCCACAGTGTGTGCATGTGTCTTTTTTCGAAAACACATCTCATCCTAAACACAAAATCTAATTTTAAGACCCGCTTCTGCTAAACCTTAGAAATCTAATTTGAAGCTTAAGACGAAATAATTGTCTGACTATAGACTGTAGAGCTTTGTTTTTTTAGAGCTTCTGATCATTTTTTTCTTTTAAATTTAGCTTTTTGTTTCACATTCTTAATTAACCTTTAACAAGAGCTGCATTTCTTTAAATGACAACAAAAATCAATTTAC
This sequence comes from Perissodus microlepis, assembly GCF_051167445.1. NCBI lineage: Eukaryota > Metazoa > Chordata > Actinopteri > Cichliformes > Cichlidae > Perissodus > Perissodus microlepis. The sequence continues at coordinate 6,683,323 of NC_140462.1, read as the reverse complement.
ACGGCACAAAATATGGCAGCATAATTAACTGACATGCTTCCTCAGAGAAATCTGTATTTACTCGACATACTGTGTGACTCATCCTTGTTAACTCTTTTTAAAAGTTGAAAGGTTAACTGAGGTTAATAGAGACCATGCACACACAGTCATCAGCTTGATAAGTAATTATCTGAATACTGCCTTACATCCATCTGTGTGTTTTTTAAAATCCATTTCATTTTCAGATCTAAAAGACATATAAATGTATTGATATATCATAATACAATAATTATGTTCACATCAACGCTGTTGACAACAACCAAGACATTAAAAATAATAGATATTGCGAAATGACACGTTTCTCTTGCTGACCTTTTAATACAATAACACTGTAAATTGCTTTAACCCGAGAAGTAATCCTGATTTCTTTGTAGTTTTTCCACAATGTGGTACAACAATAATGAGAAATCCCTGCAAATATCATGATTTCATGGTCAAAAACCAGACTATGACACGATGACCAAGGTGTGAGTGGCTTGTTTGTACTCGTTTGTTCAACAAAATGGAAGCTAATAATAAATCGCAGGGAACACGCGTTTCTTTTCAATAGAATGAGCAACTCGCTGGGGCATGAAATCATTATGAAACTGTGGCATATGGGAGAGATGGCAGGCGACTCCAGGAGACTGCAGTCACTCTCACTCACTCAGTCACTTCATCTGAACGAAATCCTCTGAAGCCAAATCACACCCATCGCAGTGGAATCAGAAGATAACCATAATCTTTTGCTATGCGGTGATCGTGAAATTGGGTTATTGTTTTATTGTTCTCCTCAGTAATAAAA